>NC_080634.1:7635915-8984598 GCF_027579445.1 Ammospiza nelsoni
TACTTAATTTCTTTAGGAATTAGAGGTAATTTAGGTTTAAGGAACTATTTTTTTTTAAGTGTTTGAATGTTTTGTTTATAACAGCTTAGTTCAGCCTGTTTGTTCACTCATTTCTTTTCATCGGCAAGATTTAAACCCAATCAATGACGTCCTGAATTCTGGTTATATTTAATGAGAGGAAATGCTTGTTTTATTTTGCAGTTAAATGCTCCATACTTTCCAAATCTCTCTCCATTCCACCCTATTTTTAAGCAGCACGTTAATAGCATTAGACTGCTAAGCTGAGGATGTTGCTAATAGCAGAATCACAGAGCATGCTAATTACTTGCAGAGAGGGCACAAAGGTTGGTGAGAGACAGATTCTGATAAGGTGGGGCAATTGCAGCATTCATGACCTCCTTTTCTTGTTCCTCTCTAACTTTTCCTCCCCTCTGAAGTGCTCACAAGTCTGTGCCCGATGAAGGGTAAGACATCTTCATTTGAAGGGATCTTTCCTGGAGGATTTTTGTGGTGCAAAGCAGATGGCAGTACTCCTACTGTCTCCTCAGAAGTGAATACATTAAGGGTAGTGCCCCACTGGCTCTTTGATGAGACAGGTCTGAAATCATCAAAGCCTGGCCCTCTTCTCTCCATCAAAAAGTACAAGCAGGGCCTACAGAGAACGCTGTCTATGGGAGATGATAGCAGTAATTAGCCTTTATGATAGATAAATCTTCATCGTCTGATGATCAAAGACAGCTAAAATTACCAAATTACATTTGGCAGTTTTGTAATATGAATAAAATGAGGCAACTTTATAATCTCTGTGATCATCTTACATGGAGTGCTAACTCTGTTTTAAGTGCATTTTATGTTAGTTAGGTTAGTTCTTTCAAACACAGGAGCTTGTTTTATGTTAGAGGTATTTATTTATTTAACAATTTATTTGTGATGCAATAAAACAATTTGATGAAAGGTAGGAAAGAGTGAATCAGTATAAACTGAATGGCGAAATTTTATTTTTGCTTCTTTCCCCTTTTTTCTTTTCTTCCCTTTTTTTTAATGTGCCATTTTTTTCCATCTTTTCCACTCTTGTATCCCCATTACAGGCTTATTAGGAATAGCATTTTCTAGATTTCAAGCAGGAGATGGGACCCACAGGTGTCCCTCAAGATCAGTCCTATCTGAAAAACAGGAGCAGGTCACCCAGCATGACTGGCTTGAGAGAAAACTCTAATTTTTGTAGGAGAAGACAGATTTTATTCATGTGCTAATAGTAAAATCTCTTCAGTGAAGCAAAGCACTGAGAGTCTGAGGATCTGTGTTGCAATTTAGGAATTTTGTGAGGGTTTCATGTCCCTAAAAAGTGAATATCCTTATTAGTGTGATCTGTGTAGATAATATTTTTCTTTTCCAAACTAAAATCCCCATCTTATAAGTAGAGAGAAACACTTTGATGTCATCACTGGTGACATTGGTAAGATGACAGCTTAGGATTTAAGCACCTAAATTATTTCCTGTTTGGAATCCAAATTTATGTTTGAATGTCTATAGGAACTTCCTAAAAAAACCAACAAAATAATAATAATTATAAATAAAGTAGCAGCACTCTTTGAGAGCTATCATGCAGTCCTGATAATGACCTGAAAATTCAGGGTCAAATACACCACTTTGCTTGCTGCTTTCAGATGATAATAACTATGCATTATTATGTAAAAAATATGAATGTACAGTATGTTCTGAAAGGGAATAGGTTGTTGCTAAGGTTACAGGGTAGAACACATCCCCAATGTATAGGTAATTTAAAAAAAAAGAGAATGCTAAAATAGTTGGAGAAAAGAGGTAGGAGAATGGTGGAGTACTAGAAGGTATTTAACAATATATTTCAATTTTATTATCCAACAAGAGAATTTACTTCAGTCAACAATAAACTAATTTGAAGCCCAAAATTACTATTATTATTTCATGATCACTGTTTAGTTCGTTTCACATCATGCTCAGTTTTATCTACAAGAATCCAAGGTTTTGTTACTTATCTGTGTAAGACGTGTTTGTGACTAAATAATTTGAAGAAAAGGATAATTTTTGCAGCATAAGTCAATATTAGACTAAGATAGCTTTGTATGAGTGTAAAACAAATATTTTTTGCAGTAAAATTTGAGGGCTGGCCTAATCTTTTCATAGCCTTATTTTGAGCCAAAAGTCCTAAAAATGTTTCTGTCTCTTGGCTGCATCCAGCAGTTAGTTTGCTGAAAAAAGGGAATATTAAATGGAAGCATCATGGAAGAGGTGAAGGACAGGATTAGGGTGAGCTTATGATTTGGTGGTACTAGCAGAATTCCTTGTCTTTCTGGCAAAGAACTAAAGGTTTGCATTTTTGGAAGCACTTGGGGTCCTGCTTTGTCAAGCCTGGCTTTGCAATGTGGATGCACAGTGCAGCAGTCATTGAACGTGTAGGTGTAATGTTTTCCTCATCATTGGGACAATAATGGACAAAGAAATACATTAAAATTTTAAAAAAATGCATGACTTGGCAGAAGTACATTGCCCAAATGAGTGTGAAGGCTTTAATTCAACTTAGTCCTTCATTCCTGGTGAATGAAGTCCTTCATTTCCTAGGAAAAAAGTTATTGGAAGTTATAGATATGTTTGCATGTTGAGACATGTTCCACAGCAGTGATAACAGGTATCCACGTTTTTATGGGGACGGGACATAAATATTTTTAATGTTGTGCATAAACCAGGAAATGCAGATATTCAAGTGTGGGATTTTCAAGGTTCCCTGGACAAAGGGAGGAAAATGATGAATCTGACTCCATGTTCTTAGAAGGCTAATTTATTATTTTATGATATTTTAATATAGAGTGTTATACTAAAACTATACTAAAGAATTGAGAAAGGATACAGACAGAAGGCTAAAAGATGATAATGAAAACTCGTGACTCTCTACAAAACCTTGACACAGTTGGACAACGATTGGTCGTTAAGTAAAAACAATTCACATGTTGGATAAACAATCTCTAACCTCACTCCAAAGAAGAAAAACACCAGAGAAGCAATGAGATAATATTGCTTTCCTTTTTCTCTGAGGCTTCTCAGCTTCCCAGGGAAAGAATCCTGGGCATGGGGGTTTTTCAGAAATGTAACAGTGACACTCGAGATATTTGTTTGTGGAGTGCTGATGATCCAGTTAATGGAATTATGAATGACCTGAAATATTCAGAAGGCACATCACTAAGCTGAGTTAGCTGGGCTGCACAGCTAAACAGTTGGAATGTTTCTTTGTGGCTGTTTTAATAAAGGGTTTGAAAGGAGCAGCTGTATAGAGCATGCTATACATTTTTCATCAATGACCCAGTAATACATTTAATATGAGCTTATTGGTCCAGAAGTGAGCCTTGTTAACTGCTCCATTGCTATACTGTCTGCCTGGGAAAAAAAAACCACATTTATGAAACAATTTTTTGCAACCAGTCCCTTAGTGCTGAGATTTTATCCATCCTAAGCATAGTCTTTGATGATGGTTTTAGCCAATATGAAAATACACATGAAATGTGTGGGATTTGGTGCTTTTCTAGCTTGTCTTGTGTTTAGTTGTCTTGGGTTTTTTGTCTTGGTATTTATTTTGTTGGGGGTTTTTTGTTTATTTTGTTGGGGGTTTTTTTTTGTTGTTTGTTTGGGTTTTTTGGGTGTTTTGGGGTTTTTTGTGTTGTTTGTGGGGGTTTTTTTTTGGGTTCTTTTTTGTTTTTGTTTTTTCTTAATATGGATGATGAAAATAACTTCCCATGGAAGCACAGTAGATATCCAGATATCTGGATAGGTAGGAATTAGAGAAAATGATCTGAGATAAAAAAGTTTCTAATAAATTGAATCTTAACCCAGTTTATGGATATTCCAGTCAACGTGTCTATGAGTCAAGAACCGCAAATACTTTTAGATAAACAGGGAAAAGTATTGCATCAATTTTGCCTATAGAAACAAGTAAAATTTACATCTGCAGCTATGTTTTGTAAGCAAGCACGCATATTAGTCAATGCCAGGTGGCAGGCATGATTTTGGAATCCTGCTACTCTGCTTGTTTTCTTGAATATCAGGTTCCTTGCTCTTTAATAAAGCTAATTAATTTTTACTATCTGTTACTAAAATAAACAGATAAAAATTGTGCTAGAGAGGTTTCTCTGTAGCAGGACAGCCAGCCCTGCAGAGCTCTGGTGCTGAATGCAGCTCTCACTCACACACAACCTGCCTAATCCATGGCACTATTTCGAGATAGGGCAAGAGCACGTTCAGTGGCTCCTAATCCACAAGATGTGTAGAGGCAGCAGAAAATGTAATGCATTCTTCTCTGAAGGGCTAAAAGAAAAATGAACCCTTCTGCCTCTCAGTCCTGACCCAGATATGGTACCAAGCCTGTGCTTAAAATGCAGCTTTATATGAGACATGTTTTAGTGATGATGTTGGACACATCTTCCTCAGAGCACATTTGGGTTTGTATTTTAACCTGGCAGAGTTCCAGATGTTTCTTGTTCTGGCAATTCACAAAGCAGATCCTTGTGCAAACTGTGATTTTCAAGGAGACATCCTCTGCTGTTCCTTAACCTTCTTCCTTTTGGAGTCTGGGGATGAGTAAAGATTCAGGATGAGATTCATTCCTTCGCAGTGCAGTTCAGACATGTCCACGGAGAGAGGAAATTGTGATCTTGCCTACAATAAGCCTTTTGCATAAATCAGCTTGCAAACTAGCTCTTAGTAAATCTTAAACAAACAAAACAAATAACATCTTGTGGAGAACTGCAGTAAGAAAGCTGAAACAGCACAGTGAAAAACCTAATGATTATTCCTGTCCTATATTATGTTAACCTTAATTCTCCTTTATAAATAAGTAGTGAAAATTGAATATGGTCTATGAGCAAGAGGAGCCCAGACATTTTGGCCAGTAACTGGCTTTTTTTTTTTCCTGTGGAAAAAGAACTCTCTAGCCTGAGAAGGTGTTGATGTTAAGACTGAATTATTTAATAGGAATCTACATGTGTTCTGAACTGCTAAACAGTTTGTGATGTTAACCTGTGATGTGCCCTTCCTCAGCTTATGTGGAAAGCTATTTTACTTTCTCTCTTTTCCTTCCCTTTTCTTCCCTCCTGAATTTTTTGCTATTACCAGTATTTTTTTTTAACTTGAAATTGTTATTTCTCCCCCTAAAAATTCTTAAAGTACAACAAGATTTTAATAAGTGAAAAAATTCTACTTGACATCAGTGAAAAAAAAACAAAAACAAACCTAAGATTCTGAGCCTGCAGGCCTATTGGTCACAGCTCCAGAAAGCAGTTCTTTGCAGACCTGATTCCTTCTTTTCTTCCTGTTTCTCTGTGATCAACATTTCATGCACACATCCTCTGAGGCCTTTAAAACCAGTGGTTAACTCGCATAGTTAACATCTGTCTTGAGACAGGGGAAAAAATAAAAGAAGGGGATAAAACAAGTTAAATAATCCCAGCGGACTGTGCTTTTCAGTGGAACCAGGAGAGACACAGCCAGTCAATGAAGTGCAATCTCCACGGGACCCTGGGATCAGCTCATGATAAAAGGCCCTCTCCAGTGGAATCTGTCCTACATAGATCTGCACTGAAGTGCTCAGCAGGCAACAAAGCCAGCCCTGATCTTCACACATCACTTCTTATTCCATGTCCTGTGCAATTTGGTTGCGTGTTTTGTGTGCATCTGGTAAATAACGCCACATAGGTAAACAGTTTTTCTTTTCATTTGTATTGAAAAGGAGTCACATTAATGAGACAAATTTAAAATTACCTCTTTGGAGCAATTTTATATTCAGTGGATACATTTCCAGATATGCATCCTTTCTCTTTTTGTTTTATTAGAGATAGAAATTTTCCAAAGATCTTTCCAGCTGCCAGCCTTAACCTTAGATAGCAAAGTGGGATTTCTGACTGCTAAATTAAAAAAAAAGAAAAATCAAGAAATAGTCTTCTTTCTTCTCTCCTTATAACATAGCAACAGGAACATGTTTTATAAGGGCTCACACCCCATTTTCCCAGTGCCTTCTGATTAATTTGAGTCCATCCCTAGTTACTGCCACAGTCCTCTCCAGAGGTACCACATCCTGACCTCCTTCATGTTGCCTTTTTAATTCTTAGTTTCCAGCAGGTGAAGAGGGGCAAGGAAATGAAGACCCATCTTCTAATGAAGCTCCTTTGTGTCCTGCATTTGCTGCACGTTACAAACTGACATCACCATGCAATTATTACCTTCCAGCTTTCGTCCTATATAACATTCTATTGGGTGACACAATCTTTAAGAGATTAAAGTGCTTATTTCTCTCCTTTATTTTCTATCTTTTTTTTGGTCTTTTGAAATATTCAAATTATTATTTTTATTGTCTTTCTGACCCATAATATCTTTAAATATTTGCATATTCTTTTGCCGCCAGATGAGTTAAGCAACTGCATAAAGTTACTTGTTACAAAGCTGAAATAAGGACAAAGCAGCTTATGATTTTCTTGGTTAGGGTGTTTTTTCTTTCATGATGTACTACAAATTTAAGAACTTTTGACCTGAAAGTACCAGTTTTCTTGCCTATCTTGGTCTGCTCAAGTTAGATGTGGAATTGAGGAGTGCATTTTCTGCTGATTTGCTGCATCTCAGAATATAATTGGCACCGAATCTTAGGTTATTTCGAATAGCTGGTGAATGTGTCAGGATTGGTAAATTTTCCTTAGCCCCTGTGTAAAATGTTCCTGGGAGTTCCTCTAGGTACTGAATTAATTTTTCTTTTTAGACACTTAATGAAAAGAGGAAACTATTCTGAGTATGAAGTTTGAATACTTTTCTTTGCATATCAGGAACACAAGATAATCATGATTACTGACTAAAAAATATATAAATCTGATGTTATTTCATATTCTTATCCAACAGAGAATTTATGCACATACTTCAATTCCAGGTTGAACAGGACTCTGGAGTTCTATGTGACCTTTTGGGCCCATTTCCTGTTCTCTATCGTTTGGTAGCAGGATGGTGTGCTAGTTTTTATATTACAGAATTTCCACCACAGTCAGCTTTGGGGTTTTTTTCCACAAAAAAAAAAAAATCATCCTATTATTATAATCATATATATATATATATAATTATAATTATATTTTATTATAATTATTATATTTTATTATTATAATATCATAATGATAATTATATGTTGTAATCATTTAATTATATAATACAGATGTGTGAAGAAATTTTACAGATTTCTAATTAAGAGTGAGTTTTATGAAATCATAGCCTCAAATACATGGAGGGGAAACCAAACCAGTGCTCTCTTGCCTCTCCTTAATTAGTAGTAGACTGGTTTAGGCATAAACAAAGAAAGCTCCACCAAACCCAGCCAGTCTAGGATAATGAATGGAAAAACGTTCATCTGAAAATCAGAAAAAAATACCATGTGATTCAAGGTATAGTTAAACAGTCTTTGCATCTGTTTAAGAATTCAATTCATATTGCTTAAGTTGGAGTTAGTAATTTGACATGGAAACATTACTGTTATAAATGGTTTGTTCTTTTTTGTAAAATGTTTTTTTTTGGTGTTTTTTTTAATGATGGTTTCCTTTAAAGAAAATATGGTACACAAAGCAAAAGGTATATATAGTGTTCCCTGTCATTTACATGATATAAACATCTTTATGTAACAATATTGGGAAAACTAAAATTGTGAACCATTGGGACAGAAAGAAATGCTGGTAGAGGGCAGGCAAGTTACTGCAGAAATGTACTGCACTGAGCCACTGAAATAGTCATAATATTTTATGTCATATTATTCCTAAATCCTCAGTGTAAGGCGAAAGCATTTACATGCCTTAAGGAAAACAACGATTGCTCTGGCTGTGAGAGAAACCTCTCTGCTTTGCTGCCTCGTTTTGACTACTGCCTTTTTCCTTCCTCCTTTTCATTTCCTCTCTTTTTTCTCTTTCAGTGTTGTTTCCCACTGGCAATATGTGAAATTACTGCATTGCAACATGTGTGAAATGTACATGTCTCACGCACAACAGGGCTGGCAAATAAAACGCCACTAACCTGTCGGACACCTCCTGGCTCTGTGTCCAAGTGTCCCCACCAGCCTTTCTTAAACAAAACTCAGGTGTACTCCTGGGAATAGATTCTGATGAGCACTGAACTAAAACTGCTCCAGGTTTGTGCCCCTTCCTTCCACATAGTCCTCTGGTGCCAACCCAGCGGTGCTGGCCCTCAATTATGTTCACATAACTTCATTTTTTAAAAGAACTCTTGTCACTGTCTTATTTTCTGGAAAAATCCAGGATTTCTTCTCCTGGGAGCTGAGAAGCCTCAGAGAAAAATGAAAACAATATTATTTCATTTGCTTCTCCTGTGTTTTGCTGCTTTGGAATGAGGTTTGGCAATTGTTTATCCAACTGGTCATTGTTTGATTGGTTTCATGTGAATTGTTTTTACGTAATGACCAACGGAGAGTCATGAGTTTTTCATTAGTATCTTGTTAGCCTTCTGTAAGTATCCTTTCAATATTCTTTAACATAGTTTTAGTGTAGTATACTTTATGTAATACAATATGATGAAATAATAAATTAGCCTTCTAAGAACACAGAGTCAGATTCATCTTTCCTCACCACGATGGGGGACCCCAAAAAGACCGCACAATTTCTTAATGGCTCAAGCAGGGCTCATCCTGATTCCTACATGAATGGAGACCAAATTGCTGCTTTTATTGGCACTGCCTTTATTGGCACATGGCCCATGTGGAAGCAAGACCAAATGCCGTATGGTGTAGATGTGGCCAATATGCCCTAAAAGATAAAATGTATGTTCTTTCTGAATATCAAGTAGACTTGCTATGGATTGCTCATCCTTGGATTACAGATCTATCCCTGAAGCCCTTTCATTTATAAGGATAAAGAATCCAATATATTCTAAAAGTATGCAATCAATCCTCTAGTAAGATGCCCTTTGTTTTACTAGCTTCATAATCCATTTCTGAGGCAAGCTTATTGAAAACTTTCTTTTGAATGAAAAAATGGTTTTTGTGTTCTGAAAATGTGTATTTATGAAAATTTATGTAGCTAAAACTAATGGGACTGCCAGGTGTAAATTGTGTTTGGGGTTGCCAAGTGAAAATCTAAGCATTGTCTCAGGTGGTAAACTTTGGGAAGCACTCCATTTGGTTGATATAACAACATGATGCATTATGAATTATGTTAGGTGAAATTGTGGGAGAGGAGGACACCAGCACAAAGTTTCCATGCTCCATCAGCACTGGAGTTGGAAGTTGGTCTTTCACAATACCTAAAACAGTGGTGCCCCCAAGCAGAAAATAGAGAAATGGTAAAATAGATGTAAAAATAGCCAGGAGGGGTGAGTACAGTTAGAGTTTAAAATCTGTCATTGGAGCATCAGCCACAAAAGTGAAGAAGCAAAAAAAAATCCAAATCAAACAAAACCTAAACCCTTTGTGCTTCAATCCTTTGGTAATCCTTGAAGCCCAGGTGAAGTAGAGCGAAGCACTTGTTTCTTCTTTCTACTGCCTCTGGGAGATCTGTTGTAATAAAATCTAAGTATACAATGTCCATTCTGAGATCAGTTTGGCTGATGAGTGTATGGGAGGCAAAAGGGAATGCAGTGCCTATTAAGATGCTTATGAAAAATTGATAAAGCCTTTCAAACTTTAATAACATGCTATTTGATTCTGTCAGCAGATAACATTATGCCCAAAGTATTGTATAGCCGTGTTTAAGGGCTTGGAAGTCATCAGTCTAAGAAGGATTCCAGGAGATGCAGTGCAGGATAGCACATATTGACAACCTGCCAGTTTTGAGGGCATGAGGAGGACATAAGCACCATTGTTTTACTTGATTTTGTGCAAAGGGGATGGATAGTGTTATGAGGAGTGAGGAAACAGGGCCGACATCCACTGGACCAAAAGAGAAAATTTCTGTACAGACATTCTGTGCAGGCAAGATCTAGTAAGGGAAGCATTAGTAAATGTATTTGGATCCTGACTGTGATTGTCTACAGAATATCTTTATGCCGCAAGTTTCGAAATATCCCTTAAAAAAAGTAATAGCCAAAGAAACAAGTGAAAAAGCCTGCAAAAAAGCATAAATGACTGCAGGATTCTTGGAGCTATGTTGTTTCTACTCTGGCTGTTTAGGGTCAGACCACAGACAGAATGATCTTGTCCGTCACATTCATGAGGATCGCTTGATCTGATATGCTTGGGGGGAAAAAAGGTCATAGCTTTGTTTTGAGTCCTTTTGCCTGTTTTTCTTGGATTTTTCCTTAATGCATGCGAAAGGAATAAATCCCTTTTGCTCTCTGCCATTCCAGCAATGCTCATGGACAAACCCCTGGCTCCATGGTGAGGTATTTCTGTGTGATGTTGCTGTAACGCTGGCGTGGTGTGTGTGCAGTCAGCACAATGGTGTTGCTCTTGTCCCACCCTTCACTGATCCCAGAGCAGTGGCAGAACAGTGGGAAAGCTGATCTCTCACTCTGCTACACACACCTCCCAACAACACAGCAAGCAGGCATTACACCTTCTCTTATTTATTCTTATTCAGTGTTTTGACCTCAATCCTGGTTGCTGTGCTTAATATGATTTATTTATTCATAAGGTGCTAAACTAACAATATTGAGTTCAGTGTGGGCTGCCCATGAGACACTGAAAAGAAATGCTGACATGTTATTGCTAAGGGCAATGGGCAGATTACTCTGCCTCACATTCACATGTTGCATTTATTCACCTATAAGCATTTTTATAGTGACTGTAATTGTAACACCTGGGCAATATATGTGTGCCATAAAAATGCTGAGAACTGTCCATTAGGACAATTAATTTTCTGTCCAGCTTCTGGTTTAATTGAGACATTGTGCCTTTGGCTGGGTTATTGTTTTTAATTTTAGGCATGCAGTAGGGCAAAGCTAACTCTCCAAGCTGTGAAAATATGTGGATGCTGCAGGAAAGGGGCAGAGTGTGCTACAGAAGCAGTGCCAGCACAGTTTTAAAAATCATATTGTTTTCTTTGTTGTGATGACACTGGGAAAATCTTTTTTCATGACTGGTAATTAGGATAGAAATTTGAGCTTAAAGGGGCCTGAAACTAATCAAGGTTGAATTTGACTAATAGTTCTGGTCAGAACAAGTGCGGGGAGAAATTTAAAAAATGTCAAAACATATCATTTTGACCTTTCTGAAATGAAATGTTTCATTTTGGAAATGCCAAACCATTTCATTTTGACATTTGTAAAATGAAACTTTGACTTTTTGATTCAAAATGTCACTTTTTTTTTCCTTTAAAACTGACCTACATTGCTCACATGGTAGAAAACTAACTTAAAATTAAGGTAAAATAAGTCCAGACTACTTTGAGGTGCATAAAAATTTAGTTTTTTGAAGAAGAGGTAAAGGAATTCCAATTTTCTTGCAGTTTTGTTTACTTGTTTTGTCTGTCCATGTTGATATTATGGTTATTATTATTATTATTGTGTTTTCATACTCAGATTTCCCTTTTTCCCCTCTGTTTTACACTAACTTGGAAATTCTGTACTTGTTTTATTGTACTTTGCTTTGAGATTTTTCTTGGGAAGTATTGCTCTCTGCAGTTGTTTGAGGTTGTTTGTGTATTTATTTGTTTTTCCTTTATTTTTTAGAGATTTTTGATTGCATATTCAAAAACTAGCACAAGAACGATGCTCTAACTTTAGGCCAGTGCTGTTGCAAAATATTGTGTGTGGTCTAGTCAAGTTATACACACACCCACATGCACTTTGCAGCGCAAGAAACCACTGAAAAGCGTCTTTGAGCTGCTGAATCTTGAATTCTCCAATGTGCTGGTTAAGTTTGAAACAGATTCTTGGGAATTTCCCAATCAATTAAAAGACCAAAACAGCCGCGCTTTGGAGCAGAATGTTTAGTGCTTCTGTCGGTACCAGGCGTTTGCCAACAGCCGTCTTCAGTGCAGTCTAGAAAATGGCTCTTTTCAACAACCAGACTTCATTTTATGATTTTAAAGCAGACACAAATATAGAAATGCTTGATGGACTGCCAGGCGGTGAATGAACTTAGAGCAGAAGTGGTTCCTAAACTAGGACTGCACAGGCACATAGTGTAGCTCAGTAAATTCACTGGGAATGAAGAGCAGCACTGAGTCTGATGCTGAGTCTTCTACTTTTTCCAGAACTCAATTTGACAAGAATATTTTTCTGATATGTCCAGTTAGATGTGGTAGGGTACAAAGTTTAGGGTCAGTTAGATGGGGTAGGGTGCAAAGCTTAGGGTCAGTAAAACACCACCCTTTGAAGAAAGAGTTTACTGCATAAGCAGCAAGGACAGGCAGAAAAATGAGTGTACAGGTATGACCAAAGTTCTCTAAATAATTTAGTAATGCTGTATTTGGAAATCAAAATGTAAAAATTATTGCACAGTAATGAGCAAGACTTGGAAAAGCTTTTAGAGAATGGAAGCAAGTGGGTGATTTTTCTGTTTATGTGCTATTTGAGTACAAACCTGATGTAAGTATAGAAACAACACCAAAAACCACTTATTAAAATTGAAATAATAAAAAAGTAAGGGATTCTTGTGGTTATTCTTGCAACTGAGGAGCCACATCACACTATAAATCTGATGTACTTCTTTCAGTGATTTACATCACAATCCAGATTACACACTTTATTAAGGTGCTATCCTTGTGAGACTTGGAATTTAGCATTGGCACTTTTTTTTTCAGCTGACAGTAGACTATTAGATTGTTACTGTTTTTTTAAATCCCCTGATTATGAACAAAAACTGAATAAAGTAACTGAAGCTTAACCAATGGACTCATCATCTGAAAAACAAATCAAACTAAGCATGTTAGACCAGACCAAATATTTTGTGAGATGACTTGTGAAAGGACACTGGAACTTTTTGAAAGTCATAGGCTCTTTGATGTTCTAAGTGTCTAGAACAAGGCAAGAATCCCTGTGCTAAGCACTTACCTCCTAAACAGAGTGACAAATGGATTTTGTCAGTGCTGTACTGTGGTTTTCTGGATGGTGAGGTAAATTCCAGGAATACTTGCTCCAACTCCTCTTCCACTGGAGAAAGCAGAGAGAGGAAAAATGTAAGAAAACAGTTTCTGCATTGCTTTGAAAATTGTAGGAAAACCCCCAAAAATGTATCTGTTCTGACCTACAGTAACACAATTCCTGTATTCTGCTAAGAACATCTCACAGACTTTCAGTTTTATATGTGGCAGGAATGCTGTTGAAGCTAAGTTTCTTCACAAGAGCTTTTGGTTTATGGAAGATCAAAAGTACCTCAAGTAGTTTTCAGCTAAATGAATTTGACTTGGACATAGCTAATTTTAAAGCAGCAATACAAAGCCTGATGCAACTGAATGAGAAAAAAAAAAAGAGCTTTGTTCCTTGGAGAGTGGAATTAATGAAGTTTAATTTTCTATCTATTGTGTCTCCTAGCAGGCGTCTTTAGGTCTAATCTTTTCACATACTTTAGGTATTTACAGTGTTGCTATCCTATACACATACTGAAGTGTCTCATAATGGTTGAGTTGATGCTGCATCCTTTTTCAAAGTGATGAAACTGATTCAGTGTTTGCCCATTTCCCAAGAACAGTGTAAATACTTAATGGCTTTAATAGTCCTAATTTGCTTTCAAATGTGGCTGCGGTTTTCAAACAGTTATTCAAAATTTAATAAAGAAGAGTAATAATGGGATGCAGGATAACAATATTGGGTGTTACTAATTTTTTTACATTTTGGAACATATAGACAGGCCAAGACCAGTGATTAAACAGGACTGGGTGCCAGGTCCTACTCTTGGCCACAACAATCCTATGCAGTGCTGTAGCCTGGGAAAAGTGTCTGGAAAGTGATTACTGGTCAACATTAGCTAAACATGAGCCAGCAGGGCCCAGCTGGGGCCAAGGACATCCTGATATGTATCAGCAATGATGTGGCCAGAGGACCAGGGCAGTGAGCATCCCCCTGGACTGGGCACTGGCGAGGGCGTGGCTCCAATCCTGCATCCAGGCTTGGGCCCCAATCCTGCATCCAGGCTTGGGCCCCAATTCTGCATCCAGGTTTGGGCTCCCATCCTGCATCCAGGCTTGGGGTCCGATCCTGCATCCAGGTTTGGGCCCCAATCCTGCATCCAGGTTTGGGCCCCAATCCTGCATCCAGGTTTGGGCCCCAATCCTGCATCCAGGCTTGGGCCCCAATCCTGCATCCAGGTTTGGGCCCCAATTCTGTATCCAGGTTTGGGCCCCAATTCTGTATCCAGGTTTGGGCCCCAATTCTGCATCCAGGTTTGGGCTCCCATCCTGCATCCAGGTTTGGGTTCCAATCCTGCATCCAGGCTTGGGCTCCGATCCTGTATCCAGGTTTGGGCTCCGATCCTGCATCCAGGTTTGGGCCCCGATCCTGCATCCAGGTTTGGGCTCCGATCCTGCATCCAGGCTTGGGCCCCAATCCTGCCTCCAGGTTTGGGCTCCTCGGTTCTGGAGGACATTGAGGAGCTGGAGCAGGTCTGGAGAAGGGCAGTGCACATGGGGAAGGGTCTGGAGCACGTGGCAGTGCACATAGTGAAGGGTGTTTAGCCTGGAGAAAAGGAGGCTCAGGGTTGACCTCATTGCTCTCAGCACCTCCCTCAAAAGAGGGTATAGTGTAAATGGTGAAAAAACAACTAGAAAATTATGACTGTGACGTAGATACCTACAATACATAACATTCAAAAAGCAGGAAGGTAGAGATCAGCTTCTTTTCCTCTGTCAGTTTGCCTAGAATGTAATAAAAATAATATATATTTAACCGGTATCACTAATTAGACTAGAAAGTATTGAGTTTTGTAGGTTATTAAGTTCTTTTAAGTATATGTCTATAAATATTTTCAAATTTTTATGGTTTGTAGTAACTTCATAGTAAAATTCACAGGTTTTTTTTTTTGTTCGTTTTTTTTGTTTATTAATTGTCTAGGTCAATCTTGCTCAGCAATATAGAGTTAAAACTACAAACAGCAAGAACTTGCTTAGAAACTGTCACAGAGAACATAAAAAAAAAAATTAGGAAATTTAATATAGAAGTTAGGTAGGACAGAGACAGAGGGAATAAGAGGATCACCAGTCAATTGATGTTAAAAGTGACAAATAACCAGTATATGATGAAAGGCATAATAATGATACAGCTAGCCAAACTGAGCTTTCTAAGATAAATACTATGACAGTACTGAAAAATTCAGCCTTTTCATATTTAACAATAGTTACATTTGTTGCAATGCTCAATTACTTGCTTTTCTATTTTATATTTCCAAGTATTGAAACAGTATTTAAAGCCCACAAACCTTCTCATATGTTTTACAATTAAAAGTGAGCAGCAGAACCTCTTTACAATTATTGGCATATGTTTCTTCTCAACATCCCCTGAGACTACACTTGGGAAAGTAGTTAACACATTTATCTGTTTTGCTTATAGGTTTGACTGAAATAGATGAGAAGCTCACCCTCTTCTCTGAGTTGCTGAAGGTTTTCCTTATGGCTGCCTTATGTGTGTGAGTATATTTGGAGATATTAAATATTTTTTAATAGATTGTAGGTTTTATTGACTTTTTATGTATTTATACATTTGTTTGTGTGTCAATGTGTCTTTCTATCCAGAATATGTATAGTCTGGTCATGTGTAGGTTCCAGCTTGTTTCAGCACTGATCCTGTGAAGTTTACCAGGAACTTTGAATGATACCCAAGACTGCCTGAGAGCAAATGAAAAATGAAAGAAATCCTGTCTTTCACATAAATATTTTAACACAGGTGCTTATTCTGAAAGCACCAAGGTCCAAGATTTTTCCCTCTGAGGGACATCACCCAAGCCTGTCTCAGTATGGGGCATCCACATATTAATGAAAGAGAAATCTCTAGTCTATGCTAAGACCTACTGGATAAAACCACACCACCCACACTAACATTGAAGATGCTCTGGGATAACTTCTTGCCTTCCACTTCTGAATGATGATTTTCTCCAGTTCTCTGTACACAAGTCCCAAGGAAACCTGTTTGGAATAAAATGGGTTTCTAAATATAATATTAATATATATAATATAAATATATATAATACATCCATGCCCAAACAACTGACCTGCATTTATTAGATGTGCATTAGAGTAAAAAATTTCCAGCTATCATTGATAGTTTGCTGTTGCTAATTTCCCAATTGTTTTAAGACCCAGATTGCAGGCAGGTTTAGGGAGCTGCTGAAATAGTTCTGTGTGACTACTGAGGAGCCACTAATATCATGTATGGATTGTTTTTTATTTGATAGCTACTGTGGAATGTGGAAAAAGAAACCATTATGTGTGCATTATTCAAATTTGCAGGATATTCTAATTCATTTTGATTTTCATCAATTTTTTTGATTTTATACCCTGCCAACCTGAGTTTCGAAAATGTAAATATCTGTGTGTGGATCAGTAGCATAATAGTCCAAGCTCAATCCTGAGATACTACAATCTTTTTTTTTCAATTGAATGAGTTACCTTGGAGTTGCACACCTTCTACTCTGTACTGTGTAAGCAGATCCATCTTGTTCTCTATTATATGAAATAGCTTTTTCTCTGTTTCATTTAGGAGTAAATTTTCTCAAGTGTTCTTGTCCATGAATCCATGCTGCCAGCACAATCCCCACAAACTGACACTTGTTGCCTTTAAAGGTACAATATCTTTTACGTGCCCTAAAGTTCCATCACTTCAGTAGAGATACACAAGAACTAATGATTTGCAGGTCTGAGTTTTTTAAAATTTATTTTCATAACACTGGTCAAAGTTAACTTTCACTTTTAGTTTCAATAAGTTTGGTGACAACCAATTTGTCTTTTCAGGCTGTTTGGGTATTAGTTAATTTGTCGGTTATTTGATTGTATAGATTCTCTTGCTGACAGATGATGCTGTTAATACTCAGTAGTTCAGCAAATCAGGTACTCAGGAATAAATAGAAATTGGTTGAGCAAGTTACTTGTGTCACATCACAGTTTCCTGTGAGTTTCTCACTGTGGGCTGAAATAAATATGTATTTAGATGTATTCTCTTAAACAGAGGGATGGCAAGGCAGGTCAGGATTATTCCTGTTTTAGCTTCCTATTCCTTCCTCTCTTTTCCTCTTCCATGTCCTGCGCAGATCCTCATCTTGCTGTTGGTAGGTGGCAAGCAGAGACTGATCCCAAGGATACTGGAGTATCTCTTGAAATTAGAGACAGGGAGTAAGAATATGCTGTGGAGAGATAAAATGAAGTTTTAATTTTAGGAGACAGGCTGTATTTCTGACAGATGGACCATCCTTCTCAACCATATAGCCTCCAGTCCCATCCTGCCAGTGAGGAACACGTCAGCCTGAAAAGATTAAAGTTCAGCAAAATTATAGGCCACCAAAATCAGGGCTTTATAATGGGAACTGTCATCCCACTTGAATAATAGTCCCATTCATAATACTTATACTGGATCTTAATCTCACTTAAAGTGAAGTTACTCCGGGGACTTAAAATAGGAGTATTTGTAATTTAAATGTCTTCTGAGACTCTTTACACCTTGGATATAGGGTACAAAGATGAGCTAGGTGTGCTTTCTGCAAATGTGTCTGCATGTGTGTAGAACTATATACCTTTACATCAATATGTATTTTCTTTCTTTTTTAATAAATACATATCATCATATCAATAATTATGAAACTGAGGAAGTGAGGAGTGTAATGATGATTTTCATCTTTAATTATTCCTAACACATTTTTTTAAAACATCTGACAAAATGTTATTTTGTCTTCCCCTTTCCAGTGGCATATATGAGTAAAATAGGACGGAGTGGTCAGAGGAAAGAGAAAAAAGGAAGAACAAAATAAAAAATGCAGGTAGTAAATAGAAAACTATTGTTATGATAAAAAAAAAAACCTCAGATAAAATGAAATATTTCTCTCCAGAAAAATATTCTATTGAAAGGTCTATAAGGCATCCATACAGCCATCTTTGTTTTATGCCCAGAGCTACCAAATACTTTCTGTGCTCAGGAACTAGAGAACTAGAAACACTGAATTGGATTTTCTCAGGGCTAAAAATTTTTTACTATTTTTAGCATACATTTATACCATTACTCATAAACTTGCTATTAGAGACACACTCACAGTGAACTCTCAAGTGGGATACAGAATTTCATGCTACTTATGCAGTGCTGGCCATAGCTTCTCCTCTTCAGCAAAAGCTCATCAGTTTCTGCAAATTATCACTGCTCTTGCAGGTAGAACTTTATTATAGATGATGCACATATGCCAGACTCATCTAGTATTATAACACTTTCTGTCACCTTCATCCAAACAACATCTGGCAGCAGTCCCCAAAGTGACATTTCAGACATGGAAGCAGAACTAATATGAAGAAAAAATATGGTGGCAGTGACAATACAACCAGAGAACAACTCCTCCCCAATTGAGTCAGCATGCTGCTGTCCTTCAGCATCTCAGGAGCCCCTCCTCTTTCCCAGCAGGCTGTTTTCTCCTATGTAGTTTGCCACAGTCTGGGTTTCCATTGTGCTCTAGGTCAAGTCCTCTCCGTGAGAAAGGATGACAAAGGTAGAATTTAGCTATTGGACCTGACATCCAGTACCAAAGATAGGCAAAACCTCGACTCTGTGAGGTCCTGTACGCAAGCATGTTCATTCTCTGTGTTTAACATGCTGTGAACTCCATTCAGTGCGACATCACTTCCAAGTCCCCTAAAGGAGAAAACCCACTACCGTGTCAGATTGTGTTGTTGCATGTCACTCCTTAGGTAGTGTTTTTCAAAAGGGTTCACTTAAATCAACCAAAACCATAAAAAGCAAGAAAAAAATTAGCTGTTTTATTAGATGCTTGAACATAGTTCTGTGGTATTAAAATGTTTTTCTTAATTAATAAACCTGCCTGCAGGTGACAGTGCCCTCAGTGCTTCAGCCAGGTTCCTGCCCTCCACCTGTGGTTCTTTCCCATATGGAAAATATCTCACAACATGATGAGCCCAATGGAGAAGCAGAATGTTGTAAAGGATCTGAAAGCTTTCAGTGGGGTTTCTGCTAAGAAAAACAAAGATCTTCCTAAATACTAGCAGAGGAAATGCAGAGGATTTGCCAACAGGTTTGTACTCAGTTGATGAGCCTGGTTGTTGTCACAGGACTTTTTCTTCGGCTCAGGTAGTGTGGGACAGCCCCTTTTGGCAAGCCCTCAGTGTAGAGACCAGTGTGAGTTATAAAACAAGCAACTGCTCTGCTGAGCATGCAATCCAGGCAGGACTTGGCAGGTGCCTTCAGATATATGTAATGTTTTTTTGGGACTGAGGAAAAAAGATCAAGTTATGAATTACAGTAGCTGAAGTAACTGCTTTTATTCATGAAAGCGCTCAAAAATAATTCAAAATTTATTTTTTGTTTGCTAAGGCATAAAATTCTGAGGTAGGTTGTTTAGAGGTATGTGACAGTCATTTTCTGGGAAAATCCCTTGGCCCAGGATTTTCTCCTGGGAAGCTGAGAACCCTCAGAGAAAAAGGAAAACAAATTATTATCTCATTTTCATTTGCTTCTCCTGTGTTGTGCTCACATGTGGAATGTGTTTGGACATTGTTTACCCACAGATGGTTGTTTCATTGGTTTAATATGAATTGTTTTGACTCATTGGCCAATTATGGCCAAGCTGTGTCTGGACTCTGGAAGGAGTCATGAGTTTTTGTTATTTTCTTGTTAGCCTTCTGTAAGAATCCTTTCTGTGTTCTTTAGTATAGTTTAGTATAATTTTCTTTATTATAATAGAGTATGATAAAGTAACTAACCTTCTAAGGACATAGAGTCAGATTCATCACTCCTTCCTGCCCTGAGGTACCCTGCCAATACAATAGAGGTAATCAAGCTAAGATAGTGGTCAGTAAAGAAGCACAGAAACACTGTGTTCCTATATAGATTTATATACATTTGATTTTGTCTTCAACTACTCTTGGTAGCACTGAACAATTGAAATAGCAGCACAAAAGTTTGGAAATTCAGCTGCAAGGCACCTATTTTAAGATTTTGATTTCTGGAACTGTCCCTCTATCATCAGCAGGGAAGTATTCCCTGGGCGGAGTCCCACTGCCAGGAGTAGCAACTTGCAGACAAAATATCATTTTTGCAGAGCTGCTGGAGCATGAAGTGGCTGGAAGCAGGAGCTATCCACGAGGGAAATGCACATCCCTGTAACAGAGTAGAGAGGAAGCAATGTGCAGGATCCCCTGGAGTGGGGCAGCTTGGGAGATCCTGGGGTTAAACACCAGAATCTGACACAACCTTACCTGACATGACAGTGATTCCAGAGAGGGACATGGGAATAGCCAGGAAGGGATTTCTGAATGCACGGAGCAAATGCCTCAGGGTCTGTAGGAAGAATTTAGACTTCAGGTCTTGGGGTCTGCCACGAGATGAGACCTGAGACTCTGTTGAGATGCATGTAATTTACCATTGAATTGGCACTGACATTTGTGCCTTGTGAAGGACTTGTACATGTCTGTCCCATGGCTAAAGGACCCATTTTCCATTATGCCCATATCTGTGGGTTAGAAGTTTAGTTGTGGTTTTCAGGAGTGCCAAGGACAACATGAATTGCTGGTTTTGGTTTGTTTTTTTTTTTTCTGATGAGTTTCCTACTTGAATGCTCTCACATGTGCAGTCCTCATGGGTCCTGAGGGTAATTCTTGGATCTTTGATCCATTCATATTTTAAATGCCGGGAGAAGAGCTTGAGCACAGAGGTGGTTTTGGTGCCTGCAGTAAGAACATGGTTGCTTGGTGGGATTTTGGCAGGATTATGTCCTATTTTACATCTGCACAGGAGTAGGAAGCATTCTGATTATATAGATTTAATAACCAGAAATAGCCTCCTTTCTCTCTTTTTAATTTTTTTTTTAATTTTTAATAGCACTGACAGTCTTCCTTAGGTTCTCCTCTTCCACTCAAAATGTTGTCAGACCACTTGGATGTAAGAAATACCTTGTTCACATTGGACTAGAATGATCAAGCATTTTTAAGACTTTGGAAGCTTACACTGTTCTTTCTTAGGGCAAGAAAATGAACAAAAATTAAGGTTTTTTCTTCAGATGACTGAGGCTTGGCTCCAAAAGCTGAAAATGTCAATAAAAGAACATTCAAACCTAAACCTAGCAAAACTTCAGCAGGTTAGGTATGCTCCAGGCATATTGTTTTGCCACAGATCCTATGCTTTGGCGTTAGCCAAACAAGCTTGATGAGCTGACTGCTGAGCAAATTGTTTTGTATAGGTTTTGTACTTTGACATCACCCTATTCAGCTAAGGGTGCTAACCTGCTCACAGTTTCAGTTCTGCAAATACGAGACTGAATTGATCATAGACCTTATTGAAGGATTTTGATTGATATAGGCCCTGGAAAATAAGGATGAGTTTGTCCTTATGAATGTCTTTGATATGAAAATTAGCCTGGTAGGTGAAGAGCGCAGGGTCAGCAAATTTGAGCAGTTTAGGTTTGGCATCAACTGAACTAGCTAGAAGTGACAATCAAGTGATCTTATCAAGGTTTTTAATTTGGTTTGATACTCCTGTAAATTGAGCATCTTTCTCCTCTGTCACCTGTCTATCTTCCAGATATATATATATATTTTTTTTTTTTTCATTTCTGATTCAAGTTAGAGCCATGGGAAGCATAACTTAACTGTGGAGAAAGAAAATCATAACATACCCCTTAGTGAACCAAAGGTAAATTGAAGGATTAAGAGAACAATAATCTAAGAGTATCCTAATTAATTTTAGGTTTTGGAAAGCTTCTGCTTTTCAGCTTTGACTGATTTTTTTTTTTAGTATTAAAAAAATATTGAGGAGATATATATGTGTATATATATATATATATTTACATATGTATTTGTAAAGTTGTTGTAAAGTTGTTGGTGTTTGATTTGTTTTGTTTTTTGTTGGGTATTTTACCAAAAGAAAATCAGGTTAAATAATCTGGACTGCTGGACTGTGTACCTGTGTAAGACCGTGCAAAATTTGTTTTGGTTTGGGGTGGTTTTTTTGGGTTTTTTTTTTTTGTTTCTTTCTTTCTTTGGATTTTTTGTGTTTGGTTGGTTTTTGGGTTTTTTTGTTGTTGTTTTTTTTTTGCTAATGATTGAAACAAGGGTGTCCTCTGGACTTGGGATAGAATATAGATAAATATCAGTATGCATTGTTTTTGTAGTTCAGGAGTGAAGAAAATTAATATCTGGAATGTTAGCAATCCTTGGGAACTGCAAAATGTACCCCAAAACTTTGATTTTTTTTTTCCATTAGAAAATCCAACTGCTTAATCTGAAGGCTGTTATCAAATTTGTTTTCTTCCCATAAATCACAATCTCTTCTGCTGTTATGAACTTGAAGAAACTTGGAAAAGGAACGAAGGCTGAAAAGCTGCAGCACTAATGCTTGCTCCTCAGAGATAGCAAAGGGCCTTATCACACATAGACAATGCAGAGGCTTAGGGTTTCTCTGGTCTCCTGGTACAGCAGGTTTGGATTTTATTTAGATCTCCACAAGTGAATGCAAGGGAAGGAGGGGGAGAACCCCCACGAGTATTTAACTGAAATCACAGAAGAATTACATAAGCTGTTGAATTTTTCTTTTTTTTTTTTTTAATAAGGTGAGAGTAGGGTCTCTTCACCCCATTAACTAGGAGGCAAATAATTAGTGAAAAGAAGGAAATCCACCAAAATACCTCCACAACTTCTGAAAATAAAACTCTATATCGAGTCAGGCAGATATGATGGTACTTATTTCACCTCAAAACATGACCAAAGAAAGACAGAATTGAAATAATGTCAGAGAAGCCAATAATAATGCAATCTCCTTTGGGATGGCATTATCTACAATGGAAAATTTGAAAACCTCTGAAGATTATGAAGTGAGAAGAACAATAGCTACCTGCTGCTATTCAGGAGAAATGAAAAAGCCATAACAATGCACATTATACTGTCTTTGAATGGGATACATTCCCCATTTGGTGAAATCACTTTAGCCACTGATTCTTAATGCTGTGTGAAAGGAAGCTATTTGCTGCTTCTAAAGAAAGACTAAAACACACTATTTCTTCTAATATATCAATTCTTACTTTGGCAGACCAAAATATCAACTTTTTTTCCGCTGCCTTTCATTTTCTCCTGCCTGACCTAGTGCAAAACTGGATTTTGTTTGGTTCATTATTAGTTCAATTCCATTGCAATTAGTCATATAATCAACCTCTGTGCTCAAAATCTGTGCCCAAAAATGAGTTCCACTGCTGACCCTTATGGCCAGTAGGACTGCAAGTGCTTGAAGCAGCGCTGAATTGTGCTTCTGTCTTGCTTAATTTTCCTCAAATGCAGTATTCAAAGAGCATTGCCATGTTACAGAGCTGCTGTTAACCCAATCTATATCACTCTGAACAGAAAGTCATTTATCAAAGCAGGGATGTCCCCTTTTCTCTGTGTTCTGCTAAGACTTCATTTTCCCTAATGCTTTATGGCAAGAACATCACCCTGAGCTCACTGGGATCAAGAGGGGCTGAGCCAGGACCTGTTAAAGCCCCTATCCTCACAGAGGGGCTGTGTAAAAAAGGCCCATGAGGACTCTGATGTGGCAGCAGGGAAGAGCCCTGCACCATTTTATCAGCATAGCCCACACAGGCCTGGCAGATCCCTGTATCTGAAATGGGTTCAGTCAAGTTGCTGCTCAAATAAGTGATTGTTATCTCAGCGAACCAGGGGCTCTGATCCATTACCTTCACAGAGTGTGATCTCAGATGAAGGGAGGATAAGGTCAGTGATCCAATAACTTGGAAAAGTCCAAACCCTGACACTGACCCCACAAAGTGACTAGTAACCTTACCAAAGCCCTTACTGTGATATCAGCCTAACAACCCAAGACTAGCAGTATCTATAAAGCTCCCAACCTGAAATTGAGGCACCTTTGAATTTTGCTTCTAAAGTAGATCTAAAAATCGTGTTTTATGTATTATCCTGATGCCTTAGGGTTTTATCTTTTGTATTTTCAGATTCTGTGCTGCTTTAGCATGTAGTTCAGAGCTTCATATTAAGTGTTGGTAAGCTCTCTTCACATAGTAGGGAAACAAAACAATTTCTTTCCTATCTTGGGATCAAGGATAACCATTGAAATTTCAGGCCCAAGAGCATAAACAATGTGGGCTGAAGAGAGAAAAACAAGAAGGATGGAACTTCATAACCTAAAGCTGTAATTGGACAATTAACTCCAATATGCAAATGGACCAGAACTTGTAAAAGTGAGAGACCCTGTGACCAATTGTGCATTTTGTGACCATTTTGGGTTCATCATGGGTGCAGCCCTGGCTGGGCTCTTGTGCTGCCCAAGGTGGATCCATTGAGGCCTTTTAATAAATCCCTGCTTTATTCTTTAACTCTGTCCAGCCTCTGTTCTAGGTCAGCCTTCTCAAGCCATCAATCCCATAAATGTGATACAACCCTTACCTTCCATGCTGATTGTGTGGGGCTCTCCAGAGTATCTACTTGTTATGGTCATGGTAACTGAGACAAATTTGCTGCTGCTCTTGCTGCTAGAACCATTAAGTGACATCTGAGTTAAAATGTGAAAGTTTCTGGTGACATGAAGCATGGGGAACTGGCAATTCACGTTTCCTGGTTGGAAGTTTTGGGGGGACCTACCATATGTATTGAGTGAATACCATGTAGCAGTGTCAGAACAGAAGAAAAGGGCATTGCATTGGTTCTTTGGTAATGTAGATTTTCATGTTTCTTGGATCTGCTGCCACATCCATGCTAGCTACAGAAGACTTGGGACATCTCACAGGAATGAAAGACTGCCCATCCATGATTAAACAAGGGAGTTAGTGCCAGGCATCTTTCAGGTGATGGTGCTGTAAATCTGAAGAAATGCCCTAGGAAGCTTTTCCATGATTTCCAGTAAGCAGGTTTATTGTTCTGAGAGTTGCACACTCTCCCTTCAGTCAGAGATTGTGGCTCTGCAGCTAATGCCAGTATTAGTAATTCCCGTGTTCTTTCTCTGGTCCTTTTTTTTATTGCCCTTGTGGTTCAGTTTTTTCCTCACACCTATCTTCTCAGCTGCACAAAGTCTGTCCTGTGGTGGGCTGAGAAGGAAGCTGGATCACTTAATTCTGCTAATTGAAAGTACTCTTTTAAAGAAAAACAAGAAAGACTGTATTGTGCCCAAATCAGTTGTGACAGGTGGCATTTGTCATCCCTGCCCTTGCTTTGTGTGCCTTGAAGAATCCTGGGCAAGGTGAAGCCTCCAGAAAGAAAGGGAAATTGTTCCTTTTGCTGGAGATGTGTTGTAGCTGCTCAGAAATGGGTGGCTTGGAGGGGCTGCAGAATGCAGCCAGATTCACCTACTTGAGACTCCTTGAGACTGCAGTGAGGATTAGAGAAATGGCAAAGGCTGTGCAAAGTGACTCTGCTCAGAAAGTCATCAACTTAACTAAGTCTAGAAACCAAGCAAGGGAGAAAATTTCATTTCCAGTGTGTTAACCTACTTGGTTTGAGCTTGCTGAAGTCAAACATATTGCTGTAATTTTTATCCCAGAAGTCCTGCAGACTTTCTAGCTCTCTCTTTAAAAAGCGTGCCATGAGAAAGAGATGAGGCAGGTACAGGTCCCCATCAGGCCGTAGCCAGATCTGTAAGATTGTAACTACAGCCTTATTAAATAGCTTGTAGGCTTTATTCATAGCCAAGTTCTATCAGACATTTACTGATAAGTTTGTCTCATCAAGTCTTTGCTGAAAACTTTTGCCTTTGTATGAAAGTTTTTCTCTCTCCTAGAAGCTGCCCTTGGTTCTTGGCATTGCTCTTGTTCTTCTTACCATTTGATTAAATGCAAGTGTTTATATTTTAGGCGTCTGTTCTGTCTGATGTGAAGATACTTGGCTAAAATAGGCTTGAAAGAAGGGTTGACTCTGTTAAAAGATACATTCTCAAGCCAAGAAAATCCCCAAACAGTATTTCAAAGACAGAAGAATTTCTGCATAATATTGATGACTGATTTTTTACCAAAGCTACAGCATGGCTGGTATTGTTATAAACCGTCTTGAGAAGAAGGTGAAGAGTGGCAGAATTTAATCTTGCCTGGAATTCAGGAATTCTTTTAGGGCTTCCAGAGCTGATGGAACTCAAATGATTCTGTGATTTGGTGAAATGCAAGTATTGCTGCATACAGGTCTGAAGATAGCTTAAAAGTAAACCTATTAAACAATATAAGCTTCAGGCATACATATATATATATATATTTGTATAATTATGTATATATATATAGTTTTTATATATATTTATATATAGGCACTGATTTTGGAGATAATGAGGCCTGTCCTTTAGGGGTGTTGTCAGTGAACAAACTTCTACTAGAAGATAGTGTATATAAAACATACTCTGTTGTATTTAGTTTAGGTATCTTTAGCCCTCTACATGCGTTAAATTTATAGACTCGTATCTTGACATGGATTAAAAATTACATGGGAGGTCAAAAGGTTTTTATTTTTCTGATGAGAAGTATTAAAATAACTGGAATTTTTTGACAATTAAAAGACTGATATTAATGTTATATATTTTATTATATATATTACATTATATATATTTATATATTATATATATTTCTGTATTATTTTATATATTTAAAGTACATATTATATATAGATATAATTAAATATAATTATATATTATATATAGTATATATAATATATATTTTATTATATGTATATATATATATATGGCTACCTACATTGCAGGAGAAATGATGAAAACATGAACAAAGTCTTGCAGTTTTTTGTCAGAGCAGAACAGTCTGCTAGTGAAGTAAGGATGGGATAAAAATGCCTCATTTTCCATTTGTAATTTGCAGGTGATGTGTGGTGTTCTGTGTCTTGTTTCCTTCCTTCCCCATTCTCTTTTTGCAAGGAGAGGTAGAATGAATGGTCTGCCACTGTCTAGAGGTGCTGCTAATTGTAGACCAACCTGCCCCAGTTAAGAGCCTGCAGCTTGGTTAAAAACATCTTCTAAATTATTCCTGTGAATTCCACTTCCAGGGAAATCTGTGTTTCCTCCTTCTCCAGCCCCAGGCTGATTCCTGTTGAGCATTGCTGACACTGACCTGGTTTCATGCAGTAAAAGAGAGCTGTTTGATGGTACTCAGGGTCCATCAGCAGTTTTCACAAGGAATAGCCTGGGAAACTACAATATCCCAGTTACTTCATGCAATCTTATCTCCTTAGATATTTTGTTTAATCAGAGCTTTGGGACTTGTACTGGTTTTACTCTGTATTTCCTCATAATACACTGTGGCAGGACTTATCAGAACTTCCAGGCAGTGCCCTGCTAGAAATAATTTATAACAGTACTTCACACCAGGGAGCTCCTGCTTGCAGATTCCAAAACAATATTTTACAAAAAAAAGTGTTAATAGCCACATATTACTGGGAGAAAAGTGAAGGAAAAGACGTTTATTAGGCAGTCACAGAATGTGTCAAGGCAAAAGGAAGGGGCAGAATCAACACCACCTGACTGACTCTGTCCTGATCACTCTTGTTGGTTAAAAGGTTAAAATGCTGGGGGCATTTGCAGATCCCCTCCTCTCCTCCTGTGCTATGGTTAGGGCTCAGTGCGTTTCCAGACTTTGCGTGGGGAGGGGGAAGGATTAGAAATCCCTGCTTACACCTTCCTATTTCCATTTTTTCATGAATTAACCCCCAAAAGACTCAAGCTACAGCAAAAGTGAGGCAGAATATCTGGCTACTGACTGCTGCAACAGCCTGGCCAAGAAATGGATAGGATGTCACTCGCTAGGATGTAACTTATATATGTTCTGTTTCCTTCCCTCTCAGTGATTTACTGTCTCCCCACCACATATCCTCTGCTCACCTTGCTCTCTGCCTTTCAGGGCACTGCCCTGCATGGTGATGAGCTTCAGAGAGGAGTGAGTGCTGTGCATGAACCCGGCCATCCATGCTCTGCACTGCATTGCCCAGGGCCCAGGGGAGGGCTGAATGCAGGTGGATGCTGATGGAAAATCCACTTACAGAAACGGTTTGTTTATTTGCATACAGAACTATCTGTAAAGCATTCCATTACTCCATTGTGGGATCTCAGCACCTCAGGATGGAGGTGCAGAGTGGCCGAGACCACCCTTGGGGGGGCTCGGGAGTCCTGGAATGTTGCCAGAAGTGTCTGGTGGCTGGACTTTGATCCTGAGCAGGAGGCGACACCTGTATGAGGATGGGAGGATTTCACTGGGTGAATGGTGAAGGGATAAGTTAATCAGAGTGTAAAACACAGGGTTTAGGATTTCTGTACAGGGGGGTCTAAAGAAGTAAGATGGAGGAATTGGGGCGTGTCCTGTCCTTCTTCTTCTTCTTCTTGGCCTCCATCTTCTGTGGTGATGTTGGCACTTTGGGATTGGTTATTACTAAAAGTGCACCGGTTAATAAGGGTAGAAGGTATTGGGGAAAAATGATAAATACTGTACACGTAACTTCAGGTATAAAGATAAGTGACCGCCCCGGGGGCTCGCAGTGTGCTCATGGCTGGCTGCTGTGCAGACCTCTGTCGGGCTGAGAGAAAATCTTTTAGATAAACAATTAATAAACACTGAGACCAAGAAAAGATCAGAAGTCTCTCCTCGTCCTTTGAAGCGTCGGCTCTTCAAGGCCATCCCTGGGCCTCTCCAGGCCACCTAAACAGCCGAAACCGACACTCCATTCCCTTATAATTTTCCCGACAACCCTTTTCGGAGGACAAGATCATAAAAATTAGTCTTAAAAAAAAAAAAAAAAAAAAAAAAAAGCAGTGAAGTAACCATAAGGATTTTGTTTATTCTTAAAACAATGAAGGTTTCATTTCTTACTGTGTAAATAGAAATAAGTGAGAAGGTGAGAGAGACTAGAATTGAAATCAGAAAAAGCGATTATTTAATTTTGCAGAGCGTTTCAATATTCTGCTTTTTGCATTCTTTCTTTATTTGGGGTAAAATATGTCATTTTAATTCTCTGTGAAAGAAAAGAGAAATGTGGACTCTGGGAGCACTCTGTCTCTAGCACAGAAGGAGTCCACCTGATGTTTTTCCCCAGAGCCTTGATTTAGTGAAGCCTCAGGAACATCCACTCTGTCTTCTCAGCAACCATCATTTGGTGAAATTCTCTGGGACCAGTTTGCTGTCCAGCAAACTCCCTTAGCACCATGGCAAAGCTGAAATATCATCTCTGCATCTCATTTAAAGTTCGGGAAAACAGTAAATTTTGGTTAACAAAAAGAAAACCAAAAGAACATTGTTCAAACTTGCTACAAAAAATACAGCTTTGTATGTTTAGTTAAGTTTTACAACCAAAGTAGTGCTGCTTTGCACCAGACTGTATAAATTAGTATTAGTGGATCACAAGCTGCTTCCAGAGAAATAAGCCTTAGAGTGTATAACTGCTCTGGTAAAAAAAAAAAAAAAAAAAAAAAAAAAGTCTTGTGTAGGATCTCTCTGCCATTCACTCCAGTTCAAAGGATATGTCAGGGTAGGAGTGGGTAATAGGAGATAGGTCCAGGGAAGGGAATGCAGTTATTTCTTCTTTCTGGAGTCTGGCCTCCTGCAGGAAAATGGACAAATACTACAAAGCTGCTTTTGTTCCTCACTGCTTGGAGCAGGGGAAAAGACTTGAGAAGTGTGGACTTCATTTTTGACAAATGTATAATTATTTTTTGGGAGATGAGGGAAGAAGCTTTCAAGTCCTTCAGGGTATTCAGGAAGAAAACCAAGCCTGCTTACCTGTAAGCCTCTAATTCCTAATGTGTGTAGAAAGCAGGAAGATTATACTTTCAATAAAAGCTGCAGGCCTTTTCCTTCCCTTTATCTCATCCATTTTAGATGTTTCTCAGTGACATGTGATTCAATTAATGTCATTCAATGAGGCAAGTTAACCCTTCCTTGCCAGGCTGAGTTCTGAGCTTTATTTCCAGTTTCTTGTTCTTGAGGGCTGTAAGAGGCACTGTGAGAATTCTGAACAGGTGATGCTGCTGTCCATTTTTTGCAATAGGTGCTGGGGAAATAAACTTCTTTTCCTGCTAGTCTGTTCTTTCTAGTTGGTCCTCTTATTCACTGGTATTAAGCAGACAGCTCGTATTTCTGACAGAAATTACCATTTTAGTTTAAAAACCTTGTTTTGTTTTGTTTTGTTTTATTTCAATTGATGTTGTCACTGTAGCTCTGGGGAGAGTGTTTGCTACATGGCCCTGGTGCCCCAGAAAAATAGACACAGCAACAACAACTGTGTTTACCTTTACTGTGTAAATAGGGCTCTTTATTCTTTAATACATGGAATATGAACAAAGCTCGGGACTACAGAGTAATTTACTCTGCATACTAAACGTTTTTGAGGTAAGTCAAAGTAGGCATGAAATAGAATGTGAATATAAGCTTCAATCCTTTTCCTGGATACCTTTTTGCTGAACTCAGGCTCTGAATGCAAGACATTTTGCAAGGCACTGAAGGAATGCAGTCAGTTCATGACTAAGTAGGGCTGCTCATCACAGCTGGCAAGCACAGATATTCCAGTCTGGAGATGTCTTGGCTCTCTTGAAGATTGTTTGGTTCTCTCTTGTTAGGGAAAAAAAACCAAAGACAAACCACTTTTGGAGCTTTGTCTTGTGAGGGCAAGGCTGCAGAAGTTGCAGTTTCCAGGTCAAGAGTCCTACAAGTGCCAGGAGAGTGCTTTGAGCCTCAAAATTTGCAATTTTTAGTTTTTTGTCCTAGTAGAGAGTTGCTGAGATATCAACATGGTGAAACAGCAGCAAACATTAGCAAATACTTGCAGTGTACAATTATATTTCAGGTTAAAAAGCAAAAATAGAAATAATAGTAACTATGAATATCAGTTTGTGATACAGTATTAAAATTATAGAATTTACTGCTTTGTCATTCTGGCAACATTCCTGACTTGCACAAGTTTCTGTGCCACTCTTAGCCAGGAGTGGTCAACCCACAGCATTACCTGTGAGCATCACCTGCTATCAGTACCCAACGTTGCCTGTGGTAACTGTGGAATACAAACACATGTAGTGAGGAGCAGACGAGCTGAGCTGCAAGATTTGCTGGGGATTGAATTAGTGTTTATTTAATTTTATTTTCATATTTATTCAACCAGCTGTGTGGCCACATCCATTTACTTATTTAGTGAGATGATTTTTAACTATATATATACTGAAACCTAGCTTTTACCATTTTTACCAGGCTAGTACTGCTTGCTCTTCTCGTAGTGCTTATAATTAATTTGGTCTAAAGTATGATGTGAATCAAGCAGAATTTGAATATAAAGATGAGAAACTGTCTTCTGAAAGCTAGTCAGATTTGAGAGTGAGAACCTGCAGTTGGGTTTCTCACTCAGCATCTAAGCGTGTCATGACTTTGTCCTGTGGCAGCAGTGTGGAGAATCACTCTAAGAGGGATTGCAAGTATATTACTTGTGAGATTCTTCTTTCTTCTTTTTTTTTTTTTTCCTTTTCTGAAGGAGAAATGTATGTACAGGGATTATGCTGCAATCTGCAGGAGATGCAGAACTTTACCCAGTTCTGCATTTCCTGCAGATTGCAGCATAATCTGCATAATTTGCAGATTGCCAATTATGTAAAAGGCCAAACCCAGGAGGATCTGTTGGTCCAGAAACTTGATCTGAAGGCGGATAATTTTCAGCCCACAGCAGGAGTTTTTGGGAAGGGGCTTCCAGCTGGGAGCTAATTAGATGCTGCTGAGCTTGCAAGGGCCTCAAGGTGGCAAATGGCACACATCTCATGTCACCAGCGCACTCCAGCAGTCCCATCACATGCTCCCGCTCCTCCAAGGGCTCTCTCACATCTGTTTGAGCTGTGGGATTGCTAAAGGCATTTTCCCCCAGCTGTGCTTTTCAGTTTCAAGTATCAGGTGTGGGCCCTGTTACACTCTCTGCTGCTGCCTCACATTTTGTGGCTTCCCCTGCTGGGTTGTGATGGCTTAGAAAGGAGTGCTCAGTGGGGGAAGAGAGCGTTGCTGCAGGGATTTTGTTTCTGTGGGCATGGGGGCTGGCCAAGTGATGCTCATGAGGGGAGCAATACCTGCAATATCCAGCTGTGCCTGTGCTGCTGTTGGATCCTGGGGCACCTGCAAGCTCAAACATGATTTATGCTGGGTGCCCACACTGCCAGCTCTAAGATGTCAGCAGCTTGTGGCTTGTGATGTCAAGGCATCCTGGAATGAGCCAGGGCTGAGGCCTCTGCTGGACACTAGGAAGCCCAAAATTGCTGAGGGGGGTCACAACACACCTGGACACAGGTACTGTGATGATTTGATTCTTAATCAAGTCCTTATGACTGCTGGGGACTGCTTGATTGAGGTAGCGCAGCCCCAGCCCTTTCTTTTGATATCCATGAAATAGAGATTTCTGAAATAGAGACTTCAGCTCAGCTGAAGCTAGAAACTGAGTCTTGTCCATGCCTGAGCAGCCCAGAAGGAAAGGCAGTTTGGGCGTATTTTCAAAATGCATTTTGGGAGAATCTTACAAAAATTGTTGCTTTGAAAGAGGAGGGCTAAGAAAGCACAACTAAATAGAAGATAAAATTAAAAAAAAAAAGAATAAAATAAAAAAAGAATTTGTGACACACATGAACGGAACTGTGTGGTTTGAGTTTAGAGGTTAATTTGGGGCAAAGTGAGAACCCCACCTAAGCTGCCCTCAGGCTGCAGACAGCACTTCCTTAGTCTCAACTTGGAGTTGCAGTAGGCACTAGAGGATATACAAGGCTGTTTTAGTCTTGAAGCCTATCTCCATATTTAGAAGACTGACCTAACTTTGAAAATGCAGCTCCCTACAACCAGCTGGATTTTACACACCAATAACAACTACAAACAGTTCAAGTAAAAGGTTTGCGGTGGCTTTCTTCATTACTGTAACAGCTCTGAAGATAGTCTGTGACAGTGTTCACAGGGCTTCTTGGATGAGGGAAGAGACGAGAATGTTGACTCCATGTTTCAGAAGGCTTGATTTATGATTTTATTATATATGTTAAAACTATACTTCAAGAATAGGAGAAAGGATTTCATCAGAGGGCTAGCTAAGCTAAGAATAGAAAGGAATGATAACAAAGGTTTGTCTCAGACTCTCTGTCCGAGCCAGCTGGGCTGTGATTCGCCATTAATTAGAAACAACCAACACAAGACCAATCACAGATGCACCTGTTGCATTCCACAGCAGCAGATAATCAATGTTTACATTTTGTTCCTGAGGCCTCTCAACTCCTCAGGAGGAAAAATCTTAAGGAAAGGATTTTTCATAAAAAGATGTCTGCAACAATAGTCCAATGATATTAATTGTAAATATTTTTCAAGATTCTTCTTGTCAAATATCTTGCAATAGTCTCCATGCAATTTTTTAATTTCTGATTGGCCAGCTGTAGCTGTTTTGGTGGCCCAGCTTTTCAGCAGTATTGAGAGAGAGCAGCTCTGTGCAAGCATCCGTGGCCATCACAACCATTCAGTTTACAGCCAGCCAGTGCCTGTGAAAACTGCAGATTAAAGACAATCTGTTCTTGCATAGCTGGAACAGCAGGAATTGACTCCATAGGTGGTTGAGCAGCTCTGAGCAATGCTAAACTCTAATGAATTTGTTTTGCTGGAAAGAGGTGAAGGCTCAGAGCTACATCTACGCAGGACATCCACGGAGCAGAAACTTGTGGGAATACCATGGATTGCCCAGAGACACAGTGGGATTAGTGTGTGTTTGCTTCTTTAGTACTTCCCCTTTATCACACAAAACCAGTTATTATTTGAGCTGCTTTGGGAATACGCTGTATGCATTTTCCATAAGTATTTTCTGTGAATTGGCTTTTGTGAAGTCCAGATATTTTTTTTACTAAACCCTTTTGAATATGAAATGATTTACAAGTGTCCTCCTTTTCCTTGCCTTGCACAACTAGCTTTCATTTTGGGGCTTTTCCTGGTGGGGTTATTACATCTTACAAGATTATTTCTGCAATATTATTTTCTCCATTCTGTGTGAGAGTATTATTTTCTTAATTTCTGTATGAGAGGAAATAGCATTGTAGGTTTTAAAAGAGATGCAGTTGAACTTTCTGTGTACTTCACGTTCAGCCTGATGTTTTCTTTAATGATATTAAGTGTAAGCAATAGCTGAAATGTAATTTTATTTAATTGTAGGGGTTTTGATTTTTTTTTCCCTATTTTGGGGGGTGGGGGTTTGGTTTTCTAGGCAAGTATATTTCCAACTCTATGAACCGAATTAAAAAGAAAAAAAAAAATTGAATCTGTTTGGAAAGTCATTGTGGCCTCACTGGTAGGAGAAGCTGGGGACAGCAGATCTATTCCCACCACTTGTTGATAGCAGTGGGAAAAGAGGCTCCCAAAGCCTAACAGTGTCCACTATATTTCAGGTGAAAAGGAATAAATGACTTAATGCTTTCCCTAAAAGGAGAGCTTTGGTTAAAAAAAAAAAAAAAATAAAAATAAAAAAAAATGGAGGTGCTTTGAGAACCTTGTAACAGCTAAAATTAAAATTACCAGCACGAGGGTTTGTCTTGTTGTATGATTTCTAGCAGCTTTATAACAAGCCTCTTAGAAACTGTACATGAAAAAGACCCAGAGTCTACAAGTTAATTAAATTTTGCTTTAGATTCTAACTTAACAGAGAAATAAGCTGCTAGATTTTTTCCTAATTAAACATAATTTTCACATTTTACTTATGCAAACCACATTATCATATGTAAGCAGCTGAGACACTTTAACTCAAAATATTAAAATTTGAAGTATAGAAATGTTTTAACTTAATAAGACTAAATCCCAATCCAGTCATGGATTTATATTAATGATTAAGAAATTCCAGGCATTTAATATTATTAGGAGTTGGATGCAGCAAAAAGCTTTGGTATTTTAAGAATGTTTAGAAGACAAGTGACTATGGTATTCTTCCATAAATATTTTAACATGACATCATGTTTTCTTCTGCCTAATATTATAATTTTCTGCATAAGAGAAAATAATTTGTGAGGCTTTATATATATGAATATATATTTGTGTTTATATATGCATATATTTATATATATATGTATATATATTTATATAAATGTATATTTGTGAGGATTTAAATGTATATGATGCTAGTTTTATCATTCCGATTCAACTTATTTAACATTTGTGCTGTTACATAGCTATGGCCATAAAAAGTCTAACTAGCATTTTTTTTTTCTGCTGGGATTTGTTCCACTTAATTATTTTGTACTTCAGTGCAGAGAAAAAGAAAGGTGTCTCCGTAAAGCAGACATTGCAAATAGATAATGGGGCTGTAATGTAAAACCTCTTTATAGCCAGATTTCATTCAGTACTAATCAAAAAGAGATTGTGTGAAAAGTGTGTTTTTAATGCCCTATATCCAGTGGACTTAATTTCATTCTAATTTTGGTGCAAGTGGTAAGTTGTTGGCTTTTTTCCCATTGAAAAAAAGAGGTGCAAATGAACAGAGAGAAATAGCTGCCAGTAAAACTGGTATTTCGAAGAAGAGAAAAACCCAGTTTAGTAGATCTGTATGAGTAGATTTGTTTAGTAGATGATCATGAGAATTCAGAGCTCTCCATTAGCCAGCTTCCACCAATCATCACCATTTTAAGAACTCTGAGCAGAAGTTCAGCAGAAAGAAGATATTGGTGCCTTTACTGGGTAGATTTTTCACTGCGCTCCTGACTCAGGCTGGGGAAGTAATCGGAGGAAGAACACAAAACCTGCAAGAAACTTTGGTTCACAGTGAATGCCTCAAAGTTCCTTCCCTTACAAGTGTGGCCTCAGCACATCTTTGCATATCCCACTTTTTAGCAGAGCGATCCCACTCAGTTCCCATCCTGAAGAGCTCTGTGGTTGTGGGTTGAGCCCTGCTGTCAGCAGGCACCGCCTGCAGGGAGCTGAGCACCAGGACAGCGTGCTCACCACCTGCATTCCTGAGCAGATGGGCTCCTCTGTTTCCTACCAGTTGGCACAAAGTGTTCTTGCAGCTCTGGCTAAGGCAGCATTCACTTTCAAGCTTGGAAATTCCTGTAGGAAGCCCCAGTGCCAGAGGAGGAAAGCAGGGCCCACAATCTGTAATACCTGAGATGGGTGAATGTGGCAACCAACCCTTATCTCGCTAAAATGAGCACTGAAATAAACTGCTAGATGGATGAGCTGCAGCTGGAGATACAGGGAGCTGTAGATGGTGAGCTGTGGGGCTTTTCAGTTCATCTCCACACATGGTAGGTAATTACTTCATTCCCAATCTTTGCTCAGATAGCCACTGAGGGAATCGATAGTGAGCCTGGCCCCCAGGTGAAGTGTGTTCACCTTTAAAACATATTTTAAGTGTAGCAGCTGCAAAGTGCTTTAGTGCACAATAACATTTTCCCCGGGTGTCAAAATCAAGTGACTGAAAAGCAGGATAGGCATTGCCAAGGACAAAGGTAACGTTATATTACTTACATTTATGGCATGTTGCCATTATTTCATTTGCAGCATTAAGGGGAGTAGAGATATAGCTCTGCATATTTAAATGCAGAACACGTTAAAATGCAGGCTAAAGAGAGCTACTCTGTGCTTATTAAATATAACTGGGTTTTTGAAACATATTTATTGAGAAATGTGTGAGAACATTATTCAAAAGTACCCATTTGTATGCCATGGGTAATTAACAATAATTACCTTCCTAGCGGTCAGCTGAAATATAGCTGACATAAAAAAGAAATTTCACACATATTTAAATTAAAAATTAATTAAAACACATTTTGAAAGTGACCCAATTTGACATACAGTTGTATCTGTCAACAAATACCAAGGTTTGCCCAAGTTATCTAGCCTTAAGGAGATATTACCTGTTCAATAATGCTTGGTTTAATAATAACTAAAGATCCCATACTAGGAAAACACGGTTCTGATGACCACAAAAAGCAGCTTGGAGACCTTCATGATATAACCTAATTTTGTTCTATTTGAGAAAGGGCCTCAGCCGTTTAAAAAAACAAAACAGTCATAGAACATACCTTACTGCATGACTCAGGAATCTTTGTGAGAGCTTAATTCTCATGGTTTCACATAAATGCTGGCTCCTCTTTTGCCTGGACAACTGTGTTTGGTGTCAACAGTGGAGAGATGCAGTTTTGTTCCCCTGGTAGGTCTTGCTGCTCCACGTTTCCAGTGTCCAAGTAAATTGCTCAATTTGGGTGACCTCAGGATTTTTTGTCGCTTCATCCTCTAAGAGCTGGGGATCTGTCAGGTGGCTGAGATCTCCATTCATGTGTCTGATCCAAGTGTGATGGTTTCTCCAGAATCCATGAACACAGGGAAATAGGAATTGGCTTAGAGACTGCCTTGGCCTTTGCCCAGGGACATGGATAGATTGGCTGCTGTGACTCTGATGGGATACCAGTTAATTGTTCAAAGTCTACTGAATATGAATCGGATTTATCAGAATCTGTCTCCTAGTGAGTGAAATGTTAAGTAGAATGCATTTTCTTTTATATTTTAGCACATTCTAAGTCAGGGTAGTTCAGTAATGATGTGTAGAAATGCTCAATTCTAAAAGATCTAAAACCAAAACTGATTTAGTGAACTATCCATTTTCCCAGCTCTGATTAAGGGAACACATCCAATTACATAAGTATATTATTAATGTTCATCTGTAGTGTAGTAGAATTAAAATTGCAATGTCTCCCAATCACAGTCTAAACCACGCAGTAATCAAGCATGAATTTAGCAAGTTCATTTTTCCATTATGCTGTTTTCACCACAAAGTTACCATATTAGCATATGGTACCATAACATTGCAGTTCAAGCTGGAAGAAAGAAATTCTTTCCTCTGAGGGTGGTGAAACACTGGCACAGAGAGGCTGTGGGTGCCCCATCCCTGGAAAAATTCCAAGGGGTGGGCTTTGAAAAACCTGATCTTGCTGAAGATTGCCCTGCTCATTGCACAGGGGTGGGACTATGGAAGCCACCTTTGAGGTGCCATGATTCCTGTTTGGGACTGTGGCACCCTGGTTTTTTAAAATTTTCTAAGCCTTCTGATGTTGACATTCTCGTAGTGAACTTTCTCACACACTCTCTGTAAATAACTCGTTGTTTTGCATGCCTTTATGGAGGAAGAGAAATTTGATAGACTGTTGGTTTGACCAGTGTCATTGGAGAGGTGGCACTGTCACCCTCCAATCCACTGTCACTTTTGGAAATCTATAAATGTTAGAGTCAGAAATTAAACTTCCCTTTTTTTCTTCACCTTGAGAACAGCGGTGTGAGCTTGTGTTCTTTCGTGTCCTATAGCAGCAGGACTGCCCTTATCTTTAATCAGTTTTAAAAAGTGAGGTAAGAGAATGAGATTGAAAACCCCTAAACAGTAATGTTTCCTGAAATGAAGAGTAGAAACAGCATATTTAAAAGGCTTGCTATTTTAAAATTTCAATGCTTCAAATTCTCTCTTCCTCTTGACTCTTGCCCCAATGAGCTGTATCAAAACAGGACAAACCTTATGCCACTGTACTGACTTCAAATCTACAGCACAGTGTCCAGGAGCCTAACCCTGCCAAATTCAAGTTATTTATTTTGAGTATGTGCTGCTGTATTTAAACATCAAATTAGAGAGGAGAAAGAAAAGCGAGTTTGCTTGGTTGATTGTTTTTTTTTCTCTGTCTCTGTGTGTCAAAGAAAATTGCTTTATAAAATAATGCACTGAAAATATCAAAAATGCTTAAAGGTTTATCTTTGGAAAAAACAAATAGTGTCCTTTGCACTGTGCCAAGGTTTAAAAGCAATTATTTCTCATTGTATAAGTCCATTTTATCCCTTTTTGTTCTTAACTCGATCAACCTTCTTCTTTCCACTTCAGTCATCTAGTTTAAAATAGGCAAAACTGTGCAAATAATCCATCCTCTGTCTGTCATTCATGGTTTTATGATATGCATTGCATTGGTAATTTTAACTACTGTAAAATTTCTGGGTTTAGTAAGATTAACTACACTTCAAAATACTTTCAATGCTAATAATACAGACTGTCTTTACATAAGCAATCTACTCATTTGTGAGGGTTTTATTTTTTACAATTTTGTCATAATCTAGGTCTGTTTTTCTCTGACTCACTGATCTGCACTTGCATTATGCCACCACTGAGGAGTATTTTCCTTAGCAGCAACCATGCACAAAGGAGAGGTATGCTCACAATTCAGAAAATATGAGGCAAGGAACATTACCCTCAAATAGAATCTTTGGCTAAAATCCAGTATACAGCTAAGCCTGAAATGCTTTATTTAAAAGAAAAAAAGAACAACAACAACAAAAAAGGAAAAAAAAAATCCACAACAAAAAAACCTGAAACAAACAAAAAAGACCCCCACAAAAACTCCCCCAAAATTATACATTTAAAGAATGACACTTTTTATTTAATAGAATAAATTCACTCTATGAGAAAAAAAAAAGAAAATCTCTGGTTTTACTTCTACATTGTGCTACTAGACCATGACTGTTCCCTTGGAGTTTATTCTCTATGTCACTTGCTAATGTTGTTTTAAAAATACCCAAATACAGGCAGGTGCTAAACAATTAAATGCTAAATGAGGACATGCCAGATTGCATAACTAATAACAATATAAATTGAAAATAATAAGTTATGGAATTTAATTTTATATTTTAAGCCTTTGCAGAAGCAGGCTTTGACTTACTAAACACTAATGAGTACTTATGGACTCATATATTTTTCAGTATTTTTACAACCATGAATTTGCATCATGAACTACGTAGAAGATCTTATGTGTATTTTATTGGAAAAGAGCAAATGTTAAAACTTCTATATATAAAAATTTTGTTTGTTTTAATTTTTATCTTTTCTTTTCATTAAACCCACAGCAATGTCCCATATTTTCATAGAATAAGGTGAAAATATTCAAGCAACACATTAACTGTCTGGAGTTTTTCATACTGTTTTCTGAAACTAACTTTTTAAGATATTAATGTTGTTGTTTGAGTTGGTTTGTTTGCTTTCAAAGGAGGCAGGCAGGACTTTCCTGCTGCTCCTGAGATGTAATGACATTTGTTCCTCAAGCCATTTTTGCTGTGGTAGTTTTGCATCTTCCAAGAATGTCCCAAAACTTTTCATTAGGTTCTGTCATTTCTTCAGAAATATTTGTCTGCTTGAAATTACTTTTATACAACTGATGCAAATTAAAGAGAATGATTTTTTAACAAGTCTATATGAAATTAACGTAACACTGAGAATCTTGTGGCTCATCTTCTCAGCAGGTCTGAAAAATTCTTCTCTGACTTCAAGGAATAGGCTCCCGTATAATTTATATCAGTAAAAATAGGCAGATTTATGACACTCAAAAAAAACCTGTGATCCTGAAATAGAGATCAAATAAGTGTATGATATATAACTAATAACTCGAGCTATATAAATTCTCAATATAAGGCTGGGGATTGTTTTAGCTTTCTTAGTGAACTGATGAGGGTTTTTGTTTTTAAAGATACTGTTAGCACTTCCAGGAGTTTCTGAAGAAACAAGTGAGCATAGGTAAAGTTTGGGTTTTGACCTCCTATGTCAGAGGTTATCAATCAAGGCTAATGCCTAAATTCAGCCATGATTAATGAATAAAAAATTATAAAGGGGGTAGTAGGATCAGTCACAACAAAGACAATAGTTAAGGTATTCTCTTCAGCTCATAGATCTGAATTCCTGAAGAAGAATTTATAAATTCAGGCAATATAGCCTATCAATTTCTCTTTAATTTATTTTGATATGGAATTTTGCATGTCTTCTCAAAGTTTCCTAGCATTATCTGGAAAGTGGTAAGTTTTCAAGCTCTATTTAACAATGAAATGATGATTTTTATTAATCATTCCAGAAAACAAGAACCCCAATCCTCAAGTACAGGAATTACTTGAGGAATGACAATTATTAAATTCTTTGCTCCTAATTTTGTGTTGTTCATTGCAGGATTACTATTTATCTGAGCTGCATAAAGAAAATTTTATAAAAGTTGCATTTGTAGATACTCATAAATGTTCATTTGAACACTGATGTGTGGGCTTTTTTATAGGAATACTAAAACCTTGATTCACCCAGTTCTTCAGTCCTGATGGATGCACACAAAACCTGACTGATCAGACTGAAATACTGGCACTGTAGGAAAACACAATTTATCCACTTTGGTGTATACTGGGTAGTTTTGCTGCTGTATATCCCTTTGTCCCATACTCTAATATAAATGGAATAATCTTTCCTCCTTGAATGTGAAAACTGTAAAACCTGTCACCTAAGTAGTCTGATAATATGATTTCCTGAAGAATTCGTTGTAGAATAGCTGCAGAAATAGATATATATATACACACACATATACGTATAGATACACATATACATATATATATGCACACATGTATATACATATATACATAAATGCGTACATATATATTTTATTTATATATATATATATATATATATACACACACATTTATATGTATGCTCCAACTACAAGGAAGGAACCTGTTTTTCAGGAAGATAAACCAGAGATTCTCCTGTGATGTCGTGTCTGTACACAAATGTTGGTTTAGGTTTGATAAAGCCTGTCCAGGGAATGAAGTTAGGTTGTTCAGTGCCTTTAAATGCCCTTTAGAAGTTAATACCTGTGCAGAATACAAGCCTGTAGAAGTTATTGTTATTTATAATTTGAACCTTTTTCACTGCTTCTTGCTCTAACCTCTGTCTCTCCCGCCCCCAAAAACAAAAGATGATGTTTTTTACTACCTTGAAGAGATTTGACAGGAGATTAAATATCTCCAGGATAATTAAATTCTCATACACTTGAAATAAATAAGATAACAATTAGGTAAGAAAGTGAGTTTTAAATATTCACTTTGGATTCTCTTTGGTTGATTTTTTTTAACACGGTTGTCTGCAAATTGCTGCCGAAATGCTGCATGGGAGAAGCTTATAGACATGTAAAGGTAACAGAAAGCCTTAGGATAATTCAGATAAGTAGTCAAAGAGCTAGGAGACAGGCCTGTAGGAATCAGAAACTCAGGTGCTCACAAAGCTATTTATTATCCACTTTTCATTGTTTAAGCCCAGGAATAGGCTTCTCAAGCAGATGCTCACTTGCTTCAGGGTTCCGTCGGGTCTGTGACAATGTCAAGCACATTTTAATGTTGTGCTGGGTTAAGTGTTCTGCTCATGCCGCCCTCCTGCTGAGCTGCCCTTGTTCAGACGTGCTTCTAAAATTGTGCTGTGTTTTTAGCTGTGAGGAAAACCCACAGGTCTCAGGGGAGGCAACTGTGGGTTTTGTAACATTTTATTTCCTGGCTGTATGGACAGGCTTCATTCCGGCAATAATTCCAATTTGGATTTTAAAAATAATTACTGAATTTCACTTTTTTTTTTTAAATTAACATTCTGTATGTATGTATTGACTTGCATGTATTAAAAATTAAGATTATTTTTTTTTTAATGGAAAAGGATACTTAGGGATTCCATTTGAGCTGCTCCAGGATGAAAACAAGTTAGTAGCTCTGACTTTTTGTCTTTTCACTTTTCTTGCAAAGGCATCTGCAAGAATCTTAATGATAATCTCACCAATATCTATATCTGGCCTGTTCTTCCACGGGTGATAATTACAGAAGTAATGGAAAAGAAATAGTAGAAACAGATGAACAGGCATCAACTTGGATGGCACTGCTGGCAAAGCAGCAAGGCAATTTTCAGTATATGAAGAGAAAAGTGCATCTACTTAATGAGGGCCAGAACTATACAGAGCCAATTAAGTGAAGATAAGCACAAAAGGAGAAGGTAATGGTGAATTTACAGAGATTCCCTGCATGTTTTGGGGCTTGCTCCTTTTTTTTTTTTATTTTTTTTTTTTCCTGAGTACATCCTCCATTGCCCTTGGCAAGTCTGAGCATGAATTTGCTGTGTAATGAATAAGGTTTCTGAGTGCCCGTGGTGTGCTGGAGGCTGTGTAGTCAGCCCAGTAAATGTGGGATCTGTTTGCAGGCATGTAAAGCAAAACACCGGGCATGGGAGACTCTAACCTGCTTTTCGTGTTCCTCAGGCTTTTGTGTGCATTTCCTGCCAAATGACTCTGAGATTTCTGTTCCAGCAGCCTGCACAAGCAGGGTCAGCCAACATATTCTGTGCACAATAACTTGGAGGATTTCAGCTCCTGCTTTGTGACCTACTTATACTTGAAATGCTACTTGGAGATGAATGTTCTTTCCCCACATGTACCTATGCTGTGAAGAGATACTCTTAAATTTAACTTTGCTAAATGTTATGCAAATTCAGTGCATTTTAACTTTGGCAGTCCGGAATAGAAGTGCTACGCTTTACTTTAAACACACATTTTGCATAACAATATTGAGTTCCATATATTATCTTAAAATGCAAAATGTATAAATCTACATGGCTGCAAGAGCATAGGCAGAACATATTACTCTGTGAAAATGGAAGTCCCAGCAGCGTGCAGCGTCTGTATATGAATCAAGCCCACTGATAGCTTTGTTTCAGGAAAAAGAAGTTAACTTTAACTTTTTTTTTTTGCTTTAATTTATGAAGAAAGAGGATATATTAAGCAATAATGCACTCCAAGAGAGAGCTTTTAACACATGAAGAGGTTCACATTTTTATCCTACTAGGCTGAAATCAAAGCCATAAAGTTTTCAAATTTATAATGCTGCGGCAGAGATAAACTCCAGGAAATCATAATTTAGCTGTTTCTCTGTCAGTCAAAAAAAAGCAGTTACAGTTCAGTAATCAGATCCTAGTTATTAATTTTTCCCTCTTAAAAATGAAAACCTCAGAGTTTTCTTCACTGAGCAGACAAATTTCCATCAGTGCAGAGAAAGACTAAGAGGACGGAGAGAAATACTGACTGTGCACCATCTCCTTCTCATGGCTCTGTTCAGAGTGGAACTGGGAAGTGCCAGAGCCAGAGGAGGCTCCTAAATTGTGCTGAGAAAAGCAGAAAAACAATTTTTTATTTAAAGGAGGAACTATTCTTTACCTCACCTTCATTCCACTCCCTCCAAAGGCACCAGGATTTGCCAAAGAATCAGGATTTGCCAAATAATGCAGTGGCTGCTGTCATAAATGTGGGAGTGAAGACTTGGGGTTGTTCAGCCTGTAAAAACTTGCCTTCCTGTGCCTAAAGGGATCCTACAAAAATGTTGGAGAGGAATTTTCACAAGGGCATATAGTGATATAACATGCTGAATGACTTTAAACAAGAAGAGGATAGATTTAGATCAGATGTTATGAGGAAATTCGTTATTGTGGTGTTGGGGAGAGACTGGCACAGGTTGCCCAGAAAGGTTGTGGATGCTCCATCCCTGGAAGTGCTCTAGGCCAGGATGGATGAGGCTTTGAGCAATCAGATTTAACTAAAGATGTTCTTATCCATGGCAGGGTGCCTGGAACTAAGTGATTTTTAGTCCAACCCAAACTGTTTGATGAATATCATTAATGATTAATATTTTGACATGTTCATTGTTCAAGAGTTTTCAAAAATATTTAAGCTTTTTGTTACAGAAATGGTTCTCAGTAGTGTTTTCTGCACCTGCTGAAATCCACGGGACTTGCTTTAGCACCATTCCATTAAATGTGGACAATTCACCTCTGTGCTTAACTGCAGGTTTGGGTTCCTAAACACTTCTGAGAATATAATCTTGAATTACTTGTCTGCAATAGCAGAAGAGCTTATGACAGACTGCCATCATTTACCTGCACTCACAAACATAATCTGTTCCCTACCCACCAGAACATCCTTTAAAATGTACTGAATAAATCACCTCTGCCTAAATAATTACATGTTCAGGTTGTAAACCATTAAGGTTCAATGATTTATTAGAAACCTTTACAATATGATGCTCTGGTTTGGTAAACATTCCCAGGCATATCAAGAAGCCATACTCCTGGCAGAGAAATGATATTTCTGTGGTTTTATCTATTTTCACCAGGTTCTGCAAAGTGTATGTGAATAATAATGTCCTATTCCTCACAAAATATTTGGGCATGTTGTTTTCCCTAATTGAAAGAAGCATAAAAAGACAAAATTCATTCTACTGTTACTTTGATAATAGAAGTGGGAAAAGGTGAAGTGATTGCACTCTGCTCTCAGGTAGAGTCACATGGTACCATAAATAGTTAAATATTTCTATAACCAAATGGCAAAAATCTTGTGTTAAAAGCTTGTGGATTTTCCAGTTCACTGTACAGATTCTTCTCACAGAAAAATCATTTAGTCCCTACTGGCTTTTTAAAGCTGTCATAAATGTTTTGATTATATTTAAACTTAATTTATGCCTTTCATGTGGAATACTATCTTATAAGAAGGAAAAGGGGAAAATGAAAACATGACTTTTTTTAATGCTATATTAATTAACTTTACTTTTCAGACTGGTAATATGACATAATTTCATGTTAGTGTGTTTTTGCACCTATTGACTGATTCTGGGGAAAATTTCTGGCATGTATTTGTAGGAAATGAGCTCTTTTTATTTGTTGGTTGCAATGTGCATGCAACTTTGTTTTTTGACATGCTCTCCTAATTGTTCTTTATGTGATAAAGCACTTTTTGCTACACATCAGACTGAGCAGCCTAGTTATTTCTTTCATGTGATAATAAGAATGTCGTAAACTTTACAAAAGGGGAAAGGAGAGCTCCTGTCTTCTCTGTTATCACTCAGAAAAGCAATTTCTAGCCAGATTGATTGAAAGGACTGTTTGATGACACCTTTTTGGGTGTTTCTCCTACATTGCACCTGTTCTGGGTGTCACTGCATATATCAGTACCCAGACCAGCACTTTGGCTAACCCCATTTTCGTTTTTATGGCTGATACTCCAAACTAATGTGGACCAATAAACTTGGACTGGTAAACACTGACCTAAATGACTGGGAAATCAAATTTATGCTCCCCTGCTTCCTGAGGATGACACAATAAGTTAGAAACTGAACTAAACCTCTTTAACTTTACTATCTAGACCAACTTAGTAAAATTTATAGATTTATAGTTCCAGTGAATTTCATGTAACTTGCTCAGGACTTTATGCATGTTACAAGGTCTGCCTACCACCTACTACTTTCTGGTATCCAATGCTTTTTAAAAACATTTCCTAAAAGCTCAATTCAAGATTTCTCCAAAGGCTTAGGAAAAGTTAGCATTTGAAGAGGTGATCTTAGATGCAATTTTCACATGTGGTTTTTAATGTTTAAGCTCCTGAGCCCCTGTACTTATGGAGATGGGCAAGCAATCTAAAACCGTGCAAACAGTGGAGCAGCACAACAGAAATGTTTGAGGGATTTGTTTCTGTTTTGTTATTGCTGGATATGAAGAAAGAAGGGAGAATACAGGACAGGATATAGAATAATTTTTCCTGCTCTTCAGACAGAGCTATGTGTTTAACAGGTATTAGTGTGGGCAACTTAATAAAGAGCCGGAACTTTTCCCCTGGACTGTCTGGCAGAGGAATGTGTTTTTATCTTGGGTTGTCAAGGTAACACCAGCAGCTTCTGCAGGCCCCCTGAGTGCTTGATTTCCCATTTTTAATATTTGCTGGGTATGGTGAGCAGAGTTGCACACCCCTCAAAACGTTTCCCAGGGCCAGCAGGTCATTGCTGCAATCTACCCATGAGACCCCTCCACTTTCTTGAGGTGATCTTGTAGCTGTTGGTGGAAACATCATTTTTTATTTCTTTTTTTCCCGAGGAGGACAAGTTTCAAAAGCCCTGTCTTCAATAACTTTTTAAAAAATTGCACTGGGGGAGGAGAGAATTTTTGTGGCTTTAAATCTCTCACTTTCTACCATAAGCAGAATTGTGCTGGACACAGAACACAGAATTAGGGTCATGTTTTGAAATCCTTCTTTGCAATGCAAGGGGCTCTGCATGGACCTAAGCTTTGCTGATAGAGCCGTAGAAATAATTTCACAATTAATTTGTTTATAGTGCGCTAATTCCCTCTCTTGCTCTGCATGTTAAACAATATGTGTCCATAAATTAGCTGCAAAAACACACTGGCAAAATTATTATCTCCCTGGCCCAGTCTCTTTGCATTTTTCATCAGAAGGGCTGCGGTCCCCACATTGGATTTCACAGTGTGGTGACTGTAGCTGCAGGAGCACTGCAGGGCTCCATTTGTGAGAAGCCTCATGAATTGAATCCCATGGTTCTGCCTGCAGGGGGTGGCTAGCAATGAACCAGCCCCTGTATATTAAAATATACTGAAGAACATTTTCAAGGGCAGCCGCCAAATGGTTTTCTTTTTAAACAATTAGCAGCTAACTTCTCCTGCTCCCTTCAAAGGCCTCTTATTTAACTGCATCACTTCACTTTGATTATTCCAAAATACTCAACACTATCAGTGTGCTCCCATCCCAGCTGTCTTTCCTCCAGAATCTTTTAGAGTGTTTCTTTCCATCCGTATCCATTCTCTATACCTGCTAACATGCAGAGCCTGGAATGCAAACCATCACATTTTGGGAGTAGGATCGACAGGAGTAGCTAATATTCCTCCATAAATACCAACAGAAATACACAAAATGTGTCTTCACAGGCATTTTAGCTCAGAAATGTGCTGTAGCAGGGAGTGCCTCAAAGGTAATTTTCCATGCTGTGGTCTTAGTTGCTGGCTGGGGTTCAACCACAACAGGCATACGGGCTGGATTTCTGTTGGGTGAAAATAGACTGGAATGTCTCTAATGCTCTCTGAACTCTTACAGTCACTCAACAGGGCAAAATTAGAGCTAATATGAGGTGGAAAAACATAAATATATATATATATATACACAAGATATCAACTCCTCAGAAGCAGCAATAGTTTTTTTCTCAATAAATCTGTGTAAGATGGACTGAGCCAACACTAAGTCTCATTGAAATCAATGGCACTTGCATAATTTCCCCAAATGCTGGGAGAAATTACTTAATCATTTCCCGAAATGGCCAATAATTTTAATTTCTGAGAAGACAAATAGTAACTTCAAACGTTGTTTGAATAGGTCTGTTTTTCACTAGAAATTTCTAATAAACTCAGTGTAATTTCTCACTGCATGAAAATCACCCCAAAATCAGTGTCTCTTGTGAAATTAAAATATTTCTGGATTGAATAAACAAAAAGCAATGACAACAACAAACCCTCGTGCTAATTTGATGCACTTAGCTGTAATTTTAGGGAGAAAACAAGACTCAAAAGCCAGTTCTGTAAGGGTCTGTAATTTCATTCAAGTGGAATTACAGATGGGATTATATGTCTTCTATTAAATAATTTTTTGTGTTTTTGTCTTTCATAGTAAAATTCTGACTAAGAGAAACCCTGGATGAAGAGTAATGTGCTCCAAATTGCAAGGAAAGTACATTACTCAGCTGACAGCTGACCTGTCATTTATAATTAATGTCAGAACAGCAGTAAACCAAAATGACTACTTTTCCAACTGATCTAACTTGTCTTCTGCCTTGTCCTTTTTAAACCTCTTTCAAAACACTGTATCTATTGGCATATCCTTCTAAAATCCCTTTCAGTGCCGTGTTTTGATCTCTTTAGCCAGTTGATTCCATTTTCTCACAATGTACTTTTGTTAACTTAACCAATGTTCTCTTAATTAAGAAATAATTAAACTGGAATTTCACTGAAAATATCTCGATCTTACCTTATTTTCTGTTCTGCTTAGGAAGACAATCCTAGCAGCCGTGTGAACAATAAAACACACCTTGTGTTAAGGGGCTAATCTGTTTTAACCATAATAAAAGTTATCTTAGTACTGCAGATACCCAGAAGGATCTTTACACTCTCTTCCTTATCTCAAATCTCTCAGAGAAATGAGAAATCTCTTCTTATATTCTCCTGGATTTAATTTACATACTGTCAGCACTCTTGACTGGTCTCAGAATTGACACATGCAAGAGAATTGAAAGAAGGATAATAAGTTGCACTATTAAAGTAAGTGAGAAGGGAAGGAAATGAATATTTGTGAAGAACATGCACAGAGAATATAGTAAAATAGAAAATGTGGAAGGATGATGCATGCATTTCTTCTTTTAATGTAAATACATCATTATGTCTACCATGTCTGAAATCCTATTAGCTATTTGGGAGGAAAATTCTCTCAAAGACTCTCTATTATATTATGTTTATTCAAAATTAATATCAGTGAAAATAGTTTAGCATAGATTCTGAGTGCCCATGGCTATCTCATATGTGCATATATAATACATTAAATACATGTATATACACATTTTTATATATATTATATTATGTAAATGTCTATGAGTCTTTCGTACACTGAGTCAAACTTTATTAGTAACAAACACAGACATTTACACTTTCATTAGGTTCCTGCTAGTATCTCTTCAACTTCATCATTCCCTGACAAGCACAAGGGGAAATGATGTGCCACTTTTCATTTTCAAAATATGATGCATTTAATAATGGAAGCAATGTTTTAAAATTCTACAATTTGAATAGAAGCTTAGTAAAGTAGAACATTTTAAATAAGAGTGAGGTGCTAGGATCCATCTTGTGACAGAGCTGTCCACTCAGAAGTTGGGGTGAGGAAAATCAAAGATGTGAGAATTAAGGATTGTTTTAGACAAAAATAAGCAGGACATAGGTATTTATATGCATATAAATTCTTGTCATATTTCCTCTGTGTACTCTTGAAAAGAGGTGAGTGTTCAGAAATAATTTATCTTTTTTTTTGGAAAAAAAAATTGCAAGTTTTGAATTATACATTCGAACTATCTCTGGCAATTGCTACTCCTGCTGGTAATTATTGAAGACTGAAAACTGTTGTTATGTGCATATGTGATAGACTCCCCAGAGACAGCATGGCAAATATTAAACCTGCTGCATGTGCTTGATCTGAACCATAAAAGCAAGTGTATAATCAAATAAAACAGGCCTATAAAGTGCACTCACACTTCAAAGCCTGCTATTAAAGCCTCTTTGTTGGATTCAATGTTTATTGGGCTTCAATGACTTTTAGGGAAAATGTGCTAATTTTACTCAAGGCTTGATATGTCCCTTTCAGGAGCCAGGAGGAATTTTCTGTCATGGATGTGGTGGACAGGGAGATATTTCAAGGCTACAAATGCATATCCATGTTACTGTGGTTCATGGGAGCTTACACAGCATTAGCCAAGTGATGTTGTTTGACTGATCTCTCTTTTTCAGTTTCATAATTTACAGCTTTGTTGTTTGTACTGGTTTTGGTGGGATGGAGTTATTTTTCTCCACAGTGCCTAGCACAGGGCTGTGTTTTGGGTGTGTGCTCAAAGCAGGATAACTCAGGAATGTTTTAATTCCTGCTGAGCAGCGCTTGCACAATGCCAAGGCTTTTCCTGCTTCCCACGCTGCCCCACCAGTGAATGGTCTGGGGGGTCACCAGAAATTTGGATGGGAAACAGCCTGGACAGCTGATCCCCACTGAGGATATTGCAGACCATATTGACCACTGATTGTGGCCAGCAATTTATTTGGGATTTTTGTCACTTGTTTTCCATGTGTTGGTTAACATTGATGGTTTATATTGTCTCTTTTTTCCTCTTTATTTTTTTTTCTTTTTTTTTTTGTAGTTATTAAGCTGTTCTGATGGTTCTCTCTTCCATCTCACTCAGTGGGGAGTTAAACCATGATGCTGTTGTATGCATATGAGTGTGCTCCTAGGTGGTTTCTGTGGAATAGCTGAGGTTCTATAAATCCACACCTCCTCTTGCTTTGATGTGACCCGTGCTGCTCTCTTTGAGATACTCACACACAATAAACAGTTCCTTGTGATGCCAAGGATGCTGAAAAGTAAATTCCATTTACATGATTCAAATATGTCACAAAGAAGAGATTTTAATATATCCTTCACTTATTCTACCACATTTCCCTTTAGGGTTTACCGCAGCTGGTCTCCACGTGTCCCTTTTCCTATGGAGACTTAGCCCTGCACAGGAACCCAAAGAATTTAATGTTTGGAATTACCTGCATTGTAAAATTTGGCAAATATTTAGTCCTATGAGCCACAAAAAACAGGAATAAAAAGAAAAATAAAGTTATGGAAAAAGGCTGATTAAGGGCTGGGTGTGCTGCCAGATTTTTGGATGGCATGGGAATATTTAGCAGCATTGGGATTCTTGACACATAGCAAGGGGAATCTTTATGTAGCATGTAATGTCTGTAAAACAGGCTGTGAAAAATTTAACATTGAAAAAGTCAGATGAAAAGAATAAACACAGATTCTTAAGTAATCTTGAATCTAGGATGTATTTTTCCATCAGTATCTTGCATTGGTTTTGACAGTAATTTGCTCTTGTAAAATATCAATGGAATAAAATACTGATGTATTTGTTATAGGTATGGTATTAGTAAGAGCAACATTCACATTTTCAATGCATGAATACTATTTCAAATTGGCATATTTTTATTGAATTTTGACTGGTTTTGTTAGCAGTTCTGTGAAGCACTTATGCAACCAATATTAAATGTATATAATTTCACTTCCTTTATCTTCTGGTATAAACTTTTGGAAATGGAAAAGAATATTTTTGATTCTGCAGCTCTTATTTTTGCATCATCATTTCAGCCTCCCAAAACCAGGTTTTAAGTGCTGCTGCCTAAACATCCTATTATAGGAATTTCTCAGCCCACTTTGTGTAGTTCTGAATGATTTCCTAAATTATTATGGAGAGAAAATTATCTCATAAGGAAAATAGGTTAAAGGGTAAAAAAAAGCAGCACATTCCTCCAAAAGTAGAGCAAATGGTGGTGCTTTCCTAATCTCCTTTCTTCTGTTTATCCTCAACTACTGTTTCACTTTAATTCTTAATCCTTAAAGGTTAAAGTAAAATTAAAAAAATAAAAAAGGCATTGATTTAATTGGAATGAGAGTAGCTCTTTTTTGTGAGGTAGTAGTTCTGGGTCAAAATTAAGATTATTTGCTACATGTGTGTGTTTATTTTTTAAATCCAATGAGGTCTGCTTGTATTAGGTACTGTTTCATTCTTACCTTCAATACTTCTTGTAGTATTGCTACATTTAAGTGAATGAAAATGGGTGTGAAGAGTAGATTATAATGTCATCTGTATTAAAGCAAACAAACTCAGCGTGAAAAATGCATGGTTACAGAAAGAATTATTTTTCTCCTCCAGTTTAACAAAAATAATTAAACTGCATTATACATGCCACTTAATAATTTTGCTTAATGCTACAAAATGTATTTAATTTTGAACTAAAGGATAAATGGTCAATGACTCACATATATTAATTCAGGAACATCTGCCTGCTTACAGATAAGAAGCAGGGAAGGAAGGCAACTGTGAAGCTCTTTCTTGAAAAACAATGTTTTCCTATATTGTGAAAAAAATAAATATGCAGCAGCAGCAGTTGATTAGTGGATTGCCATTATTTCTCAGATGCCATTATCTGGAGAAATGCTCAGGTGCTTCAAATCCTTGCTGTGTCAATTCTCAGTCTTGAAGTATTTTGGAATTGTTGATTTTTTGGATTGCTGACAGTCTAAACTGAAGAAGTGTATGAAATTCTCTCATGGTGAAATTAAAATGACCTCCATATTGTGTTTGACTTTTGTTTTGATCTCTCTTGTGTTTTGGGATGGGATTTTTGTTTTTATTTTTTTAGGACTGTAAAAGCCAATTTATTTATTCTGAGTTCTTCTGAGGTAAGGAAGAAAAAAAAAAAAAAAAAAAAAAAAAAGCAAAGGAAACAAAGACAAATGTGTGCAATCCCAGAAAGGAATGTTGTATGTTGTGAGCTTAAGGAAAAAAATAAAAAGTTGTTGTTCAGCTCAGATTTTTTTTTATTTAAACATAAACTACAGCCCATTTTTGCCTCTTTTAAGGGATTGTTAAACACTGGTGTGGTGGGAGGGAATGTAATTATTGTACACTGAGGCTAAGTCGGTTTCACCCAAAGTGATTTACTTTGCACAAATGTAATGCATGATGAATGTATGGTGAATGTATAATCCTTTCCCTTGCAGTACTTGTTATCAGACATAGCCAAGGCCAAAATTTTATTTTGACACACAATGTATTTTATTCTAATTACAGTAAATTAATTTGACCAGAAAAAGAGAGATAACAGTGCTGGGAGAATGTGAATGATAGTCTGCAAACATGCAGAGAGACAAAATGGAATTAGTTTAGAATTTTTGTAACGATTGTCCTTTTTAATAGCTGGGTGGAGTGGTGACTGAGACTGGATTTTCAATTACTCTTCAGGTCATTAATGTTGATTACATTCTTCTTCTAACCATAACTCTTTATTTAATGAAAATGTATGCTACCCACTAAGCAGGCATGTAGTTAGGGAACAATACAGCAGGATTTGATTGCCCTATTAACAATAATCATTGTGAGACTTTGGGAGTAATAATTTAATGACTTCTTGCACTCTTGTTCTACTTTTTGGTAGTGTTCATTCAGCATGTACTACAGTGATATCTCTAATGAAATTTAAACTTGCCAGAAGGCATTATTAGCTAGAGATAGGCAGGTACTGAAATATCAGACCTAAAAGGGCTCCAGCAACTATCATTAAAATACATGTGGACCAGGTAACTTAATTTGAATAAAACAAGGTGGCATCCCAGAAAGAGATAATTAAATAATTTGCAATGACTGACAGTGTTCATGTGGAGGAGATTGGGAGCTGGAGAGGAGAAAGAAATGTTGTTTGTTTGTTTGTCTTTCTCCTCCTCACAATTCAGAATTGTTGCCAGCCTTGTGGACAAAGTGCAAGAGCTGGAACTGACCCAACCAGAGAAAATGGTGGGACTGCTAAAAGGTTCCCTTTTATGGGGCTCAGTCTTGCTTACAAGCAGGTCAGCTGTCAGACTCTCACCTGATGGATGCAGCTCCTGCTCCCAAAAAAAATTTCACTCTTCTGCATTCTGAATTGACCAGTGGAAATTGTTTTGCTGACACAAAAAATAAACTGTCAAGGAAGACATTTAACTCAGTCCTCTGTGAAGAATTATAGTTAGGGAAAGTAGCTGCTGCTGTTCCTTGTGCCTCCAACACTTCTTTGAGCCAGAATAGAGAACTCTGTGTTTCAATTACCTGGTTGCATGTTTTCACACATTTTCTCCTCACTCAGCTAATTCTGTGAGCTTTGTTATACACACTCAAGCAAAAGAATACACTTAGTAATACACTGGGAAGGGGTTTACTACTGAATTATGTCAACCACAGAAATGCAGTGTGCTCTGAGCATCCGCCATGGGCACTCATTGTCTGAACTGTGGTGTCTAAGGTCAGCTGCATGCTTGCCCATGAAACCCAAGGTAATTCTTTTCCAAAACTCACTTCAGTCAGATGTTGCTTGATGTTATAAATATTTGATTGCACGAGTCCAACGACTGAGAATCTGTCAGCGAGTGGGTGAGAGTTCCTGCTCCATTCCAGGAGTGAAGTTAAACTTTACAGTGCTTTGCTGAAATTAATCTCTCTAACACCAGGCTGAGGCTCTCAGGGGCCTCTCACAAGACCAATAACCACACTCTGGCTTGGAGGCAACAACTGAGGGATGGAGAGGCAGCTTCCCAGAACTTCACTGGCATAACTGCTGATCAGTAAACCTGGTGCAGCTCAGCTGAGATCAAAGTGTAAGTCATTTGCAGCATTAGCTGAAGGCAAGCATTCCCACTTAGAGCTGAAGGATGGTTTAACAAGCTGCTCTTTTTTATATTCCACTAGTTGCTAACTATCTCAGAGCCTGAAGTTTGTGCTGTGTTTGTTGTCAGTCCATCAACTGCTCATGTTGCAGAAAGGAGGAAATGTAGCCTTGTCATCTAAAGTAAATTAATTTTCATCTCATGCATAATCATGTTTTCATTATACTTGAAGCACACGTTTAACATTTTTCTATTTTTTTATAAATAAATATATAAAGAGAATAGAAGAGAAACATAAGAATATAATATTATGAGGCTATATAATATATCATTCTTACACTTCAAAGACCTTTCTGCATCATCTCTTTAAACTGCTGTAGTTTGGAATAATGCAAGAGTTAGAACAGAGGGAAGACTGTAAAAAATTAAAAGATAGTCATTATGTCCTAGAACATGGTAAAAATATATATATATTCTTGTTATCTTTACAATATATGCCAACTGTCTAAGTAAAATTCCCTACACATGTAGAGAGTCCCCAATTTAGTTCTGTATTTAATATAAATATAGAAGCAAAAGTAGATGTTTTTATGATTAAGATTATATTCAGCTCTGCACTGAGGCTTGCTCTAAAAATTCTTCAGCAGACAGAAGTGGCCAAAACTCTTATCCCTGATCTCTGGTGCTGTGCAGCAATCACAGGCCAAACCCTTCCAGTAAGCATCAGGCAAACTGAATACATGCTGTACCATTATCCCAGGAAAGAATATTTCTGGCTTTGAATTGTTTAAATGTTTCTGGACCCCGGTAATGTTCATTTCAGTAACTGACACTTCATCTCCTTATTATTCTTGAGATCTTTTAAGAGAGGAATAAGACTGATTTTAGTAGTTGTTGGTTAACTGATTGCTGTTTGGGCAAGTAATAGAAAAAAAAAGCTTTATTTTTTGTTGTCTTTTCATGTTGTATCGCAGAAAATTTGAGGAGAAAACCAGCTACTAAGCAGATACAGTCTTGTAGGCAGTGTAAACCACATCAGCATTGGAAGGCAGCATAACAGGAAGTGTTAAGAATATCAATCACAGAAAGTGTTTCTTTATATCCTATAAATTCACACACCACAGTCTGACTGACATACAATGTCAAAGTCAACAGTAATAGACACAGTATTTCACTCTTGATGCTCAAACCAAACCTGATGTTTTCTTCTATTTGCAAAGCACCATAATTTCAGGTCGAAGAGAAAAGGTTTTACTTTAGAGCATTTATCATGTTCAGGAAATACACTGATGACTCCTGTGGAGTGGCTGTGGTCACAGAGCAGCAGCTGCAATGCTGCAGTTCTGTCTGTAAACCAGGCTTTGATCACTTCAATAAAATTCTGGTTTATTGGCCAGAGTGACAGAGAGTGTGTCTCCTACTAGGTAAAAAAAAATCAGTCATTTCTAGATGATGATGATGATTTTGTATTTTTCTTTTTCCATTTTTTTTTCTTTTCTTTCTTTCCTTTTTTTTTTTTTTTTTTCTAAGTGTGGGTCTACAAGACTTTTTCCTAAACATTCTTTACATAGACTCAGAACTATGTAAGTTGTCCTGTTTTTCTTTTACATATATTTTATCATTCTTTGTATTTGGTGAAGACTTGTCAAGAATTATTTAACCTGTTCGAGTGTAGTATCAGGTATTTATATTACAAAGTGTATCCACTGCACTTCAAAAGCCTTACTTGTTTGTGTGGTTGGTCTTTATTTTCTCTCACTTCAGGGAACTCCACATGTTAATCTAAAATTTTATAGGAAAAAAAAAAAAAAGCGTCCAGGCATTTTTCACCTGCTGCCTCACAGAGCTCGCAGAGTTTGAAAAGGCAAATTTTCAATCTGACCCTGGCAACCTTTCCCAGCTCTTCACTCAAGTGGTTCCTCATCCTTCATCTGTCCTGTTAGGCAGAGACACCCTCGTCAAGCACAGGGAACTGACCTCTATGATTTCTTTTAGATGCCTGCCTTGATTACCCAATCTATTAGCAACCTATATTCAGAGAATTTCCTGAATATCTGAGGCAGATATCAAATAGCTGTATCTAAATATTTCTACACAGAAGAACTCTGACATTAGAACAATGAAAATCTGTTTTAGTCATACAACATTAAAACTCTTCTTTGACATTTAAAGGATTGTTTGGTACGCATCTTCTACTGGATTTAAGTTGGGTTGCTTTTGGAATTGGATTTGAAAGGGAAATAAAATCTTCAACAGTTTTAGAAGTTCTTCATAAAATTAAAAACAAAAATATAGTTTGTCTGGTAATTATTCAATATAAAGGCTTTGATTTTAATTCTTTGTAGTGCCCAGAAGATCCAAAGCATAAAAAGATAATTCAAAGAGCTCGGCAACTTGGGGGTTTAGGGTTATAATTACATTGATGGTAACACGATTAAAAGTTGGGAGGCTTGGGAGAATCAGTGATTCCATGGCACAATTTAAGGCAATTGAGAAAGTGTGATAGCTCTTGTACTTCAGTTTTGTGGAGGAAACATGTTAATTCCATTTACTTATCTGACTTAGAAACTCTCCAGACTGGGTGGGAGGGAAGAAGGCAAACACCACTTCTGCCAATAAAATATAAAAAATGTGGAAAAGGGGACTGAAAGTTTTTATATGATTAAGAAGTAAAGAGCAAGCAGGTGATTTTAGGGTGCTTTCCTTTTGTGTTTTTCAATCCTACAGCTTACATTATTTTTCATTATTTCTTTGACTCAAAGTCTTGCAGAAGTGTGAAAATTCTCTATATTCTTAAGCTTTGAAGCGTCTCTCAATTATGTTGTTTATTTTGGTTTGCATTTCTAACATTTCCAGAGACTTAACCCCTTTGCATTCCTGTTTATGTATCACTTATTTGACATATAACCATACTGGAATACTTTTCTGTTGGCACTTTTCCCCTCAAATTTCTTGCACTCATACTGCCATTGAAAGAAGGGGTTTGAAGTTGTCCAGGCTAACTTGGAGTGCTTAATTTCTTCCAGAAATAGAGAATAACTATATATTTCATAATGCTCATCCAGCTAATTGTTCTCTCTGGATAACTACAGTCTCCCCATATTCTTATAGTGTCAAGTAAAGCAGGTTCCTACAATTACTCAAACAGATGAGTGATTGTTAAAATCATTTAAAAAAAAAAATCAAATTAGAACCTCCAGTAGGAGATAAAGGTTTTGGAAGATTGTTCCAATGAATGCCAGTTTTTAGCAAAGCAGTGGGACTGAAAACTGGTTATTTTCAATTACTTCATTTCACTGTTTTATATAAGAAAACTTTAATTTTCCTATCACTGTAGGTTGTTTTTACTTTAGTAAAATCCAATTTTGTTTTCATAATTAACATTTTAAAGGGTAATGATAATAATAATAAATCAGAATATTGCTTAGAATCCAGCTTTTAGAATTTGCCATGTTGAGATATTTAAAAATTAAAAAAAAAAAGACAAAACTTTTGCAAGACAGATTATTTTTCCTAACAACATCTCCATGTAAGTACTTAATAGATAGAAAGGCAGATTTCTACCATGGACCCAAGTACTGATGAATCAGATTCATAATAAATTTCTTAAACCCTCGTTCCCTCTGGGCCCAATCCCTGGTGTTATTCATTAATGGTATCATGTTTCTTAAAACTTATCCAGCTGTCTCTTTCTGTGGGCATATTTGTTCATGTACAGCTGTTTATATTTTCAGATGTCTTAATTTGCACCTGAAAAAATATGTTTGTGGAAAGCATTCCATTTTCTCAGCACTAGACTGGTGGTTTTTTTCCTCTTAAATTTATGCTTATGTGGTCCATTGGGTATAGGTTATCCACTTGAGATACATAGTAATGGATGCTGATAAATTCCTGAGGAATCAGAGAGCACTGGGCTTGTTTCCTTAAATAAAATATAAATCTTCACCAAGATGGCTTGAAATGTTTGCTTTCTCACAGATCTACAAAGGTTTTGGATGCTTTGCTAAAAGAAAAATGATTTGTACACACTGCGTCTCTACAGACATCACAGCCTTGGCTTTTTGAAATGATCACTGCTGCCTTTAACAGCATTAAAATTAGATGGAGCTAAAGCAAGACTTGCAGGATTGTGAGAACACCTGGATCTACTGCATGTCTTAGTCACATCCTGACACACCCCCAGGTCTTATTCTGTTATATCTTAATCCTCCCCCAAGCCCAGGTTTCTGGTGGAAATGTGTAGGGGGATAGAATATAAAGAAATATAGATAGTATAGAGAGTAACCTTACCCCTAAGGAGCTGCAGCTGGGCCAATTAGCAAAGATGAGGAACAGGCCTGACTTTAACAGGGCACAGGTGTGAGCAATGAGAAGCAGAGTGCTATAAAAGAGTGGGGTGGCTGGGTGAGAAGGGAACTGGAGTCAGTGGCTGCTTTGTGAAGAAGAAAGAGTCAGTGTTTTGAGGAGATGCCCACGAGAAACACCAAGAAGGTGTGCAACTTTTGTGATAAGGAGGCAACAGTATGGAAGGCCTGCAATAAGATGACAACACAAGAAAATCATGGTATTTAGAAAGAACTGTGGCCCGTGATAATTTTGGGTTTGATTTTTTTCTGAGAAGTGAAGAGGGCTGACACGTTCTTCAATATCTGCAGAAAAATGTATGCTAAGAGGTCATGACTTCAGCTTCTTCTTCTCTTTCTTCTCTCTTTCTTTCTCTGAAGAAGAATTCGTGGAAGTGCTGGGTTAAGTGCAGTTGGACTTGGTGATCTTAAGGGTCTTTTCCAACCTAGGTGGTTCTCTGATTCTGAGATCTCTTCAGTACCTGCAGGCATAGCTCCTTGCACAGTTGATGTCTCTGTGTCACTCACCACTTCCCTGTGGTAATGATGTGCAGTTGGAATTTGTCAGGCTTGGCACCACGTTCCTTATTCCAAACAAAATGGGACACCAGAGCTGTGAATTGTGTCTGTTATGAGGTCTGAACACACACAGAGGCATCATTGAGATGATTCTGAATTATGCTGTTGTACCCAATAGAAATCTTTTATTCTCCTCTTTAGTGTAGTCCTGTTTTGTATGAAGTATCTTTAAAAGAAATCCATCAGAAGGCATATGGTCAGTGAGATTATTGCATTCAAAAATTTAAAAAGAGGCTTTTGAATGCCAAAAATTGTGATTTGACCACAAACTATCTATATGTCAGAAATAACCTCACATTAAAAAGAAATAAATCTGTTAAGGCTGGATTTTCCAAAGAGAGAACCAAAGGTGAAATGGAACAGAAATAAATAGGTTTGAAAATACATTTTTCCCCTACCCACTGTTTCCTGGATGCAGATATTCTTCTTAAGGTTTCTCCTCAGCCTGGGAGCCACATATTTATGAGAACAGGAGGAAAGTCCACTCAGCACTTCCCAAGTCCTCAGGAAACACTGCCTTTCTGTTTATCTACCTTGTTGAGTGTTTCTGGCCACATGGTTCTTCCTGCATTTTCTTTTCTTTACCAGGTTGCAGTGTACTAGATAAATTTACATTGCAATATTTTTGTGGAACTTTTTTGGGTTTTTTTTTGTTTGTTTGTTTGGTTTTTTTTTGTTTTGGTTTTTTATTGTTGTTCGATTGATTTAGTTTTTGTTGATTTTTGTTGTTCTTGTTGGGTTTTTTGTTGTTTTTTTGTTTGTTTTGGTTTTAATTTGATGTTTTGGCCTTAGTGCAAAAAGCATTTGCATTCAATTTAAAACTCACCCTTTCCTGATTACTACTACCTTTGGTAGTATATATTGTGTAGTTTAAGGCTGGCTGGAATTTCAGGTCATAAAAAGCAGTATTTTGCTGAAGTCACAAAAAGATGCAGCCTAGGGATTTCTGTTTAGTTTGGGTATTTTTGGGAGGTGGCGAGGGATTTAATGACAGTTTTGTCCCAAGCCAAGAAATTTCAGAATCAGTAAGTCATCCCTTTGTCTCTTTTCTTAACAGAGCTTATGGGCTGAGTTTGTTGTTCCAAAGTCCTCAAGCTGGTTAGCACTGTGCTGTCCCGCAGCTCAGAGGTGATAGTGATACTGTGCTGCTGTCAAAATGATGGTGACACCACAGATGAGTGAATACATGGTGGATGTCACACATATTTTGTCTCCTAGCAAAGCATTGGAGCTAGAAGAAAGAGAAAATGTGTGTATAACTGTTAGGGAATCTCTCTGGTCACTCCTCACTTAATATTTTCGTCATCATTTACATTTCTAAAAATGGAGCTTTCTTAAAGACTTTTGGCTTTTATCTCTGGGCTGGCAAAATATGGTTCTCCTGAGGGATAATGCATATGGGAAAAGGAATAATGTGAAACACTGTAATAACACAGTTGTGATGGTGTCTTGTAATATGAGGGAGACAGAGGTAAGTGCTACAGAGGATATTTAAGAGTTGGAGTCCAATATCTTTCCCTGCTTTGGCTTCAGAGCAACTTGTCTGTGAGTTCAAGTGCTGCTCTGTGAGTAATTCAATTTCCACTTAAGCAAGGAAAAGTGGATTTTAGTTAGGATGGCCAGGGAATTTGGAATCCATTCTTGCCTTAGCCATGTTTTTCCTGTCAAACCTTGGAGGAATGATTTGACCAGCCCTGCAGGTAGAAAAGTTATTGTTATGTTAATGTTATGGTGTCTCAAACTTCTTATCATGTTTATGCTAAAACCTTGGCACAGGTGAATCCCTGTTAGATATGATCTATGTTTATCCCTTTTTCAATAAAATCCCAAGTTTTTCTCATGCTCTGGGTCTGGGAGTCCTTCAATATGCCCCAGATTCAACTACATATTGAGATGGCTTACCTGCTGCAACCTGTCATGTTACTCACAGACACCAGTCTGTTCTTTTCACATTCTGGACTGTAAATAAATCACCAATTGGTATGCAAAAGGCATCGTTCTGGGACCAGTCTGCAGCTCCTTGCTTCAGTCTCTCCATGAGCAAGATGCAGAGTCTGATTTATAAATACTGGCAGAGGTTGATGCCTGGTAGGACCTCAGTAATCCAGCACTGGTTGGATAAAACTTGTTATTAACTCAAAGGTCCTGTAATACTTCTCTGTAGAAGTATAAATAGCTTCAAATAGCACCTCCCCAGGTTAACGACTTTGCTGCAAAGCAGTGCAACAGCCACCCACTGCAGGAGTGGCTCTATGAAATAAACATAATGACAATCAAATGTAATGTGTGCTGGGAAAGGTGACCTATGCGTAAGTCTTTAATTCTAATTCTGTTTCTTCAGTTTGTGGTATTTATTTGTTGCCGGTGATGCTAGGGGTGCAGTGAAACAAAATGAAATCTGCTTCTAATACATCTTGAGATTCCCATTAGGGCAAGTTTTGAATCATAAAACAAAGAAAAGAAAGAGAAAAATATATAAAATGGTATATTTTGTTTCCCCCCTGTGGATGGGGTTTACAGCAAGAAAGCAAATGTTAACTTATAATAAGTAGCCAGCCATCCACTGGATATCACCTTTTCAACTGAAGGGGAAATAGCATTCTTTTTCATTAAAATCCCTTCTTTTATTTGTGTTAAACACATGCACTAACTCAGTAGATTCTCTGCAGCATATCATAAATTAAATATGAAATAATATTTTAAAATCCATACACAATGCACCCAGAATATAAAAACTTTGTGCAACTGCTGCTGAGCTTTTGTATTCACTGTAATATCTACTGCAATGAAACCAAAATCCTCCGTTTACCTTTTCTTCAGAAGTAAATAAGATGTGATTTTGGGGTTTTGGTTATGCTTGTTTGTGGAGTTCTTTTTCCTCAGTTTCTGTTCCTCAGTCCAGGAAATTGCTTTGTTTTTTCTAAATGCAGTTTATTATTGCACCTTTACCTGTAAGGTAATTAAAAGCTTAAAGATTTAAATTCAAATCTTAAAGCAGGAAGATTTAGCCAGTTCTTTGGACATGGCACCAGAGGCTCAGATGACTTTTTTGCCTGTTTTGTAAAAATTTCTACTGGCTCTTCTCTGGTTTTGGTGTGTGTCCTCAATCACACTGGAGGTGACAGTCTTCTGGAGATCTTATCCACCACAGGACAACAAAAAATGGTGCTAAGTCCTCGACCCCAAATGCAATAAATCCAAAGAAAGGTGCTGATTTTAAATGAGTCTGAAAAATTATGTGCTTATTTTAACTTAAGAAATGTCCAAGGCTTCACCTAATCCAAGATATTTGTTTTTGTCTACAGTTTTGGAGCTGCTTTGAAGCGTTTATTGACAAAGCAGAGCACTCAGTGTTGTGTGGATTCCTCCTGTGCCTTGCTAGGTAGCTGCAGACTTCTGGCTTCACCAGCACCTATTGTTGCAGAAGCTGGCATGTCCCAACTTTGATTTCATGAACATCTGGGGTGAAGGTCATTCATGGAAAAAAGGTTAAAAAAAAATCTTTATTAATAAACTGGCTGGTCTTCACCCTCTCAAATACTGAATATAAGTTGTTTACACATGAATATTCCAAAATTGTAACTATCATCAAATTTTACAAATATTTTGGAAGGAGTGACAGTGTTTGTCAGTATTTTGATAGGCATTAAAATCTGTCTCTCCTTTCTTCTGGGGAGAAATCCTCTTTTTTCACAGCTCATTGTCCAGTCACTAATGAAGTAGAAATGGTCACTGTGGAGCAATATTTTCTTAAAGTAATTATTTCCTTTCCTGGGCCATGCTAAGTTATTTTCAGTGTCACTAAAACTATTTACAGTGATTTCTATAGACTTAAAATGTTGTATTATTTACCAAAAATCTGCTACTGTCTTTTCTTAAATCTGTCTTTTAGTTGATTCACATTTGTCATGAACTAATGCAAACTGAAAATTTTAATGATGGTGATAGGATCGGGGCAGGGAAAAGTATTTCAAAACCTTTTGGTTTGGGAATATTTTTCTTGTTCCAAGTAGGTGTTGAAAGATACCAAACTTTCTACAGTAAAATAGTTTTGATGTTAAATATTATGTGATTGTTACCTTATTAACAACTTCTGCATCTGTTTCAAAAGAGAGTGATTGCAGAAAGGGACTCGAGCAATAATCTCAGGGATCCAAGAGAAATTATTTATTTATAAGGCCAGATACCGTGTCTCACCATCTGGCATTTAAACACTAAGTGCAGTCGAGGCTGAACTGTGCTCAAAGGAATTTTACGTAGTGAGGTGACTAACAGACAGGGACAACCTGCAGTGCAAGGGCTGAGCACAGACCAGAGGGAGCTTTCCCTGTTGAGAGCCGTGCTGACCGAGGGGCCGAGTGGGTAGCAGGGCACTCATGGTTCCTGTCACACAGGGCTCAGTTGGTTATTTTTGCCACTTTTATCCATAGAGTTCCTCCAACGAAGTTGAGCAAAAAATATGCCACATCTAAAATCTCATGGGAAGTTTGTTTGCAGACCCAGAACCTGCAGGGGAGGAAAGGAACCCTTGGTTTATTAACATTTCTTCCTGAGCAGACTCCACAGCTGCAGGAAGAGCTGTGGTGCTGTTCTCCAAGTGAGTTAATACCAATTCCATTTCTGCAGGGCCAATTTCCAAGCAGCATATATTCTCCTTGGATCCCCTTAAAAATTAACAGTCCTAATCATTATCTTCTCAGTTCCTGAAATTTTTTCTTCCACCTGCAGTAATTTTTTTTTCCCTTCCTTTTCTTTATGGACAGCCCATAGTGATAGGCAGTGGTATCCATTTAGATCATAGAAAAAAAAAATGGACCAGATTGAATATAAACAAGATACAAAGTGAAAGAAATTACTAACATCCAAGCAGGTTCTACTCCAATGAAACCGAAATCCTCGGTGTACTTTTTCTTCAGAAGTAAATAAGATATGATTTTTTGGGGTTTTGGTTATGCTTGTTTGTGGAGTTCTTTCTCCTCACTTTTCCATTTCTCAGTCCAGGAAGTTGCTTTGTTTTTTTCTAAAATGTGGTTTACTATTGCACCTTTACCTGTAAGCTAATTAAAAGCTTACAGCTTTAATTTAAAAGCTTAAAGCAGGAAGATTTATCCAATTCTTTGGACATGGCACCAGAGGCTCAGGTCACTTTTTGCCTTTTTTGTAAAAAATTTGTGTGTTTGTAAAAATAAATGTATTACACAAAGACAAGATCTGAATGAAAAAAAATTCATTTCATTGGAATTTAGGAAGATATCAGAGAAATTAATTTAAGTGCCAAGCAGAGGAATAAATATTTTCAAAGGCTAGGAGTCTGAATATGCCAAAGATAAAGTTATATTAGGTTGCTTATTCTTTTTTGTTTGTTTCTTCTCTAGAGCAGGGTTCTTTTGTGAAGATATAGCCTTTCAACTGCAATTCACATTAAAGGAAAACAGTATGAGGTTGCAGGAGAAAGGTAACCATACAATGAATTGAAAATCTTTAAGTTCCTTTTAGTCAAATGTTGATCTATTATTGATTGTGACAGTTTATAGTCAGAAGATTTGGCCTTATATTAGGAGTTTTTAGCAGAATCTAACACACTGTCAACTGTTAATTGAATAGTACATGTTTTCAATTCTAAATAATACTGAGAGATTAGTTGCTGGAATAAGCCTTTTTAAATTTAGAACAACATTTTTATGGCTACTTAGATGTGTTTTTTACTCCACTATTGTGGTGCTTGAATTGTGACAGTCATCATGTGTTAGCAAACTCTGAATATGAAACCAGGGAAGAAGAGAAACAAACCAGTCATATTATTGTGTCATATCTAGGAGGTTCAGCAGGAATACAGCATGAATCACCTAAACAGTGTGGACTTTGTTATTTACAAAGCTATTCCACCTCCAAATTATGATTGGTAACAACTAGATAGAGATCAGCTGTCTTCTCTCTACCTTAATTTTTCATATTGCAACCTCTGTTGTTCACTCAGTTTTCTGTGTTGAAATAATACACCGTGTCCCTTTTTCTAGACTGGGACCCAGAAATGGGTGAGCAGATTGAAAAAACAGTAAAAAGGGCAGCTTGCATGAGAACTGGTGCTACTGGGAAACTCTAGAAATCAGACTTGAGTCTAGACCCAAAAAAATCGTATCTGCAGGTGGCAAATCATTAATTTATAATAGTTTGTTTTGGATAGTGGTGTTGAAGAGATTTCTGCATGTGAGGTAAAAATAATAGAAGAGTTTAAGTCTGAGCTGCCTTTTTAACAGCAGACCATAAGAAACCATCTCCAGTGGTTATGAAAGGGTAAATCTGTCTTGTGAAGCTCAGGAGTGAAACTGTGTGCTCATAAGCATCATCCATTGGCTTTTTATCCATCAGATAGAACTATCTGGAGAGATCTGGAGCGCTTTTGTAACAATTGTTACCAGAACTCGTTTGGGAATGTCAGAGGATGCGTCTGGAGGTTGGAATTGTTTCCATGTGCACAGATACAGGCTGTGGGAGATGCTGTCAGGGGGCTGGGGTACCAATGTTTTAGCAGTGAGCGCTGGATGCCCACCACTCACTCTGCAAGGGAGGCCTTCCCTCAAAAAAGAATCCAGTCAAGGAAATCTCTGAACCTTGCTCTTGATGACAAAAGCTCTGGTGAAGGCAACTCGTTCAATGGTTCCAGCCATGATTCCTTTTCTCTGGGCTCTGGCTATTCCTGGTGCAGCTGTTCACAAGGGCAGTAGATGTTTGTCTTGGAGCTGATTTCCAGTGAGTATTCCTCTGCTTCACGTACTAGCCAATCATCATTTTGGATACTTTTTTTCCCCTCTTTTCCTGAGTAGTCATAAGAGAATTTCCTCTGTTCTCCTTCCTGAATGGTGTCCTGACTGCCCTCCGCAGTACCACCAGGTGCTGAGCTCCTGAGGAAGAATAAATAACTGTCATTAGAAATGGGTGCCAGGAAATAATGCACTGTGTTCCTTTTTCTAGACTGAGACCTAGAAATGGGTGTTCAGGTTGAAAAACCAGTAACAATGGCAGTTTGCATGGAAACTGGTGCTCAACCCCCTGATCTGGTACAGTGAGAGTGGAGCACCAAAATTAGGGTGCTCCCCAATTAGGGACTCATTGGCCTTAGTATTTGGTGGCTGTGGGATGGGTCAGAAATGATTCTCTGTCCCTCAGGCTGAGTAGCACAACAACTGCTGTCCAAAAAAAGGTAAATCCATTGTTCTTCAAAACAGAGGTGCTGCTGAGGGCCAAGTCACTGCTCTGTGCTCACACCTGAGCTGTGCCTGAGCTCTGTTCAGGAGTGCTGCCTGGTTTGGGCCAGAAGGTACCAATAACTGAGCACACTCTGTACAAGCTGATGAAGCTGGGAGTGGATAATTCTCTATTTCTAACCTTCTTGCCATGCTTTGGAGCAGGATGAGCACAGTGCAGGGGAGCTGTGCCATGCCTCACACACAGCCCTCCTTTCCAAGCCCTCAGCACCAGGCTGGCTGCTGAAGCAGGCTCTAGCTCTTCTGGCTTCATGCTAACAGGCAGCATTGTTTCCCCTGCTGGGTAATTAAATAAAGCCTGGGGCTGGAGAATAACACAGGATCTGGGCTGTTGCATACCGTCAATTCTTCACAGCAAGTGTTTGTGAAATAATGGCAAGTATTATGGAGCAATTTGATTTCATGAATTGTTCATACTGATGGCAAAGCATTCCCTAATTGTATAATAAACATCTGTTCTGCTTGATTAAGTACCCTCAGAACAGAACCATTTCAGAGAGTCTTCTTTCACTTGCTTAACCAATACAAACAACTCAGTCTTACTTTTTTAAGTGGTCCCTGTGACTTGTGCTGACCTTCATTTGACAAAACTAAAACGACAGCAAGGAAAACCAATTACTGAAATTAAAAGGTGGCTTTTAAACCCTTTAAGCTGTCCATTGAGCTCAAGCACAAATTGCCAGTAACAAGATTTAGAGTCTGCCATGCAGTCTTATGGAAAAATCTTATGTTCTTGGAGAACTACGGTTTGATTTGTATGCTTCAGTAGCCTTAGTTAAAATGGCAGCAATTCTCCAGCTCTAAATTCCCCAACAGGAGAAAGGGTCAATTCTTTGAGTTTTGAGCTTTTTTCTTTCAAAGACTTGATCCAGGAGAGGAAGGGAGAAAAACAAACAGACAAAAAACCCCAAAAAATAGAGGAGCTGTTAGCAACATTGAAATGCATCGCAGGCATCACTGGACTGCAAGGGGAGGAATCTCTCGTGTGGAAGAAGCCTGTAAGAGGACAAGTCACTGATGCAGCAGGATTGGAGCACTCACTCTTTTGTGTTTCACCAGCAAAGGCCTAAGTGAAAGCCAAGGGCAGTCAATAACTCATCAGGCATGACGTAAAATGAAACTAATGTTCAATCAATTAGGTACCATAACCATTCCATGAAAGTATCAATTGGGAATAAAAGCAGTTTAAGTAATTAAGCAATCTTTTATAGGCATCTGGGGATGGGAGCTGCTCTGTTTTCACGAGTGGCATATTCTAACAAGAATCTCTTGTCAATAGCTGCCAGAGATGCATGGCTTCAGATGCTAAACTGGGTTATTTCCACAAATAGTACCTCTAGCATATTGAGTTCACTGAGATAACGGAGAAATTTTTGTCATTTTAATTTAAATGCATTTCTGCTGTTCCTGAAGGTACTTTTTCATGTGCCTACATGTATCAAATAGACAATGAAGATAGAAGGTATACAAAGATTTATTTCGTAGAACAAAAAATTCTTGGTTTATGCCTTAAGTTCCATTTGCTATCTGCTTCATCTGTGCAATACTTATGAGAATCAATTAAAGATTTTTTTGGCACAGCTGAAGGGTGTATGGTCCTATTTATTATTCTTTTATTTTTTATGTTGCATCTGAGTGATTTTCGTTAAGAAGTTAAACTAATTTCCATTGTTTTCTTTCCTCTTTTTCTTTTAAGGAGAAATCTCCTAGAATTTCTGTAGAACAGAAACTAGAATTTGATCACATTGCTTATTCTGTCCCTTGGACAATTTGTGGCAAAATGCTGTTTTCATTTACTATGACATAAGTGTGTGTTAACAATTCTTTATTATCATTTCTGTGTATTAGGAAACAATTTGTTGTTAAAAGAATAGGATCTGTGGATGAAGTGCATCATTTAATCTAAGGTTATTACAGCTAGTCGAAAATATTCGGTTCAAGTGTGCTGCAGAAAAATGAGTGTTTTCAAAGTTGGGGATTTTTTAATTTTGTTTTTTTTTTAATATTAACTCTTCACGAGTGTCTGAATTTTTTAAAATCAAGAAAGCACAATGATAAATCTGAATATTTTTCTTTTTCATAAAAATAGTTTCATTTGATTGAGCTGTGACAAGACAGCTGTGACGTAGTTACCTTGTCTCCCTTATGACATAAATTACTTACTGAACTTCAAGTATGAGGGAAAAAAAAATCCTTCCTGCCTTAGGAATATCAGTTACTGTCCTGTGATATATGGGGGGTGATTAAGTTGTACTAATGTACTGAGCAGACTCTGTGAATTCAAAGTCCCCTGAGACAGGAGACTTTGTTGTTTAAAATGGAAAATCATGTGATGAAATGCGGCTCCTTTGGTAGTGTTGCCAACAACAAGAATTCAACTACATCTGCTTAGGCCAGCCAAGTCCACCATGAAAGGGAGGTTGCTGAACATTAAAAAAGGAAAATTTCAAGATAACAATCAAGTTCTTATTTTGCTAGAGCTATACTAACATTATATGTCTGTGTACAGAAATGATCTTTAATATCCTGTTCACTAAGTAGGCCTTGCTTAAGTATGGAAAGGACTGAAGGGACACATCTCATTCCTACTGGAGAGCATTATTTGAGTTGTGCAGCGTGGTTGAGCCATTGCAGGCAGTATCTTTCTTACAGAAAGGAAGAATGAGAATTAAAGTCGAGTTTAGCATTTCATGAGCACCTGAAATATTTGGAATGTGGGAGAATTGGGTCCCAGTCTGGGTCCTCAGAGAGGAAGGGCAGTAAAAACCATTTGGAGGTTTTCTCCTTCTGATTGAATACCTGTGTTGTGCATGGGGCATATTGGGATTGTCCTGCATTTTGGAGTAGCCAGCTTCTTAGAGAACATTGCTGGGAGGTGGAAGATAGGAGTCAGAACCCTGGGAGCAATCAGAGCATCAGACAGTGCTCTTCAGCTTGTGAGGTGAATATTTCATGGGAGGAGTTGTCCACACAAACTTTGGTCTCCCTTTCTGAGATGTCTGCTTTTCCTGATGGACTGCATAAGAATCCTGCATCCTATAATATTACAATGCTTGGATAGCTTCCTAAAAGGTCTCCTGTTTCTCAGCCAGAAAATACATTTTTTATGTTTCATGCAGTAAGGAAGATTGAATAACTGCAATGAACTTCAAAGGTACTGAAAATCTTGTATTGAAGAGGGTGGAGGATTTTTTTCAGAGAAAACTACCAAAATAAAAGCTTCCTTAGATGTATTTATTACTGCAGAGAAAATGAGATGTCAAATAGCCAGGGAGTTCTGATAGCAGTGTTTTATTTTTGGGAAGCATCAGAACTGTTATTGCTACTTTTTTTTTTTTTTTGTTCCATTTTTCCCCAAGGCTTAAAGAAAATTTGTTGCCCAGTGAACCTCCCCTTCCTAAACTATCTTTCCTGGAACACTGCATATCCCAGAGTGTGCGTTTGGTTATTTATGTAAAAGGGGCAAGGTGTGCTGTGTGGGCATATGGCTGCTATTCCTTACATAGAATATTACCCTCAGTAGTGTTAACATTCCAGCTGCAGAGATCACTCATGCATATGCATAGCCCTCCAGGTGCAGAAAAGGCAGGATTATTGCATGTGTCTGAAAGTCTTAATTAACAGACTTCAGCAGGGTGAATGGTAGGTAAAACTTATTACAAGCATCACTGTAGTAGTGTGCCTGTGAAAAGGCAGGTTCTGCAGGAGGTGGACTGAATAATTACTGTGGTCTAAAAACTTATGAAAAATGTTATCTGGTATTTATTGGGTAGAGATATATGACATGTGTTTGTTTTTTTTTTTTTTGAGCATGATGAATACCAAGCTGCACTGGGCTTCAACCTGCCTGGAAGCAGAATTTGGGCTTTCTTTTCTTCTTCTGATCCACTTGAATGAATGGAGTCAACAGCAGAGAATATGAGCTTTTTTTAACAGATGAAGTGCAGGAAAGCATTTAATTAAATTAAAGCTCTGGAAATGTTAAACCTGTGAAAGGAAATACTTTTTCTAGTCTCCATGTAATTTCTTTTTGTTGCTCCTTGAATGCTTTTCAGACATAGGTGTATGACCAAGGTAACCAAGAGACAGATTTGTCATCTGGTTTGCAGCAACCACAGTAACTGCTCAAGTGCTGGCAGACTCCTCTCTGGGAGATTTCCTTGCCAGACTTGTCAGATTCCCACAGATTTGTATCACAGAAATGGAGCTGCGGTGTGTCCATTCCAGCTCTTGCTGTGGAGGTCTGTGACACCACTCTGCTCCATTCCTTTTGGCCACAAATCATACTGAGCACCCTTCCATCCCACTGGGAGAAGAGCAGGACTAGCAGAGTCTGTGCCACTTGTTCTCATTTGTTGTCAGACAGGGCAAACCAAGCTTCCAGATGGGCTTTGGGAGGGCAAACAGAATTCGCCTCTCATCTACCAAGGTTCGTCAGCCAAAAAGCCACTTCTTGTGTCCCAAGGTTGCTGTCTCACTGCAGTCAAGACCAGTGCTGTAATCTCATCTATTTGGCAAGTTTTGGGCAAATCGTGTTTCCATGGTTAGGAAGGCCGGAGCTGTGTGGACATTCTGGATGTTTCCTGGCCTTTTTCCTCCTGTGGAAGGCTTCAATTTGAGCCCCTAACTCTCCTCTTTGTCGTTTTGGTTAGTTACTGATTTTTCTTTAGTTCTCACCATCAATCAAAACTGTGGCTTTGTAAGGAATTTCCTGCATCCAAACATCTGGTTCTGAAGGCAGGAAAACTTCCCCAGTACAATTCTTACTTATTGAGCACATGCATCATCTGACCCCTGATGTTCTGATATGCAGAAAATCAAGGATGCATGAATTTGACATGAGGGTAAGAATAGTGCATGTGGGACAGTCCATGCCCAAAGATCACTTGGGGGTATTTATTTATTTATTGGTTCAAAGTAGTCCAAAGCATGAGTGTTCTGTTATATGCTAGAAGATTTTCCCACCAGTTGGAGGTTTTCAAATTTAAGCTTTCATTTGATGTTTTTCCTGCCTGCAATCCATCTGTAACTCCCTTTGGACAGTGCAGATTTCCATGGAACTATCCTGAAAAGCACTGGTGAGGTCAATGAAATAAAATATGCTTTTGCATGCACGACTTACATTCTTTTATCTGACTGCATAATGAAATTCAGCCTTTTAGTGAAGGAGTCTGAAATGTTTCTCATCTTTTGAGCATTTTTCCTGTTCTTTTTCTAGTATGTTGTTAGAAAACTTAGCAGTGAGCAGTTTTTTGTCTTATTTAAATGAAATTATATTTTTCATATGATACTACACAGTTGATTACTGCATTTATCCAGGCTTCAATTTCTGAGTAGCTGGTGGATGCACCCAGGAGTTCCAAGTATCATGTATGTATGAGAGCACTGGGTCAAGAAAAATTGCTTTGAAATGCTGTACAAATAATGATCCCAAAAGCTATATTTCACTGGCTTTATCTGTGTATGTGACAACTGTGCTAAAATAATCTGAGAGTGCTCCTCCGAGTGAAGTTACTGCTCTCAACAGTCCTGACAAACAAAACAATTTCTTTCTTTAGTGGCATATACTCCTGTTTTATTGTGTCTCCTTCTTGGAAGCAGGAATGTGTTTGGAGGGCATGGCACCTCAATGAGATCCTGTGGTGCACATGACATGGTGACAAATGGCTACTTTGCAGAATAGAATATGATAGAGACTGTGTCAGAGTTCCAGGGCCAATTTTGCTTAAAAAAAAAAAGAAATAGACAAAAAGCAAAACAAACAAAAATCCCTTTCACTGGAAACAAACAGTAGTATAGTGCTCAGAGAAAAACCTAGAAAGCTTCAGGGGGACTCTCCATGCTTGAAAGCCATACAAAACCCTTTTCGTGCAACCCTGCTTCTTCCCCCACCCCAGGAGAAAATCTCTCTGTGTCAAACACCCTTCTCTCTGCTGGTGTGCTTGATTTTAGGTGGCACATTGCAAATGTAATGAAGAGGAGCGTTCCTGATGAAGAAATCAGAAAACAAGAGCCTGTGCTGACATTTGTGGAGCATCCTTGCCAATAGGCATATGCAAAGATTTACTGTTTATAGCAGTGGTAAGCTGTGAGGCTGTGCCTCTGACTCATGGGAGCTATATATTTTGTTCTTTAATGCTCGTTGGTGGTGTAGGAGGCTCAGATTTTAAAAGGGGTTGCCTAGGTAGGTTGTCACTTGGTGATGAACATAACTGGTGCAGTGAATCTTTCTGACAGCTCACAATCATCATTATTTTCAGAATATCAACAGAAGAGTTGTAATGCATGGTTTATAGCTTTTAGCTGGTGCTTTGTGCAGTGGTGGGCTTTGTTTTGCAGCTATATCTACCACACCAAAGCAATTTTCTATTCTTTCACCTTCTGTGGCATTTTCCCTCGAAAATCTGTTCCTATTGCACACAGCCAAAGCTATGGGATCTGTTAAGAGTGCATGGATGTAGCTGAAATCTGTAATTTGGTGGCAACATTTTCAATTATAAATTTCATAGCTGCAGCATCTCTCTATAGAAACCAAAAGTTTAATTACAGGAAAGCAATGCTAATTAGGGAGGGAAATACTGTGGCATGGCAGTAAATAAATGTAACATGGAAAAAGTTGTTCACTGTGCTGGCTGCTACCAAGTGCTCAGGAAGGTTTCCATTTTCTCTGGATGGTCTGTGATGGGATCTGGGAATGGTGCTCATGAAGGTTTCCATTTTCCCTTGGTGGTCTGTGATGGGATGCTGCTCATGAAGGTTTCCATTTTCCCTTGATGGTCTGTGATGGGATTGAGGATGCTGCTCATGAAGGTTTCCATTTTCCCTTGGTGGTCTGTGATGGGATGCTGCTCATGAAGGTTTCCCTTTTCCCTTGATGGTCTGTGATGGGTTCTGGGATGTTGCTCATGAAGGTTTCCATTTTCCCTTGATGGTCTGTGATGGGATCTGGGAATGCTGCTCATGAAGGTTTCCATTTTCCCTTGGTGGTCTGTGATGGGATCTGGGATGCTGCTCACGAAGGTTTCCATTTTCCCTTGGTGGTCTGTGATGGGATTGAGGATGCTGCTCATGAAGGTTTCCATTTTCCCTGGATGGTCTGTGATGGGATCTGGGATGCTGCTCATGAAGGTTTCCATTTTCCCTTGGTGGTCTGTGATGGGATGCTGCTCATGAAGGTTTCCATTTTCCCTTGGTGGTCTGTGATGGGATCTGGGAATGCTGCTGCTCCCAGAGCCACTGCTCTGCTCTGGCTTGTGCCCCAGAAGCCTGAGCCCTGCTCTGCACTCATGGCACTTGTTCCTTGTGGATGTTTCCTGGGGAATGTGGTCCTTGTGTGATGCCATCTGTGAGCCCCACAGAGACAGTGTGTGAAGATCACACTCAATACCTAGAAATGAACAGTCTTACAGGGCAATCTCACAGCTCCTGGAACTCGTGCAGCACTTGGGCGTGGGCAGACAGGTCCTGAAAGCACAAAAAAAGGCGTCTATAAAGAAGAAACTTTGTTGCTTTGTATTCAGAAGGAGGTTTTATTCCCTCCAATTTTATTGCTGAAGCCTAAAATATCTTTAGATTGTGTTTTCTGTCCCCAAAGTATACTGGAAAATACCTTTTTGTTTTTGTTTAGAACTGGATATAAAACTGATGTACTTTTAATGAAAAGCAAAAGAGACCACATAGAAAAAAAAAAAGTCAGACTATGAAAAAGCTGGACACAAAATACAGAAAATTTGCAAACTCATCACAATAATTTAATCAATTCTAGTCTCGTGGATTTTGCATTGATTCAATGGCTTAGCACATGACTTTTAAGGCTCAATGCAGAATGGAATTGGAGTGATAACAGTGCACACTGCTGACTTGAGAGGTATTTTAGTGGGCATAGCAGGTACCTGAGAGCACATTCTGAGGTGATATAATTTCTTGTGACTCTAATACATTCTAGCTCTGCTGATTTACATCTGCTGAGAATCTTATCTATGGGAATTCCTTGATGCTCAGTGCTATTATTCTGACACCTGCCAAAGTGTCGATGGAGAATGGACCATAAAAATATCACTCTGTGATGGAAATGAATGTAACTTTAAGATTAGTCATTTGTGCTAGCCAGATTTTGTTCTCATCTTAATAGAACTTTTAAATATCTATTTCATTGCTAGGATAAATGGCCAAGCTTTAACTACTGCAAATGAATGCAGAACTATAAAACTTCAGTATAATCATATAATTTATTTCTTAATTTTCCGTTAGTATAGAGTCAATCTTCTGTTGCAGAACATTGTGGTGTCAATTGGGTGCCATATATTTGACATGCAGAAATGAAATCTGTATTCCTGTGAATGCAGACTTACAATGATTTTTATCATAATTTTAAAAACTATCTCACAAAGAGAAGCTATTCATTATAATCTTTATTTCATAGCTCAAGAATAGGGTGTTTAGAAAGGTGAAGTGACTTTTTCAAGAAGTTCAGTGATGGGAAATAAAATATTGTTAACATGACAATGGTATTTTATTATAAATGTCATTTTATAACAAATGCCATTTTTATAAAATGACGAGATTTCATTACCTTCAGGGAGGCCAAAATTTCCTTTGGAGTCTCAGATATAACCCATATGTCTGGTTCATAACCTTATTTGCAGGGAAAGGTGTTCTCAATCTTTTGCCTAGCATGAAGCACACCTTTTAATAATAATCTCATAACTTCCCTGGGACTGCAACCGATGATTTCATTATAAAACAGGGTTTGAATTTGAGTTCATCTTTTTAGCTGTGAGAATAGAAGACTTAGGGGCCTCGTAACCTCAGGGCTCCATAATCAACCACTGGTTACTCTACAGCTGTTTGATAGAGACCATGCTGGAATTTACTACTTGCAGCAGCAAAATAAGTTGTGGTTTAGGTACCCTTAAAGATTCCCAAGCAGCTCTTGGCCTTTTTTCCCTTTTTTTTATCCCCTGGTGAAGTGGTTGTTGACTCTGCCACAGGAATCGTTTCTGTGTGCAGTCTAACCTGTGAGCATCTGCAGTCATACAAGAAGGAAGAATTTTTCCCTGAAAGGGTTGTCAGTGGAATTTGCTGCCCCAGGGAGGTGGTGGAGTCACAAGAATCCAAGAAATGACTGGATGTGGCACTCAGTGCCGTAGTTGACAAGGTGGTGATCGGTCAAAGGTTGGGCTCAATGATTTTGGAGGTTTTTCCCAACTTTAATAATTCTGTGATAAGGATGTGCAAATTGTGGAGCTATAAATGGGCCTAAATTCCAGCAAGTGTACAAGATGAAACATGGAAAAAGTGGGAAGGTGTAGTCAGCATGGTAGGTAATGAGTGCTCTGTTCTATGGCCAGAACCTGCAGTACCTCCAGAGAATGAGGAGGGATGTCGTAGACATCTTTTCATGAAAAATCCTTTCCTTAGGATTTTTCCTCCTGAGAAGCTGAGACGCCTCAGAAACAAAATGCAAACACTGATTATCTGCTGCTGTGGAATGCAACAGGTGCATCTGTGATTGGTCTCGTGTTGTTTGTTTCTAATTAATGACCAATCACACCCAGCCTGCTCAGACACAGAGCCCAAGCCACAAACCTTTGTTATCATTCTTTCTTTTTCTATTCTTAGCTACCCTTCTGATGAAATATTTTCTTCTATTCTTTCAGTATAGTTTTAATGTAATATATATCATAAAATAATAAATCAAACCTTCTGAAACATGGAGTCAGATCCTCTTCTCTTCCCCAGTCCAAGAACCCCTGTGAAGACAGTCACAGAGGGAATTCTTGCAAAACAATGGGAGAACAAATATTTGAAGGATTTCTCCAAGGCACTGCAAACAGCTCCTGAGTGAACACAAATGTGAGTTGTGAAAGTGTTTTTCAATCTAGTACTTGTACAACAGCCTTAGCCTACTTACTGCACGTTGATTAGCTCTTACAATATGATTTAACTATTCTGAGAAACATCTGACTCCTTGAACAGCTTCAATGCTTTAGTGTCTATAAGATTTCATTCTGAGTATCTGAGCTCGGAGTTTTGCTTTTTTAGGGTTTTTTTCCTCGATTAGCAAGTCTTTTTTTTTTTTTTTTTTCTTTTTAAGAAAAAGTTTCATAGCCAAAACTGAATTTCTGACAAAAATAATTATGAAACGGATACAAGGAAAATGCATCAAAATCAGCCACTTCATTAACAAACAGAACAGCATTAATTTTACAGGAGAATAACTCAATTAGGGAGGAAAGTCGCACCTCTGGCCATAATTAATTGGTGTGTATTGGTTGTGCAGTGCTGCTCTCTGACTATGGATTATTCAATACCATGGAATGATGGGGGTTTTTGAGGAAGGTGGAAGTGTACTTTTCAGGGTCCTTTTGGACCTTCCTTCCCACACTTTCTTTCCCTTCTACTTCATTATTCCTTTTCCTTGAGACTTCTGCTGCTTTTATTCCTTCCATTGTGGAATTGCCTGCCAGGTTTAGCATTGTGCACCTAAAACCTAAAGAATAAACTCAGCATGAACTACCTGAGTAAAGCTGAATAAATTTCTGTTTCATCTCCCCTTGGCTTCTGCATTTCAGAAGTCCTAGAACCATTAGTCTGCTTTGCACCAGACTTGAATGTGAGCACGGGGGAGGAGGAAAGAAAGGGAAAAATATAGAAGAACTGGAGTAAATATTTCTGCTAGTTACAAGTGAAAGTCTGTGTAAGGTATGGGGATCACATCCAAAGACACATAAACCCGTACAGCTCTGCTGCTGATCCACACAGAGTTTTACTCAGCTTTGGTTACAAACTCGTTTATTGTTTCTGCCTCCTGTATTATTTTTTAGAGCTACAGATAACATTGGAGTTTTTAGGCTGTTCTGTCCCTGCATCAGGTCAGCCTTTGTAAGTAAGGTGTTCCTCAGTGGGAATAAAGGAGACAAACATGGAAAATTTCATTATAAAGAAATTCTATGTGTCTGTTTATGCTCAGGTTCTTTAGAAAGAAAGAAAATAGAAACTGTATTTCTTTCTATTAATTGAGGAGAACTGATACCAGATTAGTTAGACACGCTTCTTTAATTACTTATTTTCCATATTTGCTATAGTTTACTGACTACTTGCACCCTCTACAGTGGTTTTTTTAATTTTTTTTTTCTGTAAAAGTTCTCTTTTAAGTTGCAGATTTAGTTATGCAAAAGGAATATAAAAATGTCATCCTAACCACGTTGATTTTGGTGTACTCCACACATCTGATTTTGCTACACTGCTAAAAATATTTTCTAGGAAGTTAGTTCTGTATGCAATGTACCATCTAAAGTATATGGAGCTCTAGAGATGGAATCAATATTAAGTGACTTGATAGTATCTTTATTATGTTTTAATAATTGGGATTTAATTTAATTATTAGTATTTACATTTAATTTCTTCATGTTCAAATTTAGTTGTTTGTTTGTTTTCATTCATCACCTCAGCATTTTTTTCTTACTAATGCCTGAAAATGTTCTTATAAATAATTTTTTTTCCAGGGATTTTGGCTTTTTTGGAGGGGCTGGGTTGGTTTACTTAATTTTCTATGGATGGATGGATGAAGTCTCTCAATGACTAGGATGTAAATTAAAAATAACTGCACTGAGGTCTGTGAATGTTGCATGAAGAGACAGGATGGATTTTACCATGTTCCTCCACAGCTAAGAAAGCTCAATTCAGTTATTATCAGAAAATTTATTCCAATATCTCTTACAAGAAGGAGACCCTTGAGACTGATTTAATTCGATGACTATTTCCTGTGGACTTGTTTGAGAGATATAGATAGATCAACATATATATTAGCTTTTATTTTAGTTTCTTCTCTTTAAGATATATAAGCCATACCATGTGATGTTTACTTTTTAAATGATTTAGACAGCTATAGTATGCAGATCAGAATCAAAAAATCACATCACATATATTCAGAAAAAACTTCATAAATAATCTGATTACAGCAGAGTTCCAGCCTTTTCCCAGGGGACTCCTCATCAGCTGCATTCAGAGAATGTGTAAACACTTCACCTCAGAGCAGGGAGGAAGAAATAACCCCTGGTCACTTGGCCCACAATCATCAGTGCACCATAAACAGCTGGTGGTGAATAACTCTCATCCTTACTGAGAATTGCAGCATGCACAGAACACAACTCCTGCCAACTGCTGCGTGCAGCCCTTTGTTAAAATATAAAATAGACGTTTTTCAGTTACAGCCGTGTGCCTGTGTAATCAGTTTCTCAAATTAAAAATGGACGGAAAAACACAAAACTGGAATGGGTCAAAGGTCAGTAAATATTCTGGCAATTCTGATTTTAAAGGGAGACATGAAATAATTATTTAAAATGCATGGAGGAATAGGAAATCAGAAATAAGGGTGTTATATTTATGCAGGTGGGAAAATTGGAAAGAATTAAAATAGCCTGAAGCACCTTTACAGTTGCAAGGAAAGGGAGAGTGAGATAAAATACTTTCTATGATATTTAATAAAGACAATCGAATATTTTAATAAAATTCTTGGTTGTTATTATGGCCAAATTATCCAATAATTTACTAAACATAAGGAGCCTAATCTACCCCATTTGGTCTTTGTTTGAACATTTATATTATTAGAGAATTAAATTCATTATTTTGTGTTTATGAATTTTTACAGGTGTCATTTTTTTTTGATTATTTTTTCTAATAATATTTTATCAATGTGGGTTTTTTTAATTGGTTCAGAGAAAGAACATGGTTTTATTTTACTGGAAGAGTGAAAATCATCTAAGCAGAAGTGATGTGTGGTAATGTGGTTGAAGAGGTAATTAGCCCCTGATAACTATTAGCATTTTTAAAAAACCGTTAGTGGCCTTTTGAGGTTTTGTTGTTTTTTTTTTTTTTTTTTTTGTTTTGCTGATTTTTGGTTTTGTTTTTTTTTTTTATTTTGGTTGGTTGGATTTTTTTAATTAGTTGGTTGGGTTTGGAGATTTTGTTGGGTTTTTTTGTGTTTTTTGAAATTCTGCAGTCTACATCTTCATGAATAAAAGTATCAGCGCATTGGTACAAGTCTGTTTTACTTTTAGACTGCTGCAGAAAAAGTGTCATGAAGGTGTATTTATATTTCATCTTTAATTTATGTGCTTCATGGACAATGAGTGTGATATGCAGATCTTTGACACATGTCCTAACTTTACTTCATTTGCTGAAAAAATTCTGTAAAGTGAGTAACTCAAGATGGGAATTAGTCAAGATGATAAGGTTCCCATTGTAGTTACAGTTTTTATCCTTCTCAATACATTTAGCCTATTTTAGGGCATTTATATCTTTCTTTTAGCGAAAAAGTGGCGTTTCTCAGGCAAGTACATGTGCAATTATATGTGTATTTTTATCCCTTTTTGTGAGGTGATAAAATATCTTGGGAAGAAATCAGTATTTCCCTCTTTCTACAATAACAATACATTTAGTAGGTTACTTTTCTTAGTTATATGTAGTCCTGATGACAGTCAAGTAAAATATTTTTTTAAATTTTTTTTCTAGCAGTAGAACAATCTGCAAATATGCCTTTCTAATTAAATTTCATTGTCCAGAGAAAGGTCTAGATAAAACAACATTGTTCCATATTATTAATGTTGCTTGTTTGGTCTTTAATTCTCTTGATTTTTTTTCGGTCTCAAACATAAGTCCAACCCCTTTGAAGGGCTGTTTATTAACAGGGATTTGTCAGCTTTTCCAGGTAACTAATTATGGTCAAATGTCTGAAAGGCTCTTTCTAGCAGTCTGTGTTCTCTTGGAGCAAAAGCTCATTACTCTTTGACAAAATCTTCCTGAATCTGGAGGAAAAACTCTTCACAGTCTCAATAAAAACATTTTACTGACTAGAACAGTGCTGTCATTAATCACATCTTGCTTCCCAGCCTGTTCTTGCATTCCTTAAACACGGTAATAGTAGAAGAGTAGAAAAGTAGAAAAATCTATTTTTTTTTTAACTTTTTCTAATGTAGCATCTTTTAAATCTCACGCTCCTGTTTCTTTTCTCTATGCTCCCCTTAATTTGGCCACATTTTTAAAGCATTATCCCAAAAAGACAGACAAGCCTAAGTGCCATGGCAAATAAAGGGAGCAGAATAACAAGCTTGTGCCTCTGACACCAAAAAAACCTATTTAATAGGTCACAGAATGAAGTTTGCTCACTTGTTTGCAAAACTTCCTGCTGCACAAATGGCATAGTCTGAACATTTGAAATGTGTGCTCTTTATGTGAAGCTAAGAGTTACCAGAAACTATTGATGAGGCCTGAACCCAGAGCAGATCTCTGGAGAACCCTGCTTCACGTCAGACTGAGACTCACCAGAGGATTGTCTATGCATATTTTGATCGTTTTTTGGTTCTTTTTTTTCCCCTTTATAAAACATGCAATAATTTCATTTTCACCACGTTTCCCCAACTTCATTAAGAACATCATGTAGTTTGTGACTTCTTCCCTGATGCACTTACAGTGCCAAAAGGGGAAATTCCATTGACTTTACTTCTTGTTATGCTGTTATTCTTTCAAGGCTTTGTGAATGGATTGTTTAATTTTCTCCAGTATCTTTCTGGATACTGAAGTGAGGCTGACAGGTCTATGGTTTTCTTGTATTCTTTTGTTTTGTTGTTGTTTTATTGGGTTATTTTTGTTTTTTTCCCCATCTGTTATAGACTAAGCTTTTTCTTCTCCTGACCTGTGCTGCATCAGCTACACTCCAAGTCACAGGAAATAATCACCAATGACTTGGAGACTGCTTTTACCACTCCTTCAAATTCTTGAGGAAGCCCTAGTTACTTAGATACTTCCATCATTCAGGTATTACTTAATCTCTCCATAAATAGATGAATACTGGCTATAAATAACCATTTAAATTCTATTTTCTGTGCTATGAATGACAGGGATATATTACTGAGGAAGCAGAGACTGAGTATTAAAAGGGTGTAGGGAGGAAATAATTTAGACTTTTAGGAATTACTGGCTCAATTAAATCCAAAGTCATAAAAGAGTTATAAGCTAAGGTCATATGCAAGAAGTTCTCCTTAATTAAAAAATGAATCAGGGTCATTGGTCTGAGCCTTTTTGAAAAGTTTCCTATTGGCCTTTTAATTCTTTTATAATTCTTTTAAGTTCAGTGGTGGATTTAATTTTGTTTAACTTGTTTCTACATGTATTGAATCATGAGCTGGTCTTTTACTGAAGAGTTATGTAAGCTGCAGATTTTTTTAGAATCATTTTGCACAATTCAGTCTGGGAAAAAAATACAGAATATTTTACTTAATTAACTGAGAATTAAATAACATCTTGCAATTTGTATATAATTTCTCCACTGAATTAATTTCTGTAGGCTTTTTCCTAGCAAATCTAAAAGGATCAAATGCTTAATTTGAAATTCCATCTAATTAAAGGAATTCTGTATTTTATTGATTTCTTACCAGAAGAGAACAATTTAAAAGCAAGCAATATTACACTAGGGGAAGCAATAGCCTTTAGCATATTTGATGCTTTATTTCAGTATTTCAGTTTTAGAGAGTTTTATATGACTTTACCTGATGCATTTTATTATCTTTTTTTTTTTTATCTCAGGTTTCACTACCATGTAAATTTTAATGGGAAAGAAAGAAAACTTAGGTTTAAAACCCAAGGAAAAATGTTGTACAAAGCTGAAAACCAGACTAAATAAATTGGACACCCTACACAGTGCAATGTGTATTTTAAACATGTACCCATGATGATATTCTTAAAGGTCACAGACGATCTCAAACTGCAAGTTACCTTTTAGATAAAAATGTTGATTATAATGAAAGTGATTGTAAGTTTGGTTCAGATTGTTCTTTTCCTTGAGAAGTGTCTCTTGCTCTCTCCTCTTTCCTGTTAATTATTGGGTGTAGAAGAGAAGCTTCTGCTGCAGCTGTGCAAGAGGTGACAAATAGTGAAACACTCTATGGACAATAGTAGTGAAACCACCTTTGTCTTATGCATTTATACCCTTGGAAAATGTGTTTGACTTGTCCAAATGCAGGCTTGGCTCCCTTTCCTTGTTAGAAATATCCCTGGAAAGATCAGTGGGCCGATCACCAGTGCCTGGCCTCTGACAGGACACTGCATCAGGCACACAAAGAACTACAAATGTAAAAAGCAGTGATACACTGATGGCATTTGCTGTAATTGCAGCCAGAAAGCCTCTGTCTTACAAAATGCATCAAAGCTTTGGGGAAGTAAAATAAATATTGAACGTGGCAGTCGTGTATAGTATACCCCAGACCTATTACTGTGTGATTTTAACACACAGTTTTTGTGCTTTTCATATCAGCGATTAATTATGAGCCCCACCTTTCGTCCTAAAGGGGAAGTTATTAATTATTACAAATGAGTCTTCTCAAAGTTACTTAAGGTAGGGCTGAGACTGGAATGAAAGATTTATAATTTAGCACAGCTTCATTTAAATTTTTTCCAGCACAGAAAGACTAAGAAGCATTCATATCTGGATGTTGATTATTCTTTTGTAATGACTTTAAAAAAAAAAAAAGAAAAGAAAAGCAGGGTAGAGTTGGAAATAAATTTTCCAGTCTTCACCTGAAATTTAATATCCTAATTTGAAGCCTTGCTGTTTTGGACCAGAAAATTTCTGTAATGTTGGACTATTTCCTATTCTGAGATGGGTATTTTATGTGATATTTGAAACCGTTCCAGGGACGTAATTTTTAGAAACAAAAAAAATTCCTTTGGTTGCCAGGTAGAGTTCTCTAGTATTTCATTTATCTGTACCACCAAAGTCCTCTCACTACAATAAGAATGAAAATAGGCATTCTATGCAAACTGACCATACTTATATGTTTTTTTCATATGGTCTTTTGTGCAAACCTTCCAGGTTTTCCTATATCTGTGCTAATCAGTGGGCATTTCAACTCATTTGTGCTGATGCCCTTGTATTATATCATTATTAAGGGATGGTGTAGAGTGCATCTCGCAGACCTGATGCACCAGAGGCATCCCCATTTTGGAAATAAATTAAATAAGTGGTAGTTGCATCTGTTTGCCTTAACAGTTGGGATAATTTTGGAAAGAAAATCTGAAGTGTAGAGCAGTAGTTATGCTTGTTACTCTGAATCAAAGGCACAGTATGGGAAGAGGAAGGAGCTCTCCACAGACAGAATCTATTCACTGTGCCATAAAAAATCCACCCAGGGTGTGCCCAACACTGCATAAAAGGGGAGCTCCCAGCATGTAAAGTTATACTTCCTATCTATGTTCTTTTTTTAATTCTTCTTTTTATTCTTGTTTTGATTCTACCTTGTTAAAACTGGTGTCACGCCATTTATTATCTGAGATCTAGGAAGAATCCTACTCCATCTCTCTGTTTGTTCCCTGGGATGGTGCCAAGGTGCAGTAAGGTCCTGGTTGGATGTTAGGGTTGTAGGGCATGCCCTGGAGCATTCCTGAGCAATAGTGCAGACCCTGCAGGTTTGTTGGTGTGGGTGCTACGAACCTGTTTACACACAGAAGGGCAAAGAAAACTGAACTCTGCAAATGCAATGGGAAGAACTTTGAAGGTTCAAAACACTCCCCAAAAAAGCGAGATAAAAACCAAACAAAATTAAATGTAGATGCCATAAAATGAGTATATTTTTTTTTATTTAATAGTAAGCAAGGCAAAGAGAAAGCTTTTTCTAACTTTTCTCTTTCTAAGGTTGCTTGAAAAGGCACAGGATGGGTTGCTGCTACCGCATGCTCCCTTTGTTGTTTCTGAGTCACTGTCTGCCCCTCCCTGCAAGTTTGTGCCAAATCTCCCTCCTGCAGGAAGGAACTCTGAGACTTAATGAATTTGTTATGGACTCTTAACCTAATGATGTTTTTGCTATGAATAAACAATGTAAGAGCTGATGGTCTGTGTGAGGCAAAGGTGTGCAAATAACTGAGGCGGGTCTTAGGAGCATTTTCAACTTTTGTTTTTGTATTTGCACAGAATGGTGGAGAACTGAATTAAGATGAATTTTAGAAGATTTGATGTGTGTGTGTGTATATGTATATATATATATATATATATATATATATATATATGTCCACCAAACTACTCGAATCTAAAAGGACTGTCTCATCTCTCCTAGAAACCCACATCCTGTTTCTCCTAAAATAAATAGCTAAGTAGTTGTAATTACGTTTAGGTTTCTGGTTTTTGTTTCATTCCTTAGGAGAAATGCAGAGGAAAATCAGACAGCTAGAACTAATTTAAGATGCCAAGTTTCTGCTTCTGTTCCACATTACTTTGCATTGTATTTTTTGAAATTAAGAAATCGATGAAGGATACAGCCAATATGGTGTTTCTGTAAAAACAAAAATCTCATCTGTACAATAATTAGAATATAGATAGATGTTCCAGATGGTACACATGCAAAAGAAGGCTAGCAGCAAAGCAGATGGTATTATGACCATACATAAAGCAACTGGATAATCATTGTAATATTGTGACATGTCATATTATAAGAATAAATACTTTGTTTTCCTGAGGAAAAAAAGGTAAAATCATCAGTAAATTAAACCACACAAGGCAGATGTGGCACTTATCCAGGAGTTACAGTTCTAAAAGGAGCTTAGAGGCTTTATTTCTTTAATTGATTCCCCTTATGAGAAGGAGGTGATTCTAATTTCAGTAAAACGTCCTTTACACTATTAATTTTAGCATAAGCAACTTTAAATTATTTAGATTATTCTGTATTTCCAAAATGTTGCCAATTCTTTTACTCCCCATGAGAAATCAACCATTGCAAGCAGTTGTATTCCTAAGTTATTTTTCTTTAAATGCAATAAACATTTCTAAAAAATGTGCAATAAGACATTGCAATATCTGGTAAAAGAATGAAAAAAATCCAGTAAAACTGGAAAATTCCTATGATAAGGCACAAGATCAATATGACAAAAAGTTTCTGCATATTGTTTATATTAATAACATATTCAACAACCTAGATATATTACTAAATATGAAAGTGGCCAGCACCATAACTAGAAAAAAGTATTCATATGTTGATACTGCAAAGAATTCCTAGAGCTAATGGAATTTATCCTTTGAAGCTTTTTACCGGTACACAAGTTGTTTCACAAGCATCAGTACAGAAATATGTATATATATCAATCTAACTTTGTGATCTGCAGTAGATCTTTTTATCTATAGTTTCCCTAGGTATACATGTAAGTTTTTTTCAAGATGGAAAATAAAATAGTTTCAAAAGGGAACAAAACAAAGCAACACAGAAAGTGCAAATGTGAACTGGAAACCTTTGGAACCATGAGGAACGGCAGCTGTCTTAACTTATTCTGATGATATTTATTACAAATCTAGTTAAAGAAAAAAGTCAAATTTCTCAGATGAATTGTCTGCTTCCATGTACTTATTCTTTCTCTACCTTTCCTCACTTCATTTGCTTTCTGTACTCTCTTCTAAGGATAATTGCATGCAGTGCACAAGTCACCTATCTTGTTTCTGAAGCTGAAAAGAAGCTGTGTTTCTAGCATTACTCATTGTTAGGAATTATCTCCTCATCTCAAAACCTTATTTCTAGACTCCTGATCTTTGTTTCAATGGCCTCGTTCGCAAATTGATTCATCTCATCGTGCATGGCTTTTTCTATCCTCAGTTATCTTTCTCCTAGCTTCTAGCACCTACCAATGTTCTCAGGAGTTATTCTTCATGCTGACTTGATGAGTGATGTGGTCTAATATTGATCTGTGTGGAAGATTTTAAGCTGCACACAGCCATGGTACCAGGGAAATGCTTTTTTGTTCTTGGTGTTTTTCCCCAGCATCTAGATCCATTGCCCCTGTGGCCACATCTGTAGGAGTGGCTTTGTAGGAGTTAAAAGAGGTGCACAGATAGGGTAACTTCAGTCACAATTCCTGTGTTTTTGCACTTTTTACTGGGTTTTACAAGATGAGTCTCACATAAAAAGTGGAAGTAGTTCAGCATAGGTTTTAACCTTTCCTGCTTTTACATTCAAATATGTTGTGTCCGAGGCACCTGGTATGCTCCAGAAGAGTTTTTCAAAGTCTGTGTTTGCCAAAGGAAAGAAATAGCAGAATTTATGAATAGCTCTGCTTGTTAATCGTAATGTTTCATTTCCACAAAAAGATAATATTTTTTATGTTTTCGCTACAATACTTATTATTACTAACTTGCCAACATTTCCAAGATCAAATTATATATTTTATTTTGATGTCTTAATAATGAATGTATCTGCCTACTATCATCTTTGAGGAACCTGGGCCTGTGACTTGCCTGCAGAAATGTTTATCATACTGTAACTGCTTGTAATCTGCTGATTCCTTATCTTGTAGCTCAGAGTTGATGCAGACTTGACCTACACAGGCATTTAAATTTCTGTTGGACACTACTGATGTTCTGAATCAGTAGGAGACAATAAGATTATTTGCCAGCTATGAGAATTAAGATGAAATGGGAGCCATTTGCTACATGATAGAGGCAGTGACCATCAGAGCAGTGAGGGGATAACCACTGTCTAGCACAATGGTCATTTGCTTTGGGCACAAGAAAAGATTCTTGAAGTCTACAGAAGGAGAAAGATACAACTATATATGAATTACACCTCGAGGAATTATGCCTCAGCTCTTCTGGGTTCATGATGTGTAAACCCACATATACTGTACCAAAAAATATAACATGGAAAACGGCTTATTTTAAGTTAAGAAAAGAATAAACAAAATATAATTAGTGAAGACCAAGGGAGAATGAATCATGATTTTGAAAGAACAATGAAAAAGTTCACCCAATGCTTCTCAGTTAATAGTAGATAAATATATGCATTTGCCCATCACCTATAGAAAATGGAATCTTAGTGCTTTGTATATTCAGAATAAATGCCATGTTACTGGTGCTTGCTCCTTCTGTCCCTTCACTGATATCTAATAGAGAAAACAAACTTTGTTTTGTCTAAGTCCACTAGCAAAAGAAATTATCTGTGGCTCAGCCACTTTGCTGAGAGTTTCCTGTTTCTGTCCACTTCCCTTTCATTACAAACGTTGACAACATCCTAATTTTTTTATATTGGCACCTTTTACTTACTAAGGGATTATGAAACAGTAACAAGCTTATCTACAGAAATAGATACTTAAAGATTCTTTACAAACACCCTTAATATTGAATTATCATCTAGAGAATGACTCACAAGCTGAAGTGTAGTATTGTTATGTGAAAAAAGCCCAATCTGACTCCAGAGCCAGTTAACTCTCAAGCCATAGATCAGTTGTTCTTTATCACAGAGAAAAAGGTACTGGAAGTTTTGCAAGGGATATTCAAGCTGTAGTGAGAGTCATGCAGTGGAGTTTGTCTTGGGTGGCTTTGTTAGGAAGTTTTGGTTGGTTGTTTGTTTCATTTGGTTTGTGTTTTGTTTCATTGGAGGCCTTTTGGGGGGTGGTAATTATGGTCTTTTGTATTTTTACAAGGAGAGTATGAAAAATATCCATCCTGTATTTTGGTTGCCCTTATCTCCTGCAATGCCACACAGGGCGATTTATCCCACTTTAAATGAAGATATAGCACATTGCAGATGATAACCAGGAGATGTCTTTAAAATACAAAGTAATTAGCACTGCCCCCATCCTCCCACCTTGGTGAGTGCTGTTTTTCCCTCGTGGGAGCAGAGGATTTGTTAGCTGTGCCCAGGCTGACAGAGCTGGGCTTTGCAGGCCCTGCCGCCAAGAGCTGCTTTCCAAACTGAGCAGCTGCACATCATTCTTAAGAATAATTCAACAGTTTTCTCCTCATTTAGGCCAAGCAGGCTCCAGAGTTTACTGAGACGCTCCAAGTGAGGGCAGAAGCAATTTCTGTGTGTATGAACACATATCAGACAATTTAGGGCTGCCTTCATTCCTAACCTGACCGTGAACCGCCAGTGCCGGTTCAAGAGCAGCGCGTGCAATGTGCTGCTGGCACGGAATAATCAGCCAGGCACTTACTGTAATAAGTGGAGGCTCGATGAGCACTGTGATGGGAACTCTGTGACAGCACTCTATTGTTAAGGAGGACAATGGAGTGGGAGCCAATGGAAAATTTTCAAAAATCGTTTCTGTGGAAGCTTGACTTCAGCGTTTTTCTTTCGGTCCGATATTAGTAAATATTTGTCGAGCAAAAGGTTTCAGTTCCTACATAAATCACTTGAAATAATTAGAGCATGCATATTTCATTTAAGCCTGAAGTAGTTGCTCTTAAGACCTTGCAATAAGAAAAAAGTTCATTTTTTTTTTTATAATAAGCATTTACAAAACTTCTTGCAAATGGCTATGAATTGAGAGACTTTTCAGAGTGACTTTATTCCCTTCTGAACAGATTACTTTGATAAACTGATGTTTCTTAATCAAACCAAAAGTTTTATTCCTTATCAAGATTGTGGCTGTCAAGTAGAGTTTCATGCACTATACTTGTTTTCTTTATTGTGATTCTCAAGTAGAGCTTCATGCACTATACTTGTTTTCTTTAGCTGTAAACTGATGGCATAGGCATTTAGGAAAATTCCAGTGTTTTACAGATTCTGCCACTATTGCACCAGACTCACCTGCAGTGAAACACAGACACATTGCTCTTGCCCAAAGTCTAAAGTTACTTATTCTGCTTTTATCACTGACTGATATCTGACAGAGACAAGTGCCAAGTGCATTAGCACACTCTATCAATCAAGATTTATAATATTTTACCTGTCCTGTGAACTTCCCAATCATGGAAGGCTATTTGAAAAAAGAAAAATTTTGGTAGGCACTAAAAATTGCATGGTACTAAGAAAAAAAAAAAAAGGTTGGTTTTTTTTTTTTGTTTTTAATATTTGTTAGACCTCATTGTTTTTAATATTTATTAGACCTAATTAGACCTCATTCCTCTGATAAGGAATGCTCCCATTCCAATTCTCTTTGTAGGCATCAAATAGGAAAGCTTAACAGGGTGATTACTAAAACCACCTAAAACTCAACTTTTTTTAAAAGAGACTTAAACTATTTTTAAAATATACTAGTAGAAGGAATTTATTTATTACTTCACTTTAAGCTCTTTGACTTGTAATTATATTCTTATAATTATTATAATTTGCCTAATGGGTACCCTACCCCCTTCACCTTCTCACCAAAAAAAATGATGTTGTCAATAAAATATACATTAAATATATAATTATCAGCAGATGAACACCTTCTGATCCAGATTTTTTTAAAAATTATCACTTCCACTTTGAGGTCACCTGGGCAGTATTACTGTACAAATGATTTTAACTTCTGAAGCACCTGTATTCCTGACTATTCTTCTAATAGGTACATTTTGAGGTATCTTCAACATCGTTGAAAATCTTACTGCAAAATTCCATCAGATGAGCAGTTAACCTCTAGAAAAGCATTCTTTCCATCTATATGTAGTTCTGTATGTAAACTTCTGAAATAATCTCCTGTTCCAGTTAAATATTCTGTCTAGGATACAATTAATGAGTTTTCTGTAAAAAGTATAAGATGAAAATAAATATTTATTTGTTCCAAGAAAAAAATGTTGTTTTTTTTTCCAGAGATTGTGTACACACACATGTTGAATAATATGGCAATAGACTGTCCTTCCTGAAATGAAATCAATGACAGATAACATTGACTTTTGTTCACTGTCAAATAAGCTGTTGGCTCTAGAAGGTCTGTGAGCATGTAAAAGGATATTAGTACACAGTGTTTGATTCCCCCCCCCTTATTCTTCAGTAAGTCAAACATAAAAGTGAAAAAAAAAATAGAAAAAGAAGGTATGAGCTTATGACTATATAAATTCCAGGAGAATCAGAATGTCTTGAGACAATTGAGAGCAAGCTCCTTTTTTCCTTTAGGGCTTAGTTCAGATTTTCCATTGGAAAAAAGGGAAATCTGGAGGATTGTTCCTGGGGGAACTCAGGAAGCCTGTCACATTTTTTGCAATATGTTTCTCTGCAGAAGGGGTGCTGATGCCTTCCATGAGTTATTGTTTTTGGTAAGAATAGCTTAAACTCATCAGAAGCTGTGTATGAATGTACAGCTTGGGGGGGCTGGGAAGAAGGATGTAATTACTTGCTTTTAAGACGTAGGTTAATTATTACAGATTTATTAGTAACTGTTACAGTCATAGTTATAAACACTTGTGTGTATCCTCAGGGAATATTAATTTTCCCTCTTTTACTCAGGAATGAAAAGCTTCAACAGCAAGGGTGGGAAGCAATGAATTCATGATAATTTTAAGCATCAAATTTGTGTGTTCACAGGCAAAAATACATCCCAAGCATTTAATTTTGAACATGCATTTGCCAGCTACAGCAAGCAAACAAAAAAACTTATTAAATTGCATCTGGAAGGCCAAGTAAAGAATAATTTTCAGTTTTTTTAGAAAAAGAATAGATCATTTGTTCTTCCTCTGCAGCTTTAGTTCAGCAAGAGTTCAGCTGAAATCTTCTGAAGAGGTTCTCAGGTGAGTGAATCATAAGGATTCAACCTCTTTAAAGCCTCTGGAAAAAAGAATATTGAAGCAGCATGACCCTCAAAAAAAGTCCACACGTGTTTGTAACAGAAACGTGGAGTATTATTTAGCACAGAGATGAAAAACAGGTGATTTGGGAGTTTTTTATTTTCGTTTGTTTGTTTTTTGATATTATTTTATTTGCATGTAAATATTTCCCTGTACATTTGTAACCTCTTATAATGTCCTATTGGGGTTTTTGGAATCCCAGACATTTTGAGTTACAGTCTCTCATACAGTAAGCTATCCTTACTTTGTATGAGGGAGGAGGGAAAGGGAAAGAACTTGGGAAAACATGAATTAGAGGAAGAAGCAAATTACCCTTTTCCAAAGGGAGGAAAAAAAACCCTCATGCTTTCTGTGTACTTTATCCCTTAATTTTGGCCACATAATATTGGACAACCAAAAGATTGTTTTCTTTTTCTTTATTGGATGTCTTTTGACATGTGGCCCACCCAAGAAAAATGTATTAAATTTTTCATTGCAAGGAAAAAGTACTTGTTTTTAAAACGGTTTGTTTGACCTAACTGCATTCTAACAGCCAAGTATAATGAACAGATTTCACTGAGAATTTGTTCTCAGGACACAGAATCCTTCCACAGCTTCACTCTTGGGAGAAACAAAACTGTCACCAATATCTTGGCCTGATACGTTTGACAAAGAAAAAGTATGAAGGGTTTTTTGAGGGCAGCAAAAAGGAATTAAGGAGACTTTGTCTAACTGGAATGGGTCTCCAAAGCAGAGGAGTGCAGCAAGTAATTCTGCCTTGCTCAGTGCCCTTTAGGCTGACAGACTCTAGGTTTTTGGGACACTGAAATGGCAGGCAAGTTATCAGAAAAGGCAAAGGAAGTAAATTTGCTGGGTTTAAGCTAAATGAAAAAATGCTTTCCAGTAAGTATGCCATGACTGGTTTTTCCAGCTGTGCTGCACTAATAATTCTGTCATGTACAGCAGGGCTGGTATAGAAGTGATTCATTCCACACAGAGAAGGTTGCATCATGACCCTTTCCAGCTCCAGCATTTTTTAGCTGCATTACCCCTACTGGCTGTGAGAAAATCTCTTCTTCCCATTGCTGTTTGATTTCCATGGAAAAGAGGAGCAATATGACTTGTACTCACTCTATGTCTGACTCTTAAGCAAATTATTTTAATATTCCTTTAGCAGCTCACCCCTGCATAATAGTGACTAAGTCTTATGATGAAATATTTATAAAGTCTGAAAAACAGGCTGCTACGTGTGCTCCCATTTTCTTGATCGTTCTTTTGATGCCTGTCTCTTAGTATTCAAAATCTGGTTTTATTTACACTGATGTGTATTCAGAGTGGCTTTTTTGAGGTATATGCTGCTGCTGAAACCCATGGCATGATTTATCTGAAAGGTTGAAATAACAACAAAAAGCTGTAAATATTTGGTTAGTTGGACTACTGCAGCTGATTCTTCCTCTTCTTTGGAATGCATGTAGTGCATAATGAGGTGCAGAGGGAAGACATGGCAACTATTCCCAAGGGATTTACATAAATAAGGAGTGCTGGCACTTTTCTCGGTAATATTAAGTTTCTGAGCAAAATGTTATTAAAAAAAAGTCAAGGAAATGGTGCATAAAATGTGTATGAATCAGGTCCTAACTCAGTAATCTAACTCCTGGGGAACAATTAAGGCATAACAGTCTCAAGGCATTTATCTGTCATTTTTATTGGGACACAGGGAATTTAAAAAAAAAAAAAAACTAATGGAAATCTTAATTATACATACCTAATTATGAAAACTTCACAAAATAGAAATGCAGACAAGGAAAGCTTTCCAACACTAATAATGCTGCTTAAAAAGATGCCATAAAAAAGAGAAGGAGCTTGAAAGGATCCCTGGTGAAATCCTTCTCTAGTCTTCCACAGGATTCAAAGGCATACTTGTAAGAAAAAGGAAAGCAAACCATCAAAATGCTGCAGCCATAATTTTAGTAAAAGGTAAATGTCTTTACCCATAATTGAATCAAACACAATTTACCTTTCTTTAATTGCAGACACTTAGAAGTGTTTATATATGAAGTATTTATATTTGCAAGGAACAAAGAGGTAGAAAATTACACTATTTCCACACTCCCCAGTGTGAGATCCTGGTCAGGTGCAATTGTAATCTTAAGAATTTGAAAGGTTTTGGGTTTTGCCTGTCTGTATAACCCAAAATATCTTGGGGTTGAAACTCTGGGGTGGCGGGTGGGAATGCACATCTCAGAGTAAAGGAATACTGTGGATGAGGGAGAGTAGCAAGAACACTGAAAGCTAGATTAAAAAATATACCTATTAAAATGGCATGTTCCTTGGCAAGCTTCAGTTCATGCAGTCAATATAGTTTGTTATATGCTACATTCCTTGCCTAAAGAATGGCCAGAAATCCTGGCAGGAATAATTAGCATGCATGGGATGTATGTTTTACTTTTTTAAACTCTGCTGTCTCTTGCTGGTTTTGGGACTGGTATTGTGGTAGAAACATTCTATTAGGGCTCAACTTCCATTTATGCACTCAATTATCAGTGCTTAAAGGGGGCATTTGTATTGAGAACCTCTCTTGCCTCTCTGGGATGGAAGGATGTGCCCTGCATAGATCCCTTCGGACAATGGGGCGTTCCCACCAGCTGTGGGCTGAGCTGGAAAGAGCAATCACTCCTCCCAGCTGGAGAGATACAGGCTGGAGGTCCTACAAGCTTTTTGGTACACTAAACTGTTGAGAAATTTGGCCATTTTTTATTGCCTGGCCCAGGAGGATTATGAGTAAATCTCTTTTAGCTCATATATTGAATTTGGAGGAGAAGACTTTGATTTTGGTTTTGTTTTTTTTTTGTTTGGGTTTTTTCCCTGGTTTTTCCTTTTCTTTTCTTTTTGTTTCCTTTTTCTTTTCCTTTCTCTTTTCCTTTCTCTTTTCCTTTCTCTTTTCTTTTCCTTTTTGCTTTTCTTTTACTTTTCGCTTTTCTTTTTCTTTTCGCTTTTCTTTTTCTTTTCGCTTTTCTTTTTCCTTACACTTTTCTTTCTTTTTTTCTGTTCGTTTTTCTTTCGTTTTTCGTTTTCCTTTCCTTTTGTTTTTCCCTTTCCTTTCCTTTCCTTTCCTTTCCTTTCCTTTCCTTTCCTTTCCTTTCCTTTCCTTTCCTTTCCTTTCCTTTCCTTTCCTTTCCTTTCCTTTCCTTTCCTTTCCTTTCCTTTCCTTTCCTTTCCTTTCCTTTCCCTTCCCTTCCCTTCCCTTCCCTTCCTTTCCCTTCCTTTCCCTTCCTTTCCCTTCCTTTCCCTTCCTTTCCCTTTTTCTTTTAGTTTTTAGTTTCATTTTTCTTTTCATTTTTAGTTTTCCTTTTCCTTTTGTTTTGTTTTTCTTTTCCCTTTTTCCCTTTTTCTCTTTCCTTTTTCCTTTCCTCTCCTCTTTCCTCCTTTAAGCATGAAGACCATGGGAGCATATGGTTCTGAATGTCTTAAAGCTCACTCATGGTGTCACCTAAGCACCATCTCTCCTATTGGGAAAAGTTATCAAGCCCTTACCTGGCAGAATTTAAATGTGAAACCCGTAAAGGACATTTCAGAAAACACATAAAATATTTTTGTAGATGAACTTTAAGCCTCATAACATCTTTTTAATAGTGTATGTAGCAAAGGACAAAAAACTTCTGATAACTGGTTTAAGAAGCAAAATTAATACTTTTCCTTAAAGAATTGGATAAACAGTTATCCTTACTCAGGAACTCTGTAGCATGAAACCTTTATCACATCAAACAATAATGAAGGGTGACATTTAAATCCTCAGACTTTCTAAACTGTGACTCTGAAAATGAAGCATTACTGATACCTTTGACAAGAAAAATATATGAAGGAAAAGGAGATGCAGCACAGAGATAAGCTATTTATTTTTACTGACCTCAGTCAATTTGTCCTTGTTTTTTAAATATTTTACCAGTCAACATAATACAAAATGTGTCATTCATTAAATCTGTCAGAGGCAGCAACTTGGATAAATGGATGTGATGGATTAACAAAACTCTATGAAAAAGAGAAATAGTGATAATTTTGCAGAAAAGGATAGACAAATATCGAAAAATTGGGTTTTTTCAGTGTGTCAAAGATATAACAAATTCCAGTATGCTTGATAAGTCTTCTATGAAGTTTAAAAAATTTTTAAAAAGGACAGGAGTTCTAGTGCCATTTAAATATTTCATACTTGAAATAGGATGTTGGTTGGGATTTATATTTGGGAGTGTTTTCTAAGGTAATATATATGTGTGGTAAAAGTATATACCATATGATATTAAATTAATTTTTAACTTTTTTTAGAATAATCTAACTGTATAACAAAATGTGTTAATGAAGATGTGTTAGGTGAGAAGCATCTTGTGTCAGTTTGATAATGCTGGCCATAAAATAGTTACATATGATTCATCTACCCAATAAATACTTAGGAATTCAAAGTTCTCAGTGCACCTAGCACAGAACAGCTCTCCTGCTTGTTTACATCATGGTGAGGACACAAATGGCCATCACAGAAATTACAGAATCCTCTTTTAAAATGAATTAATAATTTCTTATTTTTAATATATTTAAAATTTTATTTCGTTTACTAAATAACAAAAGAAATGTTTGCCTATATTATCCAAAAGACTCTACAGCCTCTTCAGAAACATTCCTTCACAAACAACAAACTTATCCCAGGCCATAGCTTTGTCATTTTATTAGGAGAAATGTGATGTTAGTAATTGATCTGTTGCCTAATTAAGCAATACATTGAAGTATGTGCTTAAGTGATCTCTATTTATTGGGAAGATTAGGCTGTTTTGTATTTTTATGAAAGTTAACACTCATTTAGGAGCCCTGAGAAATGGGAATGCTGTTGATAGATAGGCACCGCAGTGAAATACCTCATGACGCACCTTATTCGAGATACTTTGTGTTCTCTGTGATGCTTTACAACAAATTGTGTGGAGTCACACCAGGAGCACTGAAGGGGAAAAGGTGCAAGACTTCATCTTGAACTCAACTAGTGGTGAGTTCAAGGTTCCATATCTATGACTTAATATGCTTTGTGCTCTGCAGGTGAGAGGTCCAGCTCCTTTCTTCTGGAAACAAGGCTCCATGGATTTAGTTGGGCTGACCCAATGGCGGGGCACAGAATTTCTCCAGTATACAGTACAAATTCTATAGATTTAAATATGAGTCATAAATATGGAATGGCCTGGCTTGGAAGGGGCCTTAAATATTATCTATTTCAGTTTTCCCTGCTGTGGGGAGGGACGACTCCATCCAACCTGGTTTGAACACTGCCAGAGAAGGGGCATTCAGAGGTTCCCCTGTGCCAGGGCCTCACCACCCTCATGGTAAGAGATTTCATCCTAATATCTATTCTAAATTTACCCTCCTTCAGTTCAGAAATGTTTTCTCTCATTTTATCACCACATATATATGTGGGCATGACAAATATTTTCAAAATTTTTCTTCATTAATGTTTTCAAACTTGTTTAGTTCACAATATCCCATTTAAGACATTAAATACCTTTAATTGTTTCAGTCCTCTTTTTCTACTTGAAAACGACTTTTTTATCATTGTACTAAATATATATTTTAGAATGGAAATAATTGTGTCTAATATGGCAAAGAAGGAAAGATCCAAACTATAAAATGAGAAATTATTGCTTGCTGTAGAGTTGCACAGTCTTCAGGCACCAATAATAATAGTACTGATGAATTTCCATGTTTCTCTTGCACAGATAGCTTTAAAATCCATTATAGCATCAAACAATAAAACAATAAAATAATAAAATCAAATAATAAAATAATAAAATTTCAGGGAAGGAAAATACATAAATAAAAGTAAATTTAGAGGTGACTGATCTGGCAGTCAGAACCAATTCTTGGAGAAATTAAGAACTCGTGTTCTGCAAACAGTCTAATAGGATTATAAAGGTATTCTGAAATAAACATCGATATGTGAAGATATTTCAAGGTATTTTCAAACATTTCAGCAGTTTTTTAGGGTTTCTTTTTCTATTCTGCCTGCTTTTGAAGTTTGAACATTATTAGCTTATGAAATTTATTATGTTTCAAATGTAACTGAAGAATATTATAAACAAATTCTTTATTGTGAAAATATATTGGTTTTCTGGTAAGCAAAGCTCAACAGAATTATTTAAGTACATTTAAATATAATTCTTCAAATATGACTTCTATTCTTATCTTTTGGATGATCTGATCCCAAATTAATTGATGAGAGAAACTATATATAATGATCTGGAAAAGTTTCTATTATCTGGGTAACTTCTAAACTTTTTCTGCCTTCATTTCTGATTCATGTCTTGTAGAGAGTAATTTTTGCAACCTGAAGTAATCAGGAGCTTCGTAATTGACTTTGGGATTTGACCCAGCTAAACTTTTGGTTTTGTGTCTGGTATAAAATTATAAATAACTTCATGTTCAACTCTGGTAAAGAAGCCCTAAAAAAACAGTTCCTACATTTCTTGCTATCAGTATGATATTTTTATATAATGGTTTTATAAATAACAAAAATTATGTTCAGGCGTACTTTTTGAGAGTCCTTATCAAAGAGTCTACAATGAGATTATTATTTTCTCTGTGGCATATGAAAACAGTGGCAATAGCTTCACTACTTTTAAATGAATGTGTTGTTGTGGGTCTGCCTTTCCTGGCCTTCAGTTTAACACCCTGCAAGTCTCATTCTCCTCTTCCCAGCAGCACAGGGATGGGCACGCTTGAGGGTTGAGATGAGAACAGTTGAATAAATAAAGCAAAGGTCACACAGAAACAAAACAAGATGAGGAGATTTATTCTCTTATTCCCGTTAGCAGGCAGCGTCCAGCCACTGGCAGTCAGGGCCTCAGTATGGATAGTTGCTTTGGAAAATAATTGGGTTATTAATTGAATCCTTGCCCCCCACACTGTTTTCCTAAGTGTTTTACTGATGAACATGATGTTGTATGGAGTGGGTTATCCCTGGCCAGTTGAAGCCAGCTGTCCCAGCTGTGTCCCTCCCAAATTTTTGCTCATCTTTTCACACTTCTAGCCTGAGAGAATATCCTGGTGATGTGCAAGCACTGCTCAGCAGCGACAGAAACTTTGGCACTTTACCAACACCATTTTAGCCACAAATGCAGCACATGACACCACATAGGCTACCGTGAGGGAATTTAACTCCCTCCCAGCCAGACCCAGCACAGCCATCCTCCAAAGCTGTTCTGGTCCCTTTGCCAAGTACAGCAACGCAATAAAGATGTTTTATTGTTTGCTTTTATTGTTTGTGTCTTTAAAAGGCCATTAAAAATAGCAGCCCAAATGTTTCTGTGGTTTGTGGGATCTATATGTGTCAGTATTAAAGTGAGTCATACCATCACAGTCATGATGGGTTATTGGAATTTTATGTTAAAAGAAAAAGTATGGCTTGCTTGAAGTATTTTTTTCTCTCTGCTTTAGTAGCACCTCCATCCTAGGAGCTGTTATGAATGTTTATATAATAAAATGTTCACAAAGCAGAATTCCAGCCTTTATTAATCACTATATTTCATTGCAAAATTGGTTTTGCTGTGAATTCTAGGAAAATGTGTTCAAAGTGTTACACTGTGTAAACATGTTCTTGGTAATTGCATAACTGCATTGATCTTGGTGAGTCAAATATCAAACCATTTCCTGAAGACATTCCCTTGAACCACATGTATCTGAAACCACACAAGCAGTTCCAATATTTAATAATGTCTGTGGATTTGTTTCATTGCTGAAATGAAAGATAATTATTTTCATGGGCTGTCAGCAGTGTATTGGTCTGTGGTTACTTCTTCTCTTGGAAAGGAATAGTGGCTGGTACCTCCTTTAAACCTTCTAATACCACCAGGACAAGTTAAGTGATGTTAATTGATGGTTTAAGTGATGGATTAACAACTGTCCAGCTTGTCACCATTCATTTTTTACTTACAAAGCTCACTAAAATTTTCTGCATACATATCCCAAAAACTGAAATGCTGTCAAGGATGGTAGAGCCTTGTTACCAACCCTAGCTGAAACCTGAACAAGGTCTCTGGACTGATTCTCCTTGGGTTTTTTCTGGACTTGTCTTGACAAACTTAAAGATTTCTTTATTTTTGTGTAAATGAGAGTAACCACTGAAGATTTTTCTGCATAGAAAAGAAAAACCTCTGTAATCTTCATATAATGAAGTAATACAGAGTATGGGCATGGTATAGCAAGAGAGGCTTGAAATTTGGGACCTGGTGCAGTGGAGAGGAATGTGGTATATATATATACACACATATATATACATATACATATATATACATATACACATATACATATATATATATATATATATAAAAATATATATACATATATAAAAAACATGGTAAGAAAAGTGACACGTGGTGACCCTGGAGACCTCAGGAAACAACTCATTTGTGACTATTTGCTAACAAGTAAAGAAAAAAAAGGCATGCGGATTGGACAGTGCAGATTTTTAGAGTAAGTATCAATTACATGTAAAACACTCCATGTGTACTACATTGAACTGCCAAGTAGAATTGCAGAGCCAGGAAGAAAAGCAAGGTGTGAAAAGTGATGAGATAAAAAGAGATTAAAATACCCCTCATTGGGCCCCAGAGTGAGGAAGATGAAGTTATCCTCCTGCCACCAAAGAGGAGAAAGAAATTCCTGCCTTCAACAAATCTTCTTCTCTAAGGACTTGCTGTCAGATTCTTCCCGCCCCTAAAATTTAGCCAATAACCTCAGGACAAAGAAAAATTGTAGAAGGGTGTGCCATGACAGTAGGGAATGATTTGGCTCTAGGAATTCTCTGTATACATGTTTTATCTCTATTATTTTTGAGACTCTTTCTCTAATAGTAATCTATTGTTAGGGAGGATTTTGGGGTTTTTTCTTTCCTTTGTTTTGGTCTATAATTACTAGATTTGGAATTATTTGATTAGATGGCTAGACTCTCAATTTCACAAGCAATAGTTCTTGACTTTGCTCATTGGGAGTGCTTTCTTTTGCCCAAACAATTTTCTGAGCCTATCAATACCTTCCCAATTTCTATATTATCGAGTTCATCATTAAAGAAGATATTCAATACTTGTTGTAGCAAGTAAAAAATAGCTCAAATTATTACTTATGTGTAATTACATAGCCAAGGAGAAAGTGAAATAATATTTTTCTCTCTTTTCAATAATGCCAGCAACATTGACTTCTAAACAAAATTTTAATTATATTTATTCCAGATTATAATGGCAGCTTTCAAGCGTCTCGCCATGTGAATTTTAAAAAAAAAATAAATAAAAGAATTAAGAAGAAACCCACCCCACCCCAATATTCATAACTAAAGACTTGTGTTCAAAGGTTTTTCTGGGAACTTATTGTACCAGAGCTACATCTTGAGGGATGTAGGGACACAGCCAGCAGTGGCATTTAATGAATTAGTGGCTACAGGAAGTAGAATATAACTGCATTACACTGGGCTAACCAAGCTGAACATATCCTTTCCATTAATTTGCTGCAAGCTGAGGATATCTATGGTAGACAATAATAAATTGAACTCCAGACTTAGCTTCCTTTTACTGTAGGGGGTGAGATACCTCTCAAATTTTGAAGCACATTTTAGGAGGGATTACAGCAAAGGAAGGGAAATAATTGCACTGACTGAAAACATCACTATTTAAGCCTGTGTAGACAAACAGTTGTCATTGTGTGGCACTAAAGCTTTAGTGAGTAGCCTAATTAGAAAGGCAACACAGCCTTCAGTGAAATCCACTGCTTTCTCAGGCCTTATTTTGTTGAGTACTGGAGCAACATGGGTCAGTCTCCGTGGCTGCAGAAAATGAAGTCCTGAATCTCATTCTTCTATGTGTCCAGACTGAAACTGGCCCTCAAGTATTTTTTATTGTTAGGTCTCACAATGAAAAATGTGTATAATAGCACTGTCACCACTCATTTTTTGATTTGTTATTGATATGGTTTTGATATGGTATTGATACTGACCTATTGGATATTTTAGCATGACACCAATTTTTATATTTATTTGTATTTTATAAATCTATTGGCTGGCACAATATTGATGGGCATTACTAAAACCACTTAACTTACTGTTAGTCTGTTTGGTTTCATCACTAACTGCAATGCATGTATACAGTATAGTTTATGCACTTGTAGTTTTCTTTATTCATTTCCTCTGAATTATTACTGAATTAGATTTTTACCTATTTAATACTTGGAATGGAAGATGTATTATTAAAATCTGGTGCAGTGTTAACTCTCTGTCCAGTTCAGCGCACTTGTGGCAGCATTAGGTCATTGTGTAGCTAAGAAAGGTAGCTAGAAAATCAGAGGCACTGACTTACTGAAGAAATGTGGAGATATGAGGTTTTCTAGTGTCCATAAGGCCAAGTAATGCAAGAGATAATGAATTATAAATTTAGTTAAGAATTCTAAGCTATGAAGAGTTTACTGGTTAGCACCTTGAGAAGTGTAATCTCAGTGTACAAGTTCAGTACCCAATTCTAAAAGAATGAATTACTTCTTTATTCTTGTTTATAGTCTAGATGATATTTTCCACTCTTAAACACTTAGCACATATTCTTGCTTCTTCTTCCAATTTGCTCTACATCGTCTGCCAGCATTGCTGAATTGCAAGAGTAAGGTCTAATTCTAGAATGAATGAGAGCTGGAAAATATTATTTCAGTTTTACAGAAGGATAGTAGAGGGTAGTTAAGTGACTTCCCAGAAGTTCCCAGCACAGAGCAGAACAGAAACCTGGGCTGCAATGGTAAATTCTTTCAGTGCTCTCTTTATAAAACGTGCTCTGAGTGTCCAGCACCAAGTGCACCTGGAAAATCCTGAGCATTCATGGTGATTGATTGCATCAAACTCTGCCTGCTGTGGTCACAGTGGACTTCTCTGATTTATATCACTTTAGGATCTACTCAGAGTTCTAGGAAACATTTAGTAGAAACATCAGCTTATAAGCTTCATCACTTTTCTGGAGAAAAGTGTTGTAAAAGTCCTTTACATGCCTGTTTATCTGTTTCTGAGTAGTAGAGTGAGTTAATTTTTTTACCTCATGTTTGCAGGAAAATAGCAGAAATTGAAAATCAGTGGGAAGGAAAATTCTGTGACTTCTGAACTTGTTTCATTATGATTCCTTGAAAAGATAATGCTAATTGAATCCTAAAATTTTTTTTCAAGAGATCTGATATTATTATTAATCTAATTTTTAATTTCTGTAAAGGATATGCTTTTGAAGTAAAACCATATTAAAGCAGGAATCTTAATGCTTCACAATTTCTTTTTTGAATTAAATTTGTCAGAATCAGTACATTCTTGCAGAATATTTTTACTTTGGTGGAAATATGTCTTCTGACAAGAAAATATTCCATTATAAAGATTTTGACCAGCTCGAATTGGTTCTTAGTGTATACCTACTGTGAAGCCAAAACACTGAGGAGTCCTTTCTGTCTTCCCTTCACATTTGACATAACCAATACATGAGAGAAGTTATTAAATGCTAAGGCAAAGCTAAAGCTTGTGCTGTAGAGACATTGCCCAATTAATATAATTATTGTGTTTTCAGTGCTGCTAGTTTTGATAGCTCCTGAGCCTGCAAATCAGCCCCTGCTCTTGCTGTCATGTACATCACCAGCAGATGTAGCATTAGTGCCATAGGCACAGGCCAGATAATCCTGAATTTGGAAAGCAGAGAACGTCACGTAATTATTTTGCAGCCTAACATAATGCGGTCTGTTTGCAGCGACAAAAATACGGCGCGCATCTTTCCTGTTGATGTTTTACAATGAAGCTGACAGCCAGAGAGCAGTAGGGTGAGGGAGGCAGAGTGCTGGGCAGGATGTGCCCGTGCTGGAGTGACAACCCACAATACAGCCCATAGACACAGCACAAAGGAGCTCTAATAGCTCTTCAAAATAGACAAGTTAAGTCAATGGCATTAATGCACACTTGAAAAATGAACAATAGCATTATCCATCCTGTCAATCTTGCAGCAGAATAGAAAAGGTAAGGAATTGCTCGAGGGAAAAGAGTGGGATGGCCTGCTTCCTCTCTGAGGAATTCCAAGGTGGCCTCAGTGCACCTGAGTTCAAAAACATTGGAGCATGACTCCAAATGCCCAACTATATATTTTCAGGTTGAGGTTGGTGTCTCACTGTGCCTTGCCACATCCTCTTTAGTCTTTAACAGCACATTTTTATCCTTTGTTTTCCCTGTATCACATCATATATCATTAGCTTACTGTTTTTCAGCCTTCTCCCCCATTCCCCTTATATTCCCCTTGTTTCCAGTTTTCTCCCTTTACAAGGCCACTCTCCTCACCCCAGTGCTTACTTGGTGTATTGCCTACTTCACATGTAAAAGCCTTTTTGTTCTGAGAAGATTAATGCATCAACCAAAATAGCTATAGTGACTGACTATCCCAAATTGCTCTATTCCTTGTGTATCACTGATTCAGACATAGCTAATTCAAGAATTCTTTACAGGCTGCTTTCAAGTACAGACCATATTTAAATTTTGTGGCTTGACTCCTTGACTCATGTTTCTTCCACACTGGATCCTCTCTTGGCATCAGGGATAAATCTAATTGCCTACTTTTCAGGAAACAGCTTTGGTCTTTTATACTGTCAGTCACAGTTTGGATTCCTGAGTTGAATAAAATTGAGAGGCATAATATTTATCAAATATGTGATGGAGATTGCAGTTGAATGACACCAGGACTCTTCATGTTACCATTTTTCCTCATTTAAGTTAAAAGAAACTTAAGATCTTTTGAGCAGTTGATAATGACAATGTTGACAATGGTAACAGCTATCAGTAATCCTGTTGGTGTTCTCAGGGATATTTTACAGTCATGAATGAGAGGAAATGATAAAGGAAAAAAATTTCACAGAATCTTCTGAGCTCTGAAAAAATTTCAATTTTTTCTGAGTTGTATTTATGGCTTAGATGTAACCTTTCTTCTTTTAAATTCTAGATTTTCCATCTCACTATCAGTAGCAAAAGAAGACTGTTAATTAGGGGGCAAGTTGGCTTGTGCCAGAACCCAGAAGAGAGGATTTTTTTAAAAATTAATAATGTGAAGAATAAGACAGTGTCAGGCCAATAAAAATTATGAAAGAGAACTAAAAAAATCAATAGTACAAAATAACAGTTCTCCATTTTAATGAGATAAAGTTGAAGCATGCATATTGGCACAAAGTAACTTGCTGTTTTACTGCTATCAAATTTTATTTGAGGTCTATGGTCCAGGAAAGAAAAGGTTTAAAAACTTTTATTTTTATATTTATTTGTATTTTATAAATCTATTGACTTATATTCGATTTCAAATTTCTCCAAAAGCAACTAATTTCTTCTGACCTGGATGAGTCACAACAAGCTAGGTTAAATTGATGGTATAAATCGATAGTAGAGTTCAGATATTATTAGAGAACCCTTAAGCTAGACACCTTTGGTTAAGTTATCATCTGGATTCCACAATGATTAAAAACATAGTAACACATTCTTCCTCATTCATTATTTTACAGATAATAACCACATATTTGATTATGTTTGATTACATTATAAGCAATATGCTCAAACTTATCATGTATACAAAAAAAATTAGAAAATATTTGAATGTAATTAAGATGTAAAACAACAGCACAACAAATTTATTCATAAGTTCTAGCACTTTCTGTCCAACAAAAGAAAGGGAAACCAATCTCCTGTGACAGAAATTAAAAAGGGGGGCAGGAGGAACTAGGCTTAGTAACTGATGAAAAGTAATACAGAAACAGATGTCCTTCTTTATTGTTTATAATGCATTTATAATAATGTTGGAAAAAATCAGCCAAGCCATTTTCTTCATGCAGAAAGCCAATTCTTTATTCACAAAGCTCATATTTGTAGGAAATATCAGAAGGCACTGTGTTAAACCTAACTGATCAGCAACACAGTGAAACTCAGTTTATTGGTCAGGAAGAGCTATTGTGTATGTCTATCAAATTTTCTCTCTCTAGATATGTTTACATTTTTCCCTTGTGGGTTCTCATGGAACACATTTTATTGTTTACACAGGTGCATTTGTTTTTCACCCTCAGAACAGATTGTTGTGTTAAACGAACTTCTCATTTGCAAAACAGCTTCACATGGGAACTTGCAAATTGCTTGTTAGCTGCACTTGGAGGAAATGACAGGCCAGCTCTGGCAGTTTTAGCAGAGCAAGGCCTGATTCCATAAGGCCTTTCTTTTATAATTCTTCTACCTGTCTATGACATAATAATTTATTTTTTATTTTAGGGCACCACAGAAAGATATTGCGCTCTCTGGAAAAATCATCTGTTATCTCCTGGTAAACAGCAGAGCTGCTGATTCACAAGCACATTTTTGGCTTTCTCTCCCAGTGTTTTTCTCAAATGTATCTGGATATTTGTAGTACTTTGTATCTGATTTTCTCTGCTTGTTATGCACATTATTAACAGATCTTCCACAGCAGAGGAGGCAGAGAGTCCTGAGATCTACACCTGCCCATAGCATCTTGAGAGACCATTCCCTTGGTAATTCCACATTGAAGACATCTGTCTCACTTTGTCTGTAATTTTCAAAGAGGTAAAATCACAGTGCAGTGTCAAGGGGAAAATAAAAACAAAATGTGAGATTTGAAACAACAGGAAAAAAACCCAAACAGCTGGAAAAATGCTGGGAAATAGCTGAAACTCCTTTGTGAGTGTTAATATTTAAAAGGGTGTTCAGTTATCCTCTAGACTCTTCTGTTCTTTTAGGTCCACAAGCAACAGTAAGAGTGTTTTTACTGTCTGATCTGTGTTTTGCCACTCTCCATCATGTTATCTAAACTACAAACTGCTAGAGTGTACAAACATCTGAAAAGATTTCCCTGAAGAGATTCTCTTAAGTGGGGTACTGTTTTATTAGCTGGTGGTTGTTACAGCTCAACTTTTCTGTGGGGCAGATGAAAAAGACAGAATCTTTACCATGTTTGAATGGCATTATTCCAGCAATTCAAGATCTTTCTGGTAGTGCTTGTAAAAAGCTGAGTTGACAAGGCCAGGGGCTGTAGTGATATTTTAACTAGAAAGGAATGCTGTAACAGGCCTTTCACAGAAAAGACACACCAAGCTCTGGCATCCATCATTTCTGTATGCAATATTTATATTTTGTGTGTCATTATGGTATCTGAGTACTGTTCAAGGATTGAAAATACAAGTTATTTCCATAGCAGGAGCATTTTAACAGCACAGAGTACCTATTTACCATCTCAATAAATTCGGATGACAAAGGAAAGAGAAGTTCATGCATCATAATCCAAATCCTTAAAACAGGTTTGACAGGAACCTGTGTAGTGGTGAAAGTCTGATATCAAGTATTTTTTCACTGCTTCTTTTGAAGAGTTAAATCAGAATTTCCAAATGGAAATGTTCTGTGGTTTAAAAATGCTTTCAGCTGACAAATATATAGTTGAGTAACCTGTAGCCTGCACTAAGCTTGAAAAGTTGTTTATAGTTATAGGAAAATGTAGTATATTACAAAGCCTATCAATTTTAATTATTTCATTAATTTTCTTGGTTTGATTAATTTTACCTAAGAGATATCTGGAGTTGCATATAAACAATGCATAACTTGATAAATTCTTGCGAACTCTCAGGCAGAGAGTTCTTCCTGGTAGAATACATTTGTTACATGCTTGTTCTTTATTAAGAGGATTGAGTGGGGAGTCTAATCTCTGGAGAGGAAAGCTCACCAGCATTTTAAAATAAACAGTATTATATCTTTTTTCTCTCTGGGTACCAAAGCAGACCTCCCAGTTTTCATCCAACCCCATCCCTCTGATATGCTAAGTGGCTGGAAATGTATAAGAAATGATGCTGCAAACCACACATTTAAGTTGCAAAACTTTCCATGTGCTAAGAGTTGCGATGGCACTGAACCCTGAAAGATCTTGTTTGTCATTGGCATGACATGCTTAGGGTGCAAATGGTTCCTAGCATTAATTTTTGGGACAATTTCAGTGAATGATTGATGGCCAACTCAGTGTTAGCCAGAGCACATCATGTATGCCACATTCAGCACTCTCCTGCATGGATGTCTGGGTTTTTTTGCTCCAAGGTCACACAGATAGCCAGGCTGCTTCAGCTCATGGGCAGAGCTGAGCTAACAAACCATAAAAGCATTACACTCAGTGTCTGAGGCCAGCCTGGGAAGGACAAGGAATTTCTCTAAAAACTACATAATGTCTGTAACAGGCCGATATTATCATCCAAGGAGTCCAAACGATTAAAAGGTTGTAGGTTTAGATGGGTTGAGAGCAGAAAAATCTTTTGCATTTCTGAAAAATATGAGCATAACAGTATAAGCATTTGGGTTTCAATTTATTGAAACAAATCCCCTCTCTACTGCCAGTTCGTGTCATGGAACAGTCTCTCAGAGTAAGAAAGCATGAACTGGGTCTTTTTCAGCTGAAATCAGGGGAACAGATGCACTCCAGGAATATACCCAGCATGCTGTGGCTGCCAATAGCATGCAGTTCATAAAACCAGAAGGGAACTGAAGTGAAAGCTCTTGAAGCACAAGAAATTTCAATGTCTCATTGTCAGCAGAGTTGTTTTGCTCCTCAAAACTGCTTTATTTGTGCAGCACTACTCACTCATATAAGCATATTCATTGGCTATTTCCATGTGCAGTTTATTTCTATGTATTTTCACTACCTGTATGTTCAATAGATGCCAGAGCAAGCTGCAGCAGGCAATTGAAAATCTGACTGTGTAGACACTGCTGTAAATTTTCCCAATGACTTTGACAGCTTTTTTTAGTAGTGGGACTGGTAGAGGGTCCTGTAACTCTTGCAAGAAGTCCTCAGGGATTCTGTGGTATGGTCGTGACAGGCGCAGAAACCTGCCATGGCTCTGTCCGCACCTTTTGTTTTCAATTTCAATTCTAGTTGCCAGCATTCCCTAAACTGCTCTCTGTGCTGTGAAAAACTCCCAGAATCCTTGAGAAAATCTTCCCTTTCCAACACCCAACACTTGGCCGTGGGCTGGCTCTGAGAAAACTCCTCTTCTTTAAATTGATTCACAACACCCATGTGCTAAGAACCAGTTCTCAGTGTGCCTGCTCTTAAGTGCAGCTGGGGAATCAGATAGTAGAGATATAACCGTTGTCACAGCAGTTTCCAGGCTTCTTCTTCAGGGAATTCCTTCCATATGTTTCTTCTGCAGGGATTGTCCTTCTGGGGGGAACTTCTGGCAGCCTGCTGCTGCAGGTGAGGGGCGGCTTCTGGAGGCTTTTGCTTCCACCAGCTCTGACAGTCAGCTTTTGTTAGCAGCTCCTGGAAGAGCCTGCACTTTTTCTTTCCAACTGATTGCTGCTACAGGTTGTTTTTTTTTTTTTTTTTTTAATTTTATTTTCAAGGGGTTCTAGAAACTCTGCTGAAAGCTCTTTGAGCCTGCTCATCTGTGGTGCAGGTTTGGCACAAGCCAGCTGCTGTCTGGGAGCATCTGAGGCCCTGACCTGTTAAAACCCATGGAAATTCCTCTGGCTACCCTGGAGGGCTCAAGACCCTGACAGGGGGCTCAGAGACCTTGGCACGGAGTCAAAACACCTCTGCCTTGAAAAAAACAATTGCCAGCCTTATATGAGGATTCACAAGCCACAAGTTTAAGTAAAATGATAGTTTGTTACAAGGTAAAAATGTAGAATGTTGAGTTTTTAGAATGGGGTTCAGCAGCCAAGATGGAGGGATTTGGGCCTGCCTTGTCCTTCTTCTTTCTTCTTCTTAGCCTCATCTTCTGGGTGATGGTGGCACTTTTGGATTGGTTTATAGTAGAAACACAGTGTCTAACACAGGTGATAGGTGTTGGAAAATTGTTGTAAATAATGTACACGTAGTTTTTAGTATAAAAAGACAACACCACTTCTGAGGGTGGTCAGTGTGCCTCAACCTGACCTGCCAGACAGACCTTGGCAGGTTGGAGAAAGAATGTGATAGATAAGAAATAATAAACAACCTTGAAAACCAGAACTGAAGCATCCTGACTCCTTCTTCAGCTGCTGGGCTGGGAAAAGAAACTCCATCAGTTTTTTATGCTCTTGGGCCAGAGGTTTGGATCATTTGTCCTTGGTCTCCAGCTAGAGAAGGAATTGCTTTGTCTCCCTGCTCTGTGAAGAGAGCTTACCTAATCACCTAATATGAAGCTCAGAAGTACACACTAAAGAAGTACAGAATCTGAAAAATATAAAAGCTAAAACCTGAGGCAACACTGGAAATGGCTGTGCACAGAGGAGTGGGTGGAGTGCCATGATGAGGAAGATGGGAATGTGCGGTGTCTGGCAGCAGAGCTGCACTTACAGACCAGGCCAGGTTGGATGGAGCTTTGAGCAACCTGGTCTAGAAGAAGGAATCCCTGCCCATGGCAGGGGGTGTTGGAACTAAATGATCTTTAACATGGCTACTAACCCTTAACCTTCTATGAATATATGAATAATCTGTGATTTTCTTAGCTTTTTTTCAGTCAGAACCACTCTTGTTTATGCAGTCTTTGAACTTCATGTCCTCCAGCTCTACCTGAGCTCTGGTTTGTCTAACCCTGTCCATTCCTGTTGGTACACAGTTTGTGATGATTGGGACTGGGGCTGGGCTGAGCCTCATCCCCAATGAGCTACAGCTGTGAAAAACAGGTGAAGAGCGTTGAAGGTAATGAGCCATGGAATGCCCAGGGCCAATCACAGAGGGAACAGAGGGCACACAGGTGCAATGCATCAACAGGAGGGGATAAAAGGCTGGGCTGAAACAAAAGAAAGGTAAATGCTTGCAGCCTTCTGATGAGGTAGGGTGTTACTCTGTATGGGTTGAAGCCTTCTGTAATTTTATAATAATACTCTTGTGATTGTGGCCATTTCAAATGGGATGTGTGCTGTGACATATTCCCACTCAGATAATGTGCCTGTAATTCTCTTGGGTAGCCTGCCCCCTCTTTCCTTATCTCTGTGCCTACCTGCATCCACAGAGGCCTTCTGTCCCTTTCTCTGAGACACCTGTTCCAGTGTCTCACCACCTTCATAGTGAAGAATTTCTTCCTAATATCTAAGAAAAACCTGCTCTCTTTCAGATTGAAGCCATCTCCCCTTGTCCTGTTACTATATGCCCTTGTAAAAAAATCCCTTTTTGACTTTCTTGTAGGTCCCTTTTGGGTACTGACAGGCTGCTGGAGGGTCTCCCAGGTGCCTTTTCTCAGGGCAGTGAGCCTCAGTTTCTCCTCCCAGCCCTATCTGTGACATCCGCACCTCTGCCAGGCTCACAGGTTTGGGAGCCCAAGCTCGTTGTGAGCTGTTCCCTCTGTTGGTGCCTCTGCTGCTCTGACTTAGACTGCATGGACTCCACACCTACACTGTGAGTAGTTTTGGGTTTCTTTTTTTTTTTTTTTTTTTCAATCTTGGTCCTGTCTTTTGAATGACTGAGAGGTATTACTGTGGTGTTGTTTCCTGCTCTTCCTGAGTGAATGTCCTGGACAGTCCCTGGCTACAACTCATTACCATGACTTTTCTGCCTGTTGGCAGAACTTGCCACTGCCACCATCTTGCTGTAGTTAGGTACAGTGAGGTTGTATGGATTTACCCAGAGAAAATTGTCACTGTTCAATGTATTTACATAGTGTGATGAAAACTTGGGCTGTGTAGTCAGGGAGAGAGCAGTGGAGAAGTGGTTGCTGGTTTACCTTGACATGAACTAGTTAAATATTCATTATATTACAGGCATTTTCTGTGACAAAGGTTGCTGTTGCACTTGCTGTGGTGGTTTTTGTTGTTGTTTGTTTTGGGGGTTTTTGTGTGTCTCTATGCACAGGGCACATAAAAAGATAAAGACACAAAATGATTGGTTAATTTTAATTCTGGTAGTTATCTCTGTTAATTAGAAATTACTTAATCAGATTATGTTAGATGAACCTGAGTGTTGATTGATAGTAGATATGTGCAACACTGTGGCTTGCCTTTCTAAAGGGAAATGTTCTGATAAAAATTTTGTGGGTGGATTATTTTGTTCCTCTTTTGCTGATGGCAAAATCAAGTTTTGTACTGATGGTGTGAGAGCATAAGGAAGGCTGTAGTAAAAACATCTGTGTTGTTCTCAAGTATTTCTCACTGTGCTCTGAAGGAAGACCTTGAGGTATTGTCAGGGACAACAATGCAGCAAATAATGTGATGGGTTTATGAGCACTGTGATTTCTGACTTCATTTTAAACAGCTGCATTGTGGTAAATTAAAAGTGTGAGCAGTGTGTTTTGCTTTTGTCACTATTAAAGCTTAAATGTGATTCTCTGGAGACAATGAACAACCTTAAGTTTTTTGTGTTTGTTTAGGTCCCTAGAAACATGCTAGGTTTCTGCATGCCTTAGGGTTTGTTTTTGGACGTATTTTATTGTTTGAAAACTCTAATGGAACGCCTGATTCTCTAGACACTGTTATAGCTGTATATTTTTTTGGTTTTTTCAATCTAAGATTTCTGCCAGTGATCATGGATGCAGATTCTCATCTAAACTCACTTTATATATTCACGTTATCTAATGTATGAGACCAGATAAAATAATTGTGATTTAAAATAATACATGGTAGATCCAGTACATTAAAAGTGCTTCCCTTTGCATCTTGGCTATCTGCATTATTGTAGCTAGTCCAGATCTTGGCAGATAGAGAAAAAAAAATAAATCAGAGACTTCATGTTTTCTACTAGGTTAGGTGGAATTTTCAGTGTCTTAAGTATTTCAAGTAGAAGTGATTATGTGAAATGTTTAACTTCTAGGAACATGGTGTTCTTGAATGATTCCTAGATGTCTACTTTCTAAAGATTTTGTCATAATTCACTAAAGAGTCTGGTGTTTGCCTTGTGGACCACTGACTACTCTCCCAGAGTTGTTGCTTTAATTTCAGAAGGTGAAACTTCTAAATAGCTTTATTTCTAGAACAGATGGGGAGTAAGGATGAAAACAATTATAATTTGCTACTTAAAACCTAAATAAGAGAAAGACAAACTTTTCTTGTCCTATATTTTTCCCGTGGTACCTTACAGAAATAATTTTAAGTGTTAATCTGTAGGAATAGAAAGCCTGGACTGGAGTACTGTGTAATGCAGAGATGATCGTGTCAGTGGCAAATTCTAGATTTTAGCATCTGAACAACCTGGTCTGTAATCTCTGTTCAGTACTGAGGCACTGCACTCTTCATCAATTTCTGTAGTTATTGGTAGAGACTCCCATGTTGATATGTTAGAGCTCTTTTTCCTCACTTAAAAACAAAGGTGGCTGTAAGAATTTTCTATATACACATTGGCATCCTGCCTTTTGAACCTCTGTAGTTAGCAAAAATAGCCATTGTGCCTTTTAATGAAGGAGGTTTGTGATATGGTGCTCGTCATAACAAGGGGATATTTTGGGACTTGATGTCCACTTTGCTCTGAACCTTAAAAATTATGTCATATACAGTCTTCATAAAAAGATCATGAAAATGTGATCTAGAAAATATTTTCTGTGGAAGCAAATATTTATTTTGAAAGAGTGTGGGATAAATCATATTTCTGTTTATCTATTTTTATTTCACCTATATTGGTGAAATGAGCTAAATGCTGGTAGCCTCTAGCATTTAATTCATAATTAGGATTATATGAGCCTAAATTCACCTGAAAGAGGTTCATGCTCCGGTTAATTCACTTTGGTTCAGACATTGTCTGCTCCGTGAAGAAATCCAAATTGAGGATGAATCTACTACTGAGCTTGCAATGAAACTGAAGCTGAATCATAGTAGAAAAATGTCCCTTGAAAGAGAAGTGGAATATTTTATGGTTTTTGTTATTCAGTGTTATTATGCTTTTACCAGTGACTTCTTTCCTGTCCTCAGTGCAGAGTGCTCTTTGCTTGTGACTTGTAGCGAACTCTGTCAAATACAATATTTTCTCAACTAGTTTATTTATTGATGTGGTTGGATGCCAGGCTGGGCATTGTGGATGTGACTCACTAAAACTCTGTCTGAATTGTAATAGTGGAAGGTTTCATTTCACTGGATACTGGAAATCTGTGCTTCCCAGTCTGCTACCTTTGCCTTTTCCCCCCACCTCTCTTTCTCCTTATATCAATCTCGTAGCTGATGCATCATGACACTTTAAAAAAATAAATTATTAGATGCATTAAAATTTGCAGTACAAATAGCAGAATATAGAATTAAGATAACCCTCCTGAGAGAGTCATATCCCCAGGCTTCCTAATTACTCTATGAAGATGTCTCCTTCAGCAGCTTCCACTGGCTCAAAGAGGTCACGGGGGAATTAGCTGCTGCTATTTTTAAAAGTCAGCAATTACAGTCTCCATCTACATAATCATGAGTTACATCATCAGCATTCTGCCCACTGCCCACACAAGAGGGTTTTCCATCCCCAATGATATAATAGCTGTAGTAAAAGAAACTTCAAATCAGAAAGGGTCAGAGGAGCTTAAAGCTATGGCTACTTAGACCACATTAAAATATCTGATTCTGTCTGAGAGTTGTTGCACCTGGAATTTCAATTTGACTCTTCTGGGTTTTTTTTAATTATATTTTTCAACTTTAGTTTCATATAAATTTATGTGCTGGTAAACCTCCATGGAAGACCTCACCACCTGTAATTTCTGGGAATTATTACTAGGTACATGATTTCAAGAATTTCTCTTGGAAGTTGTATTTATTTCCTCTTCTGACTTCTTCTCTGAAATATATGCGCTTCATAATTTGATTTGGCATTTTACTGACAAGAATTCTTCCTTCTACCGTTTGTCATCTGACAATGTCTTTTGATTTGTTTGCTCCAATGATGACCTATAAAACTACCCATAAGTATTCTACTAATGTAGTATAATAATATAAACAAAAGATCTCTTAGAAGGTATCTTGTATTTACTTTTATGTCTTATTTAAAATTTGCATCATGTCTTATATTTTCCCTTGTTTGATTTAAAGAAAACAGTTTATTTGGAGAAAACAAACAAACAAGCCCTTATATTGTATTCAAAGCCATTCTGCTGTTTTGTCTGGTTTTCCTTTCAGTATTTTGAATCTTTATTCATAGCATACTTAAGATGCACAGTCTGTTTAATATTTATATTGCTTACAGTCCACTAAACAGAAAATAAGCTTGTAAGATTTTTCTTCTGTTGACATCTTCACAGGGTTCAGTTGCTCATAAGAATAGTTTGAAGTGAACAGTAAAAGTTAGACAGCTCAGCATCCCTAGTTAGAAAATTCTAATAGTGAAATAAATCAACAGTGCAAGTATATGGACTGACTACTAAACATGAGATAAAGCCATGAACCACTCTAGGAAATTCTTAGGGTAGAGATTTTTCTTTTTCTCCTTATCTCCCCACCAGTAAAGTCATTGTCTCTTATCAAGTGTACCCTGACCTCATATAGTTTATTTAATATACGTCTTTATAGCTTAAAAAAAAAGGCAAGCAAATAAACCCAAGAAAACTACTCCCCATCACATACCACATTTATCTATTCCACCCAGACAGAGTCACACCCAGCAGGGGCAGCAAAACAAGCTCCTATAGACATGTCAGTGATAAAAGGAGGAATAGGAAAAAATCTGGGCCCTCTTTGTAAGGACAGAGGAGACCTGGTTACCTGGGACATGGAGAAAACTCAGTTACTTGATGCACTTCTGTGCATCCTTCTCCACTGCCAAGTGCTCCAGCCACACTGCCAGAGGAGTGGCTAAGCCACTTCCTACCCCATTTAAGAAGTTGTGGCACCTCGGTGAGGTTCCCACTGACTGGAAAAGCATTCCTTGTCTGCTGTATTCACCCAGCGTTTGTTCACTTCTGTAATGCCACAGCTGCAGAAGCAGTCTTCAAAGTATAAAAACTGGAATCATGCTTACTCCATTAAAGGTAAAAAAAAATAATTGGAGCTGACAAATAATTCATTGTGTGGCTTTTGTTCATGCACTTCCTACTTCTTTTTGGAATTGTTTTCTTTGGAAACTCTAATGAGTGTGCTTCTAATTTGACATTTGAAATGCAAACCTTGTAGGTTTCCCTTTTCTCAGTATTCAGACCAACTTTGTTTTGTAGAGTATGTTTGTGTTTTTTATATTTTACTCGCTAGAATATTAGTGAATATGCATATGCACGCATTAGTGCATAAACATTCTTGTCATGGTTAGAGTGGCTTGAGAAGAGATAATAGAGAAAACTGTAAGAAAATAATCTTAAACTTCCTAATAATGGATTTATGGTTTATCAAGGTCACATTTTCATGTTTGTTTTTTTTTTCCCTCTAGTTTTCTTCTGCTGATTGAACTAAGACCATTCAAGCAGGTTAATATCCCATGTAGCTTGAGGGACATACTACTAATAAATAATACACTAAGACCCCTATTTTTATGGAGCAGGCACAGAAGATTTTAGAAATTCAGCGACAAATGTCTGGATAACTTTATCAACTATATATCAGTTTAGCACAGACATTCTTACTGAAGCCCACTAAAATGGGAAATGACATAGATGATGCTCCTTCAGTGCTTCAGGAAGGATCAGACTATCTTTCCCTGTGAATTTACGAAAATAATTCATCTCTTTTTTTCACCTTTACATTATGAGGAGACACAGCTTCTTTAGATTGTACTCTAGATGAGTAGCTGAAAGAAGCAGGGCTTTATTAAGACAGAATTTTAACTTGAGGAGGAGATGAGTTTCCTTGATTTTATTTCCCTTTCTAGTGAATGACCTTCAGTGTCATTCAAGCATAAGTTTCTCACTCCTACTACAGGGGAAAGAAATTATAGAAGCTGGACTTTTTGGCTGAAGCTCAATAGATTCTAATGCTTGAGGCAATAAAAATATCTGAAACAAGATTATGGGAGTTAGCTGCCACATACAGCTGGACTATGTGTCTGCTTGAGCCAGACCCTGAACTTTTATTGTCTCCATAATGGACTCAGTTGAATGTTATCCAAGAGCTGTGTTGGGTCATTTCTGAATGCCTTTTGCTCCTGCTTTGTCTGCTATGCAATAAATTGTGTGATACCTGCTACTTTTTGCTAATTATAGTGAACTAGCCTCAAAAGGTTAAAAGGAAAGGTTTTGTTTAAAGAAAAAGAAAGAGGGAGCAGGAGGTGTGAACAGATGGTTCTTGGTCAGTAGGTAAAACAATTTGTCTAAAGAGGAATGTGGGATTTGTGCTAGAGACAATGTGATGGTTTTCTTATATTTTTAATTGAAATATGTCCTTATTTTTCTCTCTTTATTGCTCAGCTGTTATAGACACAGTTATATTGTTTTAACCAAGGACTTGCTGGTGGATGGATTAGTTTAACTGTTGTGAATTGCTGAAATTCTCATAAATAATTATGAGCCATATTTTAGTGTATGATTTGGCAACTCAGAGTAGTTTTTATTACTAAATTGTGTAAAATCAGAAGTATTTGATGTCTTGGATGGCATGCAGATTACTTCTGAACTCTAGGAGTCACAGCGAGTCACAAGAAATTGTATTGTTACCCCTGAAAAATTTCCATTTAATAGATATTTCATTCCAGAATATGTATTGGTGAACTGCCTGCTGTACATCTTCTGACATAATAATAGTCAAGCCTGTAGAGAAGTTAAATTCTTATTTTTCCTGTATTTTCTTGCTTAAAAATAATAATGTAGCAAAAATTGTCCTCATCGTTCCATTAAATCAGGCCATGTTTAGAATCAGGGCTCTTGATACCTGAAGGTTTTTCAGTGTGTTAGCATTGCAGCAAACCAAGAGATGCATCTGGTAGCATCTCCAGAAATCAAAAATATCCTGAACAATCTCAAGAAAATGCTTCCCTGTTTTCTTCACAAACCCCTTATTTCATTTTACTTGCCCGGTAGTGACTTGAAATGAAGGAGGTTAAATGGAAAGACATTTCTGGATAAATGACAGCATTAACTGGTCTGAGTAATAAAGTAGGTTTGTTTTTTTGTTTAAGAAAAAATATATCACAATAGTAGATCACATAAAATCTTTCACTTCTTAAGTTAATTTCTAAGTTTGCTGAAAATTGTCATTTTTTGACCTTCTAATTTAGCCAACAATGACTCTTGCTTTTCAACTGTTCATTTTCTGATTTTGAAAAAGGATCTGAAAAAGACTGGGAAAAGTTTGAGATAGGAGTTTTCTTAAAACTGTCAGTCTGATTGTAATGTTTGACCCGAAACAAATTTCCTTAGGAACTTTAGGTGCTTAAAATATTAAGAAAAAAAAAAAAAATCTCATCTGAGTTTGAATAGGAATAGTATCCCTTAAAAATATCCTTAAATTTTCTGTTCACAAGATATATTTTGGGAAAAGAAGAAAATGGGAGACCTTTCATTTTGGAAATGAATTACTTATTTTATTCTCCACCTTTTTCCATTTAACTTTAAAAATGAGAAAATCTGGCTGACTTTCCAGTAGACAGTAAAATCTTTGAGTTGGAGGCATTATTTCCGTGTGTGCTTCTCCTGCTGGAGTTCTGCTCTGACCAGACTGTTGTAGGAATTACTTCAGCAAGATATCAATGAAACAGTGTTAAATAAAACATTTAAGGTTAGGTACTTTTATGTTTATATGTATATATATCCTGACATATTCTACTTGAAAATTATTAAATATTAACTAGCTGTGGGATGTATCTATGTAAAGAGAAAAAAAACCAGTCTGTAAACACTGTATTATTTGCATGTTGTATTAGGATATACCTCTGTTTCAGCAATCATAAAGAGATGGCAAAATTTCAATTTTTTTTTATTATTATGTCTGGTATAAAATAAGTGAATGACTGGTGATTGAAATTGTTATTGTGTTTCTAAGCAAGAGTTTAAGGCCTTTTCATTACTTCAGTTGGAATGCTATGCCAATTATGACAGGTAAAACTAAACTATATTGTGTTCCTCCTGCGCTCCCCTCCAATCCTTAGAGGAGGAAAATTTCCTGAGCTAGAATGAGAAAAAAAATTCTTTATATGAGAACTTTGTGCCAACAGAATCTTGCATTAACTTTCATAATTTTCAGTCACATATATCCATTTTAATATGTACTTATCTGTGTGATAATGGTGGCATGGAATGAAGCAACTGAACTGACTGTTCAACTGATTTTTGTGGATTTTTTTGTTGTTGTTTTTTTTGGGCTTTTGGGAGGTTTTTTGTTTGGTTGTTTTTGGGCTTTGTTTGTTTGTTTTGGTTTTTTAACTTTCCTCTGTGGGGGTGAGGTATTTGGACCAAGGTATTAGGATCAAACAAGATTGGAATGTTTTTTTCTTCACTCTAGTCAGGGAACCCTACCATAAGAGAAACTTTGGATGGTGCCTTTGGCCTGATGAGTCAATGAGTTTAGCAGCAGACTTGTTAATTTTAAGCCAAGATAAAATTTAAAGTACTTTCCATAATTTTTTTTTTCTGTTTAATCTTGTTGTCTCTCATAATAAGTACAAAAATAAGGTTAATACTTAAATTGTAAGGTAACTTTTCTCTATCATGTCTACAGTAAGAATCATGTATTAAAATGAACACATCTTAAATATTTAAAGGTATAACCTGCTGCCATGTCCAGAAAGATAAAAAATGCAAGCAGGAAAAATAGAGTAGGAATATTAATATTATAATACTGAGTCTCAAAGTGTAGAGGGAGTATTGGGACCTTCGTTAGATCAGTTCTTTATGTAGTCCAATGACTCAGCATTCCCAGAATTATTCTGTCCTAATATTTAATATGCAAGACACATGAGCTCATTAGTAGAGCTCAAAAATCTATCAAATTACCTTTAGTAAACAACTTGAGAAAGACTCTTCATCTCTCATGCTTTTGAAGGCAATTGGATGGAGGGGGGGATAGGGGAAGAGGAGCCCAAAGGTCTCAAAAGCTTTAGTTTTAATTAGTCCAAAGAGCAACCTTCCTGTTGCAATGTTATTGGCTATCATGGCAATCCTATTAAATAAATTACTTTATTTCCCATGACAAGCCTCTGATAAAGCAACGTGTTAAAAATGTGTTGCCCACTGCAAGGAGCTCTGTTGTGGCTGAACTGTAGAGGGAGTTGAATAAATTTAAATTCTTGTATTCCACATACTGAGGTAGATACCTGATTTTTACAAAGATTTTAAGGCACAGAGGATGATAACAGAAACTTCTGATTATTTATTAATCGTTAAAATAGAAGCTTCTGGTTTTTGCTGAAGTGTGCAACATCGTGATATGATGTGCATGGCCTCATGTGAGCTCTGTAAACCTTGTACATAATTATAATTCCCTCTGGAGTGGTTTGTGTGAGATGACACGGACTGAACACATGCAGGGTTTTGATGGCACTGGATGTCATTTGCTTCATCATTTCTAATAGAATTCCTAACCTCAGAGTTTTAGAAGGCTGTTCCAAGGATTGGCACCACTTTGATCTGCTGTCTCTCTATTTGTCTTTATAACACTTGGGCTAGTTCCTATATTTAAGATGAGTTTTTCTGTGAGATTTGCTTCAAATTTCTATTTTCCAGATGAAGTGATGATGAATGTGCCCATATTCATTCTAGTATAGAAAACTTTCTGACCTGAGCAGGCATATTTTCATAAATATGCCCAAGACTAGGGTGCATTGTAGGACTTAGCACATTGGTTACTGTTGGCAATATTTCCTAATTTTTTTCCATTCATTGAAGACAGTGTGTAATCCCCACACACACAACAGCAACAATAAAAAGACCTAGTGCTGGTGCTTCTCACTTCAATTTTGGTAGTGCTGGAGCTGCTGGGGTTCTAGGATGTAACAAAACTTGTGAGCTTCTGAAGGCTTCACACTGAGGTATCTCAAGTTATATTCACCAAGATAGGACCACCCCAAAACAGAATTACTTAATTTTTCTATATCTTTCTTCCTGTTAGTAAACTAGGGTGTGAAAAGAAAGACTTTGCCAAGTGTCAACTAGGCTTGGTAGTTTAACCCTCCAGTTCCCTTCAGTCTCCAATGAGGGTTCCAGGGAATGGAGATGATTGGAAGTTGCTCCCTGCTGCTCCTCTGACAGCTTTTGCTGCTTGGCTTGCCCCACAATGTACAAGGCTGAATGATTTCTGTGGTAATTTCCTGCAGTAACTTCTTGCTGTAGAAAGGTCTGGGCTATTCTTGCAGAATTTCAATCAACAGGATTTTTTCCTCTCAATTTTTTCCCCTTCTTTCCTGTAATTTCAGAACCATGGAAATACATTTAATGCAATTAAAATTTGTCTTAATCAAGCAGTTGCATTTTTATAGTCTTTCAATAATTTGAGCTGCTATATAGAGGATCTGGGGTGCTGAAAAAAATTGTTCATGTATATATATTTGAGGAGAGAGATTAGAACAGCAACAGGAACATGGAGAGGTGATTTAAGGGTTTTCAATCCTTTTCTTTCCTGCAGTTATCTGCAGATAGAGATGGGCAGAGAGAGACTATCTGAATTTTAACAAAGGTAAAGGCAGGGTGCTGCACGTGGGGAGGAATAACCCCAGGCATCAGCACAAGCTGGGGCTGACCTGCTGGGAACCAGCTCTGTGGGGAAGGCCTGGTGGACACCAAGCTGTCCATGTGGCAGCACTGTGTTCTGGAGGCCAAGGCGTCCTTGAGTGTGTCAGGATGAGCAGTTTTAGCAGGTCAGGGAGGTGATCCTGCCCCTGTCCTCAGCCCAGCCTCATCTGGAGTGCTGTGTCCAGTTCTGGGCTCCTCAGCACAGGAGGGACTTGGAGCTCCCAGAGCAAATCCACTGGAGAAAAACAAAGATGGTGAAGGAAGGGACTGGAGCATCTCTCCTAGGAGGAAAGGCTGAGGGAGCAGAGCCTGTTCAACCTTGTGAAGATAAGACTGAGGGGAGCTCATCCATGTCTGGGAGTGTCTGAAGGCAGGATGTCCAGAGGATGGTGGTGGTGCAGACTGGTGCCAAGCAATGAGGCAGGAGCTGATGCCTGGAATGTTCCATCTGAACACAAGGAAGGAAACTTTGATTCAAGTGACCACACACAGGAACAGATTGCCCAGAGAAGGTGTGGACTCCCCCTCTATGAAGATATTCAGGAACTGTGTGGCACCAATTCTGTGCCTTGTGCTCTGGGATGATCCTGCCTGAGCTGGGAGGTTGGACCAGATGGTCTGGTGACTGTGGTCCCTTCCACCCTGACCCATTCTGTGATTCTGTGCTTGTCAACAGCTTACAGAATTAAGCAAGTAAAATAAGAAGACACAAGATTTACAATTCTGGTTGGTTTTTTTCGTAGTTCATAGTCTTGCTTTTGTGCTTTTCCTGTAGGATTGTTTCAGTGTGCATCCTCTGATCTCTGTCATTCCTTGAAGCTCAAAAAGACTGCTGAGTGGTTTCCAGGTGCTTCTGTACTATTTTAAGAGCAGCTTATTATTCTTATTCCTTCATTGAAATAATATTCTGTCACTTCAAATTTTTCCTGCTCCTCCTTCTGCTATTTATCTTTAGGTATAATGGTGAACTCTCCTACCTCTTTATTACTTTTTAGCTTCCTAATTTTTTTTGGTTGTTTTTTTCTGTTTTTAATTATTTTAATTCAGAGACTTAGCAACTGTTCTAAGCAAGACAATGTTGAAGTACAAATAGAACCTGAGATGTGTTGCTAATCTTAACTAAAGTTAAGTTAAATGTCTGGTCAGGTACCTTGGATATAACACAGTATTAGTCTGATAAGTTGGCAGGGGAGGAGGGAGATGAAAAATGGAAGTGAATAATATAAGCATAGGATAGCTGTGGAAGAACAGCAAGTACAAAGGGGTATTTTACTAAGCATCTAAAGCCACGGGTTGATTACAGTTTGGGAAGGAAGAGAGGAAAAGACTGCACTGCAGCCATTAGATGTAGTTTGAATCTAACAATTAGCATCCACTGAGAGAAAATTATCTATTATGATCTATTATGTGGTAAGCTAGTTATGCTTGTTGTGGTAGGTATTTGTCTGGTGGAATATGCTTTCAGGCCAACTTATTCCCCATTGAAGGGTGTCACAATTCTGCTCAAAACCCAAGACATGTTTCTAAAGGTTATTATTGAAAACTTTAAAATTCAACAGTTTTGACAACAGGGTTCAGGCCTTGCATTGTTCTGCTGCTGTTTTCTGATCCATTTTCCCCTCAGTGGTCTGTCTTGCTTGGAATATTTTTTAAAATTTCCCTCTTCCAGCTGCAGAAGATGCATTTTTCAGTTCTGTATTGCATAGGCGTTGTTAACATGAGAGTAACATTTCCGTCCATAAAGTAAATCTTCTGAGCCTCTCCTTTGCTATTTGGAAAGCCATTGACTTGCATCCTGACCACAAAGTCACCTAGGCTATGAATTAATTTTAAATGTCAAGAAATCATTCTTGGTTCAGTTTTTCTTGGAATGAATGTAGATAGTGGGTGATGATTTGGAACCCTTGAGTAGCAGCTGGGGCACTTGCTATTTCTTCACATCTATTTAAACACAACCCTACTGTTTGAAGGGTCAGCATATTTTAGCAGACCAGACAATATTCTAATTTCTGCTTCTTCTTTAGAATCCTTATAATGACACCATCATGTAATAATCCTTTCGTGGGGGATTGTGTTTGGTTGGGTTTTGTTTTGTGTTTGGTTTCTGGAAGGATTTCTTGGGTAGAAAGGGTGTTTCAAATATGCCAACCAAGAGGTTTATAGTAGCTTAAATGTAAGCATATCAGAAATTCCTAGATCATTTGAGAATCTATACTCAGCTTTTCTTAAAGGAGATCCATTTTGGGAGCGGGAAAAATAAGACAGATCAGCATAATGAAAGTGACTGTAACACACAGGATATTTATTTTAGAAATTTGATTGACAATCTATTGGTGACTTCACAAGGGAAACACTTCATGATCTAATGCTGCCAAAGTAGTGGATGGGGGATAAACAAGCCATCTGAAATATTACTGCTAATTCCTTCTTTTATCTGTCCTCTTCCATGTTTTTCAAATAGGTAATCACATTAGGAAAGAAATCTTAGAGTGCTGAACATGGCAAGATTTTTTTATATGATTGCATAGAAGCCAGCTATATAAAACAATACAATACATTATAAATGTTTGGTAAATGAAGGCTTTACAGTCAAATCCACTGCAAGTCTAGCATGTGCAGGTTTTGTTAGGCAACAGAACAAGGTTGAACAACGAAGAACAGGTTGAAACCCTGATTCTTTTCAGATTCATCTCTAAAATGTCTTTTTAGCAGATCAAAGCCTCCCAGTTGGATAAAACCTTTAACTCCCCCACTGGAATTCTCCTCAGATCTCAGAGATCACAGGTAGCTGATTACAAAACAACAGATAGCTTCACTGCTGTTCTATATCAAGCCACAGCAGTTGGTAATTTAAAAGTTGCCTTAATGCTGCTGCATTTAAAAACATATCATGGATTCAGGAAAAGACCTGCTGAAGTTGGTTAACTTGATGCCATTCAGCCTTTTGTGAGACATGCACATACATATACAGGTTTTTAACAGTAATGCATTGATATTTTCCCAATGAAGTTGATAAATTGTCTTGAGATGCATTGTGTGCTCAACTTTAAAGCAAGGCTTATGGCTTTGAAGACTTTCCATATGCACTGCTGCGCTGTCAGCTGCTGGAGGGAATTCAAGCTCCTACTCTGCAGCGTGTTGCTGCTGCTGGGAGAATGCTGATGGCTCCTGCCTGGGTACTGAGATGTTTATGGGTAGTGAGATGTTTATGGCTTGCTCTTTAAGCCTCTGCATGCTAAATTTATGTAACTAAGGATGCACACATCCCATAGTTTGGTTGATGCTTCTCGGTTCTTTGTGTCATTTCTATTCATCTCTGTGTATTGTTGAGGAGGAGAGGCCAACCACTTTTATAAGACCTGTATAGTTTTGCAACTGTTTGAAATGATGAATGTCACATGTTTGTTCATTAATAGGCTTGAAGGATCATTTTATTGCTTTTTTCAGGGTTCCTTGCCACTCTGGCCACCAGGTGTTTGAGTGTCAGATCACTTTGGTGTGTTCTGCTCATTCTGACGGTCGCCCTTTTGGTGAAAGAGCACCTGGCAAAACACTTTGCCTTATGGTGAACTTGGGTAATCATTCTTTCTTCCTCCTTCTGCTTTATGGTGAACTTGGGTAATCATTCTTTCTTCCTCCTTCTGCCTTATGGTGAACTTGGGTAATCATTCTTTCTTCCTCCTTCTGCCATTAATCCAGCTCTGTCTTCCCTCCCCGGCAGCTCAGGGATTCAGTGTGATGCTGGGAAGTTAGGTCATGTTTGTGACATGTGACTGAGAGCTTAGAGATGCTCTGGGGACTAAAGCTGGAGCTTTAGGAGAGCTGGCTTAAAATCTGTTGTTGGCACCCTTTCAGGTAGGTTAAGGGAGCTTTTGAGGAGAGAACTGCCTTAACCTACCTGAAAGGGTGTCCACAACAGGTTGTAAGCCAGCTGTGAAAGGCTGGGCACTGAAGACAGCCTTTTATTAGGTAAAGCAATTAAAGAATGACAATTTAGGCTGAATAAGTTATTGCTGGTATTTCCCAGATGAGTTAAGCTAATGGAGTAATAGCCTAATTAAAACATTTCTTGCTTCTTGCCTTTGTTCTTGCATGTTTGGGACAGGTCTTCTGGGAACAGCATGAGGGAAACTTGCTTGGAAACTTTCTTCTGTGATTATGCAGTGATTTGGTTGTAATGACATTGTTAAAGCATGGACTCCTGAAAAGTCTAAATTCTCACTTGAATGCCTTCCAGCTCTGCACTTGCTTTTTCTTGTTCTTTGTAAACCCCCTACTTTTTCTGTCTTAAGATTATTTATGCTGTTCCTAACCAGTCTTCTACTTATGTGGTTTTTAAATAATAGTTATTGAGTAATTTCTCATATTTATCATTGAGAAGAGTTCTTTATTGTAAAGGTGAAATAGTGGAAGTTGGAAGAAAAAGCCTGCAGGGTGAGGGTGGCTATTAGCACATATACAGAAATAAAAATAGCACTGTTACTTTTATTATATGTATTTATTGTATTTTATATTTTTATTTATAACAGCAAACACTGTTTGCTCTGGAATGGTAGCATTCAGTTATTAAGCCAGCAAGATGACACAAAATGTGCTCCAAGGCTGAGGTATCTGGACAATATTGTTCTACATTTACTCATCCATTCTGTAATGGTGGAGTGTTACTCTTCTCCTAAATGTTGCCTTTTATAACAGAGTGGACCTACCCCTTTTTTCTCAGTCTTCTAAAATATGATGGACTTCCTTTCATCAGAAAGTGAGGGGAGAGGCTGATCCCTCACTCCTGTGCTTCTTCCCTGGGTCACATAACCTGTCCTAACATGCTTATCTTCCTCCAGCCCAGCTAGTGCTTGTATAGCTTAGTTATCTTTTCCCTCTGACATTTTTGCTGCTGTAAGACAGAAGGATAATGCACACAAATGTGCTGTGTTGTTCTGTTCCAAGTCTTTGTCTTGAGATTTTTCTAAACCTTTGATTCTCTGCATTTTTGTGCGCATCAGGTTTTTGAAAGCTGTGATGAAAACAGGATAGAACAGGATTTGACTGGGTCCTAGACTTCTCTTAAAGGAGAAAATAACCTTGTTAGGTGCAGAAATGAAACTGATATGATTAGTGCTAAGTATGACCTTTGTTTCTTTTTATGAGGAGGAAAACAAACTGCAGTCATAGGACAAAACACTATACCATAAATGTTAAATCTGCCATTTTCGGGAAGATATTAAGTGTGTATGTGACACTTGAGATCATTATTTAATGGTAAATGTGGTGGTGGTGCTGGTTTGGCAGCTGGGCTTGATTTTAAACATGTTTTCTAACCTCAACAATTCTGAGATTCTATGTGAAGGCAAAAGAATTTGCTAAATTGTTGGGTTTCATCTGGTGCTTTAAGTGGGAAACCAAAGTGAATGGACATTTCCTTGTAATTGTTATGTAATTCCATGCTGATGTTTTTCTGTCAGTTTTCTCATGCTTAGGGATGATATTCTGCATGGATCTGATAACTTCAAGAACATTATATTGATTTTTAAGTGAGAATGGGGGAGATAAGTACAGACACACAAACAAACACACAGAGAGAAGTAAGTTACTATCTGTTCATTGCCAGTATTCTCTGAAGATCTCCAAGTTGCAGGTGGTTGGTAGCTGACACATCTTTAGTTGCTGCTTGTTCCATATCAGCATTCTCTTGGGGAAGAAAACATGAAAACAAAGTGTTTTTCTGTTAAACTTGTGCTAGCAAAGAATATTGGTTGTATGTAATGTAGGGCATCTCTGTTCCTCTCCCTCGTTGCTTCCTCTTTCATTTGTTTTCAGTAAATGAGAACAAGCTCTATCAAAGATGTCTTACATTTTGAAGGTAATCCCTTTGGAAATGAGCAAATGAGACATGCTTTCTTGGGATACAAGGTCTTTAAAGCTTTTTCTCCGTCCTATTTTCAACCACAGTACATTTTAAAGAATAAGATCAACATTTTATCTTTCACTGTTTGGCAAATACTGAGCTTCATCTTTTGTCCTCTGATTTCTGACAAGGTCTCAAGGTGAGTAACTCGGGTTTCTGTTTGTGCACACTCAGGTATAATGATGTTTTCTGCACAGTTCTGAGAACAAAAGGCTGTCCTTTTTAAATGGGACCGGGGTTGCAAAGCTCCTGAGGTTAAGTCTGTATTATGAGTGCAGAATGAGAAGCCATGCTTTTGCTGTGGCTAGCCAGCCTCTGTAGGTAACAGCTTTAGCAATTTCTTAGACACCTCTATGCAGCTGCTTGAGGAGTCTTGTCACATCTAAATCTCTGTAACTAGAGCTGGTGTGGACAAGTCCCCTTATTCACCAGTTGCATTAAAGAAGGTGGATGTAACATTTAACAGGACCAAGGAAAAAAAAAAACCAAAAAAATCCAAAAAGTACACCTTCCACAGCAGCCCCATCTCAAAGGAGTGAGATGCTTCTCCACAAACACAGCTTTCTAGAGAAACCTCTCCAACATTCCTTCTAAAACCCAAAATCCCTCAAAACAGATGTAATTCTAAGGTGTACTCTAATATCTCACATATGCTCTTTTCTGGGAATCTGTGTGCTATGTTCCCTCTTCAGTCTTTGATGCACCAAGGTGTGCTATCCTGTCCCATCTGCAGGATAGGTGTTTCAGCATGGAACCATCACTGAAAATAAAATTTTGCCATAGAATTTGTCTCTTGTAACAGAAAGAAAACCAAATCTGTATATGAACAGTATTTTTAAAATTAGGTTTTATTTTAGAGTGTTTCTTGATAATGAAAGTGTGTTGGAAGTTTAGAGGGGGGGAAAAAACCACACAAATATTTACTGTAATTAAAAAGTAGACAATCCAGAAGCCTGTTGTTTTAGATCCCAATCAAACCTTTTAAGAGTAAAGGAATGATATCTTGCACACTTTCCCTGTTTCTTGCACCAGTGCACCAGCATTGGGAAAGGCAATAATGCAAAAGAATGTGAGGCCAGCTACATGTTCAGTATTGTTGTTGAATTAAGCCCTCCACTTTTGAATGAATGATTTAAATTGATTTCCTTAGTAATCACAGAAAGCTTTAGGTTGGAAGGGCCCATAGAGGGTCAGCTGGTCCAACCTTTTTCCTGGGTTATAAATCCTTCTCTCTTTGGCGGGCACTTCTGCTCTTCTCAGCAATCAAATACTTTTTTTGTCTGAAATATTCAAAATAATTCTTGCTATCTTCAGAAGTGGTCCAAAAACAGTTCAGAGAATTCTGGAGAAGGTATATACATTTCACCAAAGGGTGCATGATTTATCCATTTTTAAAGGGGATGCAACATCCACTCTATATTTAAAAAAATGTAGATGTGTGTACCTCAACTATTTTTGTGCTTCATGGGCTGTGGTTTTAGCTCGTTACCACAGGATGTGTATCTCAGACATTTTTTTCATGTTGTTTTAATGAAAAATCTGGCAGATGGATTACAAAATGATTGTCTTGATTCAAGAGATGGGCAAGTAATTCCTTAGAATTCCTCATTCATCCTCCTTTAGAATAAGAAGCTCAGATCTGATATTCATGCTCTAATCCAGCACTATGAAAGAATGCAGCAAATTTTCCTGTGTTCTTTTGAACTTTCCACACAGTGTGAACTGATGTCACAATTAGTCTGTTTCTTCTTAAATGTAGGTTTTTTTCTCAAGGGTAAGATGCCTGAAAGTTTCAGCATGCAGCCTTGAAGCCTGTGAGGCTTCTTCCTTTTAGTGTTTTCAGGAGCCTTAATACAGATGGCAAGCATTGCAACTTCATTTCCTTGACCAATTTCTTAAAAATAAACCATTAAGCAGCAGTTCTTTCGTGTCCCTGAGGTAATCACCAGTGAATTTATTAAATGACTTTTGATTTGCAAGTAATGCTGTTTGATGTTTTGGTGTTTCATAACAGCAGTAACTTTTGTGCAAATCAGGCAGAATGTTTTTTTACCTTCTTGGAGCATTAAGTAAATGTAATTCTATTTGTTAAGAAATTGCTTCTTTTCATCATTTCTGGGTTTTTTAAGTGGATACTCCATACATCAACTTGAATAACAGCTCTGGAATAACAATTTTACTGAATGCTGCAAAAGCAGGTGGAAATGTTTTTTATACTTGTCCCCTTTCTTTCTGTGGAAGCGATCTGGAAAAAGTTTTGCCTAAGTGCTCACAGCTCTAAACTGCAGAACAGTGTAAACTTAAACCCTGCTGTTGACTTGCAAATTACAGGCCTAAATGCTATAGATAAATGTAAATATTTACAGGCCTGGTTTGTTCACTGGCAAGTCTGGCACCTTTTCGGAGCAGACATTTGCAGAATGGTCTAAGCAGGAACCCCATGTTGCAGCTCCTTGTCCTAATGACTCCGAACATTATTTCTGATGGGCACCCCTAACTGTGAGGAAGAGGAACATAATGGTAGTTTTTGCTATGAAAGGTTTAAAAGCTCTGTTCTAGGCCTTACTGAGAGCAGGGAGATACACATATTTACAGCCCATGGCCAGATGTCATCTTTGTTTTCTTTCTGCCTTGTGATGACAAACCTTGTCTTTCTCAATGTTTTGGTTGGTTGGCTGATGAGGAATTTTTCCTTCTGGTATGGAGAGATATTTGAGGAGGCCTCAGTCAGCTTTTTACAGTGGGATGCCAAGCTGGTGCAGAGGGGAGGTGGGTACCACTGTCAAGTACCTGTTCCTACAATGTCACATGGGAGATAAAGGCCCCATGAAAGGCCTAGGGAAGAGGAAAACCACTGTTGGCAGAGTTGCTCTAAGTGCATGGCTGGGCTGTCATTCTGATGTTCATGCTGTGTTAAAACAATACATAACACTTTGTCAGATACGTCAGTCTTCCATCAGCCATGGATGTATTTCTCTCTTTCTGTTTTTCTTTCCTCCTTTTGGCAGTGCCTCTGTCTCCTTCAGCTGAATTTGCTTGTAGGTTTTAGTATTACCTGGAAAGAAACACTGACCAACCTACTGCCTTCCTTCTCTCATTTGGCCTGAAGGCTGTGGACACAGGCATCAATATTTGTGTTGGATCTGGCTGAGATGGACTTAATCTTCTCCCCAGCGGTGCTCATTTAATTGTCTGCATAGCAGCACTCACAGAGCTGTGCTTTTTATTGGTATTTAGGAAGGTGTTGGTGGCACACCAGTGTTTTGACTGCTGCTGAGCAGCACTGGCACAGCATTATCACCTTCTTTTACTTTCCTTCTCACAACTAGGCTGGGAGTAGGTAACACCTTGAGAGAGGACCCAACCAGGACAGCTAATCCAAACTGACCAAAGGCTATTCCATACCATAGGACATTAGCTTGGAAATAGAAGTTAAGAGAAATGGAGTGGGGAGGGACATTGGATCTTAAGATATTTGTCTTCTGGAGCAGCCATTATGTCTGTGGAAGCCTAGGAAATGGCTGGACATCACCTGCTGGTAGGAAGTAGTGGAAAAATATTTTGTTTTCCTTTGCTTCTCTGTGTGGCCTTGGTTTTGCTTTATTAAGCTGTTGCTGCAAGGTTTTATTTTGACCTGCAAGGTTTGTTTTTTTTTTCATCTTATGCCACCCCCTGCTGCCTCCTGCTGAGGAGGGGAGTGATAGAACAGCTTGATGGGCTGCTGATATCCAGCCAAGTTCAATCCATGGCAATATTGTATGTCAGAATAAGAAGCTCAACAGTAGCAGAAAGCCTGGAACAGCCATTGTTGCTATAGTGACAAAATCAAGCTAAATAATTAAAGTCCTTTTTTTCCTCAGTATGCAAAGATCATTCCCACAACCTCTCCTTCTTCTTTGTGAGGTTTGGAGATGTCCTGTGAATTTGTATGTTATCTTTCTGTGAATAGGACACCTGTTCTTAATTTTGAGTTGTTAAGGTGATGGATGTCTCAGATGGGACTGCATGTTCAGTAAAGCCTGGCATTTTATGCTGTTTATGTCTCGTGTAGGGGACTAAATAAATGCTAATTGACTTCCTCACTCTTTCATTAGAAGGTATTACTTTGAAATAGGTAAGAAGCAAAATGTCCAAAAGGACGAAGGATGAGTGGAGTGGTCAAAAGGTGCAAATGCTCTGCCCTACAGGGTGCTGCTGGCCTGGGGACACTCTGCCAATGGGACATACAGCAAGCAGGACACAAAAAACACCTCAAACAAAGTGACTTTTAGATTGCCTTTCTCCTGATGTCTTCTGTGTTTGAGCAGGCTGGCTTTAGGCACTTCCATGTGTGACCACATTGCAATGCAGCATGGAAGAGGCAGGAGTGGCAACTAAAGGATTAACCTGCAGAGAGAATTGCTGTGACAGATGTCACTGCACTGGCTACCCCAGAATGCTCAAGCACAGTGTCAGAAGCCATATGGGAAGCGGGTCTGATGTGGATATTCATGAAACTTCTGCCTTGGGTGCCAAAATCCAACATGTGCTTTCCCAGGTCACGAAATTACCGAACAAATTATTTTTCGTGGGAATTTTTCATTAGCTTCATGACACTTGCCATGAGTCTCTTGGCAGTGTAAGTTTCCATGGCAGCAACCTAAATAATTGTTGCACTTGTGTGAAGCCCTCAAACTAGAGTCTCAGTCTACCTCAGAGTGACAAGCTTTCAGAGGCCATTAGCTCCTTGTTTTCTTTGAGAGGTCTCAAGTTAGCATGCTATTTCTGCACTTGTAGAGAGAGATTTTTAGGAGAGTGACTGCTGGTCATTGCCAAGTTTTTACTTGCTGTCTACACAAGTCAGTCCTGCTTTGCTGAGTTAAAAGGGAGCACCATTAAAATGAAGACATTCCTGGAAGCTGACAGCAAAAAAGGACCAAGGAATCTCTGCTCCTACTGGTCAGTGGGGCAGAAGACATATGACAAATGACAATGCCAAAAAGGCTGAGATGGCACTGCCATGGATTGCCCTGGTAATGCAGCACCCCTCTTTTCTAAGTCTCCAGTGTGATGCCTCCAAGGGGACTCAGGAGCTGTCTGATGTCACTGCAGGACATCTCCCTTCAATTTTTGCAAGATGTCGTCCAGGGAGAGGTTCCTTATTGCAAAAAGTAGGTAAACTTCACATTTCTCTTCAAAACTCATTGTATAGCAGACCCATCCAGGAACACAAAGGACAAGATGTCTGGGAACAATCATAAAATCATAGAATATCCTAAGTTGGGAGGGATCCAACAGGGATCACTGAATTCCAGCTGTTGACCCTCCAAGAAGCACACTTTGTGCCTACTTCTTGAACTCTCTCCGGTTTGGTGTTGCAATTACTTCCAACCCAACCACCCTCTAGACAAAGAACTTTTTCCTGATATCCAGCCTAACCTCCCCTGACTCAGCCTCAGGCCATTCCCTTAGGTCCAGTCCCTGGTCACAAACAACAAGGAACGTCTCCATGGACATCACCTTTCAAAAATCAGAGTTCCATCTCTGTTATGACAGAATGATCAGAGTATATAGAACCTTGTTGTTGTTGCCTTTTTCCCAACCTGGAAATGAAACTTGAGATAATTTTAGTAAAGAGGTAATATAAAAGGGGATCTTTATTTGAAGGCATTCCAGGGACAGTTATGGGAAAATGCCCTCAAAAGCCCAACCCCCCCCCCCCCCCCCCCAGGGGTGAGTATGTTTTTATAGGTTTTAGAAAATCAGCATAATTGATGAAAAGCACCAATTAGGAGGAAGTGGTGATGCAATTCCCCCTCAGGTCAAGCCCCTTTGCAGCCCCCCATTCAGCACTGGCTGTGCTCTGTCCATGAGGATGGATCTCAGAGAGTTGTTCTCAACCTTGGCTCCCAGGAATAACCAAGATAGCACTGGAGCCTTGCACCTCCTGGGACTTGGGGCTCTGGAATTTGTTTTGTCCTTCTGCCTACAGAAAGGCCATGGAAAATTACTGGGAAAACTAGTCCCTAATGCTACAGGTGACAGAGTTACAAATATATGTGTGAAGAATACATAGAACATATCAAAGAAAAAAGACAAAACCCAAATGGTATTATTGTCAGCAGGGCAAGCATCCCCATCTGTCTGAGGGAAAAAATAAAGCAGCTGCATGTCAGATGCTTGCATGGCTTTCTCTTGTGTTTTCAGAAGACTCAGAATTTAGGGCTAGAATGTATTCAAGTCTTGAGATTAGGAATTTATTTTCTCAGGATCAGATGAAGTTTAGTTGTGATTCTCATAAGGCTCAAAGAGAAATTCAAGGTGTTTCCAAAGTTGATAGGAATGTTAGGGGCAAGATACTTGGGAGTAGATTAATCTGGGTAAGTAAGGAATAGAAGAGAGAAAACATTGTATAGAAGAGCAAAAGGGGTCCAATGTAAACAGGTTTTTCCTTTCTGCACACTTTTAGACAGCAGGGAGAAGCACTTTTGATTATTTTTTTTTTTTAATTTTGTTCCCTTTACCCTCTTCAGGTGCATTTTCTGAAGTGGTAGTTTTCAGTCTGCCTTCTTACCTGCCACTCTGATTGTCAAGGTCTCTTTTATAGCATTACTGTCAATGTGCCACTAAAAGAGAAAATGATATTTTTTTATAGAAGCATGGAGTATTTTAAGGCAAAATTTGCCTTCTGTTTGGTTCTCCTGGAGAATAATTTGCAGGAATATCATTGAACAGAGACATTCTAACTCATTATAATTACTCTGGAAGCATCATGCTTGAGGGGGACCCTGGGGAAAGGAGGAAGATGTACAGTACACGGATATGTCGGAAATCACAAGAAAAATGTAGTTCTGGCCACCAATTAATGCAGACTAATTGATTATGCTTTAGTTGACCTTGATTATCCATTAGAGAGTGTCAAATGGAAAGTCAATATAAATGACAAAATGTAAAAGTGCATGTACTGTAAATCAGGTACATTAGTGACATCTGTCGAGAGTTCAAAATGCTGCTCTAGAAGAATGTTCAGGATTTTAATGCTTTTCTCTCCGATAACTCTTTTATGCTGTGTGACGAAGTGCCTCTGGCAGGGATACAAACCACATCTTAAAAGGTAATTAGAGTCTATGTATATTTTTCTTTAAATAATTCCTTTGAACACATGGGTGTGCTTTTTTGGCCCCCACAGTGCATAATAATATCTTGGTGGTGCATCAAAGTTCTGAACAATGGCGCCTCACAAATCCATGTCCTTAGTATCAAAATTAATGCAAACTATATGTTGAAATTTAATCTAGTAAAGAAGTTTTGTTAGCTGTGTGAATTTTTATATCAATAGTCTGAGAATCCATATCGAAAAGCAGGAGAATTGGAGATGTATTAAAATCAATTCTATGCAGAAACACAACTTACTATGGAGGTATTTTTTCTCCCAAGTTCACACCTCTGTAAAGAGAGAGGGAGTTGTTGATGAAGTTGTTAGAGTAAGGTAACACAAATACCAGGAGGAAAGGAGACTGTTTTCCAAACAGCTGACAGTCAATCTGCCACTTCTTCTCACAGTCTGGATTTCTTTCCTTCAGGTAGCAAGCCAAATTTGTGGTGTTTGCTCCTGAACCATGTCTTGAATCTGTACAGAGAAAGCCCAAAAACTCACAATTTGCTCATCTTGCCTTGGGCCAAGCTTAGTGATGCTGAAAACAAGCCACGGGACGTGGATGCTGATCAGAGTGGTACAACTGTGTGGTGCATCTCTTGGGCAGCCCCTATGCATCATATCTGCACAAAGCTGATATGATTTAAATGAGTAATTATGTCCACAGAGTAGTTTTTAGATAGAAGTTACCTGATGATTTAGTTGTCTCTGGGATTTTTGCCCAAAGTTGTATTTCACCCTGAGAAAACTGTGAGCTAAGATGATAGCAATCTTCCTATATATTAGGATTATATTCAGACTGTAAAACCTAGATGATTTCATGTTTCTATAATGGAGGTGCCCAAAACTCTCATTTGTAACAAGAGGTGATGGGAAAGGAGGGAAATAATAAATAATAAAAGCAATCCTCTCTGCCCTGAATACTAAGGTGAGCTCTTGCCTTTCTCAAAACAGCTGTTCTATATAATATGTATTCTTAGAGAAAATATTTAAACTGTGATTTTAAATTCATAGTATCTTCCTTGCATGTGGATTGATGAATTGCAAGTTCATGATGCTACAGTGTTCTAAAAGCACTTTCACAGCATACTCATTTTGAAGTAATATTTATATTTACAATGACTTGTGTTATTACAGCTCAACTGTTCAAGTATTGCAATGGTCTAGTAAAGCACAAGGTTGAACAGTTGGTCAGTTGCTTCATATCTAAAATAATAGTAAAGTGGTATGTAGACTATTTTAAAATTATCTCCAAAATATTTATTTAAAACCATTGAATAAATTTGCTGGTGCCTGTGGATTCAGCAGTTTGATATATTGCTCATATGGAAATCCATTTCCCTATAATTCTATAATTAATTTGGGGATTTAAATTTAGTAGCAAGCCTTAAAAGGGAGAAATGTAATTATTTTGCTGCTATAGCAAATCTACACATTTTTTTCAAGTCTACTTTTAAAACATCTTTTTTAATTGATTAGGATGGATTATTTGTGGACAGTGCCCACTTAAATATATGATGTATGTTTCCTTTTAGAGTTTTTCTGTTTATCATTAATGGAAAAGTATAATTAAGCAGTGGTCTAGCAAATTCTGAAATATTCCATCATGTTTACTTGACACAAAATAAAAATGAGCGTGCACCACACGCACCCTCCAAACAAGCAGAAAAAACTCCCCAAACAGACATGTTAGAGTGGTAAATTTAATTTACTTTATCACAATTTATAAAATAGTCTGAAAAGAACATTTATGTACTAAACTTTAATCCATCTTAAAATCATTAGCTAAATAATTAATATTCTGCAATACCTTCATAATTAGGTAAATTACTACAATGCATCTGGTTTAGCTGTTTCATGGTTAAATGGCTGGTTTTATTTCAAAATACAGATTTTTTTGTTGTTGTTGCTTCTTTGTATTTATTATTAATGGAATGCACAAACAGGCTTGGATTATAAGCATTTAGGTTTTAGGTGTTTATTAGGGTATATTTATATTAATCTAAATAAGACATAATTCTTATGTTAAACTATTATCACCATAGCTGCTGTCATCATTGGTGTTAAAAAGGCAATTAGATTTTTTTCTTTCTCATAGCACCAAAATAAAAATAATGCTTATAGCTAGCTAGATTATTATACTCTGCTTATTCTTGAAATATAAATATATTGAAAGTAAAATGAGAGTGAATATTTGCATCCTATTAAAACTCACTTTGTCCTGAAGAATCAAACTTAATAATCATGGTTTTAGTTTCAAAATATTTTGTCATGCCATTGCATGCATTGCTTTAAGTAGAGTTTTAATGTCAAGAGACAAAAATGTCCTAAGTGTTGCAATGGTTCTAAAAGTGCTTCTTTAAATAAACAATCTGGTCATAAAATAATAAACACTCTGACACATTGCAATTGCTACTTCAACGGGCATTAATGCCATTATAGACCTAGGAAGTTATTTATGACACAGAATGTTGTATTGAAAAGACTCTTGCCTGCATTTATTGAAAAATCTCTCTAGTGTTGACACACAAGATTTTTACTACCTGCTTTGCTTTTGATCATAGCAGTGGAAACTCTTTTTTATATCTATACGTGTACATATGTATATGTTTGTGCACCTTTATACAAATATTATAAACATTTACACATAGATATGTGTACATGAATATTATTTTTTTAGCATTTTCTGTCTTGAATGCAGTCAAAGTGTCAGACCTCAATACCTTTGGTTTCTGTGGTTTTACTTCTTGTAGTACATAACCATTTACCTTTAAAAAAATTACCACAAATTGCTGCTGGTATTCCCTTTTGTGTGGCTGCACATGATCCTGGCTTGGTTCAGAGGAGCTCCTGTTCTATTTTGAGAGATAAGGATAAACTGATAAGCCTTCCAGCTGTTCTGGTACAAATTTGTGCAAAATCCTTCTGTAACAAGGACATCCTCTTTCTGCTGCAATCCATTTAACTTATTGTAGGGACAGCTAAAAGGTAATTTAATCATCTTCTACAAGTACCTACACAGGAGGAATGCTTTTGACAGTGAAGGACTCTACTAAACCCTTTTTCTCTGCCAGATTTATTTCCATTACTGAAGCTAGATAAACTAAAATGTAAAACGAGGTGCAACTTTAAAAAACAAAATATAGTCTTTAATATTATTATTTCTTTTAAGCAATTAGTAACAAGGACAATTAACATTTGGAATAATTTTTCAAGTGAGGTCACGCACTCGTTACATCGTGCAAAATTTACAAGGCATTTGGACAGCTTCCAGAAGGTGTGGTATAATTTTAACCACAAGGTTACAGGTTTCTCACAGACACCTGTCTGAGTGAGGTTCAGTAGCAGGAGGTCAAACTGCTGGCTCTCGGTCATTGCTGCAAGCCCACAAATATTAATCTTTCTCTCAAAATTACTCTTGACAGATGCTGTCATGAGCTTTTCCATGCACTTACATCCTGAGGCAAAACTCACAGAAGACTTTGACATCAATGGGCTTTGGATCTAATCCTCAGACAGCTAGTTTCTTCTGGAAAACCTTGAGTAAAGTCGCAGTTAAAAGTTTTCTACAAGTATTACTGCAGCAGCCAAGGTATATTACAGCTGTGGCATTTTGACAGAAATAGAGGGACAAAATGCGCATTGCATGAAATTATTCAAGTCATCTTTATCCCATTGTGTAGGCTCTCAAATTCAGCAAGTGACAGAGTTTGTGTTTTAAAATATTAAAAGGCATATCTTCATAATGCTGTAAAGGAACAGATACATGCTTGTCTCTTGAATACAAACCTTCACTACATTAATCATGGCTTGTTGGCTTATCCAGTCATGTTGAGCAATCTATTGGTCAAGATAAAGGTAATTTTTGTATCCAGATTAGGTTTATGGTTTTATTTTGTAAATGTAAAAGAATAAAATCTAATTGAGCAGACATTTTAGGGAAGATTAATTTCACTTTGGTTAAAAAGAAGATAAATTTAGTAAATTTAATTTAGTAAATTTAGTATGCAGATTATTTTGAAATGTGTACAGTGGCATTGAATGTCAAGAGCACTTTGTAAGCAGATAGGAAGTTTGTGGGAACATTATTACCAAATATTAGTTTGTACTCCTAACTCAAAAATTCAAGTTTTTGCAGTCTGGTAGAAATAATGGCGAATTGAAATAAGCTTCCTGAAATGCAGGATTCATGCTTGGCACCGCTAGGCTGAGCCTCACATGCACTAATCACTAAAAACTCCATGAAAGTAGAAAGAAAAGGCAAAGTGCCTGCTGAGCACCATGAACTTTTGAATCCTTGGAGAATCATATGCATTGCTCTATACACACACCTGAAGTTAAATCTTCTCCTTTCCTGCCTCTTCAGCTTTGTCAAAATTCTTGTGAGATTTATTTCTCTTTTTCTACATTCAAAAGTTAATTTCTGCCTTTTGCTCATCTGGCCACTATCTGTCACATTAAACTTTTCATTATTATTTCTGCAGGTCCTAATCTCGAAGCTCAGCCTGACTGTGTCTTTGCTCACGTCTCCTTGTATTGACTGATCCTTCTTTTAGGAAGCAATTTTCTCTGTTACACTTCTCTTTTACATTTTCTTATGCCACATCCCTGAGAGTCCCACCACGTGTGCAATCCCTGTGATCAATGTACTTATGTGGAGCTCGGGGTCAGCTGAGAGGTTTTGTTTGTGGTGGGTGGGCTGACGTAGATGCGTCTGTGGCACCATTCATGTAATTCCAAAGTAGATGGAGAGCTTGTGTGGTGTGATCCTGAGCATTAGATTTCTGCTGCCCTGATCTCACTATCTGCAGAATTCTGTGTTTCACAGGTCTGTGTCAGAGCTGATGAAATGACTCTTGTAACACCAAGAGCTATTTCCATGTCTTGTGCTGCTGACAATGTTCTTATGAACCTTCATTCTCCAAAAAACCTACTTTTTGCATAGCTGAAAGCACTGGCCAGTGACAGCATAGGCCCATTAAAAAGGTCTTATTTTCCTTTACTCTTCATTAATTAGGTACCTTGACTGATCATATGCTTTAAACATTCTGCTAAAAACAAGTGTTAGCTAGTTCTCACAGCCAAGACTCTTATTGAGCTTTGTTAAAACTCCTGAAAGAATATCCAGATCACCCATTTCTAAATGAACATTTTTTGCCATGTATTCACCATGGTTTTTTCAGACTTGGAGGGGGAAAGGTATTTATCCTTTCATCAAATGTTTCATTTTGGATGTTCTTGCTGAGATTGCAATTCTTTCCCTAATAATCTCTTCTGATGTATGTAAAATAACTTGTCAGATTTTAAATTTTAGAACACTAATCAAGAAAAAGTGTCTCTATAGCCTGGGAAAAATAATCCATCCTTGATTGACTCTTCCAGTAGGAGCTATTTTTACTGCAACAGCAGGTGGTTTAAGATTCTTTACAAAATACAATATCCAGAGAAAAGCACTCCCCCCATCTTCCTTCACAGCACCAAACAAACCCATATAGCCAGATGACTCCAGTCCCACTGTGAAATAATTTTAGCTTGTCCACTTGTGATCACTTGAAGTTTTCCACTGATTTCACAGCTGCATTCCTTGTATCTCCTCCCTGCACGATACCATAAGGTCTGCTCCAATTTATTTATTTAGATTTTATGCACAGGGATAAGTTACAACTCTTTGATACAAAGCATCTCATTTTCCAGGACACCCCACAGATATTAGCAATTACACTGGAATACAAAAGCTTTTCATCCAAGCAAATAATTTGTTTTCTACTGAAGAATGTAAGATCTCACCTCTGAAAAGGAATTTTTTTATTGTTGTTTCTCTCATAACTGTGAATGACCTGTGAGACCCATCTGGTCTTTCCACAAATGAGAGAAAGAAAGCCCTTCAAGGGTAAAATATTATTTATTCTATGAGAAAACAATTTTAAATTAGAAAAGGAAAGTGTTTGACTTTATAACACTGCGTGTGTCTGATTTGAATCACTCGCAGCTTGTACTAATACACCCTCTTAAAATGTTATATTGCATAATATCTATGTGGAAAGTATAAAAGCCTTTCTCACCAGTAAGCAATTGCATATGGTCTGAAAATTAATCCCTCACTGCCAGAATACATAAATAGAAATCCAGATTTGTTAGTGGGCTCCAGCTGCTTTGTGCTTCTCAGACAGTGCAGAAATAACCACAGACCCAGCTTAAACGTTCAGCTAAAGTGGGTTTACGGCTGCTTTCCATTACCAAAGCAGCGGAAAGCAACTGGAGGGGGCTCGTGAATCCGGCCTGTTCTGCAACCCAGTGCCACAGTCCATGCAGCACAGCACTAATAGCCTAGCCAGGATGCTTCAGTACTTTCCAGCTGCCGACTGCTGGGATACCTGTGTGAGCCGGGAACCTGTCATTGCACAGATGCTAGGCGGGAGGAAAAACAGGAAATGTCACAGTGTTAATGTTCTGACACAGTGGAAGTGCGTGTCCTGAGGAAATTTGTATGAATAAGGTAGTGTAGGTCAGATAATGGTCAAGTCCTAGAATGAATATACGCAACTATTCTGGGAACTGGGAAGTTTTGCTCGTGTTCTGTCTTTGCTGGCTTATCCTGATCTGCTTTGTGTGTTTTGAAATTGGCACAGAATTTACAAGGTTAGTTATTATCTCACAGCTGACACCTAAAAATTTCTTCATCAATTTATTTCATTCTCACATCATGCTATGTATGTCTCTGGTACTTGTAGTTCTGTTCTGAGACCATTTTGGTTTTGAAGCCCATTTTTTCTGTAATCCCAATATTAAGTTACATATTCAAAATAAGGAAAGAAATCCCAGTTGTCCATGTGAATCACCTATAAATGATACCAGAAGAAATCTAACAGATGGGGCATTATTTTCTCCATGCAGGAAGAAATCACTTTTGGCTTTCTTCCCAAACTATCTGACGTAGAGATTATGTAGAGGTGGAGGTTATCACCTACAGCAACATAAACTTGCATTAGAATTAGGGGTGTTTTAGCTAAAAGCATTCAAGCTGTGATGCTGATATACCAGCAGTCAGGCAAGACACCATGCCAGCTGTCCAGATAAACTGTGGAGTGAGTTTGCATCAAGGACCTGAGTTCATTACCTGGATCTGCATCTTTTTATCACTACTCCTATACATTAGGTGCCTGTGTTCAAGGTCAGCTCTCCTATGATGCTTTAGAAAACATCAGAATGGTGAGAGCTGTGAGAAGCCTTGTCTGAGGCCTCTCTAGTGGAAGTTATGAGGAGGCAAAACTGAAAAAAGTGGTCAAGAGATGGTGGCTGGAGCAGCCAACACTTGTAGACATGTAGCATCTCCCTGCTGTGAGCATAAGGACACACAGCACCCTTATTCTGGTTTTATAGCCTGGCTGATGCAGCATGGACTGCACTAAAATAACTTGGTTTCATTTTATCGTCCTAAAAATCTCAGTACACAGCAGCCTGGTACAGTTGACACAAACTGTTATTTTGGATGTTTTTCCACAATGGTCTATTATTTTTAATGACCAACTGTTGATGATCTTATGGATATTTCTGCATGACTGGGTACAGCTTTTGATGGAAAGAGGTTTAAGCTGAAATGCAGTACCTTGCCTCAGTCCAAGACATCATATGCAATTTCCACATTGAGCTGATGCAGGGAACCTTGACAATATGTTGTGCCATGAGATATATCAGAGCCTCTAGGAAACAATAAATTCCAGAGTTACTGATAAAAGTATTTTGAGCCTAATAGTCTGTTTGCAATCAGGATCCTACTTGTGTGACAATCTAAGGCTACTTAGAATATTGTAATGACCAATAACTTGGAAGAGAGCTTAATTTAAGTTCAAAAAGAATACTTACATTGAATTTAATAACGTGTTTGTTTTCATCAGTAGCACTTTGTGTACATAGATTCTAAGAGAAAGGATTACATTTTTTCTGAGGGCAAGCTTGTAAAATACCTCTTTTTAACTCTTTTACATGTAATAAACTCTTATGTACTTATAGTAGATCAGCCATATATTATCTTACTTCAAATAATTGTTATAAAAACATTTTATTTTTTGGGGACATTGGTTAGAGAGTCTGTAACTCAAAGAATGATTTGTCTGCAAGGGAGAGCAAGATACCTGAATTGCTTAGACTGTACTACCTGTATACAGGTGTAAATTTCTCAGAATAAGTACATAGTAAATTCTTTAGCACAGCCTTAGTGTTAAACTTTTTATATAGGACTAATTGGGTTAAGCTAATGCCCTGCAGCATCCAGACTTGTGGTCTCTTTTATTCTTTAATACTGTAAAATATTAATTCTGCTTGGAAAATTTAATCATATGTGAATGAAGCAGCCAGAGAGTTGCAGCAGCCGTACAACCATGAATCCACAATAGTAGGGCTGGAACCAGAACAGCCTCAATAAGCTATTTTTTTTATTTTTTTTTCCCCACACATGGAATGCTTGCTGATGTTTCTAATTAAGACAGCTTCATCCTTTATGTATCTCTTGCCCAGCTCTTTTGACCTCTGCTTCAAGAGCAGACTGCCAGAGATGGAGAATTTGTGCCTATGTCATCATCCTAATCAGGCTAATGCATTGCAAGGAATTAAGAACTTTATCATTGCTCTGCTACTTTTCAGCTTACTGTTATCGATATTTAAAGTTACTGGAAAAACTATGAAACTCTTCCTTAGGGAAAATTGCTTATTTTTCTCAACTCTTTTGAGACAAGACTTGCATATTTTGTAACCCACCAGCTCTTTCAAGACGTGTTATCTGTTTGCCCTGGGGGTTTGGTTCTGGAATCATTTATGTCATTTTTAAACAGAAAATAAGTTTAAAATAAAACTTAAAAATACCAGCAAATCAGTTTACCATAAAAATCTGAATCAGTCTGTATTTCTTACTTAGTCTTCAGGCTTCACATTTGTTTCATTAGTGCTCCCCTTCCCTTTTCTAGAGAGACCTGCTTTTGATTTACAGTCGTAGCATTCTGTCCTGCACCAGCTTAGCCTTTGAGCCATTACTTTTTCATTTTTAGCCTTGGGCCAGCTGTTTGTAACCTTTGTGTCTTGCATCAGTAGTGTTCAGGCTCTTGTAGTTTACAGCAATCATGTAGCAATGACCTTATAAACTTTCTGTACCTTTCTCCTTCTTGAGTGTTCAAATTCACATCTAGCCTGGCAGTGTATTGTTCAGGTGCTGCTGGGCTCTCTGTTTTCAGCAAGAACAGGTTCTGCTCCAGCAGTTGCTGGCCTCTTTCACTTGGGTTTCCAAAATGTGTTGGAAATAAAATTTCTGAGGTAGCTACCTCAAACCACTGCTTTACATGCAGGCTATGCTTATCCCCTTTCTATCATGACATAGCATTTATAGGGAACTGCCACCAGCATTCATAGAGATTTTTTTTTTATCCTTTCTTTTGTTTTGGGCCTTCTGTGGTCTATATCAAGTGGGGAAAAAGTGGATGTTTTTATCATAAAAAAAAAAAAAAGGTAATAAATAAGTTCAGCCTTTATAAGTTCAGTCCAGAAAAAAGCAGCTACAAACTGATTTTCTTTCATGGCTTTGCTGTCATTTTGTTAACTCCAGACTGTATCAGGTGCAGGTTTCTCTTTTTCTAACTGATGATGAATTCATTTAAATATCAGAGAACAACTCAGCACCTGATGGACTGACACCATATGCTCTTATCTTACTGATAGATGTTAGAGAAATAGGTTTTGAAGCAGCAGCTAGAGGGATGATCCGTAGAATAAGGCCATGAGGGTGAAAATGCATTCCATGGCATGCCCAGGTGAAAGGATTTGCCCATTTGTCCAAGAAATCTGTCAGGGATCCGTCATACTGCCAGTAGAATTTTACATTATAAACAGCATATCAGGCTTGAAGGCAATAACAATGCATCACCCTTGTGGCTTTACCGCTTGTTTAAATCTAGAGATCTGTGATAAAAAAGAAATCATTAAAGAAAAAAACCTAAGGCAACCTAATTTCTTTTAGCATAGGTGTTATATCAACAATTCATATTTAAAGATCCTTCAAAATTTCTGTTATAAAAGGAATTATAGTACATGGTTTATAAAATTTTAAAAAATCCTTTAGGTTCCCTTTGCCTTAATAAATTTTCTGTAAAGTTATTTGTTGCTATTCTTAATTTAGAATTTTACTTTTGTCCTAAAATTCAAAAACTACAGAGAAGTTTTTAAATACCTTCTTGTGTTTCCTGCCTGCAGTTTAGCATCACAATTCAGAAAGTTGCCTCTTTAAGGTATCTGTAATGTAGTAGGTACTAAGGTAACCTACAGCTTTAGAAATCCATTATTTTCATCTGAATATAAATTTCCATATTGCTCTTCTCAGTTCATGATTTTAAGAATGGTCCAAGTGTAAAAATCCTTAACAGGATCCTGTTCATCAGATGAAAAAAACTTGGTTATAATTTTGTGTGAAAAGATTAAAATAGGTATCCTTCTTCCCCTCCCTGTTTTGTAATGTTTTTACTAAAAATGCACTTACTTCTAGTAGTCTGAGTGAACATTTACTCTCATGAGCTCACAACACTTGACTTAACATTTCTTTGTTGTAATTTTATTGTGGATTTTTCATTTCCTCAATGTATGTTCTTGAACTGTTGTACAAAATCTACTGATATTTTGCTTCATAGAGGAAGATTTTCCTTTTTAGTTACTGCTTTGTATAGTTGATAATGTGAAAAATACTGTAATTTGCTGTGGTTCTTCTTGTGTGACGTTCTTATTAATGTGGGTTTTTTTTATTTTTATTTTATTTTTTCTCAGTTTTCATTCTTTGGAGAAGAGTCTTTTGTGTTCCCTGGTTTCTGGGCTTTTTGAGTTAAAAAAAAATAAATCACATGATCTAGTGATACTCAAATAATTGGATTTATATGAGTTGCAGTACATTTAGTGTGGGGGACTAAATCAGCAATACCCATGATATGAGTCTCAGGGCATGGTGAGCTGTATACAGAAGAAATCAAAGTCTGTGGTAGAATGTTTGCAGTAATTTCTGATTGAGCTATTCCTTTTCAGACTAAATGGCAAGAGTGAAGTGAACCACAGACCCCAAAATTTCTGTGGAAAAAAGAAATGCCATAAATATCAAAAGTTTTTGATACATAACGAGTCTAGTTTGAAGTCTCTGCTAATTCTTAAAATGGCTACTTTTAGGTCCATTATGATGACACACTTTTAGCACCGGTGGCATTTTTTGGGCATACACTGATGCTGTCCATGGTACTGACAGGAGGAGCATAGACTGGGTATCTTAAAATGCTTGTTGCTGATCTCTCTCCTAGTCCAGGAAGATTGATAAATCATCATGAGTGCTTCACCAGGAGGAATATGGTCTTGAGGATGAAAAATTATTAATTCTAGGATATACTGGGACTTAGTTTGTTTTTCCATAACTGTATAATTTGCTATTCCTTCCTTGGTCCACAATTCCACAGAGGCAAAATTTGCCCGACATGAAGTGTTTTGACTATGTTGGATGTATGTTCTTTAATATCCCTAAAAGTGGTTTTGTTCAGCTCCTGAGGCAGCTTTCCTTTAATGAACAATAATGGGCCAGTGAAGAATTTATCTGGCTGAGGTCTTCTCGTTTCATCATCTGCTGGTACTTTCAGGGCCTTTGTAATTATCTAAGTGCACATCTCTGTTGCTCATTTTTGTCGAGGGTCAGAGTTAACTCTGCACAGGAAGGCTACTTATTATTGCTATCTGTTAATTACAGATAAGTATCAAAACTACCATAACAGTGGGCTTCATGCAACACAACTGCTCAAAGCTAAGATAAAACTAAAAGTAATTAGGTAATATTCACCTGGTCATTAAACAATTGCTATCACAGCTCAACAAGTTTAAACAAAAGCCACGGGCAAGTCAAGCCAAATGAAGCCTGAGAAATCCTAAGGCTGAGACCTTGCAGGACTCATGCAGTCCTAGAATCCTATTTTTAACCAGAATAATGCTTTATTTACTGGACTTGCAGACTGCAATGCTGTGTGTGAAAAAAAATGGGTGTGCTCTTGGTAATAATAAAATTCAGAAGTAGAATATTGCATATAATCTTGTCTACAACCCTTTGGATGCGTGGAAGGTGCAGCAGGTCATTCAAAGTGATAAAGATTTACACATGCTTTAATATTGATACACATTTTTCATCTTGTTGTAAAGATGCTTTCCTGTCTGAAGAAAATGCACATGATGCCAAAAATCAAATAGTGTATCATGTTCAACAGATGTTTTTGTAAACTTATTTATTTACATAACGTGTATTGGTGTAGTCTCTCAAAACCCTTTTGTTTTTAATTTAACTGCATTTTGCTATAATTTAGCATAGAATTTACTGTCACTTTAGGGAGGGAAAAAAGTTACTTCTATAAGTCACTTCTATATCAACATAAGTAATTATTTAATAACTTGTGACTGAGTTTATTCAAAATATTTTTTCTGAATATTCAGAAAGAGTTTGATTGCCAGAAGAAGCACAAGGCAGTTGAGCTGCTATACAATATTGCCTTTCTTCCAAATCAAAAGTGTGTGTAATAGGAGACTTCCCACTTTCCTTGTTCCAAATCCTAGAGAGTTTTAAAGATGAAAGTTTTAGTTGTTCATGCAATACTTGCCTCCCACCGTTTTTAATCAGATGATATAACACCAGTACTTGTAGAATGTAATTTGATAGATGTGTATTTGGTTATTTCCCTGTATGTGGCATAAATATAGTGTTGCCTCACATTTAGAAGTATGTAACTTGCTACTCTAATGACCAGGGAGTCACCCATGTTTGGAAAACATATTGCAATGGGATTATATGTGATATACAATTAAATGAGATCCTTTTCTATTCTTTGGTAGAGAGTAGCAGAATTTTAAAATCTGTGTAGATTAGAACTGAAGTGTCATCATGCTGGAGAAACTTTTGAGATTGTATAAGTCATATGCAGTACAGAAGTTACTGCAGAAGAAATATTCAGTGTTAGTAGAATCTAAATCAATATTCATGGATTATCATGACACTGAAAGTGCTATATTCTGTAGAAGTTTTTAAAGTAAGCTGTCTGAAAAATAGCTTTTATTTCCTACTGGATGGGTATCTGGTTCTTATGACTACTTTGGGTAATGTTGCCAGAGCTTTGGTACCAAGCACTTGGGGTGGGAGCCCAGATGGTCACGTGTAGGTATTGAAGAGCTGTCCACTGAGCAGTCACAGCTGGGATCATTTTTCCTGGAGGAAACAGCAGCAGCAGGAAGAAAAATTTGCTGAAATTTGGTTTCAGTTAGCAAATTAACTACAATTTTATCACCTCACTCTTTTGAAGTAAATTAAGTGACACCAAACACAGTACCATAATTTTACTGTTGTGCCTGGTATGACATTTGCTTCCAAGAAGAGAGGAGAGCCTCATGATGGTGGCTTCTGCCTTTGCCTCAAATGTGTGTCCTTAGTATTCTCATGAAAAGAAATAATGGATATAAAAAGGGAGGTACCTGGCAAGTGCTTTTTTAGGGAGTTTAGAAACCTGCAGATCTCCTCACAGAAAATTATAGTGCCCACAAATGTTAATCAGCCTTGAAAGGATATTAGCTAAAAGTTATGATCCTCTCCATTAGTTCGGACAAAACAAACAGCCCATTTCTCTAATAATCAGAATAGTTAAACTTCTGCTAAATTTGTCAACAACTGAAGTACCTGTTGATTCTTGTTTAAGAATGGTTTGCAGACAGGTTTCTAATTAGTCAAATGCTGAAGTAACAATCTTCTAAAACACATACACTACGTATACATGCTTTTTTTCTTCCTGGTACACACCCTTGGATGTGCAGTCAGACATACCCAAGTTTTGTATCTACTGGATTTAATTCATCGAATACCCAAAGGACAACTGGCTTAAAGATATTTTTTTTTTATCCTAACAGAGTAGATTTTTAACTAGGAACAATGATTGCTAAATTCATTCACTGTGATGAAACTACAACAGGAACCAAGTATTTCCTGATTATCTCCTACACTGGCACCCAATTTCCTAGGTAATCTGGATTCCCAAAATCATATCAAAGCCTAATAGAACTCAGAACACCTTAAAAAGAAAAAGGACTGTATAAGTCCACGTTAACTGGCAGAATATAGTTAAATCAGACATTTTTTATGGGCATTTTTTATCTTTGCCATTGAAGTGATAAAAAGATGATGGTAAAAGAACATTTGGGGAATGAAGGATTTTTTCTGCCTCAAGATTAGAGTTTTCATTATGTTGCTCTAGGTGGGAGAAATTTAAATGCAGATGCCATTGCAGACTTAATCTTTGCGAAGACTGGATCAAAGGCAAATTAATCTGTTACACAAGAATCACCAGAAACTACTTGGTGAAAGGATCAGTGCTTAGGCCTCATCTAGTCAAGTTTTGAATACCTCTAAAAGCAATAATTTCCCAAGCACTCTGTGTACCTGTTTTAGCATTTGACCTCCTTTATTGTGAAAAGGTTTTGCCAAACAGCTAGATGGATTTACCCTGGTGGTGACCTTTGGGTTCATTGCCTCTTATTCTCCTCCTGTGAAGAGAGAGACTCTGAGAAGAGTCTGTCTTCTGTTTCCTCTTGGGACAGTGTTACCCAGGCCCATTCGTGACACTCCACTGCACTCACTCAATGCCAGTCATCTTACTGGGGAGCCCAAACTAGTGACAGTAATTCATATGTGGCCTCACAAGTGCTCAGGAGGGGAGGGATCACACTCAGAGACCTGCTGCCTACAGTTTTGGTAATGCAGCCCAAGATATGCTTGTTTCTCTCTTTAGGAGGGGTTTTCTTAAAGACATCTTCTGTAGTCCAGGACCATGCTAAGATACATCACACAGGCTGGAAAAAAGCCATCATGGCTGTGTCTATTGTGTGTCATCTAGGTTGTCTTAGCTTTTTTTTTTACTGGCTAATCCTTTCTGGCTATTATATTCACTGGAAGTTGCCATTCATAACTGTGTATTGCTGTCTCCCCTAGAGCTTCAATGTTCAAATAAATTATCAAGTCAGGTCTTGCAAATTCCTCAGAGATTTCATAAGTTGATGTATGGAAGGGAAAGAGGAACATGCAAAGAAAATTTTGTTACAGAAAGAGGTACTGATGTTCAGTACAGTCTAATATCTGAGTTTGTCTTTAGCTTTCCAGTGGAATTTCTTGAGATAGAATGTTTCTGAAAGCCTTGTCCTTCAGAGAAAGTTGGAAGTCATTCTGCAATTAGGGGTATTTGTTATTACTCCAAGTTCTTTTCCTTAGTAGTAAGGTTATCTTTTATTTGCAACCTGCTTACTTAAATCCTTTTTTGGGTATATAGTATCACAGCCTTTCAATCTTTGCTCTGATGGTTTCTATGCCCAGAAGATTTTGTCAGAACAGAAGGTTCAGTGCTTTTACTAGCTGCAGGTTACTCTGAATAGCTCATGGAAAGCATATATGTGATATCTGTCTCACAATGAATAGGCTCACTCAGAATTATAAAACAATTTTAATTCATTATTTTGCATTTTTTAACCAGCATAGCAACTATGTTAAGTATCCTTATAACCATATGCTGGTTGATGGCTGTTCATTCTTGAAAGGGGATGCATTTTAATGAGCGCTAAAATAATTTGTGCTCATAGAGGAGTTTGAAAATTTGCCTAGCTCTTTGACAGCAAAAATACTCAATAATAGAATCACAAGGTTGGAAGAGACCTTCAAGATCATTGAGTCCAACCCATTGCCTGACACCACAACTAAGCCACGGCACCGAGTGCCACATCTGGTCTTTTTTTAAGCACATCCAGGGATGGTGACTCCACCACCTCCCTGGGCAAACCATTCCAGTACTTTATCACCTTCCGTGTGAAAAACTTTTTCCTAATATCCAACCCATATTTCCCTTGACGCAGCTTGAGACTGTGTCCTATGGTTCTGTCAGTGCTGCCTGGAGAAAGAGCCCAACCCCACCTGACTACAGCCACCTTTCAGGGAGTTGTAGATGGTGATAAGGTCACCCCTGAGCCTCCTTTTCTCCAGGCTAAACACCCCCAGCTCCCTCAGTTGTTCCTCACAGGGTTTGTGTTCCAAGCCCCTCAGCAGCCTTGTTGCCTCCTCTGGATGCACTCAAACATCTCAGCATCCTTCCCAAACTGAGGGGCCAGAACTGGGCACAGAAACAATTGTGCTGGCTGAGGTAGAGTTAATTTTCTTCACAGTAGCTAGTAGGGGCTGTGGTTTGGATTTGGCCTGGAAACAGTGCTGATAATGGAGAGAAGCTTTGCTTAGTGCAAAGCACAGCCTACACAGAGCCGAGGCCTTTTCTGCTGCTCCACCTCCCCACCTGGGGGTCTCCTGAGGAGCTGGGAGGGGACACAGCCAGGACAGCTGACCCCAAGTGTATAATAATAATAAATAATAAATAAAAAATAATAGTAATAATAAGTGTATGAAGCTGGAGGAGGCAGCAGGAAGGAGAGCAGGTTTAGTCATGGCATTTGTCTTCCCAAGTCACCACAGCGTGTGATGAGCTCCTGGGGATGGCTGGACGCCTGCCTGGCCATGGGAAGTGGGGAATGAGCCCCTTTTCTTTGCCTGCCTTGCGTGCCTAGGTTTTGCTTTACTTGTTAAACTACCTTAATCTCAACCCATGAGCTCTCACTGTTAGTCTTCCAGTTCTCTCCCAGACAAAGAAGGAGCAGCTTCTTTGTTTTAAATATAAGTTTTAAATGCTGGGTTAAACCATGACAAAGCTTTTTGTTGGTTTTTAATGTGAAATATATGTGGTTTATTGAATGGGCTAAATCAACACAGGTGCTTTATTGAGTGACCCTAAGTTATTTTTATACATTATAAAATTAAGTTTGAGGTAAGAGTAATCTGTTTAATTGAAGAAAATGGCAAGGTAGGTTTTTTTCATCATGGACAGCGTACCTTAACTATTCTTTAGTGTATTAATGGAATTATCTGTGTCTTAAAGTAAAAGGGAATCTATATATTTCACCCTGAGCTGAAATAATAAGCCAATCAACTCTAAGGAAAGGCATGTAAAAGTCTAAAAATAGGCTATGCAGTAAACAATTATTTTTCTTTTATTTTTTTTGAAAGGCAGAACAACTGAATTAAGAACTACCTCTCTAAAGTAGAGACAATACGTTATCTATGGATTTATCCCAATTAAGAGGATTGGACTGTATTAATGTGATAACCCATTAACACTCTTATATGATTTTATTTTTAAGGACAGCTTTCATTTTCCTTTAGGAAACAATTTACTTCCATTTCCTCTGGGCATCTTCAGTTGTGTTTAACACACTCAGTATCAGATTTCACATGCTGTTCTTGAATCTAATTTAACATATATTTTAGTTAATGTAAATTCTAAATTTGCTGCCTATTCCCCTTTAGAATTTTCTTATACTATCTTCATGCAAGAAACAAATCAAATTCAGTTCCTCTTTCAGTGCTCATGCATTTTTTTACCTGGAATAACCCACTTTTTGTGTGTGGTTTACACTCTAAACCAGAACATCCTGGATTCTTTGCCTATTCCTAAATCCACAAAAAAATTAATCTGCTCCAGAAACATCTACCTGATATCTGCTTTGCTGAGTCAGTCTTTAGAGCAACCATAGCTGAGAATCCAATAAATCTTTTCAGGCTGTAAAAATTACTTTTCCCTTCATATGAGTATTTAACATATGAGAGTTGCTCGAGGCATATCCTGGAGCAGTTGCTCAAATAGAGCTGCTGTGTGTCAGAACTGTACTGGCATAAACTCCCTGCTCTCTTCCCACACATTTTCTGGTGTACAACTAGGGCAGGAATGTGACACTGACCCCAAAAAGAAAAAAAAGACCCTGATCTATTTGTTGGAGATTATTAAATGTCATGCCTAAAGATATGTAGACCCCATCTGTCTCATATGCAAATCAAGATAAAAACCCCAGTAGCCTTTTTGCTTTAGTGAGATAATATTAATTTGATATCATTGTTTTTTATTCTATTTTAATTTGCTTCCTCGTTTTCACCAGTATGGAAATATTAGTTTCTCACCAAAACCTCTTACATTTTGCTTTTTCAAGGAATAGCATATAAGAGCAGATATGCAACAGTGTCAAATTCAGAAGAAACTCTTCACATTTTCAGCCTCTATAAACTCTTCTTATAGATTGAAAGTGATTTCCAGGGGATGTGTTTGAATAGAACTGCTCAAATTCAGATTGTTTGTTGGACTGTGCATCATTCACTTGTGTCTAAGGGTTATTCTTCTGTCCCCTTTTGTATTCTCTTTAAATGCATTTCAGATATTTACTACATCAGAACCAAGCAAACAAAACAGAAAGACAAGGTTTGCAGTCTTTTCACTCGTGTGGTTATTTATTTATTATTTCTATTTTTCATTTTTTTTAGTACATTTGACTCAAAACTGAATGTGCATGGAAAAAGCTGCTTTCTCACTGGATGTGCTTTTTCTGTCCAGCATGGTCACTGATTTCAGTCTTCAGAATGAGTTAGACAAACATAAAATTCCTTTGTCATTTTTTCTCCTTCTTGCTTCAGGGAAATATAATCCTGTTTTTAAATAGTACTGAAAAATACGGATGAAGGAACAAAATATGTGAATTCTCCAGGTGCAGAAACCAACTGTAAATAACGTGAAAATACTTAGATTCAGGAAGTTGCTTAAAATAAGAGAAGTTAAATTGAAGGCGATGAACTGCTGATCTAGATCTAAGCTAATGATGTGGAAGTTTTTGTTCTGAGCAAAAAAATAAAAGGGAATGAAGTTGTCCTACAGACATAATTTTTGATTTTGTTGTTCTTAGAGAGCTGAAACTGACAGTTCTCATGACAAAGGTATGACATTTTTTTGCATTCCAATATTCCATCTAGATTTTTTTAAACTGCTTTGAGGATTCTTAGGGATGTTTTTCTTCCCCAGTCTTGCTCGACCCTGTTTTGGTTTTAGTTTTTTTAATGGGTTTGGGTTCGGTTTGTTTCCCCTCAGAAGTTTCAGTGGGAAGTATTCTTAGCATCTTCAGTTTCCTGTAATGATTTTGTTCAGATGTTCAAGAGATTTCTACTCAAACTTAGTATTACTAAGGTGAAACTTCCTCACTGCATTGCTTTGGCTTTTATAAATGTTAAGATTTGGGCCCGAGAGAGAGAAGAAGTCACCAAGCATTATTTATTCAGAACCTTATCCAGGGGGCTTTCAAGCACCTCCAAGCCTTAAAGCACTGGAGGCTGGAAGAACACTAATCACATATTTTGGAAACAGCAATGAAAATAAAACCCACAAAAAATAAACTGATAAGTTGATAATTGCCGGGATGAGTTTCATTAGCGAAATATATTCTCCTTCACACCCCTTGTTGTTTTCTGCTAGCTTCCAAAGCAACTGAAGTAGGTAAAAAATGCTGAAAGAATGCTAGGGAATAAAAACCAAAACAACCAATCCATGACTTGATAAATAGGCTGGGGAAAAAGAAATTACTTGGAAAATAAGTAAGGAAATGATAATACTCCAGCATTATCAGATTCAGGAATTGTTCTGGATTATACTCTGCTTCTCTCAGTGAGTGTGGGATATTTGGTTTATTTTATTTTTCTTGTATAATTTTTTATTTAAGAAATAATGGAAAGTGCTAAATATCCCAAAGATGAGTAAATTTCAGTAGATATGTGCTTTCATGGTTAAATTAGCTTGTAGGTTGTATGTAGAAAACCTTTTAATATCAATTTCTTCATTTGCATTCTTAGTTAAGTGTGCTGGCTCATACTTCTGTATTTATTAAGGCTTTTGTTATGATTTATCACAAAGAAAAATCCTCTGACATAGGAATGCTGGAATAGGTTGTGTTGTGTCCCTGTGTGTAATCAGGGTTCAAGTTAATTGAAGAAAAACTAACAAAACCCCCCCTAAAACTAGTAGATGTAAATAAAATCTTTCCAATATTGCCAGGGTACTTTGAAGAACGAAACTTTGAGCTAGGGATAGAGTAAAACACCTTTTGGTGAGAACTAACAGATGTTTTATTTGTTTCATTATTTTATGCAGACCTTTATGTTCAGGACAACACAATATCGAAGCTTATCATGGACTGACTAAACAGTAGTTATGTCATTGGGAGATTATTATTTTGTAATAAGTGGACTTCTGGGTGGTTTTTATTGTGGTTTTGATCTGTTTTAAATTTGCTGTATGATTGGCATAGGTAATGCTTAAGGAAGAACCTGCTGATTCACAAACTGGTCACTTTACACTGAAATTTCCTTTTTCCTGCTTACTGTAACTACAGGCTCACATCTCTAGATTTAAACAGTGCAATGATATTAGCTTAGCTCTCTATACTGCCAAAATACATTTAACAATCAGAAGTGAAAAAAAAAGAAATGAAAAATTGTGACCATATGAGTTTCTAGCATGCATGAAAACAAAAAAAATGCAAAATATTATCAAGTAGGCCACATGCCTATACCAATTCTGTCCCATCTGAGTGGGAAAGATTTGGAGCACTGTAATTAGTGAACTCTCAGCATACTTAATTTTCCCTTTGCAAAGATAAATACCAAACCAAGCAACAAACCAACAAAACCCCCTCAAAATAGAAAACATTTTTCTCATTGCTGAATTAATTCTGTGCAATATTGCCACTCTGATGTATCTGTAGCCCTTATCTGAAATGTTTTAGAGGGGAGAAAAAGAGGCCAGCACAGTTAAAAATGAACTTAAACACATAAATTGGGCACAACTGTGATGTACTGACAACTTTAAGTGGCTGATTACAGCTTGCCTGCCTAATAAGTGCAGCAGCTGTGCTAGGGTAGAAAGAGGCTGGGATGATGCTGCCACTATTAAAATAACAGAAAATAAACTAGTTTCTCACTTGAATACTATTCTCAATTTCTACCTTCCCAAACAAGGGTTTATAACATTCGTGTTACAATAGTGGCCAGGTGTACAGTTAGGAGAAGTGTGGCTTTTTGTAAAGGCACATTATGGACCCCTTTTTATAATTTTACATCCTAAAGAAACAAAATTGCTAAATTAGATCAAGGCACAGAGAACCCAGGTGACTTACACAATGCCAAACCAAAAGTCATCCCAGACTAAGGAATTCAGCTTAAATCTCTCATCCTTTGCCTTTACCTTAAGTATATCCAGCAACTGGCTTATCTCTAAAAGCTGGGTAAATTAAAGAGGTATTGTAAAGTTGCTAGACTCCCATTAGAATGACTTTTTTCTTATATCTATCTATAACCTCAGTGTAATCTTTTATTAAAAATAATTCATTTTCCCCCAGATCATTATATGAACCATTATCAGCATAGAAAGGCTCATGAGATTACTGACAATAACAAAGCAGAACATGTGAGCTGTGAAAGAAAACACTTCAGAGCTCAAACAGATTTCCCTTTCAAGCTTCTCAGGCATTAGAAACAATGGGAAAAATTATAAAAGTCTTATTTTAAGAGGTCTTGAGCTGCCACATCTGTTGGAGATCAGTGAGAGTTACAGATGCTGTGTGCCTCAGTATACCAAGACAATAATTTTAAATATAGTTCAATCATTTTCATCTTTAAGATAATAACAATAAGGCAAATTATATCCTCCTTCCCCTCAGCATTCGATTAACCAAAGAGCATCGTCTTTGTTAGGGTGCAGTATTCAGAGGTGACCTTACTTATGGCCAGAGTAGCAATTTAGATGGGAGGAACCCCCCCAAATCCATCCTGCCGTACAAAGGTTCAAATGTCAGGAGCTCCAGAGGGAAACTTGAGGCACGTGGCAGTATGTGTGAACACTGACATTTAGAAGCACTTTGATCTTTTAAAGCAGCAGCAGCTGAAACTTGGGCTGTCCACCTGGGTAATGTGCGTTGATGTTGAAGCATGAGTAAAAATGATGTCTGGCATGTTACAGGTGCAACTGCCTTGGAGCTGGGGCAGACTTTGTCTGAAAAAAATTCTTTAAATCCGCTGCTGTTTTCCTTTAGGATTGCTTTACCTTTTGGCAGAACCACACAGTGGATGAACACATCTTCACAATCTCCCTGTTGAAAAGAGGTGATGAATCTTCTATTGTAGCAGTTCCAAAGTGGTTCACTTTGAACTCTTTTGTAGCTACTACACAGTATTTCCTTTGCATGACTTTGTGTTTTGTAGGTGCAAACGTCAGCATATTCAAGCTCTGAGGGGTTTGTTTGGAGTTTTGAAAGACAGGATTTCTTTGTCGCTTCTCTCTCCCCTTTCCTAGCAGAGTTAGATATTTGTGTGCATGTCCTGCACTTCTGTTGGGGGAGAATTATATTCTCATAGTGTTGCAATAATTTTCCTTCCTCCTCATCACCCTTATCTTTGTGGTAGTTTTATCAGCAACATCAAAATATTAAATAGCTTGATCACCAAATAACATAAAGAGCAATTTGTTATTAGTAGTTCTACATGTACAACAGTATTATCTTCAGACCTGCAATGCTCACTTGAATCTATCCTCTTAAGCAACTTCACAACAGTTTTGAGCATTTCTACCATAATCTTTTCTTCCTACCAGTGGGTTCTGGAGAGCAAAAGTAAGAGCAATTGCTATGGCTAGAAGTGCTCTCAAGTTTTCAACAGACTTATTATTTTGGCATTTAATGAAAAGAATATAAAGCTCAAATTCATGAAAGAAGAATGACATAGAGCATGAGGCAGGAGGCTTGAATACTCTGGTAAAGGGAACCAAAGAGAAAGGCTGCTACTTTGCACAGCAAAGGTCTGAAAAACTACATTCTGCATAAACATTCTTTCCTGTGTCCCTCACCTATCATTTCTCAATTGTTTAGGCCTAATTATTCTTTTGAAATGTCTGAAAAAAAGGAAGCTAAAAAACGTTATTGTGAATAGAACAGAATGTATTCTGCTCTTGAGTTAAGAATTATCATCAGCAAAGGCACTTGTCACAGAATCAGGGTTAAGACCTTAGAAACCCATTCAGGAGGAGGGTTAGGAACTAGATGGGTGCTTGAAGCAGGCACTCTTCTTAAAGAAAGCACTTGAGTTTACAAGTCCCTCTCTAGACATTGAGAAGATGTAGCCATTACCACCAGTTAATATTCCCTTTATTGCCTTCTGTGATAAACCTTTTCACTATTTTTTTTCTTGACATGTTAAGTACAGTTTGAGTTTTGTTTGTTTCATGTTAAAAATATTTGTTTTGTTATTTGTCAGACATGTCTGCAAGAATAATGGAGCTTGACATTGAGAAATTGATCTGTTTTTACAGTGTGAAATTTGAGGGTTTCCATTCTGTACATATTTGAGTAACAAATTTTTACCATAAAAAGTCTTTGAGAAGTCTCATAAGGGAAAGTTGCCATGGAAACCAAAAAAAATTGTTCATTTTTATTCATGAGTTATAGTAAGGGAGGGATAGGCCTAATTAAAGCTGCTTCACTCCTATTTATCCACAAATATCTACATGAAAAAATCTTGCCTCAAGTGAAGTCCATTCCTCAAAAGCATACTGGTTTTCCCACGTACTCCAAAGAAGTAGTCTGTACTTTTCCACGACAGCAGTGAATACTAAATATTCTAAATTAATTAGTCATTTTTGCTGTATATTTGGTGAAAAAAAAATTAATCACTGTTGCCCATGAAACAGCATTTCTGAATACACTATGGAGAATATATACCACATATGAAATAGTAAAATAGTTCATACAAATGAAAAGAATGAGGAAAAGTACACTTCCTTTTTGTGCAGGTGTACATGTGTAAAATATCAGCCTAGGGTTGATGTGACTTGTATTTCAAATTATTGAATAATTGATGCTGCCGTCTTTCGGGTTTTTTTCTAAAGATTGCTTAAAGATCTGCTGTTTCTATCTGTGTGGAAGATGCTAGTTCCAGCTTTTGTCTTTATCTACTCTATATCTAGTCTGTTTTCTCTTTGTCCTCTCTAATCCAGCATTGAAGCATGTATACCTCAGCCCATTTTGTGTTGGGTAAATAACATTCCTATGGTTTAGATGCGACATTGCACAAATACTTCATTACAAATATGAGTTGTTCTGCTACCTGAAGTTTGCACTGAGGTTTTTTTCCCCTTCTGCTTCATGTTTTGTTTTCTGATGGGCAGTGGGATTGTTCATGTGGCCTTATTCTGCCACCTGGACACACTGTCAGTGATATTTTCTTCCTCAAATAGAGTTCAGCTACAGTTAAACCTGAGCGCTGTGAAAAATCTTGTTCTCATACTCATCTCCCTTTCTTGTGTCAAGGAGAGCTTCCATTTCTCATTTCTGAATTAATGTCTTTGAACATGTTGTAGTTCACAGTGGGGCTCCAATGGGTTGCAAATTTGGTTTAAGACATAAAATTATATTGGGGCTTAATGGATTGCATGAGGTTATTATTGCTGTCTAGATAACACAATTTTTTTTTTCCTGAGATAGCATTTGCTATTTGCACTAAGCAGTAATTCTCTGAGATTTCCTTCAGATTATACACCTTTTTGACATCTGAATGGAACCAAGCCAAGTCAAAAATGTCCTGCCTATTGAGAGATTTTTTTCATAAGACTCACAAAACTGGATGTGTCAACAAGGCATTTAGCACTTGCTCAAATTTGTTCTAAAATATATCAAAGTTGGTTTGCAGAACAAGATATTGCCTAAAAAAAAACTTCTCACTTTTTTTCCCCAATTCTTTATTTGTTTAAAAAAATCTGTCAGCTTTGTCCTGCATGGAAACAGACAAAAAAGAAATACCAAGTGTTCCTTGTATTATAGTCTATTTGGAGTATAAATTTTTTTTTTTTAAATTTGCAAGGGGGATGCATCTAAGGCTCTGGATTAATATTATTTGTATTGTGAGGTCCCTTTTTTCACCTTTGGAAACTTCAGCTTCTACTCTCTCAGCCTGGGACTCAGGTTGTATTTCATATTCTGGTGAGCTGACTTTCAGACTGACCTAATTCCTTAAAAATAAGAAAAGCAGAACAGATCATTTGGGCTTCTGTTTCTTTGCTATAAGCATAGCTTCACTTTTCAGACAAAAATAAAGAGCCAGGAGTGAAGAGCTAGCCAAAATCACAATAGTTTTCGAGCATATGCTCTAAAACTGCATATTCTTTGTAATATAAACTTTATAAATTATAATGCTTCGACTTTTTACATTTACATAAGCCTATTTTAGTACAGCTTTCTGTTTCTGCATTATTTCTGCTCAATTGCTATGATATTTGGCAAAAAATACAATGTGCATTTTGACTTTTATGCAGGAATTATTATTATTAGTATGATTGCTATTGAGTGGAATGTAAGTAATCCACAGGTGAATAAATGAAAGGGGAGGAGGAAAAAAAAAAAATCTTGGTGAATGTGCATGGGTTTTGAAGCATCACTAACATAACACTCACTAATATTTACAATATGTTGCACATAATTGCACTGCAATCATGTTCTATTATAGGTAGAGTGCTTGCATATTTCTTTTTGCTCTCCTGTTGCTTTGCAAGCAAGCAAGATGAATGCTACTGCTTTTAGCTGGAGTTTAGCCCCTAGAAATATCCAATAGCAACATATAATTCCGGATCTTAACCTGAGTAGGTACATTCAGAATATTTCTGTGTTGAGGGAAATTGAAATGGACACAATAACTAACTTCAGAAAAACAGAATTACAGCCAGTGTTTAGTCAAGATGTAAAATAACAGAGGGAGTTTATTTCTTGAATGGCTTCTCTGACTTCAGTGAGACTGCATGAAAAGTAAACAGTTGCTTTATTGAGAATTAGAAGTGTCTTCCTTCTTCCTGTCTCATCTACTAACTGGAAAACTCTGGGAATCTGACTTCAGTGAGCTTGATACCAAATCCACAGCAAAGAAAAATAGAGAAAAATCAATTTGCAAGATTTTTTTTTTTAATTGCTATTGATGAAACATCATCAGCTTAATGAGCCTTAAGATGAGCTTCCTGTTTCTGGTCTTAGGCTAATTTGGAATTGTCCAATTGCATAAGTAACTCTGAAAGAAAAGCAGGGTAACTTTGAGTTTATGCCAGATGAAGCTGCCATTAGTGCTCCATGTCTGTGCAGTGCTGCTCAAGGGATAAAAGGGAAGTGCATCTCTAATTTTTTAAGCATTAGGAAAAGACCATAAAGGATGTGTATATTTAGATCTTGATTATTCCAGAAGTAAACCAGGGAAACAACACAGCCCTCCTATTAACCAGGCAAAGATGGTTTTATTAATTATCCAAATGTTAATTAGGTCTAGGAAAAATGAATATGTATATTAAGCAGTATATATCTTGCCTAGTATAAACTCACACAACTTGAAATGAACTCTGCTGCACTATTGAAATCCAGTGTAAATTTAATATTTTGGTTTTTTCCCCCTGTCATAAGAAATATTCATCAAAAGAACATGATTCAGGAAATAATAACAGTGATCGAGTGCCATATAGAAATTCATAGTTCCCCTTCATTTTATTCTTTCAAATTCTCTCTGTTTTCTCCTAACTATTGTCTGGTTCGCCTCCATTTTCAATATTTTTTTTTACTTCTGTACATCAGGTGAAAAGTTTCATAGGGCTGTTAAGTTCTTTCACTTTTCCTACGAGAGAACATTTGGAATCTTATTCCATCTCTGGTAGCACTACAATGTGCTGAGTCATATTCTCCCTCCACCAAAGCACACACAAAGATTTTCAGGCTAGTCTCACTTTTTCCTTGGTTAACATGCCAGAGAATAGTTGAAATCTAGATTAATTCAAACATTTCAAGAAAATAATAAAAAAAATGGAAGTAGCTATAGTAATAAAATAATAATAATCTCCATTCAAACAAAAGCAGTTATGCCCAAAACACATGCATCTCACACATGGCATGTTTGTTGTTTGTTACCTACAGCCACACCTGAGAATTCCTGCCCACAGTTGCAAGGTGCACCTGCCTGAAAGCTCCCTGAGAGGGGCTCAGATCACTGATAAGGAGGACATTGGGTTTATCACAATTCAAATCATGTGCAGCATGTGCTTTATCTTATCCTGGGATGCAGCCTTGAGGATGAGACTCCAGTGCTTCCTCCCAGGAGAGCTCAATTCTTATTGCACAGCAGCTGAACCCACAGGCAGGTGTTGCTCTGGGATCTTCTGAGGATCCTTATGATGCGCAGCAAATTCTCTTTTTCATGCTGTATTTCTGTCACCAATCCCCTGCTTTGAACAAAAAATTTTCCATTATTTAATCCAATCATTATCCCTTTTTTTTCCTCTTGCTGATCATTTCCTGCAGATAGTTTTGGGCAGTAGTCTCCAGGCAGAGTTGTTTGTCTCTTCATCTTACTTTTGGGTCATTTGCATCAATCCTCTCCAGTCAATTCCCCTCCTTGCACCAGTGAACATTACTATTTCTTTTAGTCAGTAGCCTTAAAGTCCTTTTGAAAAATCCCTTATTTTCTTTACTGTTTTCCACATATCTTCATTCCCGCTTGTTAATAATAGGGTAGCTCTTTCTGCCATAAAAGTCTTTCCTCCTCAGGAAAGGGCAGTGTACATGGAATTAGCTTTAAAGTCTCTCCTTGTTTGTGTTAAGGGAATTTAGTGTATTTTTATTAGTATTTTTTTTTAATCCTTATTGTGAGTTTCTTTTTTTCCAGAAGCTTTCAAAACTTAGTTGGAATTGTGGAATCAGGCTGAATTCTGAGTAAAGTTGAGAGTTCTGGTTGTGTTCTTCAGTTTGCTGTAGTTGATGCTTGCACTGTCAGGTCTGCAACGTGAAATGGCAATACTTCTTTGGAATCATACATTTCTGTAATTATTGTTTTGTTCAGCTCACAGCAGTGTTGGGAGGACTTCATCCTTCTTGTGAACAATACCTTTAGCAGAGTGGTTGCATGTGAAGTTAGGGTATGATTCTATTAGCTATCTGAACTCATACACCCTTCTCTATCTGAAAAACCTATTTTTTCCCATTTCTGAATTCAGATTCCTGACAGGACAGCTGGAAGAAATTGGGGGTTTTTTTGTTTGGGTGTTTTTGTTTGTTTTTATTTTTGTTTGGTTTCTTTTATTTTGGTTTTCCAGAATATGGAAACTAGCTTTAAATGCCTCACGTTTCTCAGGCACAATTTCCCTAAGGGAGGGGGACAGGGCCACAGAAAAAATATATGGACAAGTTAACAAGAAAAAAAAAATTAAGCTCCAAAACAACAACAACAAAAAAAGCCCCCAACAAAACAGGAAACTTACAAGGAAGAACAAAACCAAACAAAAAGAAACAAATACCTCAAACCAAGATGAAATATTTCTTGACTAGGAATTCTGGGCAGGAAAGGAAGGGAATGTTTCTCCAGTGATTACTCTTGAAAGTATTGTATAGAATTTAAAATGGGTAAAGAATGATATGTGCAAGAGTAATTTTAAAGATCTAGGATTTTTAATTTGTTTTCAAAAGATACAAAATCTTTTATCACTACCTTGCTGAAGACCACTGAGTCTTAACTGAATCTGTTAATCAAGTCTGGGATCTGAGAGAGACACAAGTCATCCAAGACAGAGTTAGTCAGTTCTTATTGCTTTCTCTTCAATTTAAACATTTAAACATCCTTTGGTGCCTTGGGCATTTCTGAAACCAAGCAACTACCAAGTTGTTTCTTTTTATTTTTTTGTAGACCACTCCAAATGCACTTGGAATGAAATGGAATGGAATAACATAAGTTCTATGTAAATTTAATAATACATTTATTTGGTTTGTATTACTTCCATCATAACATCCTAAAAGACAACAAATTTTATCACAGGTTTTAGATGCATGGAGAGGTTCTTTTACAAAATATGGTGGCCTATAAGGAGCTTGCCACTGAGTTTTGTTAAATCTTTCTTCATTAGATGCAAGGTTTGAAGAGCTAATTAGTATATAAGGCAGAGTTTTCTTGTGGATTGAGAGGTTTTTTGTATTCTGCACAAAGCAAAAGGAACGCATGGGTTCTAATAATTTAACTCAAAATGTAGTGGAGGAGAATAGCCCTGAAAATTGTCCCTTCCTCCCTTCCTTCAGTAGCCCTTTACATATCTTCTTTCAAAGTACAGATTGTTTTGTTAAACTTGAAACTATTATCCAGGGAGAAAAAATAAACCAGCATAAAGAAATTTATAGCTTTAAATTAGTCAGGTTTCTTGTGTGATGGTAATCTAATGCTGTTAACAACAGGGAAACAGTCTCTGATTCACTGGTTTCTTTCCTAAGGGAGAAAAAATTCAACTTGCTTTAACTCTAGCTTAAATTGTAGTATCTGACAAAACCCACAGATTTTTGTATGCTGTGTACATCTAGTATAGTTAGGTACACGATGAAATAGGAATCAGCAGATATATGGAAAATGGAAAAAGAATTTTTAAAAGCTTACTCTGATAACACCTTCTGATAGAAGTATGCAAATTGTGCTATGACTTCTTTTTATTGTGACAGGAAATGGTTTTCAGGCTGTGTCAGATAATAAAGCATAAAAACAAAAGTAATCCTTTACTGAGTGGATTTATGGTACTTTATTGTTCTGGTAAGGAGAATATCCTTAAAAAAAAAGCAACACACATTTTCAAAAATACGCTATTGATGAAAAAACAGTAGTACAACAATAGGATGCATATTCTTTGAATTTAAATCAGAGACATATGAAATGATGTGTCAGTGCATTCAGAGATCAGACATAACATAAAAAGGGCCAGGATCTATAAACCTCTTTTCATCAGGAGGGTGGGGAGAAAAAATGGTTTAATTTTACCCAGAACTTTGTGCAGAGAGAGTTTGACAAGAGCAGTAAAGGAATTTAAATAGTCAAGAAAAAATGTGGTTTTAGTTGAAGCTGAAATGAGGGAGTTACTGAGTAATATGTGCTTCTCAAATCTCTGTCTTGACTGCATGTTCTGATGTAAAATGAACTTTGGACCAAAATACCACCTTCTTCCCCCACCCCCCCCCCCTTTTCTTTTTTTACTCCTGTCCTCCTGGAACATAGAAACATAAACATATAAAGCCTTTTTTTAACTTGAGGGAGTCTTTCAGGGTCTCATTTCTAGGTTTATTTTTTTAAAGTGAACATCTAAAAATTTGTGTTAGGACAAAAGGCATTCAATTCAAAATATTTGAGTTCTTCAGTGCAACCTCCTGTTGAATGAGGAAGTATTGCCATATATTTTTTACAGTATATAGATTCAGCTGGCAATACAGTTCCAATTTTAAATAATACAAAAATCTATTAATTTGGTTTTTGTAGTGCTTTATAGTTTATTGTTGGAGTATTTTTTTTAGGGAATGAGGGGTTTTTTTTCCCCTCAAAATTCTCTTCCTCCAAATACATATTTATAAAGGGCAATCACTGTGTTCTCCCTGAGACAATTCCATGTTCTGTAAGTAAATTTCTGGGCCATTAGACGCCTGACTTGGTCCTTCCAGCTGCCAGGTTTCCAGTTTCCCATTACGGATTCTCTGAGGAGTGGTGCTCCCTGGTCACAGGAGATGGTTGAGTCCCCCAGGGCCGGCTGCAGCTTCAGCGTTCGGGGCTGTGCTCCCGCTCGTTTCCCTCGCTGCGATATTTCCTGCTCTTGCCCGTGCCCAGCAGGATTTACATCCTCAGCTGACTGCCGGAACATCTAACCTGGTTTGTATCGAGCCTCGAGCGTTTCGCAGCCTGAGAGTGACCAAGTGGATTCCCAAGCGTTAAAAAAGTTGGTTGATTGACTGTTTTTTGTTTTGGTTTTTTTATTTTTTTTTTCTTGCAAAAGTAACAAATCCCCCAGGTTTTTTACTTAGTAGTTTTCCCAACTTTGTGGTGAAGTGCTATTGCATGTCTGGTTAAAACCACATATTATAAGCAAGATAAAAAAACCTAACTGATTAACTTGACATTTCACTGACTACTCTCTCTCTCATTTGTACTTCCTTGTGCTGTACAGGCCAAGCTCTACAGCTCAGTGAAAAAAGTGGAATCAGTTGAATTTCTTAAATGAAGAATACAACAGTGAAAAAATAAAATGTTGAAGGATCATTGTTAGTTTATACTGATTTACCTAAGAGAAAAAAAAATCAATTATTTATTTTATAACTGAGAACCCCGAGGAAAAAAATACACAGTGTTTAGATGTCCCCTTTTTAATTTTTTTCCTTATTTTATCATCTCTAGTATATTGAATAGGTCTCTTTTTTTTTCTCTTCCCTGAAGTGCTCTGATATGTTACAACTTATCAATGTGTAATAGCAGAAATCTTTTGAATATGCAACTCTTCAACAAAGAATTTCTTAATAGTTCTTGGTCTTTTTACAGAATATGTTACAGAGGTTTGGAGTTTGGAATACTCCCTTAATAAGTTCCTCTTTTATAGCCCAGGTTCTTTTTATCTCCTAACATTCTGTGCAACATCACTTGTTTTTAGCAAGATGATTTCATCACTACTTTTACTTACCTGAAATATTTCACAGCTTTCCTCTCTGTTTTGGTTTGTTGTATTCTCTATATTCTCACTTCTATGCATTGTTTTAGAAGGATCATCTCTTTGGATGTCAGCAAATTCAAAACAAACAAAAAACCCAACAAAAAATAAAAGTACCTTTTCAGTTGGAAGACACAACATAAATACAAGCAGACACTTGAGCTACCTTGTATTGAAGGTTTCACACTTGAAAAAAAATAAATCTGGATGATGACTTGGACTGTAAATAAAGACAAAATATAACTTTACCTCAGTGTCAGGCAAGACCTGAAAATAGATAACCTGAAAATCCCTGAGTCATTCCTCAGGAGTTTTCATGGGACTTTTTGGGAAAAGTAGGATGGTTGTTTTTGAGGATTGGTTTGGGATTTTGGTCAGGGAAGGTGTGTAAAAAATCAAGATCAAAAAGATGCAAACCTCATACACAATTAATTTAAATATTAAAACCACTAATTTTCTTTCTGATTCTTATGATTGAAGATTTTGGAATGCTCAGTCTCCAAAAATATGCCAGTAAGAAAATAATTAAAAAACAGCTACTATATACACTAAAGTCTAAGTTAACAGTAAAATAATATAGGGGTGATGAGTACTACTATAGGACTGTAGCAGTGGTCTCACAACATTTTTGATCATATTCCTCTATCAGTAAAATATCTTTAAACATACACCCTGGTTGCATATATATATATTTTCTTAGTTATTTATATATTATACGTGTATCTAGTAGCAATAATTATGTATATTATAAGCACAACTCAAAAACAGAAGTTTAAAAGACACGAGGTAAAGATTAAGGATATATTAATGATTCTATTAACAGTGCAAAAAAACTAATTGAAAAATATTTAATAATCAGTATTGTAAACAATATGGCTTAATATGCTTAATTATTTTTTTGAATTCTGGTGTAACATCTTGCTGGAGCAATTTGAAACTCTGTTTCTAAATTTTGATATTTTTTAATGACTGCCATAGCTGAGAAAAGATAGCTCAGAAATGCATGGATGCATCATTTTTCCATGCTTGCTAAATAATGACACTCATTTTTCAATCTCATTCAAAAATTAATCAAGTTCATTATAAATTTCATCTAGTAAATGTTTATCCACCACAATGTAATTCAGTTTTTTTGCAATTTATTTGAAAGGTACTGCATTTTCATATTTTTAACAAATGGCTTCAAGACCTTTTGACACTTTTCTCTTTGAGAAACTTTAAACTTGTAGAAAATTCTGTTTCCAGCTTTTTTATGTATACAGATATGAGAATTTTCATAAACGACACACTCTTTTCAGCAATAAAATCCCTTAACAATGGAATTATTTCCAAACTTCACTTGTCAAAATGCTCTCTCCATAGCATGAAGTTTTTTGGAAAAGCAGTTAATTTTTCACTCATTGTTAAGGCATCACCTTTACCTTGAAGGTACACATTAAGTCTGGTTTTTGTTTTTTTTTTGATATCTGCCATGTAGCAATCTGCTGATAACCACTTGTCAGCACAGAAAAGCTCAGCAAATGCAGAACACTTGTCCTTTTTAGAAGAAAAAATGAATAACTTATCTTTAATTTTGACAACTCTTTTAAGCACTTTGATGTGAGATGACAGGCAAACCAATGTATGGTGCAAAAGATTTTCATGGTCACTCCCCACCTCAATACAAATATTGTAAAATTTGTGTTATTTACATCTCTTGCTAAAATTCACCACACTGGTGGCATACTGTAGAATTTTGTGCATTTCTGGCTATTATTTGTTTGCTGCAGCAATTTCTCTATAAATTATGTGGTGAGTGAATTCTATGGGAGGTGCTCTTTTTGTAACCTTACTCTGGGAACTTTTTTATTTTAGTAGTAGCAGCCATTCCATCAGTGGTTTCATTTGCAAAGTTTTTTCCATAGAACATTATTTTTGTTGAAGAAGTCACCATGAAGAATATATTTTACTCTCTTTAGTGCCTCAAGAAGCAGTGGCTCTTAATGTACTTCAATACTGAAACAGCATCTAGTAAATACTATAAACTGAGATGTGTTAGAAACTAGCAATTTCAGCCAATTGTATAGCAAACTTATAAAAATCAGCAATATTTTGCAGTATTTTCACCAGTATATGCTGAAAAAAGAGAATGCTTCATAGTTTGTTGCCATATTATTTTCTTTGTATTTCAGCCATTTCCATCATGCAAGATTTTTGCCTTTTGCTCTTAAGAAGAGGCCTCTGAACATTTATTATTAAATTTAGGCAAGACCAGGGTTAAAATCACATGACTACAGACTTCGTTGATTACATCATTGTTGCCTTCTAGAATGATTGAGAAAAATCTTGTCAGTTACTAGGAGTAGGAGAACTGTCACCTCTGCCATTTCCTTGTCATCACATTAACGTTATTTTCATTGTGAGAAGCGTGTCCATTTTGTGAGAGTTGGTTTACTTTAAGCAAGAAAATAGAGTCTGAAAATCTGCTTAAACAAGGGCGTGTGAACTGCAACGTGTCACAGTGTGCTGAGAGCGAGCTAACAACTGAGGGCACCATTGTTAATTAACATTTTCCCTAGTTCAAGTTCCAAATTGGAAAGCCTGTTGGATCCTGTGGGGACAGAAAAAGGGTGAATTGTTAAAAATAGCAATAAGCAGATTACCGCTATGTTTTTTTCCATTTATTTGGCTCTGGTTTTGGGCTGCAAGGCTGACCTGAGTCATGACTTTCCAAACTTGCTTCCTTACCTAGGAAGGATTAGTAAAATATGAATATATGGATGTGAAAGTGCATATATATATGTATATATATATATATATGTATATATGCATATATATATGTATGTGTGTGTGTATATGCAACATATCTTTTAAAATAGATAAATATATAAAATTATATAATTACATATATTTACATATAATTATACAAAAATATAAGATATAATTATGTATCTTATATTTGTATATTATATTTATATAATTATATATAAATATATAAAAATATATAAATATATATAATTCATATATATAATTATATATCACTATATATATTATTTAATATCTATAATAATATGTAAAATTTTATATGTATAATTATATCTTTAATTTTATATATAAAATTTTATATGTATAATTATATCTATAATTTTGTATATAAAATTATATATAATTTTTATAGATAACATATATATAACTATATACACTATATAAAAACATATATATGCAGTACATAAATATATATCTATACACACTTGTGTGTTCACATAAGAAACTTTATGTGTGTGTATATATTGCTCTACTTTTATGTATTTATGTGTGCATGCATAGAGAGATACAGGGGATGGAAGCATTCATAAAATACCTCTTTCAGAGACTTGTGGTTTTTAAGAAAATCAGACACCTTGAGACTCGTGATAAAATGGTGATAGTTGTCAAGAGTATGTTTTGTTTCTTTACATGTGAGAGTACAAAGATTTTTTTTTCTTCATGTGGAATGTGAGGAGATCCCTAATGGATGATGTCTAACGCAGTTATAAATGCTCTGAGCTTGCTGTGAGTCGTGGTTCTGGCAGCCCCTGTGCCTGTGCAGAGCCCCAGGAGCAGTCTCCCTGTGCTAGAGGGTTTAGGTGCCCTGTTGGATGCACAGGACACCTCATGCTCTCCAAAGCTCTCTCCAGATGGGCCTGATGTGACATTTACAAGCATCAATCTCTTAAGGATGGTGGGTCTGGTTTTAAAAGCAGCTTCAGAAGACTCCATCAGGTCTGTCTGAGCACAGAGCTGCTTACAGCAGGTCAGCACAGAATTTAGGATCTAAAATTCATTCACAGTTGATTGTAAAAACACTGTAAAAACTGCCACAGTTGTTCAGTGTGCAGTGATATGGACTTCTTTTAGTACTTCGCCGTTTATCTAGTAACACAGAAATATTATTAACTGTATCTTTCTTAAGGTTATCTATGCAGCTGTAAGGTTTGGATTTGAATGCTTTAAGGTCATTGCTTATAGCTGAGGATGTTCTTGTTAGTAGGAGAAAAATTTGTTTGGGCTGTTAACAAATTCCAGATATAATGGTTTTAGAAAGGCCAATAGTCTATTGGAATTCTAAGAAGAAACAGAGAGCTGAGATTCTTTAGTCTGGAGAGCACTCAGAGGGATCTTAGCAATGTGGGTAAATATCTGACAGTAGTGAACTGATATGAGGGAGAGATTGTCTTCCCACTGACTCCCAGTGACAGAACAGGAGGTAATTGACATAATTTAAAACACATGAAATTCCATCTGAGCACAGAAAAACTACAAATGGGAGGTTGGTCAGACATTGCCTAGAGAGGTGGTGGTGTGTCCACCCTTGAGGATATTCAGAACTCAGCTGCCTGTTATGCTGGACACCCTGATCTATCTGACCCTGCTTGAGCAAAGGAATTTTGTCCTTAATGACTTCAAAAGGTCCCTTCCAACCTAAGTGATTCTGTAAATTATTCCTCTCTGCCCCAGGCAAAATGTTAGAAGGCTGTCAGATATTAAAATATTAGGTGATGAAACACTGTAACCTCTCTCTGAAAGAAAATAAAAATCACTAGGAGTAAGAAATGAAGAAATGCTGAATTTTCACATTGCTGTTGTGGGGCTCCACTATCCCAGATGGTCACCTGCAGTGTAATTTTTTGGCAATCACTGGTAATGCACTAATACTTGTGTGCCATAAACTTTTGTGCATTTAAAGGTAAGTTAATCACACTTAAGCTATCCTGCTACACCAAATGAAGGAGAACAAGTCCTGAAGAATCTTTGTCAGAACATGGTGACACAATTTCTATTCATTGCTTCAGTCTGGAGGGCTGACACATGCTGATTTCTTTAGGGAAAAAGATATATCAGGAAACAGAGTGATAAATGTGGGCATTGAGATGTAAAAGGGTATTTTTTCAGACAATATCACCATTTCACCTTTTGAGATAGTTTGCAACCCTTTTTTATCAACATGAATAATACATTGCAGTGATGAATTTCTCCTAGACCGATTCATATTAGAAGAAACATTGTGGTGAGAGCAGATGCTGTAGTCATGATGGCACATTGAGAAATTGTCCATCAGATGGCATGGTAACAAACAGCTTTTGCAAACAATCCAAAATATATCTACAAAACAAAAACCATCCCACAGCCCACCTGCTCAACAGAAAATTCAGGGAAAAGCTTTCAATATGTCTTTTTAGAGATACCCTCCTAGGAAGATGTTGATGAACTGGGGGAAGTCTGCAACAGATTGTTTCATGGAGGAGGAAGATATAAATATTGGTTGTTTCAGCACTCCCAGAAGTGGAGTTATCCCAGCTTGCAAAACAATTCAGTCCTGATTACTTAGCAGGCTTTAAAAATGTTCTAAAATATGTCTGTCATAGCTACTGATAAGGAAACTATCAAGGATCATGTTTTGTTATCCTGAATCTTTTCCCTAACCCAGAATTTCCCTTAAACTTTTATTTACGAGTTCCTTTTTCAAGGGACCTGATGCAATGCAGCATAAGTTTCTCTCACCTGTATTATTTGGTGTAATCACTAATTTGGTCTGAAAGCTACTGTTTTGTTTTGCTGATGAGTTGTTGTAAGGGGGGGGAAATGCTTTGGGATGGTGGAAATGTGGGTAACAAAAAGAGCACAATCAATAAAAATTGTAAGTGTGTGGGAAGTGAGAAGCACTCAAATAAAAAGAATTGAAGCAAAACATAAAACCTACTTCTCTCAAAGTATACAGGCATGGAAACTCAGGGAAAAAGGAAGGGGCAACATACTGAGGCATCAAAGGGCTGGAAAATAAATGTCAAGGCAGAAGAAAATTCAAATAAAAAAAACCCTGCAAACAACACCCTTGCAGAATTGTAAGCTTACCAGAAGGCAGATATTTTAACAACAACAAAAAAGAGCATCAAACCCAAGGAGCCAAAGGAGTGTGTGCTGACACACACTGTAATGCTGGTGGGTCTGAGAGGTACATGTGCCTCTCCTGACCTCCAGCAACACCCTCACCTTCATTCCTTGAAGTCTGCCTCATTGTGTTAGGAATAAAAGTAGTCTGAAGGAAGGCTGGAAAAAATAGACATACACTGTGAGATTTTACTTATTTATGCCAGCAAAGCAGCAAAAAAATGATATTGCAGCTTGAATAACAACTCTACCTTTCATGCAGGTTTAGTAACACGTTCATCTGTTGGAATACAATGCAGAACCATTGCAATATCTGAGCACTGTCACAACCTTGAATCAGCCAGAAAGCTCTATAGCACCTGAACCATCTCTTACAAATGAATATTTCTTGAGGTAATGTTTCTTGGGGGAGGCTATGAGTTTTATTTTAGAACAAAGAGAAACTTTCTCATGCTCTAAATAAGAGCTTTGCTGGTGTGAGATTTTACTTTAGATTAAAAAATGCATTCATGAGGAACTTTAAAGGCAGCACATCAGCATTTGCCACATGGATGAACTCATGAGAATCATTTGCAAATATAGATCAGATAATATTTAATGTGTGTCTTCAGAACTCCCTTGCTCTGCCTCTCACTTTATCTCCTCACTTTCCCCTAAGATTCCTTTTTGCTCCCGTTTTGCCCCCGTTTTGCCCCCGTTTTGCCCCCTTTTTGCCCCCTTTTTGCCCCCTTTTTGCCCCCTTGCTCATGCAAGGTTCAGGGATTTATCGTGTTCCAGGTTTCAGCTGCAGACAGGTGCCAACACAAGTAAGTAAAGCACCATTTTCAATTCAACTCTGCCAGCAGCTTTATGAAAGCGTTGTGAAGCTTTTTGCTTCAAATGGAAAGCACTGAACCCAACCATGTATTTCAGAGGGGAAAGTACATTTCAATCTTGGTTCTGGCTGGGATGGAGTTAACTTTCCCTATAGCAGCACTCATGGTGCTGTGCTTTGCTTTGGCAGCTGGAAATGTGTTGGTAACGCATCAATGTTTGGTGCTGTTGGTCATTATTATGACATTTGTCTTCCAGAGCAACCACAAGAATTTCCAAAGCCCAACTTCCTTGGAAGTGGCTGGGTATAGCTGGTGGTTGGATGTAGAGAATAAATACCTGTAACTGGGGACCTGCAACTGAATTGGTATTAAATTGGAATGGGACTTCTGAGTCAGGATGTTATCTTTATTTAAACCAAATTTAAAATTTGGGATACGTCATATTTCTATCCTACCTCCTGAACCTGAAACAAATTGCATGGGGAAACAAGGTCGACTGGTTAGCACAGAGATTCAATTCTTATATTTAATGTTTATGTGTGTACTTATATATGTATGTGTGTGCAGATACATGGGCTTAATGCACACATTAAAAAGGCATTAAAGAAAAATAGGAGAAATCCAAACCAGTAACAATAAAATCTTACACTCTCTTCATACTTTCCTACATTATTATGGCTTCATTTAGCAAATGGGAGAACATGCTGAAGTTATTAGATTTGTTTAAGCAAATAATCCTCAATAAAATAGTACATTTGCAAAAGGCTTTCTTAAATTTAAAAGTTTAGGAATCAGATATGCGTCTTCATTTGAAATACATAGTTTGCATTAATGTATTTCGTTTGGCTAAATCTCAAAGCGGATTTGAGCCAGGCTTGTGATTACAAAAGCATCCAACTGATAATCTTTTATTTATTTATTGATGTTTCCATGATAACTGATCTAAAGTTTATAGAATGCAACTGAACTGGGAATTGGTTTAACCTATCTGTATGCCTTGGTATGGTAAATGGACAGGTTAGCAGTTGTGTCAGGTCTCCTATATTCCTTAAATATATGATTTGTCCTTTAATTGCCTGCAAATAAGAGCTGTGAGGATCTGTGAGGCCTTGGAGGAGGATCTCTCATGAACATTTTGTAATAGGTATGTTCTGTGGAAGCTCACATTATACAAGGCTCAGAGTCAGTGTTTTAAGAATTTTGCTTCAAAAAGAAAATAGATCCCATTGAAATTTCATTGTACTCTTAAAAAAAAAAAAGTGCCATTTCCTATGGTTGAAATTACTTTTTCTTTATTAGCATGTTGTCTTTGTGGTGTCAAGTCAAATTAAGGATTTTTTAACATTTATCTTGAGTTTTAAAGAACTTCTGATTTAATCTGTTTTCTGATTTCTGTTGTGTGTTGGTTTGCAGCTTCTTCAGTCAAATATATAGATTCCCTTCTCTCCATGGTAGCAAAAGTTACTTACAGAAAAAAAATATATATGTGTGTCTCTGCATTTTGAATATTTTAAATTTCAGGATCATCAGAGGATAAAATCCTTAGATGTTCTTCTATATCATGTTGTTTTGTTGTTTCATTTTTTTTTTGGTTTTTTTTGGGGTGTTTTGGTTTTAGTTTTTGGTTTTGTTTTTTATTTTAATTCTATGTCAAGTATTCAGTGGCAAACAAATTCAGAACTAGCACCAACCACAGCTAATAGGGGAATTCTTGTTGCCAATAGTAAATTCCATTTTATACCAACTGAGTGCCCTTCTGGATATGCTCTATGGATGGAGCAAAACTGTAAGTGGAAGGCTTCAGGTGCTGGAGTGGTTGGTATGGAAAGAATTATAAAAGACCTCTCAATTCAGCTATTTGTGCTGCCCTCAGTAAAAGTGATCAGAAAAACAATCTCAGAAGAAATTGAGTAGGGTTTTGTTTTAGTTTGTTTGCTTTTTTTCTGACAGGAAAACAGAAATTATTCTCCTAAATATGCAGCAATGCAAGCCACAAAACAGCAAATGAAATAAAACCATGAGTGAACTGCAGACACAACATTCTGCAGGACAAATTATGTCTCAAATATAGATTAAATCAATTTAATGCACAATTTATTAGGGTTGTCACGGATGGCCTGCTCTAAGTCAGGGCCTAGGTGAATTGAGTTGTTCACCTAAAGCAGTATTTTGTGGTCCTTTAGAGTAGAAATGAATTTCCATAGCAAAAAAAAATAAAATAGGATAGGTTAGAGAGAAAAGGGAGAAAAATATGTAACTTGAGAAGGGCATTTTTACTTTGGAAACTGCAGATTAGTTGCCTATAGATAAACAACTTGCTGAAATACTGATGGTAAACATTATTCACAGCTTGCAAATGTGGCTGTTGTAGCAAACCTGTTTTCTAAAAAGACCATCTACTATATTCAGAAAACCTCCAAGATTTGTTGTTTGAAATTATTTTTAATTAATTCCTGTTTAATCCCTTCAAGTAGCAGAATTCAAAATTATTACACAAAAGAAACAGAGGTTTGAGCTGTCTTGAACCACAAATCAATGTAATTTACTATATACCATCATGCTTTTGCCACAACAGAAACAATTCTCTAAAGATTACATACAGCACTGATTTTGCATTTGGTTTATGTCATAGCTAAAGTGAGTTTTACTGGCATCATTCCACTCTTTATCCATTTCATATGGACCCCTCCAGGCCCAGAATTAGATGTGGCAGGGAGCCTCGCCACTCTAGAGTGTCCCAGTAATGGCCCACAATATTTATCACTGTATATAAGCACCAAAACAAAGCTGGCACAGACATTGCAATAAATTTAAAAATAACTGCTATGCCAGTAATCATATGCTGGAAAAATTATACTAAACTTACTCCCATCTTTTTAAAGTTCTAAAAAGCATGCAAAAGTAATAGAGGGCAAATAGAGAATGATAAAAGTGTCTTTTGATTTCAGATTCAGATTCTCAATCGGCCAGTGCAGCTTTGGTTCCTGCACCCAGCAGCAGTTTTTTATCCCAGGGTGTGTACATAAAAGACTTCAGTTTCCAAGATTGACTTCACTCTCCTGAGCACTCAAATCTAGCAAGAAAGGGTTTATTCAAGGTAAACAAAAAAAGCACTTGACTGAAACTAAAAACTGGAATCTAACTCTTTCTGTTCTTTATTCTCAATTCATTCCTCGGGAAGGTAAGTGCCTGCGTGTGTTGAGTGGTTTGGTTTTTGTTGATTTTTTTTTTTCCTTGCTGCTGCCCTACTTCACTTGTTGTATTTCATGATTAGAAGCTATTGAGGCAGCCACCAGGACCTGCTGTCATCTGCTGGCAACCTAGGGCATAATACTGAAGCAAAACTTGTTGTTTTGCTGAATTACTTTCATTTGTCCTTAGATAAGCCAGTCGATTACATCCATGCTTCTTCAGGTAGCCCTCTGTGCTGTGTTTAATGCTATTGACCGCTATTGCATCCATCTTCCCTCTGCCAGGCCTCCTCCCAGCCTGGATGTGGTTATTGTGTTGTGACCTGTGGTCCTGACCACGGCTGACTGTCAGCACAGAGAATGGCAAATTCTGTTCAGTATGGTTCATGTCTTGGTTTTTGTTCAGCTCTGGGCCTGTGTGGCAAAGGCTCTGACACCAGGTTGTCCTCCAGAGCCACCTCAGAGGGTACATCGTGTCTGGTGAGATCTGGAGGGCCATGGGGATGTGCAGTGGCTTCCCTTTCTGACCAAACCATTCCCTCAGCCATGATCAAGGACAGCCAGGCTGGGCTGGGGGTATTAATGGAGGTCAGGCACAGCCTGGCACCCTCAAGGCACCTCCAAGGTCTCAGATCCTCCTGGGAATGGGAGCAAGGAGATGTTTGCTTGTTAAGGTCAGGTCCTGGCAAGTATTCTGATTTAGTTCTCTTCCAGGCACCTGCTTGCCTTTTATTTTCCATCTTCACTCTGCCAGGCCTCCTCCCAGCCTGAATGTGGTTAAGCCACATTGTGTTGTGACCTGTGGTCCTGACCATGGCTGACTGCCAGCACAGAGAATGGCAAATCCTGTTCAGTATAGTTCATATCTTGGTTTTATGTAGTGCCCTCCCTTCCTAACCAAACCATTCCCTCAGCCATGATCAAGGACAGCCAGGCTGGGCTGGGGGTATTAATGGGGGTCAGGCACAGCCTGGCACCCTCAAGGTCTCGGATCCTCCTAGGAACAGGCTCAAGGAGATGTTTGCTTGTTAAGGCCTGCTTGCCTTTTATTGAGAGGCTTTCTTACTGGTTTGGGAACTGGTGGATATGTTTGAGGAAGGAATTCAGAGTTGAGGAGCTCATCCTGCGCTCGGGGTGGAGCTGCAGATGGAGCTGCAGGTTGGGCCGAGAGGGCTGTGAACTGCTGCTGACCCTTTGTGCAACAAAGGACACAGGGATTTGTGGCACAGACAGGTGAGGGACACTGAGACACACAGCAGGAAAGGATGGCTCCAGATTATCCCATATTTAGATTCTGAAGATATAAAAACCCAAGCGTTGCTTTGTTCTTGGTCCTCCTCAGAGACACCAACTCGTGCTGTTCTTCATTCATTCACTTATTTATGTATTTGTTGATTGATTTTTTTTTGCACCAACAGTAAATTATTTTAAGGATCTGGATTTCTGAGGCTCTGCTGTGGGACGCCTGGTGTTGAGCTGACTGTGAGCTGGACTGACTGTGAATGCCATCTCAGGTGGTAAGGATTTGGCTGCCAGAGTGGCTCCTGGATGTTCCAACAGGAGAGTTCTCCCAACAGTATCTAGCTGTGAGAAATTGTGCCTTCATAATGGCAATACTTAATGCTTTCTGTATATGTTCAAAATTTATAATAACTTAAAGAAGAATTAATTATTTTGGTTTTTCTGAAGTCATAGACTAAATGTATTTCGGTCCCCATCATGGATTCGCTGAATATTCTGTTTTGCAAATCCCATTGGCATGGAAAGGATTTTTATGTTGATATATGAAGATTTTCTTTTCATTATATATGTATGTTTGTTTATTTTTTAGAATTTATTTATAAGTGTAATGACTTTTTTGGGGGCTAATCTGCTTCTGAAGATTGTGGGGCTGGATGTTCCTTCCTTAGGGTATAGTCAGGCAATACTTTTCCTACTGCAAATGGCTACTTTTACTTCACAGAAATTATTAGGCTTTTTTTACAGTAAATAAAAATGGCAATCAGGTATTGCTGGACTGCCAAGACAGCCTGGGCAAATCCTGGAAGAAATGAACTTGTTTAATTACAATCATCAGGAACCTTCTTATTTGCCTTTGTGAGTCTGAGCTTGCTTTTTATTTAACATAGTAAGGTATTACTACAGCCACAGTGAATATCAATTAAAAAAACTCCAGGTAATATATATTATGAGAAATGTCATGTACAGAAAACTGTGGTAAGCAGTAGATAAGTAGTGTCATTATCTGAACTTCTAGATCAATAATTTGATAATCAGAATAACAGCCATAACCACCTATACTAATGACAAAATAATGGCATAAAAATTATACATAGAATTTTATTTTCCTGCCACACATTTTTGCATCCTCACCTCTCAGTGAGAATGCATCACCTTTTAATCCTTTTTATTCCTGCTAAACAAATTCATTCTCTGTTGAGGAAAAGAATGAAGGCAGAAAGATATCCAGCAAACTTTCTTCTTCATTCCTACCCTTGTGTAACCTTTCAAGATTCCAACTTCTGTCTTATTAATGCTTTCAATTTCTATAAATCATCAAATTTTTATTTGATGATAGCAGTACTGAGACAGACTGTCAGGGGAGAGCAGCCAGTTTCTTCTAAAAACAAAATTACAAAAAACCTGTGTGAAAGCCCTTTGGTTCTCCTTCTTGAAGTACAAATAAAAAAGTCCATAAGGACCCAAACAAAACCACCAAAATCAGAAAGGAAAAAAAAATCCCCAAACAAACTACCAAAAGGTCAAAATATCTCTGTTAGCAAATAAAGTTCCAGCACACAGAAGAGTTTAGAGATTGAAGAAACTAAGAACACAAAATAAACTTCTCACAGTTCACTTACAGCAACCAATTTTCATGTGACAGATCCATTTTTTTTGCCAGATTTTGCAAGCCAGAAATAACTGGGTGAGAATGAGGCCCTTGTGCTTCTGCGTTATTTTAAAGGCAGATGGGTTTTTTCATTGTGTTCATAATTTCTCAAGTTAATCAATAAATAATAGCCACTGTTGAATTTTATTCAGAAAATATTTTCGTTGAGTAAAGGTTTTAAGATAAAAAAAGTCTAAAAACAGCATTCTAGTTATAAAATAATTCTCTAATTTTGTTATGGCATAGTACAGAAAGAGAATGTATCAATTAAGTTCAGTTAAACTGTACATAAAGATACAGGCACAAGAGCCGCTCCTTTAACACTTTTCTCTCCAAAGGTGACATCATGAAAATTATCAAAAAGGAAAAGAAACAGTAGAATTACTCTGTGGTTATAAATTTCCTTTAATTTGGATTTTTTGATACAAATTTGCAGCACCCGGCTTGGTGAGACTGAGTGAGAAAAGACAGTTTTTACTTTAGTATGTGTTTTGCAGAAACAGATTGATTTTATACCATTTTCAACATTTCTGCTCCAAGTAAAGTGTTATAGTTGAAGAGTTTGAATATTGCATTTTTGAAACTTCAGCTTCTCTCTTTTTTAATTTTTTTTTTTATTTTGCAAATCATAAAAAAGGCAGTTGAATTTGAGCTCCTGGGAACTGAGCAGCACCTCCTCTACTGGTGAAAACTCACACAGCTACAAGGACTTCAAGCTCTATCAAACTCCTCTGTAAAGTTACTGGGTTAATTTTGTGAATTCAGCAAAAACTGAGCTTTGCACGTTCCCAGACGGAATATTAATGCTTCAGGTCTGTTCCTGGAACCCTTGAGATCAAGAGGAAGTCTAAACATGCCAATCTTAACTTGCGTGGCTGTGCTTTTTATGCTTCTCTTTCACAGTGATATATTGCAAGTTACAGTTACAAGGCCAGCTTGGATTTTTAATCTAAAACCAGCCCAGGCAGAGCATTAGAAATTTAGGATGCTTGTACAAACATACTCTTAAACTTTGGAGAAGTGTTTGCTTTTCCTCAAAACAAAATCACTCTGTGACAAAAAAGAATAAATGTTAAAACTACAAGCTATAACATACTATTTTTTTTCCTTAAATTGTCCAGAGGTCTTAAAGCAGCCTTTCTGTTCTGAAAAGGGAACTGCTGTAATGGATTATTTTGCATTGTGAGTATCTGCATCGATGCACTTGTATATGTGTGAATGGTTTTGTGTGTATGTGTACATATATATATATATATATATATATGTATATATATATATGCACACACACAGATTAAGTCTACAAAGTACCCTTTAGAATGAGTGGCATTTTTGCAGTGCTTTAAAGGAAACTGGAAAACAATTTCCGGGTTTTGTTTTATTCCTGTGGAGAGAGTAAGACTAATTTTTTTCAATAATAATAATTATTATGACAAATTAGAAAAGGGGAAATGCCAGAGACCAATGTTACATTTAATTTTTGATTTTTCAGCCCTGAAATTTCTGTCAATTTTTTCTTCCTTCATTTAGCTGTCATGAATAGTGTTGCTACTTGCAAGAAACATCCTGAGTTTTAACGCAGTCGCCTTTCTCTGATTATTTATCACAGCACAAAACCTGCAATGGTGGTGAGTCTTCTGTAAGAATCTCTTTTTATTTTTACTTTTTTATGATAAAATTATAAATCTCTTTTTTGTCTTGCCTTAGAATCCAGGGTAATGTCACTTGGGCCTCAGGGGCTGTTGAGCAGCAGCAGCAGGTATAAGCTGAGCAAGTCAAGGTAGCATTAGCAGTCGTGCCTGGCTTTATAATAGCAGCTTCTTCCTCCAGGATTTGTCAGTTTTGCTTTTGCAGTTCAGTCAGCAGTGGCATGTGCTGCTTGCCTCCTGTCTGTCCAGCAAAATAAAGGGAATCATTTTCTCTTGCAGGTGACAAGGCTGAAAAGGAAACCTCAACAGTCTGTTTTGGCTGGCTGTGCAAAGCTGGGTTTGTTGCCCTGCAGCTGTGATGACCTTTATGTTCAGGAATAATTTGAGTCCTCTGGATAATTCAATAATGAGCAAATCCTACTCCAACCTCCTTTTCTTTATAAAAGTTGCACTCTTTCTGAACTTTGCTGCTTTTTTTTCACTCACAGTGAAGCATAGTCTGAAGGAAAGAAAAGTAGGGAGAAAATAGGAGAAATGACAGATCTCATTTCAGACTTCAGGGAGAAGTCAGTAAAGAAGAATGAGTTGGAGGATACAGATGATTTTCTTGAGATCAAGATCACTAGACAATACTCTTGTCATAAAAGGGAAAGGAAGGTGAAAACAGAAAGCCGCCATTGCCCAGAAAAAAACCCCAATTGGTAAATTCCAAAGTTGCAGTGCAAGAATGTGAAGAAATTGTTGATTACTGAGCCAGAGCTTGGAGAGAAAATAGACCCTAGTACCAAAATCTGTCACCCACTGTGAATCTTGAGAGTTCTGTATGCCACAACATATCAGCACAGCTTTGCTTTTAATCACTGCACCTTTTCCAGAGAGCTTGCAACAAATGAACTTGCTTATTTAGCCATGGGATTTCAGTCAGGGCTTGTTTTGAATCCTCCTTGTGCAAACAGACTGTAAATGCATGCCAGACACTTTTGGCTGACTGAAGATGTTTCAAAGATGTGAATAGTTTGCCTGAGCTGCAGGGAGTTTGGTGTGGGGTTTTTGATTTCAGTATCCACAATACAAATTAACTGCAGAACACTTGCCCTGAGAATGCAAATTGTAATTTTAGCTCTGAGAATATTTTCATGTTGGCCACTTCACACAGTGTGCAATGACTCATCAAAAATGAATTGTGCTAGTAATTTGATGCTTCACTTAACAAATATGAGAAAACATGCATTATTTTAACAATGGTTAAGCGAACATGCATAAGCTTTTCTGTAGGAAAAAGAAAGTTTTAGAAATATCTTGTTATATTCCTTTTTGCATAGACAGTTTAAGACTTTATGGCACTAGGGAGAGATCTAATTTTGTGGGAGAACTGCAAAATGATTTTACACTGTCTTCAAATATTTTTCTACTCTTGCAATATAATCTATTCATTCTTTAGGCATTTTCTGTTCTCAAAACTTCTTGTGTTTTATTGTGTATATGAAATTTCTTAAAGGAGGATAAAATACTTGTCTCTTTGTAGAGTTCTGGCAAAAATATCAGCACAAAGGTTGGATATTACTTGTTATTAATAGTAAATTATTGTTTCATCTTTATCAGTCTCTCTGTATTACAAGTTAAATTCTCCATAAATGCATATCTTCAGTATACTTTTTATATTGTGCAAATACTTCAAAATTTAGGGGGAAAGTGCATGAAAAGATAAGATTGTTTATAAGATGAAATTTCATGCAGGGAAATCTTCAGTCCTGACAGAAAGGCATAGCTGATGGCACCATGCTTTTAGAAAAGTTGAAAGGTATTTGAATCAAACTAGTGCCTGTAGGGCTTTGTCTTTATTGAAAATTAAAAAACCCAAAAGTTATATGGTATATTTCCCAGGGCAGATTAATTTCAATAGACCACCTGCATTTTGCTCTGAGAGATGTGTGGCAGATGTAAGATAGAAATAATCAAATTCTAATCCAAAATGCATCGGTGTAGGTCCACATAGTTCTAAAATAAAGAAATGCCTTTCATTTTCAAACAACTGAAACCCTAATGTGGCCTTTTAACTGTAGGAGTTAACTAAACCTACTTGATAAATTAATCCATCTCCAGAAGAGCTCTGAATTACTCTGGAATAGAATTAAGACTTGTCTTTTTCAAAAGACCTAAATCCTTCCTGGCTCTGAGATGGGAATAAATAAAGAAATATCTGAGAGGTACCAGCATGGATGTGTTTGTACATCTACAAAGCATTACAACTTTCTGACCAAAGAAAGGGTGAGCACATTAGGGAGGTGTCCAAGGTGCTGGGAAATAATAAAATAGTATGTTTATGAAATCCCAGAGATTTCTGTAAGGTTTGTTTCTGTGACAATTGTGTTGACCTAAAAGTGTGCAAGTAGAAAACAAGATCTATCCTGTTCCAGCACACACTATAAAAATGTAAATGCAGCTTGGAGCATGCTTTATTCATGAATGTTCCAAACTACTGAGACCTTAAAGGAAAAAAAAAAAAAAAGATGAAATAGTTTCCTCTTTAAAAAGCTTGAAGATAAAATATGTATTTAAAATAATAAATTATACATACATCTGATTTATATTTCATTGGCTATTAAAGTTTTATCACAGAAAAAAGGAGAATAGAATATATGTAAATAGAAAAATAAGTAAACATAAGCTGGATGCTTGTGTGAGAAAAGAGTGAAGTTTGGGGTTTTGGTTTTTTTTAGTTTTGTTTTTTTAAATATAGCTGTAGTCTGAATAAGACTGCCATAGACTACTACAACTCAGAGTATTTTTTTCCAAGAGAAGTACTTTTTTTTTCTGTTTTGGTTGTAAACCCTGATGCTCTCTGGCATGCAGGGCTGGTGTTTATCCAGGTCAGCAATCTTCTGTAAGGCAAGGCAATGGGGACATGTCTAAAATAGTCAGTTCCCATATTTGTTGCAGTCAGTTAGCCAAAGAATCCTGATTTCACCCTGTGATTGTTATAATGTGTCTACCTGAGCTGCATGTCAGAGGCTTGACAGAGCTGCATATTTAATAAAAAAGGATGTGAGAGTCAGAGGCCATAAAAGAAGAAACATTTCAAGCTTTCTAAACAAATCCTGCAAACCTGAGCAGGGCTCATGCACAGTCTTAACATCACTCGATGTCTTCCCCCTACTTCAGTGCAGTGAAAATATGGGCTACATCCAGGCCTGTTTAAATGTATGTACATATGTATAATTAGGAATTTAATGGGCTGTGTTGTTCTGATTCATTCAGGATTAGTTGTTAACTGTAAGAAATTGGTTACAGTCATGACTGTACTGCAAATTGATTTGGCAGTGGGTATAGAAAACAGACCTAGCAAGCTTGTTAATAATGCTATCAACTGCATTCCAAAAATATTCTGATTGCTCTACTTTATGAAACCTTCCTGAGCTGTGCAGCTGCCAAGGCCACGCAGAATTAAAGTAATAAAAAAGGGTTTCCACTTGGAAGTTTTGCTGTCAGTTTTGCTCATGACTGTTTGAGACTCATACAAAGACTGCCAGCTTTTCCATGCTTGCCCACTATTCTATAAAACTATTAGAAAACAGGTTACCAGGCTTTTTTTGGGGTAAGTAATATGAATTACTAAAAAAAAACTCCCAAAACTTGATATTCAGACTTAGAAGAAAACAAAAAAAGCTTAATACTTGATTTCATAGTTAACATTTTTAATAGATAGTTTAGATTGTAGGTTAAAAGAGGAATTACTTGTACTTCTTCACTACATTGAGGTGATAATTTTTACCAGAACAATGAATTGATGATAAAATATCTTGAAAGCACCTTTATATTTTAATTGTGTTAAAATTTAGTGTAATTTTGCCTTTAGTAATGAGTTTAGTAAAGAAAATTGGAGGAAAGTAATAAAGCAGTAGAACTTGAAGTAGTTATTTTTATAATCCCCTAAGGTATTAGAGTCCAAAAGAAAGCAAGCATCTTAATAAAATATCCTTGAAAATAAGTTGAAAACTAGTAAAGAGTACTTGTCTCTGGACAAGGGTAAATTACAGCAGTGATCTTTCTCTGTTTTTTACTATATCAGCTTTTTTTTTTCTGTGGCTGAACCAGAGGGAAGTATTTTGTATGCAGGACAGCTTGATTAAGGCTAAACTACTGGTAAATCATGAGAGTACTTGAAATATTTTGTGCTTTTCAAATCACAATGGCACAAAAAGAAAATCACTTAGCAACATCTAAGGATGTGAGGCCAGACCCTGAGAGATCATTGGAATGTCTGCGCTGCTTTTGTAATTTGGCCAGTTCTTTCACAAGTCTGGTCTCTTTTTAGCTATCTAATATTTTCCCATTAGTGTTGCTAAACAACCTTTTTCCTGATGCACTCCTCAGATGCTTGTCTCAGACTGTATTTAACTTCATTCTTTCTTTGAAAGGCTGTAATCTTGTTTCTCTTTACTCTGTTACAGCTGTGTAAATTTAAATTATTTTGTTTTCTTCTTAGGTTTCTACAGCCAACAAAAGAATTCCATCACCCTGAGATGCTCACTATCAAATATTTGAGTGTGGCAGCCATAAAGTGTTGATGAATTCCAGGTAATTCTTGGAACCTGGATCTTTCATTTATGCTCTTGAGTAGGAGTGGAGCTTTTTGTAAAATTTGGTGACTATAGCTAGGACTAGTAAAAGTTGAATTACCCTTGAAACTTTCCTACTTTAATTGTTATGGATAATCCTCTCAAGAAAGCTTTGTCCCTCAAGAAGAATATGAGTTTTATGTATCTAAACTGTGCCTTCAGTGAAACGCCATGTGAAGTATTTTTGTTTTCTGCAAAATTGTAAGCCTCTCAAGGAAAGATACTCCAGAATCTTTCCAAAAAAATTTCTTCAATTTATTGTGTTTTTTATTAAGGAAGAGTGCAGGAAAGGACCTGGGGTTTTTAATTTGTTGTAAACTTCACTTCCAACAGCTTTCCTATGAGGAAAAAATGGGGGTGACTTTAAACTTATCCCAGTCATTACCCAGGATTAATATAGGAATTACTGAATCTTCACATTTCTTTGATGTGCTAAAAATAACTTAATTTCTCTATGAAAATATTTGTCTCTTCCCTCCACTGATAGTTTTATGCTCCTGGCTGTTGTTGTTACCATTTACCAAGGTAAGACAAGCCTCCTGTTTGTGAGGCTCTGAGCCATCAAATTGCTACAGAAAGATAAAGGAGATTGGTTTTTAATTTTAGAATTTCTCTGGTTTAATCATGTTTAGTTTATTGAGAGGTTAATACTTTGAGAATTAGATAAAGAAGTGCCAAGGCTGAAAAGTCAAGTGATCCTAACTATTAAGTTAGAAGCATGACACTTGTTCTGCCATCTTTGTTTGGCTGTATGTTCATAGTACCCAAACCATATCCATATTGTTATGTATTTTTATGTATTATTTTATTATATTATAATTATTGCTCATTCTCTGGTATTTTTAGGTACTTTTTTCACAGATTGCTGTCATTTAATGAAGGGTATTTAAGGGCTAGATTTTTTTGAATTTATGCTCAATTCTTTTTGTGAATTAATGCTTAACTTTTGTGACTTGATGCTTAATATCAAGAGGCCTGCATGAAATAGTGCATTTCATGCAGGCCTTGTGATACTCTGAGGACTACATGAAAAAGACAAAGAAGAATTGTATATGAACTGAGATTTACTAAAATAGGTGTTTAAAATATATATATTTTACTCTTTAGACACAGCCTTTAAATCTGGGAGGCAAATGTATTGAAAGCAGGTAATTGATGTTTACCAATGTTTTTAATTACTTTTTTTGTTTTCAATTTCAATCCTCCAGTATAAAACTTTCAGATTTCATGATTATCTATTTTGTAAGCACCTCATCTTCCAAATCTCCAGTCAGGCAGTACTTGCCATGCCAGCAACACTATTCTAGTACCCATGCTGATTTCTCTTTTGTTCTATTTTATGAAACATGATTGGATACTCTAACCAAGCGAAGTTAGGTTCAGAATTGCTAATGCAATTCTGTGATCTAGTTTACTCATAATTAAAGCTGTTGTATAATATTACCTCTTCAGAGTTGCCTGCAAGGCTCTGCCAGAGAAGCTAATTGTTTGGATTAACTTAAAGTAAAAGTCTAGCTTATGATCTTAAATGTGCCCCACAGGAATTTAGTTACCTGGGCTGGGGCACATTACAAACTGTGGTTGAGGAACAGGCACTTTAATGCACACCTATTAAGGCTCATTCTTTTCCCATTTACGCTGGTATAAATCACATAGGAATTGCTAGAACTACACTGCTTTTACAGCATTATACTGGGAGCAGAGGAAGGCTGATTAAATTTATGTTAATTGACACTAATTGGCAGTAAGGACTTGAAGAGGATAAAGTTTTTAATAAAGCATTAAATAGACAGATGATCTGTCTAAACCAACCAAAGGCATTTTCTTAATCTAAAAATCCTACTGCCTTATTATTCATGTCCTAAAGCTAACTTCTAAACCAAAAGCAGCTTACCAGTCCTGGACTACATGTAGTCCTGGAGCATTGTCATAATTAATGCTGGTTTGCTGTACCATGCTCAAATAATTTTCCTGTTGGTGACCTACCCCTCCAGTGTCAGGGCTAATTCAACACCAAACTTCGAGGAACATTTCCTGCCCCGCTCTGTTGCCTCATCCATTGCTCCTGACTTTTGGAATCTACTGAATACTCTATTCCTTTTTTCAGCTGCAAACCTATGTTTGCCAGGTTACGCTTGCGAGAACCTTTGTCCTAATTCTCTATCCTCAAAACCTCCTGGAAGTGATGTCAAACTTTCTCAAAAGTTGAAGGAAAAAAAATGACAGGAATGACAGAAGCTGTTGAAGGAAATAATGGCTCCTTGTAACCCACACAGTCTTCTGCATTTCCTTCTTCCTGTGGATGTTACAGAATCCTACTGAATTGGTATTCAGTAGTTTCTCTGTGCCTATAAAGTGCATATAAAGTGGTTAAGAGGAGGCAATGTACCCATGTGTGCATAATATATATATGTATGTATGAAATATAGTGAAACAATATATACAAAATACATATATATGTATTTATATATATACATATATGTATGTATATATATATTTGTAGTATGTACAGAATACTTTATATATAGATATCATATATTTGTGCATAGATTTGGATTCACTACTGATATCTGGTGCTACTGATACCTGGTTCAAAACACATATCTCCAGATGTGTGATGTGTGTTACTGCTCTGTCCAGTCAGTGGCCATCAGAACTTCCCTGTCCCTCATATGGGAATTCTTAGGAGCTCTATACAGGAGTCCAGTGAAAATAAAAAACTGAATTATTCTGAGAACAGTCCATTCCAAATCCTGCAATTGTGGTTAGTCCTAATTATGTCAAGTAAAGGTGGTCAGTAGAGACTGTGTTGGGACCTGAGGCTCTCAGGTTTGTGGTGTGATCCTTCTGTAATCTGGCCATTCTGCAGACACAGTGCTCAGCTGCTTATTTGTCATTTTTTGAAATATTACAAGTTAAGGTTAAACCGTGAAGCAGTTTTGATTTTGTTTGGCTTTACTGATGAACCATCTAAAACCTAAGTGTACATTTTTTGATACTTATTCATGATTTAACCGTGTTAAAAACCCTGGTATGACACACATATAACTGCCTCCCTAATTAAATAAAATGACTTTAAATGATTACTCTCTACAGGGTCTGGCTAGACTAGATACTCAGAGCACTGAACAGTGACTCTTATTCTGCGTTCCAAACTGCTGAAAACATTCCTTTTCATTTAAATTGGGACTATGGGTTTGCAGATGTAATATTTAAGATGTAATTAAACGCAGATTAAAAATTTGATTGCAATTTGCTGTAATTTAAACACCTAAGTCCCTGATCATGACCACTTATTAAGGATTTAGATGTGTGCATACAAATTACACAAAATTCTGTCATAATTTTTCAGAGTTGAGTATCCCCAGGGCTAACCAGTGCATGAAAACTAGTGCTTAACATAGTCACTTGGTGCTCTGAATATTTTTTTTATGGTTATTGGATTAGTTCTGATAATATTTAGATATTTAAAAATCAAAAGATGGAAGGAAGAGGGGGAAAAAAACCCTGCTGAGCTCTGGTTTCTTATTTATTCTTTACTATTTATATGCATCTTATATGTGTGCATTAGAATCAAATCCATCAGCTCCTGACTAGAAGTTTTAGATTAAAGTTTGTAACAAAGCAACTTTTCCCTTTAGTTTAATCACACCCATTAAATTTAAATCCTTTGGAAGATGACTGATAAAGAAACCCTGACACACACTCTCGTATCTGCAGCAACATGAAGATATTGCCATACTAATGAAATTCCAGCGTTTTCTTATTAAGTGAACATTCATCCCTCTAATTCGACAGCTTATTCTCAGTGGATCCTTGCTAATAGTAACCACAGGAAAGGGGACCTGCAGGGAAGTGCTGTATTCCTTTTTCACATTCAGCTACTGAGTTCTGAATACGTTACTTTTCAGAAAAAAAATGAAGCGATTTCTCCCTGGTGAGATTTTTAGCTTCATCCTCTGTAAAATCTGTATCAAGCAGCCAGGTAGAAAGAAGGATCAGTAATTTACATTACTGCTATGTGTCAAGCAATGCTGCTCCAAATTTAGGAAACAAAGCTCTGTGACAGAGAGGAGGGAGGTAGTACAGGTTTTTAAGAAGCACTGATTCCCTTGGATGTTGGTTATGCATCACTTGTCTTACTATTTCCACCATTGCTTTCCCTATTGTCAGCCTTCCCAGCCTTCCTGCACATTTTCTCTGCCATTTATTCTTCAGAAATTACATGACACTTAATTCTATCTGATCTGAAGTATAACTCTTCATTTTCTTCATGGACCACTTCAGGCTGTCTGCACACTTTGGCACACAAAGGAAAATTCCCTGGTGTATATGAGACATAAATTTTTACAAATCTGTGGAGAGAAAAAAAATTTGGGAGTAAATTAGTTTTCTGCTGCAATTCCAGGATCAACAACAGCTACATGTACTTGGCTTGGGCAAGCATCCAGTACAGTGAATGAGTGAAGCCTGAGTTGCAGCACCTGCAGACTGAGAAATACTGGTTTTTTGAGGTATACTTGTGATGTTTGATGATTTATCTTTTCCTGGACTGATTCCAGGTATAATCTGATTTTCTCTGTTGTTTGTTTTCATGTTTGTTCACAGACTGCTGTTCTATGAATAAGCTAACTAAGGACTTGCTGTCCTTTCCATGAATCTGTCAAGCTCTATGGTCTCTTCAGTATCCAAAAGATCTTAGGGATCAATTCAGCAGAATAAAAAGTCCATTTACTTCTCCATGAAAAATTCTTCTCCCTTATTTTCCCTATTATTACTTATGCAGGAAAATTTCTGATCATCAATGAAAATTATTTGTAGATGAAATTCTTTAAAAAGACCTCTGTACTTTGAACCAGGCCATTTACTGGTATGTTGTTCTGATATCTTAAAAGTCTTTACCATTTATTGATGGAATCTCTTCCTTGCCCTGATTTAAAAGGAAAAAAAAATTGAGATATCCCCAGGATCTAGAAGGCCACTTCCAATTTAGAATTATCCCATATCTAAGTCTGTGACAAAGATGGATAACCCCACCTTAATTTGAATGGATTTGGATCTTTTTAATTAAAAAAAGAGGCAAGAAAAACAATAAAACAAAGCCAATACCTAGTATATACCACAATTTCTGTAGCTACCTTGTGTACCTATAGGCCCTGACGTAGTTGTTCAGCAACAATCATTAAAAAAATTATAATATTGCAAATGTCAAATTTCATACAAAAATGAAGTGGCAGCTTTGTATAAATTATATAGGTAGATTTCACTCACTTGAACCTAATTGTTTTTTATTTATTTAACATCTTTTCAGATATTTATAAATTGGAAAAGATCCAGACATGAGACTTCAGCATCCAGAAAATCCAGATGAAAGGGAAACCAAAATGAGCACTATTTTTGTTTAGTAGTAAGGATTTGAATAAAGAGCACAGAATTAAGAATATGCTAAAGGAGTATCTTTTTTAGCGTTCTCTAGAATAGATAAAACAAAATTACAAAGTAGGACTAGCAGTCTCTGTAACCTGTAGTCATTAATGTCTGAACAGGTTTCAAAATTTTAAAGATTTTGTGCTGGTACAAGCATTTGTGCAAATAAAAACCCTGATGCAAAGACATCGGGTGAAATTACAAAATTTCCCTTTTGTGAAATAGAGGAACTTCCCTTTCCTAGGCCCTGGCAGTTTCAAACTCAGGGAGAGAGAAATTATGTCTGCATCCCTTTGTGATTACAGGATGGAGATTTCAGCAGGAGCCCAGACTTATCCCATGCAGAAGAAAATAGATGCCAAATCTGAATTTGAAGTCTGCAAGGATTCTGAGTTGGTGCTTTTCAGAGAGGAGCTCAGCAGAAGGTGGTAGCAGGTAAGAACTACTTTCACAGAAATTATATTGCATTTTTGAGAGGTATGGGCATAAGGCTCCCACAAGAAACCACAGGAATCTATTCAGACATGCAAATTTCACTGGGTTGTGAATGTCAGGTGATGGCAACTACAAATACAACTTCACTTTCTATCTCGCTAAATTGCCTTCTCCACAGAGAATCTTGAGATTGTTCACATGAAATTAAGTACAGTGTTGTCAACTATAAAAAAACCCATAAACTCTCCAGCTCCTTTCATTTTTGGGTCAAAGTTTCTCTATCACAGTCTTAATAATGTTATTTCTTTCTTAAGATATGTAATTGCTCCTTTAGAGAGACGCAAAGGAAGTGGAAGAAGAGATTTGCAGGGAGTTGTTTCAAGGTCTGGGTTTGTTTCTGTGTTCTGGGGGGTTGAGGAGAAGAGTCTTACTGGGAATAGAGAGAATTTTCAGTTGAGGCAGTATCAAAGACTATCTTCATAAACCTCATCCTGAATTAGTGATATAAAATGTGGCTGTCATATTTATCAAGAAGGTAAACCTTTCCTGTTATTCCTCTAATCACCAAAGATTATATTCAATGTGAGAAAGTACTACTAAATTATTTATACTACTGTGTGTGGAACAACTTGTGTAGAACTGCCATTCCATTTTTGTAACATCATGATTTGGAGATCGTACTTTACCAAAAAAACCTATGATGTTCAAAGTGACTTAAAAATGTAAATTACACTTTATTATAACATTAAAAGAGCTCCATGTTATATATTTTTGACCTGCCTGTATGTATGTTTGAAGTTTAAATGATCATAAAGTATTTATTGATCTGTATTATTTATACTGTCCTGCCTGGTATTTAAAATGCCAAGCATGAACCTAATTTCATTGTGATAAATACAGACTTTGAGTAGCATAAATTAAACAACAACAGACATTTAGTATATAAAAGTCCTTTTTAAAGACATAAAATCACTGATTAGTTAAAAATTACAGAGTGAAGACAGTTTTAGTTTTGAGCTGATTTCTTCTGTATTGTTACTGCTTTTCTTATGTTTCCTTCTGTTCCTACAGTAGTATATTTATTTCTCAAAACAGATATGCCAATTAGGGAAGATTTAGCCACCACTGAGCAAAAATCTACCCTACTGAGCTACACTGGTATTTCTGTTGTCATAATATATCAAATATGCAGTTAAACAATTAGTAAAAATTGCAGTAAACATTTTCACTCTTTTGGCTTATTAGATGTAAATTAAGAATACACTGGAGTAGCAAAGCAAAATATTCAGAAATTAAGAGAACCACAAAATTAGGTTGTATATGGAAGCCTTTTTCTTTTAAAATTAAGTTCTTAAATTCTAAAGACTAGAAGAGAGTTTGCAGTGCACTAGAAGGAAAGATAGTAGTTTAGATTTTTCTTCTGTATTTTGTGTACGTTCTTTTTTTCTGTTCAACCCATCAGACAAAAAGACAATAAAATGATACAAACCTGCTGCTTCAGGTCAGCTTATCAGATGAAAATTGAACTCGGGACATTAAGAGGAATTTCTAAATATGTTTTTGTACATCCACTTAAATTGTAGTTTTGGTACTGCGGATGGAAGTGACCAAGAGTACAGGTAAAAAAGCGAGCTAAAACCAAACATAGGAGAGTTACAAGTTTTCTCTTCTCTTGGAGAACTGTGAGTGTATGACTGAGAGGTGATTGATATAAACTCAGTATTTTTCTTCCTTTTCTGAGTGCCTGCCCTTCTGCAGAAATTTTCACCTTTTTCCTTCTTACAGAGAAGTCAATCTCCTCTGTTCAGATGTTTTATGAATAATGGTTATTAATACCTACACAAGCTTATTCTACAGTATAAGTTTTCGGTTTGTTTTTTTTTTCCCTTGGGAAAGACTCACCTTGGAACCACAAAAGCTGTCCCCAGTTAACAGCAGAATTCTCTCATGGACCTGTATGTGACAATTCTGTGATAGTTTAATCCCAGCTGTCAACTAAGCAGCAAATTCCCCTACCCAGTGGGGAATCAGAAGGGTGAAAGAAAGAAAATTCATATATTGTGATAAAGATGTTTTAATAGGGAAAGCAAAAGCTGCACACACAAGCAGAGCAAAACAAGGAATGGATTTACTGCTTTCCACGGCTGGGCAGGTGTTCAGCCATCTCCAGGAAAGCAGGGCTCCATCACACATAGCAGTGACTTGGGAAGAAAAATCACTCCACATGTCCCCCCCTTCCTCCTTTTTCCCCACTTTATATCCTGAGCATAATGTCAAATGGTCTGAAATATTCCTGGAGTCAATTCTGGCCGTCTGTCCTGGCTGTGTCCTCTCCCAGCTCCTTGTGCCCCCCAGCTCACTCACTGGTGTGGTGTGTGAGAGGCAGAAAAGGCCTTGGCTCTAAGGCCTGATCAGCAGCAAAAACATCTCTATATTATCCACAGTCATGTCAGTACAAATCCAAAACACAGCTACTGTGAAGTAAATTTACTCTAAACCAGCACAAACACATAGAAATATTTGTCTGATGCTTTAGTAATTGCAGCTCTTAATCATTTTCTCCCCCCTCTCTTTTTTAATACAGTGGGCATGTAGCCTTAAAAAAACCAAAACAACAACCAACCAAAATCAACCCAAACAAATCAACACAAAAAGCAATCCCCAAAACAAAAACAAGAAACCTGGCTGAACATCCAGAGTGCTAGTCATTAATTAGAGGAGCTCACAGCAGAGCAGTTAAAATGCACCTGTGCCACACATGTGGCCTGGGCACGCTGGGTATATTTTTTTAAACAATTACAACGTTAATTCTTAACAAAACAGCAGACATCTGGTCCACTCTGAACAAAGAATCATAGAAAAAAGCCAGATTGAAACAGACTATCTAGTCCATTACTCTGTATTTGGAGGTAATCTAAACCTGTTGCTTCTAGAGAAGCCAGGCAGAATCTCTCGTGTATTATGGCAAATGAACAACTGCTCCACTCTCTGCTTGCCCTTGGACTTCTGTCAGAAAATTCATTTTAAATACCAGGCAGGAAAGTATAAATAATACAAATCAATATATACTTTGTGATCATTTAAACTTCAAACATACATACAGACAGGTCAAAAATATACACCATGGAGCTCTTTGTCATAACAAAGTGTAGTTTAGGTTTCTAATTTGGTTCACTTTGAACACCATACGTTTTATTGGTAAAGTACGATCTCCAAATCATGATGTTGCAAAAATGGAATGGCAGTTCCACACAAGTTGTTCCACACACAGTAGTATAAATAATTTAGTAGTACTTTCTCACATTGAATATAATCTTTGGTGATTAGAGGAATAACAGGAAAGGTTTACCTTCTTGATAAATATGACAGCCACATTTTATATCACTAATTCAGGACGAGGTTTATGAAGATAGTCTTTGATACTGCCTCAACTGAAAATTCTCTCTATTCCCAGTAAGACTCTTCTCCTCAACCCCCCAGAACACAGAAACAAACCCAGACCTTGAAACAACTCCCTGCAAATCTCTTCTTCCACTTCCTTTACATCTCTCTAAAGGAGCAATTACACATCTTAAGAAAGAAATAAAATTATTAAGACTGTGATAGAGAAACTTTGACCAAAAAATGAAAGGAGCTGGAAAGTTTATGGGTTTTTTTATAGTTGACTGTGGCTTATGTGATCATCAGAACAATTTGAACGATGCATTAAAGAAGTGTTGACATTTTTAATATGATTGTTTTCTTTCAATGTGTAATATCTGCAGGTGTGGTAGCTATTTCTGAAAATATGAATGTGAGGCTTCAACAAGTGTCAGTTTGTGAGTTTGTCATATACTCTTCAGGCATTTGTTGCTTATGTTACTCATTGCTTGGTTGTTTGGTTTTTTTCTGTGCATAGTAGAGCTTAAATTGCTTCCAGGAATAAGAGATGGTATGTCTGTACCTTCAAACCCTTGTGATTTCAGATGTAGGATGGTACTCTGGAGTCCTTGATCACAGACAAACCTGTTCAGGTAGGGACACAGAGTGGGTTCGCCCTGGCTGGATGCCAGGCACCCACCAAAGTCTCTCACATTATTCCCTGCAAGTGGAGAGGGAAGGGAAAATATAACAAAGGGTTCATGGGTAGAGATAAGGACAGAGAGAGAGATCACTCAGCAAATATTGTCATGAGCAAAACAGACTAGAATTGGAGAGATTAATTGAATATATTTATAGCAAAATCAGAGCAGGACAGTGAGAAGTAAAATAAGACCTTAAAAACCCTTCCCCCACCACCTCCTTCTTCCCAGATCTACCTCCTCCCCTCCAAGGGCAAAGGGAGACAGGGAATGGGGATGATGATCTGTTCCCACTCATTGTTTCCATTGATGCTCGGTTAGAGGTGTCCTTCTCTTTCTCCAGCGTGAGGTCCCTCAGAGAGGAGACACTTCTCCATGAAGCTCTCCAAGTTGTGAATCCCTCACACAGGCAACAGTTCTCCACAAACTTCTGCAATGTGGGTCACCCTTCCGAGGGGTCATTCCTTCAGGCACAGCCTGTTCCAGCCTGGGTTCCCTGCAGGGTCACAGGTCCTACCAGGAAAGCTGCTCCAGAGTAGGCTCCTTACATTAATGCAACATTACTTTCATCCAGATTTCTTCAACTCACTTAGCAGCTAAATAATTTCCTTACTACCTCTGTATCATCCTGTCTACTATATGACTCAGTCTTTAGATTAAGATGTCCCTTCAAGGAGTAATAATGAAGAATACAGTAAAAAAGAGATGGTTCTGGTCTGTCTTCAGCTTGCTTTCTTATGGTTTCTGTCTTAACATTTTCCATTGGCAGAGTTTTGAAAAGACTCAGGTGTTTATATTTTCTTCTGTCAAGACAGAGTAGATGAAAATGTTTTCTCTCAGACAAGTAGAGAGACATATTCAGTTGGCTGTTTCCCACTTAACAGTAGAAAGGAAATTAAAAGAAGAACTGGAAACTGTATTTATTCAAGGTCTGGAAATGCCTAAAAAGAAAAAACATTACCTCAATATTCTATAGTGCATGTACAGTGCATTCTAAATAATAGCTAATTGCATCACTTAACCAAGATATTGTTAACAAAACATTTTTAAGCTCATGCTCTCTAAACTGCACAGTGAAATACATGGGTATCTACATATGCCAGCAAAATGTAAATATTGTCAGTATCTCTATAGATTTTGCTCTCATTTTCAAAGTAATCAGCTAAGCTTTTGCCACACAAGGCAATTTTGGAGGCTTTATGTAGAAGTCCATGAAAAGGAGAAAAAAGATCATATAATGAAAAAAAAGTATTAGTAAAACTCCGTGAAATACAGAGTAGTAGCCTCATCATGCCGCATGCATCCTTCTGGCCCGCACATTACTCAGTATAATGGAAAAAGTCCAAAGAAATATTAACTGGGAGAAAAACAAAATTGAAAAACAGCCTGCAGCTGATGGCAGAGGTAGCTGTGGATGGCAGCATATAGTTCATTCACCAGTGTCTTTGAAGGAAGGAGTAAAAGTGAAATTTTAGCATGGAGGTAATTGTCAAGGAGAAGAAGAAATTTCCATTAATGGAGAGCTCAAAATTTAGCCTCAGTCTCTGAACTTTCTCTTTAATAGAGATGGAGTTAAATATGCATTTATGTCTCACTGAAAAAAAATTCTAGGCTCTTGTTCTGATATCTTTGCTGTCCCTGTTCCCTGTGTAATTGGGACTACAGATATGCTGCATGTTTTGAACTGAAGCCTCCCCAAGAGTCTGGTGATTTCTGCGTCCAAAAGCAAGGGCAAACTATAAAGGATATCCTCAGATCAAATGGATTTCTTCCCTACTGTATACTTCGAAAATGGCCAGGGGCTTCAATGGTCCTATCAATGTGTTCTAATGTTATATCTGAAAAACCAGGTTCTTCATTAGTATTCTCCATTTTGAGTATTTCTCTCTTTTCCTTTTGGCCCCCCAGGGGTAAAAGCAAAAAAAAGTATTACTCGATCTTTTACCTTTCTGTTGTTTCGGTATTTTGTTTTGGGTTTTTTTTTTTTTTATGTCTTTCTTATGATGCAGATTTCTGCTGTGATATGTGTGTGCCGAGATCAGGTAACTTGGTTATCAGCCATGTAATGACAACATGATTCTTTTCACATACCATTCACAGCAGTGTAACTCAAGATAGTTTATTTCTCCTCCTGTTTTATTGGGGCAATCACAGTCATTTCTGTGTCATTTACCAGGTACCTCTGATCAGGTATATCCCAAAACTGATATGAAAATTGTAATTGCCTTCTTCTATTTTCCCTGTGAATGCACCTTCTCCATTGTATTTGCTTTAAATCAGATTCAGCATCTGGCAGCCTTATTTTGTATTCCAGCTCAGACTGTAAATGTGGATAGAATTTATCTAATTGAAAATGAAGTTAATGATAGACCACTAAATTCTATCATATGTCCCTAAATGTTGAAATTATTTACTATTGCTAATGTAGACCATAAACCCAAATTCTTCTACAGTCATCAATTCTGGCTAGAAATTTATTCAGGGTGTCATCTTCACCTCTTCACTGTTTGATTAATGTGCTCTCGTGTGCTATGTTTGAAGAATGTAGAATGGCTGAGTTGGTTGAGTCCTGCAGGGTCTTTGCCTTTTCAATTCCTTCCATCTCTTTCAAATTCCAGAGCATTCTCGTGCCACGTGCCTTTTGTTTGTTCAGAACAAAACTTCTCCTGCACAATCACCCAGGAGAGGTCTAATGCACAGACTAAAATTCATAAAAGCCTCTGAGATTCTTGTTTGCCAAGCACAGGAAGAAACCCAAACCATTGGATCATCTCTCAAACCACTCAGTATTTCTTTCCTCCTGTTCTTCCCGCTTTACCATCCCATGCTCAGATCCTTTCTGAGTTATGAAAAAGTGTGTTTTAAAAACATGTCAGAGATTGATGTGGAAATGAACAGTATGAACATTTGCATGCTGCTTCCAAATACATCTTTTATGCTCTTCTACCATTTTACAGGAATGAGTGTGGTCTGAGCCTTGAGAAATTAAAGGGGCAGATTACACGTGCCAGTGTGCACAATGTATTATAATGACCTTTATCAACTGCAACAAAACAAAGAAATCTCTGAGAGGACAGGAAAAAAATCTACTTAACCAACCTTCTGCAAGTTGTGATTTGCATCCTCTGAGCACATTCATGCCTGTTCTCATCACAGATTTATTTTTTCAGTTGAAGGAAATTTTAGTTCTCACTACGCACTCTTTTTTCTTTGCAAAAACCAAGCTCTGCACAGTGGGCACTGTGGTAGATTATCTGGTGGGGTCTTTGTCATATTCACAGATCTTAAAAAGTGTGTAGGTATCTCTGGGTTCACAGAAAATATATATTTATCTCATTAATGAGCTGTCAACACGTTCTGTTTCTGCAATAAATATTCGGGTGCTCATCTTTGCAGCGTGTCCCAAGGTACAGCACAACCAGCAAATGTATTCTCAAGGTTCCACAGCAGATGCATTGCTCAATGTTTCATACAGGACTAGTAGCAGGTCAATTAACAAGTGATTACCTGCTTTACATGGTTCTTTTTCGGGTCATTAACTTCTTGAGGAATGTTTAGGGAAAGCACTATCTCTTGCCATTTAAACTGCCAGAAAAACCTAGTCAATTACTATGTAAATCACTCATTCTAAGTAACTTGGTGTTACTGAGATTCTATTAGAGTTGCTCATTACTGGTTTCTCAATCGTTGAATATAGAAATATAAAATATACATAGAAATATGTTTTGCTCTGTATGATTTATTGTAAACAGTAAAAATTGCTGGCAAATTATTAGTCCTGCAGTGAAGTAGTATGTTTTAACTTCAACTTTTTTTTTTTATTCACACTTGCTATCTTTTATTTAATACATAAAGGAAAACATAAATGATTTGGGTTAACAAATGCAATCTCCATACGTATTGGCGAGTCTCAGTAAATATCTAGATTTCAAAACATAAATGTAGACACACCCTGTTTTTTGGTCTATTTTCTGGGGCTTTTTAGTTATCTGATTTGGTTTCCCTTATAAGATCAAGACACCAACAGATGAATCTGAGTGACTCCATTTTGGATAGGCGACCCAAATAATTATGTGTACTTTTGATTACAGTGGGTTATGTGATCAACATGTTAGAAATCAGAGCATTATTAAGCACTTGAGTCTTGGCTACCAAAAAAGTAGACTTTAACATTAAAAAAATTAGAATTAAAAGGTTAGTAAAGGAGACCACTACCATTAGTTCAAGTATAACATACTTAGTGCATATATATTGCTGCCAACACTCTCTTAAAACCTCAGATTAATTATCATTTTGATATCTTTGCCAAGCAATATATCTTTGATTGCAGTTAGGCTGTTACAGCTAATATTTCATTTAAATCACACTCATGGCAGATTAAACTGATTGTTCTTGCCCTACACCTGACAGAAATGGTGAAAAGTACCTTGTCCCTTTTTGTGCATGTTTGTTTCCTTTTCAAAAACCAATTACTTTCTCTTTCATTTTCAAACTTAAATTGTTTGTTTAAAATTTCCTCCTATATTATGCCTTCTAAAATGTCATCAGTCTTGCTGCTTTTCCTTGGTTTCTCTTCAGGGCATCTATTTGTTACTATGTATCATACATATGTATATATTTAAAATGATATCATGGTTTGGACTAGAAAGAACAGTAATTGCTCCGGAAGACTTGGGAAAGGCAGGACCTGCTACTATCCATGGTGCTGAAAAGGCTCCCGTAACAGGGAATAATTTATACATAACCAACTACCACAGATCTGCAGTAAATTTTAGAATTCAGAGACAGTAGTAGCTCCTATAGATACTGTGAGTGTGATATATTGCAGCACAGGAATCTGGTTTGAAACAGTTATTGGTGGGCTACAAACTAATTCTCTCTCCAAAACTCACCTTTTTGTGCTGCTTTACCATAAATTGCTCGTGACCCAAAGGGACATTTTGTTCTTGTAGGTTTTGCAATGTCTGTAGTCTACTAAGCTGGAATTTCAACTAGCATGAGATGACATGTACAACAAGAAGAAAACATAAAACATTTTTGAGTGCAGTCCAAAAGTGATGGGTTTTATTAAAATAACTGCTTCTGCTCCTTGCTACCAAAAAATAAAACTAGATTGGAGGGAGGGGAGATGTTTTGCTATTGTTAGGTTTGTTTTGTTGGTTTCTATTTTGGGGGGGTGGGAGGGGGGGAAGTTTTTTTGTTAGTTTGTTTTAAAAAAATACTTTGAATTAAAGGTTTGGTCCAGAATTCCAATGACCTGCTTTTAATCCATAGCAGATTCCTCTGTGAAACTCACTGTGCCGGTTTATTCCCAGGTCTCTTATTTTGGATAAATATATTAGTGGGTATTTGTTAACATACCAGATAAATTTAGACTTAAACCTTGTCTTTAGAGATAAAAAATCTAATTCAATGTGTTTTTATTATTTGCTTTATGATTGCCAGTATGGTATATCAATTACCATTTTTAGCATTTTTCATGTCAAATCCAATGCAAATTAATTAGGTTGTGCATGTTGCTTGCACTTTAAGAAATGATGCACTGTGATAAATTATTGAGGGAAAAGCAGAAAATATAGCTGGCGAGTCTTTTTTAGAATTCTATCTTTAGTTAATCAGCTTTATTAAAATGCCAGTGAAAACACATCACTGTAAAGTGAAATCTTTTCTCTAGTAACTCATAGCTGTAAAACACTGGTGCAATCATTTGTATTTACAGCATCACATCCTAAATGGTGGGTCTCTGATAAAAACATAACTCAAAAAAAACCTCCAAAACACTTTGTCTTACCATGTAGTATGGCATATTAACAAAATTAATAACAATGACTTTACCAGGTAGAAAACCACCACTTTAAAATGCAAAATAACTCCAAACTATTGTGCAAGATAATGAAACCAGAACTTGAAGGAATAGGGCAATATGATTGTCCCTTATAAATTACCACAGTTAGACCTGTTTTGCAAAGTATGAATATTTCTGTCCATTTCTGTGGGACCAGAAATATAATTAAATTTGCCTTGAAAGAGGTGAGGTTTATCTGCTATCAGTACACCCTTTGTAGATTTGCTGATTAAATGCCCACTTTGTTATAATGAATGATAAGCTTATATATGGTTGTAAACTGCAAATGAAATATGCACCAAATTAGATAATGGTGAAACTGTGTATTAGTTTGTCATGAGGACACATGTTAAGTATTCCCCTTTGAAATGTTCCCTACTTATGTTGTTGAGATTTGGAAATTATATATCCATTTTCAGAACACTGAGTTTCTATTAGTTTTGTTTTGTTATGCTACAGGTCACCTTGCATTCTTAACTTGTTACTTTGCATCTACAGAGAACAAAACATTTAAAGTATCATGAAGGCACTGGGGGAAAAAAAACAAAAACAAAACCACCAGTAGTTTAAATAGAAGCTTGAAAGCATCTGGAGATGGAAAAAGGATGAATGTGTCAGGAAAGAAAAAAAGAAAAAGAAGTGAAATGAGAGAATTACAATAGGGGGGAACTTTCTGGTCTCTGACCATTGCAAATTTTCCTATGCACTCACATAAATCACAGAGAAAGGAAGAAAGAAATATTCAACCTAAGAAAATTCCCCATTATATCACACGCACATCTTTGCTCTTTTCCTTTTCAAAGTAGGCTTAGAAAGAACAAAGGGCTTAGAACTGCTCAATGATATTATGCCAGGAAGGTACTGTACTTGGGGTTCCATTTTTTCACCTCAAACAGGATTTAATTCAGCTGTCAGAGAGGGCTTTTTAGTTTGTAGACAGAGTACGGGCAGGCAGAATTCTGTTTGTTCTTTAAAAATAGTCCAAAATACTCCAGTCTTTGTGAAAAATTCTTGAAGCTTGAATAGGAAATAAATTCAAAGTCAAATTCCCTATTAAGTTAGCCATGATGCTTGTTTCTTATTCCTCAGAGAGCAGTATATCACTGTTCTACTGAGGCTAAAAATAAGCTTCATATAAAAGTGAGTGCTCACTTTATCGAAGATTTTCTTTTTTTTTTTTTTTTATCTGAAAGTCAAAGAGGTCTTAAAGTTATACCAGGTCAGTTATTATTCTAATTTCATTTTTTTCACTGGTGCTATTCTTTTTTTGATCTCAGGCTGAAGTTACATAGCTGGGCTGTGATAGACAGGTACAATAGGAATTGAACTGACCCAGTAATGCCTCCTCTTTTTTTAAAGCAGTGATAACACAGACAAAGAGCACCAAGACAAACATCTTTCTGTAAGTCCTTTTTCTTTGATAATTTAGAGAAAGACAGTCTATGATACTTTCTAAATTAATGTTATGGTGGCCAAGAACCTTTGTTTAATTTTTCTATCTTCACCTTCCTATGGTGGGGAAAGAATAATTTTTTTGTACCATCCTGCTAGAAATTGTACGTACATATAATTGAATATAGCTAGAACTGTGCAAATACTGTATTTTTGGTATTGTAATGAGAGGCTAGATTTTAACCTGCGTCTTCCATCCATTTGTGTTTCAACTTTTGTGGAAAAAAAAATTCAAGGACCAAAAAAAAAAGAAGAAAGTGGTAGATTTCAGCTTCTGGTTTATATAAAACAAGTGTTTTATTATGTAACACAAAAAAAAAGTCATTCAAGGCCTTGGGTCATCAGTTTGGTTTACAGCACTTCAACACATTCACTTTGATGACAAATTCAACGGAGTTCTCACTATGAAAACAGTTTTTAGAAACCACGATTAAACAGTAAACTTAGTAATTATATCTGTGGGCTTGGACTTAGCGAAATACAAGCAATTTCCTATATGTGCATTTCTATTTTTACTATGGTTGATGACACCATATCAGGCTAAGCTCACTTAAACATCCTGCTTCCAGCTATGATAAAGACTGAGCAACTCTTCACACATCACCAAGAATGACTAATATACAAGGAAGAGTCACAGAAAACTTTGTTACACCACAGGTTTTACTTATTTTGGAAGGAATTAAATAGTTTCCTTATTTATTTTGTCTCTCTATATTGCTTTAAAAATAAAAATTGTCACATAAAAAATAGATTTTCACTTTCCTGTGTAGGAGGTAGAAGCAGGCACCAAGGCCATCAGTGATGACAAGGAAGGTGTACTCAGCAGGACATTTATAGCTTGGATTCAGCTGAATGAACATGCTAAACTAGATCCTTCACTGGTGTAAATGGAATGCAGTTCCCACTGATGCTGAAAGAAATCACACCACCTGAGAACCCCACAGCAGAATTATCTGAAATCCTGTAGGGAAAAGATTAGGATGTGACCCAGCACTTCCTTCATCATACAGGAGCAATTTAATTCCAGTAATTCTTACGATGCAATTTTGGAGTTGTAAATATTAGCTTTCATTTTTTATTGTGTTTATTCACAGGTTAAAAAAAAATTACAGTTTATTCCTTCCACTAGGGAATACTCACAGACACATGTATGACACATATGTGTGTTACAGGATATATGATTTCAAGTCCAGCTCTAACCCTATGCTTTTGATAATATTGGGGTAAGACTTTTATGTAATTATTTTCAAATTAATGTGTTATTACATTAATTTTACACTGGTTTAACTAAGTAATCTGGGCATCAATATACTGTTTATGTAGAGGAGAATAACTAATCTGATTTATTCCTAATAAGAGCCTGGTTCTGTACCTTATTGCTGAATTTGTTGAGGGGTTTTTTTTTCCTTTCCCAAAAGACAAAGTTCTTGTTTGTCTGGAAGGGTTTTTTAACCTCTTGGCTGAGTGATACATTTCTGTTTATCAGCCACCTGCATCTCCTCAATGCATTCTGAGGCAAAAACCAAGGCATAAGAAAGTCCAATTTTAAATTCAATCAGTTCCCAAGTTGTCTGATGCAATGGTTTCCATTTCAACAGCTGCCTCTGTCTACCTCACCCACACGGAGGAACCAGCTTCCTCTGGAGATCTCAAAACGTACAGTTGGCAGCTAAAATTCAATTTAAGCCTGGCCAGGTACAATTTTATTGGCACTGGTCCCAGGTCTTGCAATTGACTTTTAACCCCCTCAGAGCTTTCCTTGTGTGCCTGATAGAGCTGTGCGCCGCGTGACAGCTTCAGTGAAGTCCAACTGCTGCCTTTTGTTGCTCTGTGCAGCAAAATATTTTGAGCTCATAAACCATCAGCTCTGCATTTTGAGTGGCATTTGTAAGAAGCCTTCATGTTAATTATCCTCAAAGAAAATAGCGAGTTGTATATGTTGTTATCAACAGCTGCTTTCCAAAAGCTACACTACAGAACACTGCTCGCTTTCTTGAATGCCAGTGTTTCATGACCCCTAATGTTTAACTTTTTTACTTTGAAAATACTTTTCTTACTTTATGAACAATTTTCAACACTTCCAGTTTCTCTGATAATTGCTCCCATAACTGAGCATTCAAAATGATTCATAGGAATAACAGGATAAACAGAGTTTATCCCTCAGCAGAAGAAAAGAGTAAAGGGATTCCTTTTGTCCCTAGAGTTTGTTGTTCTTATAGGTAGCATATTCTGATTACTATGGACTAATGTGAAATAGTAAAAAATTTCTCTATCCCAAAGTCCTTTGTCATGTTAGGGCTGTGCTTCATTTTTTTTTTTTTTTTTTAGGCAATTCAGCAAAAGGAGCAGCGAATCAAATGCAACTGAGAGCAAAACACTGGCCTTCAAAAATTCAAACTGGAAACATCACAGCAGAAGAGAATTTTTATATATTTATTCCCTAGTCTTTGCAATAGAGTTCAGAAGATCAATTTTATCATAGTTCTGGGTACTAGAAACCATGAAATTATTAACTAGAGTCATATGTTTATTTGATTGGTAAAAAAAAAAAGGATTGGTTTGTGCATCATCTGTGACAGTAACCTAGATTAAAGGGTAAAAATTTGATATACGAGAAATCTTTTACGCCTACACATGGTCTTGGGTTCATCCTTTCACAGCAGGCTACCAGCTAGCCACAGGTAATGCAAGCAGTTGAAGCTCACAAAAGTGTTTTAACTGCCCAAACCTATCTCTGCCTAGAGAGCTACTCCTCACATCCACCAGTATCCTGCAATGTGGAACAAGAAGGGAATAAAGCAACAGGGGGAAGTTACTAGCAGCAATTATTCATCACAGCCCTTCCCATTCTGTCTTCTGTGACTTAGAGATTGAGAACTGGCAGATTTAAAGGCGGGAGAGAGGGGAAATCTGTTTTCTCAGATGATGTTCACGGGTCTTTGCCTCCTTACTTCTCACTGCATAGTACTATTACCCTGGTGGTCTGAGGTATTTCATCAGATGAAAGAAAAGAGGGAGCTTTGAGTAACTAACTGAATTCCAGATCACTTGTTTTTCAAGAAGACAGTGGGCACACATGTATAAAATATGAGTATCTGGGAACAAGTGAAATGAAAGAAGTTCCTTCAGATTATTTTTCACTGTGAAACTGAGGTCAAAGATTGAGGCTTTGGTTTGAAGACCAAGCATGGCTGAGTCAGTTTGGATAAAACACAAGTATTAGGAGTTTGTATTGTTTCTCACATTGCCTGTGGTTTTGACTGAAATATCAATAGAATCTGATCTCCCTTTTTGTTCTTAACATTGCAAAATACTATGTTTTCTTAATCCTTTCTAGCACTGAAGAAGAAAGTGAGGAGTCTCTCTAGATTTTGGGCTGGAGAAAATGAAATCTTTATCTTTGGCCACCTCTGACTCATTTTTAGTGAAACTGAAAGAGTTCAAGTCAGTGTTAGAAACGGTAAGAATTTACAGGCACTTGTTTTTCCCCAAATATCAATATTTTCTGAACTTTTAAAGTCTTTCCTGACAACAGTAAATGGGAGAAGAAATAGTGTTTGGTTTATTTTTAAATGGGAGAGGGGAAAAGAAATAGAGAAATCAGTTATATCAGTAAGTTATTGAGAACTGGGAATTTCTTGTCAGAGGAACTGTGGTGTAATTGAAACACAGCTCAGGGACCCAGCAGAAGTGGGTGCCAAGGATCCACAAACTTCTGTTAAGGAAGAATGGATATGGAAATAGAGAGAAATGAAGTCTGCTTTAACTGTTTATTTATGCAAACAGCCATCTCCTGTATTGCTTGAGGTTAATTTCTCATTACTCATGATTCAGCAAATTCTTTGTGCAGTGCTTCACCACAGTGTTTTCATTTAGACATTCAGTGATAAAAGCAAATTATATTTTCTAACATGGGGAATATTTTTCTGTTGTGTTGGGTTTTTCCATGCTGTGAATGTTTGCGAACAAACTTCACATCCAGAAAATGGCGATGGCCAGCCAAGGTTGTGACTGATAAAACCGAAGCTTAATGAAGTTCATTTGCTAAAATTGTCCTTCAGGATAATTGAGACACAGCACCTTGAGCAGTGGGCCATATCTACTGCATCAATTTGGAAATGGAATTCTGTTTGTATGGCAGTTGCTTTTAGATAATGTGTGCAATTGGCTATGAAGTGCAGCTAGATAATTCCTGTGAGTGACTCATTGGGTAGTTGCGTTCAAATAAGTACTGTAATAAACCTTAAGATTGTTTTCTTCAGCAATTCATCAATAATTTACTGTATACAAAAAAAGTCAGTACTGCTCTAGAAATTTCTACAGATAATTTTCCCATCTAAAACACTATCACAATCATGCTAAAGCATATATTGAGGTAGCTGGAAATTATGCATGCAGATTCCATTTACAATAATGTAGGTTAGGTGAATCATCATTGCTGGGTTGAGAAAGCTATGGGTAAATATGCTGGTGAGTGTCTAGAACTTGGGGAGAATAACAAGAGAAAGGAGAAAATATTTAACCAAAAGAGGAATTACCTAAGTAGGAAAGTAGAAACTCTGAAACCATGTGGTCTTCATTTACTAAGTGAGATGTGTGTGTACTTACCAGCTTTAATAGCAAGCTCTCTTACAGGGATATTGGTGACAAACTGGAATATCCGTGGGATATCTTACTGGGATATCAGCGATTGAAGAATGTTATTTGGTGGTTTAAAAGGAGTTACTGCAGGTTCCAGGTAGAAATGCAATTGAAGAGATGAGCACAAATACTGTGTATCTCATGGGCTGGCTAAAAGAGAAGGAGGTGGCTTCACAGATTGGAACGTTTAACTGCCAGGATTGGTATCCCCGTAATTTCGAATGACCCAGGAGATGACATACATGTGCAGGGAGAAAGAGGAGAAGAAAAATTCCCCAGGCAGAATAGTGTGGACAAGGAATAGGATTGACATTGCTTTGTTTTCAGTGACTTGTTTGCTGTACTTTAATTCCATTTATTAGAATCATAAGTTTCTGTGAAACTGTATAGTCATGCATAGAGAGTGAATGTGTGTGTTTGTTTCCAAAAGAGAAGCTGGCTATATGTGGTATGGCACGTGCTATGCAGAGACTTTCTCTGGTAATTTTCTCCTCAGATAACAATTACCAAGTGTTTTTGTTACAACAATTTCCAATAGTCTTTATAATTTCATTGTTCACAGGTTTTTAACTATGGCATTGTACAGTACAGCATAGTGAAATTTATTCATAAAAGTGGCTCCAGTTTCCCCATGATTATCATTGTCTTCAAAAGCAAAGGCTTCAAATTGTTCTAAAACATCAACAGTAAATATTTTACTACTGAACTCAATTCACTGTGATTAAAGAGATTAGCATTATTGAGTACAGTAGTCATCTCTCTTAAAGTTTGAGTTTCACAAAAAATAATGAGAAGCCCTTGATCTCTTGCCCGTTGATATAGCTTGTGGGAGTAAACAGAGCTAACTTTCTATGTTGAAAATAGGGAATAAAGTGTATTACTTCAGGCTAAAATGAATCTAGGATTTGTATTTGGATAGCTTTTTAAAATTTGGATATAGCTAATTGCAACACTGCCTGTAAACTCTATTAAAATCTTGTGGTCTCAACCTTACCTCCCTAGATGTTGTGTCTGGCAGTTTGCCTGGGTTGCCTACAGAGTGAAAAAACAGAAATATTATATGCAAGAAAATACAGAGGCTGTAAAACAGACTACCACAGGCAATGTCTTCAGTGTCATCCAAAAGTTTTATTAATTGTTCAAAATGTTACCTGAAATAACATTTTTTGCTGAAGTGTCTTTCCTGAGAAGGATTTTTTTTACTGAGACTAAACTTACTTTGCACTCTAGTGAAGTATAATGGTGTTCAATTCCTTTTGCTTACCCTGTCTACAGGGTATCCTGCCTCAATGAGTCCTGTGGAAGCTTATCAACCAGTGTGTGTCCCTTCAGAAGATTACCTCCGTGAATATTTAAGGAAATAATTCTGTAGAGATCCATCACATTGTTACTGCTTTAAATATTCCTTTGTAAATAAGCTTATGGGTCCCAGAGGAAGAAAGCATGCTCAATTACCTTCTAGAGTGCATTTTTACTAAATTCCAGGGTGAAGAAAATGATGGTCAAGAACAGGCAAGACTTTTATTATAAATGGGTCTCAGTAGAATTTAATATGATTTTTAGCAGATTAGGCACTTATGGTTGCATTCTGCATTTGAGCACTTAAATTTCTGTGCATATTGTTTACGTATATTTCCTTCCCTTCCTAATGGAGATCCAAACTGCAGTTTTGGGTTTGGGGCTTTCATGTATTTTTCATTTTTCTCCTAAAACGTTCAGTTCTGACAGTTCTGGTGCACAGTGATTCACGGAGTTTTCTTATCCAATTCTCAGCTACCCATAGATATAACACATTTAGTCTTCTCCATCATTCTTTGCTCAGTCCCATTGAAGCTGCTGTCACTGCAACGTTTTACTTTCTTCTATCAAGGCAGGCATGAAATTTCCAGTGGAGCGAGTGCGAATGCTAAGGCAGCTGCATGGGTCAGCAGGCAGATGGAAGGGGGGAGGGATTGGGAAAGCTAAACAGTCTGCATCCTTCTCTAAAAGACAGCAAACCACAGGGCAGGGATCTGCAAGCTGATGATTTGACAGTGCAATGCCCTTTAGTTGTTTGACTGGATTTACAAGTTCTGTTTAGCTGACAGATATTTTGGCTAATACCCTTCCCTAGTTTTTGGTTGTTTTTTTTTTTTTCCTTTTGACTATCAGAAATTCTGTCTAAAAATTTAAGCAAGCTCTTGTTGTACAGCAAAATAAACAGATTTCTCTTACAGATAGGAGACACTCTCTAAGATTTTTGTTTCTATAAATACCCCAGCGAATACCAAATATTGACCTAAACAAATGCAGTTTACTGAGAGTGTCAGTAAACAATCTGGAAAATAATTCAGAGGATGCAGCTTTATTTGGTTTGGAAACTGCTATTCCAAGCTTACAGCACACGGTCCAATATATTTTTCTCCTCTGTGTATTTTTGTAATTAGTCACTGTCCTGACTAAAAATCAAATAATTAACTTTCAAGGACACCAAATTAAAACCAAGCTAAGTAAGAAAAGTGTAGAAATACAAAGGAATTTGTCGTAAGTGAAATTTTAGTGATTAAATATTTTTGAGTTTCTGAGATAATTGTTAGTAAATATTTTGAGTTTCTGAGGTAACACAGTTTTAAATATACTGTGTCTAAAAATCCATGTGAGAATCAAAAGGTAACTGTTTTAAAACAATAGAATCAGTGGTCCTGGACAGAGATAGACAGAAGTTTGTAATGGTAATTACAATAATCAAGGGAACGAAAAAGAACTTTTGCTGGGATCACATGTTGACTGTACACTGAATTATGCCTTGAAATCATGTGCAAAAATAATTGTTTCATTGTTTCATTTACCCAAGGTCTCCCCTTGAAGCTTTTGAGAATGGACCAGCAGTACTGGGCATGTCCAGAAGTGGCCAGGGACGAAGCGCTGAAAACACAAACTGTCCATTCCCTCCCCTCCAGTTTTTAGTGTAAATCTCAGGTATCTGATGCTATCTGTGGGAATGTGGTTATGAATATGTCAAACTCCAAAACACTGAACAGCAGGAAGTGTGTGGGATGAGCCACAGATGGAGAGGACGAAACCAGGAACATTGGCTGTCAAGAGGAAAGCAAACAGCGACTTTATTACATTTTGGGTGTCCTACATTCCGGCTCAGCCCAGCTAAATGTTTCACCAGGTATGCCTGCATTAGCATGGGATTTGAAGTTCATCTCCTTGCTGCCCTTCGTTCTGTGCTCTGGTTTCATCACAGAGCAGCCTGATGGCATGCAAATGAGATTCTTTTTGGGTTAAAGACAGCCAGAAGCCACGGTCCAGGAATATGTCTATTTGCTCCAAGCATTAATGTGCATGAGCCTTCAAACTACAGTTATGCTGAACTAAAACTCCCCTATGCATGTCATAAATGTATTTCAGGTCCTTAAACAGCAATTTATTTTTTTTTCTCTACAGAACCATTCCTATTTGTTCAGACTTAGTCATTGAACCTTGGACTGTATGTCAGTAGCAGAGAGCAGAGGAAGGACAAGGTGACATAGTCATTCTCTGTCTAAATTCTGTGAATATGTAAAGCCTTCCATGAATTCACATAAGGCTTAGTGCAATAGAGAAGCTTCAAGGATTTAGGTTTTGACAGCAGTTACTTGTTGGAATCCATAAGGTTAGAGGATTTTTAAGAAATGGTTAAAAGAAGTATGTAGGCCTGAGACTAAAGTTTTGTTAGGATTGCAAATACAGCAGAAAAGTTTCCCATGCAAGCAGAAAAGTTTCCCAAGCAGTAGACGTGACAAACCACAATAGGTCTCTGTGGAATTGGCTTTAGGATGGCAACAAGGTTATTTAATCTATGTCTTTAGAAGGTTAGCATGAATAGAACTTTGTTCTTTGTCTCTTATGAACTAGTCTTTGTTTTAACTATCATTGCGTGTGCTTTGTGGGATTGGATAGAATGATTGTCAATACGTGTTTTCTGGATAATTTTATGTATTTCTGTACCAGCGCTGCTGGAGGAGACATTTTTGGTGTGGATCAGTGAGCTGTCATGTCTCCATTTTGTATTTTGAGACTGATGTGCTGGAAATAAAAGCAAAAATCTCTTCACTGGTCTGGTTACAATGTTATCCATATTTGGATATTTTGCCACGGCCTAGTGGGTTCCTTTTATAAGACGTGGGTTCCTGACACCATTGGACTTGTACCTGTCCCGTCCCCTGCAGTTACTGAGGTTAAAGGTGAGAGACAGACTGAGAGGGTTTGCTTGCCAGAACTTTCTAGGTATCCAGTTATTTTCTCTACTGCTCAATTTGAACAGTCCTTAAGATAATGTTAACTAAAACACTGATGAAATGTGCTAAATATGCACAGTGTAAAACCCTGCTTCTGCTAGACCTGTCTGGCTTGCATAATCCCAAATTCCCAGCAGTGCAACTGTGCACAAGAGAAGCTGTTCATAATTAATGCCTGAAATCCCCCCCTAACCACGCTGCTGCCCTGGTGGCTGCAGACCAATCTCACGTGCAGTTTCAGAGGCTGAATCCAGTGTGCACAGATCCAATGGCTCCCACACCTCCTTCAAGGGCTTTTGAGCTCCCTTCTCAGAGGAGCAGCTGTAGATGCTGCATTATTGTGTATACATTTCAGGGTTTCCTCTCTGGGTGTGGGTGTGTACATTGCTGCACTGGAGGAATATTTCAATGATTAATAAATGGACTGATAAGACAAGGTCAATCTGTAGTGGAAAAAAAATTATATGTTACTGCTCATAGGAAACCACAGCAGTGTGAATGAGGAAGACTATTACAGCTGTAAAATGCAAAATATGTCTATGTCTAGGTTTCTATCACAGGAGAATACTGCTGTTGTGGTGTAGCCATTTGGGTCCTTGGACTTGGAGAAATTTATCAGACTTAAGAAGCCTGATTAATGAAACATGGTAGACATGCTGATTCTCCTAACTAAAACCAACTTGAACCCTTTGCATCTTTATAATATGTTTTTTATTAGTCATTGAGGAGCCTAAATGATGCCTAAGCAGCTGCCACTCTGCAGCACAGGCACACAATGACTAACAAAAGCTTTGGTATTGACAAAATGACTTAGGGACAACAATATTTGGTACCTGTGTCCAAAAATATTCCATATCTATGTCTATAATGCCTGCCTACGTGTATTTATCCAGAGCCCATTCATCCATTCTTTTTATCATAGCATCCTGAATAAAGTTCCTTTTCATCTGTGAATGCAAGATAAAATTGATGTAAAGCTTTAAAATCCACTGTACAATTTAGTGTAGCTATCTGATTAAATGACAGATTAAAACTGAAATCAAAATCTAATTACTAGGCCTTCATTTTCCATTAAATATATACTGTTGGTGTCAGATACCCCATTTAGAAAATAAGGACACAAGCTGTTTTTTTCTCTGTATAATTACTGTTCTGATATCAGTTCTCAAACAGATTTAGTCAGATGAAAAACTCCAAGTAATGAAATTTTTTTCCTCTTTCACACACCAGCTCTGAGTGCAATGTACCCTAAGTGCACAAATTCTGAAATTTGGGCAATGGTATTGCTAAGGGTGTAGGAACTAAATGTCCTAACCTGTCATCTTCCTCTGGTGTATGCAGTAGCACTCAGGGGAAATAAATAAGAATCAACATGTAGTAGGTCTAGAAAAGAAATACCTGCAATATGTGTCTGTTAAAAATTTGTTTTGTTTTTAGTAACATGCTTGTGAGTGTAAGTGCTCATCATCTCAGTTATAATGAAAAGTAAATTGAGGAATAAAAAACTAGGATGGTTTGGACATGATTATCAAATGTTGCTTGTTTAGATAAGAAAATACAAAGGATTATTATCACACACTATTGCACACAAAACAACAAATGCATCAGAGCTATAATTCTATTAGTATAGTAAAATCATGGCTACATTACCTCAGCTATGATATTTTAAATAATAAAATGCTATATAACCACATAAATTTGATATTTTTTTAGTTGCTATCGTGAATTATCATGAATTACAAGTCAGCTGTTCAATTTTTCACCAGAAAAATTAGGGCTTGAAAATGCTGATAATTCATTTAAGTACTTATTAATTTATATGATGTTAATTACTTTGACTCAGATTGCTAGATGTTATAACAACAATAAGTAAACCATCTGCTGATGATACAGAGAAAGAAATTGAAATTTTATTAATTGAAATGTTTCTGATGATACAAGCTTACAGTCTTTATCTGCAAGTTTAAGCACTTTCAGCAAAGTCTTTGGATGTGTTCTTGCTCGGGATTCCTTGACATTAAACCCTTCCTAGGGAAAGGAAGGGGACTGGAAGAAGATACTCCTTGCATACACAGAAATGGCAAAGGGACAGAGAAGCAGAAAGATTTCTGTATTATTCTAGATTGAAACCTATAGATTGTTCTAGCCTGTTAGAGGAGTGGCCTAGGTATTAACATAACTCATGCACCAAGCTTTAAATTAACTACAGGTAGTGACAATTAAATTGCCTACAGGTAGGTATGTGTGTTCTGCATTTGACAGTGATATCTTATGTACTCCCAAAATTATGTTTTCTGGTTGATAATTGTGGGCTTCTTTGTAATACCATGGTCCAAGTGGTGGACCTTAATAGTTTGAGTGATTAATGTCATCAAAATTACCATGGGGAACAGAAAAATTCTCCTCCTCACTGGAGCTTTTTCTTAGGGACTTAAAAAAATTGGCAAAAGAGTACTGGTGACAATACCAGTGTGTCTTTGAAGAAACCTGAATAAGAGTGTAGATCCTTCCACAAAAACGTTCTTACTTCTATGGATCAAAAAGAATGATGGGGTGATCAAGGGGCAGGTTTGAGTAGAGGTGCAGGTATGAATGTGGCCACAGGCTCTGAAAGCAAATTTTAGGGGTTTATATCCTTCTCCATAATGACACCAGAAATTAATTTGTCATTTAGCTCCTGTTAATGTTGACAGTAATATTTGCATTCAGTAGAGAGGCCAGTGAGGTCATTCATCTCCTATTCTATGGAGAACATGTGTTTAGTGAGAAAGACAGGTGTACTTGCTGACAAACAGAAGCAGCATTTTACTACCAAAAGTACAAGCCAAGGAAGTCAACCCCAAGCTGCATCCACAAGAGGAAAAATACATATTCTTCCATGTCTCAGGCTGCAGAACATAAGCCTCCCAGACCTATATATATATATATATATAAATATATATGTATAGATACAGTTTTATATATATATATTTATTTTATATATATTTATATATTTATACTCTTCCACTTTCTTGTAATTTACTTAATATTTTAATTTTCTGGCTACATTATTGTCAATAGAGAAAGAAATATATATTTGTTATATATATTTGTTTTATTTTTATATATATATATATGTTGTAGTTGTTTCTTAATGAATGAAGCAGCTAAACCTAAATATTCAGAAATCTTGTACCTTTATATCTTCCATGATATATTTTTAATGACCAGATATAATTTAAAATAATAATTATTGATTGCCCTCTATAAATAATATTAGAATTTTGCAAGATATTCTATTTATTTATTTATAAATATATAGTTTTATTTGCCATTTGAATGGTTATACCTATTTAGGCTCTGCAGGAAGTAGGACAGGAGGGAAGAAAACTGTCTTATGGAAAATAAGTGTGATGCTCAATATCTAAAGGCTAAGAAAAGTTTTGATAATGTGGAATGCCTGACTCAGTAGGAGTCAGGTACTTCAATGCCACAGTTTGTAAATAAATAAATAAATCATGCTAAAACTGTTTTTTTTCTTCTTCTTCTTCAGGAAAAGTTTACAGGAAATGCATGCACTTAAATATTCAGGCTGCCATACGTCTGCTTATGGGAGGTAGGCAAAATTTAGAGGCTTCAAACAGTTCGTGCTGGAAGCTGATCAACACTCTGCTCTCCTTTGTTATCACGGAGGCAGCTCAGAAATGGGCTGACAGTTTTGTGCTTGATAGGCGCCTTTGGTTACACACACTAACCAGAGCTTTTCTGGAGGAATTTTGGGGCAGATTTGGGGTGGGATCACCACTTTGCTCTGGCCCTTGCAATGTGTGTGTGAATGCTGTTCATGACCTGAATGTACTTGGCTCATATTTCCTTTGAAAATGGGGAGAAGGAATTACACACAAGCAGCTCTTTTCCTGACAGATCTTCAGCACTGATGTCTTCTTTTTCCTTCCTTCTTTCCCCTCTCTCCCTTTGGTGCAAGCCCTTATCAGTGTAAACACTCTCCTGATAAGTGCTGACATATAAACCTGTGTTAATAATGTTGCCCCATGTTGCCCATCCTCAAACCTCAAAATAAAGTGTATATTTTTTCCCTCCTCCCTCACGGTTTTTGGATTTCACTTATTTATTGGTCAACTAGCTAAAATTAAATACATTAAGGAGATCGGCCACTCAGTGAAGTTGTATTTTATTCCCATAAAAACTCAGGCATCTAGTTCATGCCAAAATGCTGTTAAAGATAAATTCTCTTCGTTTTATGCTAAATGCTGGGAGCAAAACTAGATTGCCAGTAATCATCAAATTAAAGTAAAACTGCCTTATACTTACTAGGATGATTTAATGTAATATTTTTCTTCCTAACTTAGCAGTGGAACCATTTGTGAGGTGATAAAAAGTGGGTGATCTCACGTTTCTCTGGTTTGAAGAAGCTAGTTCAGTTGAAAACATGCACATTTTTTCCACTTATACTAAAGGTAAAGCCCAAGAGATTTGGGACCAGCAAATAAATAGGTAGAACTGAAGTGGAGTTGTGGTCAGAAGAAATTATCTGGGTGGGTTTGCTGTATTTTTCACCATGAGAGCAAGTATCTTAATTGGAAAGCATTAAATAATTGAGTTGTATTTTGCAGTACAGAGTTTGTCAGCACAGTTGCAGGTTATAACAGCCCCACTGTGTTGCTTGATAAATCGTTGTCTGCTAGGATTCAGAATAAACTGATTTAAAACCTGCCTCAGTCAAAAAAGCATAACAACTTTGTGTCTGTGGATTTTAGTGCAGATGAAAGGCTTATAAATATAGATCGGGGTTTTTTCTGGTCTTCCAAGAAGTAATATATTCAAAAAATGCACAAAAATTGAATCCTATAATAAAAGCAAACTGATCTTTAAAAAAATTTAAACACCTACTCAGAACAGAAATATTTCTTTCCAGATTAAATGGTGTTATTTGCTATTCTTGCTTGAGCTAGTTGCAAGAAAACTGTCCCTCATAGCAGTCCTTTATTATTTATACAAAATCATGAAGGAAATCCTCATACTCCAGTATCATTGCAATAGGAATTTATATTACCTAGTTATAGATAGACTTTTTTTCAGTACATTAGAATAGAGAAACACCTTCCCATGTGTTTGAATGATTATTTAAAATGCTATATAACTCCAAGGTTTGGAAGAAAATGCGTATAGGTTTTCCTTTTCCATTTTCTCAGTCTCATTGCCTCCTCACTCTTTCATTTTAAAAATCAGTTTGTTCATATAAGTTGCCAAAAGAATTTAGGGAAAGTTTGGATAAATTGTGCAGAGTTAATAGAATTGTGTGTGCTTGGGTTTGTGTGTAAATTTCATGCTCCTTAAAGGATTTATTGAAAAATTCAGGGCTGCTAATTCCCAGGGAAGTTTCAGACAATAAGGACATGACATTTTGGTTGTTTTCTTAATTCATTCTGGTCATGGGACCACAGAGTCATTACAAAATATGATAGCATCAATATGTTGTTTTGCTCAAGTAGCTCCATTTTAGAATACAAATAAAAAATTCTAGGTACATCAGCTAAAACTGAACAAACTATAAAAGAAAATTCTGTTCACTGAATTCTCAACAAAAGCTGATATTAATAAAAGTATCCCCAGGGAGACAGTTTTTTGTGCATTTTCTTGTCTCTGGGTGTTTCAACTTATTAAAAGTAATTATTTCAGATTTTCCTTCCTTCTGTAGATTTGTGCTCTAAAATATTCAATGACACCGTATTTTTGGTTTAAATAATATTTATTTTCAGTGGGTGAAGGAAAGAATTTGACTTTTTCATACTAACTGTTACTATTTTTTCTCATCCTTTATTGAGTGTTCCTTTTTTTTTAATGCCAAAGATCATCACAGAATTTTCTCTTTACATTTCTAGATGCTCTTAAAGTCAGCCAATCTGTTATCTCCAGTTGATCAAGCCAGACTTTTTTTTTATAGGAAATAAAAAACAAAAATCTGTTTAATATGCACATATCAGAATTTTCATTAAGCAAAATAATCAGAGGAGGGTTTGTAATATTGGCATTGCTGCAAACAAATACTGTGGTCCTAATTCTTTCTGTTTGACACTAAAATTGCTGAAGTCAATGAAGACATTAGAAAATAATTAAGCATTAATTATTCTAATTGTAAAAATAATGTAAACTACATAATTTTCTTGTTTTCGGTATGATAGATCTTTGAACAATCATCCCAAATTTTGGTTTTTACAGAATTTATTGAAGATGGGATTTTCCCCATGATTCTGACCTATTGGAAAAGGCAAGATTTAAGAGATGGTTTGAGGATTCCCCTGCCCCATCCCACCTGTGTGAACTAAGGAAGGATTGGCTGGAATTGCTGCCAAGGATGTGTGGAACAGGCAGGATTCATCTCACCTGGGTTTGACTGAGGGGTCCAACCCACCCACCCCAGGCAGCACAGGGATTTACACCGCTGTGATGTCACTGCTACAACGACCTCATAGCAGAAACATCAAAATCAAGGTAAAATTCTTTTGAATAGGATGAAATTCTGCAGTTTTGCACAGAAATTCCTGTGTTTTGGATCTTGTCTGCTGTTTTTCTTTATTAGCCTTAATGACTGCAAGTCTGTGTTAAGTACAGAAATAATTTTCTGATGAAGGTCATAAAGTAGAGCAGGCACTCTGATAGCCCCGAGCCAGACTGAAAAGATTTAATCACCACTGAATTGGTATCCTGAAAAAAAGCAGTTCTGGTTCCTAAAATGACAGGATGCCTCTATAACATTGGTGTCTGCTGTGACTTGCAGTGCTGTGCATTGCAATGCTGATTGCCAATCTGTGGTAGCACAGAAACTGCATCCAGGTAGGGCAGTGTTGTTTAAATCCCCATTTCTCAGCACTAGAGTCAACTTTAAACTCTGTGTGCCTTTTGCTTTTGTTTTCTTTTCTTTTCAAAGTGTTTGACACAATATGAGGAGTGTGCTGCAGCTCAGCAGAGTGCAGTTCTATACCACAAAGCTCTGTCATATGTGTTCAAGGGTGGTGTGATGGCATATGGAAGTACTTGAAATTGCAGAACTTGATCAGACAGTTTCTGAGGGTTATATGTTGTGGAAAGAGCCAAACCTGGAACAGTTTCATTGCCTTGTCCATTTAGCAGCTCCTGGGGTGGGGAACCTTGGATACATGTTTGGATTTTGTCAACAAGTAGAGAAAATGGCAAAGCAAAGGGTATTTATACAAGTAACACATGGTGTGGGTGGTGACAGACTGAGGCCTGGGAGTAACTAGAAATCAACTTCAGAACAGCTGTGGGTCAGCTTGTCCCTCTCAGTGTTCCTGCATCCTTCATTTCAGATGATTTTCAGTTGTCAACAGTTCTCTCATGCTTTCTGCACCAGCTGCTAAAGCAACACAGATTTCCAAAGCCCACTGGCCCATGTGGAAGTGAAAAACTGCGTAAATCTCATCAGTCCTCTTGAAAAGCTCGGCTGTTTTAGTCAGCCTTCCTCTCCTCCTCACAACATGGTAAAGAATTAAGAATCATCTCTTCCTTTTTCAGTTGAATGGTTTGTGGCAGGGCCTTGTCTGAGAGATGCAGTTTGGCTGTTGCATATTTTCTATTGTGATGCAAGGAAATTTGACTTAATTTTGTACAGCATCTTATTCTTCCCAAACTCCAGCAAGCTGGATATTGAGGAGCTTATCATCTGCTGTTTTTCAGTCTAGACAGATGTGAGGCTCCATGTGGAAATTTCCAAGGTTGCAGACCAGGGAAGGCACTTTCAGAGTTTGCCTTTTACTTTATTTGCTTTGTATTATTGAAATATCTAGTCACAGAATAAAGCAAACTCTGCCTGTCTAATTGAGGTTTGCATACGCCACGCTTGTTTCTGTATCTCTCCTCTCCAAGTATGATATAAAGATAAATATTTAAGGAGATGCATTATCTTTTGCAAGGGAATGGTCCTTACTTTTCATCAGGATACACACCATATAATTTATCCCCAAATTATTGCAATAGTGGCTGCATCTGGAGTGTAATAACACTACATTCCATCTTACAGAAGAGTTAGGAGTTTTGATCTAGGGAATTCTAGAATTATTATTGAAATAAAGGCTCTATGGCAGGGAGAAATTTAATTCTGCTGTTAAGAACTTTATTTTTTTTGTTCCAAAAACATGGACACTTGGAAAAGCATCAGAGATTCTAGGCTGCCCTAACAGTAAACTTTCCACTAAATTTAGCCTGATCACAAGCAATGCTTTTATGGTGGCATTTTGTACTGTAATTGGTTGTAAAAGTTCCTTAAAAGTTACCATGAAATTTCTTATGCTTTAAAAATAATAATTTGTCTGCCTGTGTTTTGAATCTGTTTGGGTTTTGAAGTTTTTGCCTTTTTTCAAGGCTTCAGGGGTAGGAACTCCGTTGCCAGATTTCTGCTGAGAGGCCTTGACAAAATGAAGATTTCAAAAGAAAAGTTCTGAAGCAGATAAGAGCCTTGAGAGGGGCAACCCAGCCATTGGAAAGGCTTTTCTTAGTCATGCTATTTTTCAGACTTTTAAAGAGGATTAACCTGTGGTTATGAATGGGTTTCAGTAGGTGGAAAGAGGAGCAGAAACTCTGCATTTAAACACCTAAGAATGAATCAGAGAAATTTACCAAACTTAGGTACTGACAAGGGATTTTTCCCTCTGCTCCTTGCAGAGGAAAGATGGTTCCATGTGTCCTTTTCCCATCCTGATTTCAGTCTTCAATTTCAACAGATTGTAGTCTTCTACTGGGGGAAAAAAATAGATAAATTACTATTTCTAGCATCTGTATTCCTTATACATTTATGTATGCATATGGCATTGCTACATTTAATTGAAAAATTAAGGTAGCCATTATCTCCTATTCTCATGGCTTTTCTAAGTAAAATGGAAAACTTCTGATTGTAATTAAAACTTTGAAATATATCTTAAACTTTCCTTTTAAGTGAAAGTAAGTCTGCAGGCACAACAAAGCCAAAAGGTTTCACAGATATTTTCTGCCATAAACAAATTAAAAAAATCAACAGCATAAGTATTTTAATCCAGTTTTTACAGAACAATAGTTGGAAAGTTTAAAAAGCCTGATGACACTGTATAATTATGGATGCTAATAGAATCAGGCATCTAAAGAGAAAAGAGATAACCAAGAGATCTCATAAACATCAAAAATGCATATCAGACCTCTTTAGAACTCTTAGCAGAAATCAATAATGCTAAAAAGGAATATAAGTCACTGTACTATTTTCTTGTGAAGCACTGATCCTCACAATTCAGTTTTCTATAAGTGAAATTTGGACAGACTGTGGAACATTATTTGAAGGAAATCTCTGGTGAGACAGCATGGTTGTACACCTGAAGCACATAAGTAGAAGCATTTTAGGCTTTGAATATCTAAATGGGGCTTATAAGAGGGCAAAGAGAGACTTTTACCAGGGTCCGTGATGACAGGATGATGAGCAATGATTTTAAGCTGAAAGACAGTAGCCATAAATAGGACTTCAGGAAAAAATTCTTTACCATAAGGATGATGAGATGTTGGCCCAGGATGTAGAGAGAAGTTGCAGATGTCCCATTGTTTTGAGTTTTCAAGGCCAGGTTGGATGGAGCTTTGAGCAACCTGGTCTAATGGAAGGTACCCCTGACAAAAGGGTTGAATTAAGTGAGCTTGGAAGGCACCTCCCAACGCAAACCATTCCATGATTTTAATTCATTTTGCAGAATTACTTCTTTTTAGAATGTGTGGTTAAATCAACATGGTTTCAAATCACAGAGGTGTTCACAGACCACAAGGAAAGACAATTGGACTTTTCTGTGACTATCATCTCCCAGCACTGCTGTTCCCCCTCCTCCTATCTTGTTAACAGAATCTGTCCTTTTTCTCTGTTGCTTGACTGCTACTGTCATGTTTTCTGAATTTTTTTTTTTTGCCCAGGATTTTTCTCCTGGGAAGCTGAGAAGCTTTAGAGAAAAAGGAAAACAATGTTATCTCGTTGGTTTCTCCTGTGTTTTGCTGCTTTAGAATGTGGTTGGAGAACGTTTATTTAACATGGAAAATGTTTTTCCTATTGGCCAATGACGGCCAAGCTGTGTTGGACTCTGGAGAAAGAGTCACAAGTTTTTCATTAATGTCTTTTAACATTCTGTCTATATCCTTTTGTATTTTTTAGTATAGTTTACTTTAGTATAATATAATATAATAACCTTCTAAAGACATAGAGTCAAATTCATCATTTCTTCTAACAATGAAGGTCTCAGAGAATACCACACTTAACAGATTCTGTGTTCTGCTCCTGCTCCCAGCGTCCCATCTGGGCCAGCATTCCTGGTTATCTGTCTCACCTCTGACTTTCTACCTGGGAGGATATTACATGGTTGAGGCTGGAGTTTGTGTATACTTGTGCTTCGTTATTTCTCACACCTGATACAATACAAACCTCAGCACTGCTAAGGATTTTATACAGTGGATGTGCCAGTTTTTAATCAGGTTCACTCAAGTCAGACACCTGAAGGGATTGTTGCACTGCTGTTTTGGTAAACATTTTCGATGTGTTATAAGCTGGGTGAACACATCAGGCATTACACCAGACTCCCTGTTACAGTTAGCAAATAACCTCAAGAGTGGGATGACAAAACAGAGACAGTAAGAGAATTCTAAAAGTGGAAGATACGGAGATGGAAAGTACTTTTGGTGACATTTCTGTTACACTTCAGTTTAGCAATAAGTTTGGTTGGTAAAATAGATCTTCATTCCCTTTACTTCTCTGGCAGGAATCAGAGTGGCTTTTGTCTCCCTGGAATACAGTTCCTTCCTTGGCCTTACACAGTGGTGCTTGACTGCCAGATTGATTGAACACTATATTTTCTTCTGAGTCTTCAGTGATGGTCTTAACAGGTTCCTATTCTTCTGCCTAGAATTTTGCCCATGACTATTTTGCCTTCCAATACTCCCCACACAAGTGATTTTTGGTAAAAAGGTAAGATCATGCTACTCTCAGGGTGCAAAACATAAACCAGCCAACAAATTGTTACCTCTTTATTCCAGGCTCCTTAGTCCATTTATTCAATCTGTCTTACTTAAAGTGAGCACAATGCTTCCTTTCCAAATACAAAAGCAATGAAACCGTGATCTAAATTATTGCATCTAAAACAAATAAGAGTTATTTTTTGTTCCCAGTTTCTTTCTGCCTCTATCCCACATCTCCATTTACTAATTTATCTATTTATTTTTTCAATTCACTTTTTAAAGTAATTTTCTTCATGTACTTGGTCCCCTTTGAGAGACAAATTCTTGCTACCATCAGTTCTTAATAATGCAGATTGTGTTTGCCTTAATTTTTGTTTCTGCTTTTTAATTGTTTTCAATTAAGAAAAATGTGGATTAAATCTGTTTATTTAATCTTAAACTCAAAACCTTTAATTGCAATATTAATTCCCACTTGTATCCTGTAACTTCTCACAGTCTGCCATGCAGTGCTTGGATAGGAACAAATGTTGCTATTAAGGAAGCAGCAACTTGAATGTTTTCAGTGGGGGTTGGTAAAAAAACATTTCACAGCTGGGAATGAACCTTTGACTTGAGTCTTAAAACTTAAATTAACCTAATTAAACCACTGAAGTTTAGACAAAGTATCTTGCTCTTTGGAGATGTCTCATGAGAAGAGATTTTTTTTTTTTCCCAGGAGATTCCCAGTATTTTCAGGAGTGTAACATATACTTGTTCTTCATCTCTCAACTTGCTGCTGCACTTCTGAAAGATAAGGGGAAGCAGGGGGGAAATGAGGCATAAAGTGTCTTGAGACAAATTTGGCCTGAATTTTGCCTGAAAATAGATGCTGATTTTCCTGCAATCATCTTTTTTCTGGCAATTATCCATGACTATAACGATACCATTTAAATGTTCAGCCACATGTTTAGTGGTTTTCTGTGGAGATTGATAGATATTTTTCTTCTTGGAAGAGCAGGCTTGCCTCATTCTTCCTTAAACCGACAGGATTTTTCTCAAGAGTAGAAATCAAGCAAACATTGGTTAATTTTTTAAAGTTCCTATTGCCTTGCTCTTTTAGTAGCCAGGATTATCACTATGTTGCATTATTCTAATATATAAAATAAATTATGTCATTATAATCTGAAGTACTCTGGTAATAAAACCACCTAAGGTTTTTTCCTTGTGTTACCTTGGGTTTGATTTTTTTTGTCTTCTGGGAAAAAGGCAAAATTTTAAAATTTTATTCATGTTTCCATGAAAGGCTATATTCTGTCATGTATAACTTATGTTCCAAATAATTTCATTGACATCAGTTGAAATTTTCATAAGGGTTATCACCTTACATAACATGAGTTTTTCTTTAACTGATTTCATAGGTAGTCCTACTGCTGTCACTTATGGTCATGACTTAGGAGCTATTCAAAATAAATTGCTTTTTTAATGTTTGCTATTATGATAATTGTGGTTATCAGAGTGTGAACAAACAATTGACCATTAAATTCTGTCTCAATGTCTGCTCAGTTTGTTTCAGAATAGGCAACTGTGGCTAGATTTCAATGATTGTCTTGCTCAGTTCCTCTGAAAGAAGGAATTGTCAGTTCTAACTGGTAAATTGATTAACTAACCTGGTAAACTAGAGCAGTTCTTCTAGCAGAGGAAGCATCTTGAATTCGTAACTTTTGTTTAAAGCAGCAATATTTGTTTGATTTTTGTCTTTCAGATGTGGGATGTCTTAACTGAGGTTTTAGATGTTTTAAATAATTTTCTAGGCATAAAGTTCAATAGCTAAAGTAGTACTTCCTTTTGCTTTTGCATTGTTCAATTATGCTTACCAAATTTATATTCCAGCTTGAGCAGAAAATATATCAATATGACTTCAAATAATAGCATAAAAAATCCTCCCTGGCATTAGTTAATTCAGTCTCTGGTCTTTTTTTTCTGCTGCAAATTCATGCCTGTTTTTTTCAATCATAAACTCTAATCTGATCTCGTTACACCATTCTTTGTCTACCATGGGCTTGCTAGCTGGCTCTGACACTGACTATATTACTCACAATTGCCATTTCTTTCCATTTCCAAATTCCTTCTTCTTTTAAACGAGCAATAAAAGCTAATGCCTGACACTTACCTTTTACACCTGAGCAGTAAGCTACCTAAAGCTGTAAATGGAATCATCCCCATCAATTTCTACTTTCTCCTTTTTTGCTACTTTTGGTCAGCTTTCTATCTCTTTACAAAACCCTCCTGTTTTCCAAGTTCGGTTCAGTAGATACTGAACACTAATCCATAACATTTCAAATTATGCTCAAGGATGGTATAAATAACAGTCATGTCCATGTATTTCTTATTTTCAACTCTAGCTGCATAGCATGAGCAATTTCTAGTAACTGTGGGGTGAGGAATGGGAGCGGGATGTGGATGGACATGACTGTCATTTCTTGGAATTGTGTTACATATTTATGTTCCCAATGCAATACTCAATTATCCAGCCCTTTATGTCCAGCATAACTTAGGCCATTACACTGGAGTTTTCTGGTAAGACACACAGGAGATATCCTATTAAAGATGCCATTTACTCCATTAAGGGACTCAGGTTTTTAATGGCCTTATGAATCAATAAAACTTGGGACATCTGTGTCACAGGATCTAGAACTATGAGCTTCATTGTTTTCAAGACAAAGGATTAGATTTGAGTTCATTAAAAGCAGCTGCTTCTAATGAAGGACTGGCTATAGAAACAAAAATTTGTTTCTCTCCCCCCCCTGCAGTCTTATGCTGTTTGACTTTGTTTATCCAAAGTAAAAGATTCCATTAGAAGTATTACTTTAGTTCCTCCAATTACTTGAGATGTAATTAGAGGTCTTCCTTTAACAAATGGAAGCATCATTGTGTTTCCTGCGCCAGGCAGTCCTAGCAGGGAGAGAATGGAAAGACAAACCACATTTTGTGGCTAGTACATCTTGCAAAAATATTGTTAGGTGTTACATTAAATAATTTTTTATTATTTTTCAGGGGAACACATCCTTAGCAAACTTTGTACAATGCTCTTGAGCATATGGCTTGATTCTTGGGGCTGTTTTGTGCAGGATCGGGTGAACTGAGTGGGTCCCTTCCAACTCAAGGCATTTTATGATTCCAAGCTTTTCCTAGCAGTGACATTTCAGTGCCAATAATGAACGTTGAAGAGGCTGTCACATTTTTTTTGTTGTGCATTGGATTATGGTTACACAGAGCTAAGCACCTGGTTCCTAGGCACTAAACCTGATATTTGCCTGACTTCTTGGCTCTATGGAAGTCCAAAACCTAATATGTGGTGTGTTTAAAATGGTAGACTGGATATCAATTGTCAGCTAAAATTGGTGATATGTGCTTGACTCTATCCTTTCTATAATCACCCTTCTATTTTAATTTTTTTTATTTGAAACTTTTCTGTGATCTCCAATTTAGTCGAAGTTTCTGTGACTTCTCATTAATCTTGAATTTGTTTCTCCATGTTTAATTGATATTCACTTCAAATGCATGTTTGAGCTATCCCAAAATTTTAAGGATCAAGGCATCAGGGTAGGGCAATCTATTAATTAGGAAGATTTTCAACACATATAGTGGAAAAAGCAGCTGTCAGACCCACAATTTCAGTGGTCCAGCAATTTAGGCAAATATAAATGTATTTCAGTCTCTCTGAACTGAAGACTCAGCTTGGATGAAGACCACTTTCATCCAAGCTGAGAATTCATCAGGACAGTACAGTGACTAGATTTTATGGTGTGAAGGTTGAAGTTCTGAGCAGAAAATAAGGGGTTTTTGCAATATACTTATCCCTGACAGGAAGTGCCTCTTCGCAACAGTAGTTGTAGTTTGCATCACAGTTATAAAGTTTTAATATTAATGTGCAAAGTAGGAAGTTATGTAAGATGTCAAATTTGCATTTCTCTCCTGCGTTGAAACCTGCTTACCATTTCCCTTAGCATTACAACAGCACATAGTTTTTGCTCCTATTTGCTTCTTTCAAAGCAAGATTTCCATCTATTGATTTCTTTTCATCCCTCTTCCCCAGTATATCCACTGCCTTAAAAAAAAAAAAAAAAACAGGTAAAACCTATCCCTCATGAAAATAAAAAAAAAAACCAAAATAAATATGAATACTGTAGAAACCCTTTATTTTCACTGTGGTTTGCATTTCTCTTACATACAGATAATCTATGAAACCGGTGCTGGATCTCTTGTTGTAGAGCTCTAAAATCGTTCATGACACAGCAGTGCAAAATGTTCCATGGAACTTGTGAGGGTATGACCCACATCAGTCTCTCAGCCTGTAAGTGCGTTCTTTCATCTGATTAATCAAAATCAAGTTGCTTAAACTTTCTGGCTTCTCTGAAAGAAGCAAAGAGATTTCTCATGTTTCTTTCTTTTCCTTTCCTTTCATCAAATGTCTGCAATGCCATTCTGCCGTTTATACAGAAACACTGAACCTCATCAGTTCAGTTTATTATCCCAGCATGATTTGAAAGCACATATTACTCAGATGCCCATTTTTTTAGTGTCTCAACTGCAGGGCATAAATGGGAAACGGGTCCTATACCAGCTCCTGTTTCTGAAGGTTCAATAACAAGTTTTTATGGTAAATTAGGACTGATTGTTCACAGCAAATCTCTACAGTCTACTAGTAATTAGACATGATTCACACAGATGCACAATCTCTGTATTCAACAGTGAGGCTGACCTCATTTGCCTCATAGTCATTTTTACATATTTATAGCTTATCAAGAATATTATGATTTTTTTCTTTTTGTGTGGTTTTTGTTTTTTTTTTTTTTGTTTTTTTTTTTCCCTTCAGTTGCTGTTAACTAGATTTGGGAAGGATTTGTTATATTTAGAGGTTGAGGAGAAAACAAGATAATATACAGCAATTAAATAAAACAAAAACAAACCACCAAAAAACAACACATAAACAATAGAAAGGTAAATGCCAGAGGTACCACTTCAACAGTATTTCCTCAATAAGTTTATTCTAAGGCACAGCAACACCCGGGCATAATGGTGATTACAGCCTTAATGGGCTGGTTTGATTGCTTATTTCAGAAAGCTCCCTGTTTTACATTAAATTCTTGAAAACTATTTAAATATTGATTGAAATCTCTCAAATGGGGGCATAGTAATCCCATTCTTTATTGCCTTCATTGGTTTCTAATGACACATTGTTTACAAAATCAAAAAGAGCAGTTTTAGCTCTATTTATTCCTTATATCTCTCTGCTAAATATGCACTCTTAGTTTGACTCTTTTTTGTTGCTGTCTCATGTTGCAAGTCAGTGTTTTAAAGATTGGGATTTAAAAGGAAATAATATCCCATTGAAATTTCATTGCCTCAGAACATATGTTCAGATATTTCTAACAGCCTTCAAACCAAAGAAGAAAATGTTCTTAAAGGAGGCACATGTCTTCAAAGCATCATCCTGAAGCTAAAACTTGCTTTTGTTTTAGAGTAGGATGTTTATTTTATTGCTTGTGGTCTCTTTGTTACCCGTTTTGACCCCTGAAATGGGAATATATGAATCATTTATTATTGTATTTTTAGCTGTTACTACACCCACAAGACTTTTTATTATCAGCAAGAGTGGAGGTATTAAAGAGATTTGTGGGCCTCAGAAGGCTCAAAGCACAGTAGGGATGAAATTACAAAATTATATTGTTATAAAATATATTTCTAAAACTGTGTACAAAGGCCTGGTGTTAATGAAAGTAATTGATAGCAAATACTGATTTCTTTTTACCAACAAAGCATTTTTTTCCTGAGTAATAATGAGTCTCTTTTTAGTAACAATGGGAAAAAAATGAGTCTCATGAATCATTTATGTGGCCTCATTCATTGCTATTATTACTTCTGCCATCAAATATTTTGGGAATTCAGCCCCTTTTTCTCTCTGTCTTTACATCTTATGTAATGGCCTTTCTTCTGCTTTTCAGAAGGAAAATTGAACTTTCTTTTCCTCTAATGTACAGAAAAGTACCATATCTTCCATTCTGATTCTGAATAAATGTTCCTGTTGCTGAGGCTTTTAGCTGTAGGAAGCCATAAAAGATGAATAATTGCTGAAGGAAAAACAAGATAGGGGAAGTAAAACCCAATGTGCAGAAGGAATAATTTTCAAAAGGTCAACATCTTCAGCACAGGATTTGCCTAAATTGGACAATTCCAAAATATTTTAGCTGTCAGTTATTCCACAATACTCAAAATACACAGAAAGTGCACTGAAAGTGCCATGCCCATGTAGTCAGTTTAATTTCAAGTAACATTTGGTAATGCTTAAAGCAGGACAGTGAGTGTCAATAGACTCTGATTATTTTGTACTTTTAGAGCCTTCAAAAAATTTCTTATTCTACTCTAATATTGTCAATATGTCCCTCGCCTTCACTAATTTCCAGCTCAATGTGAAATTGCTGTTCCCACATTCAGGTTTTATTTCTGGTTTATATTTTCTTAGTGCCATTGTAAATCTTTATTTTACATATTTAGTTCTTGAAAATTTCTGTGCCCATAATCTAGAATCAGCTGAGGTTTTTGGTTTTCTTAAAAGACAAATATAGTAGAGAATATTAGGGATCTAGAAAATAGGACTTTTTTAAAATGAGCCATGCTGAGTCCACCCCAGAGTACCAAAATGTAATACACATTACAAAGATAATATCTTTGTAAGCATTAATGCTAAAATTAGGATTGGTTTCGTTTTAGTTCAGTTTTGGTAAAGTTACACTATGACAATTGCAACTTTCAATTTTTTTAGATGCACATGAATTTAGAGAAAATTTTTTTTATTGAAAAATACATAATAAAATCTCTCTAATCTTCAACTTCTCCTTTTAGAAAATTTTTATGATTATTTTTTTATCCTCCTTATAGTTTTGACGGCTTTTTATTTGGATGAGTGTCATTACATTCCCATCAAGTGACATGCTCACAGTAAAGTTTTTACAAAAATGTTATAGCTACAAAAACTAGATTCTGCCTTTTCTCAAAAATAAAATGTGACATCTTTCAGAAGAAATGAACACCAATGTTTATCTTTATCACAATTTTTAAGTCAAATAGCTATTTAAAACATTAGGAATTATTGCTTTTGCCTAATATCAGAAGACTGATAATAACCAGAACCATTGTGCTTTTGTGTGCACAATATAACAACAAAGTTGGAAGTTACCTACTCTAAGCAGAGCCACACAGTATCCTAAGATACAGCCTAAGATAAAGCAAATCCTTTAGTTCACAGTGTTTCAGTGATGATTTTTCTTGGAAATTATCATAAAATATGCACTTTTAATCTGTGATCTATTACTGAAGTGTTTTCCTAGTGGACTTAAATGAAGGAATTAACACATCTAGTAAATTACTTTTTTTTTCTACATGATGTACATTATGTGGTAAACTACATGTTTCATAGCATAAGTATGACCTGAAATGGGCAAAAAGAATCAATGTGGATTGATTGAATAAATGAAAATTATGCAAGTCTAAAAAACTGCTGAAGCTATTGAATGACTATTTCTTTCCTTCTCTTCTAAAGAGAACCTCCTCTAGTCTTTTAAATTATAATTGCAATAACTATATCTAACATGGAAAAGTTTAAATATAGTTAACAATACACCTCTTTAGGTTGAAGCAAAAAAATAACAGTGCATAGAAAAGTCAATTCTGTACATGGCCTCATAATTTTTCAGTCCCTTCTGTTCAATTTTTATAGTTTTTTTGTTTTGTTTTGTTTGAGGTTTTTTTATTCTTTCTTGGTCAGTTTGGGGGTTTTTTGCAGGCTGTAGACAATGTGTTAAGTTATTGGATTTTCATGCTCTGGAAAGCTGCCTTGCATCTCTATTCTAAAGCACGATTCCTGTTTCCAGGCAAGCAAGAAACAGAGAAAGAGGTGACCTTTGCAGCTGCCATTTTGAAAAAAAAACTCTTCGAAGGTTGTTAAGGGAGAAGCCAGAAACCTGGGACGGCAAAACAGAAGGAAATGAAAACCCTCAGTGCTGCAGGGAGAGGTGTTTTGCCAAAAGATGGTGGCAACACATCCTCTGCTGGATTTGTGTGGCTCTCTGGGCACCAGGAGGGCATGCTGAGATTGCTTGTGATGCTGGATGACTCACTGGAGACAAGAAGAATGATTCTAAGGCAACAGATTCCAGAATTTTAATCTTCCCACCAGTCTCCCAGAGACCCTTGTTGCCTTCAGCACTGTGTGGAAACAAAGGTTTCTCTGGGATTCTGATTTCCTTTTCCAAAACAGGCCCTCCCAGCAACTCAGCAGTGAGATGTTAAGAATTTAGAGAACAAGATGTAAATTTCTTGGAATAGATTGCAAGAGACATGAAATGACTGCAGCTGCCAGAGACAAAATGTGCCTGGATTGATGGGACACCCCTTCAGCATCCCACACATGGCCTCAAGTCAATATTCTAGGACAGGGAAACCAGCCCAGGACTGGGTAGTAAAATTCAGGGCTCTGGGAAAGGAAAACACTTCTTCAGACATGTATTCTCAAACTGCCAGCACTTAAAATAGCAATCCTATAAACCTCAGCAAGGATGATCCCATTTTATTAAGGTCAGGTGGAAAATCAAAAGCCCCTATTAGGAATGATAAGGGACAGCCAGAGTGAGCAGCACTGGAAAGATAACAGAAGCAAAAAGCCAACATCCCAGCCACCTAGACTTCCCCAACACAGACCAGGGCTGGACCTGATAGTAGTGAACTCCAGGTTTTTTGCATTTCTTCCTTCTGCAAAAGTATAACCCCAAAGCCCACACAGCCCCCAGCTCTCCTAAAGTGCACAGCCAGTTCATCCTGCAGTGTTCACTTTCTCTGCCCTCTTGCTGCCTGAGCTGTGGAGTGAGGCTTTGCCACCTGTGAAGAGCCACACAAATTAATTCTGGTTGCAGTGGCCACCTGCCTAGGGATACTTGAAGCTATTGTTATTCAAAACATGTGTTCTGTGCTGTGCCTGAGTCACCAAATTTAAATTTGCATTTCGTTGATATGAGCTTTTGTTTTTGAAGGCTTTGAGATTGCTGGTGCTTTTTCTCATGGGACAAAGGTCTCCAGGACAGCATAAGGGACATCTCCAGAGGGTTTTGAGCAGAGAACATATTTCTCTTTGATGTAGAAGGAATTAAACCAGGTAAGTTAAAAACCATCCTAGAGAGCATAAAGATCTAATGATTCAAACTGCCATTGTTTTATCCATAAATGACAACATTAAAAGTAATTTAAAGAAAAACCCAAAAAACCAAAAACAAACCCCAAAACCACAACCCACATACCAAGAAAGGAATCTCAAAATTACTCTTAACTGCTGAACCAACCAAACACCTACTTCTGCTCCCAACAATGTTTTACATCTCCATCCAACACCTCATACAAATATTTGTGTCCCCTCAAAATAAATCTAGTAGCTAGGAAAGGCAATTGATTCACAGTTGTGAAAGATGTATAAATAAAGATGTCTTACAGGTAAAAGAAATATCTGTTCACTCTGCTGTAATACAGTTCTCATTATGGAGTACTCCCACAGCTTTTAAGCACAGTTCAATAATGTAGGGATAAGTCAGAAAGTGCATGGAGGAGTCTGACAGCTGGAATTCAATATCAGCCGTGAGTTTCCAATGCATGGAAGAATTGCAACAAGGTCTCCAATCTTTGCAAGCCAAGTGTCACAGCTTTACTCTGACCCTGCCTAAAAGCATGAGCTGGTTGAGCTGTGATTGTGTTCTGAATTTGGGACGTGAGTTACATCCACAGAACTTGCCCTAAGTATAAATTCATTAGTAGTAGTAGGTCCAGGAGAGGCATCTTAATCTGGACACTCCTGAGAACTTCAGCATCCTCTCTCTCCAGCTTGATAATGCAGGACAGGGAACTCTGCTTCCCTTCCAAGGAAGCTGAATCTGCACTGAAATAAAAAATTTTTGTTGCAGCCAAAGAATAAAGGTTAAGAGCAAATGGTACAATTGGAAGTATGACTAAGCAGGCAGATTTACGCTGAAGAAAGACCTCAGGAAAAGGGGGGTTGGGGCTTAGAAAGAATTAAGGAACAGCTGAGTGCTCCAAAAATACAGTATTAACAATCTCTAGCAGCAGCAGTATTCGTGTGGCAGAAACTCAGCTTTCTGTTATAGGACCCAGTTGCTATAGAAACTTCCAACTGGGAGCTAAATAAAGTAATTTCTATGCTAGTGTTGGTGTCTGTAACTTCAGCACCTGATGCTAACCAAATTGTGCTCAATAAACAAATTTAAACTCTAAAAGCCTGCAATGAGTTCTCAGTGTTTTCTATACAACTGATTAATCCCAATTGATCTTGGCTTAGAACTCAAGAGCTTGAGAAATCATAGAAACAGATAAAAGACTACTCAGGACAAATATGTCTCTCCTTTTATTTTTTTCTTAGCTTATTTCCTCCTTCTCCTACACACCTCTTTCTCCTGCCTTAGTTTGTTGGGTTATTTTTTTATTTCGAAATTATTTTTTTCATGGCTAACTTCATAGTTAAGCCTGGCATCTCTGATCCTCTTTTGGCAAATTAATTTTTCATTAACCTCTGCTCTTGCATCTCTTTCATATTTCATTAAACATTTGCTTCAGGTTAAAAATCTGAGAAGCAATGTTAACAGCTGAGTGCAGATCCTTCCTTCTAGCTCTCCAGTGCAGGGTCTCAGGGATGAGGCACAAGGGACAAGTTTGCAGAAGCCTTCACAGGGAAGGGGAAGAGTGGGAACAGTGAGAAATTCTCATCTCCCAGGGACCATGGGCATAGGTAAACCTGGTGAATCCAGATTCTAGGGATTCTGGGGTTAGAAACATGTTTTCTTAAGAAAGGAGGAATTATTACTGTTATTACTGTAGCACTTTCCTGTACTGACTATGAAACGAGAGCACCCCAAGCATTTCAACATGCAGACTCTATTTCTGTGTGGCGTTAAATACAAGTACAGTTTATTAGAATAAATAACCCTGGTGCCATGAGGTCATGTAGAACAGATTTTAAAGTTTTCAATGTTTCTTTCTTACTGTTTTAGAAGCTGTTTGAGTATTTCTGCAACATCTGGCAAGATGGCAAGGGTGTTGAAGCTACAAATGTCACAGAGCAATAGCAGTGACTGCCCTTCCTTGGACAGATTGGCCCTTCTAAGTGCCCAAAGGATGTGAAGGAATGGACTGAACACCTGGGAGACGTGGCATTTCTGGGAGCAAGAAAGCAGAAGAGGAATGCAGCAGTGGTGAGAGGTGGAGGTTTTCATCATTCCCAGCCAAAGTGAGCAGCAGCAGCTTTGCCTTATCCCTGAGAGAGGAACTGGGGACACTGAGTGGACAAAGGGTGTCGGGCCTGAGGGTCCCTCACTCTAACCCAGTGTTCAGGGTGAGACCCAGGGGGAGGCAGAGGTGAGCAGGAACAGCTCAGCACCTGCTGGAGACCAAGGGCAGGTGGCAGAGGGTGACAGTGTTCACAGGGGTTCTTTGATGAGGGAAGAGATGAGGATCTGACTCCATGTTTCAGAAGGCTTGATTTATTATTTTATTATATATATTATATTAAAACTATACTAAAATAATAGAAAAAAGGATTTCATCAGAAGGCTAGCTAAGAATAGAATAGCAAAGAATGATAACAAAGGCTTGTGGCTTGGCTTTCTGTCCGAGCCAGCTGACTGTGATTGGCCATTAATTAGAAACATCCAACATGGGCCAATCACAGCTGCACCTGTTGCATTCCACAGCAGCAGATAATCATTGTTTACATTTTGTTCCTGAGGCCTCTGAGCTTCTCAGGAGGAAAAATCCTAAGGAAAGGACTTTCCATAAAAGATGTCTGCGACAGCAGAGCTGCTTGGAAGAGCCCAGGGCTGCCACTGCACAGCACCTGCTAGAGCCTGAGTAGCAGTGGCTGCTGGCACAGGGCTGTCCAAGGCCACAGGGACAGGCTGAACTCAGGGCAGGGCTTGGGCAGGCTTTGGCAGAGGTAAACCAGACCTTCTGGCACCTCTGTGACACGTGGTGGGTGGCTGAGCTTGGGCAGGGGGTGGCAGGGATCTGGGGTAGCTGGTGGCACCTGTTCCTTCATGGGCTTTTTTCATAGACATCTTTCATGAAAAATCCTTTCCTTAGGATTTGTTTTCCTGAGAAGCTGAGAGGCCTCGGGAACAAAATGCAAACATTGATTATCTGCTGCTGTGGAATGCAACAGGGGGATCTGGGATTGGCCCATGTTGGATGTTTCTAATTAATGGCCAATCACAGTCAGCTGGCTTGGACTCTCTGAGACACAAGCTTTTGTTTTTCTTTCTTTCTTTTTCTATTGATAGCTAGCCTTCTGATGAAATCCTTTCTTCTATTCTTTTAGTATAGTTTTAATGTAATATATATCATAAAATAATAAATCAAGCCTTCTGAAACATGGAGTCAGATCCTCGTCTCTTCCCTCATCTATAAACCCCTGTGAACACAGTCACAGGAATCAGTGTGATGATATCATAATATAAAACTAGCTGGGATTTAGAAGAGCTGCACTGTTCATATCTTGTCAGAAGCAATGTGTGTGGGATGTGTGTGCATCCCGAACATCCATGTAGCTGTAGCTGTGCATGTGAATACACAGGCATTTGTGCATATCTGTGTGATCCCCTGTTCAGTGCATCAGGGGAATGGCTGCTCAGAACTGAGCTGACTCCTGTTGCTCACACCATAGCCAGACACTGAGGAGATCACTCTGAAGTCAATATGATCCAGCAAGACATAAAAGTTGTGTTTGCAACCCTGCTGACTTCAGTAGAACCTACGCACAAGCTGAAATGCTCACATATGCTCAGATGCTGTTGTTGAATAAGAATGAGCTGAAATTCACACATTAAATTAGACCATACTTAGCTGCTGCCACATGTAGGAGATGCTTCCAAGGCTTTGGATGACAAAGGAGGCTGTGAGGAAGAGACAGGGAAGTGTCATTAACTATTTACTCCCTGTAAAAAGGGACTTGCCTTGGGGGAAATGAGGAAGGTGAGGATCCTAAGATGGTGAGGTCAGACTTGCTAGGCACAGAAATATAAGTTGTTAAAAACAAGGCACAGGTAACTTTGGAGGGAGGCAGTTTTTCTTAGTTCTAAAGGCTAAAGGAAAAGAAAATGGAGAAGAATTTTTTTTTTTCCTGATTGAACTGTAAGAAATACTTGAGTCTTTAAGAAGCCTTTGAGAGTCTTGCTTTTCATGAATCCTGATTTTAAGAATTTTCTTCATTTCAAAAACTGACACTCAATTCTGATGTCTGGTATTATTTACAGTGTCTATTCTGTTTGCACAAATTTATGGAAGGCTTGAATGGATACTTAAGTAAAATGATACAGATGCAAAGCTACCTGTTTTCATAGAAATGTTGCTTTTTACCTTGCTGTTTCAAGAAGATCAAGTCCTTGTGCAATCCACATTCACAGTGAGTCACAGCTGAACTTCCACACTGTTCTCTTGTGTTTGCTACATGCTTTGCAAATAAGCCAAAAGGGCCACACTTCAATGCCTTTCGAAACTGGAAAACTAAGTTTGTAACTCCTTTTCATTGCTTCTTTTCTCTTCCTTTTTGTTCCTTGTTGTGTCTCAGTCTCTCCAATCACCATTATATCATTCAGTGAGTGGGGAATGGCATTGTTTATATCTTCCTTACAAAAGTTTCCGGGAAACTTTCCTTGCTCTTGTTCTTTGTTGCATATTTTTTCTTTATAACACTATTTTTTTTGTTACCTGAGAGCTCTTGTAGAGAATAGCTATTTTAATTTGCATTCCTGACACATAAGATCTTCCACTAAAAGTGTTTGTGCTGCAGAGCATCATAGAATTCCCTGTGATGCATCTCCCTTCTGGCAGGATCCAAGCTTCCAAATACTCTCACAAACCCAGAAAGCTGCAAGCTGCTCTCTTGGCTGCCATATATCTCAGGATCCTGAAGCCAAGCCTTCAGGTCTTTTTCTGCTGAAGTTACAAGGAGAGACAGAACCATTTTTCTTCCAAAGGTCCTGCTCAGGCTGTGTGCAATGAGTTCCATGCGAGGGTATGCCTGTGTTGGCAGAGACTGACGGAGTTTGGTGAGTTCCTGATGAAGCACAAAGGACTCGGCCTGGAGAATTCTTTTAATGAAAAAATAGCCAGAGACGCTTCTCACTGCAGCATTTTAGCCGTCATAACAATTTATTTAGAAGTGTAAGAAATCTTAATGATCACTTTTTGCCTACACATTGTAGCAAGAGGCAGGCTGTGCTGGTGACTCACACAATTTCTTGTTGTCTCTGATTTCTCCAAGTTTCACAAAGGCCTCTCTTACCATTCTTCCTTACCAGTCTAAACAAAGTGACTAAATTATAAATTGTGTGCTAAAATAAATTGTGGCCTAAAACTTACTAGGGTATACATGCCTGCTTAATTTTACATGCACTAAGGGTCATTGCAATGATTGCTTACAGCATATTAACTTTAGCATGTGCGTAATTGTTCCCAGGATCAGTGGAGAACAGGTCATCTTTCAATACACAGGAAGCTTAATGAGGGATGAAAAGCTGAAGTCCCAGATCTGAATTGCTCTAAAATTTGAGATTTCAGAATATGTATCTAAGGGTTTTCAGGTTACCAACACTATTTTTTTCTGTAAATTTCAGCAGGAAATTCTAGATAACCAATGTAATATATTGGCTTACTCACTGTTACTTTATGCAACAATTTGCTGTACCTAAGCATATTTTACATTAGAGAAGTGATTGACTTTTATAAGGAGAAAAAGTTATTTGGGGAAATAAAGTTCTATACAAAACAAGGTTCAGGTTCTTAAGTGGGAAGATGATAAGTAATTACTAGATCTTTGTGAAAAGAATTTCCTCTGGTTTTCATCTTACATAATTTTTTGTTATTTCTGCGCCTCAACCCATTTTGAAGAAAAATAAAAGTGAAGAGCTAGAGGAACACCATCAACTTTCTGTCATTTCATGAAAGAAACACCACTTCTCTGTTCATTTCTTTTATGAATTTGACCAAGCGTTATTTTTCATCTTTTTAAATCCTGCACTCCATTTAATTTGAAAGAAACTTTTAACATCATCTTAAAAATTACAGTGAGAAAATTCTTACAGAGAGCTTTGCGAACGCTTTATTTATACCTCTAAGGGGCAAGCTGAGCTGATACTCTCCATTGCTGACAGGCCTGTGATGAGATGACTGGCAGCAGCTGTTCAAGTGGGAAAGGGTTTTATCAGGGGCTGCTTCCCTCAGAGCTGCCAGGTTCCAGCTGCTTCCTGGGATGCACGAGGGTCCCACAGCTCTGGGTGTTCGCATGGATTGGCAGCTGGATGGGTCAGCAAACTTGCAAGTGGAAGGAGGTGAGGTTCTCTTGATTTCTTTATTTCTTTTCTGGATTTATGTATTAATGAACTACCTGATTTTTTTTTTTTTTCCCTGATGAGGTGAACTTGTAGGCAATAACTTTGATTTTTTGTTAAAAGGTTCGTGAATATATTCCCTATGGAAAAGGAGAGTTTGGGGCTTTTCGTCAAATTATTCATGATCTTGAGGTTTTTTGTTTGTTTGTTTGTTTTGTTTTTTTCTATAAGGGTAAATTACCTGCTCAACTGTTTCTTTCTTGGCTTCTGTTTTGACAGACTGGTGCATCTCTCCACACCCATTCACTTTTCTCCTGCGTTTTGATTCTGTATGAGGATTGGAGATTTTGGAGAAGGGGCAGAAGAAGAAAGAGGGGAGAGATTTTACACCATCATTTTCTAGAAATAAGGTATTTCCATGGAAAGGGCATGTTTTAAAACAGCTAATTTTTTCAGTACAAAAATGGGGTAATAGTCTCATAAAGAAATAAACAGGTAAAATTACTTTCCTAGGGCTTTAGAGAGGTAGCTATTGAAGGCTGCATTTGAATTCATGAGCACTGAACCAGAAACTATTCCAGCTCTACCTAGCTCTAAAAATAAAGTTTACCTTGCTGAAAGTCAGTGTCCCCATTGTCCATTGACAAAGGGTATAGTGTTAATTAATGATTTCATGCAGTTGAGTATGACTCTAAGAAATTCAGAGTTCTCTGAAGCCTAGTGGAGGAGTCTGTGCCAATATTTTGATGCAGAGCCATAATATCTGAGGTATAACCTGTTTTCTACAAAGCAAGTCTCCAGGGTTTAATGCATATGTGTTTTTAATTGCATACAAATGGATGTAATAAATGCATGTACCAGTAGCAAAACACAACTTTTGACTTAGCTGTAACTAAAGCTAATCAGCTGGAGGTTATTGCAGCTTGAGAAAAAATAAAATAAAGAAGCTGCAAAGATGGTGGCAAAGGTGAAAACACTGTTAAGGGATTAATTTAGTCAGAAGAAAGTATGGGAGCAAGGAGGCTACTTGAGGCAACTATGTTATGTAGGAGTAAATTGACAAAATAACTTAATTTTAGGCAGCTGAATGAGCAAATGTGAGGAAGGAGATTATGGTCTTTCCATTTGATTACAAGGTCAGAAGTACCTATGGGAAGGAATGTCTGGGTTACTTAAAGGATTTAGAAGGTAACTGTCCACAAGGTTGCCCAAGAGGTAAAGAGTGCTGTGGGACAACAAGAATATAGCTGGAAGGTTATAATGTATGGTATTTCATTATCATTCTATTATTGGTCATGAAAAAATATTTCATGCATATAATTCAACAAGGTAGGAAGCATGGGACTGGAATTACTTAAATCTGAGTTTATTTTGTATGGAAAGTGGGTACAGGGGGACATATGTCAATAGCAAAAGTGAGTAAAATATGGATGTAAGTGGCAACACGTTTCACAATGATGCCATTGCCGAGTCTCATCAAGGAACTGTTGATGAAATCCACATTCCCAGAAGGATCTAAATCAGTCAAAAATAAGTGGGACAACTGTAATAGCAAGGGCAAGACTTCACTGTGTGGGGAACTGTAGGGGGATAGAACATGAGTAAATAAAGGTAGTCTAGAAAGTAATCTTACCCCCTAAAGAGTTGCAGCTGGGCCAATTATTAAGGATTAGGAGCAGGCCTGTGGCCTGATTTTAACAGGGCACAGGTGTAGCCAATAAGCAGAGTGTTATAAAAGAGTGGAGTGGTGGGAACTGGAGTCAGTTGGCTGCTGTGAGGACAAGGAAGAGTCAGTGCCTGGAGGAGCTGCCTAGGAGAAACATCAAGGAGGTACGGAGCTCTGGCATTATGGAATCTTTGCAATATAATGACAATAGAACTCTTGTAATATAATGACAACAGGGAACACCATGTGAGGTAGCTTTGAGTGGGAGCCTGAGAGAAGGGGCTGTAAGCTGCCACCCTGTGCGCAGCAAAGGGCCCAGGGAGCTGTGACACAACCAGGGTAGGGACACTGAGACACGGCAGGAGCTGATGGCTGGGGAGGAGGAGGGAAATTTTGATGTGCTTGGACTTTGAGGAGATAAGAGCCCGGGGTCCCCCCTTGGAGGCACCAGCTCTGTGGAATGAGACATTTCAGGTTCTGCTATGCAAATCCTGGGATTGAGCCAGTGAGGAAACCTGGTCTGACTGTGAGTGGGTGTGCAGGGATCAGGCGGAGACCTGTCAGGTCATTGGAACCATCCCAGTGAAGGGGTGACAGCCCCAGCAGTGACAGTCTGTGACACGGGGACTGTGGCTGGTGGAGAGCCTTGTGAATGATCTCTCTGCGAAGTTTCCTTAACAATAGGAAAGAGATCCTTGGTACTGAGAAGCTCTTAGAAAATCCCTGCAGACAATCTAACTGCGATGTTAATTTTCCGTCCAAGAGCCCCAGGCTTGTCATTGGCATTAGGGGAGTACTGGAGTGCAACAGAAAATGTTCGGGCAGGTTGCTGAGATTATCTGCTTTGCTAACCAAAATGCAAAGAAGCAGAACAACAATTTTGTGTGTGTGTTATCACCACTCATAAGGGTTATTACAAAGCAACAAAAGAATGATAGAGAATAGAATGCACACTGTTGCCTAGGAAAAAATATGTGCTTAAGGAATATGAAAACAGAACTTATATGGCACCTCTTTCAGCTGGGACCTGCAACATGAGGCGTGAATATAAAACTTTCTGAATGATCACAAACATACGAAGGGAGGTTGTCTAATTCCCATGCACTGCAGATATTGACAGACAGCGCAGGAGTTCAAAGCTCAGGCTCAAAAAGTCACTTTCTCCTAGATGGATGTTACTTGATTTCTGACAGAGCTGGCAATGTTCTCTCTCCTCTTACACACTTATAAGCTCTGTATGGCTTGTCAAGCCAATAAAGCCTCACTGAACTGAGACTGCTTTCTAATTATGGTATATGACAATACCTGTGGAAACTCATTGCCTTCAATAAAATTGCAGAGGTGGAACTGATTGGAAGTTAGTGAGAGATCTGGTAAACAATGCTCAAGAAAGAATGGGATTCAGCGTTCTCACTCCGAGTTCAGTTGTTGCACAGAGCTAATGAGAACAAAATCCAGTAAAACACTCTGTGTGATGTGAATGGTGATGCCATCCTGCTGAATATCAAGATGCCACTGCCACAAAGAGAGCTTTCAGCATAAAGTACACATTTATACAACCAAGAGAGCCTCAATGCTTCTCTAAGAATGTTTGACTTTCTTTCCTCTTTTAAATCTAGCTTTTAATACTGTCACGTCCTCACAACAGGTGAGGCTTCAATCCATGCAATATCGAAGTCATCACTTATTGCCTGTTTTGCATTTTCATTTGAATTTGTTGGGTTTTTTTAACTGCCTTTTGTACTTTTGCTCTTTATTTTACTTTTCTTTTGCTGTGGAGAAAAAGCTTCTCCACATTCATATATTGTTAGTCCCTGATGAACACTTTGCATTTGTTTACTAAAAATCCAGAGTGTTTAATGGCAGATTTTTTTTAGAAAGAATAACTTGTCAGGGTATTGTATAGAGCAATAGATAACAGTGTATCAACAGATTTATTGAGTTTATCTGAATGCATATTTAAAAATGCCAAATGTGCTTTCAACTCACTTCTGGCATGTCTTTTGAATCTCATCACAATGCAACCTGGGGGGAGTTTGGAATCTGAAACAGAAGTAATTAGTTCTTTCTTTAAAGGAAATTTGCCCTTGCTAACAAAATATGAGCTAAGGCCATTATGATTCTTGCAGTATTTAGTACATAGAAACTACTGCAATTCTAAGTGAAGGTCTCCTGTGTTCGAAAAGGCTCAAAATCAAAAAAATTAATGGGGATTTGCTCCTGACATAACCCTGACACCACAATGAAAACCAAGTATTTCTCATTACAAATAAAATAACATGTACAGTGGCTTTTAAGGATTTCCACCCCAATGTATTGCTTGATCCCACATGTGGTTGGGATGGACTGCTATGAATCACAATACAGGGGGTAGAATTAACATAACTCAGAACACAGATGATAATCCAGGATGGAAATTGACAGATGTTTTCAAGTTTTTTATATTTTATAATAATTTAGCATTCTTCATTGCTATTGTCCCCTCATTTGCTACAATGGAAGTGCTGTCAATGTTTCCAATTCTTAAATAGGGATGCTTGATCTTACTTAGTGTCTTGGGTTTTTTTAGAAACCTTTTAGAAGCAGGAAAGTACATGGGTGTGCATGCCAGGTTAGATATTTCACATTGATTAAAAGTGCATAAGGCAACATCTGGTGACAAAATGAAGCCAGTTCTGGACCAACTGAAAATAAACATTCAGATTATTTTTATTTTATCCTGCCAGCCTCAGAGTGAGGCAACTGATATCTATTTTTCTTTCCCCATGGTTCTAATGCTTCAGTGAGGTGCATTGTGAAGTCCATGTGGGAAAAGCAGTTTTACTTTTTCTGTATGTATATAAAATTCCTCTTTTTCTTGACTATCTGTTAGTGCACTCTTTTACTATAAGCCTGACATTTCAATTCTGAGACTCCCTTTTGAAAAACAGTCTTCTAAATTATAAAGGTTTAAAATTCTAATAAAAGCTTAAAAGTGATTTTAAAGTGCTGAATGCAATGGCAATATGCAGTTGTTATTATTAATGCACACTGAGGGATAAAAAACTTGGCTCTACAGTTCTCTGGTTGACATTTTTGCACATCCATCTTGCTATTTGTCCTCATGACACTTGACTGGCACATCCACCAAAGCTGCTGCTGCCATTGGAATAGTGACTACAGTGATTCTATCAGTGAGTGGTCACAGTGGAGCAAGTGGATTAGGCAGCTGTAAGAGAACCACAGAATCACAGAAAGGTTTGGGTTGGAAGGCACATTAAGGATCATCTCTTTTCCACGGGCAGGGACGCCTTCTACTAGACCAGGTTGCTCAAAGCCCAGTCCAACCTGAACTTGAAAACTTCCAGGGACAGAGAATCTACAGTTTCTCTTGGCAAGCTGTTCCGGTGCCTCCTCTTTCAAAAATACATCCACAAATTTCATGTCTTCCTCACTTCAGTCAGATTTCTTCTTTTTTCTCTTCCTTCTGCTCTAACTGAAGTTGCTATCTCCTGATGGACATCACTTTTGTCAAAGTCTCACTCTGAGTAATGTTACTAGAAACTCTTTTTCTTTCATTGATGTTGATTTCATAACTTTGTAAATCTAGGATGACGTAAGTGGTATTGTTTGTCTCTCTACGGTGAATCCTTATTAGTTAAAGAAATGTTGATACCAACACAGGTAGCAACATATTCAAAAGAATGTGATTCGCATTCCAGTTACAAGTTTTTGAGTTTTCTTTTCTGGTCAGTCTTTTCTTAAAAGAAACAGTGTCTTCATTCATAATATTTTTATTTATACTAGTGAAATATCATGCTGATATTTTCCTGTGATTGAATTACATTTAAAAAGTTAAAGGTTAACATCTTGAGAAATCATGTTTTTCTGAAGTGGCTTATAGTGGTTTTACAGTGTGTGCTAAAGAGCTGCAAAAACAGTTTTGGGCTGGTTCCAAGGGTTTGGAATGTGTGTGGCAATACCTGCTCCAGTCCAGGAAGTGTGATAACCATGCTGGAATGGCATTTCACCTGGCTCAATAAGCTCTGCTTCTGAGCAGGGCTTCCTCTTTCAATTCCAAGAGCATCTTGGCCAAGGAAAGTTTCATTTCTGCACTCTGTGACCACTCAGATGCACAGCCTGTGTACTAAGGACTGGCTGAGCCTTTGCACTGTGGGGATCTAGAAAGCTGTTGGAAATGTGCTACACTGAGAAATTCATGACCATGGGGGTGTGCTGGCAATCACCACATTATCAAAAAAGCACTGACAGGAAATTTAGGGAGTATGATCCTCTGCTGGCAAATACAGCACAGGCAAATTTCATAGGCAAGTGCAAGGCTCTTTTTGAGGTTGTCCTGGCAGGGAGGAAAGCAGTGTGACCCTCCTGCTTCAAGCCCATTTGTCACCAAATTGTTGTCATTCCTGCACAGAGTGATGAGGAAAAATCGTGTTGATAGAAACAAGAATAATCAGATAAGCCATGGGAGTCTCAGACATACCATAATCGTTGACTCATGAATGCAAAGCCCATTGAAATTGTCATTGTCCGTCTCATTAAGAAGTGCTGTTTCCATCATTTTTTGTATCAAAAACTCTCAGGATGTAAGCATTGTAAAGATTTTTTTTTTTCAAATTGTCTGTCAAAGCTTTGTGCTACAGTTCCTGCTTTACTGGATTTATCTCATTGCATTTTGTACCTCCTTGATTGCATTTCAGTAAATGGTGTCTTGGGGACTGTGTGCTCTGTGTTGGTTTGTCTGATGAGGATATCCCAGAACTGGGGCTGTTCAAGTTTTGCGATTTAAATATTGGTATAGGGAGCTGGAAGCTTTGTGCTACAGTTCCTGCTTTACTGGATTTACCTCATTGCATTTTGTACCTCCTTGATTGCATTTCAGTAAATGGTGTCTTGGGGATTGTGTGCTCTGTGTTGGTTTGTCTGATGAGGATATCCCAGAACTGGGGCTGTTCAAGTCTTGCGATTTAAATATTGGTATAGGGAGCTGGAAACAATGGTCTTGAGATGGTGCCTTTACTACTGAATAGGTCTTCTGCTTTACATTGGCAAACAGATGGTGGGATCCTTCTTGGACTTTATAGTCCTGCTTTTGGTTTGCTAAATTAATTGAATTCTAATTTGTGTTTCCTGATTGCTTCCATCTATGCGTACAGAGTGCAGGAAGATAATGCTGGCACCTATCTTCTCGTTTCCTAAAACAGGAAAAACAGGATAGATAACAGTCATTTCTTTCTGATCTCCACTGACTGTGGAGCAGCTATGTTTTGTCAAACTATGAATTTATTTCTGCATATTTTACATGGATAAAATGGTGATTAGTAACAATATTAAACACCTCTGACCTTTATTGACTCTCTAAAACAAATGTCTCCTTCTTTACCTTTTTTTTTTTTTATTCTATAGCTTTAAAGTGGCATTGTGCATTTTAGATATTAAAGCATTACCGAAGTATGAAATGTCTCAAATGCAGAAATATCAGCTCTATAAAACCTGGCTTGCGCTGACTTCTTAGGGAGGTGGTTCTATCTATTAAGCCTTACTTTTGCAGTGTGCAGCACAATTTACTGGAGCAGCTGTTTAAATCCTCTAATGGTACAGTGCATTTAACTTGATATGTTATTTGTCTTGCTCTTAATGAATCTTTGATCAATTTGTACCTAGTTCACTTTTTTTCCCGTGCTTTACTGTCCGCAGGAAAAAAAGAATAGCAGGGGCTTAATTTAGAAAGGTCAAAATGGTAAACAAATTTAAAAGGGTCAATGTACTTCAGAGTGTAAAACCATGTCAGGTGGTGGAAGGATCGTTTTGGTGCTAATTCTCTGCATCACATAAAGGTGTCGGTCCTTCTCAGAGCTGCCTGATGCTAACACAGGCAGACAAGAGCTGGCTGCTGAGACTGGGCTTTGCTGTTTTTATAGACTTCTACTTTTTTCAGCAGAGTATTTCAGTATTTCAGCACACAAATAGCCATCACAGAGCAGTAGCACAGGGCTGCATTGCTTGCTCCATGCGCAGCAGAGCCAATTAATAGTGATGAGTCTATCTGGTGGATTTGATTTGGTAAGATGTGGGTTTTATCTGTTTTGTTTCTCACTTCCACACCTGTAACAGGCACGTGTACTCTCCATGTGAATGATATCATTCTTAATATTGGAAAACTACTGTGTGCACCATGAAGTAAACAGTTTGCTTTTAGCAACAATTTTGGGGGGCAAATAAATTTTTCAAAGAGCTTAACCTTGGAAGATGGAGGATAGGAGTTTGCCTTTTAAAATAAAAGTAGTTTCCTTGGAGAAAAAGCTCTCAGATCCACGTTTTCAGCTAGCTTTGTAATCAGACTCATTGTTGAAATGTTTTTGGCCAACAAACAAATCCTATGATGATTTCAAGGCAGGGTCAATTAAAATAAACAAATGTTTTTGCTTTCTAGGGAAGCTTTTGTGTCAGTAATGAAACAAATTATGAAGTACTTCAAAACAAAAATAAACACAGACTACCAAGAGTTTTCATTTGGGAACAAGTAGCTCACAGAATGGCAGGGAAATGTACAGCTTATGTGCAAATCTTGTATTGCTGCTGCTCTAACACCAGCACTAGTAGTCCCATTAGATTAATTACTCTTGAATTCAGAGAATCTGCTCATTTGTAGAAGTCCCCATTAGTGTGAGGCAGGCCTGTAGCAATGAACTCAAACAAGGATTAAGAGCCATAAAAGAGTAGGTTGTGGTTGTTTTTCATCCTTTTTTTGCAATGGGTACTTTACAGACTCTGCCTATAAAATAGGTGACAGATTTTGCAGTGCATGGTCCTTTTCTGCAATGCGGCCATGTGGTTTAAGCTGGAGTCTATTGCTTTCCTGGCACAATGGTAAAGAAAGAGTGTTTCTCTTGCAATTCTCTATGGTCATTAATAAAAACACTCAAGACTAGATAAATAAATTGTTAAACTACACCTGTCAAGGGCATATATTTGGAGAATCATCACAGTGATGCGACTTTAAAAAGGCAGAGATCTCCCCATGTGGAGCAGCCTGAAACACTAAGATCCAGCACTCACCTCCAGACAATGAACTGTCATTTTTTGTTTCTTCTGTTCCTTTTGTGTGTTTAGCCAGTGCTTTATTTTATGGGATTGTGGCCTTGTCCACGTAGCAACCCAACATACTGATGTTGCATGTCAGGGATAGCAGTGAATAAACTGCTGGCATTAAGGATATTATTTCTGCCTCTCTAACTCATAGACAGCTTGCTAACACCACTATTCCTACTACCATCAGTAAAGACAGGAGTAGCTGCTATCAAAGTGTGCCAGTAAAAGGAAGAGGAGATGGGGAGTAGCTGCTCAGCATTTGGTGGGATTAAGAGGTGGCAACATTGCCAGAATAAATAGAAGGCAACCTTACTGATGATTACCAGTAGAGCAAAGCTGGCAGTAGTAAGACTGGTATAGGAAAATAACTCAGGCATTGTGAAAGTTAGCCATTTAATGTATGTATTACTGGGAAATAGTTATATCACTTTATGTTTTGCAGATATTTCTGTAGCAGTTGGGAGAGGGGCATAGTATTTAGGTGGTTTTTTTTTCTTATTTCCAAAGCATCAGTATAAAATATACCATGACTGTGTGTTTTTTGCCATGTGCTGATACTTTCAAGGCTGTAAGGAGAAAACTGCTATTAATACTGTCTATGGGTTTTCTTTGTCATATTTTATGTTTCCTGAACTGTATCCATCTCCTGTTTTTCCTGACTTTTCTTTGTAACTCCAGCTCTGCAAATTTGTGCCCCTTAGCATGACCTAATCTGAGGAACATCAGAGCTCACTTGAAGCTCCCAGCCCCAGAAGCACAAAGCTTTGCTTGGGTGAGGTCTTGTTAGAAAACAGAGATGTTACTAATGTTAAGAGGAGAGGAGCTGTTCCTATTATCTGTGGGATGTAAATTGGAGCTGGAGTTCAGGAACATTTGCAGGATTATAACACTGTCTTCAAGTCAGCCTTTAGAAACATCAGATATATCCAGCTGCTTGAGAAATGAAGTTTAGGCATCAGCCCAGCTTGCAATATCTCAGCTTTCTTGTTGAGACTAGGATGAGGATCATGAGTGCATGACGTGAGATGTCACAGGTGTAAAACACACTGAGAAAATTTCTTCAGTTCTCATAGGACAAACTATATTAGATATTGGTTTGTGCATATTTTTTGGTTACTCTCTGGTCCATGTGGAATATTCACGTGCAGAAGAAAACAAGAAGACCAGTTTAGCCACAGCCTTCTGCAAGTTATTCTTGGCTTCTAAGCAACTGCAGTGAAACGTTTGTAAAATATCTGAGCAGGATAGATTATAGTATTTTGGTTGCCATAGGTAGTCCTTAGTATGTTACCCTGCCTTGTCTGGTGGTAGAATGATCTATTCAGCTGATTGTGCATCTGCTCTTGCTGCAAACTTGTCAAGTGTAAACTGGTAATTGTCAGGGGAAAGGAAGGGCAGAATTGGTCTGACAAGAATGGATGTGCTTACCGCAAAATTTTTTTTACTCTTATTGCAATATTCACTGCTGGTTTGAGTTTCTAGAAAAATTGAATTGGCAGGCTTCCTACCAAATCTACAACTGGCTTTAGAGAACATTGTATTTAAGTGCAAAATGACATTACTTTATAAAAGAAAACTGAAGATATCATTTGGGGAGGGGAAAAAGAAAATTGTTTCATACATAATTTTTACGGAGGAAAACTTCTATATTTAAAAGAACTGCAGAAAACTCACGATTCTTTGAGAGGTAACTCATAAAGACGAAAACATTTTGCTGTGCTTTGAAGAGCCCTACAGGAAAGATCTTTGTAATGGTCCATCTCATGCTCCAGCTGAACAGAGACCAAATCAGCCAAAGGCAAGAGAAACTTTGGAGGGAGAATAAGAGACTAGGTTTTCATGGCATCATCAGTATAATTATGTGGAATGCAGCAGATGTTTAAACATCATGCCTTGCTGTTGCCACTTTTCTCTCAAAAGGTCATTTAAGGACTTGACCCATGAAGATATTTCAACCAGCCATGTACAGGGCTGGTAATTTGGGGACACTTTTAAAAACAAAGGATTCTTGGATCCATAGAATATTTTTTGTTGTTAAAATAGAATAACTTGTTTATTTATTGATTTATTTAGGAGTATTGTCTCAGTCAGCAGAATCATTGCAGTCAAGTGGCTGCTCACTTTGCAGGGTGCTGGAGCAGTGCACCATTTTTATGTTTTCTTTATGCCAGAGCTCCTCTGGGCATGACATTTAAGTCTCTGGTGCCCCTAGAGTCACTGAGGAAAAATGAGGCTTCAGACTAGAAGTGCTTAACTCAAATGCACAAATCTTCCCTTCTTTCACTGTTGCTCTCCTAATGCTGAGAGGAACTTTTGTACTTTATTTTCCTGTTCCTCCTTTTCTTTCTCATCCTGACTGCTGTTTGCTTCCTCCTCTTTTCCAGCTGTCACCATTCTTTTGTTCCCTCTCTCTCACTTGTCTCAGATCTTTTCTTCCTGCCTTTGGCATCTTCCTCATCTTTTTCTTGTCTCAGCAAAATAATTTATTGTCCAACTTGACAGTCTTTTCAAGTTTCCTTTAGTCAGTAAGTGCTTGCAGAGTCCTTAGTTAGAAAAAGTTTGTTGCCTATAATACATGTGCATAACTAATCAATGTAAATTAATAACATGGAATTCTAATTAGTGTTATAATCTGAAAGAAAACAATGACGCCCCTCTTCCAGCTCAGGTTTCCTGTTACTAGTCAGCATGTTGCTGACTTGGAAACACTTGGCTGATATTTTCCAGAGCAGCAAAAACAAAACTCATCTAGGTGTTCCAGTGCTTTGTGTCTTGCTATTTCTTACAGAAAGGCTATCAATATACCATTCCCTTTTAAAAATGCTTTACAGTTGTTTTGCACAAGATGTTCTGGGTAGACAGTGTCACTAAGAATTGTAGCATTTGTTCTTGAAACACCAGACACAGCTATGGCAATGTGTGTAAATAGTTAATTGGGCAAGACTCATGAATTGTAGAATGATGGTCAGATTATCAATGTTGCTGTATGTGTACAGGTGATGTAATGGAAAGTTTTCCTTGTAATCTACAGTCTTTATGAAAACTCTCAGATGCTGTTCTGTAATGGATGTTTTTAACAGCACAAGACAGGAATGTAATCAGATTGAACAGTTCCCATTCTCATTCATGGATCAGGTTGATAACCAGACATCCTCATTGTAAGTGATGGACACAACAAATCTTCAACAGCACACCTTGCTGCCTAAGGATTTAAATTGTAGGGGGATACAATATGGGAAAGTAAAGTCTAGAAAGTAATCTTTCCCCCTAAAGAGTTGCAGCTGGGTTAATTGTTAAAGATTAGGAGCAGGCCTAATGTTAACAAGCCACAGGTGTAGGCAATAAGAAGAGTGTTACAGAAGAGTGGATTGGTGGGAACTGGAGTCAGTTGGCTGCTGTGGGAACAAGGAAGAGTCAGTGCCCAGAGGAGCTGCCTACAAGAAACACCAAGGAGGTATGAAATTCTAGCAATATGGAACCTTTGCAATGTAATGACAGTAGAACTCTTGCCCTATAATGACAACATTAACTGGTTTGGTTTTGTGTTGTAGAGCCTTTGTTTATGCTAGAAATTGTAATGACTGCCTTTTCCAAAGTGGTCTCTGAAAACGAGACCATGTACCAATGCCATTCCTATTTCTATTTCTGCAAGTACTGCAGTCACTTGGTTCTAGTGGATTTCTGCATACCTAAGCGAGTATTCAGGTTTTCATTGCAATGTTAGAAGCAAAGCTCTACATAGATAAGCAGCAAAGGAAGAAAAGCCTGTGGATGTTTTTCTGAAAGATGTCAACCAAACAAGTCTTCCATCAGGCATTTATGTATCTAATCTAATAAAAGTTCAGGGCATAAATACATGGTGTGCTTTCTCTGAGACTTATCCAGATCACTCAGCAGCTGTGGGTGTCCTCAAATTATATATGGGGATAAGAATAGTGAAAATATTTTCTGAGCCCTCTTACATCAAAGGACCAAAGCAGCAGTGACATTGACTTTCTGTCCTGTGCTTGAAAAGATGAAGGATTCATAAGGTGGTAAGGGCAATACCTGACTCCAGATGCAGAAATCCAGTGGTGCAATGGAGAAGATTAGTGTTTGCGTCTTTGGGTTTTGTTATGCTGAGTTTACAGATCTTTCAGCCACTGGGAGATCATATTAGTGCAAAATGAGCAATTGAACCCAATGGTGCCAAGCAGAGCACAAATACAAAATCAACATCTGATCTTATCCCATGGAGTTTCAAGTAAGGTGCCAGAGGAGCGATTAAGAGGCAGGGTGTGTAGGAGCAAATCAAGCAATGATTTTCATGTGTTGATGGTATTTTTATGTTTGGCTGTTTTTGTGCTTTTTCTGTGGATTCATGTTAGGAAAAGAGGAGTTTTATATAATGACAAAGGGAGTGTGTATTTAAATAGCATGCTAAAGTAAAAGATTGACATTTCCAATCTGACTGAAGTAAGGACTTGAGGAATTTTTATATTCTAGAGATACATGGAACAAACCACCAGGCACCATTTTGGGAAATATTTGCTCCGAAGAGTACCAAAGGCATGGTTTCAGTCTAAGATGCAATTTATTTATGACTCAAGTGAAGGAGTAGGTGACAAAAGAGGATTTCTTTGTTTCTCTCTTTAAAACAAAATTGGAGGGGAAAAAAAAGGGGGTTTTTTTTGGTTTTGTTTTATTTCTTGATGTTCAATTTATCCTATCATTTATCTCTGACATTTTTACTTAAAAATTGCAGTTTAATCCCAGTGTAGTATTTAACCTTCCTCTAAATCCCTGATGGCTGCAACCATTGCTTCTTGCTCAGTCTTGCTATGCAGCATCTGTTGAGACTGTTATAGGTTCCAGTTCACTACCAGAGTGCAGAGAGGCTGAAGATCTGTAGGGACAGAAATCAACTCCTTCACAGAGAGCAAAGCTCTTTAGTGCACTGTTCTGATGGTGGCAGAAGGAGCAGACTTTGGGAGAGTCTGAGACTCTCTCATGTTGAACTGGGAACACAAAAACCAGAACCTCAGACTACGTGTTGTAGATGAATCTCTAAAATCTGTTTTGCTTAGCAGGAGGTAGATTTGCCATCCACACCCATTTCTCTGTCTTTTTTAAGGGCCAGATAGTTGTATTCAAAAGTAATGACTCCTTTAGTTCATCACTGCACTGAATCAAAGCATTTTGGTAAAACAAGACAAAAGTGTCCAGGCACACTTCTCCCTTTGGTGTGTCGTACGCAAATTTATTTTGTGTATGCTAAGTTTTACAAGAACATTCTGTGAGACCAACTTAAATTCTGAATTTAGAAAATCTGTCCTGGAGTTTATTGCAAGGCTCAAGTAATGCTGTCAAAAACTTCGTAGCAAGGAACAGCTTGTTTAAGAAACTAAAAATTATGGCTTAACTGTATCAGATGATTTGGATGTCCATCTGGAATTCAAGTGTGGAATTCTCTGTGCATAACACATGGGAAGACACTGAAATATAAGGACAACTCAAAATTCAGTAGGTTTGTGGAATAAGTTACTAACAGGAAGGATTATTGTGGCTCAGAACATTTTCTCATCAAGTACGCACACCTCCAGCTGTTTTGTGGGGTTTTGTAGTCATTGTACTTACCTGGAAGTGCAACATTCATTAATTTCCTTTAAGCACATTAGCAATGTGGGTATAGGACACAGATTTATGTCTGAACCTGACCCAAGTCGAGGAGTTGACTAAAAAATGAGGTGAGATTTGGAAACTATGAGCAAACCAAGAGTTACATGAGAGTAAAAGATGAATCAGCTCAGGAGTCCCGTAGATGGGAAATTAAATCTTTCCTCTAGAGCTACTCAGCATTTTGTTATTGTTGTTTGGGTTTGTTTGTTTCTGTTTGTGGATTTTTTATTTGTTTTTCATCTGTATTTCTTACATGTTGGATTGCATTCTATATGTTAAGATGTTTGGACTGGTAAGAGGTTAGTTTTTTGTTTGTTGTTTTATCTTTGCACTTGGTCTATGAAAAAGATATTGGACAGCTTCGGAGAGAATCATGGACTTGCTTAGGTTGGAAAAGGCCTCTAAGATCATCAGCCAGACACTGCCAAGCTCACTATTAAACCATGCCCCCCATGAAAAAACACATCTTCACATCTTTCAAACACTGGGTAGCCTGTTCCAAACTCTGAACACCCTGTTGTTGAAATATTTTCCTCTAGTCTCCAATCTAACCTTCCCTTACTGCCATTTGATGCCATTTCCTCTTGTCCTGACTTTAGTTACCTGTTATCCTGCTTCACTACAAACTTCTGACAATCAGTTTAGAGAATTATAAAATTAAAGAATTATAAAATCCTCCTTTTCTCCAGGCTAAACACCCTCAGCTGCTCATCATCAGATGTGTGCTCCAGACCCTTCCCCATATTGCACAAATTATGCTTGTCCCCATCTTCTGGTTGGATTAGGAAAGGCCCTAAAAATGTTGGCTATTAGTTCTGTTTTCTGAAAGTTTTTGGGGTTTTGTCAATGTGGGTTACACACAAAGCTGCTGCTCTTCTACTGCCTTATAAAGCATGAAAGCAATTAATAGGTGACCCCTGGTCCCAAACTGGCTATGCCAATATGACTAAACTGGCTCCTCTATCATTCCATATACTTGCAGAAATTAGTGTTTATGTGTACATAGCCACATGCACTGTCCTCCTTCCTTCTGGAGGAATTTATCTCCATCCTGAAGATGGCCTTCAGTTTTCTGACTTGGAAAAGGTAATTTTGGACTGCACCTTTTCCTTCTTTTCTCCCTACTGTGTGCCTGTATTTGAAAATACAGTGTAGATAGATGGTGCATGACAGGAATCTGAGGCTGGTGGAATGGGGAGTGTTGGGAGTGTGTCACTTGCACACAGGACTGCATTTGTTTTTTGCCATGAGCTTATTTTTTCCTCATGAGATAACACTTGGAACTGCATGAGATCTTGAATGGGTCTGAACAACCTGGCCTTGTTAAAGCTGTCCCTGTCCATGGCAGGGAGGTTGGAACTGAGTGAACTTTAAGGTCCCTTCCAACCCAAGCCATTCTGTGATATTTAGATTCCAAAATAACACTTGTTACTCCCACAGTTTGAGGCACAGGATATATATGTGACTATTAGTTGCTTTAAGAACAGTATTTTCCTGGAACACATTTTTTAGCTTAAATGATCCTTAGAGATACATGTGTATATCTGTGTGTAATACATATGCATAGATGTATTTACAGGCAAAAATATAATAGTAATATAAAAATAACTGGGATCTGAATCAGATTAATTTGATCTTTCCTTCTCTTTGCGAAGTCTTCTGCGAATCAATTAATCAAATAATTTTCTCCCCATCTGTGAAATAGTGTTCATACTCGTCTTTAGGCAATTTTAATCTCTGTTTAAGCATCACTATCTGGAAGCAGTGATATTAATTAGATCAGTGCAAGTTCTTCCTGGGCATAATGACAGCTATATGGGAATAAATGGCTTATCAGGTATTTTTGGCTACATGGGAAATAGAAAACTTTACAGGTTCTTTGAGTTTTGGCAGTGACTTCCAGTCTCAGTAACAGTGCAGAACACTCAGGCTTTTCAAACAGTAATCCAAATGGGAAAGCAAACAAAGTGTTTCATCCTCAAATTTAATGCATGAGACAAATGACTGCATCTTGGGACTCACATTATTAGTAGAGGGAAATTGTGACTTTTAGAAAATGTTTGTATGATCATTTTTTAAAAAATACTGCAAGACAAAGAGGAGCATGTAGAAAAGCTTACTAAGAATAATGAGTGGTAAAGATGCTAGTAATATGGTAATTAAAGAATAGAAATGGTGTCTGGAATTAGACTGAGCATTTGACACCTATAGAAGAGCTCTAGAATTAATAATAATGATTATTAATAATAAATATTTTGGGGTACTTAGGATATTGCTACTGGGGTACTTTAGGTACTTATTTGATGGTAGTGCAGTTTGTGGCTTTAAATTGTTGGTTTGGGGTTTTTTTCTGTAAAACTGCTAACATTGATCATGGCACTTAGTCATGTCCAGGTGTTGCTTGCAAGTAGCTTTAAATGCCAATAATGAACAACTTTAGAGGTTCCACATCTCACCAGATATATGTTGTGGGCTCAATCTCAGATTTTTTTGTTTTTTTTTTGATCAAGGAAAATAGCTTCTTTTGTCTAATATTAGTTCCTTTTCACATGTTTTTCTGGGTTTTTTTGTGAAATCTTTGGGTTCTTTGTTGAAGAAATAGGGGCTTTTTTCCTGCATTATGTCATCTTAGGTAAAATCAGTGCACCTCAGAAGCTTTTACTGTCATTATGCTATAGAGGAAAAGCCTGGGAAATACTAAAACCCTTATTCAGGTGGACAGGAAGATTTTCATCTCATCTTGAGATGTGCCAGAGTACTTCATAATCAGCAAACAACTGCACTGCCATTTCCTTTAGGTGCAATTTTGTGCTGAGCACTGCAGAGGAGGCAGTGAGAGCATCTCCCTGGGTCTGAGGGGTTGGGTACCTGGAGCAGCAGGGCTGAGGTTTCATTCAAATGGCAAAACTATTTCCTGACCTTCTGATATGCTCAGAATATTGATCTGTTTGGGTTTTAATTTTTAACGATTTTTTTTTTTTTGAGTCAGAAATATTTTAGTTCTTTGTTGTATGAAGACAATTATTATTTTTCCTTCATCAGATGTTTGCTAACAAATGTGTCATCAAGGCTATTTGTTATTTTGAGATGAAGTAATGTATAATGTGCATAGCGCATAATCAGCTATAGATGGGTAAATAAGAGCAGATTAGGGTTCCACATAGGGAGCATTTTCTTTTCTTCCAATTTTTTTATTTTTTTCTCATAGTATCAGTTGGTTTTTTGAAGTTAAAGCTGCCGTTGGTTTACAGGAATTTTGCTAAGTGTACTTCACTTAGGAGTCTTAGGAAGTGTGCATCACTTATGGAAAATTTGCCAACAGATCTTCCAATTCAAATCCTAGACTTAAAAAACCAAACTATCCACTCTATCCCTTTATAAAGTGTTGCAATAGTTATATTAGGTGATAACATTCTGAAGTATGGCCTGTGGAAAGGTTTCTATGAGAGAGACAGGTATTGGAAAGAAAAATATCAAGCCATTCCAGAGAAAAACTATATAAAATAATTTGCTTAGCTATGGTTTCTTCATTTTTTGCATTTGCTTTTTGCACATAATCTGTCCTTCACAGCTTAATGTTTGCATGGAGAAAATATTATTATAAAAAGTGAAGTTTGCAAAAGAAGATGGTTTCTGAATGTTGGGACTGTATTTTTTCTCTAACTTTAAGCAACAAAAATTATATATTTTTATAACATAATAATATAATATAATAAATTAGCATATATTATATATAATACATTATATATATTAAATTTATTATGTATTATATTTATTATATATAATTTATATATTTTTTAATCTAACTGCACATTCCTGCCTGCATGTGTGTGAGAGCAGTGATGGTGAAGTGTGGTGCTGCTGAGGTAGAGGCATTGGCTCTTCACACAATAATGGGGAAGTTGCCCCATGTAGGAAAGAATCAATTCCACCTGCATGAGGGCAGAGGCTCCCTGGAGGAGCTGGAGTGCTCTAAATCCTCTAAGATTTCTAAGATGGACGAGGCTTTCTGGGGACAGGCAGCATCGTGGAAATGCCAGTGGGAGGAAGACCTGGAAGTAGAATTGGTACCAATGCCCGTAATTGCAGAGAAGAACAGTGATTGCAACTAGGACTGATCTTTCTGAATCTTTCTAAAGGCTTACTGGTAATGCATCACTGAAAAATATGAGCTCGGGTGGCCCAGGGGACAACTGCATCATCAGAAATGGAAAAATTAAGTCACACAATGTCCTCAGCTACCTATCATAAAACCCCAAGCCTGCTTTCCATCTTCATGTTAATTTTTCACTTCTGCTTCATCCCTACTTGAAAGGGCCTCAATCCTTGCACAAATGCAGCAGCTGTAGAATAAATGCACCCACAGCATTAATTAAGGATAGAGTGTTCCCCACAATACATTCCTTGCAGATGATCCAACAGACTCTCTAAATGCATCAACTTAAACCCACTCCAGCTCCAAGGAGGCCTTCCCAGGCAGGCTCACACAGATGTACCTCTTGTTATTCTCTGGGAATCAGCAGAGCTATTCCACGGAGCTGGAGAAGGCAATCAACTCTTTTTTTTTTTTTTTTTTTTGTTTGAAGATGGTGGGAAGGCTTTGTCCACAATTGCAGCTGCACCTGGGCTCCAAATTGCCTCTTTGACAAGGCCAGGCACACCTTGCTCCAGTGTGACAGCATCTCCTGTGAGCCACATTCACACAAACAGGACAAGCCCGGTGTCCTCATCCAGAATAAGGTCCTGATCAGCTGGGGTTTTTTTTCCTAACTTTCAAAATTATTTGAGTAAGGTAGGCATTAGTATGTCATTTGGGATTTATATTTATCTTATGAAGCATTTAAGTGTTCTTCAGAAGGAATTGTATTGCACACATCTCAGCTACATATAGGATAGCTTGATTCAGCAATGAAAAAATAAACAGGGCAATTTTATTCTTTATTGCCCAGTTTTCCCCCTTCATATTCACTTTGCTGTCTGAAAAAAAAATTAATAATAATACTATTTCTAGCACGTCTGAATGTCTATTGAAATAATAAATCAAGCTTGCAAGGCACAAGTATGACTTTAAAATACATAAACATTAATGGTCTTCATTTTTCTCAGCTTTGTCTTTTTGTTTCTTGCTTTGATAGCATATCAAACCATGCTTAATAAACCAGATAGCCAAGTTAAATTGTGTACTGCATGTAGAACAGTTTTTACCATGCAGGCACATAAATGGGCTTGGCAACCACTTTGAAATATAAAGAGATTCATAAGCAAAATAGTCACCCCAAAAATCTACAGTTCAAAACATATCCAATTAGAATTCAGAAAGCAGATGAGTTTTTAAATGCAATCTTAAGCTTGGAAGGAGAATCTATCAGGAGATAATTGATTCCACCAAACAGAAACAATCACTGAGAGTGTTCTGCCACCAGAGGATCCTAGGGGCTATAGAAATGGTAATAACTCTATATTTTTCCTTATGATATTTCTGACAGATTTCTACAAGCCTTTGTCCCAGCTCAGTGAGCAGGCACCCCCTCTTTGTCACGCTACATTGCCCTGCTTTTGTCCTGTTTCTCTCCTGGATGATGAAGGCAGCTGGGTTTCACCTCCCTTTCTCCTCCAGCAGAGCCGCACACCCAGGGCCATGCCCCTGCCCCAGACGAGGTGCCACAGGGCAGGACAGCATCACCTTGCGCTCCTGGCACTGCTGGCATGGACAAAAAGCGTGGGGATAAGGAAAGGAGAGATGGAGCCATCCCCCCTCTCAGCCCTTTGCAGCTCCAGTGGTGGAAGGAGCAAACGTCCTGACACTTCAAAAGCTTTCTCCTGTGTTTTGGTTACCCTCTCCTCTTTCATTCTGAATCTCCTTTTCTTCTGGGGAAAAAGCCCTATCCCAAGCCTGGGCTGTGCCACAATAAAAATCATTTTTGCCTGCCCCTATGATAAGCCCTGGAGGAGGGGCCATTGGTGTCCTTATTCCAAAGAATCATTTTGACGGAATTTATTCAAACTAAGTTTAACATATTCAGACTTTGTGCCTTTTCCTACCTCTCAGGAGCAAATTGAGCAGATCTCTGGCTGCTTTAGGTTTACAGTTTCTAGCTTTCGTTATTTCCAAAACTGCAGTGAAAGACAAATATTTTTCCTGATGTATTCAACTTTTTCTAGCTTTATCCAGTGGGCAATCTGCCTCTAAACAGGAGTATGATATGTGCTTTGATTTAATATTCTATTTGTCTTTTTCCTCTATCTGTACAAAGAATGTGCTTAGACAAGCCTAAAAGAAGTTTGTGGAATAATTTTCTGGCCCATATGTAAGCAAGTCATCTTTTACCTCTTGTTGACACTCAGCAATTTTACTGCTTTTTAGTTTTGCTCTGTCCTCTTTTTCATCAATGATTTAATTCTTTTAGAGCACTTTTAATAAAAAAAAAAAGTTTTATTGTTGGGAGTTGTGTGTGTATGAGTGTGGATAGATCTAACTTCTGTTTTGGTGAGATTTTTGTTAATCTAGAGCTGTGCTGACTGCCAGTCCTTCCAGGGAGAAGGAGTTCTTGGAGCCATTCTGGTCAGCTCTAGCTAACTGGGTTTAGTTAGACCCAGCCTGAGCATATGAACACACATGCAGATTCTTAAAATCCTTTAATGACTCTTTGCTCGGAGAGAGAAAAATATTGCCATGATTTAGGTATATGGGCTTTGGTCTTACTCTAACATGAAAGACTGTGGTGTTTCAGAGTAAAGGAACCAACCCAGCACGATGGGTGGGTAGGGAGACAGAATTTCCAAAAGGAAGAGCAAGAGGAGTTGCTGCTAATTTAAGCACCAGAGACCCTCCTGCTTTGAGGTGTAGTAAAGAAAAAAAATGTATTTTCCTCTCCTTCTAGTGAGATTTATTTGAAACACCACGCTGTTATTAACTTCCTATGTGTTGTTTCTCTGTTCTGTTTGCTTTTATCAGTTCTTCTGAGCCCTGCAGTTGGGCTAATTTCAATGCTGATAATTAAACTCTTTCTGCATTAGTGTTCCCCAAAACAAAGCCAAAATATTGCTTCCAACTCATCTGGCTCGGCTAAGAGATTCTGGATGATGTATTACATCTTTTTTAAGAGTTAAAAAGCTAAAGTAATAGTTATAAATAGATGTATAAAATCATGCCACTGAATCTCGGAAGCACTGCACTCAAGGAGAGCAATACAATTGACAAGCAATTTAAGCTGGAGTGTGAAAGGATGCAGAAATAACAAGATTTGCATGAAAAATATTGAGATCATGAGAACATCAAATTTAAACAAAAAACTCGTGTGCCTCATGACTAAATCATGAGAACTGGCATTGCTGTTATGGCATTCAATATGCTTGGCTTTTGAAAATAGTTTTATAATGAGGGTGTAGTGTATGTATCTGTACAGAAAATGAGCATTGTTTGTATCTAGCTAGCTCATTACTATGAGAATCAGGAATGCAAGACTCTCAAATCTTAATACAGGTCAGGAGATCTCGGATGCTTCCAGCTATGGTTGAGCCCACGTTGTCAGGAAGATAACCCAGAGCAAAGACAGAAACTGACCCTGCTTTCAAATCAGTCAATCTATCAGTGATTAAACAGTGCCACCAAACAGGAAAAAAAATTAAAAAAAGAAAAGTAGAGTGAATTTCAATCAGGTAGCTGATTGTCTATTTATTTCATCTTATCAGTGACAATCATTTATCTTGGGACAGCATACAGTTACATCAGTGGTGGTGGCAGAAGGGTCTGAAGAAGGGTCATTGCAAAGGGACTCTCTCACATCCATCTGGCTTTACTCTTGCATGACTTACAGCCACCATGACAGATTTCTTTCATTTTCTTTTGCTGCTGTTGTGCTTTCTGACATGCTGCATGGTCAAGAAAAAGATAATATGTACTCATTGTCTAAGAGAAAGTACAGAGTTTGTTAGTCAGTTTATGCTTTCATTGTTTACTGTATCACTGAAAATGGGAGTGGTACTTCCAAGGATTCTTTGTTTAATTCCATGAGGGGGTTGTCATAAATTAAGGTGCTTCAGGGGCATTCATGTTTTCTAAATTCTTTGCCAAAACTGAAGTGCCAAAAAAATAATCCTGCAAAACCACTTGGCTCTGGAACGTAATATTCCTCTTTTAATTTTAGTGGTTCTCGCTGAGATTTCTTTAATACCTTACATTCTGAATATTTTAAATAAGCATGTAAGGTGCCCACATGGGGATTTTTTTAGTTTGTTTTTAAAATAGCTGTCATCCTCATGATAATGAGGAGCTGCATTTATATGGGCAATCATTTTTTTTTTTAAACTGAATATAGAGGAGAGTAATTTCTGCTGTCTGTAAGTTGCTAGGCTCAGCTGCTTCATAGCATTGTACTGAATATGAAATACATCACTGGAAAAGATTCAGACTCTCCCCTAAAAAAGCAACTGAAATTTTCTTTTTTTTAAATTTAATTTTAACTTTACAAGTTATGAATTCATGTACACTTCACACCACTTTATTTCTAATTAAAAGTAAAGTCAAACAGGATATTTGGCTCTGTGCTGCAATTCCTGGCAGAATTTTGCCATGTCACTTTTCTTCATACATTTTACAGCTGACACTTTGTAACAGGAATGCTTTTGTCTTGAAAGATCAAAAATACAATCACATATTCAAAAGGCTGCAGAATTTCAATTCACTTAGTCTAGATAAGAACTTCATCCTTGTTATTGGTACAACAAAACAGAAATATGGGTCCTGCCTCAAAAATATATTTTTATTTTATTGGGTTTTGTCCTTTTGAGTTTTCAGCTCAAATTAATGGCTGGATTGCATTTGGCATCAACAGGTCTTCAGTGTGATTGTTTAACACAGACTTAAAATGTTGTGACAATAATGTGTCCAGCATTACAAGGATTGTGTTAATAAAACTGCAGTGCAGTAGCAGTAAAATAAACCATGAGGGAGGAAAACTGGCTATTGATGGGCAATTTCACACTGTTCACCACGGCTCTGGCAATTAGCAGTAAAAATGAGTTTATTTTACCTGGGAAAGGAGTCTCTGTCCAAACAGTGCATTTTACTGTTCTCATCTGCATTGCAAGCACTCCTGTGCTGGAAACACCCCAGTCAGAGCAGATTTCCTTCTTGCCAGAAATAATTTCTTCTTTTTGGCCATGAGGAAGGGGAGGGAGATGGAAATTTCTCTTGCTTTGTACCCTCCTGCCCCTGCCTGCCTTCCCCTAAAATGGCTGTTCAATTGAACCTCCTGTCCTTTGGGACAGAACCCTTTTCCCTGGGTGCAGGGAGCAGCCAAGGCAAGGGAAGGAAAGTTTTCAATGGATCCTCCCTTGCAAAAAATCCCATCTGGCCAAAATCCCTTCCTGCTGCCTTGGTCAGCTCAGCCTTACATGGGGCAATGCCATTTATTTTCTAGGAACTCTGCCAAATCCAGAAGAGATTATGAGTCTGGAATGCTTAAACCCTGAAAGTTGGGTGGGTTTTGGGGTTCTTTTGAAGAATCAGAAGTGACTAACCTGTGACATGACTTGTGCAGCCAGAAGACACAATTGCTCCACACTGGGGCTGAGCTGGGGAGAACAGCCTGGAAAGGGAAGGTTGGGCTGTATCTTTGTGCCCCATGGTAAATTGGTATGTTTCCTGAGGAACAGATAGACCAGAATCCAGATTTCAGTAAAAAAAAAATTAAAATTTAGGTTTAAAGTGAGCTTTGTTGGAAGGCTTCAACATTAATTATTTTTTTTATTGAATGGGAAATAATTCTACTCTGATAATATAAATTCCACCCAAAAAAAAAATTTCAAAAAAAGCCTGAAGCCCTGCTGGACACTGCCAAATTTTAGTGTATTTAGAACCTTAGTAATAATTTTCTGCTTCCATGTTTGTACACTACTGGGAATAGTACTGGATTTTTGTAATTTTTCTTTCTTTGTACCTAATATTGTATATATTTTAAATATCAGTGTCTGTGATTGTCTAGGATTGAGAGAGAAGTGTAAAAATAGTTCTTAACAAAGATAAATCAATCTTTGGTCTTGAGTCCATCTTACAGAGCTGAGTACAATTAACAAACTGTAATTTGGAGAAAACTCCTGTTGTGGAGAAACAACATCTTACCCCAAATTTGCTTCTCGATTTTGCAGAAACAAAAATGCAAGAGAGAAAGGCTTATGAAAGCTTTCAAGCCTTTTAGTGCTGAAGTTTATTTAAGGGCAAGTAATTTTGGAAATAATCTGGGGAGGTTGTTTTGATTTTGTAGGTCTTTCTTTTGCTTTTATAGTGTCTTGCTACGTTAGAATGTCCACTAAAGGAAAGCATAACATTTTCAAAGTTATATAATCATTTTTTTGTTGCTGACTGCAGGCTAAAAGGCATTATTATTCTTTATTTTTTCAGAAAATCTGTAATTTTACAGACCTTTTCACTGCAAGCAGTTTCTTTCCCTCTCTTCACTCTTTTCCCCTGGATTTCCATTTTAGAGAAACAGCTGGAAATATCCACCTTGCTCTTTTTACACCACCCCTATTTCTGTACTTTTCTACTGCTGTTCTTTACACATCCCACAATGTGACTGAATGTCTGTCAGATGCTGTCTGTTATCTCATTGTCTCCTCAGAGGAAGAAGTATGGGCAGTGAAGTGTTATGTTTTGATTGGGACTCAGGTTTTTTTTAATTTGCGCACATTGGTCTCTATTTCTGTTAGCATGTTCAAGGTCATACAAATGTACTTTGTGCTTCAAGGGAAAAAGAGTCCTTTCTTCATCCAGGATTTCTTGTCTCAGGGCCTAAGAAAACTCTGTTCAGCTCAGCCAGCAGAGCCTGTCAGCCATTGGTTTGCACTCTCAAACTGGGGGGCAATTTTTCACACCTTAGGCCATTAAATGTTCAGAGCAATTATACTTTTCATCTCAATTATTTCTCATGTGGAGAGTGGAAGGGAGATTTTAGTATGTGTCTTCATTAGTTAGTGGTACTGGGGAGGTGAGCTGCAGCTCATCAGCAGCAGGCAGAGCTTCCCTGGAGGTGATTTTTTTAATAAACAATTAATTAGTAAACCCACCAGCTTGTTGCTGTAATGTAACCAAAAAATTTGCAATAAAACAAAATGGAGGCCAAATATAGATTTTATTTTATAAAAGTGGTATCCAGACACTTTGAAAAGTGGGGTACAGAAGGAAAAAGCAGCTGATACAGATGACTCAGAGAACTCAGAGAAATCAGAATTCCTTCATGAAGTGTTGAAAGCGAAGGAAGCCAACCCACCTTGTCGTTGAGCATCATTGACTTCGATTTATTGATGAAATCAGCCACTTTAACAGTGTTAATTAACTTCATGCATATTGCAAAATCCAAGCTCATTATAGGTTTACAGAGAAAACTCTAACCCCTTCTTTTTGTTTTACAATACCTATGATTTGTTTATTGAAAACAGGACCAGCGTTGTCACTGTGATATGAAAAGTTCCCAAAACCTCCATATCTGTTCCCAGAGTAGCAGCTATCTTTTCCCAGAGAGCCCAAGGACAGAGTGTTTTGCCTGTTATGGGAAGACTGAGAATCTTATTGTTTATAAAGTGGTGCTTGAGAGAGCCTAATTATTTCTATAATCAAGCCTGGGAATTGCTTTACAACTACCATTTACTTTTCCTTCAACTGTATGCCTTCATGCCTCTTTCTTTCAGCCATGCATGAACCAGACTCTCCACAATGAAGTGTGGAAAAAACTGAATAAATGGGGTGTAGCATCCATAACATGAGCACATATTTTTATCTGCCAAAGAGTCCTGTTTGTCTTCTGAGACTCGCTTTTAAGCTTAGAGCAAGTTTCAGCCACTCTGTTGTTTTGGTAGAAGGTAAGGGGCTGGAAGTAGATGATGTTAAAGTCCCTTCTAACCCTGAGCATTTAATAGTTCTGTGTGTCAGGGAGAATATACCAACCTTTAGATGTTGTGAGCCATTGTATGGCTGCTGACTGTTTCACTGAGTGCTGTTGAAAATCAATGTTAAATTAGGAATAACCATTAATTTTTTCAGTGAAAACAAAATAGTGTATTTTGCAGCAGATTCAGTTTATCAGTCAGCACACTTAGCCTGCATTCTCTTAAGAAGGGCTCAAAACAGTCAGATATTAATTTCAGTATTTAGTTTTGTTTTACAGTAGAGACTTGAGGCTTCTCATGCCTGTTTGCCTGTTTCCAGGCATAAGAAGTTGAGAAATATGTTTGAATGTCTGCCCAAACTGTGACTGATACAACCACTGAGTTGAAAAGGCTGTACTCCCAGGACTCAGTGAAATCACTTTCTTTTGAATTGCTTGAAATACATCAGTTAATTCTGTTAGCTAGTTGCCTTGATTGCCTATTTGGGTGCCAAAGAGAAGCAGACTGTGATTAGTCTGATTTATTTTAGATGCCTACCCTAAGTCAAGGTCAATCACATCCCTCGATCTTGCAATTTCCTTAAAAGAAATTCCAGATGAAGAGCTCAAATGCACATTCCAAAAGGCTGGGGGAAAAGTGAGCATTTTATTCACCTGGAGAAAACGATTTTATGTATTTTTCTTGTGCCATAGGCTGTCATTACATTTGTATTAGTCATAATATAACATATTGTCATTTGATTTAAATTTCCACTATTCAGAAGACTTCTGCCAGTGTGTAACTGTAAAGAAACCTGCCTGGTCTGGGAGGCTACCATTGATTTTTAAGAAAATGTCAAAGCATCTGTCTGAATTCCTATCTTTTCCCTTAAAGAGTGAAATACTTTTTCTAGCAGCAGTTCTGATTTCTTTGAAAACCCTTCTATCAATTTGAGGTGCAACGAGAACAGGCCTAAACCTTGGGAACTCAATCTTATTCCAGTACTTTTCTCACTGCATTGATAGATATTTTGATGCTTTTCTGTTATCTTCTTGCCTAATCTCAGTGTGCAAGGAGAAATGCACCATTTCTTTAAGTTTAAGGTCAGGGGAGTGTGTCTCCACTGCTCCATGAAATAAAGGTGTGATGGTTCCACCGATGAATGCACAACTGTGCACCTGCAATGGAAACAACCACCAAGAGAAACACAGAATTATCCAAGTCAGAAAAATGGACCTCTCATGAACTATAGGCATTGTAAACAGTGTATATTTTCACAACTACAATTAAGCCTATTTTTCCTTTCAAAATGAGAAACAGCAAAAGAGAAGAACAGATATAGTTTTCTATGAGTATAATGTATAAGCATTTCTTTTGGGAATCCTGCCTCTGATATTTAAACAAACTTATATTGTTTAAATGTGTGACATTCACCTAAACAGAGAGTAGATAGATAAAGTAAGTATTACATAAATTTAATAATGCACATTTCATTGTAGGGATATCTTTCTGATGTCATACCATCAAGAAATGTATAGTGGGCATTTTATCTTGAAGAGGTTGTCACAGACACCTTGCTGTCACAACCAATTATCATCCCTGTTAATGATAAGTAGGTGAAGATCAGGTTTATCATGAAAATGACCTTGAAGGTTCCCTAACTCAGCCCAGCAGAGACAAAGGAAATTTCACAGACCTCTTGGCAGCTGTAATGGTGTCAGGGTTTTTCTACAATGAGCGTCTCTATAAGGGAAGAAGTCAGAGAAACGAGAATGAAAAGGACAAGCAGCAAACCAAAGACCTCAACTAAGATAATTTCTTGGTTAAGTTGGTATAAACTTAGATTCCCTCACTCATTTGAAGCAGCAGGGTGTTTATCAGGACAGTTCATGCCCTTACACGTGCCTGTGAGTAGGAAAAGGGCAGCTGTGACAGCTCTTTGGGACGACCTTATGTTACACCCTTGTTAGAGCTGATGGCAGCGATTTCAGCAGAGCTGGCATTTTGCTCTCCCTCCGGTGTCCCCTGCTGGTGACACATCACAGACAGGTGGCAGCTGGAAAGGAGCTCAGTCCAAAGTTAGAGAGGAAGGTAATTAAAAAATGCTTGCAGTAAATGTTCCATGGTAAAGCAACGTGCAAAAAGTATTTAGTGATTATTTTTCTATCAGTTCCCATGTTAAATTAGCCTAGCAACCCAAAAAAATACTAAGTTCAAAGTCTGTATTTTGAAATAGTTGTTCTTCCTGAAAATGGGAATATGAAGTTGTTACCATAGGAGTTCTGTTTAAGCAGGAGGAAATGGTACCATCAGCTGTGGTGGATCAAGTATAATAAATCTGTCATGCTTTCCTAAGCTTGCTTAAAATGGAAAAAAGAAAAGGAAAGGATTGAAGAATATGTTTCCAAAATTCAGTCATACAAAAATACCAAGTTTACCATTTAGAAGTCATGGGTATTTTTACACTAGTGAAGCATTTTGAGTTGGTGATTTCTCTTTTGTTAAGAAAACTGTGTTGCAGCGTGTCAAGCTACACTTGATGCACCTAAAATGTTTAAGATACTCTGAATTATCCATTGCAAAGAAGTCAGACACACGCTCTCATGCATTCACTCTTGTCCCACTTATTGTATTGACAAGTAGAGAAGACATTAAATGGAGTATAAATGATACAGAGCCTTGTGAAGCAAGGAAACTTGACTTGATGCTCTGCTTAGCTGACAGAAAACCAAATACTTGACAGCAGTCACAGCAGCAAACATGGCTGTTAAAAGTTTTAAAGGATTACCTAGTACAAGCAGAAATGCACTTCCCAATCTGCTCTGAGGGACACATACAGCATGTGTGAAACACACGCCAAAATCTGAAAAAGAACCCTTTAATCTGCCCAAGACTAAATGCTCTCTTTCAGTTCAGTTGTTTTCTGATGTCTACAGGAGATGTTGCAAGTCTCAGACTTGTTTGGAAACAATTTCTCTGTGACTGTTGACAAACAAATTCTTTGTCATATCCTAAAGAGCTGGATGTTCTTCTCAGTGATCATTTTCCCATTTGGGTTACTTTCATGCTTCAAAAAGCATCTTAGAATTTAATAATAATATATCAAAAGAATTGATGTCTGGATGATGGGTTATCACTTATCAAGGTGTTCTGAAGTGATTATTGCAGATCAATTAGGAAGGAAAAATTTCAGTAGGGAAGACAAGATGACAAAGTGCAAGGATTTTCTGCATTTCTACGGAAATGTAGAAAGTATTTAAAAAAATCATAGGTAAATTACGAAGTAAAAGCATACTGCCTCAGAGAATACTATGCAGGTCTCCTCTGTATTATATCTTAATGTTTTTAATTTTCTTTTCTTTTTTTTTTTTTTTGGCTTCCTTTATTTCATAATGCTATCCTGAGTTCATTTGAGTAATTGTGTGCGGTAACTCCACTACTGAGATTATTTTCAGAATTTTTCAGGTAATGTACCTTGGTTTATCCTTGCTCCTTTCTTTGAATCCACCACAAGAGCATTTCCCAAATAACTCTGGCTCTTCTCTCATATGGAAGAGGTGTGGATTGGAAAGCTGATGACTCAGAGGAAATAGGAGAGGAATGAAAGCTGCTCTTTGATCCCCAATTTTCTGGTGTATTCTTGTTAGGGAAAGACACCCCTACAGAAGGTTGGTGCATGTGTGGTTTAGCAACAAAGTCAGGTTGGGTCTCTTCCCAGTCTATACATCCCCAGTATAATTTCAAATCTATGTTATTGTGGTTTGAGCAGCTGTAGGCTGCTCAGAGAGAGCTCTGTGGTGTGGTGTTAGTAATATCTGAGATCTCTTTTCAAATCTGAAAACACTTCTTGTGGATTTTTTGGTTTTGTTTTATTTAACCTCACTTGTCATTTCCAGAGATTGCATGTGAAGCACTCATGAGCATTAGAGAAATTGAATCATTTAAGTACTTTAAATTGAATCATTCAATCACTTTTTTCCCCCTGAACCTCTAAAATGATCCAAGGAAGAGTTCTAAAGCCCCAATGTCAAATTGATTACATCTTTATTTTTTTAATTTCTTTTAATCTTGTCAGTCTAACTGATTGTTGTAGGACAGCAATAGAGAGAAGAGGTAGTTGATGTTAATCTGTGATATTTTAAAAATGTATGAGGGGGAAATTCTGTTCATATTCTGCTCCATATTTATTTATTGAGATAATTCCTACCACAGGAATTTATTTTTTTGTCTTTGCAAAGAGTGTGCTGCACTTTACTGTGTAATGTACATTTCTGTGAAAGACATAAGCATATTGATATGGCAGATCTGGCAGGTCCACACTTCACTGCCCATGAAACAAACTGAGGAAGAAAGAGTCCAGGGTTACCTACACATATACAACACACAGGAAATGTGTTTAATTTCACAAGATGGGGTATAAGAGATAACACATTCATGTATTTTGACTGATGCAAGGTGAATAATTCTTAGCTAGCAATGAGATTTGTAGCAGTTGTCACTCCATGTTCAGAGGTTGGGGTCATATTATTGAGGGCATCTTGGTTTTTGTCCAAGATGTTTGCAAAAAAAACATGAGCTTCCTGCTCTTGTGCTCCTTTATTCACACAACATGCTATTTACTGGGCTTTTAATGCTTGTATAGCACTTTGATGCCAGAGTTTCAAGTGAAATTTGCTGCATCTTTACAAGATACTGATTTATTTGCATGAACTGGCCCTGGAGCACCTGAGTACAACCAAAGAGATATATCACAAGGGGAAGCAGAATCTAGTCTGAGGGCACTGGCTGCTACCTTAATAGCACCAGTGATCTGTAGAGAGCATCAATTAGTTTCATACTCCACTCAGTTCACAATAACTGGTTTTGGTGACACATTGTTATCAAGGTTTTCTGGGATTCAGTTGTTCTTGTGGCTCTAAAAATCAGACAAGAGAGTATTTAGTAGTTGCAGGTGTTAGCAAACTATCATTACTAAGCTCCCTCAGAAACAATTTATGATCTATTTTATAGATCCTACCACGCTCATGAATCTAAGCTTCATTCCTGATGCAATTGATCAAACTGAGCCCTGTGAAGGCAGTAACAAGGCAGAGGGAGGGGATGGATTTTAGGGTTCTTTAGCAAGTGAGAAAATGTGGAGAAAGGAGCAGTATGCCACTATGCTGGTTAGTAAACCCAGCTGATCAATAACCTTATTGTTAGCAAAGGCTAAATTGTCCCACTCTGGGAGCTTTTAGTACAAACACCATTGTAAGTGGGAGAGTGAAAATGGGAGCTTGTGGGGATGCATAGGGGAAACAGCCACAGTGTTTGGGATTTCAGGCCATTCATTATTTACAAAATGCTTGTGGCTGGCAGCGTTAATCACTTCACTTCCAAAGAAAGTGGAGGGCTTGTTCTGCTTCTCAGTTGAGAAGAAGCTCTTTACTATGCAGCATAATTCATGCGTTTGCAAAGAGGCAAACTTGTCAGTTGGTTTCCTCATTTAATTTAAGAGCTGTAATCATTACAAACTGGTGAAGCAATAGTTGAGGTGAATCATGGCTGTTGGGGAGCTGCAGGAAAAAACCATTTAAACTCCTTGCCACAGCCAAGCTTGCCATTGGAAGGAGCTGAGGCTCCTGCTGATCCTATGGGAATGCACACCACGGGGCAGGGAGCTGGCTGGGATCAGACCAGTTTTGCCTCTGATCAGAGCAAGACAAAGAGAGAAGGAGAAAGAACGTGCTGCAGTTGTTTGACAGCCTCTGGTAAATTATGCCTCTTACCTGTAAAGTCTCTAAATCCCCTTTCAGCATCTCACAAAGAACAATAATTGTTTATTGATCCAGACGTTAACAATGTATCGCTTGTTCTTCAATAAGGTCTAGAAATGTAACTCAAGGGCAATAACTGCTTTGGATAAACAACAGACTTGATGGATGCATGGGTTTTTTTCTTTTTTTTCTTTTTTCTAAACTATGAGCGTACTGTTGAAGCAGTTTGTTGTTATCTTGATGTAATCCTTGTACACACCTGTACCTGTATGGGCTTCAGTCTGTCTTTCAAAGAGGCATTTTTCTTAGCAGTGTTTAATGCTTCCCTATAAATGGCTGTTTTAAAGCACATAAAAATGCATAATTCTGTTTCAAATAGCTCTTTTTACCTTCCTGCAGCATCTGTGCTTTGTCAGCTGCTCAGATGTTATATAGAAAAATAAAAAAGGAAAGTGATACGAGATAAAACACTTGGCAGCATAAACATCAGTGGAGGAATTTTCCACACACTACCAGCACTGTGTGTGCACTAGGAGGGCACACAGGAACAGGATGTCTTTCTCAGATAACAACCAGCCAAACTCTTAGAGGAATGTAATAATATGGAAAATATTGTGTATTTTTAAGTGAGTGGATTTTTAAATGAGTCTATTCTGCTTCATTTCAAGACAGAGTGGTTGTGTTTAAAATGAAAGTGATTTGATGGCTGCCGAGCAGAACACTGGGCAGGGTTTCTTCCTGGCCTTTGGTGATGACACCAACAGCAGGAGGCTCTAACCAAGTTGTCATATAAAACTCTGTCTCATGCAGAATGAGTACAACAAAATTTCCACACTTAGGGCTTTCTCCAACCTGGTAGATCTGGACAGCTGATAAACCCGAGGGTATATCAGCAACAATTAGTTACTTATCTTCCAGTCTTGAAAATGGAGGCTGAAAGTTAAGTAGCCACAAAAAGTTAAACACCCCTGGGACAGGTCTTGGGTCCAAGCAAGGCAGAAATGACAGAAAATCATTGGGAACTGAAAACGTTAAAAGGTCAGAAATAAATTGTGATCCAGCCCTGTTTGACCAGTTTATCAGTTGGTATTTTGGTCTCCTTTTAAGAATAAAACGACATTTTCCCTTCTCTGAAGCTGTTTGTGTTGGCATTAAGGATTTACCTACCATCTAAATATGTCATCTTATTTAGATGTGTATCATACTCAAGAAGGGTCATGTTTTTAGATGAAACTTTGACTCAGGAAAACTTTTAGTGGAAATATCAGTGATAATGTAAGAAATGAGTGGCAGAAGACTGGGAAGATGTGGCTGCCTGACTTAGTTACACTACAGAACATTCTGGAAATTCCTCCTTGCAACTCAGTTAGTGAAATTCTGGCCACAAATAAACCAGACCTGAAGCTCTTCTTGATTTCTTTGGCATCTCACATCTTTGGTCTATAAAACTTTGCAACTCAGCAGATAAATTAGACTTATTGTAGCAAAGACTGTAAATTAAAATATAACTATTTTTTATGGCTGTACCTTTTCAATCGTTCATATGCACACCTTTTAGATTTTGATCTTTCTGGGGCATTTCAATCACTAAAGTATTTCCTCTGCCCTTATCTACCTTATTTAAATTGCTCAGAGGCCAATTCTGGAATTATGCAATTTTCCTATAAATTTTAGATCATTCCTATGAATTTGGAAGTATTAATTCCCTTTGCTGCTATAGTCCATGAGGTTCTTGGAGCTGAAGTAGTTTTTGCTAAGTCATTGGGACCTCGAAATGGGTGCCTGGGTATAAAAATATTTGTTTTGATATCCACATCATGGTCTGTGATCCATGGATCCCCTTAGCTCCCATTTCCACATCCCAACAAGGAATCAGTCCCCAGGCTTGTTCTGCTTGTTCAGCCATTCTGGTACCTCAGCATGATGCCCTCCAAGGGTCTCAACAGTCTCTTGTAATAAAAGATCCTTGTCTTTGCTTGTGCCAACATACTCACTGTAGAAAAGCCAAAACTCAGACTTTAGCAGAGACCAAAGCTTTCTCTGCTGCTTGAACTGAAGATAAGTTGTTGGTGTCCATTATATGAAAGGTTCTTACCAGAAAAGTTCAGTCTCCCTTCTCAGGCAAAACTGCTTTTTTCCAGATGCTTCAGTTGCATTAGGCATCTAGATGGATGGATTTTTTTTCATCACTATTTCTTCTATTCCAACTATTTGCTGCATTTCATTGCTTATTGTGCCTTTTTTTTTTTTTTTTCCCTGAGGCTGAAAACTGCTTTTGGCTTCATATCTTGACTCACTTGAGATGGTGTTTCATTCTTCACAACTGTAGTGCTTTGAAAAGGGTTCTGACAAGAAACTTCTTTCTGTATGCTTTCATTAAATTTCAAGATTATGTTGCCCAGGAAATTCTTAGACTGAAGATGATTGAGAAGAAAGGACAGAAAAGAGAACACGAGGAATGGCTTCACTGAATGTAGTGAAAGTATCACTGGAAATCCTGTGAGTGTGTTTCACAGGATACCACCCTTTCTTCTAGGTTAACAATTTCCTAATCTCTGCCAGACAGAAGGAATCATTGTATTTTACTGGCAAAACAACTATTAGGAAAACTAAGCTAAAGATGAAAAGAACAGCAAAACAGAGAAGAAAATTCAATTGTCGAATTATTTTGTTCTGATTGATTTTAATGACGATTCTGTTTCTTTAAAAATCTTAACACTGCTTTTTGAATATATGCCTCCTTCTCTAGTGAATTACATTTTACACCTCATGAATTTGGGGGTTGCTTTGGTTGATAGGTCATGGTTCACATTAAGACTTGTGCCATCGTTTGTCCAGATGCTCTGAGCCACCAACAGCCTAAATATTTAATACAGAGCATTGCAGAGTTTAGAGGAAAATGCAGGGAGGGAGTTTTGAGGGAAATACTGTATGGAGCACCCTAAATCTACAACTTTGGTTTTGTGCCTCCTGAAACACATGCTGCAGTCTCTTTTAAATCATCAGGAAATTTATTGAGACGTATTGACCATGTCACTGTGTGTTGTGTGGAACTGGGAGTGATTTAGAGAGCCAGTCCTACTTTTTAGGTAGAATCTTTTAATTTAAATTCCCCTACAGATAGTTGGGCACTTTGACTATGTTAAAGTTGCTACTTGCCTTTCCTTCATGTGCATTATAAATTCTGCATGATTCCTGTGGATTATTTTTGATCAGTATTTTTATTTTTAAGTCAGCTGGCACTAAAAGGGCAAACTCTTAAACCTCTAGCTATAATTCTATCTCATCTCTCTTATTGCCTTCTAATCACAAAGGAAATTAGTGAAATTGTCCTAAAAGGGTCCATACACTGCATTTGCTGTGATTCTCTGTCTCCTTCCAGCTTGTCAATGGGCTTGGTTGCCATAATGGAATTCTCTACTAGCTTTGATCCATTAAGAAATTCAGTGCTTGCTGGAACCCACTGTGGGCCAAAATCTTTGAGTATTTAGGACTGAAACTTTCTGAAGGGTAAATATTTTGTAGATATTCAGAATAGAATCTGAAAAAAAATTGTTGATATTATTTTTAGGTTTGTTTTGTTTTTGTTTTTTGCTACTACTCTTTTAAAATCCCTGTATGTTTCTGTGTGGGTAAGTTTCATGTTGACCTGGCAGTGCTTGGCATTTCTATATTTACTGTCTGGATAATTGTCTTATAAAGCAGTTGCTGGTGATTCTGCTTTTGTACCTGAAGTCACTATGGGATTCTTTATTTCCTGTAATGGACCTTACTCTGTAGAGCTTGGTGTCAAGGGGCGTTCATTCTGATTTATCCCAGAATACACTTAAATGCCCAAAGGTGTGAAGTGGCTACAGCAAATGGGCAAAATACCTCTTTAATGACTGCAGATATTTTTTATCTGCTTATTTCTGATATAAAGACAGGAAGGAGGACTCTTTTTAAATTTACATGATTATTTTAAGGGATGATGTCTGGGATAAAATGTTTTTTTTTTTTTTGTTATACTCCAGAAAATGGTTACATTCTCTCTTCTGTGTTGCCATTGTCCCTGTTCTCACTTCTGAGAGTCTGTAGCAAAGGAGTCATCAGACCTAAGAGGATTAATTTCAGGGAATATCTTTGAGCAGTATCTAATGCTGGAGATTATCCAAATTCTAGCACATGGCTGCTGTACATGTGTGAGCTGGGATCCTTGAAGCTGGAAATTTAGCAGATTAGGAGGTTATTCTTTCAGAGAAAAACTTGAGTACTCTCATATCAAGGTGAAACCTTTGTCAAAATCAGTTTATTTCTTGTAAGAGGCAGAAATATGTTAAGTGACATAGCAAAGAAATAAAAAATTAAAGAAAAAAGTTGAGCCTTGGGGCTAAAAAGTCATGTAACTAGAGTCAGCTGAAGAGAGAGTCCTGTCACAGGAAGTGACTCACAGATTCTACTTCTAGCTGCTCTTGTCAGCTCTGCTTACTATTCATGTAATATATGAATGAATACTTACTTGGTGAAGTGAACATTTTATAAGTACCTATTTTTTTTTTTAAATCTGAGTATGCTCCAAGGATGAAGTGTGCAAAGGAATATTCCAGGCCTGTGTCCTGCAATTCCTTTGGCACATGCATCATTTTAGGATAGGAGGTTACAAGCTGAATGAAAAATATTCTGCCACTGGTTTTGAGTAGCATTAACACATTCTTGGCCATCATTTTGCAAGGTATTCCAAAATTTCTTTCCTTTTCCTTGTGCATTGCTGTGATGCTGCTTCTTATGCTCAGCTCATCATTTGTGCACAGGTCTTTGTGGCAAAAATAAATTTAATAGTTTACTACATGTGAAGGAAGCGGGAGGAAAACTTCAACCCAAAGGAAATTCCAAGTGCCCCACCTAAACAAGAATAAGCAAATAAGAGGGCTGGCTGGAGGAAAATCAGATGGTCAGAAGAGGACCAGGGGTCACTGGTGAGCACCAGCTTGACCATGTCCTGACAGTGTTCTCTTGCAGCAAAGACAGGAGGTCCCTGGGTTCCCTGTGGGGAGCAAAACCAACATCTACATGGGGTAGATTCAGACATCCAGGTCTTTACCAAATTCCAGCAGATGGCTTTGCAGCACTGCTCACTGAGGCTGGATGGATCGGCTGCCCACATTCTTCACCTGCATAGGTCTGTGCTTGGCTGGAGTCCGTTCTCAAGCAGGTGGCGTGGCCAAGTTCTCATCATCAAGCACAGCAAATTCACGCCAGGATGCTTTTGCCAAAGACAGAAAAGTGGAGTCCCACAATCTTTTTAGGAACAGAAGGCTTTTATTTCTCCTTTTTCCGCCTTGTTGATATGGCAAGCTGCTAGTCCCTACCACAGAGAGTAGAGGCATTTTGTTTCGTGTCTCAGTCACAACACCTAACATCCCTTCTTACAGCAGAAGGGTTTCTTCATATGAACTCTTTCTTAGCCGGGATTGATAAAAAGCATCAGCACTAAGTGCATTGATCTTAAGGTATTCAAATACTAAGCTGAGATTCCAGAAATAAAAAAGATGGTTCTTACCCCATCTGAGATTCAGGAAGCTGAAATGCAATTCAAGGGGCATCATATCAAGATGTGATGGTCAAGGGAAGTAAACCTGTGAAAAGCAGAAAAGCCAAAAGATGTGGGACTGGGGCTATCTGCTTATATTTCAACATGCACCTAGGGCTGTGAAGTCAGAGTTTAAGTACATCCCTCCCTTTTAAGTCACTTTGTGCCTGTGACCAGACAGCAAGGAGTGTATAGAATGTGTGACTGTGTCCAAAGCCAGAAGTAAAAATAACTTGTGTAACTGTGTCCATATACAGAGAGACAGGGTTGGTTTTGATTGTTTTTTCTTAAATATGTATCTGATTCTAATGAATTATGTAGGGTTGGAAGGTTTTTTTTAGTTTTTATAAAAGCTACTTATGATATCTTGCTAATGGTTCTGTTGATGAAAACATAAGGAAAGGGGAAAGGTGAAACTGTGCTGCCACTTTTACAGCATTACTCTTACTTAATTCCACATCTCTGCTCTGAGGTAGCTCTAGAGGATCTGGCTCACAGATTCAAGTAAGTTTTTTTCTTGTGTCATCTTTTCATAAGAATTCACTCCCCAAATAGCTTTTCTTGTACATATAATGTGCTTAGAGAGATAATTGCAATGGCAAAAATGAGTTAGGAGCATGAAGAATAAATAGAGATTTCACCTGAGATATAATGTTAAAAGGGAATAGAAAGCAATGGATTATTGAGGAACAGAGGAAGTAAAAGAGCTGGCCTTATTCCTACTCTTATTTAAGAAGTAGAAGAAACTTGCCAATTTTTGTATAAAGGCTGTTAAATATGATACAAATTTGCTGTAGTAAAGGTGACAAAAGATTTTATACACCTTTTCCCCCCATCTCTTATATATCTTTGCCTAAATAATGAAGAAAGAATTGTTGCTAATTATAGAGAGGGAGATAGAAAAACACAGGGCCAAATTTAAGCAAAGATTAATCCCCATCTTGCATTATTTATTACATATTTTTTAAATAAATTTGAAATTCTGCTTGACTAGATTGGTAGTCAAAGTTTTGAAAATACATTTTTACTTTATATTTTAATGTCAGCTGTGTCTAAAGGTTTGTTAGCTTGCAATTTATTGTTCATCCACTGGCTATCCCTGTAACTTTTCATAGGGTGGTTAATACTAAACAAAATAAGTCCAACCAAGTTGCACTGCAGAGAGTGGACTCTTGATTCTTGGTGTTTTTTGGAGCAAGCTTCTTCTGCCAAAATCAAGCTGTATTCAAAACACTAACTCTGTGCTTGCTCTTAAAATTTGATTTTTTTCAATATTTAACGAAGAACCATTACAAATGACCAGCCTTTATCTGTATGGCTGTGTATGGACCTCCATGTAGAGATAGAGAGATGTAATAACCAGTATTAATTACAAATCTGTACAGAATGTAACCAAAACCTAATTAAGTTGTCATGTAACTTTCTTCTTGCAAAACCTCAATGAAATCCCATGGGTTTGCTTGGAAGTCCCTTGTTCAGCTGTGCAGGTCAAATTTCTTGGCTGGAGTTATCTAATGAGATGACACAGTTGCTTAGATAAAGTAATTTTAGATGAAAAAAGAGAAATAAAAAACTCCAAATCCTTAGTTTTACTTTAAGTGCATGACGACTTTTCCCTTTGCATTTGAAATCTCATTAATATATTTTCACTTTTTTTCTCACATCAGCTTCTTCTTTCTTGCCCTTTCTGGCAGTGACCATATCTGTGAGCTAACTGCATAAGCAGCACTCATTATTTGCTTATTCAAGTATTGCAGGATATTTAATTTCAGATTTGTGAATTAAGGAGAGACAAGATGCTTCCCGGTTCTCCAGGTGATGCTTAAAAGAGCTCAGAATTTTACAGTTCACTAGTTAAGACACCTTTCTGAGGTTAAGCTAATGACATTTTTTATACCCTATTAGCTATCTGATGGTGCACTAACAAAAATATATTAAACTTTATTTAAAAAAAAAAAGATAACTAATGCAATCACATGAAGCATCAGTTAATACTGAAAGCCCCAAGCAGTATTGCCAAGGTGCAGTCTAAGTTTGAATGTAATATATTATGAAAAGATAGGATGGTTATGTTCCAGTGTTGCTGCAATTTGCTTTATCTCTAAGTGATTTTTTTCATTTTCCTTTTCACCTGTTGTATCATAATGGGTTAAAGAAGCAGAATATGCATTCCTAGCCGTGATTCCTTGTCCTCAGTAAGGAAATCAAATATACAGAGGAGGGAAAATAAAACCAAAACAAAACCTCAAGGAATTAGAATATCTGTCAAGAACCAAGAGCTATTCTGGGGTCTCTGGAACACTAGGGAGCAACAGGATAAATGATCCAAAATTTTATCTTGTGGGATCCATCTCTGCTCATCTGCCTTGTTCTGACTGCATCATTTTCCTAGCACAAGTCCTAAGTGATGCAAATATCCCTTTTCTCTTGGTTAGAGATGTCTTGTATTAGATTTGTCTTGTATTAGCACCTAAGGGTTCAAGCTTTACTGCTGTGTCATGTTCTGTTCCATTATGCTACAAAAGTATAGAAAGAATATATATAGAACAGAAGCTCTGTTCTGCAGAGCTTCCAATTTAGATACTGTGAGAGGTAATTGATATTTCTAAAAAAGGAAGGAAGAGTAAATTGGGAGTTAATTCTGAAAAAAAAAGGATTTTAATCTGGGTCAATAGCATGTAATCTGCTTTATATCTTTGAGGTGTCCACAAGTCTGAAAAGGGTGAAAGAAACACTTGCAGCTCCATCTTGATTCTGAGCAAACAGAAAGGGCAATGGTGAATATGGTTGAGTGCACTAAAAAATGGTGCTGCTGTTCTCCTTCATATTATTCAGACAGTCACTTTTACCACCCAGCCTTCAGCACTGATACTGCTGACTATAGTAGCTATAAAATGGCAAACCCATAAAATATCTTGTAGTCAGAAAGGAGCTTGCTGAGATAAATGAGGGAGTTGATGCCAGAAATCTATGAGCCAAAACAGTTATTTTGGCAGAAAATTTTGAGCAGATAGAAGTGAAGACATATGGCATTTAGGCCACAGGGGTGGAAACTGCAGCAGCTGACACACACAAGAATAAAGACTTGGATGAACACTCATTTTTCTTCTCATTCCAGGCACCTCAAGTGCCTGAAGAACCTTCAAGATCTAGATTATATTGCATGAGATTAAATGGATGGACAGCTAAAATAAAAGATTATAAATTGTGTAACTCAGTTGGAGAAAATTAAGGTTTTCCTGACTCTGAGACCAGACTAACAGAAAGATACCTGGGGAAGGAAAAGTGCGAGGGCTCTGTTTGAATTGTGCTGACGTTGTAGGAGAGCTGGGCTCTCCAAGAGAACAAGAAAACATTAAAAAATAAGGCCAAGTTAGGTATAGAGAAAAGAAGGAATTCACCTGGACCTTCCTTTAGGAACTACTGCATTAATAAAATATAAAGTGTGTGTCTACTCCATAGTTTCAAGATTTTCCCAAATGTCCCTGGTTGCCATGGAGATGAGAGCCTAAGGACTGAAAAATAGTTTGTTGAAATTTAAAATTCTACTCTGTAATACTAAACGTGGGTTTTGCCTGAAGTGTGGAGACTCTTTGGGTCAGAAGAAGAGCAGCTCTTGCTTTCAGAAAGACTTTGGCAGTGTCAGGAGAATTATTGTCACTGCTAGTTACAAACAGCTAAATTCAGTGAATATCTTCTTTCTTCCTGGGAGGAGAAATTGTAAGAAATGAGAGCAGAGCCGGTGAGGTTCACCTCCTTTTCTCAAACTGAAATGCTGTGACACACGGGGCAGGGTCAACTAGGCAGGACAAAACACACTTCAAGCCAATAACTGCAGCAGAATGCTCCCTCATCCGTGCGGGATCCGCTCCCGCCGCGCGCGAATTACGGAATCCCGCGCATCGCCAGGAGAGAGAAAGGGGATTGCTGAGTGAGGACAAAACCCTGCCCTCGCATTTGTATCACCAGCACAAAGCCAGAAAAACTGTTCCTGAAGCTATGAGTATGCATCTTCTAGTGTTTTCTAAAAATATGCCCAGAAAGCTTGGTGCTTTGAAAGAAAAGTGCAGTTCAGGAAATTTCATAAAGGGGAAAAATAATACTGTTGCATTTGTTGTTACTCCTCTGTTTCCTTCATTTTCTCAATGTATGACTGAAAATTGAAGGCAAGCTCACGATATGTACATCAAAAGAAAACTCTCCCTGTGATGGATGATAGCAGGGCAAGGTCAATAGCAGAAGTGATTTAAGCATTTGCTAAGATCTGTTGCGTTATTCCACTGCAAAATCTGCAAGGCAAAAACACACTAATATATACTGAGCCACATTATTCTGCTTGTGTCTCTCTGAAAACACCAAATTTGACATTCTTTCCACCACTTTGTTGGCTATGATTTCATGTTTGCTCGAAAGATTTTTAAGAAGTGCTTACAGGTATATAGGAGTAACAAAGCCATTCTATGAGCTTTGAAACAGAATAAATTGTTATTAAACATTATTAAAGCTCAGAAAAAATGTAAATAATTTATTTAATTTTACCTTAATGCTTGTATAAGAATAATAGTATACATTTTTTTCATTGTTTGAAAAAAAATTACTCCCAAGTTGAAGAAAAAGAATTTACGTAAAACGATTGGTTGAACATATTGATAGTAACAAAAACAAGCACTAGCAAAACATGCTCCCTTTGGGACCATATCACTGTCGTGAAGAGATATAAAAACATGTAAGGAAGGATGGGGAAGTGGAAGGAACAAAGAGAAAGATGTAAAATAAAAGCACATTTACACATTTCATAACTATAGCTACCTCCTCAAGTGAAGCAAAGAGGGAGAGGTGGTACAAACAATATTTTCCTGATGAAATATTATTGCAGGAAGAGTGTCTTGATGTAGCACAAGCTCCCTGTAGTGTACATTTTTTATTCTACAGCCTGTTTTCTATAGCTTGGTGCTCCTCATAATTGCACTAACAGGTTTTGGTTTCCTGGAGTGACCAAACGTGTCTTGGCAGGAATCACAGAGGCAGGCAGCTCCTGGCAGCATCATCTGTGACCTTTCCCATGTTCCCAGAGTGCAGCTCTCCCCTGGTCAGGAGGGGCCATGGGGCATGAATAATTTGGGTCCATAGGTCTGGGAGGAACCCGCTATGAACTGTTAAACCCTAGAAATTAAATCTGCCAACTTAGGAATTCTTTGCCCTATTGTTTCAGCAATTCAAAAATTATTGCACCGCTGTGAAATTCCTTTAATAAAGACTTCATAAATATTTAATGCACATTAGGCCTTAAATAGAAAATATTTATAAGGAATAAATGGCGTTCAATTAAGACACGCAATTTCCAGTAACTCCTCTTTTTTATTAATATTTAGAGAATTTCTTGTCTAACCCTTTTTAGCAGACCATTCTGCTTGGGGCTGCTGCTTCAATTGTGCTTCATTCTTGGCCTTGTCATTTAAGTTCCTCATTTAATTTAAATATGAAAAAATTCTATCAGTTTAATGTTCTAGTTTCTCATTGTTTTAAATTAAAATGGAAAAATAGATACCACTGAGTATTTGAGAAATTTAAGGACCTTTAAAGTAATCTTGTTATGAAACTTTTTCTGTGTTCTTCCATCACATAAAGGGGAAAAAGCAAGTAAGATGATAAACTTTCTTGAACTGAATCTTGAATCAGCAAGAAATATGATGATCAATGATAAAATTTTGCTTTGCCAAGGCATCTCTAGGTTTTACTTTCCTCTAAATTAACACACCCCACAAATTTCAGTGGGTTTTTTTAAAATCAGATCTCTGCTTTCACTGTTTATGGCACAGATTGTTCTTGTGGTAAGTTACAGGGTTTAAAAGACCTTTCCTTTTTCACAGTTGTGGCTACTGCTGCTGGGTTATATGAAACCCTCTATTTCTGGGAGCAGGAGCATGGGATCTCAGCAGTGCCTGCTGCCTCCAAGTGGGAAGCCTTGGTTTAGGTCCAGTAAAAGCAAAGAAAGAGTGGTGTTAACTTCCTGGACACTCAGGTCACAGCATGTGAGAACACCAAATCTGTTTGCCCACAGAGTGCTCAGAAAGCCCTGTCAGAGAGGCTGGTTGCAGTTTTTAATCTATTTCCATTCAGAGCTTTAACAAGTCAAGGCTGAAAAGCAGAAAAAGGCTCCTGTTCAAAGTGCTAAAATGATCAACTTCAGTCAAGTAATCTTGCGCTAGATCAGAATCCCTCAGGGAAATATTTATTCCTCTGAGTTTACTCAGGGGAACAGCTCTGGGAATCTGGAGATATCCTCTGCATATATATTTTAATTTTTTGGGGTATTTTTATAACTGCAGGAAACAGTGCTGCCAGAGCTGAAGCTAGTGGTTTAATCATAGGATTGCTAGAGGCTGCAGTACCCTATCTGCTCAGAAATCAATATCTGTACTCTCAATTATATTAAAGAAATGTTTACTTCTTTACCTGACCGAGATATTAATTTCTGTATGCTGTGTTTGTGATTTTTTTTTTTTTTTTTTTTTTGGAGCTAATGATTTGTGGGGAAAGTAGCCTAATTTATTTTGAACTGCACAATTTTCCCATTATTGACTGGTTATTTTGTGTGTACATAGAGCACCATTCACATGCATCAAGATGCTCTGCAAAGGATTTGGGATGCTCTGTATGTAGGAAGCGATGCTCTTTGCTAAAACACAGCCATCAGCAGGGCAGGGTGTAGCAGCCACCTTTGTGTTGCTGGTGCTGCTGATTTCGGCTCAGGAGGTGAACAGGAGAGCTCAGCTGGTGCACCAGGAGAATTCAAGCAGGTGAAATGCAATTCCCTGTGTGGGAATGTGAGCAGGACACCGGTGCTAAACCCCAGCCTGCTGGAAAGCGCCGTGGGATTCTTAATGGCCACGAGGCACAGAATGTTTTATTTCTCATCCCGAGGACAAAACCTCTATTAGCAGAGTGCCTCCTGCCACTCACTGCACTGTTGGCTTAATATGGACCCACAGGGAGCAGTGTCACCTCCCGTGGCATGTCACCACTGCCACATCTGCTCCCTGCACAGGAGAGGGGGACACAGGTGAGGGGGAAGAGCAGAGGTTTGCTGGCTGTGGCAGAGGTTTGCTGGCTGTCACAGGCAGTCTGTGGCAGGACATGGGGCTGAGGGGGATGGCAGGGGCTGTTCCGGTGGGATTTTGGTGATTCTGGCTGCACATATTTCCTGGTGGGAGCTGTCTCCATAACATTCCCATCCACGGGCTTCGTTTGCTTAATGAGAACAGATGAGAGCGCGGCTCGAGGTGCTTGGTTACAAAAAGCACATTAAACGTGTCAGGGCAGGTGATTCTCCCACTATAAAAATTGACAGTGTGGGATTAGCTGATGCTGCGTTGGAAATCTATTAACATTTGAAGCAGTTTGAATTAGAAGTCTTGATGGAATTACAATTACTTTCCTTCTCCTCTGTGAATTTTGCTGCTATCTTTGCGTACCTTGTAATGAGAAGAATTATAAACCAAGGAAGATGTTTTCTAAAGCATTATGTGGAGCCATATTTCTCTGTCAGATTTGCAAACATGTATGGATAAGGGTGTGGGATGAAATGGACAGAGGAAAGTAAAGCCAGTGGGTGTGACGGTGTTCACAGGGGTGTCAGGTTGAGGGAAGAGATGAGGATCTGACTCCATGTTTCAGAAGGCTTGATTTATTATTTTATGATATCTATTACATTAAAACTGTACTAAAAGAATAGAAAGGATTTCATCAGAAGGCTAGCTAAGAATAGAAAAAGAAGGAATGATAACAAAGTTTTCTGGCTCGGACTCTCTGTCTGAGCCAGCTGGGCTGTGATTGGCCATTAATTAAAAACAACCAGCATGGGCCAATCACAGATCCACCTGTTGCATTCCACAGCAGCAGATAATCATTGTTTACATTTTGTTCTTGAGGCCTCTCAGCTTCTCAAGAGTAAAAATCCTAAACAAAGGATTTTTCATAAAAGATGTCTGCGACAAGTGGGCTTTACATTTTTTGTTTATCAAGTCTGACAGCACACACCAAAGCATGGAAGGGGGTAAGAGGGGAGGCATAAAGGCCACAGCCTTTGGAACAGGCAGGCATTGGGGTGTTCAGAATTACCCAGGACATGGGTAAGAGTATCTGGCTTTCTATACACTCAGTGCAGGGTGATGCAGGTAGAATAATAAGAGAGGAGTTGGGGACTTGGCCTTGTGTAACATTTTCTGACTGGAATTCTGTTTCCTGTTGTGTTCAAGCTGACAGACAGGAATTAACAATGTGTACTAGCACCAGGATATTGAGGATATGCAATGATTTCCTCATTCCTCATTAACTGCATCTAAAAAGTGAGGAACCTGCAATCTTCTTCGCTCCTCTGGTGACTCCTAGACAGCAAAATTAAAAAAAAAATTACTAGTGATGACTTTAACTTGCTGTGAGTGGAGTGGTGCCAGAATTATTGCAGCTTGAGAGGAGGTGAAGGCAGAAAAACAGGAGGTGAACAGGTCAAGCCACCTAGTTGGAGAGCTTAGGATGGAAACCTGAGAGGGAGAATTGAAATACACATTGGCCTGCTGGGCAGCCACAGAAAGGCAAAACAGGAGAGAGAAAATGATGATTAACATAATCTGGGGGAAATGTGAGTGGTCTATCAAGAGTGTAACCCCTGGGCCTTTCATCCCAAGGAGAAAAGGAGGTTGTCAAAGGAGGTCATGGGGTGATCTGTAGGTAAATCATGAGCAGAAAGAAAACCAGAAGGACCTAAGAACTGGTCTCAGGATTTTGGTATGGAAACAGTGAAATAAAATGTGCATTATGGAAAAATGTTGCCTGCTGTATGGACACAGATGTGTCATTGCATATTTCACCTTGGACCAGAGTTTGCTTTAAATTAACAGGGACAAAGGAGAGGTGACCATCACACATGAGCTGCAAGAAAGAGATGATTATGAGATGACTGCTAGATGATTATGCGTTTTTTATAAAACTAGCATTTGTTTCTCATACTGTATTTCAGGTCTCTTATAGAAACTCAGAGACATCTTAGATTTCATTATCATCAGTCCTACTGTTTATTTTTTTTTAACTTCAGAATATTTTAGCTCAAAATGTAAAGCTATTGTTTTTGGAACTTGACCTCTGTGTGTCTCAAACAACTCACCTTTGAGTTTATTTTATTTAGGTTTATTATAAATTTATTAATTTATCTGGGTTTAATTTATCTTGATCCTTAAACAAGTGCAGTACCTGTATACTTACATACCTCAAGTAAGTCTCTCTTTTGAATAATCTCTGTCTTCTGCTGGTGGAATATTTCAAAATATTCCAAATTATTTTTGTATTCTATGTCTCGATCTTCATCCATGTGTGTAAAATAGCACTTTACATTATCCACTCACCATAATGTATTTCAGTCCTTCACCTGGCACAGCCATCTTTGAGTCATGCCAACAAAATAATAATTTTTTTTTTATCTAAATATACAAACTCATCAGCAAACTCATTTCCATTAGGACTCTCTGTGGCCTTTGGCCAGCTTGTAGACCTTTATGTCTGGCAGGCAGCATGACATTTAATGCACTTTTCACCCCTTCTCCAGCAATGTCCAGGTTGCCTCTGTTTCCGATTCCTTTAGATCCTCCAGGAAAACCTTCCTGCAAAAAAAGGTTCTATCAGATGCTCATTATATATGTATCACATCTGAATTAGATTATTTTTGTTCATATATGCAAAAAAATATATTAATCCCTTTGTCTAAGTAACAGTTCATTGCTGATAATGTCTGCAGTTTTAAAGCTCTTGAAGTTCATTGCTTCAGGGTTATATTTCCTTTAGTTGATTAAGAAGAAAATCATCTGTGAGATCAAAATATAGGATTAACATTTCCTGAATATAGCACAGGTATGACAAAGGAGAACTTTTAAATTTTGGAAGCTCAAATGTATCATAATTACAAGGGGAAAAATTTCTAATCCCATTGTTGACAGTCTGTCCAAAGTGTTTAGGGAACTAATTTTTACTAATCACTAACAATCTGGGTTTTCAAATACCATAGGTTTTGATTTTTTTCATCTATCAATAACTTGACTTTAATATTAGTAAAAATATAGATGGTAATCCAGTTCCAATTAAAATTCATTTAATTAAAAGCAATAATTCCATTGTATCGCGTGGAATTGTGAAGTTTATGTTGATCTTTTAATATGCTTTTGAATTTCTACAATGAATAAAAAGATTTTATATTAATTGAGACAATGTACCATTAGAAATCTTTAAAAATCCTGTAGCTCACAAAGGTCATATTGTCAAATATCCTGTAATGTACTTTATCTTGTTTTCTTAAAAAAAGTAATTAAAAGAGTTCATGAAACAGGAGTGAATCAGATAGAGACACTTCCTAAAATCTGTAATGGTAATAAGTCCACTGTTAACTCCAACACAGAACATTTGAGGAAAAATGGAAAAGAATTATGTTTTATTTTATAATAAAACCAGAGCAGAAAGAAAATGTCAGACAGGTATCACATTTTAAGTAACAAGTGAACAAGTCAATATTTGCGCTACATAATGAAAATTGACTTAACCACCTTCTATGTTCAGGCCTGGGGAAATAAATATCTCAAAATTTGGATCAAAGAAAATATTCTTCCTTCATTTTAATAATGAATGAGCTTGGAAACTAGTTGTACTCATTTAAAGATATGTTCTTTTGAACGTATCTTTTTTGTATAAAATTATTTCTGAGGTTTTTTTTTAATAATTCTTTTAATATTGTTAGTAGAAGTACCTTAATAATACTGGGTGAGCTAAAATAAGTAGAATTTTGAGACACCTCTGTCTCCACTAGAGGCTATAAATAGATTGAATGTTTCCAAGCATGGGTGAATGGAACAAATTATTTATCAACCAGATCAATATCACTTGCTGTATCTAAAACCAGCAACATGTGAAAGGAAAGCAATATCTTCAGGCAATATTTTTTTTTCCCCCTTAAGTTTTTTTCCCATACAGTGCACCTTGCAGACCTGTAATGGTGATGTAGACCAAAAAGATCCTCTGCTTATTTACCTGAATATCTGTCAGGCAATTTGCAAGCCCTTTTCTATTCCTGGATTATCTTGATGCAATAGAGACATCCCCAGATGATGTGGCTCATAGACTGCCTTGTGCAGCTCTGTCCATACAGACTGGAAGATACACCTGGTAAACTCACTTGTAATAATTGGATAATTCTGATAAAAATAGAAGAACTAAGGTGCTGAAAATGAATGCACAGGTGATGCTTTAGAGGGTGTGTGATCACTGCTCTATTACCTTTTTTCTCTCTTTTGAACTCTTTCATAATGGAATGACTGAGTTGGTCCACAGCATCTCACAACTGCTCTTGCTTTCCTCCAATGGCTGAGTCATTTTCTCATATCTTGGTAGCTCTCTGATCTTTATGTTCCTTGATCAGTAAAAAAATCATTCTCCTGGCCAGTCTTCATGTGTGATGGATTGTCAGGAGGCAAAAAGCCCCTGTTTGCATTAATGAGGCTCACAAAGACCAAGCAACACAGGTAGCAGAAAAGGAATTTATTTGCTTCCACCCATTGCCCTTGCAGCACGACAGCAGGGGTCTGATGTTTTAGGCTTTTGGGACCTTCTCAGGGCAGCTCTTGGGTCAAATGTCAGGTTGTACTTCAGGAATGTGTGGCTCAAATTCTAACTTCTGTTGCAACCTGTGATTCTGGCCACAGGGAAATTTCATTTGCTAGTTCCTTCCCAGACAACGTGAGGACATCTTGACTTTCTTGCCCTGGGAATGCAATAATTTTCACTACATATCACAGGGAGTGATTCCATTTCCCCCAACAATAAGATGGGCTAAAGGACACCTTGTGTTACAAAGACTGATACCAACTTCATCCCATAAGTGGTTTGAGCTGAAGAACCAAAAATTATTTCCCCATCCCTCCAAAATCTTGAAGAATAAGACAGAATTCCAGATTGCTGAGACCTACCTTGTATTTAGAGACCAGGAAGGAGTGGGAAAATAATGAAAAGAACTGATAGAAACTTATAAGAAAATAATGTAGAAAATAATGTAATAATGTTCTTGTAGACTGTAGTTGTATACATAGAGCATGTATAACCTAAGTATATGCACATATAAATACATGATACATATAAAGTAATATACATCTATGTAGATAAACTGTATTATATTTTTATATATATAGTTATGATTACATTAAGAAATAAAGGGCAGATATTTTATAATTAATAATTTATTACTTGGGGTGCTTTCCACTTTTCATGCCAAAATGTTTGACACAATATCTAAACACAGACAAAAGGTCAAATTCCTTTCCTGGCAATTGCGTGCTCTAGACCAATCTGTATCTTTTAGTTTTGGCCTAGAGCTAGGGAAATTCTCTTCTTTGTTCCTGTCAATGACAAAACTCCCACTCGAGTGGGATCAGAGCTTACACCAAAACATTATGTGCTACATGTTACCTGCCTGGTGAGACTAAGGCAGGAGCTATAGCACTTCATTCCCTCCCCTGTTTTCATGCAATACAAAAATAACCTTATAGCATGTCATCTTCAGGCTGAGGGCTTTGCAAGCAAGGAAACGTGAAGATTTCAGCCTTTTTTGAGCATGAGGTTGGAGAATATGTCATGTTCTTTTCCCTCAGTTGTAAGCTTGCTAAAGTGAATAGCCTCCATGCTGCAAGATGTGCCTTTGCTGGCAAGGAGAATGTGACGGCTCACAGCTGATGTGCAAGCTGGATATGGCATGATTGCATACCTGGATTCAGGTGAACAAAATAACTGTGCTCAGCAGCCACTTGACGTTTTGTTTTGCCTTTTTCTTTATCCTTGTTGAACAAATGGTTGTGTGCTCTTGCTTACCTCCCACCACCCGCCGTCCCTCTTTTCAGAGATTAAAATGTGGAATATTTTTGTTCTAGAAATATACTAGTTTTTGAAAGGAAGGTTGTGTATGGAGGGAATTATGTATTCCAGTGTAATTGATGTGGATAATTTGGAAGATGTTTTGTGAAAAGATTTGTATTTGCAGGACTTGCATTCTGAAGCTATTGAGAGGTGCCAGAGAGAATGCACTTCTCTTCCTCCTGCTCTTACAGAGTCCTTGTGTGATGCTAATCAGAGCAGATTTATAGAGTGCATAGTAAATAAAGCCTGAACAAAGGGATGTATCCTTAGAAGATGTGAAGAAAGTATTGACTAGGTGTTGCTGAGAGTAAAGTGTCTATTGTGTGCTCTGAATGGCACTGGTTTTGTGGGGAAAAGGAAAATCACAGCATTAAAGCCAGCCTGTAAGCATAGCCAAAGCATACTTGAAAGTTTCCATTTAAAGTTCCCAAAGTAACTTCAAATGGCATTTTCTGGGTTGCTTTTGGTTTGATTGGCGGGGTTTAGTGTTTTTTACCCCTTTGTTTGTTTGTTTGGTGTGGGTTTTTGTTTTTGTTTGTTTTAAGGTTTGATTTTTAAATGTTAATATTCTTTAATAGGGTAATTTTGCTTTCACTCAGTATAATTGTGTCTGTGCTGATTCATAAGTACACTTTCTGACTATAACAGCTAGCCTTAGAGATCTTTGAAGAAAACTTGGTAAAGAGACCTAAGGTTAATGCCTGCTATGAAGCTGTTATTCCCAGCCTCACAGTACACACAAAATTACTGACCTACCTGAATAAGAAAATTGCTATTTTATCATGGGTTGATTTGCTGTCTGGATAGATCTCTTTAGCTTAAGAACTTTCTGTTTAAGTAATCCTAGAGCAATTTGTTTTGTTTCTAGCTAAGCCTGAGCAGTAAATGTGTAGGATAAAAAATTTATGCAAAGGAATGAAACATTTGAAAGTCATAGTGGATCAAAAATGGCTACCTTACTAAATTACCAGAGGCAGGGGGTTATTTTGCAAGGTTGCAAAGAGTAAGCAAGAAATAAAAAAAAAAAAGTTTAATTCTATTTGTTGAAAAACTACATATATGAGAATTGCACAATGAAGTTGTTTACTACAGCAATTCAGATTCGCTCACAGCTGGAGTGTAAATACAATAAAAATGTTTATGATATTTGGCTATATATATTAACAAATAACATAATTGTTTTCCTCTCAATTCATTAGAAGATAAAGAATGAACAAGTGACCTGGGATAGCCAAGGTAATCACAAAGGCAATGGAAAGAATCCCTGCCTTCTTTGGTTTAGTCTTTACTGTGGCATTGTTGGCTTTCATGCCCCTGACATGTCCCAAGTCCTGTGTCAGTCCCTGGAAATTTAGGCTAATAATGGCAAAGGGGGACCAGGAAAGGGATAGCTTAAGGAAAAGGGAGAAGCATAAATTTATGGGACTGGAAATGGTCAAGGATGATGAGGGAGCAGTCTGAAGTCATTGCAAGGCTTCTTTCTGTCATCTTGGAAAGTCTGTGGCCATTTGAGAACGTCACAAATTATGAGAAAATGGCGAATCAATCTACACTAATTAAAAGCAAGGGTAAATATTCAGATAATTATAGGCCACTCAGTCAACCTTTGGCCTTGAATAAGACTGTGGAGCAAATTCTACTGATTTGCTGTATGTAGGGACACAAAATACCCCCAAGACTTATTATCCACTTTGCCTTCCCTAAGGGAAAGTTTTGTCTTACGAACCTCTCATTGCCTTTGGAGATAACACGAATGCCTTGGTGGATGAGGAGAGAGCACAGGATGCTGTTTATTCTGATGGCAGCAGAGCTTTGGGCATGGTCTCTCATAGTAGTGTTTCTGCAGCCAAAGAGGTAAAAATAGGCTGGGCAGATGGAAAACTTGCTAGGCTGCCAAATATGATCAGTGGTGTGGAGCCCAACTGGTGTGTGATTATTAGTGGCATTCCTCAGCAGCTGATGCAGGGGCAAATACTGATTAATGTCTCTATTAATGAGCAGAGTGGTGGGAATGATGATAAATCCTCATCAAGTTTGCAGATGACACCAGTGCTGGGACCAACAAATAAGTTGGAGGGAAGGACTGTCGCTCAGAGATAATTCAGTCACCCCAAGAAATGGGCTGACAGAAATGTCATGGAGCTCAGTAGTGGCAGACTGAGGAACATAAGGCTAGGGGAACATCTAAATGTCACTTTCAACTTCTTAAAAGGGATTTATAGAGAAGATGGAGCTAGACTTCTGTCAGAATTTCACAGCAAAAGGGCAAGAGGCAGTGAAGAGAGGCTGCAGGAAGGAAAAATGTAATTAGATCTAAGATAAAAAAATTCCTCGCTGTGAGGATGGCTGAACACCAGACCTGGTTGCCCAGAGAGTTTTCGATTCTCCATTTCCAGAGACAGCTAAATTTAAGTTATCTCTACACTGAGATGGGAGCTGGATACAGACAACTCCCAAAGTCTTTTTAACTTTACTCATTCAATGGCAGCAGGACAACTGGTGATCACAGATTCCAGGACTCAAGTTTATAACGTTATAAAAGGCCTGTTAGGTGGTCACATCTCTTATTTACTAAGAGGAAAAAAGAGATAATTGTTTGATACAGGTACAAAGGAGGTTTTGGACACACTCTCCTGTTTGTGTGAATTTAGGACAGGACCTACCACAATTACTGTGCTCCACAAAATGTTGTAGAAAGTCTTTTGGTCTCTGAAAGACAGATTGCAGCAAAGCAGCACACCACACATACAGCTGAGCTTTGTTTGCAGGGCAACTGAGAAAGGAGCTCAGCCTGATTTATGTCCTGCTGGTAAAACAGAGTCCAGACTTTTGGAAGGACTTGGGTAGGAAGTATTAGCCACTCATTTACTGAAAACTGCACTAGTTTATGTATCACTCCTGTGGTAGAAACTTCTCAAATTTTCCATCCTGGAACACAAGAAAGTGTTCCCAAATACTTTCTAAAATACTTTCTTTTAAGAGTTGGAGTTTTCCCTAGAGATAAAATGGAGCAACTCCTGCTCTGTATAGTAATTAACCAATATGTAGTCCTACTGACTTAGATCAGATAAAAGCAGTTTCTTACATTTGACTAACTCTATTTTAGTTTTGACCTTTTCATGCACATTAATCTCCTAACCAGCTTAATGCTGATCTCCTATATGCTACTCACATCATTAATGAAGGTTTTCTTGTTGCAGACTGGTGTAAGAAATTCAGAGTTTTAACACCTGTTTCAGTTGTTAGCAAAAATACAGTGATCCTAAGTAAAGAGGAAAGATTTAATAATTTCAAAGAATTTAGGATGTATTTGTAAGCATTCTGATAGTTTTGTTTCATGCTGTGACAAACTCCCTGAGGATCATTGTAATTTTGGTATTTATGGTCATTTGTCCCTCAGCATCACTCTTTAAGATGTGTCATGAGACATGAACACTAAGGTGCACCTGCAAAAAAGGTTAATTTTAAATTAATAATTTCTTGTTTATGTCAATAAACAAGAATTCTAAGTCAATCTGCATAAAATTGTTGGCTGTATATACACTAGCTTGCACTATAAAATGAAGTTAGATTAAAATATGTTCTTTTTAATTTATTGTCTTCAAGCGGGAAAAATCTATTCATTTGAATAATTTTTGGGAAACTCAGCACAAGATGCAGATATCTATGTCCATTTTCTTGTGACAGTAGAGCCTTAAGCCTAAGGAATCCATAAATGACTTTTTTTGACCTTGATTCTGCCCACTTTGCAGAGATGAAAATCATTGGTCTAAACTTTGGGACTTCTTTTTAATTTTGGTTTTGTTCTAGAGGGATGTTTTGGCTGTGATAATCACAAAAATTACCAAAGAAGGAGAATTTATGTCGAAAGTCTCTCTTTAAAAGTCAAGCATGACTGCAAGAATCTTAATTGATCCTTCAGTCTGTTCACGTTAGATGGACATTGAAAAGTGAATCTTAATTTTCTAACATTTTGTTAGGAACATTGAGATCTGTTCTTTCCGAGATGGATGCAGGGCACTGCATGGCTCAGGAAACTGGTAATGCAACCCCAAGTCTATTATTATCCAATTCACAGCCTCAGATTCAGACATGGTGATGACTGGAAGTCATTACCATCAGACAACTGCTCCATAAATTTACGTCGAAGGCAACGATGATTCCAGCCTGGCTCGCTAAGGGCATCTGTCTGCTTAATAAAACCATCTCTCCTATTGCTTTGGATTTCAAAGACTAAACAGGCAAAGAAAACAACCATTCAGACAAAAAACCCAGGAGTGCAGAGGGGTTGTGCAAATAAACACACACAGCCTGCGCTCCTCCCAGGAGCTTTCTGGAATCCTTAATTGATTCCTAGACCTCAGCCACTCTGGAATGATAAGCAAACCAAAGGCAGTTTGCCTGGCTGTTTTCCTTGAGAGAGTCCATGATATTTCCTCACAAATATAAAGATGTTGCTTTCAATCACTGAGGTTGGAATTGGGGATCTGTCTCTCCCAAAAGCAATAATTTTCTGATATAGAACTTAAACATTTTCTGAAGCTTGCGAAGAACATTTTCAGTCCCACGTTCCCACTGTTGCAGTTTAATGTTTATAGGATTGCATCTTCAGTGTGAGGCAGTGATTAACTCCCTGTTTCAGAGGAAAACAAGACATCTGGCAAGCTGTCAAAGCCATATCTTTTAGTACATGTCCTATGTTCTTTTGTTCTCAAAATAAGCAGCATAAATGTGATGAATGTATGGATGTGAGCATATAAATAACTAGTTCAAGCCTTCTTTCATGCAGCCTTGATAAAGGTATGAAATTCAGGAATTTAGGCCAGCTTATTTCCATAGCTGGAAAATTATCTTCTTTTATTTCATTTTCTACTAATAGAAACAAAAAAGAAGAGGGTTTTTTTTTTCCCCTATTTCTCATTGTGTGTGCAAATTTGTGGGTATTTTATAAAGTAAACTTCTTTTTGCAAAAGACAGGAAGGGGTTTTATTGTAAACATGGAGTTGATTTTTTTTTCCATTGCACTGCATTTCCAAGGGAAATTAAACCTCTTATAAACTGATTATATTCTAAAGTAATTTCATGTAGCAGCTACAGGCCAGTGGCTATTCAGCATTTCTTTGAGCAGGCCTGACAGGTGTGCAGGTGGTGGTTGCCCTGTTCAGTTGCATCTTCTAAAGTTAGTTTCCCTGCTGGTGTAAATCAATGTCATTCTGTGAAATTCAAAGGATATGCTTGAATCTAGTTACAGCTGCATTATATCAGAATAGCACATTCTGGGTGTGTGTTCTGGGTGTATTCAGACCATGTCATCAAAAGCTGAGGCAAGACCTAAATAAGAAAGCTGGAGTCCAGCATCTTCTTTAGTGAGGAAGAAAATGGTAAGTGTAGAATTCAAAAATACTTACTGTGGGTTTGGAATGCCTAAGTATGAATGTAAGAAAACCGAAATTTTAGGTTTCATTTTCCTTGCGCTTCTCCCCTCACATCCCCATTTTCCTGTTGCCATGCAGATAAACATCCTCAGGTATGTTAGGATGCCTGTTTATAGCGCTTTCCTTCAACCCAATCAGGGAATTGATTTGGGCTAATAAAAAAGGTAGTCAGGGAAGGCTTTTTTTCATTTTTAAGAGAGAATCTTAATCAGAGCTTTAGCACAGAGTAGCAAATGATTGTGCCAGCATAGTAGAAAGCAAAGTTCACCACAAGACAGGGGAAAGAATATTTATTTAAGATGCCATTGCCACTAAACACTTTGCATTTGAAATTATATCTTTAGAGGAGTTCCTACAAACACATAAGTATTGCTGTGTGTTTGTTCAACAAGATGCGAACAGCTGCCCACCAAAGACACCAAAAAGTGTAAAAAGGAAAGGCAAGTTGGTTTCCTTATCAGAGATCCAAATTAAGGGGGGAAAACTGGGTTGATAGCAGCAGTATGTCTTTACTTAGAAGCCGGCTGCATGGTATTTTAGAGATGCTGTTTCTAAGCTTCAGGGTACAAGTCAAGAAATTTGACTCATAACCTGACATGAAATAAAAAGCAAAGCATGTGAGAAAGCAGCAGACCAGAGGGATCAGATTTGCTGACTGTTACCTTGATACTTTTTTTGGTGGATGATAAAGGTTAAAGGATAAAAGCTTTTAAGCAGCCAAGAGGGTGCACAAGTGAAGCGGGGTCAATATCACAGGAGGAAATAAAAGACATGCTCTGCCCCAAAGTATAATATATAAAATTGAATAAGCTGTCAGATTTATGTAATATTTACTCTAGGGTGGAAATTAGTAGTTACCTTAGCAACTCTGGTATCACCAGAGACATAACCACGCTGACTCTGATTTACAGAGATGCATTTACCTTGACAATGTATTAAGTAACCTTTCTGAATGTTTTACTGTGCCTTTATGATCAAAGAGGCACATTGCAACCAAGAAAAATGGTTTCTCCAGATTTCAAAACACTACATGCTGGTCAGACCTTTACCTGGCATAAATCTAAGGCTTCATTTGCCAAGGAAATAATGTTGATTTATTGCAGTGGAAGAACCAGCTCATCATTTTGAGCAGCACCATGGTTTATTACCCTTCACTCTTTTAACTTGTCAGCTATGAGGGGGTTTGATTTTGTAATATCATGGTCATGAAAATGAGAATGGTTAAAACCTTCAGTACTGCCAGATCTACTGGGGCAATTCAAGTGTGACTTTTCTCTAAATTCAGGGTTGGCTTAGATTTTCTTCTGCCACAGAATGCTTCAAATATTAAGAACACAACAAAGAAGTTATTACTGAAAGCACAGCTTTTTATCAGGAAAGTTCTGAATTTGGTCCTATGACACTGCATGGTTCACATTGCATGCTAGTTAAATTATTTAATCCAATGAAATTGTTAGCAGTCTGAGCTTCCTTATACACATACCACACAGCCATCTTCAAAATATACATTAAAGAATACTGAATCTTAAGTACTCCAAGCAAGAGTGAGTCTGCTGTCTTCCAGGCTAAATTATTAGCTCTCAGTACATGGAAACTGCACCTTATTTGGATGCTGAATTTACTAAATTTTTAGCTTCTTCAGCTCATGTATTGTGAGTGAATTCTGATACTGCACATTTTCAGGTTACTTTAAAGTGTAAGTACACTACATACCCTGGAAAGTTTTGGCATTATTTTCTCCATAGCAAACAAACCAGATTGCATTTATGGCATGACTCTCTGAGTTATTCTGGGGATCTTCTTAGAGCTCCACTAAAATCTCTCCCTGAAGCACGAGTACCAAGTAGTGGTACATGTTATCCTTCTGCCACCTGTAGACACCTTGTCCCCAGAGGGAAAAACACATTCCTAATTTTGTTTCACTTTTTTATGCCTCCCAGATCTACAGCTTATTGGGTGCAAGGAAGCTCGGTATTGATTTTCATTTTGTTTCTCCAGTTCTATATTCTCCTTCCACCTGGACATCTTGTCCTGTCAATTTTGAGAACTTGTTCTTTTGGCCAGGATTTTCAGGCATGTGTCAGCCAATTCTAAATGGAGGGTTCCAGCCTTCATATGGAAGTGGGTCATAGGATGAATGCAGGAAGCCACAATAGCCATCACATGTACAGAAATATGAGGCATTTTCCAGGGGAACACACTGTGCATAATTTAAACAAGATACAGAGTAATCTCATGGCTAAAATATGAAATCTGTCTGTACACTACAAATCCACGGGCCCCACTTATAAAAAGTTCTATGTAGGCTGTGAGGTTTCCAAACATGCATGCGTTAGGCAATTCCCAAACAATACACGTGTGCTGCAGTTTTCCAGCAAGTTCCAAATTAGCCAATAACTAATCCCTTTACCCGCATCACTGATGCTAGAGCTCAAGTCAAAGTTGCTGCCATCAAAAACTCAGTAGTCTTTCTTTGGTTGGTGTTTTCTGGAGCAAACTCTGCTGCTCTGCAGGGTAAAATCTTTGTTCCTTATGACCAAGTGAATTTTCTTGTATTTTGCCATATTAATACCCAATGCTTCTCCAACAACATCTCCATCAGTGAATTTATACCTTTGTGTAGCAGATAATTTTATTTTTATTATTGTTACTTACTATACTGTAACCTTCACACTACCTACAGACACCACAAGGCGTCACACAGACTGCTGATAAAATGACTCAGTAATTTTGGATGATAAATTTATGCTTACTGGACTTTGCTAATAATGCATTTACACTCTATAATCAATTATGGTTTTTAGAGACCTGCCAGTTATTCAACTCCTATTCCATCTATTGTCATATGGAATGTACCAACATAGGCATGTGATCATGTCCAGAAAGAGATAACAGTCCTGTGTTTTTAATAAGACCCACATCTCACGACTACCATTAAATTTCTGGTTTTGATGCCACAGAATCTTAAGTGAATTGACTTTTATTTGTGCATAAAGTTGGAATCAAAGGAGTGTTTGTTTAGCTTTTACTTATTCTTCACATTTCTAATAATTAAGAATAGCTGAGTGAGATCCCTGCTCCTGTATGAAATTTCTGTGATTTGTGGATTTTTAATAGATGCTCAAAAGATTACTAATGGTGCAGCATAACCCTGGAGAATTGTGGGAACAGGTGAGTATCCATTCCCTTGTTTTGCTAAACATATGGAAGACAAGATGATTTAAATGTGCCTGCTTGCTCCTGGCATTAGAGATCTGTCTTGTATTCCTTCCACCATGAGGTATTTGAAGCCTTTGTTGAATGAAAGGAGGAGACTAATTCCTGAATTGCTTACTGTACCACTGAAACACTGGTGAGTGAGATGTGTGCCTGTGGATCTGCTTTAGGTCACTTTTTCTCTTCTGGCTGAGTGTCATCATGCTCTTCACTGCTACTTTCCAGTTGAAATCCATCCTGACTGGTATTATTCTTCTAGTCTGTGCTTTCTACTGCATTCATTTCATGCCCCAAATGAGCAATCAAGACTTGGTATGCTATTGCTTGTACCAGATCTTAATGAAGGCCATCTATTTGCTTTCATTTCATTAAATTTAATATGCAGAAGTCTAAACAGCTGTGTGTAGAGTAGAAACTTCCCTTAAGTGAAATGTTTGGGCTGTAGAATCAGTCTTCAAGGTGCACAGCTGAATGCAGTGCTCCTGAGCCACAGGAAAAGACAGGTGTCTGCTAAAGAAGGCAGGAGCCTCCCTTGAAATGGAAAATGGAAACACCCTCCCTCTGAATTGTTATAAATTTGAAATTAAGGGGGCTCTCAGGCAAATATTTGGGAGTAGGAATAACAGTTCTTTATTAGGAAAAATAAAAATGCAGTAATACAAACCAACACTGACAGAGTCAGAATATGACCTGACACCCTGTTGGTCAGGGTGCTGGTAGCAGTGCCATTGAATGGTGGCTGCAGCCCTCCTGCAGTGCCAGGTTTGGTTCTGTTGGAGCAGGGCTCCTGTAGAAGGGTAGAGTTTTCCTCTTGAAGGTCCAGTGGTGGTGTAGAAGGGCCTGGTCTTCCTCTGGCAATCCAGTGGGAAAACACTGCCTGTAGTGCTCCAAACCTCAGATCATATCCAGGTTGGAATGCTTGGCTCCTCCCCCTGGGTGGAGCATCTCCCAATGGGATGATGCTCCGCCCAGGGGGAAGAGCCAAGCATTTATCAGTCATGCAGTGACACTCCATGGCCCATTAATGGAAGATATTTCCCAGAGGGAGAGTGGGTTGTGGAATAGATAATTAAAAACTGCCCAATTAACAGAAAGTAACTGCCCCACCTCTAAAAAATGGCAATAGAATACAACACCCCCAGCTATGTCTTGCATTTGCAGCCTAAGACACCGTGGTTCAACCTCTTGCAGAACCAAACTTCCTTGCAGAACAGGTAGGTGCAAGACTGGACATTTGGACTCTGAGGTTTCCAATTTTTGAGTTACTGAAATATCCTCTTTATTAGCAAGCTATACTGCAAAACAGCTGCCATGTGTTACAGGTGTCAGGAGTTAAGGCATTACTAAGGAATTCCTAAAACCACAATGAATATGCAAACAAATATTGAGGGGTAGGGGAAAGGGTTCAGTTGTAGTGACAGGATAAATATGTTTTGAATTGCTTTGAGAGCTGCAGAAGTGTCTAGAGAACGGATGATCCTGTGAATCCTAGTGCATCTAGCCCTGCAGTGTTGCAAGGGCACAATACAAGTCCATGAAATAAATGGGTAAAACAGAGATGTATAACAGCTCAAGGAGGAAAAAAAAAAAAAGAATAAATTAGAAATATGTCTTTTGACTTGTAAACACATGGATAAGCGTAACAGTGCCACTTCTGAAAATAAAGGTTAAAATCAACTCCTTGGGTGCAAAGAAAGAAAAGCAAACATTTTTTGCATACATTTCTGGATCCTGTGGATTTCTCCCATAACAGTTCCCTTGGAATTGCTTTTTTCTTGATAGGAGGAACTAATTTTTATGTACAGGAGCAGTGCCTGAAGAAATCATTAGGGCAATGAATATTTCAGAAAGAGCATGGGGAGCACTTCGGGGAGAAAGGCATATCAGCAGGAAACCTGTTCTGAGGAAGTTTATGGCATTTTAAATCATTTCCTGGCCTCTTTCTTGCACGTTAGAAGATCATTATATTGGCAACATATTCATCACAATTTTGAAAGCTGGATTTTTCTCTGCTACAAGGGGAGAGGGTCAACAATAGCTGTGTAAGAAATGTATTGTATTTGTTAACTTATTTGCTGCAGTAGTGCTTGGATTCTGATTTTATTGTTTGTGGCTTTTTTTTTGTAATAGGAGTTATGAATAATCAAAGATCATAAAAAGTTAGATCTTGTCAATCCACATAGATTAGATAATGGTAACAATTATTTCTAATTAAATTAGAATTGAATAGTGAGAAACAAACACAATACCTAAAGCATCTATTTTTCACCCCATCCCTTTCTCCCAGGCTCAGCCTCACTCCTTCATTGCTACCATTTCTCTTCCCCCTTCCTAGCACTGTAGGAGGTTGGAGGGCTGTGATCAATCCATAACAGCTCATTTCTGCTTTTTCTTTCTCTTAACATCACCTATCCCCTGCTCCAGCAGGGGCCCTTCCCATGGGCTGCAGTCTTTAAGGATTAACCTGCTCCAGTGTGGGCTCTTCATGGGCCACAGTTTCTTAGGGAAATATCCGTAACTCTAGCGTGGAGTCTCCCACAGGCTGCAGGGTGAATATCCATCTATTCCAGCATGATTTCTCTGAGGGCTGCAGAGGAAGCTCTGCTCCAGCACCTGAAGCACTTTCTCCCCCTCTTTCAACACCTTTTTTTGTTTCCTTTATCCACTGTGTTCTGCCTTTCCTTAATCAAGTTTTCCTTGAGACACCACCAACTTTGCTGTATCCTGTGGTAAGTCAATTTTGGAGCCACATAGGGCAGTCTCCGATTTCTTCTGCACCTGAGAGTTGCTCTCTTTTGCAAAACTGTACCTTGACTGGATGGGATGGAGTTAATTTTCTCCACAGCAGCCTCTGTGGTATTTTACTTACAAAACCATCTTTACCTCAACCTGTCAATTTTCATCATTTGTTCTTTGATTCTTTCCCCCATCCCACTGGAGGTGTGGGAACCAGTGAGTGCGTGCTTGCAGGCTAAGCTCCTGGCCAGGATCAACCCACCACAAAGGCAGGATTTTGCCCAACAGGTAGCCTCAGGAAGACAGCACAGCAGCTCCCAGCCTCTGCTGAGCTGGAAAGCTCTGCTGCATGTATAGATAATATACTTGTCACAGCTCAAGGCAGCCTGTGTCACAGATCAGGAGCTCCTCAGCAGAAGGAGCCTCTCATTACAGAGGAGGGGGACAGGAGCTGTCTGGAGATGAAACCTCACTAAAAAGGTTTTAAAACAAATTTCAAAAATGAATAGGAATAAATTGCCAGGGCCAGGTGTCATTCACCCATGAATATGAAACTGGTGAACTGCTAACTGTGGTTTGCAATATATTCATTGTAAGATCCATCCATTTTTACCTTAGCAAAGAAAGTGCTAAGTATGACAGAAACTTCTGAGAAGAACTCCAGAGCTATCCTAGTTAATATAAACAAGTAAATCAGATTTCCATGAGAGTAAAATTGGTAGGAGCTGTAAAATAAAGAGAATTAATTAGCAGACCCATGAATAAATATCATGCAGCAAATGAAAGTCAATAGGTTTTTTTTTAAGGGGAAGTGATTTCTCCCTCTGTGTGACAGACACAGGTGATACAGTCAGTGTCATTTACCTAGTTATGTAAATTAGCCCTGAAACACAGGGCTTCCTGAAAAACAGGAAATTATCGTTAGGAGGTGTCTTTGTTGGATGGTAAATCATTAGGAGGTTAGGTTTTATAATGGAAATTCATTATCGATGAGGCCCCAGGTCCTCTGTTTGGGATTTAGAGTGCTTAATATGCAGGCATATTTTCACCTTGGAGAAGGGGAAGAATTGGAAAGTTAAACATGGTGACATCAAGCACGCTGCTGTGTGCTGTATAATTAGATAACATGGGGCCAGACAGTAGATATTCCCATTTTCTGTATATTTTTTAATATGTATGCATGAGTGCATGTATTTGCAGCCCTGATGGACTCTAAATAAGCTGCCAGTATGAGTGAGCTGTGCTGCTGTGAAGCTCTCAGTTTTCTGAGGAGTCAAAATCCTCAATTTACACTACTCTGTGTGTTTCTAGTACAAGAGTTTGAATGCTGTGATATTGCACTTAGCCCACCTCAAAGCAGCCTGTGGAGAACAGGAAGGCAAATCTGCCTTCATATAACAAAAGATCTAAAAGACTGGAGTTATTTATCACGAAAACAAGTGACTGAAGTAGAGGTATGGCCTAAAAATCAATTAATGAGGGGAAAAAGGTTTAGGTATCGATACTTAATTGTTATACAGGAAGTAGGGGACATCTGTTGAAATTATTGGAAAATAGGATTAAAGCAAGTGATTATTTTTTCTTTTTTGCTAAGCATAAATTGTGGTGCACATTCTCATACATTTCCATGGGCTTTTGCATACAAATGAGTTCAGAAAGGACAAGGACACTGACAAGTGTTAAACTTTGGGGATCTGCATTTATCTGTTATCTTAGTAAATTTGCATGTTTTAGTTTGCCAGATCTGGCTAAGTGATTCAGCATAAGGATCATGAGGTTGAATTTAATGCTGTTTTACCTAAACATTTCTTCCTAGTCTATAATTTTACAGTCCTTGGCATAATGAAGAAATGTAGCCTTTTTGCATTAATTAGTTCTTTTCATTTAACTTCTATTTATATTATTTTAGACCAAACACACATTGGAACCTCTCCTAAATTCATGACTGACTTAGTGGAGAGTCATAAAAGAAGGGAAGCAAATTCCCAGATTACTTTTCAATGTAACAATATACTTGACCTTGAAAACAGGAAAAAAATCAGTAGCGCAAAAAACTATGCTCTTGGTATTTACTGGATGTTAGATCAGCAAGTATCTGTTAATCAGCACCAGAAGAGATGTTCACAGAGGCTAAATTTGTCCTATTTATTCCTGTCTCCAGATTACTGGTTGGGAAGACTCGGATATGGGAAAGAATATTTTGCAATTTCCTTAAACTGTACCAATCTCTATGAGAAAAGGAAGATTTGCCTTTAAACATTTTTTAGTGTGCACATAATCCTAATGATAACTGATATTAATAACGTATATGTGCCATATATTATTTTTAAATATATATATATATATATTTAAAAAGACAATTTGCTTTTCCTAGCAGCCCCTGTATGCATTAATCTTGGAAGGAAAAATGGGAAGAGAAAGGGTGAATGTTTCCAAGTTAATATAGACAAGGACAGGATTTCTCACCTGCAGGAAGGGATGAAGGCCAAGGTTTGCTAAAGATGTAACCAAAGGAGGAGTGCCCTAGGCTGTAATTAGGCATCTGTCTGCTTTGCTGTGGTGCAAGGCTCCTACAACAAATCATGTGGAGAGGATGGTTGCTCATCACACTTCAAGGCAAAAAAAGTGCCTAAAAATTACCTTTGAATCTCAAATATGAATTCCAGCTTAAGGAATTCATATTTGAGATTCTTAACTGATGCTTCAACACTTTTGGTATGAATTTTATATAAATGTTTGTTTATGGTGGTATGGATTTTCCCTGTCTGAAAGCCTCATGATTTTCAGTGGGGAAAAATTATATATTTTGAAACATCTGAAAATTACAAGTTTACTGAAAAAATCTCATTTGTAATATTTCCATGTTTTCTTTTTCTCTTCCTGCCTTAGAATCACATCTCAACCTTTCAGGGACAAGTGTGAAAGTGTACTCTCAGCCTTGCTCTTCAAAGTTCAGATCAAGGGATGCTGCCAAGATTTATGCTTCTGTGGCAAACAATTCACAGATGCCAACTCATTGAAGAATCCAAAAGCTTTGTCTTATGCCAGGGTAACTTCAGCAGTACTTTCCAGAGCTGTGGATTAAGTTTGCTGAAGCAAAAAAATGACGATGCGTCTGATCTATTTCAACAGCGCTGCCAGACAGTAACAATGATTCATCAGTGTTCCCTCTTTAATGGCAAACTATCTCCAGCGGGCAGTAAAGAATGGCCAAACTGACTATCAGATGGCAAGGAGCAGGAGTTGGAACAGCATTTGCCTTGCTCACTTTGTACTCGATTGTGTATCCAGGCGTTCCCATCCAGACTCGCAGGGGTTGCTCGAGCATTTAATTGCTTGAATCCCAATGAGCTGAAACTGCTTGGTTCAGGAGAGAGCATAATAAAGGCATTCTCCTGAGGTGGCTATATCATTTTTTTTAAGCTTTACTGATGAGCTAGAAACAGTCACAGATTTTAAATGTTGCCAATGATTATATTCAAAAAGCATGAAAAATATGAGCCTACGTTTTCTGCTGCTCCCATGTTCCTTCAGGAGCAGCAAAAAAAAGGAAGATGGGCTTCACGTGGAACCACCTAATTCTCTGTCAGACTACACACCTGCTTTGGCCATTGTTATGAATTACACCATATAATGGTCCCAAAAGGGGACAGTCTGGTGCTAAGGCCTCCCACTCCTGCATCGCTGTGTAACCACATCAAGGATGGGAGAACTGACTTTGTGTCAGCTCAAGTTTGTCAGTGCCTGAAGCACTCAGACTAGGGGTGTCTTGCCAATATCAAGGTGGCAAGATGGATCAGACTAGCTAAGAGACTCAGGGAAGAGGGAAGTGTAAAATGTTGCAAACTTGGAATCTGCATTTCAAATGTATTTGAGGAAATATGGATGTCTTCCAGGTTTGTGTATGAGTGGGGTATCTGGTATCCAGCTAAGCATGCAGCTACCTTGTGTCAGTAATTGTAAATGAGACAATTGTCTCAAATTTGCTACTTGACAATCCTTGTATTGGGTTTTTCAGTTAATTTTCTTGTTAGGTTTTTTGTTTGTTTGGTGTGGGTTTTTTGTTTGTTTTTTTTACGGCTTTTCCCATAGAGTTTGCATGGCAGAGTGAAGGTTTCCCACGTAGTAGAAGAAAAACTGCATGGACTTGGGATACAATTCCAACTGGAGAAAATCATTACCAAAGAAATCCAGATAGTTAGTGACTCATGTAAAATATAACTTGACATTTGAGCATGCAAGATGATTTGTGGCATGTGGTTTATACAACTCCCAATTTTTTATATCTCTTTATGGGGAGCGCTGCCAAATCTGGAATATAATATATGATTTATTTTTATTTCAGGGTAGAAATTGTCTTTTTGATTTTCAGTCTGCAAAAGATGAGCACTTGCCAGTGCACATTTATACGCAGCCAAAAAAAAGAGAGCATGCTTGAACCAAGCAGGAGCAGAATTAGTTATAGACTGGTTTTTTCTCCACAGAATGGCTTATACTGATACAATCATTGTGTTAAATGTCATAACTTTGTATTTTTCACTAGTTTAAGTAAGAAAAGTTCATACTGTTGTAATCCTTATGGTTCTGATTTAGGTAAGTAGAATAGGAATTAGAATTCTCCCCTTACAGATTAATAATTCTCTTCAGGGTTTCACTTAATTTTACACTATGGGCTGTATAATTACAGCCCTTTTACTACCTGGGAGATAACCTGAGCTCCATTTTAGCAAGCCTTATATATAGCATGGATTCTTTCACTTTAAATGTTCAATAATCTGGGATTCCCTTTTTAAAACAAAGTGTCTTCTGAATGGGTTTGCATCTGGGAAAGAGGCAATGATAATGCTAGATTTGAAGAATGACAAAAAATAATATAAGATCTAAAGTTCTCTGATATTGCTTTCATTTCTCCTGGGTGGGGTAGGGTGGGTAGGAAAGGGCATAATAAACCCTTAAAACAGCATAGAGAAATAGAGAAAAATTTGTGATAAACCTCATATTCTTGTTATTATTGCCTCTTAGAGTCGCTTCGCTGCTGATAAGGCTTGCATGCTGCTCCTTCCTCCAAGCTCTGTTTAAATTCCTTGTTAAACCATACCTGCCTTCCCTCTGCTTAAAAGTGATTTTTATTCTGCCTGTAGCATTATTTTACTATCATAGAAGGGTACTTGGAGTTGATAATACTATGCAGTGCAACTCTGCTTTGCCTAGTACTTACCTCTTTCTTTAAAATAGTCACTTTCACTTGTAATTCTAATTTGGAAAGACAAATGCCATAATCCATGGGTAATTAGGAGTCTAGACTAATTCTGCCATGTCAGTGCTTTCTTAATCTACCCCTAATCAGATTAAACACCTTAATTTAGACATTATTGACATTGCAGATTGCAGAATTCCAAGGAAACTGCTACAGTGTGCAATGCAGTTGGAGTTGTTGTAAATGGAATTTACTGGCCATTTATAACCTGTAATATTTTGCAAAGAGTATAAAAAATTAATTAAGGAATCCAAAAGTTTATTCCAACACAAGGAAAAATGAAAGTATGCATCCATCAAGATCTTAACTCTGTTGGTTCACTTACCTTTTTAGGAGAGAGGTCACTAAAACAAAGTAAAGATGAAGGAATTATTTTCTCAATAACTTTTTGCAGCTTAGAGATGCACAATGAGTTTCACTATATATATTAGTGAATCAGCACAAAATGAGTTTGTGAATTAGAGAAACCACAAGCTGTTTGTTCTTTATTTCAGAATCAACTGCAATCACAAATATTTTGGTGCAATTGTTGGCAATAGCCAACATGCAAGAGGACTGGTTTAAATCTGGAATTTCTGTTTTGTAGCCAATCATTACTCACCAATATGGTTTGCACCTACAAAGGATGTACTGTGATCCAGGCTGATTGTATGTCGCTAATGAGATTACATTGAATAAAATCAAAAATGATACCTCAGGATATATCAGAAAAAGTCTTCTAGTTAAGACGAAGAACTTGTAATTACAAAATTGCATCAGCACCAAGTTTTATTTTTATCTCTGTCCCAAAATATATTTGAATAATTATCATTAGCTTTAAAAGACATTCTCCTTCCATGATTTTGTTAATTCTCTTCTAACTACCATTTCTCTTGATCAGAACAATATATTTTTAAAGCTCTTGATTTGGGAGTGTGTACTTGCGATGGTGCCAGTCAGTTCTGAGCACAAATTAAATTGTGACCTTGACTCTGGAAGATTATGACTGCTCTGTACTTAGTCTTTGCTTACAGCATCAGCAGTTGGCACATCACAGGTAGTGCCCATTCTCTTTTGAGTCTGCTTTGGCAAAAGACGTCATCACAAAGCATCTGCATTCTCACCCAGAATATCCTGTCAAGAGCTGTATTTAATTTTTAAGTTAAAATAACTCTTGCTCTGATGTTAAAACAGAAGGCTAAATTTATCCTGAGTGAAATGCCTACTAAATTTGTTTTACTGTGGATAAGTTTATTTCCCTGTGTCAGATTTCAGCCTAAAGCAATTGCTTCTGAAAGTTTATTTTGTGATGTCTTATGTGTGTTTGCAGAAATGTTTCTCTGCGTAAATAATGCCCAAAAGCTGTTGTACAACACAGTACAATACCATTTAAATGTTGACTCTGTGAATTTGAAATATCAATGGACAATTGATAATAGAACAATGGAAGAGATTAATTGATCATAAAGAATATTATGCTGTTCTTCATGTCTCTCAGACCCACACAAAGTACTGAATCAGATTTTTTTCCATTATTAGCACTATAAAATTTAACTGATACCTGCACAAAATGTACTTGTATAATGCACATCAATCACAGATGCTGTGATCTGAGAAATAATAATGCTAACTTGGCTTGGAGAAAAAGGCAACCATTTGGTAAGTTCTGTTCTTTTATGTCATTTATGTACTCAGGATGTTTTTACCATTTAGGTTTTGTTCCTAAGCTGCAAATGGGGACAGAAATGAAAGGGACAGGAGGAAGAAAAGATAGAAATTATTGTGCTCATATCAAATGCTAGGCTAAGAAAATCTCTCAGCTAATTGTTTGTAAGATGGACTAGCTACAGGGTTGTAAACTAATTAGGATATAATTAACATCATTTGACAGGACAGTTGCTAAAAAAATTGTTTCTAACCTTCATTGCCTAATGCATTCTGCACTACAGATCAAAATTAACATTTAAATTCAGCTTGCTGACTCCCCTGCCAAAAGCCCAATTCTGTTTCCAGAACTTTGCACATTCTTACTAAAATGAGATTTTCTTTAATGCTATAATTTTTCTCTTTTTCTTTGTTACACTTTTGTAATTCTCAGAACTGTTTCTCTTTCCTTTGTGTACCAATTACAGTTCTCCTGCTGGTTTAGATGGCAAACGGATAGAACCCTGGTATAAATCATCCACTGCTTCTTCACTAATGGCTTTTAACTTGCATGTTATCCATTCTGGTTTTGTGGGGTTTTGTTCTTTTTTTTTTTTTTTTTTTTCAAGTTGTGCATTCCTCTTATAGTTCATATTTAAGGTAATGCAAGTTGTCCCCCATGCACCTAAGGCCTGAGCATCTTACCCTTATTCACTAGAGGATGAGACCTGAACCAAAAAAGTGCTGCACATGCTTGTGACTGTGGCTGCCAGAGCAGGTGACACCCTCAGCACAGCTGGGATACTGAAAAAAGGTAAGTCAGAAAACCCTCTAAGAAGACATGAAGGAGGAGGTTAATGATCTCAAGCTAGGATTTGTAGAGAGCTTTCAAGGGAGTGTTGTAGTTGAAAACGTGAACCAGGAAAAATAACTTTTAGGTTGAAACATGGAGATAATCAAAAATATTATCCTGGCTCTAACTCTGGTAAAAAGGAGAATTATGTTAAGACTGTCAAGGATATATCTTAACCCACAGGAGAATCCCAGATTGCCCAGAGGAGCTGTGGATGCCTCATTGCTGGAAGTGTTCAAGGCCAGGTTGGATGGAGCTCGGAGCAGCCTGGAATTGTAACTAAATTATTTTTCAAGTCTCTTCCAACCCAAACCATTTTATGATTCTGTAGCCTCAGTCTCACTCACACCCTGTGAGTTGCTGTGTGCATCCCTTGAAACCTCTCACAAGATCAGGGTGTTCCAAAGGACCAAGAATTTCACTGCCTTGTGGTCCAGAACTGCGGCATCACTGCCATGTCCGACTCAATTCTGATTCTTCAACCCGAAGATCAGGTAAGCATTAGAATTTGAGTTTGTACACTCTAGCAAGATGGCAGCCTTAAATGAATAAAACATTAATAGAATTAATGCTTTCATTTCTTGTTTTAAGGTTTTTTTGAGAGAGAAAAAAAGTGAAGGGACTTTTAAATAAAATGACGATTAAAAAATCCACTTAAAGAGTATACAAATTACTGCATCTGTAAGGTGATAGTTTCCATGGTAATGTCTGGTTTCCTATTGACTACTTGAGTTACAGTTTCAAAAATCCTATTGACAATTTCAGACTGGAAAATAACCATTTTATTTTGCAGTTCTTATTACATGCATTTAGTAAATATCACCCTTTATTTGTGATATTAGAAGTGCTATGTTTTTAATCTCTGATCTTACTCAGATTATAAGGGGAGATCAACCAACAGTCAGAAGTAAAAATGTAATCCACACTGGGGTGACCTCTTTTTATCCTGTTTAAAACAGAAAGTCATGCAGGGCTTCCAAAATGTCTGTGCTTACACCTTGTGCTCTCTCTGAAAATTATGCACCACATGTCGCTGGGTATTCTGGGCTTGGATTTTTGATCTTCCTGGTGATGATGAAGGCTTTTTCCTTACTTTTATATCTGATTTCAGTCAGCTCCCCTATTATTTTCTTTTTTAGGCTGAAGCTGTTGTGGAAGTTGCCATGTACCTGTGTTCAAGTTTCACCTCTGATGTGCTCAGCTTGTCTACCCTCCTTAGAACAGAGTGACAATTGTTTTCAATTTATTAGAAGGACTTTCCTGATAAGAGCAGTGCATTCTAGAAAAGTTCCTCACTGTTGTGGTGTTTCAGAAATGTCTCTAAAGGAGAGAGGGCATTGCAGATTGCCATCATTGTGTCAGTGTTGATCATGCTTCTGCAGCCAAAAGTATTTCACGTTTTTGAAGGATATTTGTTCCTTAAGATCACCATATGCCTGATGTCACTACTACAGCACCTATCATTTTCTGGGTAAGTAAAAAGACTTGAAGTTTATAAAAAATATAGCTGGAATATTAGCAGGTGTGCATTATTTTGGCCTTTTTTCACAAAACCTTGTACTTATTTTACTGATTAATGTCATCAGCAAAATGAAGGTCACTCAAAATGGGTTATGCCCATTTATGATTATCTTTCTCTTGATTCCAACAATAAATAATGTGAAAGTAGCAGGGCATAAGAACTCCTTGTTTTACTTTTTAGCTTCCTTTATTAATTCTTGGATGCTGATCATCCTCTCTGTTCAATCAGTATGATCACAAAGGACTGGGAGCATTTTGATTACACTGTCCTATCACTCCCTATTTTTTTTTTTCACAAAACTATTTCTCAAAAGGTGTTTTGGCTAGAAATATCTTCTGTCATAAAGATTAATTTTTATGCTACAGTTTAGAAAGAGATTTAGTATTTTTCCTTTGGGAGGGTTTATTTCTTGAGCCTTCAAAACTCAAACTTTTTAGTTCTACTGAACAAAAGTGTATAAATAAAAAATTCACATTTATAAATTCATTGTTATAAAATTACAATTTTATAAATTTCACATTTATCATACATTTATGGGTCATAGAAAATATGGAAACATATTTGTAAAATGGAGAAGATAGACCTCTGCAGTAAGCTGAATTGTCACCTTGTTAAGTGAATATTGCTGAAAATTTTCCCCGAAACAAATGCATATACACATCTATAATTTCTGTTCCCCAGTCTGCCATCACTGCAGTTGTCAGAGTCACAAAATGTGCACAATATCTCCAGCAATGTCATCTCTCTGGCCTACATGTGGTGCAGTGCTTGACTTTGTTCTCTTCAGGATACCTGTCATCTACAAAGCAGACAGCCTGCAGCTTCCACAATCTGGCCATTTTTAGATCTTGGCAGTGCTCTGAGAGAGCTACTTATTCACAGGACGTACTTGTCATCATCACCAATTCTTCATTTTTTTGTGTTTTCAGAGCTTCACAGGTAACTGCAGAGCAGAGTACTTGATAATCTGAAATAGACCTTAAGATGCATTTGTTTGGAGGTGTTTCGCACAGCTCCTTCAATATTTGTTTGTATCCAGAATAAAAAGGATTCAACAGGCTTCTATCTCTACATTCCTCTTCATCTCTGCTAGAGTTCTGCTCTTTAAACCTTAGCATCAGTTTTTGCAGCTAGCAGAAAAGATGATACCTTCAAACCCTAAGCGAGTCAAGTCCAATCGAATAATGCAGGACAATTCTTCAAAGACCAGAATTTACTAATAAGATTCACAGAAACCAAAGCAAGTGTCATTTGTACTAAATCCTGCAAACATAGAAATACTGGGTTTTTTGGAAACTATTTTGCAATTTCACAATTAATTCCTACCGTAAGTCTGGTATGACACTATAAAGTATATATGTTTGACGCTTATATTATAATAATACTGTAATACCATTATGTGTAAAGTCAAACAGCTTCAATTGTTTTCCCTGTGTGAAAATCTTCATGATATCATAAAGTTACAAAACTACAGGCCAGAATTTGGTTGGCTGATTTGGAATAAAAAGGAAAACTATACTTTTCTTTATATAAGGTGTATTTTATATATATATATATATATATATATATACACATGTATGTATGTATATGCGTGTATATATATGTATATGTATGGATGTTTATATATATATAGATATATACAGGTATATGTGATGCACAGAAAAAAAATAATTCTAGTTTTCTGAATATTTATTTAAAAATAAGATCTTGACTATGGCTTCAGTAATACAGTAATACAAATAAGAAATCTTCTCAATGAATATGCCTAATACCAGTGTAGGGTTATTTCCCTGCCAATGGAAAAATAACCTTCACTAATACAAGCTTCTTTGTAACAATTTCACAACAAGAAAGTTGAGGAACCTGCTAAAATGCAGGAGATTTGAAGGCAGAGCTTTGGCCAAGGGTGCTTATGAGAACAGCTTTATACAGAAACTGCGCTGAAACTATTCCTACACATCAAATCAGTCATAGATGTTTGTAGAAAGTTATTCAGATGCCTTAAGGAATTTAGGCATCTAATGATTTTGAGGAACACCAACTGAGATTTTCAGGGATTTTTAGCAAGTTAGATACTTTACTCCCTTTTGCTTCATCTATTTAGTCAATTTTGGGAGAAAAAAAAGGGATCTTTAAAAGACTTAACAAAAGAAATCGATGTAATTGCTGTTAATGACTACAATAATGCAATATTTTTCTAGAAAAGTTTTTTTTCTAGGGGTAATCTAAACTACAACTCATAAAATATTTACTTATATGGTTTAAGGACTATATTGCACTTTTGTAATCATATATGCATTTGATTATTTTAGTAATGAAAATATGCAATTAAAGAAAAACAATAGAAGAGATCATAAAGGGTGGGGGTGAGTCTGAAATTTGGACTAAATTTTTCAATACAATTGAACAAAGCAAACTGGCCTGAATACAATACTTTTATCTTTGAGATGGTATTTGAGAAACAGAGACTTTGAAAGCAAAAACTGGTTTATTTCACAGAGAATTTAACTCAGTTCAAAGACACATATGATTCTTTTGCAGAGCTCTGGTGCAACCAGGTACTGACAGATGAAACAAGTATTTTCATTTTTGTTTTACTACCTGCCATTGTAGTCAATTATACCTGATTATATAAAAATATTTTGTAATTTTTATTAAAGCCCATAATTTAATGGTAAGATGTTAACCTTTCCCCATATTATTTTCTTCCTACAGTTTTCTGGGCATAGAGCTCTTAACTCTTCCAGCTAAACTCCTCAAGGTTTAACTGCAGACACCCAGATTAAGCATTTCTCACAAAGATAATATTCATTCTGCCTTTCTGAAAAGCTTCTTGAACTTTAGAACTGCCCTCAGCTTTCTTCAATAGATGATTTGTTTCGCTTATTTTTCCACTTACCATTTCTAATTTTCAAGGCTGCAATTAAAAATCAGTTTGGCATTTTACCATTCAGAAGCAAACAGGCAACTCAAAGAAGACATGAAGTCTAATATGTTTAGAAACTGTGCAAAACCCCTGGTATTTTCATTCTGTAGAGGAAACCCAGGCTCTGACAGACTAGAAGAAAGAATTACCAATACTCTTTTTGCTGTTAAGTTTCACTGGGGAGCTATAAATGTTAAACAGAGTGTTAAACAGAAGGTGGGAATTTGAGACCAGTTTTCAGCAGGTTTTGTTTAAATTTGTCAAAAATAAGTTCTGCAGAAGGTATTTGGCTTGCATTTGGCAGAGTGAGAATTCAGGCACTACTTTCACATTGCATGGAGGCAATAAAGATAAAAATGAAGGCAAAATTACATATTATATTAAGATCCAATTTGTAAATATCAAACTACCCATATGGGTTCTTTACTTGTCAGTCCTTTCATCTGTAATTTACTCCTCATTCATACTTGTGGACTACTCTGTATTTAACACTGCCAATTAGTAGAGCTTTTCACTTTAGCAACTTGAATTAAACTTCTGTTTTAACAGTTACTGCACAAATTTTTTTAGATCTAAGAAAACAATTTATTTGACCATAAGTCTCCAACAGTTAAGAAAATGAGAACCTGAAAATACTTTACTATTCTGGCTACAATTCAACAGCTACCTATATAGAATATAGTCTAGCCTGTTACATAATCCTTTTGGTATTTTTCTCATACATATTATTATAAATGTTATCAGTACCTAGGCCTCACTGGTGGTGATAATCTAAGTAAGGCAAGATGATTTTTTAATACCCACAAAGAATTGTATTTAATATTTTTATCTTCCCAAGGCTATGCCTGGAACAGAAATTAGTACTTGATCTCAGACAAATTGCATTAAAGCAAATGGGATCTTGAATAAAAATAATATTATTTAAGTTATAAAACGTTCTACTTGAAAATGTTTAGTCCAAATGACTTATTTTTACTACTGCCAAGGGCAATACACAGATATTTGCAACTTTATTATTGAATTTCTGCTTAAAGCTGAATAAAGGCAAATGCTCTACTGCTTTTATAGAGATTACATTTAAATCCATATGTATGCATACACGTATCTTTATGGTGTTGTCATTCTGCTGCACAGGAGTCTATTTGTGGAGGGAGGAAGGGTAAGTGGGACTTAGATCAGTATTTAAGAAGGTCAGAATATGCCATTTGTTTCCAGCAGAAGGTAATAGAGTGGCATGGGAGTCGGGATTGATCCAGTGATCCATAGGATCTGCAGCACACAGAGCAGCAAAAATGCCAGGCACACGCTAAACCCAGAAACTTGAGTTCTTCAGCCTCTGTCACGTAGCAAAGCTTATAAGGGCTCCTTTTTATGGGTCAAAATGTACATTTATGAGTAATAACTAATATCTCCTTTAAAACTGAGTAGCCTGGTAGGAAAATGTTGGGTTATGCACCCCAAACATACAGAGAAAATGACTCTGCTTTCTCAGTGTGTGTAGGAGACTCATCAGAAACTGACAGCTTGATCTTAATTTCTTTATGCTGTGACCTTTCAACACTCTGTTAAAGGGAAAGAACCTTAGCAATAGTCTAGGAAAAAATGCCTTAATTTCTTGTACAGTAAGCTTCCCACTCAGCAAACTACATAATTATGGTGTTTATTATCTGGGAATCCTCCTCTCCCCAGTCTGCAGTCCATGGGGCTGCCAGCTAATGTGTGCTTCAGTGTTGATGCCTCAGGTTTTACCTTTTATATTTTTTCAGATTCTGGGATGCTTTAGTGTGTAGTTCTGAGCTTCATGTTAAGGGATGGTGAGCTCTCTTCATAGAGTAGCTAAACAAAAGAATTCCTTCTCTAGATAGGGACAAATGATCCAAATTTTAGGCCCAAGAGCATAAACAAGGTGGACTGAAGAGAGAAAAACAAGAAGGATGGGACTTCATAAGCTGAATCTGTAACTGGAAAAATAACTCAAATATGCAAATGGACCAGAACTTTTAAAAATGAGAGACCTTGTAACCAGTCATCCATTTTGTGATCATTTTGGGTGCAGCCCTGGCTGGGCTCTTGTGCACAAAGTGAATCCATTGCGGCTTTTTAATAAATCCCTGCTTTATTCTTTAACTCTGCCCAGCCTCTGCTCTAGGTCAGCCTTCAAGGCAAGTTGGCTTCTCTCTTTTCCCAGGCTAGAAGAGCCTTGGTTCTCAAGAAGCCCAAGAGTTACAGCATGAAAACCCAGAAGAAATTGCTTTCATTTCACTATGGTAAGTTCTATGTGGCCTCAGTGCATGTGAGGTATAGAAGAGTTTTGAAGTCAGCTCAAGCCCTTTTCTAGGGGCAAAAATAAATTACAAATAACATTGACTGCAGCAACATATTTTCCCTTAAAAAAAATTAGGGTTATTTTTCCCCTCATACTACTCATGGGATTTTTTTTTTCCCAAGATTGTATATAATGTTTTCACTGAGAAAAAACATTCTAGCAATTTAAAGGATTTCTACTACCTGGTAATAAAAGCAATAGAAATAGTCTAGGTGCAGAGAATTTGACAGCTTCTTTATTTGGGTGAGTTTTGTATGTTTGATTTTTGATTTGTTTGGGTTTTTGTTTTGGTTTGGAGAGGTTTTTTTTGGTAGTAAGGCATGTAAAGCAAAAGAACTAAAGCTCTGCTTTTGCCTTGTTGACGCAGATAAACTTCCACTAATGCAAAAGTAGGCAGGATTAGGCCAAAGCTGAGTATGCAATGAACAGGAGCAGGGCCAGCTGAAGGTTGAAATAATGTTACCTTACAAGTTTTATCCAAAACCATTTCAAACTGGTGGCATGGTTTTATGACGATGTATAAATTAAATATTGTTTCAAAAGTGGTCATAATTGAAGGTCATTATAAAAGGAAAGAATAAAATGCAAGAAATTTTAATGGGTATATTTAGTATATTCTATTATATATATAATATAGTATCTATTCTGTTTTATGTTTTTCTTATGTAATGTAATGAATTTGAACCTGTGCAAAATGTGGTTCTGGTTGCATTTCCTGGGATTTGGAGCCCCGTTTATGTCAGCTTATGTACATCAAAATTTTTGCAGAATGTGGCCTTCTAGTCTAATAGAATCCTAGCTTTCTCTTACTTAATGATTATCCAAATATCATTTCCTGAGCTGCTTCAGAGAAAAATTTCTTCATTATTTTTGACTGGGCATAGTATCCAAAATAATTCTGGAAATATATGTTGAACACTTGAGAGAAGTGGGTTTTAAATGCTAACAATACTGAGGCAGTTTCAATAGCTGAATTGTACCATACATTCACTTCTATATAATTAATTTTAATCTCTTAGCATCAGTCATCTCAGTTATTTTCAAAAAAAAAAGTAATTACTCAGACTACAAAAATTAATAAACTGAGATTATTAAATTTAGGTTATTTAAAACTTTGTAAAGAATCACAGGAAATATCTGCAACATTAATAACTTAATGGTCTTAGGTGTTATAATTAAATCACTGTTTTATTGTTCAGGAATGCTGAAATACCTTTAGGACATTAAATTTCATGTATTGGTTCATGATGTGTTGCCTCAGTGTTCCTTTCAATTCTATCACTGATTTTGAGACAAGATTAAAAAAAGGTGAGGTGAAAGTGGCCATACATACATTGGTCACTTTGCAATCCAAAATCTACCTCTTGAAAGAATTATGAGAACAGATACACAAAATTTTCATGTTGTTTTCCAGTTCAGAAATTCTATTGAACACTTAATTTGTCTTTACTTGTTTCTACAGGTTGTGGCTTGTTCTAGTAGTGTTTTAATTGATTTAGTGCACAAAATGTCCAAGGTCAGTCAAGATTTTTGACTTTAAGCAAGTTAGATGTCACAGCACAAGAACAAGGATGAGGAACTTTTATATTCCAACCAATTAATTGGGCAGCACAGATTGCTTGTCTGATTATTAGTTATTCTCTGACAAGTCAGAAGTCAAAATGGGAACAGTTTCAAGTGAGGATCTGGATTATTTATTCAAGAAAACTTCAACAACCACTTTGATATTTTCCTTAAAATTCTGCAAACATTCATTATTTTAAACAAAATTCTGAGGAATGTGGCAAAACTAAGTGACAAATGTATATGGGAAATAATTATTGTGACTGGCTTGCATTATGTAAACTCATGAGAACAATTGTCATAGAAAATTTTATGAGTTTACCTTTCTTTTGCTTTATCAGGTAGCCAATATTTGATGCCTTTGCATTTCCATTAGGAAAATGCAGTATGGATTAGTTGTCTTCTGATATAAATGAGTGTAATCTATAATAATGCAGAGGAAGCTGAACAAAACTCAGCTTTTCTGTTGAATTGCCTGTTTGTTTAACTTTGCTGAAGTTATGCTGGCTGTTCATTTCTGCTCTCCTTCTCTGCATTTCTGGTTGCTTCTTACAGTCATTAATGCACTTCCAGCTATCAGGAGGCTGCCCTTGGTATTGCAGACTTCCCCAAATTGATTCTTTGGTCCTTATTCTTATTTTCTCACAAACCAGGCGGCCTCACACAGCAACCTTCTGTTCTTAAAGTTACTGTCAGAAGAACTGTAATTACCTAAGCCTACCTAAGCTTCAATGATAAGCTACAGCATTGGATTTAAGTGAATCGAATTAATTTAAGATCTGTGATGGAACAAATATATACACAGAAAGAAAATCAAGGAGAAAAATCTCAGTTGTATGGGAACATACATGGAATGAAATTCTATCTTAATTTTGCTTCAAAATTTCAGTATTTCAAGCTATTTCAGTGGCTTGTTTTCCATTTCTCAAAATAAACCATATAATGGTTAAGCGACAGAATCCATCATTTGTGAAGAAGTCACAAAATTTAAACTGAATGATTAAACTACTTGCTTTGTTTAACAGTTTTGAACTTAAAGCAGCAACTTAAAAATTATGTCAAGTGCCATATTGTCACAACTCCTGCCTTTTCCACAGTACCACCAATACCTTTCTCTCAAGAATATCTCCTTTGTCATATTTTATTAACTTTTTCTCCTGGCAATGAAACTTTTGAAACAATTAATGGCTTAGAATCACTAAATTGCCAAAGGGGGATCTTGCCAAATGCATTTTGAAAAAGCTGAATAGAGAGAAGGCTAATTAAATTATTTTTATAATGACTCTAAGAATTCCTGCCTTTTTTTCATGAGCTCCCTTACCTGGTCCTACAGATGTTCTAATCCTAATCTTTGGATTAATGCTGTTTCTGTGTGTTTTTCACACTCAGAATTGATGTAGATCTTCCAAGACTGGTGAATTGGAGAATGGAGGTTGTGGTCACTGCATGATCAATCCTTTCTGCTTCTCCTTACTCCTCACAGTTTTGCCCAGCCCCAACATGGGTCCTTCCCATGGATCCCAGTCCTTGGGGATAAATCTTCAGGAAAAATCAGGAAAAACCTTCAGGACAAGGTTCCTTCAGGCCACATTGGCTTCAGGTCACATCTCTCTGCTCCACCACAATGGTTGCAGTGTGGTTTTCTGTTGCATGGGCTGCTTCAGCATCTGCAGCACCTCCTCTTCCTCCTCCTCTTACCTTGGTGCTCGCAGGGCTCTTTCTCACACTGTTTTTTTGTCCCTTTCCCCCCTGTCCAGCATTTTTTCCCCTTTCTTAAAACATTTCTTAACAATGTTTTCCCAGCAGTTCCACCGGTTTGGTTGATGTCCCATGGCGCATCCATTGTGGATTTGTCTTTGTCCAGGACAGGGCAGCTCCTGGTCCTCTCTCAGATGTCACCCCTGCAGCCCCTCTTGCTGCCAACACCTTGTCACAGACACCCCACACTTAAATACATCAATCCTTCTTGCCTTGTAGCACTTTTAAGGTTTTGCAGTGCTGGCTTCCCCACTCCAAATCTCATATTTACTTGCAATCCATCAATAACCTAATTTAGCATTGAATCTTAGTGATTAAGCTGCAAATCCCCTCTTTGGAGCTTGTAACTGTGGGAGGTGTGGGATTTCCTTCACATGTGACAAGCTGTATGAGCTGCATAATATCATTTTCTGTCCCTCGCTGGTAGAGGTAATTGCTTATTCTTCTTACTCTGGAAAAAAAGACCAATCTTGGAGATTGGTCCAAGCTTTATTAGGTTATTAGTTCCTGCAATCATCAATATTAAGAGCAATGAAGCTTTTTTTAGGCACTTTTTTTTTTTGTTGGTTTTTGGTTTGTTTTGATGGTTTTTTTGGGGGTTTTAGTGTTTTTTATTTTGTTTGGGTTTTTTTTTGTTTTGTTTTGTTTTTGGAGGGGTTTTTTTGTTTTGTTTTGTTTTTTGTTATAAACCAGCAACCTCTGATGAGCCCTTATGCTGGACGTGAAGGGATGAAAATGACATTGCCTTTGCAGATGCTGAATGCCATGCCCAGCTTACAGGCTCCCAGGGCAGCTGTCACAGCCCCAAGAGTTCCAAAATGTTTGGACAAAGCTCTCAGGCACAGGTTGTGACTCTTGGGGATGAGCAGGGCCAGGAGTTGGGCTCGATGATCCTCGCGGGTCCTTTCCAATCCAGCATGTTCTGTGATGCTATGATGCTATTTAATAAGTAGCTTGTGCTAATAAATATCATTTAGTCCTCCACCCTTAGCCATCAGATATTTATCTAACTGGACTGTGTGCTGTGAGACTTAGCTCAGTGATTTTATTTCATTTATTGGCGTAATTTTCAGTGATGGAGAGTTGCTCTGTGCTCCCCTGCTGCAGCTCCTCAGTGAATGTGCACCTGGGCAGGAGAGAGAGAGAGGCGCATTAAAAATAATATTCCACTGCTGTGCCCCCTGGAAATAAAGATCTGTGGGAGCTCCAGCAGAGTAATGTCTCATACAGGCTTTGGAGGGAAAACTTTGCCTTGCCTGGGGTGAGATGAGGAGGATGCAGAGGATGCACTCTCTCATTAAACATGAAGGAAATGGTGCCTCAGCTTTATGCAGCATATCTATTTTGTGTGGAAATGCATAATGAAAACCTCCAACTCACATGTGGGATTTGGAGTCACAGAGTAAATTATTTGTCCAAAGCCATGTAGCTGAAACAAGGAATTGCAGTTTTTGAAATTAAGCCAAAATCTTTTTCTGTGTTCTATTTTTCAAAAAAAAAAAAACCCCAAACCAAATCAAACCAAGAACTAAAATATCATTGATATTGCAACAGAGTATAAATATTACAAACCCATCAGTTATTGGAATTAACTTCAATGGCTTTTAAAATGCACACAGATTTAGACAGTCATGCAAATGTATATTTTTGTATGTATTTGTGGTTAAGTAGGAAAAAGCTCAATAGTGCTTGTTCCCTGAGGTTTGACCTGGACTTGTTTCTAATTTATGAACCCTAATATTTACCAATCTAAAGGCTAATGTTGTTTATAGATTTTGAATGCTAATAATTCTTTTATATTATATAAATATGTATTTACATTGGAAAATCCTTATGAAGCTGAATTAAAGGCAAATGCAAATATCTGGGTTAATTTTTTGCACATTTTCAAGCACATACCAGAAAGGAAGAGCAAAATTGGTCATTATGAGTACATAGTGATGAAAAATGGCTAGACACAATAAAGGATAATTTCTTTGGTTTCCACAGCATAATGGAGTATGAATCATATTTAAAATTAATGACTGAGAAGACAGATCATGATTTGAATGTCATCAGTAGCTATTTTACTCCTCCCTAGAGCTGCAACAAGCCTTTTATGAGAGATGAGTTCCTGCAAACAAGCCCTTCTAAGCTGTCTGGAAGCTCCTAATTTATAACAGAGCTTTAGAAAATGCTTTATTTTTACTTTTTTCCATGCTTGGGGTAAGAGTGGTAGACTGGGGACATCACCTTACTGTCCAGCAAGCGATGTGCAGTTGTTTTTTTGCAAGTAATTTTTACAAACATAACTTTTTTGAGGGGCGATGTTGGCAGTACGTGTCCATGCTATTGTTTCTATTTAAGTGAATATTTGAATTCTGTTACTGTGTATGTGGGGTAGACATTAAGCAGAGATAATGAGTTGTCATCATTATATTTTCTGAAAAAATCCCTTCACCAGGATTTCTTCTCCTGGGAAGATGAGAAGCCTCAGCTTTTCCATGTTTTGCTCTTCTGGAATGTGATCTGGAGATTGTTTATGCAAACAAGTGAGTTGTTTTTAATTAATCAGCAATCACTATCAGCTGTGTTGGACTCTGAGGAGTCAGTCACGAGCTCTCATTATCATTCCTTTTTAGCCTTCTGATGTAACCCTTCTCTAGTAATATAATATAATATAATATAATATAATATAATATAATATAATATAATATAATACCTTCTGAGAACATGGAGTCAAATTCTCATCTCTTACCCCATCCTGGGGACTTCACAACACCACAATGAGTCAATGAGGAACCTTTTTCAGGAAAAAGGCATCCTGATGTTTTTTATAGTGCAAGATATTGAGCAGCAATAACAGGGAAAAATCAGGGTTGTTTTTTACTTCCATGTGTATGTAAAGTGCTTTTTTTTTTTGTTCCCAGCATCAGCAACAGTCCTATATTGAAAGTTGAAGTCAGCTCTTGGAGATCAAACATCTACTAAAAGATGAAGTGCCCCTTCTGTTTCAAAGGACAGCAGGTTAGACCTCTCCTGACATCCAAACTTTGTGTTTACTGGAGTTGGTGTGTACTTTCAGCTCACAGGTTGTCCTTAAGCTGCTGCAGTTATTACAGTGGTGTATTACCTTTCATTCTGCCCACCAAATCTCTCATGGCTCATTTGGCCTGCACTGTGATGTTCTGTGAGATTGTTTTCATTTCTCAGTAACTTATATCACAGAGTGTCTCAGGTTTAGCCATAACTCTATTTTCACTGACAGGCTCCTCTCTGCTCTTCCTTTTGCAGCTGGCTCTTGAGGAGAGCACTCATAAAGCGTGGACACTTAGGATCTCAGTTTAAAGAACCTGCCAAATTGCACCTTCAAATAGGCATGAAGGCAGGACCACACGTTGAAAGCAGGCAGTAGAATGGTTTATTTTTACAAACAGAGATAGACCAGGAGGGTTACTTTCATGTACAATAGTAGGACTTCTGGTTTAGTGCATCACTCTTTATGCTGCACTGTCCTATTTACAGTCTTGTAATGTCAGAAAAACACTTTCCATTTTATTTAGGTTCTCTTATTTTATGGCAACATGTAGAAAGATACAGAAGCAATTCTGCTAAAGGTTGCTGAAATTTTGTTGAAAAATGTTCCCCTTCACATCATTACATGATATTGTTTTGCAGGAAGTGGAATGGGTACTGTGAAAGTTGAGAACTCTGGTGATCTGTAGCTTGGCAACTACAGCAGTAGCCTGGGATCTGGAAGGCACAGATATGCTCAATTTATCGCTCTGCTGAAAAAAATTCTGGGTATATATATATATGTGTGTGTGTGTGTGTGTATATATATATATATATATATATATACACACACGCATACGCATGCATAGATGAATATATGTATTTTATATATGTGCATGTGTGTGTGTTATAAATAACACACATACAGAAATAACAAAAACAAAGTAAAATCTCCCTCTACATTTCAGGCCACAATATCCTGAGTACTGCAATGGCAGGATTATGTCATCTTAATACATCCTAAAAGAAAAAAGAAAGTATTTGAATATGCCTCACTCCCAATATTTGGCATCATTTTCTTGATAGGCTTACTTCTAATATAATTGTGATGAAAAGCTAGGTGCCGAAAATTAGAATTTTAAAAAAGAAACGTGATTGCTGTCTCTTCATCAATTATGACATTTTCCATTCTCACTATCAAGGGGGCTCATGAACTGCATGGAGTAATGCCCTCTGCTCCTGGCGGCTCCTCAGTTAACAAGGCACAAGGATTAAAGGAAAATACTCATCTTGGGAAGTTCATGGGAACATGAATAAATGGAAGTCATCCTCTGCTCTACAAAGACAACCAGTGGAAGTTATAAAACTGCTACTTCTGAAGGTAATTGCCTCTAGGCATTTCTCTGTTGCACTTTTTACTTTGCATGATCCACACCTGATGCAGTATTGTGCTGTGGAGGAGTGTTCTGATGGCTTAGAAGGGCGACCCAAATTATGTATGAACAGCAAGTTCCAATGCTCATAGAAGCACATTAGAAAAACATTACACAGAAGCAATAATTTGAGATCCCAAACACGTTTTTTGCCCATTAATGATATTTTAAAATGCAGAAAGCACTTCTGTGGAGCATGAAGGATGGTCAGGGTTAGCTAATGAGGCTGATAGGTACAATTGCTGCATGCTTGATCTGCCTTGCACCCTAATGCTTATTTGGACATGTCTTATTATTGTGTGGGTGTTAAGTCTGTCCAAGCTCATAATCAATGGATATATGGTCATTCACAGTGTTTATGTCTCTGTCTTGGATAGCTGGAACAAAGTGATGAGAATGGAGTTTGCTAGGTTCATACAGCAAATTTCTCATGGACAATCTGAGCAAACTAATTGCTGGCATTAACATGGGAGTCATATGAGCTGTGGTAATGATACAGATAATGAACCCCCACCTTTGGCCATCACTTTAATACCTCCAGGGTCAGTAAAGAATTTATGCAACCCTCAGTTACATTATAATTGACTATTTGTACCTGGGAAGAATTTGGTACTGCACAGTATATTCAGATATTATCCATCGACTGTAAAAGTGCTTTAGGTATATCAGAAAAAAGGAATGGTGGGGACCCACTGTCAAAGTCTGTTGGGAAATGGAGAGTTTAAAACCCTGTAATTTTTGGTCACAGATCTTTGAGCTCTAAAGGAAACAGTCTGAACTGACAGCTTTGCAATAGCTCAGCAGATCTATAAAAACTGTATATCAACACAATGGTGATGGCTTGATGTTGCATGAACATCCTGAAGCAAGCAGGGCAGTGCTTTGCTAAGTGTAGCTCAGTTTTGTTGATATGACGACTCAATCTCACAGAGAGACAGCAGCACTCAGGCTGCATTTCTTTGTAAGCTGTATGAAAAGCCTGGGGAGAGAATGATTTTAATTTCAGCTGGTTTTGCAGAGGCAATCGACTTAGGTTTGGGCATTCTGAGTTAATTATCCCAGGCACAGAGGCACAGGTGTCTGTCAGTGTCAGGAAGTTAAAATGACGCCCACAGCAAAGAGTTCTGCCAGAATCTCCAGTGTGAGCTGTGACTTAGTGCTTAGTCAGAGCCAGGCCCTTTTCCAAGAAGGGCTCTTGTGCAGTTGGCAGGCATCTGAGCTGACAAGGGATGCTCTTTCCTGCCATTTCACACCCACAGAACTGCAAGTTCTCCCTTTTTAAACCACATTTCAACAGCCAGCCACCTGTCAAAGGTGGGAAAATGATACTAATAGCCACGAGGTGGCCAGGAAGAGTTTCCTAAAGTATCCCTTATCTTGCACTACACATTTAAACAGGGAGCTGCTTAACAGGAATGGTTCTCATTGGTTCTCAATGGTTCTTTGACAATCAGCACAAGGAATTACTGGATTTCCACTAAGGCATTTCAGTGGTTTTGGATACAAATTTTAGCTGTAGGAAAATTACTTAGAATAGATCTAAGTCTAAAATGTGATCCTAAATCTCCTGCTCGCTGGTTGCCTACAGTGCCATGGCTTTTATTTGCTTATTTTTAGGGATCATGGGACTACTCCTGTTTGAAACAGCTCTAACAGTAGCTGCAGCTAAAATCAGATGAAATGTCCACTATGGTAAAAAATTCTGGATACTCAGCACACACCCTCAAGATTAGGTTGCTGCAGCTACCCTCCTCACAATTTTTCCTGGACAAATGAGAATAAAGAGATTTTTATCTTTAGAGAAAGATTCATAATAGAAGTACGTATCAGTTTAGCTAAAGAAGAAGTAAATCAAATAATGCTAAAATTATTCCAAGTGTTTTTCCTTACCTTAATTAAAAAAAAAAGAAGAAATCAAATGGAAAGTAATTTAATAAAACCCCAAACTGTCAACAATAGTAAACAAACTTAGAAAGAAATAATAAGTAAAAAAATTATCTTCATTTAAATTTTACCTTTCTAATTATTTGTGGCTCCAAAATAACTCCATGAGTAGAATTCAGTCAAGTAAATTCAAGTTTTTCATTTAAACAGTGGAAAGCAGTTTTAATTTTTTTCCACAAGCTTCTTAAACCAGAGCTTTCCAATCACTTTTTAAACATAATGATTGGAAAAGCATTCACTTACTCTGTTTTTAATCTAGCTAGTAATGAGTTCACTCAAACTGCACATTGATATTACTATGAAAATCTCAAGACAACTGTACGTTTTAAAATCAGTCTAAGAATTTGGTATTATAAGAGTGTGGTTCTTAAAAAACCCAAGTGGAATAGCTGTACAACATTTTAGAGTTTAGTATTATTTCAAAATATGAAGTTTGGCAGCAAACTTCAAGGCAAAAATTGCTGCCACAGCAGAGGGATATCTGTGCTTATCATGCCAGCAAACAGGTGAAACTCATCCAAAGATCTCTGCAGACTCTCCTCACACGGTGGATCTGGGCCATAACTTTGCTAGGACCTTGTCAAACCACACATACTGTGCTTTTCATATTCCTACAGGACATCCCATACACACTGGGGTTTTTCTGCTTTCCCCAGGAGGAGCTGTGCCATTCCACTGTGGTTCTCCCAGGAAAACAGCATCCAGCACCTGCCTGTCCTTGGCAGAGAGCTGCTCGCTGCCTCCTCCTGGGCAGATTCTAGGGCAAGGACGCAGCATTGCTATGCTGAAGGATTTGCTGTAAAATGGAACTGATACTCCCAGGAGCTGGGACAGAAATGTAAACTCAGTGATGAGGTGATGTGGAAGAAAAGGAAAAAAAAAAGTCGCTTCAGGTCTGCCCTTGCTGCCTACGTTCTGTCAGACCTTGTGGGAATTTTAGATTAAGTTCGCTGCCTGAATTTTTTGCTTGTAACAGGAGGGTACAGTACCAGGCAATTTTACAAGTGTGGCTGCTGCACTAAAATATTAAGAATATTTTTTTTTTTCCTTGTACTTTTGACCTGTGAGACAGGAAACTCCCTGTTCTGAGAATTAAAGTAGCAATGCAGTTTAGGCTTCAGTTGTGAGAACTGGAGAATTCTTGATATGACAATTGGTGGATTAAGCATTTGTTTAAAACCAAAACCAACATAGGCAGCTAAATTGCACCATCTGGAGCAAGAGGCAGATGTAAGCATTTTTATTTAAGAATCAGTTTCTTATTATTTATAAAAGATGTGTGGTATTAATTCACTCCTTTTTTTTTATTTTTGTCAGGGAGCATCATTCATGGGAAATAGCTTTGTGTAGACATCTGGAATAGAAATTTCTCAATAATTTTATATAATAAAATCCAGAATAAATACTAATTATTAATAGTCAAGATTGCTTAAGGATTTCAGTCTAGCTGACAGCCTGAACAAAGCACAGGCAGATGCTTTAGGCAGGCTGTAAGGAAGACTGATAATTATGAGCAAAGCCAGGGAAGTGACCTTTTATTGTGGCAGGAACTGCAAGCTCACCACACTCCTCACCACAAATTGGACCCATCCATTGAGTACATCTAGAGAACCTTGATTTCCAGCTGGTGCTCTGCAGCTTTCAGCCTTAAGCTGGGCATTCAGAAACTGAGGCACATAAAACCATAAGTCATCTTCCAGATTTGATGGGGAAAGTGGTGTTTTCATAAGAGTGCAGTCATTTTGTTTTCACAATACTAATTTGTTGTCAATGATTAATGAAATGGTAATCAGTTTTTACAGGGTTTGTCTGGCAAAATGACTTCATTCATTCAGTGTTTACAGAAAAGGAGCACGTGAGAAATAATTCATATGTGATCCTCAGAAACTTGTTAAGCTTCATCCAAGTTCTTTCAAAGTGAATAGATAAATATGAAGATAAAATAAGGCAGTAATCTATGAATATTCAGCCAGAAACAGACTATGATTTAGAGCCTCTTAGAATAAAAAATAATGAATGAAAAAGACTGCTTAATTAAAACTAAACATTAAGTTGTGCTCTTTTATAAAGGTCCATCTAATTCTGTACAATTTTTTTCCAGACAGAAGGCATGCAAAAGATAGATTATACTAACAGATAGAAAGAAAGAAAAAACTTCAGTGAGACCAAGGCAGCCATTAATAAAGCAACCATTAGCACATTTATGGAGCTTTGACAGAGGAGGATGTAGGAAAATGAAGTACTTAAAAGAAGCTGCCATCAAAGAAACATAGAAAAGTTTAATTTTGAATATGTGGCTATTTTTTAATCTTAGGGACTCTGATTTAGCTCCAAACATAATTTATGTATGTACAATTCAATTGTCAGCCTAAATATAAATGTGCATTATACTGCCTATCCAAAGAAAGCTACCAGCTCAATTCTTGTGGTGTAACCTCACATACCAAGAAAGGCCAAAATTATTTGTTCTTCAGCGGATCTTTGTCTTTAGTGAGCATGTAGTCAGCATCAGGAAGCTGGATTTATCACAGTGGAAAAATTAGGCCCTGGCAATCTGCTCGGTAAAATTTAATTTAGATTTAATTAGCGATGCACTGCAGTCAAGATACATGGGTTCAGGAAGCTGAATTTAATACTGAAGGAGTGAAAGTTGACTCTGTTTAATTGGAACTTCCACCCACAAAGACTTGCCTTTCAAGCTGGGTGGCTGTGGCCAGCACAGGATCAAAACAGCCCCTGGGGCAGGTGAGTGCTCCTGACAGAAAAGTGACAGACATTTGCATTCTCAGCAGTCATCCAGAGCAGCCTGTCCTCCTGGTCTTGTGTCCAAACTTGGTTTGTTTCCTAATCCAGTTGCTTTTCACATTGATTTATCGTCATTATCTTCACACGCCTGAGGACAGAACCTGATTAATCTCTATCACCACTAGCTCTTTTGTTCTTGTTTTATGATGACTAGTTATAATTTATGATGACTAAATAAAACTTCCAATGACTAATAGATCAATCCTTTAAAAGCATCTATTTTTTAAAATTATCTGTGTATTTACCCATTGTCAGAAAAACAGCTAAAATTCCGATTGTCACTCAGAAGCAATAAAAGTCCAGGAGAAACAAACCCAACAACAGGTTAAAAAGGTGGCTTAATGATCTCAAATTGCTTTCAGAATATTTTAATTTGAATTAGTATTTTTGAAAACAGAGATGTTCAGAGAGGTATAACTTTTTTCTCAATTATAAAAAACAAAGTTAGAAGTTGTCTTTGCCCTACACATTGACACAGGTCTGTCTGGTGGTCTGAGAATCCTGTAAGAACACTGGAGTGACTGAGGAGCATCTCTAAGCCAAATATTATTTCCTGTAAGACGATGTTAGAGGTTTGTTCTTTCAGTGTTGTTGCTTTCAGTGGTGTGGTAGAATTGGGAAATCTGTTGTAGGGTGCTGGTCAAGAGCACATTTCTTGATTGCAATTATCCCTTTTTCATTAGATTTAAGAGCTTTGCTACAGATGAGTAACATACGGCATTGGCTGAGGAGATGAGACTTTAATGAGATATAGAACATGCCAGCAAAATGCATGTTAAATTGCAATGACACACTTATGTTGGTAGCAAGTCATGTTGTGAAATTAAATTCCTGACAAGACAATGCAAACAAATGCACTTCAGCAAGCCTGTAGTCACCCAGCTTGTCCTCAAGTTGGTCCAGGAGACAGGCAAGTGGGAGGCTGCAGGGAGGGATTTGGGTTCTTTCCTTTTTATGTGCCATTTCGTAAAATAATTTCATCCTTTTTCTCTGACTTTGCCCAAGGATGTAATGAGGCACAGCATTACTCACTTGAAGTCGTAAGTACGACTGGTGTTGCAAAAGGATCTTCCAAAAGGTGTCTCTCTTAGACACACAGATTTTCAAGCAGCTAAACAATAAAACCAATCAGCAAGAAACTGTGAGTAATATGTGATTTGCTGTAACCTGGACCCATGCACACTATTTAATTAACACAACTGAAAATTTTCCATCTGGGATTACCAAAACCAGCGTTCTCTTCTGCTCAAGCAGTGGCTGTAGAGCAGATACAGATAGCAGCGCTCCTGAGCATCTCTGAAACTTTGACTTTCGTGCCTGGACTCCCAAATCACTCGTTTTTTGTAAGGAAGAGTAAAAGTAATAACACTAACAATATTGTTGTGAGTAGCTCACAAGGTTTGGAAGGGTTTGGTAACATCATTACTCTGCCTTGGGAAAGATTAAAGAAATTAAATGTTAGATTCCTAGCCAAGGAATACAGATCCAACAGACATAACCTAGGCTAGCATCATTTGATGAGTAAAATGAAGCTATCAGTGTTCCATTAAGATTGCTCCTCTTGGGTCTTTCTGACACTCTCCAAGATTCCTCTTGCCCTCCCTCAAGTGCAGAGAAATACAAGTTAGAAAAGAAAAGCATGTTAACATCTTGTTTTCCAACCATGCCTTGGTAATACAGGCAGTTAATTGAAAATTGCAGCTTTCATGCACTCAGCCTTCCCAAAGCATCTTGACTCTTATGGTGCAAATGCCTTTTTAGGAAAAAAAAAATAGATTTTATCTCTTTATGAAGAGTTTGTTCATGTTTGTTTCACCTTGACAGAATTTGGGAAGCAAAAGGCAAGCAAAACTTGCAATCCTAGTTATTGAGAAAATGTGTTTTTCAGGTACAAGAATTTTCATGGAAATTTGCCTAGATTTGAACTAGAAGTAATCTCAAAAATATTCGATCATTTGTGATTTTAAGGAAGTCCACATGTCTGTGAACTTCATGGTTTGTTTGCATATCTGTTGTAGAACTTAAATGAAAATCTAATCCTTGATGCAAGTTCACAGTTTAGAACACATGTGAACCACAGAAAATCATTTAAATTCCAGATGTAGTATATTTGAAGGGGGGGAAAAAAGTCAAGATCTGAAGAATAGCCATGACACCATCCATAACAGATCTCTGTGATACGTGACCTGCAGATGTTTTAAGGCATCTTTAAAGTGGATTGCTCTGGCAATGCAGCTTCAGCAGCTGATCATGAGCTAGCTCTGGCTATCACACCAGATGCCAAAGTGAGCTTTGCACCACGCTGACCTTCAGGATGCCTTCAGCAGTCAGACAGCCTCACTCTGTCCCACAGGGGCTGTGTACACGCATGGGTGCATTTGCTGTGTCTGCTGTTAGTGACGCGCTCTGTTAGCTGCTCCTTGAAAAGCAGCAATCTCTGAATAAGGGAATTCTGGGGGGGGGGGGGGGGGGCTAAACCCAAATAAGGGAATGGTGGGTGTGGCTAAATCACAAAAAAAGGGAATGTGGGTGTGGCTAAATCACAAAAAAGGGAATGTGGATGTGGCTAAACACAAAAAGGAATGTAGGCATGGCTACACCCAAATAAGGGAATGTGGGTGGGGCTTAGCCCAAATAAGGAAATGTGGGTGGGGCAAATCCCAAATAAGGAAATGTGGGTGGGGCTAAATCCAAATAAGGAAAGGTGGGTGTGGCTACACCCAAATAATGGAATTGTGGGTGGGGCTAAATCTCAAAAAAGGAAATGTGGGTGTGTCTAAATCCCAAATAAGGCATGGCTAAATCCCTAATAAGGAAATGTAGGTGTGGCTACACCCAAAAAAGGGTAAAGGTGGGCAGGACTTAGCCAAATAAGGAAAGATGGGTGGGGCCAAATCCCAAATAAGGAAATGTGGGTGTGGCCACACCTAAATAAGGAAATATGGGTGTGGCTTAGCCAAATAAGGAAGTGTGGGTGGGGCCAAATCCCAAATAAGGAAATGTGGGTGTGGCCACACCTAAATAAGGAAATATGGGTGTGGCTTAGCCAAATAAGGAAGTGTGGGTGGGGCCAAATCCCAAATAAGGAAATGTGGGTGTGGCCACACCTAAATAAGGAAAGGTGGGTGCGGCTTATCCAAATAAGGAAATGTGGGGGGCCAAATCCCAAATAAGGAAATGTGGGTGTGGCTAAATCCAAATAAGGGAATTTTGGGCTTCCTAAATCCCAAATGAGGGAATTGTGGGTGGGGCTAAATCCCAAATAAGCACCACAGGCCGATGAGGAAGGAGGGGCAGGGGATGCTCCAGGCACAGGAGCTGACATTCCTCTGCAGCCCCTGGTGACACCAAGGTGTAGCAGCTGTGCCCCTGCAGCCTAGGCTGGGCACAGTGGAGCAGAGATCCACCTGCAGCCCAGGGAGGATCCACTCTGGAGCAGGAGGATGCTGGAGGAAGCTGCAAACTCCATGGGAGGCTCATGGCAGGGACCTGTGACCCTGTAGAGAGAGAAGCCCAGACTGGAGTTGGTTTTCTGGCAGGACTTGTGGCCCCACAGGGACCCCATGCATGTTCAGCATGTTCCTGAAGGACTGCAGCCCATGGGAAGGAGCCACACTGGAACAGTTTGTGAAGAACTGCAGCCTGTGGGAGCACTCACGTTGGAGAAGACTGTGGAGGACTGTCTCCAATGGAAGGGTACCCGCGCTGGAACAGGGAGAGTGTGAGGAAGGCATGGCAGAGATGTGATAAACTGATTTCAGACTCCATTTCCTGTCCCCCTGCACCTGCTGGAGCAGAGTAGGTTGAGAAAATTGTGGCTGAAGGTGAGTCTGGAAACAATGAAGGGGTGTGGGGAACATGTTCTAAGATTTATGTTTTCTTTCTTGTTATACTACACTGATTTGATTGGCAATAAATCAAACCAATATCCCCAAACTGAGTCTGTTTTGCCCATGACAGTGATCAATTTGTGATTTCTCCCTGTCCTAATCCATGAACCTTTAGCTATGTTTTCTTTCCCTTGTCCAGGTGAGGAGTGGCTTTAGTGTGAAAGTGTCCTGGCCTCCAGGCATGGTCAACCCAAAACAGAATTGTTGGTTGGGAAATGTAAGGCACCATATTCCTGCACAGACCCATTTTCTGATTCCACTTTTCCCATATTTAAAATTAGAACTCTAGAGAGAAGAATATGAATTGATTTTTGTGGAATTGTTTTGTGTTATGTTAATTTAAAATGATCAGCTAGCACTGCAGTAATGATCACAGAGGATTGTTCTTTTGAAACAAAGATAACATATCATTGATCTGATGCTTCAAAATTCATCAGAGACTTTTAAGGCCACAAGGGAGTGTTTTGATCAGCTAGGCCTGACTTCTAACACATGGGGAAGCAAAGAGAATTTCACTAACAATTCCTGGACAAGTTGTGCTTCTGGACAAACACAATTCTTTTGTTTGCAGGGGCTCCTTAAAATGAAAATAAGGCTTTCTGCCCAAGATTTGTATTCACTAGGTAATTTTAATTTTTCTTTTCTGAAAATAATTTTTTCTTTGAAAAGCATGGCTGAGTAATTAATTTCATTTTATCTCTGACTTGAGATATTTATTAAAATCATAAATGGACTTCTGGAAGTGAATGAAAGGCACAAGTTATCTGTGAACCGATGAGTAAAAAAACTGAGCCAAAACCCATAATAAAATGCTGAAGTATCATCAAACCACTGGAGATGTAAAAAACCATGCCACAGAAATAAATGCAAGGAAAGAAGGAATGGCTAAAGTTGTAATCCAGTGCAACATTGAAGTGTGCCTGTGACTCTAAATAATATGAGAAGTTTCACCAAAGGCAATGAGAGTGTTAAAAGTTTCAGAAGACACAGGCATACCTCTAAGTGCTTTGGCAGATTGAATTTGAAGTGCCTAGTCAAAATCATTAATTTCTTTTAGCAAGGAGGCAGAACAGAGTTTATGAGACAGTAAAATAAATTACAAAACAGAAAGAACTATAAGAAAAACTTGCTTTTCAACAGCCATGTTCATAGTATCAGCTAAGGATCAATCTCAAATGAGGTTCCCACTGTGCAGTGCAATGCCCTTCAGGAAGCACTAGGTGCTACTGGCTCTGCACAGCATTCAAGCTAAAGAGATTGCCCCATTTTCAAGAAACCACTCTCTTCTGTTATTTTATTGTTTGCCACATAATTTCCTCTTGTTATAGTCTCGATTGCATTCTCAGTTATGCTGTTTTTCTCCCAGTGCAGAAGTGTTTGGTTTGCATTTCTCAACACACCAGAACCACCCCTGAAGAAAATAGGGCAGCAGGCTTGCAGGTGCAATGTACCATAATATCTGTTCAAAGACTGAAGTGCTTCATTTTTGAAGAAGCCAAAGCACATAATTGAACAGAGTTGCCATGATTAAAATGTAATTAAGGTTGTGAAGCCCTTGAGCATCTTAAATTGTGGCATGATACAATATTTATCAGGCTTCAGAACACATAATCACATCTTTGGCCATCCAGACATGTTTTGCTTTTTCCCTATGCAAAATTAACCCTCTATCACAGTTTGAGGCAGCTAAACTTATTACTTCTGTATATGACACCTTAATAATTCTGTGGTGGAAGAGTAAGGACTAGAATTGCATAGAAGACAAGCCAATGAAATGACAAGAAAACACCCATGCTTAAGCATTCATTTAAAAAGATTTTTTTTTGCTGTTAGTGAATAATGGAGTTAATATAAAATTCTGACAGGCATAAACCTATTGAATAATTCTGATACTGCAATCTACAGGTGGCTCACAGCAATAAATTGAATGATGTTAGTTTTATGCAAGAAATAATCTTTTAAAATTCAGAAAAAGGCATATGTATAATTCATATGGTTAATATTTGAGGTATTTTGAAGGTAAATTCACACATTTCTTGTGTCTACATACACGTGGTTTAAAAGAAAAAAAATAAAATAAAGAAATGCCCTTCAGTTAAAAACTTGGCAACTAGTTCAAATTCTACTTCTAAATTTGACTTTGTCATGTCTGCTTATTAAGAATATAATTCATTGCTTGGGAATCTGCTCTGAAATGTCAGTATCTATCATAAATGCTTAACAGTTTTTCAAAGTATCAGCTTTCAGTCGTTGTCACAGGATCAGCTTCAATGACTGGGTCAAATTCAGGTGTTGGCAGATGACACTGTGGCCTCTTATGGTAGCTTTGCTGAGGAACTAAGCTACTGTGGTTCAAAATATTTATGGTTATTTTGATTTTTTGTCTCATTTAGAAGCTGATTCAAGAAGACCCTGTGACCCCTACCTAAATAACAAAAAAAGGTTGCCACCCTTACACACAGACAGCCTTAATTAGCAATTAAAAGTGCTGCCCTGATTTTCCCTGTTGTGTTTGTTTATCCAGATAGTAAAGACCTGTCCTGGGGGGGAAGCAAATATAGCCACCATATATTTTTATTTAGAAACAACTGTGAGTAAAGCAGATTTTTACATTGAGACACTTATTAATGTTTAACAGATTTTTGCATGTTGTGATATTCCTGGTTATAGCTTCATGCAGGCAGTAAGGTCTGTACTCATCAGTTAGATGTTGAACAGACACAATCTGGTGGTCTAAACCAGGCAACAGAGATCAAATCCAAAACTCCTTCCAAATTCAAAGGAGGGGCTTTAAAATAGAGCAATTTTCCCAATAGCTCAGCAGATTGAGGACTAGAGATGCTGCTGTGTTTTAGAGCTGAAGACTCAGCTTCCAGTGTTACCAATGCAATTACTACAATTTCCAAACAGCAGCTACAACAGCAGTACAAAAGAGAATTGTACCTGTTGTACACAACCTTAAAATTGAGAATTTGCTTTGTTGGACAGGCAAAAAATCTCTTAAAATGAGACTATAAAAGATCATCCTAATTTCTATCTAATCCTGCTCCTGCTGCTTCCTCTTATCATATCACATAGCCTTTTGGAGAGCAGCATGGGCCCTTTGTCCCTTTCCCTTTCCCTTGCCTTGTGCCTCCATAGGCTCAGCCACCACTGTGGGAGTTTTACAGATTCTCCAGGCAGTGCTTTCCAACCCTTGTGTTAAAAGCAGGAGGCAGATAGAAGAGCTTCCCATGTTAAAGACATATTTAGGAACCATTTTGAGCCATCGTCAGGGAGCAGCTTGAGGTGGGCAAAACATGTGGGGGATGTGAGGAGGGTAAATGCCATTTGACTATACAGCTGAAAAATGATTGTTTATTTCTGAAGGGGGTGGGCTTGATAATAGCAGTCACTTTTTTCTGTGTCTGCAATGCAGAACTTTCTCTGTGCTAATCTTGGCACTGACATTGAAATTGATGTGTGGCCTTTAGGTAAGTCACTTAATCAATGTGTTTGTAAAATGAGGATAATAACATTTATTTGCCTGCCCGAAATGGATGTAGTAAGGACAGACTGGTTAGTGCTGTGAAATGCTATTTACCAGTAATTGCAAGTATTATTATGCTGTGGACTTAAACCCCTCCTTGACTGATAATTGAAATGGCTGAAACACCAAATAAAAGTCTGAAATGCAAAGGTGACAGTGGTTTCAGCTAAGGTGGGGCTGGTTAAGCTGCTTCCTTTTCATGAAGCTAATTATGCTTTAGCTGAGGCAATATACATCAAAAAATGTTTTGAGCGTGTACCTGCTTTTACTCAGAAATAGAATGAGAGGAAATATTGTGGGATTCATATTTGAGTCACTGGGTAAAGTACCATTGATAATGGGTCAAGGGAGAAGCTGGGTGTAACACAGAAAAATACGTGTTCAAGGCTCTGTTCTGGGATGCAGGAACACTCAGGTGTCCTGAGAGCAGGATGAGCAGTGCAGATAAGACAGAATTAGATGCATCATTACCATTTTCAACCCAATTAACATCCCCGCTCTTCAGGATTAAATAAGGTCTGTAACTTGCCTTTTGGTATGGCAGGCTGAAAAAAAAATAAGTCCTGAGGGTGAGAATAATGAATAATGTGGTAGAGCAGTATGAAGAAGATTAGGAAATGAATTACAGTAAACTGTCTTATCTGTGAGCTGGGCTTTGAGAAATCTCCTGAGGCCTCAGACTGCCCCCTTTATCCCACAGATGTTTCTTTGAGAAGAGAGGAACATAACATGGCTGCCTGGGGTGGCTAAAGAACCAGGTCCTACAAAAGAATTATTTTTCCATCTGTAATACTGCAAAGAATCATCCTGTTACAAATAATCATGTTAGGCTGATGCAGTAGTTAAACCTAGGCTAAGGTTTCTCTACTAATAAAGGAGTTATTTGATCCCTCCTTATGCTGAGTGAAAGCTCACCAGCAGGGTAAGTGCCTCTGACTTGACTAGAAATTGGGGGAATAAGTGCTTCAGGAATGTTATAGAGATCTCACTTCATCTCCTTACTATTTTCATGGTGAATTTCTTTGAAATTTATTAAGGAAGCAGGGGCTCAGACTGTGATTGGCAATATTTCCAAGAATACATCAAAAGTTATGAAAAAAGAAGTGGTGGAATTGTTAACTTTGCCTTTCTCCAGTTTGCTTTCCAGTTTGAAGTTTTACAATCCAAACTCAGGGCAAACCCAGCCAGGGGGCTGCATCTCCAGAGCAGCAGTGAAAAATACAGTGGTTGCTGAGCAGGGCACCCGTACGGTTGGCAGGATGGTTTCCTGCATGTTTTGGAGTGGATAAACTCTTCACCAAGCTACAGAAGGAGAAACATTTTGCTTTCTTCTGTAAAACAGTTCTTGGAGAGATCACAAGTCCCTGCACAGTGGTGTGGCACCCAGAGAGAATTGTCACGCAGAGGCAAATCATCCTGTGTTAATGAGGTTAGAAACAGAGAGGTGCCTCTTTGGGGCTCATCAAAACCTGCTAGCTGTAGGACACTCAAAGTAGGAAGAATCAGATGTAGTGAAAGCCAGACATTAAAGGGATACACTCATGAGAAGGGGATTTATATTCAGAAATAAAGAATCTGGGTTGCTGTAGGCTCCTCAGGTTCAAAGGAGGGTGTCTCAGGGGAGTTCTGCTACAGTAATACGTGGGCAGAGCCCTGTCACTCAGACAGACTGCAATGAGGAGATTAGGCAGAGGCAAGGTCCAGCAACTGCTCTGATCCCATGGGACACAGTGCTACTGGATATTAAGGCATTGCTCTCTGACAGGCAGTGAATGCTTAGAAACATTTCTGGGAATATTAAGTCAAATTGAAGAACATGCTCAGTAATTTAATGTTCCTTTTGGGTCTTGATAATCATAGCCTTACAGAAAAATCACTCAGAATGGCATTTGAATAGCCATGTCAAAATGTCTGGCTGTGGCAGTGTGCTAAGTATCCACAGGTAACAGGAATATCATGCAAACTCAGTTGAAACAAGATAAAGGCACTCAATTTTCCAGATATAAACTCTAGTCCCAGATTATCATGGTTCTATGTTCAATTCAAATTCTCTCTAAAAAGAAATAGGTGCTGACTTATTTAGAACAGGAATGTATATTTTAAAAAAATCTTGCTCCATTTCCCATGTTTTTATTTCATTGGACCTAGTTTTAACCAACAAGAAACTCAGCTTTCATTGATAGAGCAGCATGGTATGTCATTCTGCCAGCAAAGACACATTCACTGAGTGTTATGGTAATTAATATGTACATGAGGCATTCCATCCCCCTTTAATGAGCTATTCTTAACACCAGAAGTACTTCCCAACCCGTGACAGAAGGAGATTTAACCTTACCCTGTCAAACTTTAGAGACAGATCACAAGTGCTACAAGAGGGGGAATTCCAAGTTCATCTCAATTATGTGGCACCACATGAAATAATTATATTTGGTTACCCTTCAGAACGATATGTTCTTGAGGGGTAACTTTTATGTACTGCTCCTTCAAACATGGCTCCACTCTGAGTGTGCTGCTTTTGATTTTTAAATAGCTCACACAGCTATAACCCCTGTGTGTTATCTCTAATGATGAATAACAGTATTATATTTACAAGCAGATACCATGTTCCTGAAAGATTTTTTTCCCTTAACTATCCTGGTTTATAATGTAAGACAAAAGAAATTAAAGGCTTTGTTGAATCTTCTCGAACATAATGGAAAGTTATCAGAGAAGATTTTATACTTTTTACTAACAGAGATAATACACAATGCAAGACTTTTTTAAAAGAATGAAAGGAATAAAACTAATCAAACCTTCTTCAGTTAATATGCAAAGCACTATGTAAAACATATTTACCTTAAAGGCATAGTGTACCTGATTTAAACTCAGAGAAAAACTTGTTTCCATGTTTCTGAGTATTGAATAGGTTATAAAATTAATTTAATTTAGTACAGCAAAAAACCAGAACCCACCACAGTTACTCAGTGTTGATAAAGGTCCTGATGTTTATGAAAAACTGAACCCTGATATAAAAATGAAATAATGTGAACAAGCAGGACAGACACCAAAAGCTGAAACATTTCAGTTTATTCTAAAAATGAAAAAAACAGGGCAAGACATTTGACTGTTTTAAATCAAATTTGCAAAACATTTCTAGATTTAAGAAAAACAGAGACAAGAGGTGATAGTTTACCTTTTTAAAATTAATAGGAATATCTATACGTCGTGGAATAGAAAGGAACTTAAGAAAAGGGAAAACATTTATTTTTCTGTTTTTGTTTTTACAGTTATAAATAATCAAGCCTTCCTTTTGCAGAAAAGGAATGGCTCCTTGTGCAGCTCCTTGCAAAACCAGGGTAGTATTTTGATGGCATTTGAATCTCATATTTCATAGTGCTGTGCCTCCATCAACATGCAATGACATCATGGAGAAACCATCATGCCTATCTCATCCATTGATATGCTGTTTAATTTTCTTCCATGTTAATTTGAAATTTCTTAGGGATGTCAATGCCACATGACTTACTGTAAAACAAAGGGGAAAAAATCAGTGTTAAATCAAAAAAGAACTAGACAAGGGAGAGGGAGAAGAACAATTTGCGAGCACATAAATCAAGAAAATAAACCTAAAGCAAAAAGTATTACTTTGGGATATTACAAATTTAGTAAAGGCAATATTTACAAAAACAGAACTAGCATGAAAATTCCTAAAACACAAAAAGAATTATACTGAAGAAGTCAGCTGAAAAGCTTTATTTTGAGCAATGTAATATAACTCATATACAGAGCTCTTCACAAGTCTTCATGTAAATCTTTTTCAGAGCTGCAAGTAACCCAGCAACTTGGACATAAACATGAAAAAAGTCCAAGAATTAATCACTTGTAGTAGTCCTAGAGTGGTTGCAAGATACCAGAGCACACATTTCTGGCAAACACAGAGAAAAGATGGACACAAGTCTTTCATTTTAAAAATTCAAAGAATGTGTATGATATTTTAGAGTGCTAAGAAAATAATAAGACATAAACAGTTGATCTTACTTTTTCCTCACTGTTTGGGTGTCTAATACATGTCCTCATTCATCAGCCCTTTTAAATGTTAGGTATATCACATGACTTGAGTCAGATTGATATTCACAGTGAGCATCTTTCAGTGTTCTGACTGGAATAACAGCTTGATTGTACAGGAGGTTACGTTCCTTGAGACTCAAGAACGACAGCAAAGTAGTCACAGTTCACAGAAATTACATGTATGTACTAAAAACAATCAGTGAAGATGTGAGTTTATTCTGAAATGACAATTAATTACAAGAAAAGGAAATGGAACACAGAAGTAAGAACATTTGGCACTTTGCAACACAAATGTCACAAAGAAAATTTTGGTGGGTACAGCTAATGTGCCTTTCAGTAAGACACACTAGTAATTTAAAGTAAGAGAAGCTAAAACATCCTATGCAGAATGACACAGTTAATACTTGCCCTTAAGTCCTGCAGAGGAAGGTTTTGTGTTCTGAGGATGATGTTCCAGATTTAGAGAATGACTCAGTTCCCTTTGCAAGTGTTCCTCGTGCACGTGTTGAATCAGATGGCAACACAGGAGGTGCTGAGGAGACAGCTGCAGGAGTGCTTAGGTCAAGAAGCAACAGATAATTCATTAATTTAAAGAGTAATTCAGTATTTTAACTGTGTGCAGCTGAAACAGCAGAAGAAAGAAACAGAAAAAATAATTCTAACAGTGTGGACGGTTATCTTATGAATGAAGAAACCTCTTTATTTGCACAAGTTAATTCCTTAACCATAGATAGTAAAAAAACCAGATACTGACAACCAAGAGACATGTCAGGAGAGGACTCTGTGGTTTATGACACTAAGCTTTAATGAGGATAAAGCATGAAAGACTTTTGAAAATATTCCTACTTTTTAGTGTACTATTCTTAATAGAGAGTATTTTTATGTCTACTACTTCACTACAACCTGACTGACCAAAGGCAGTGAACTGTATCACTGATTAAAAAAATATTAAATTTATAGGTTTTTATTAAAGCAAAAATATATATCTATAAAAATATAATAATGTATATAAAAATATATAGTATATAACAATATATCATTATATATCTATAATAAGATATATATAACCTATAACAATGTAAATGTGTAATGATAATTTTGCCTGGAACAATGTGGTATGAGTTGGTATGATAGCACAAAGCAAATGGCAGATGGGTTCCAGAGATTCAGAATAACTACAGGTCTGTGTGTTCTCATTTATCCCAACACAATTATTCACATTTCAAATTCTTTGAGAAAAAAGAACTGGAATAAAAGAAGACATAAAAATATTTCTCATTTTTTACCAGGACATAGTATTTTGAATATTTAAGTATTTCTACAGCATATTTATCAACAGTTGGCTAATGTAGAACTAGTGCACAAGGGCCACTTTCTCAAAACCCTATAATTCTATGAATCCCAGCACACAAGGATCTGATTTGCTCATGGCTCCAAAACCCATAGATATAATTTTTTTTCATAAGATGTGTTGAGATTTTAGCATAAATTTGGTAAATGCTACAAAAGCAGAATAAATTGGAAGAGATACTGGGCTTAAGTTTTTTTATATTCTATATTAAGAAATTACTGAATTGCTGACAGGCTGTAAGACAGGCCTTTGAACAATATAAACATTCATGATGTCTTCCATTTATAGATGCTTTTCCTGAGAAGCTCAATGACAAATTTGAACTTAACAATGCAATGACCTCCAGTTTTATACAGCTCTGCTGACTGTGCACTTCAGCCAAACTGCTGTGATTTTGAAAAATCAACCTGTCTCTAACCTGTCTCCTGGATTCTCCACTAAGGAATTACAGCTTCATATTGCTGAAACTACTGGTTATAGTAAAGTAAATGGTTGAGTGATAGAGGAATAAAATTGCAGAGGATGGTAGAAATCTGAGAGCCCAGGAGTAAAGATATTGTACAATGTTCAAAGTAGCTGGGAATAGGTAAGAGGGAAGCAGGTGTTGTAAGGTTTAAAAATAAAAGCAAACTTACCCAAAGCTGAAGAATTAGAATCCCTCAACCTAAACATCACTGTTTTTCTTGTGTAGGTCTCAGGGGCTGATGACTTACAAAGTCCCATCTCTTGTCTGCATCAGGAAGACTGCCAAGCTCAGGACTTAGAAGCAGGTGGAAAGGTGACCAGAACATCACAAAAGTGAGGCTTTTCTGCATTAATCAAAAAAATTATACTGCTAGAATATTTACTGGACTAACAGTAAATTCTTTTCAGTGTGTATATGGTGTAGCAAAGAAGATTTTCAGTGTAACAAACTGTGAATCCTTCTAGTTGGGTTGCTGAACAACCAAGTCTCTAAAAAAACTTTTGTAGGAGGAAGCCTAAAGTCATCACAGAAGACTGGGAACAAATGCATCAGGTGTGCAGTCCTGTTTTCTGGCCATTATCTCATTTACTATAAAATAAAATAAATTTGGATCACTAACGATCCAAGGCAGGCAGAGAGACAGTAGTTACATCAATTTATGATCTGGCTGTGACTCACCCCAGCCAAGCCTTGCCGTGGCAAGTAGCAGGTTTTGTGAGGGACAGGCAAACTTTGCTGAAAATCTGAAAGAAAGAGGAGAAAACAGATGGCAGTCAGAGCAAGCTGATGATAGGTGGATACTGAATGGAAGCACCAAATCTGCTTACACTTGCTTTAAAAGCCTCTGATCATACTCCTGTGTGATTAGAGATCTCTGTCCCTTTCTCATGAGCCAGCTGAGTACAGACTCTTTTTATTATGGCTTTACCTGTAAAGGACAAAATCAGGTAGATTGATAGGGAAATCAAGGAAGGAGAAAACCAAATCCAACCTCTTACTACACATGCCCACTCTGCTCCTAGAAACACCTGTCTTCCTCTCCTTTTGTAGAAGAAATGGCTGGGCTGAGGGAATGGCACATTCAGCAGGGACCAAGACTTGGAGATGCAGATTGTTGCAATCCAGCTGTTCCTGCAGTCGCAACTGCCAGCTGTGGGCAGATATGCAACACTCTACAAGCTGGAAAAAGAGGCACACAATTTGAAAGATTGTATCATCTGGGGATGGATCACAAGCTAAAAGAAAGCAGAGACATATTAGGACCAGAAAAAGCTGTCAGTCTCTGTTTGAAGTTTATGTGGTAGAGACAGGCAAGCCTTGAATTATGACCAGAGTGTATTTTAAGTCCTGTAGTGGATGTCCTGGACACAGAAACATATTTAGCTTTAGGGCCTGTACACACTGGAACAGTACAGAAAGAGATGGCAACCCATATGAGGGAAGAAGTGATCTAGGGGACACTAAATAATAGCAGACAAGAAAAACAAAAGGTCCATCAGGGTGCATGACTCAGATGCTATAAAAACTGCTCCTTTTTTGTCAGCATTCACTCTCATAAATTCTTCTCTGGTAAAAGTGGCAATAGGGGGATGACAAAGTGAGAAGGGGCAGAAAATAGCCCATGCACATATGCAATAGTAGGACATATTGCAGTAAGTCAATAGTCAGACCTAGAACACATGGAAACAAAATAAGAAAACTGGCAAAGTGATCCTGGAATGAGCTGATCGCTAACTGAAGACTGGCATAAAGAAAAAGGCAACTAATTGCTCATGCCCCACCTTTACAGATACTAAAGGGAACCTTCCCCCCTCAGGGATGGCCTGCCCTCCTGGTGGAACTATGGGACAAGTGGAGAATGAAGAGAGAGCCTGGATGCTGCCTGAGAAGATAATATCATGCAGAAAGAAACAAAGAAGTGTGGGAGAAATCAGGAGGATTTCAAGCAGGAGAAATCAGAACTGCTGTGAGCAGTGATGATGTGTGTTGATGCCCTAATGCAGGGGCTGATGGTACAAGCAAGAGGAAATCTGCACCCAGTGGCTGCTTAAGCTAAAATGAGATTGGTCACCAATATTAACCATCTTTTGAGTAGAATTAGGTAATGGAAAACAACATTCAAAGATAATTTTGAGAGATAAACAGAAGGCTCAGAGACATCAGAAAGGAAGGGTGTTTGAGGAAAACTCACTGAGACCCATCAGCACTTCAACTATTCTAATGGAACTGGGATGCATTAACTTGGAAAACCAAAATTTACGCATATAATACATGACTGTAATTAATATATTATGCGTGAAGATTGCTATTGGGATTAAAATATAAATATTTAGCTGCTTGTTGCAAAAAAACTGTTATCTAAAAAAGTTATCTAATAATATGAAGTAAATTTTCATACTAAGTAGTAATGAAGTAGTTGTTTTATTAGTATGTACTTCAATATAAAATACTCAGGAAACAGAAATGCAGCTAATAATCCTGTATATCCTCAGAAACTCATACTGAAGGAGGTGCTGGGTGCCTGGGTAACTAAGATAACAATTAATTATATTTGCCCCTTTTATTTCTCACAGATAACACAGTTTAATCAAACCCTTCCAAATGTACCCATTCTGGAAGCTGTGTATCACTTATTTTTCTTTACTGTATAATTTTGTTAAGCTGCATACATATAGAAAAAGTGAAAGTCATACCACTTTTCTTTTAACTGAAATGCCGTGGCTGATTTTAAAAATGAGCATGATATAAATCTTTCTAATAAGAGAAAAAGGATCCTACCTAAAGGATTTATCTCTAAGCAAGAAAAAAAAAAACAACAACTATGTGAAGACAGATTAGTTCTTCCTAATCCATGAATATTGATGTTCTCAACAAAAATGATATATATTTGTCTTGGGTGAAGATTTCTATATTTATAGAAATGTAGAGTTTTGAAATGTAGAGTCTTTGCTCCAAGAAGAAAAGGTGAATCACCAAGGCATACAAAATTTCCTGTAGAAAATTGTATTGCATACAGTACAATCAACTATGGCACCAGATTACACACCTGTAAGTGTAGCTCTGTATCACTGGGACTGTGAAGGCTGAACCTTCAGTACTGGAACCTATCTCCAGTACTGGGGATATTCTAAGACAAAAAATACATAGTTTATGTATTTTTATAAACTCTTTACTTTTAAATACTGTATACTTTTAAATACTCTCCGACCCTTTTGTGTGCTAACACATTTTCTGCCTAACAAGTATGCATTGGATATATATATATAGAGAGAGAGAGACATGCATTATTAATGAGGGTGTTGGGTTTTGGTTTATTTTCCAAACCTATCCAATATGTTGAAAAATGATAGTGTCAAAATATTCACTGGACTAACAAAAAGTTCTTAAGTTCCATATTTAGTGTTTTCTACTAACTACAGATAAGTTTTGAATATAGCATTAAGGATCTGGTCCCTGCCCTATCTTTCTGTTCACTCAACACACTATTGGTCATACCTGAGAATTAATTGGGTCAAATGCCACCAACTCTCATTAAAAAGTAAACCAGAACTAATACTGACAAGATCTAAAAGGCTGTCTATGGAAAGCATTTTGGACGTCCAAAAATTCTGCATTTCACACACACTTTGCACCAGATCCATCTGCTTTTCCTGCGGTAAACTCAGGAGAGCTTTGAGTTCATGAATACAACTGAGGTACTGTTCTGCTTTTTGAAATCTAAAATACTTCTATACATACTAATGAATTTATATTGACAGAGCTGTCAGAGCATTAGCAGTATGCATCTCCTTTCTTCTCACCTCACTTGACCTCCCCAAGGATTAGATGTGTTACCCTCTGAACGATTATCTGGCAACCTCACTTTCTTTTCTGAGTAAAAGGCCAGGCAGCCTGAATGCTTCAGGACTATGAAACCAAGAAACACCCAAGGTAAGATCATTCCTCAAGGGTTTTAGGAAAGACCTGACAACGAACAGCAAGAAAACAAAATTGCTGCTGATGCTGTGGGGTTTCATTCTCAGTTCTGACTGTATTGGATAAAAGGAATACGGTATTTGGCAAGTGTTAATAAGTTGCTTGTTAAATGTAATATATTGTTACAGGAGCTGCTGCAATAATAGCAAGAATGTTCCTCTGGGGCAACTATCCCAGAGAGCTCAAGATACTTATTTTCTAAGTGTTGGAGATGAACACACATTGGTAAAACAGAGGGGACAGCCACAAAGTATTGTGGTATGGCATTAAGGAGAGAGTCCAGAATGTTTTTTGTTCTTCCTCCAATGCATAAACACATATGCAAACACCAAGAAATTGTAGTAAGTTGTAGAAAGTTGTTACTGTTGGCAGTAATTACTTTTGAGAAATACAGAAGGCATACAACAGACAGAGTATCTGCAACACCCAAAATATTATGAAATTCCTGAAGGTTTTATTTGTGTTTTGCATCTGTGAACTGTTTTACAAATTCTTAGTTGATTTTTTTAGTAAGACTCATATACATTTTCACAACAAATATTGTTCTACATCTGGATGTTTTAAACTTGGTATCACACTTTCAAGTGTCTTGTGTAAACAACTTTGAAATATATTTACATTTTTTTATAATTTATTATACAAAATAAGGACACCAAAGCATAATCACACTGCAGTATTGTGAAAACAAGAAGCAAACATTATTTAGGACCATGAGGTTGTTGGAATGTGTTTTTATTTTGCTCTGAATGGCAAGTGAAAACGGCATTTCCATCAACTCTGCTTACTGGACTCTTACAACACTGAAACTGGCTTTTTAGTGTTTCAGATTGTGTATTTGTTTTGATCTTTGAAGATGTGTTGTTATGTAAAGCTCCTGAAACATGACAGGGGAAAGGTGATACCTTAAAAGACAGTATCAATACCCTACATTTCTAATAAACCCCCAACTTAAAATTCTAAACTAATAGACATACCAAAAGATACCTGTTGCAATTTGCTTGTTTGCTGCAATTTTCAAGGACAGATGCTTTGTTCTTCACATGTAATCAATCAGTTGAATCCTTGCTGTAGTAAAGTTTTAATTATGGAAGAGTGATGTGGTGTCTGGCAGCAGCTGTGCAACACTGACCATTTCCTTTCTCCTATGTGTCTCACCTTGGCAAATCCAAAGATAGGGATAAGTCTCATGGGACCATGGAATAGCTTGTGTTGGAAGGGACCTTTAAAGGTCACCTACTACAGCCACCCTGCAGTGAGCTACAGCTCCATGCCCAATCTTTGACCCCTCTGGGAAGACTACTGAGATAAAGGATAGTTATTTTTTAAGGGGGGCTTTGCTTTGGATCTGAATGACAACCGTGCAGTTTATTTCTTATGGATCCTTGAACAAATAACATGGGGAAGCTTGGCTGGCTGATGTGGCAAGATAAGCTAATTTTCTTTACTCTTTGAACTTCACTTTGCTTTAGGAACTGAATGTGAAAAAACCAGTCCAGAAGTGGGAGGCTGCAATGGGTTGGCACCCATAACATGCTCAGATGTCTGAAATGTCCCTAAAGGACAGGGGCGCCTTCAAGAATCCATTTTTCCGGAACACTGAAGCACAAATCTTCCTTTCCCTGTCCACAGGAACACCTTTTCTTGATAGTTTGCAATATGAGATCCAGTACAGGCACAAGTCACAGGTTCTCAGCTCTTGCTCATGGACTATCTCTCATCTGGAAGTCAAGGGTAGATGCAATGCCAATAAAAATATGTATCTCCTCATATGCAAGCAAACACAGTGGGCCAACCATACCCAGATGTAAAGTGACTTTCAGGAAAAGGAGCTGGGAGGAGTTCTGCCCAAACTAAAAGGATAACAAGTCTTGATACAGCCTTTAAGTATTGAACTGAACCATACAAAGGACATGCCTTGTGACTTGTCACTTTGAGAGATCAGCAACTCTTCAATGTTGTCAAAAAGTTAAAAAATGTCCTGCTGCCTTTGGTACCTGCCATCTCACACAGGTTAAACTGTGGGATTAGGTAAATATCTATATTAGCTGCAGTGCAGAAGCCTGTACCCCAAAGACAACTTAGACAAGCATTTTACAGAGCCAGGCCAGGACCAGGGCCCAGAACTGCTCTAAGCCACTTGGTTTAGAAGAACCTGGAGCTCAGGTGTTGGCTCTGTAAGAGCCAGTCAGAGGTAAGAGAACTCACAGATCCATTCTGGCTGAAATATGAAAATAAACTATTGATGAGGGAGAATCTGAACCAGTGCCTTATTGAAGAAAAATTTTTTCCCTTAGTTCCTATAGTTTATCATCTCTGTCATGTTTTGCAAAGCAAATGCAATATATTAGTGAATCAAAATGGAGGTGCTGCATGACAGGAGTGGACATTTTTCTCTTCAAAATTTAGGTTTATCTTTGAACTTTGCATATTAAAAAGACATCTAAATTGATTTTATAAATTTAACTATACAGTTACTTCTAAAGAACCACTCTGCAAAATTTTAAAGGATACATAACTTAAACATGAACATCCTTTGAAAGACTACTTTGGAGTAATTGATATACTCCAGCCCCACTGGTAACTGGGTGCCAGACACATGCCTTAGACACCATTCTTATGTGATCCACTGCTGTCCCCATAAAAGAGCAGTTATTCCCAACAGTCCTCCTCTTTCTGTTTCTACTGGCAGCAGCAGCTGGCAGCTTTGTATCCATCCCTGACAAATGCACAAAGACACATTCAGCTGTTGGGACAATATTCATTGTCTGAACTGTCGGTTTTGCCTCCAGGTAGAGGATTAAATGGCACTGTCCTGAGAGCCAACCTCAGCTCATGGTGGGAACACCAGGATCATGGTGTAATCAGTGATCAAAATAACATATGCCTTAGTATCTTGCAGTTACTTGTGACAAAGCAGGCAGATAAAATCATGCCCAAGTTGTAAAATGAAACATGAGTAGATACAAATGGTATGCTTATTCATATTTTGGTTCACAAAGTGTTAAATATATCACTGGGGCTTTGTCTGTTATAGGGGCTATTTGCAGAATTTAACTTCCTGAAGTTCAAGGACTTTTGCCTGTGTAGTCAGAAACTGCTACAGGGAAGGAAATAGAGTGTAGTTAAGTGTGCATGCACTGTTGATGAAACAAATCATTATGGAAACTTTCACTGTAGCCAGTTTTAGGAGAAGTAATAAATGAACTGTTAGTGTTCATCAGACACGGTGCTGTTAGTCATCTGGCAGACAGGAGAAACAGCACCTCAATTCAGAGGAAGCCAAGATAGGGGGATGAGTCTCAAACTGAAGACAACAATTTTGGAGATGGTTGTGGGAATGAGTTAAGGTGTCTGGAAGCTGAAAAGTTTCTAAACTGTGTCTGAAAAGCATTCAAAAGAGGCCTCTAAATAAACTTTCTCACTACCTATCAAAACAAAGCAAAATTGCTGGACCTTAAATAAAAGTGCTCAACGCTGGCCTAGAGGCATGGTCAGGCTGGTGATTAGTTGCCCTGGATATTTGGTGACCTATCCAAAAACAAGACGTTGCTGTTAGCTCAAAAAACTTCCACAGCAATCTACCTGTGCTATTCCGGATTTTGATCTGTACTAGGATCGGCTGGACTAACCTTACCACGTTTGGAATTTATGTGTCTGACAAAGCAACATTTTGCTGCGCAGACACGGAGTTTATGAGAACTCAGGGATGTCCCCAGTCTTGTTCTGCTGAGCTGTCTGTGAGCACGTCAGCACCCTATCAAACAGCGGAGAAATTTATTCCAGCACTCACGATGATGCCAAATCTGCTTTGGGGGGTGTTGCTGTTGGCCGGGGTGCGCAGTGGGCTTTGTGTGTGTGGGAACACAGAGTTCACCCGGGCATCCGACACGCTGAAAAAGACATCAAAGAGCCACTAAGAAAACAAACTGGGGCACTGCCGAGCCACGGCAGGCAGACATCCCCCTCCTGTCCAGCGGTTCGGCTCCCACAAATGCTTTTTTTTTTTTTTTTTTGTGTCGCAAGTTTTTTTATTTCCTCTGCTGTCACCCCATGCGGTTCGGAGGTCGGCGCTTTTTCGCGGCCCCTTCATGTTCCGCGGGGCTGCGGGACCGAGCGCATCGCTGAGGGGAGGCCGGGCTAGGCCGGGTCAGGCCGGGCATCCCCGGCGTCCCTCCCGCAGCCGCGGAGCCCCGGCCCCGCCACACCGCGGGCGGGGAGAGGCGGCGGGGGCGGCCCCGGGCGGTGGGCGGAGAGAGGCAGGGGCTCCCGGCCGCCCGCCCGGCCCCCTCCCCGGCTGTATTTAGCGGCACCGCGGATCACGCGGAGCCCGCGGCGGCGACATGGCCGCCGCCAGCACGGAGCCGCCCAGGCTGAAGCAGCTGCTGGAGCGGGACCCTTACCTGGAGCCCTTCCGGACCGACTTCCAGCGCAGGTACGGCAGCGCGGAGCGGCCGCCTCCGGGGGCGCCGGGCCGGGCCGTGTCCCCTCCCCCTCACCGCTCTCCCCTCCCCTCGGCCGGGGCGGCTCCGCTTCCCTTCCGCTTCCCTTCCGGCGGATCCGCGGCCGGGGCTCGGCGAGGCCTCCCGGGCCGGGGCGCTGCAGGGAGGCCCGGCCCGCGGACATCTCCGCCGGCCTGGCGGGGCCGGGCCGGCCCGTTCGGACCCGGGGCTGCGGCCGCGGGCCCTGCCGAGAGCGGCGGGGAAGGGGGGGAGGCGGTGCCCGGGCCAGCCGGGCCCGTGGGGCGCAGCCAGGACAGCTTGCGAGAATCACCGAGTCACAGAAGGGTTGGGGTTGGAAGGGACCTTGAAGATCATCTGGTTCCAGTCGTCCTGCCGTGGGCAGGGACACCCATCACTTGTTCAGGTTGCTTAGAGCTGCATCCAGCCTGCATTTGAGCTCTTCCAGGAATGGGAACCAAGTTCACTGGTTAACGTGTTCCAGTGCCCCACCACTCCTACAATAAAGAAGTTTTTCCTAATATCTAATCTGAGCCTACTCCTTGCATGAACCTGTCTCCCCTTGACCTGTCGCTGCATGCAAATAGTCTGGTCCCATCTTTCCTGTAAGCTCCCTTCAGGTACTGTGAGGGTGCCGTTAGGTCACCCCTAAGCCTTTTCTTTCACTGGCTGCACAATCCCAGTTCTCTCAGCTTTTTCTCATGGGAGAAATGCTTCATCAGCTTGGTGGCCTCCTCTGGACTCGTTCCAAAAGGTCAGTGCCCTTCCTGTGATGGGGATCCCAGAGCTGGATGCAATCAGGATTGAGGGTGATGCACTGAGCTGCTATCACCAACAAAAAGAGTTTAGCTGCAATAATCTGTAAATAAACTGCTCCTGAATCTCGTCTCTCCAGAGAATTTTCCTGCAGGCGCATGTTTTGAGGTGTCCCTGAACCGCCAGCTCAGCTGTTCGGCGGACCTGCAATGCATGAAGTAGCAGAGTGTGCATTAGGTTGGTGCCAGGTTGCTGGGCTGAGCATCCCTTTTTCTGTGCCTCTCGCTGGGAGCTGTGACACCAACCCTCTGTCCAGGGCCTGGGTGAGAGTTTGCTAGCAGCAGGCTGGGTAGGAGGAGGCCTGAATCCTGCAGAGCCAGGCTGCTGGCCTGGAAAAGCTGCTGAAACCTCACCCGCCGATTGAACACAGTCATTGGGAGCTTTTATGTTGCACATTTATGTTGTGTTTCACTAATAGTCCTCTGGCAATCAAAATAATTGTAGTACTGACTAATGCCCTGTGTCCCAGAAGTCTGGAAAAGCCTCTGTGTGTGAGGGATGTAAAAAGGAATATAATTTTTTTTTTTATTTTTCAGTCTTTGCCTTTTTTTTTTTCCTGTTCCTATAGTCTACGTGCTTTAACGTTACCAGGTGTCCTGTTGCATTCTGGTATTGAATAGTGGTAAGTCTGGATCTTATAAAATAGGATTAAGGATTGAGTAAACTATTAGTCTGACTTGCAGAGCATTTTCTCAAACTAATCTCTTAAAGACAGAACAGCTGAGGGTTTTATACAGTGGTTCCTGACAAGCTCCTGGCCATATACATGTAGTGCTGTAAAATACCTAATTTTTACAGTAGGGAGCCAGGGTGTAGGAATTAATAAATGGGCAGATCTTGCTCTTAATAAAAGTATTCATTAAAACATTTGGTGTCCCCGAATGTGCCTGCCATCAAAACAGTCATATTGTGGATAGTGCTGTTTGTATATTTGAGGATAGTGTGACTGTACTGAATACATTGAGTTTGCAAAACTTTTCTGTCCTCAGGTTTTGTGCATCTGGAGCAGAGAGCTTCAGATGGTCTCGTCACTTTCTCGTCACTTTCTCGTCACTTTCTCGTCACTTTCTCGTCACTTTCTCGTCACTTTCTCGTCACTTTCTCGTCACTTTCTCGTCACTTTCTCGTCACTTTCTCGTCACTTTCTCGTCACTTTCTCCTCATTTGCTGTAGAATTACCGTGGTAGCATGTATCCTGTTAAGTTTTCCTTTATTCTTTGAAATTAATTTTGTGGCAATCTGTGATAAACTGGATGATTTATTCTAAGCCCAAAGAAGCAGCTCATCCTGTGGATGGTGGAGAGTGCCAGGGAGGAGTTGTAAGCACAGGGAAATGCCTGTTAGTGTCTGCAATGCTCATTGTGGTTTCTGTGAATTGTGATTCAGTCTGTGTTGAAAGGCTTTGGGTGTGTTTTGTCAAGAGTGCCCAGGAGAAAGGAGTTTTGCAGCCTTAATGCTGTTTGTGTGAAGAATCAGTTCTTTAGGGTCTCCAGTATATGGGATTTGCTCACTTTGCTGGGAGAGGTGGTGAACAGCCCTGCACAACTGTGTGCACCGTGTCAGGAATCCTTAGCAATGTGGAACTATGGGATCCTTGTTCCAGGCTGAAGGATGCTGATGCATTTAACTGGTGGCTCTATGCCCCATGACTGTGGTGTGGGACTCATTAAATCACTCAGTGGATCTGGTTGTCCACACCATAGTGCTGCAGGAAAAGGTTGTGATGAAGCTGCCAGGAATATGTGCTGTTAAGCAAATCTGTGTGGTAAGAGTTGATTGTTTGTCAGCTGTTTGCCATAGCCTCATCATAGGTAGGACAGAAGGACTAAATTAGCGATTAATTTAGTTTTGTAGAGTAGGGAAACTGGGTAGAAATGATGCCACTCAACTGCTGAACCAGTGACAATCTGTTCATTATTCCTTCTGTTACTGTTGACTGACTTTCTCTAACTTTGTTTTGGATACCTCTGCCCAGTGACATTTTTATTTTTACCCTTGAATATTTTAGACAGAAAAAGTACATGCAGTCTATCAGTTCAAGTGGTTGAGTTTTTCCTGATGAAGGGAATGGCAGGCAGATTTGATGCCTGGCACTCAGTAGCACGAGAAGTATTTTACTTGCTTGGATTAGGAAGCTTTGAGAAAAAATAGAAGTGAAATAGACTTCATCAAATACAATATATGTGGATGCATTTCCTGTAGTAGTCTGAATCTCTTAGAGTTTGCAATGATATTGACCTTACTTAATATTAAACCAAATCATCATGGAGTCATGGAAATTTTACAGCTTATAATTATCACAATGTGTATTGCCTAAAGAAATAAAAATTGGGGCTTTTGACAGAGGATTAAGGATGCTTGAGAAACAAAGCTTTTAAGCATTTGTTGGTGAACATCATTATATTATGCCTTGTGCAGTAAGATGTGAAACAGTCCTCCCTTTATCTTGCTCAGTAAAAGTTCTTTTGTAGAAGTGTTGAGAAATAAAGGACTTGGTGTTTAATCTTGGCAGAGACATCAGCAAGTTGCTGAGTTGCCCTTTGGGCTTGGGTCTATCAGCTCCCTTATCTATGGCAGGGTATTAGCATGGCCAGGTGATTGTTAGTGGAGAACTTTGTAGCTGTGGCTGCACAGGTGTCCAGGTTCTTCTCACACTCACAGACTGACCATTTCTGCTGTTAGATTGGGCTGCTCAGGACCTTGTTGGGTTGGGTCTCTGAGAATGTGTTTCCTCAGCCTCTTGGAGCAGCCTCTCCCTGTGGTTGGCTACCCAAATTGTGGAAAATTCTTTTTTAATACTGTAACTTGATGCAACCTTGTTGCTTCTGGTCTGCTTTCCCTGTTTTCCTTGGAGTGCAGCCTAGCTCATTATTTTCTTTAGTTACTCTCAGCTATCTGTACCTGTAGATAGCTTAAAAGCTGAGTGGATGTAAGCAGCCCATGCCTCCTCAAGTTAACTTCTGCTCATCTGTTTTGAAGAACCCCATCTCTCAGGCCCTGCCTGTGTGCCATAGGTAGACAGACCAGAAAATAAAAAGCTGTCTTTTGGAGAGGTTCTAGTTGTTCCTGCTCATCAATGCCTTGCTGGGGGTCACGCCTGCCTCTCCTGCCCTGCCCTGTGCTCCTTCACCCACAGGATGGTGACCAGGTATGCACAGCAGCGTAGCTGATACTGAGATCTTTGTGCATTTTTTGTTTTTCGTTTCTTTTGGAGGGAATGGTTTGCTGAAGGACAGACAGGCTTGAGTCACATCAGACTGGATTCTGCAGTGTAATATGATTATCCTAATTCACCTTGAAAATTGCCAGATCCATGATGAAATGAATCGTGATGTTGCCTCAAGTTCTGAAAATGTTCCTCTTGCTTTCAAGGACTGTGTCCTTTACCTCTTGCAAAGTGTAACTTTGTGCTTTAGACATCTGATTGTTTTCCCTCTCTTTCATAAAGCCTCGAGAAATGCTGAATGAGTGCTTTGATAGGAACAAAGGGCTTCTCTGGAGAAGTAATGCCTAAAATGTGGTGGTAGGACCTAATAATGCCCTAAGCGTGGATGATGGACTGACATAGTTAAATGGAGGAAGAAAAACTTCTGGTCACATTCCCTTTTCAATACTTTGTCATTCCTGAGCATGTTGCAAATGGTGTTCATGGGGAAAATAGAAATCTGTAATTTTTTCTTTTGATGAATGCCTGTCTCTGATCCTGAGTCAAGGAAGGAGTATCTTCTTTGGGATGAAGGGAAATCAGCATCTGTATAGTGAACTGCTCAGCCTTGACCAAAATATACATTATTCAGATCTCTAAATAAGAATTTGCTTTAAAAAAGCAAACAAAAAAAATCCCTAAGTGATAGTGTTTGTGTAGAGTATTGCTGTGCTACATTGTTTGACCATCTGTGATATGTTTGCCCACAAGTATTTTGTTAAGTCTCAAGTGTTATTTAGACTAAAGACTTGGTATAATTTAGTATGTATTTTTAGTCTTTTACCTCTTAGAGCACAGTTGGTTCAATTAAAACCATTAATGCCTGTGGTGTAATTGCATTTTATGAAATTACAAACTGGTGTTAGAAACTGCTGCCTGTTAGAATTTTCTGCTATAGCAATGTGCATGGCTTATTATATCTTTCCAGACCATGCAGCTTTGTAACTTACTGATCATGTAGCCATTGGTGAAAGTTTTTTTGAATAGTTCAATTTATAGAATAAATAAGAAAACTGATAGCAATGCATAGCTTCAGTCTTTGTCTTCAAAAAACATTAGTTTGTTGAGCTAGATAAAATGCTGCTGAAAGTGCTTGGCAATATGAATGGGTTGAGAGAGAGGAGTTCCATTCCTTCTGTAGTGGTAGGGATGGGAACTTGTACTCAGTGGTTTTTGTAGCAGTATCAGTTACCAAGATGTCCTGTCACTTGGCTCATAGCTTTCTTGTAATGTTCTGAGATCCCTTCATTCTTACAAATACTCACCATTCTTCCATTTTTATCTCCCATTTTGTATCTGGTTAATGTCAAATTAATGCTGCTTTCTGGTTCTGTCTTTTTCAATCTTTTTGAAGAGGAAGAGTGGTGGGTACCTGACTGAGGTGTTGAAAGTGAAGAGGTGTCAAGTGCATGTGATAGGGCTGAGTAGGAAGGCAGCTGTTGGGCTCTAACAAGTCTGGGAATGGCATATGAAGGGTGACTAAGCTAGAATCCTATTTTTAGATGAAGTTGGAAAGGGGAGAAGGACTGGAGTATGATCTGTCACAGACTTAACACACCTATTATGTATCATCAGGAAAACTGGGTTTTTCTTTTCCATTTTGTCTCATACAGACTGTTGTATTGGCTGGGCAGAACTAAATATTAATGGAAAAAAACATGTCATATGTGGCTGCATTTTTGTTGGTTTTAGTGACGCTAATTTGAGTAGACTTCTGTTGATTCTAGAACCCTGCCAATTTAATGGAATATATCCTGCATTATTGTAGTCTCTAGCTCATGTACATTTGGATTGCTAGCCATGACAAGCATAGTTCACTATCTCACTGATGACATTAATTTTTAAGTGTCTGAGGAAGTACTTACATGGGCCAATGTACCTCTAGCAAATGTGTGCCTCATCAAAAGATTCAAGTTGGAATTGTGTTAATAGCTGCCAGATTTATAAAAAGGCAGGGAAATATGTAGGTATTGCTTTTTGTTAGCAGACCAGTTGCCTCTGTATTAAAATTAAAACCTCTGAAAAAATGAATTGAGGCCCCCTCAGCTCTGTTATGCAGTGTTAGCTGCTATGAGCATGTTGGATGACTCTGAGAATTTGCCTGGAATTCTACAGTAATTTATTACGTGACCAGGAGTCTGATTACTGTTTCACTGTAATAGTGAGGAAAAGCTTTGTCTCTTTGAATACTTTACATTCAGGTATTTATGCATGTTTCTTCACTACTTCCAAGATGTAAAGAAGGCATTCTTATAGAGGACTGTCTTCAACTGACATCCTATCTCATGAAGATACTTTTCTTCCCCTGTTCAATTTCAATATTTATGTGTAGACACTTCTCTTTTAAGCTCCCTGTTACCTTTTATTTACTCCCAGTATCTAATCCTAACTATTCCCTTATTTTCTGCCTTCCACAAAAGGTAGCTCCTTTTGGCTTGTTCAGTGTCATAGATCTAAAACCTCTCACTCAGGCTTCCGTTTCCTTTGTACTTTCTGAAACTTTGTTTCATACAGTTATTCATCAGGTTAAAAAGAAAATAATGTCTTCAGGTAAAGTGTCTAGTGCAACAAGATGAGATCTTTGTATTTAAAATGTTAAAAACATAAGTTTTCTTCTGGAAAAAGAATATTCAGAAAAAAAAAAAGTTTCTACCTATGGTTGCCTCTTCCCCAAGTGTCTGACAGTTTGATGTTCTTACAGCACCTCACGTTGAGAAATTGAAGGCCAGTTGTTAGAGATGAGTCCTGTTGATTCTACAAAGAATATGCCTCCAAGATGCTGCTCTTGGAAGCACCTAATTAGTGAATATTATCTGAGCATTGTTTAAAATTAAAATTTAGTATAGGCTCTTGGTAAAATAGATGTCTGAAGACCTGCTGAAGGACCCAGCGCAATTAGTTCTATTATGTGAACATGTCAAAAAAATTGTTCCATGATTCTGGGAAATTCTAAGGCTAAACTTATATTCTCTTGGTATACTTAACAAAAAAACCCCCTTACTGAGAGTTTTAGCTGTGATTCCATTGACTGGTATTACCTGCAGGTAGAGGTAGCTCTCATGCTGTCTGTTAGACACCCTCCTTTTCTCTTTGAAATTGTTCAGGCACAGGATACTTGGCTTCCTTTAAATCCTTGCTGTCCTGGTGTGTTGCTTTGCCTCTGTCAGTGCTTAGCATTTCTGTCGTTGTGCTTAGTGGTGGAGAGGGGAAATATTTCCAAAGTGTATCATGAAGTTCTGGTAATGGTGGGCCTACATTCTCCAGAGAAGGAATGCCACTGCTAAAAGGTTATGCCAAGTTCAGAAAGATCTAACCTAGATGTACAAATGGAGTGATGCTCAGTTACACGAAATTAACTGACATGTGCTGGTTTCCATAATTCATGGAATAAGAAATGTGCATTTCAGCCCTTGTTGCCTGAACTGGTGTTGAGTTCATTGAGTGAATTTGTGTTTCACAGTCTCTAAAGGGAGGTTGGGATCTGGATTCTCCCACTTACAAGTGGTTCAGATATGACATGCCAAAGGAAGGATGCTGTCTTTTATGGCAGGAATAGAAATGTGGAGGGATTCTGCTGAGGTATTACATTAGGAGAGTAAGGACTTCAAGCTTATCAGTGTTTCTTCTTTAATTTCTTCCTCAAAACCAAACCCTAACTTTTCAGTCAAGAAAAACTTCTGGAAGTGTACATTGGCATATGTAAAGAAGCTATATGAATCTTGAAGGGTGCTTGCTAATCTGTGATTGTAAGATAATTACTTCTCTATTTCTGGGCATTGGTTACAGTGTGATCTTCATTTGCTCTCATCCTTCTCTTCAAGAGGGAGCTGCTAGAGAAGGTTCTTTAGGAGACATTGATTTGGAAGAAGGGGAAAATGAAATTAATCCTGATCTCAGATGTAGGTGGAGGGTAAGTAGTTAGTTTGGGGGCTTTTTTTTTTTTTTGAGAAAAGAGTATTTTAGATGGTGGCTAAACTGTGCCAACTGTGTGTGGGTCAGACTTCTGGCTTGAGGGCACTCTCTTTTTCCTAATGTGTCCCTGAGAGGCAGGCTACATTTATGTACCTCCAGGCGTTCCCCACAGTCACATGTGAACGCATTGTCATCATCAGATCCAGGTTTTTGGTTGTGTGAGCATTTGATAAGATGATTCAGACGAAAGGCAGGAGGGCCAGGGGGAATTGTCTGAAAGACTCTTATTAAAATCATGCTGAGTTACTGTGTGCTGTAAATGAAAGCATGCTGCACTACCACAACTGTTTGGAAATTGCCCATCTAGAATGTATTCACTGCATGAACATAAGAGTCAGCAGCTCATTTTAGCAGCTTTAGGCTTTAGGGGGCATCCCGATTGTACTGTACCTGCTATCCCAGCAAAAAAAAAAAAAAAAAAAAAAAAAAAAAAAGAGTTTAATAAATTCTGTCTTATGTGTGAGGCTTAAGCAAGTTAACATTATTATTTGACACCTGTTAATAGTTAACATAATGATTTGATTCCTATTGTAGGCTATATCCCCAGTATAAATGTTCCTGGTACGACAGGGATTGGGAAGCTGTAAGGCCATGGATGCTTTCCAGTCTAAGAAAAAGAATTCCATTTCCATCATATGAAATTATGACTCTTTGATCACTTTCAGCAAGGTTTAATTTGACCTGAATAAACACTTCTTTCTTGAAAATGCTACTCCTTTAGGGAATTGTTGAAGCTTTACAGAAATAGGGAGTCTGGAATACTGCTTTGGTTGCCAGCTTTTTTGAGGAAATTTGGGCAGCATGTAAATACTTGCACAATAGGTTTATGTTGTTGCACAAACAGCAGTGATGACTCCATAGAAGCATTTGTGACACAGTAGATGTGATGGTTTGGGACAGGAGCTGGTACAGGGGCTCTCCAGAGCTTAGAGCTAAAATCTACCTTTTTGAGAAGTAGAAATTAGAGAACAATCTTATACTTGGTACATCAGTGTAAGACTTAAGGCAAATAAGTACTTTGTGTTAGTTCTCAAATCCTTTTTCAGCCTGTATTTTGATGGGATGTGTCATCTTGTGTTATCTCCCATGTCTCACCCTTCTGCAGTTGTCCTCACTCGCTGAAAACCTTTGACATCCCTAAGAGAAATACAGAAGGAATGAGGAAAACTCCCTCCTTGGTAAGAAAGGAAGGAACAGAGCTGAAAAAAGACAACCTTTACAACTTCAGGGGCTGTTTAGACTGCAGCTTCTTTTGAGAATGTTAAAGCAGGGGAGGGCAAGGTAAAGCTTCTGCATGCTGAATGAGCCGAGCAATTTAAATCTACTCTCTGAACAACCAAATACACTCTCTCAGTTGATGTAAACTCCCAAGCTTTAACTTAATCTTTGGAAAGCTCATGGATCATCATATCTTTCACGTTGAATAAATGGATGTTGTTTTTCATAAAATATTTCATTTCTGGGAAGGAAACAGTACGTGTCTGGTTCTGCCAATGGCATGGCCTCTCTGAACACGTGTGTGAGGTTTTTTCCCAGTGAAACATAGTCTGTTGGAAAAGGTTTTTCACTGCCCTTTCAGTAGGGCTCAGGTGTCTTCTGTACAATTTTTTTATTGTCACTTAAAGAGGAAGTTATTTAGAAAAATATAGCTTAAAAAAAACCATTGTCAGAATATCATTAAATCTTTCATCTTGCAAATAATGTGGTGGCTTTACTTTCCTCCTTTGGTCCAGCCATTATGAGGCTTAAATAACTGTACCAATTTGCCCATGTTGTTTTTAGTTAGGGTGCTCTTTGTGCTTCTGTTTTTCTTCAGCTCTTGGCTACTTTCTTAGTGCTGGTTATCAATTGTTTTGCGCTACAACAGGTGCTTTTGGGTTACTGCACAGCAGTAGCATGAGTAGAAAAATAATCTCCTCGTTGGCAAGCCCCAAAGTGGTGGGAGAGAGGCTGCAGCAAAGTGTAACATTTGGGTTGCACACTTGGGTGTGTGTCCATTGTCTAGGCAGCGTTGTCCCTTTCTTGGAGAAAGCAAATCCAAGGAGGTGTTGCTGCCAGTGAGGAGGAAAGTCTAAACTGATAAAGGGATTAAAAAGGTCACTTGAGGCAGGAGCTTGGTACTGGTAAGAGTGTCAGGAAGGTCTGTGCTTTAACTCTTTCCTCCCTGCCCTGCCTCCACCTGTAACCCCCAAACACAAAGCTCTGCTGCTAAAAATGGGGAGGAATTTGATCCCTAAAGATGTGTTTAGTCTGTGCAAAATTCAAGGTAGTTGTAGCTTAAACTTTACATCACTAAAAGCTATTTTGAGTGTGCATGCCAGTTTTCTTTCATTTGCTGTACAGCCTTTAATGTATTTTCCCCAAAGACCATAAAAATATCTTTATTAATTGCACTTTGTGTTTAATGCATAAGTTTATATAGATACAGTTTTTTTTGTGGAGTTCTAGCTGGTCTGTGTGTAAATTCAGCCTCCACTAGAGTTCATTGGCAAGTTTAACTATGGCTTATGGAATTCATGGTCTTAATCTGTGGCTTATTTGTTCCAAAATTTCTAATCAGAGTTCCTTAATGCTTGATTTTATAAACATCTGAAAGGTTTTTTCAAAATATTGCTGCTTTGTTTTAATCCTGTTTACAACAATTGGAAAGTATTTAAGAAAAAAAAAATCAAGCTTGTAACAGTTTTTTCTTTAAATAGCAGATTACTATTAAAAGATCTGCTTGCTATTACAGTGTAATTTGAATGTGATTACAGTGATTAGTTGTTTCAGACAAATTTATAAATGAGAAGTGTTAGCATTTAGAGATATTTGCCAAACTTCTTTGCATTTTCTTTGTTTCATCAAAATTTTTGGGCACAAGAGCTTTTTCTATTTGCTGCTTGTCCTAAAATAAATATGAGTGCAAATTCATAAATCAGATTATTTGCTACTTCACTTGAACACTGTAAATTCATGTAGTTAAAAACACTTCAAAGCTGAAGACTCCCTCTTCATCTCCCTCAGTTTTAGATGCCACAGTTGCTGTGGATGTAGATGAATGGAGAACTTTTCTCAAGAATTCAAAACCCTAATAATTGGTATGGTTTTTGCTGTTTTTACTCTTTTTGGGTCATAATGTCAGCGTCTAACCAAGCCATGTATGAAATGTACATTGTTTTCCTGTTGCTGTGATAGACAATGATTGAAAAGCTCAAGTTTGCAGGAGGCAAGACCTTGGGGAGGTCAGAGAAGTTTGCTACCAGACTTAATGTTGCCATGTACTGATACTATGTGGGCACATTTAGCTTTGCTACTTGCATATAAATTCTGCCCCTTTATCCTCAAAATTTGCCATGCAGTGAATGCTGATTTATAGCAGGAGCTGTCTTTTCTCTGACTTGAAGGTATTTTGTTCCAGAGATAGGTGTGAGCGTGTTTTAGGACTGAAGATGGCACATAAGCTAGTTTAAAACTCACTTTGTCCTGAATGCTCATATTCATGCAATGACTGCTACTCAGGCAAACCTTCTGAATCTATTTTGCTGAAGTTGTTGATTCTTCAAGCTACTCAAGCTTTAAGAACAAGTCCTTCAGAGCAGGTGTCACCAGTTCCTTTTCTGCAAGGTTCTCAGTGCAGTGGGTTTTAACATGCATCTGTTGCTTAAATTTAAACTGTTTCTGTTAACTTTTTCAACTGGATAATGAAAATATAAGGTTCTTAAATGACAATGAAAGACAGTCTATAAATCTGGTTGTTCAAAAATATGCTTTTTCTTCTGAGGAAAGCACTCTCCTTCTTTTTCCATGAACTGATAATAGGATAAAAAAGTGTTCATAGTACAGAAGTTAGCTTAGTCCTTTACACCTTTAATTGGTGTCTGTGGGTTCCAAATGAGTAAAATTAATACACTCAGTTTGTGTTTGGAGATTTCAGCTACAGCTTGTGAATCTGGGAAGGACAGGAAAAGCTTTACTATAAAGATTAGGTGGGTAAATGCAACTAATGATCCTTCTCACTTGAAATTTTATTAAATTTGGATTGAAATAGGGCTTGGATGTCAACTATTTTAGCCCAGCCAGTAAAGCAGGAATGTTGTTACTGCACAGTGACAATGGCTGGATTAATGTGTCTTTGCATTGTGAATAGAATCTCTTCTGGACCATGAAGTTATGGCCTGAGTAGTACAAGATAACAAACAATGTCTTTGAGTGTGAATCAGGCATTCTCTATTTTGGCCAAGCGATTTGGCTTTTTGCTTAGCTGTAAGTAGTATAAACAATGTCATGAAAAGGTTTTCTTCTACAGCAGAGGCAAATACTTCATCTGAGATGGGGGCTTTTAAGTTGCAGAACAAGAAGTAAGGCATGACCTTCCCTAATATCATAAATAACATATTGCCATCGAAGTTGACATCAGACTAAGCTTTCAGCAGCAGTCAGGGTTGACTTGAGTGATTTCCAGCTTAAAATGGAGGTAGCTGTAAGTGGCAATTATATCCATTAAGTGTCATTGTAGACCACTTTGACCATAATGATTTCTGACAGAAACAGCTCTCAAGCCTTACAGATTCAGGAAATGCCAAATCTGATTCTTCTCCAGGTGTCTCACTGAACAGCTTGTTTGTCCTTATGCAGTGGAGATCAGAAAGGTTTGCTGCAAACACAATACCTGTCATTACTGTTATTCAATTTAAAGCGTTTCCTCAAAAATGGGTAGTGAGTTCTGGGGTGGAGGTTGGATAACAATTGCACTCCTTGACAGGGTTACCAAAAGAGGGAGTTACTGAAGTAGAAAGTCCAGAGAGAGTAGTGAATGTCCACAAAAAGACATTACCAATATAGTGTGCAACACTGACACAGTTTATGGTTTTCATAATACCAATTATTGCTGGTGCCCAGTCCAGCCCTGTTAAAAACTGAATGATGAATGCCTTCATTGAATGGCATACCCACTAAGGACTTTTGCAGCCAGAAGGACACTGCTCACCAGTAGTGTTTGCTAATAATTGGCAAGCATTTTTAATACAAACCTGGTTTTAGAACAACAGTTTTCACAGTTGGAAGGGTCAGAGACAGCTCCTGGGTGCACTTGCATAATTCCTTTAGATGGTGCTGGGGCTGACTACACTGAAGTAGGTCTGACACTGTGTTTGTGTAACTTGTGGACTTTACCAGGAGGTAACAGGTTGAACTTCAGGTATTTGACTCCACTGATTACTGTGGGTTATCAGTTTCAAAGGCTGCTCTGGGTATTGTTGACTCTTGTCAGTAGCCTCTGTATGTAATTGCTTGTTTATATAACTGTAAAAATGCCACTGAGATTTCTCCACAGAGAGGTTTTTATTAAATGCTTCATGACATTTGTCTAATACAAGCCATGTTTAGACTGTGTGAAGGAAAGCAATGTGGTAGTAGTAAACTGTGGTGGGTTTTGTATTTATTTTTTGACATTTTTTCTGAACTAAGGTTTGTCTGTGCAGTCTTTGCTTGTTCAAAAGAACAGATGTGCTAAATGTGTCAATATATTTTTTTTTGGTATGTGTGCTATTCTCTTATTCTGTTTCTGAAGTTTATCTTGGTTCTCTTTCCTAGGCTGTGTGGATTGCCTGCTAGGAGCTGTAAGAAATTCAGGGATTTGTCAGAAGGGAGAAGGCTTTTAGCCTCTGCAACCTTTTCTGGCATTCATTCTATCAATATTACTCCATGATAGGTGTCAGACAACATGGTGCTTACAGTCATGTTTGTTACAATGTTGTGAAATACAGAAAATGCATAGGTATTGTTGAGTTGAACATGTATATGTTTTGTCCTTTGGTTTTCCATGAATTGTTATAGTGATGAGGACTAGTTGAGAAAAATTTGCAGGAGAATAATGACCATAAGCAGGTTGTGCTGTGTTTTGATATTGAAGAGTGGGGGTTTTTTGGATTTTTTTTTTTTTTTTTAGGTTAGCGTTACTCCTGGTATTTTCAGTGAGTGTTGCTACTTAGAGGAAGGTAAGTCAGATCTGTATCAGAGAAACAATGATATTAAACCTTAAAATTCCTAAATTAACTTTTTTACCACCTTTTTGGAATGGTTGGAAGCTGGAACTTGCTACTTCCTAGCACAGAGAAACATAATTTTGATCTGATGGCTCCAAACCCTAGCTTTGATGTTTCTGATGATGCAAAAAGCATAAATGATGAAGAGAAGAAGAATAAGGATAAGGGTTTTTTTGGTGTTTTTACAAGGACCATAATTCTTGTGGCAAGGAAACTGTAACAGGAAAGTAGGCATAAACAGTAATTTGTATCTGTTTATTAAAATGGCTTTCATACTTTGCAGTGGTGTATTCCCATAAAATTTTTCAGATATATGGGTATTTTTATTTTAAACTAGGAGGTGTTTTTTGTTTTCTGTTGGCTTTTTTTAAATACCTATCTGCAGTAGATTAGCTTTCTGAATCTATTTTGCTGAAGTTGTTGATTCTCAAATGTCAGTGTAAAGAAAGAATCCATCCCCTGCAGCTTGTAAATTACTTTTCTGGCTTTGTAAAGCTTTGTGCAGAATAGGCTGACCAAGACTGAGGTTGCATGAACAGCTCTGTTGGAGAAGGAGCTGAAAAGTGCTGGTTGGGAGTTCTCTGGGTCTTGCTGTGCTTCATCAAGGTGGTGTTCCTGCTGTGGTTTGCTTTCCCATTTAGAGGACATTGTAAAAACCTCAAAATTCAGTGGGGTATGAGCTTTTACCTGGTGAAAACCTAATAGCCTGTAAGATGCAAAGGGGCATCTAGAAAACAGAGATTGGCAGTGCTGTTGTGCATGTGCTTTGGCAGTGAAAGCATCATTTCCTAGGCTAAAAGCTTTGGCTTAAGGTTTTTTTTTTTTTTCTTGCTGTTTCTATTGATACTCTTTCATCAACTGATCCACTTGTGAATTATGAAAGAAACCACGAGGGAATTGAAGCCAAGAGAAAATTGTGGCTTTGACAGATGGACTCAGGAAAGGTTCCTTTGTGATGTGGAATAAAGTGGGGAGCTTTTGCAGTGATAGATCTTACATGTATGACCTTAATTAAATGACAGAGCTATTTATTGAACAATATTAGAATTGTATATATCCCCAGGAAACAAGCTAGTGTGTTACAGCTGCAGTGTAGGAGATCAGATTACAAGTTTAGTGTTTCAAAACTCATGTTGACTTGGAAGCATGAATAGGTGGTGACATGATGAAGATAAAATATTAGGGTACTGTTGCATAAACGAAATAAGATTCTAATATATGTTGCTGTTTCTACCGTTCATAATATAGCCAAAGCAAATTTGGGGCTGGATGACTGCAGTGGAATTTTGTACACTCAAATGCATGTACACACCAAGTGGCTACTGTAATATAAATTTGAATTGCTGTCTTCTCTAATAACGTCACTCTGTTTCTTTTAAAAACATTCATTGCCTCAACAAAAATAAAACTAAAGGATGTGAGTGTTTGTGAGAGCCAAGGCAAACTTGGGAGCAAAAGGAAAAGAAAATAGGGAATGCAGATTTGCAGAAGCTGTAAAGGTTGTCATAAAAGCTTGGGTTACATCTCTTTCAGAAAGTGTCCAGACTCTGCTGTGTTCTGTTTTCCAGCTATGAAGAGAAAGTGTGTGGTGTGGGAGTCGTGTGGGTAGGGTTTTTAAATAATTGTTAGGGTGGTCATAAGATAACTGGAGCACACAGGTTGTAATTGCAACCTGTAGTGTTGCTTTTCATGATGGTTATTGCAGTGACACAGTAATTGCAGATCACATGAAATCTCAATAACTTTTGTGGAGGATTACTGCTTCTGCCTGCTTCTTTCTTTGTGCTCTGCTGTGATAGCTGACAAGGGAGATGGCCAAATGCAGGCAGCTTAAAAAATTGCATCATTGTATCATGTGTCTACATGAGCAAGATGGCTATCAACCTTCAGGTGAAATAACGGCATATTTCAGTGTGAGTCTTCAGGAATTCTTGGTGTTCTGATATCTTGGTTAGATATCACTAAGAAATTTTTATTAGTAGATAGAGCCATGTAAGTGCTTTTTGTTAATTTTTTTGAAATACAGGTAACTGTCAAATCTTAAAGAAATAGCTTCTGCATTATTCATGATGCAATTTGTATTGGATACAATCATGTCAGTACTCCAGGGAATGCTGTATATTATGGGAAATGTTGTACCCTACCAAAATGCATCCAAACAAAACTCATATCATCATATATTACTGACACTGCACAACCCTTGTGATTATTGCAAAGGTATCTTGAATTCAAGTGTTATGAAAGGGTAAAATATACAGAGTTTGTGTTTTCAGATCTTAAAAAATACTTACATCACAGCTTCTGTGCTTTTTACATTAATTACCTTTCCTGCTCTTGCCCGCCATGAGAACCATTTCTTTGTATGACTTTATTGTATCCTTTTTACACAGGGAGCAATCTGGAGTAAATATTGTGGGTGTCCAAGCCAGCACTTCATGGTCTTTGAGAAGTTTGGGATTCTGAGGCTGATAATGCAAATCTATCTTCTTAAAAAAACACAGCAGTTGTGTTACTTTACAAGGTAATGGAGGGAATTCACACCAGAGCAGTAATTACAAAAGAAAAGAAATATGTTTTAGAAAGATGGAAGTTTGAGTGTCAAATACCTTAGTACTTGGTAATAATGTAGAATAAGTTGGTTTTTGTTTTTTTTTTTTTTTTATTGTTCCTGTGATGTCTGTGGTGTATCTGTGTTGTAAACATCCAAAATAAAAGTATTTGTGAAACAAAATCTGTTGTTGTTATGTAGTTTATATTCAATTGGAATGTGCTGCATACTACTGAAACTCTTAATGAAAACTCATGAACACTTACAAGTGATCTCAGGGTTGAGGGAGTAGAGGATCTTGTAAGCTTGTGTGGAGCTAGTGGTGTGGGATCATACAGATCAAAAATAAAGGAGATTACAAGTGCAAACTAATATTGTGGCGGCATTTGTTCTTCAGTCTTCAAAATTGTTAATGAAATGGGGTTATTGGGCTACTCAACTCTGTTCAAGGTGTGTTATTAATGGATTTGATGGGGGGGACACCGTGTGTGTGTGTTTTCTGTGACTTTTTGGGAGTGGAGTTTTGTGGAGGGATGGAATGTAAGAGAATAGTGCAGTAGGTAATCTCACACCTGAGGAGCTGCAGCTGTGCCAATCACCAAAGATTAGGAACAGGCCTGCCCTTAATAGGCCACAGCTGTGTCCAATAAGATGAATGGTATAAAAGAGTGGGTTAGCTGGGTGAGGAGAGGTTTGGAGTTTGTTGGCTGTGCTGTGAGGAGCTGCGCATGAGAAGTCACTGAGAAGGTATTGAACTCTTGCAATAAGATGACAACAGGGTTTTGTGGGGTTTTTTTTTCCCTTTTCTGAATTTCTCTGTGAACTGTCCGAGGAGTGAGAGTTTTCTGAGCTTTAGCAATAACCAAAGTTTGAAGTTCACCGAATGGCCCTAGAATAGCTGTCCTTGATGCAAGTTAAACTTAGTGTTGAGTTTATTTTTGTTTCTGGGAGAGCAAACTGAATAAGAAATCAATAATTAAGTAGGCTGAGATAGTTTCTGTTGCATTCACCCCAATAACTGGTGCTTTCCCATTACTGTCCCATCAAAACCAAACCAAAACCCAACCAACCAGCAAGAAAATCTCAAACAAAAAAACTCCACAAAACCCTTTGGCAGCTAGTTGCTACTAGGAATTTCTTCTCAAAGGAAAAGTGGAGGGTGCCTGACACTGAAATTTGGTCTAGAAAGAGCTAGCTAATTTAGTTTTAAGTTTTGGCCTTGCATTCTGTTTGTTTTAGTAGAAGGTTACCATATCATGTTCATTGTCTTTCATGTTTGCTGGCATCTGCCTCAATACTTATTTTGAAAGTACTTACCTCTTCTGCCCAATAATGTAAATAATGACCTAATTAAAGAACAGCTTTTCTCTTTAAGATACCTTAAACTTTTAAGAGGATGAGTTTAGTTTTGTTTTCATAGTTTGGTTGTTTTTTCTTTTTTTGCTTGTGGATCTTGGCTATGTTTGAGCTATTTGAAATGTCAGGTTCATAAAATTGTATCAGGGACAGTTTGACTTGTTTTGAGACCTGTATGGAGAGAAGTTGCCCTGTTAGTTGTGGAGTTCACAGCTTGTCTTTGCTCCAAACTGAGGTGCAGGGGAGCAGGAAGGCCTTGCCAAAAGGGAAAGTTGTGGCCAAAGAACAGGTCAGGGCCTGGCTGTGGGACCCTGCTTGTTGCTTTTCCTGGACTTGGAGCGTGCTGGGAGCCTGAGGAACTAAACGGGAGGGCTGATGGAGAAGCTGAGTTGATCCTGTGTGCTCTTAAAGGGTCTGACAGAACAGAGTTACATCATGTGTGCAGGTTGAGATCTGTGTTGGAGAACAGACATGAGCCTTCCCCAAAGGTCAAGTGTTACACATGAGTACAATACAGTTCTAACAACTCTTTTAGTACTAGAAAGAGAGATGAATTGCTGGTTTGGATTCCTTAATATTGTCCAGATCACTTTTTGTTCATATTTTTCACTTTATATACAGACTATGCTTTAATGAATCTAGTTTTTGTGGCTTTTACCTCAGTAAGCAACCTGAAAGGATATGCTTGGTTAGGAATAATTGATAGATTTAGGAAGCTTCTCTTAAGAAGCTGTCTGACCTGAAGTCATCAAATGGCTTGGGTTGGAAAATACCTTAAAAATCATGGAGTTCCAACCCCACATCCATGCGCAGGGGTGCCTTCCAGTGCAGGTAAAGGAAAAAAGAACATTTAAATTCAAGCCCTGCATATTGTTCTCCTCCTCATGTGACATGTACATCTTGTGCTGGAAACCTTTAATGAGCTTTTGCTCCCTGTAGGACATGAAACATAAGTGCATGGGCTGTGTGATAATTTGGATTTGGGAGAGAAGCTGTGGTTCTGGGTTGTGTTTGCCTGCCTGACCCGTACTAAAGGACTGTGAAGGAGAAAGAAGGACTTTTCTGCCGGTCTCTTGTCTGTCTGGTGTGTTGCTGGAAGCTTTTTGTCATAACCAAGTGCAAGTGTATTGTGTAATGTGGTGCACTGGGACACCACACCAGGGCTTTTGAACAAAGGTGTCTGCAAACTTCATCATACAATCACCCACTCTGTGGTTTAACATTTACAAGAAATTGAGTTCATTTTGTGTGCACGTTCTTAAAGGCACTAAATGCTTAGCTCAAAAAAAGAAATTAGAATAATTACGAATTTTTCTTCGAGTATATGAATGGTGGACTATACCAATTCAGTCTTCCTTCAGATTTAAAAAGAAGGGAGGTCCATATCAACAGCTCTTTTCTGTGTGAGAGGCTACATGATGTGTGGCATTACACTAATTCTAGCCATCACACTGCAATGAATTAAACTGACTCCCTCCTTGGTGATGTAGAGATAGGTTTTGTTCTTTGCAAAGGAAGACAGATGCTAAACTACCTTTGAGGTAGTAGCTGGGCTGTTTTTTCCATGGTTTTGTGTGTTTTAGCCTTGTGGAGTTCTTGTGTGCATAGATACAGAAACACAAATAAAGAAAATTAATGCCAGCTTAGGGGAGGTGTATGTGATGGCCAGTAATCCAAGATATATTAGAATGCTTTGGCATTTGCTGTGCTTGTAGTATTTGTTGTGATCTCCATTGTTGGTTTTATATATCTTATGTGCTTTGTGGTGGTTTTAAATTTAGTTTTTTTAAAGCAGAGCTGTCTAGCTTCACAGTAGATGTGAAATACTAAATGTTCAGAGAACAATTCTGGTTGAAGTGGACCTCTCCAAGCTGTTTGAGTCTCAGCCTCCTGCTCAGGACTGGGCCAATGTTGAATTGGGACTGGATTGTTCATGATTTTGTTTTCTTGCATGTGAAACCTACAGGACTGGAGCCTTGGTCCTAAGAGAATATTTATTTTCTTCTCTCTAGGTGGCACCCCCTGTCAGTTTTTGCATGTGTTTTACTCACAAATCTTTCATCCTGTACCAGTTCAGGTGGCAATTGAAAAAGGCTTCTAACTGGCAGTGCACAAACTTTGTGTATTGGGAGGGGCAGAACAGGTGATTATGGAATAGGTGGTCATGTATGGGTAGCTTTGTAAAAGCTGAATGTGAGTTGAAGCTCTCCAAGAGTAGAAGGAAAAGTTTAAGTAGGGCTTTTTGGGAGGGCTGTATGCAGTTTAAAATTATACATTTATCCCTGGAATAATAAATAGCCAAGATGCTCTGATGCAAAGAATAAAAGGTGATAAAAAATGAAACATGTTAATTGTTTGCGTAGCTAGCAATACTGATTATCTTCCTTGATGCCTTGGAAGTATTAATATCATTATTACCAGCTTTATTATTCATATATAGCTCACAAATGAAGAGACTGATTTCCTAAAAAACTCTGAACACTTGAAGTTTTGGCTCATGGTTTTTCTGCTTTGTTATTCCCTTGTGCTGATGCATATCAAATTGCCCTCAAAGGAGGCTGTGCTGCCTGAAGGTTTGGGACTAACCTGTTGTCCTGCTTGGCTCAGTTTGTGGGTTTTTCTTTGGCAGTTCTCCAGGCTGGAAATTGCAGCTGCTAGTATTTTCTAGGCTTAGTTCCAGTAAAAGAGATATTACTTTTATGTTTTGTTCTATGAATTTCAGGAGAAGGGATGTAAATAATCAGATTTGCAGATCATCATATACATTCTTTTATTTTTCAATCAAGACTGCAGTGCACTGCTTTTTTTATTTTGTGCTTTAAAGATAGGTACTTTAAAATACAGCTTTTCAAGCAGGTAATCCAGTGCAAATTGTCCAAGTTTATTTATAAAGAGAAAAAAACTAAATAGTCATAAGGATGTCGTAATAGGTGCAAAATTACTAAAAAGGAAAATTCTTTCCAGCATATAATCGGTTACTATGTTGCTCAACCTATTTGCTGTTTAAGATTATCCATCTATAGTGAGTGCTTAGTAATATTAATTCTCTACAGAAAAGGTTTTGTACAAAGCTCATGTTAAAATTTTCTATGAAAGATGGCTCTAACTTAAGTAGTTTTAGAAGGTGCATATAGTCTTAGACAAGATGAATTTGAAATTGCAGAAAAACAATTTTTCTACCCAGTAAATAAAGTGTTCTATTACATATTTTATTTCCTAACTCCTAATATTAGATAAGGGTTTATTCCATGATCTTGGAAGTTTTCCCAGTAGTACTTCACAGTAAGAGTGGTTACACTGGCATGTGCAGTGTATCAGGATGACTAACCCTGGCAATACCAGACATTCCAACTTTGTAGTTCTGCTTTGAATTGCTGCAATTGCTGTGTCCCAAGTTGCCTCACCACTTCAGATATTTAAAATTCTGCTGTAAACTTCACTGTCTTGATGTGCCTTGAGTTATTAAGAAATTTGAATGTTGCATAGTAATGAAGAACTAGATAATACTCTCTCTCCCGTGTATTTTGTTTGCAATTTTCTTTAGTCAAATCAATTCAAAACTTGAATCATAAGCTTTTTAATGTTGTGACAGATAAGTCACATTGTAGAAAATACTTACTTGCTTGGTGACTGCAAAGTAAATGATGTCTGAAATTATTGGGCTCTCCCTAACATCCAGCACAGCTGCAATCCCATCAGAAAGAGGTTTATTGGAAGTTATGCCATATGTACTTAGGAGCTTAAATCATGTGGAAGGGGCTATGTGGGATGAATCCAACAGCTGCTGGGCAGTGCTTTTTCTGCAGTTAGATGTTTAACAGATTTGGGTGATGCTGCAAATCATACAGTTTTAGTCAGATTGGAGATTATATCAAAGAGATATGGTACCTTAGCATTTCACAAGAATAGCCAGACTATGTGAAAACTAAAGTGTCCTGTTTTCGATAAAGTTTAAAATTTTCAGTATAGCAACTTGGAAAATCTGCTGTTTGCTTTTTTTGGCTAAAACAATCTTGTTAATGGCAAGTATTTCTTACCTCAATATTCATTCTAACTGAACTCTGGAATAAGCAGTGTTTAGACTGCGCCTTGAAAATGCTTGGACATGAATGTCACAGACTATTCCTAGCAGCTCTTAACAACAATACTTGCTTTTAGCTTGGTTGGCTCCTGTGGGAATTGATTCCCTGGGACTAGTTACAGACATTTCTCAAGTACACAAGTTCTAATTATACTTCAAGTACATAGACAGTAAATTATGAAGACTTGGCATTGTGGTCAGTATAAATGTTTGAAGCTTGGCTTCCCTTGTTGGTTGTCTGCATTTAAAGCAGCTAAGAATTAAATATAGAGAAGTTCGTGCTGTGAAGCCACTGTGGTGCCTCTGCTGAGGTGACTGGACCTGGTGTGATAATGGTGTTCACCCCCCCCCACCCCACCCCAAATATCCCAGATCTTATTTCCTAATCACCAGAGGTGACTTTTTCTCCCTTAAAATGGTTTTCTCAAAAGGCTGCTTTTCCCAGGCATTACAGGGAGCCCAGCAAGCAGAGCAGGCGTGCTGGGGGAGTTGAATGTGTGGTCTGTGTGAACAGCCCCCGCAGCTCCTGAGCCTGCAGAGAAAACACTCCCTGATCCAACCAGTGATGGCTGATCAAAGCTGGCAGAGTGGTCAGTAATAAAAGCAATTGTCCTTCCTTCTCATTCCATGTTTAATACTTGTTTGTCCAGCTGTGGTGCTGTGTAAAAGTCTCATGCAGGCTTTTCTCTCCCGGAGTTCTGTGAAGTGTTTTACGATAAAATACAGAGGTAAATGAAAGATGGGTGATGACAAACACTTAAAGGCCAAGAAGAAACCTACAATGGCAGGATATCTGTGTGCATGACAGAGGGATTAGGAGTATATGTTTGTGCATGGCAAATTAAAACAAATCATGTCTTTTAGATCATGCATGAGTACATGCACATTCTAAAGCTAGTAGAATTTAAGGGGTTATTTCATTAGGTGGAATACTGTAGGTTTACGGAAAGGACAATTGTTATAGGGAGGACAGTTTAGAGAGGCAGTAAAGAAGCGAGGTGTTGATATAGGTATCTTTTCTCAAACCATCTTTTTGGCAGTCTCTTAAGATGGCTGTCCATTTAAATCTGCTTCAAGTTTGACAAAAAAAATAAACAATCCTGTAGTAAGGGGAGCTTGTGTTTGTTGATATTTATCAAGGATGAGAATTTTTGTTTAAGTTTCGAACATGTCTTTCAAATAGTGACCTATACAATGGTTTAAATACACGAGCTGTTGATCTTATCCATTATATCATGACTTTATTTTTAATTTCTGGAGCATATTTTTAAGGGTGGTGAAATGTGACTTGTGGAAATGAGCAATGAAGCAGTAGCTAGAGCAGCTGGGCAGTTTTCTGCCAGGGAATTCAAAGAACAATTCTTACTCCATCGTGTTTCCGCCGAAGTGGGATGAGTGGCAAAGGTAGTGAGGAATATGTGGTGTTTTATTTTAAATAAATCAGCAGTTCTGACTTCTGATTTAAAAGCTTTTTTCTGTTTGGTAGACAAATAAAACTTTTAGTTGAATTTCTTTTGAGTTTATTTAGAAAGGCTTGTCTTGAGCTTCATTTACTGCAGTTACTGTTACTTGCAGCTTTTCAATATGGGAGTCAAACTGATGCAGCAGAATTGAAATCCAAGTTTGAAAAGAAACACATGTCGTCGTATGTTTGCTGCTGTGGCAAGCTAATAAAAAACCCAAACCCACAATATACAAACCAGCTTTAAAAGAAAATTCAAGGGTTATTGAAGTCTATTATTTTGTCACTGTGCAGGGCTTTTACAACATGTAGGAGGTGTGTGAGCTGGTTCTCACTGCACAAATAAATATTTTAGAAATGGTGCCATCTGGTGCTTCCAGCTTACTGAAGGCCTGCAAGAGTTAATAACATTTGACTATCAAGAGGAGAATTACAAATTATTTTTACAAAAATTGTTTTTTCCCTGAAGTCTCTTGCATAGCAACTTTTTGATTCCAGCTTTGTAGTAGTGCTGTAGTAATCCTTGCCTCTTTGCCCCAAACTGGATCTTGATTTCTGTTAACACAAAGGGGTCTGATAGCAATAGCTAGCAGTGGAATCAAATGGGAATTGATAAGCTGCTGTTTACAGCTTCATTAAAATTAATTCTGGTCAATAAAACATCTGAGTTCTTTCTAGATTAAGGTGCTTTTAAGCATTTATTGATATGATGAGTAGAAACAGTTTTGAATGTTCTACTAATAAATACATGCTTAGAAGAGAAACAATAAGCTGTTTTTAGCATGGGGAGAAAATCTAATCTTTGGTTTCCAGTTAAATAGTACTGAATAACAAGAATTTGTGAACGTATAACAAAACGGCATTAGTAAACCAGATTAATTTTTGACTCAGTTGTCTTCATATTACAAACACATAAATAATTATACTGTTCCTATAGGTTATCCATGAATGTGATTAATGTTCAGTGTTACATTTTTAGTGTGTTTCGGCAATATGGAATCCTGAATGTTTAGCAAGAACGCAATTTGAAATTAAAGCAATAAATCAGAGTTAGTGAGGTAAGGTGTGCAGTGTGCCCCACTCCTCGACAGCCCCTGGGAGAGAGCAGTGCCTTGTCCCGCTGCTTTGGCAGCAAGAGCCTCTTTATCAGCTACTGTCGCTCCAGTCACGCCTGTGTTCACGTCTCTGCTACATGCTCTGCTGATTACCTTGGAAAAGGGCAATGCTGTAACTGTTCAACTGACCTTTCAGTTTATTTTCTCTTGTGTAATATGAAACATGAGCTAACGCAGCCCCAGTCTACTGATTTCAAGAAAATCTGTCGCTGTGCTTCTGCAGCTTTCTGCTCAGATGTGATGGGGTTTCTCTGTAGTTACATTAATTCCAGAAACTCCATCAACTTCAGATATCATCACAACATTGAAGCAAATTATTATAGCTAAAAGAGGGGCTTTAGTGTACAACTCATGCACAATAAAGACTACTTAGCAGAGGAATAATGGAACAGTGACTATGAAATGAAGAAATCCTATACCTAAATAAATGAAGTATGCTGCTGCTAAATTTGTCTCCTTACATTCAGAGAAAAAAATATATAGAACTCTCATTATTTTGTAATTGCTGTCTTATTTAGACTGTGCCCTTGTGATAGGAAGCTGTTTTGAGTGCTTTGGCAGATACAGAATATGCATAGCTGTGCCATTCCAGAAGGTTGTAACACAACTTAGTATGGTAAGGTTTGGGGGTTTGTCTGTGGAGTTTTTTTTTTTTAATTATTGGGTTTTTTATTTTAATTTTTCTTTGTTTGTGGTTTTTTTTCCTTACTTTGTTCTTTGAGGAGTGTGTGCTTTAGTTGTTTCATTTTCTCAAATTGCTATATACCTTTTATTCCATTAGAGGGTTGACGTAAATGGCTTTCTTGTAGGAAGTGTTGATACATGCCCTGTTCTTTCTTCTTTCCTCCTGCAATTGATGTCTCTAAGTAGTTTGCTGGGCTTCTGATGGTAAGAAAATGCCTCTTGGTCCTTCTAAACCCTGGTTATTTGTTACCCTTAACCTGTGAGGTGCATCCATGTGTTTCTAATAAACTGAAGTGGGTGGGAGATGAACAGCAGTGTGTGTAAGTGAGCCTCTAAATATTGGCCAGAGGGAGGTGGGTGGGAGGGGGATTTTTTAGGATTGGGATTGGTTTAGATAAGCCAGTGGGGCAGTTGTTAATAATTGATTGCATTAAGTTTGCATTTGGTCCATCTTTTAACCTCTCCTGCATTTGGTTCCACGTTGAGAATTGTGTGTGTTCATTCTGATGCTGATGGCAAAAACATTACAGCTGTCAAATGCTGCCAAAGCCACTCAGTTACCTTAATGGTTAAAGCAGGGAAGATGGCTCCTGGTCAGCAACAAATAATCATCTTGCTAAAATACTATGAAATGACATTTATCCATATTAGACCTCACAGCTTACAGGTCCCTGCATTTCTGCTAGAAATTGCTGGTAGGATGTCAAGAAAATCTGTAGTTCTTCTTTTTTCTGCCCATTTTTTGTTGTGCTTCTACATACTAGACTTTTTGTTAGGGCATGACTTGCATGTCATTGTACTTTAAATTATTTTGCAAGGAGGTGATGCTGAATCAGATGTCTTGTGTTGATGGCTTTCAACAGAGTAAGTGATTGTGTATTTATCTCAAGCAAATATTTCTTAATTTTTGATGTTGCATTTAATTTGAGATGTGAACTACATTAGTGTTCTAGGCTTAAATTCTTTACCTCAGCACTCTGAAATCATGAAACATCCAAAGAGAACTGGGAGTTATTCATTATCTACCAAGTAGATAAATTTTGGAAAAGTTATTTTTCAAGCTTTTTCATTTCTTGCTCACTCTTATGACTTCTCTGCTGGATGGTCTTCTAGCAGCTAGTAAAAAAGCACATTTTTGGTAGGAATTACAACATAAATGGTTTAACTGTGTACATTCCTTGTTGCAATAACTATATCCTCAATTTACTTGGATAACTGTTGATTTTATGACTCCTGAAAGAAACTTAATGCCATTGGCAACCTGCAGAAGCCTTAGTTTTCAGCTAAAAGTGTGTTCTTAGTTGCCTCTGATGTTGGAGAGGCAAATTGCTTTATAGTGAACAATTTTGTAGAAGGAGCAATTAGAAGATTTGGAGAATTCAGATTTAGTTATGAGGAAACGTCTTAAGATCATGATTTCAGAATCATATAACAACTTTACTTTTAACCTGCAAAAAAGCAAAATTAAGAGGTCATCTCCTGGATCTTTATAATTATCATCCATGGCTATCTTGTGCTTCTAAAGCATCTCTCTCAGAATTGTTCTAACACTTCAAAGGCTGCATGAGTTGCATGTTCTTCATGTTCCTTAATCTATTTAAAAGTATATTAAAAAAGATTTCCTGAATGGGATATGACTTGCTTGCAGGAAGTGCAAGTCAATCAACTACAACTATAAAATTGTTAAAAGTTAAAAATGCATTAAATCTGTTGTTCTCAAGTAGTCATACCTACCCGAGATTTACTGTGCCTTTACTTCTTCCTGTTTTCCTGAAGTGTGGTTACTCTGTGGAATGCTCTGAATGGCCAAATGAAAAGTGTGTGACAGAGGGTGGAGAAAAGAATGAAGTAAAACCCAAGGCTTCTGTTTTGGTCTATTTTCACTAGTGACAAATGAAATTGAAGCTGCCAGCAGGAATTTGCTTGTGTTGCATCATTCTAGTTCAGAGTGGTCTGGTGCCTTTAATTTGCTGGGCTGCAGAAATTTACTTTAGGAAGAGCTTTATCTCTCCTACTTTGGTCTTGCTGCAATCCATTGCTTTCTGACCAGTTGAATGATGAGAGATTGAGGGAATAACTGGCTACAGACTAAAGGGGAAGATGAGACCCAGGGCTTCACTAATTTGAGCAGGGACTCTGCACTGGCTTTGGTGGCAGTGAAAGTCTTTGTAACTGCATCTTCAAAGTGATTGCAGCAATATTAGAGGCAATTTGTGAACAATGCCATAAAGCTATGGACTATGGTCCATGACACTGCATTAACTTAAGTGTTTGTACTTGCTGGAAAATGTAGGATTTGGTTACAGGGAGTGCCTCACTTGGTATTTTCTTTCATTTCCTGTTCCCTTTAGTATCTGCAGAATTGGACTTCCCATATGGATACCAGATATCATTATCAAAGTCTCCTACTAGCTTTCATCTTTTGAATAAATTAGCATTAATACTGGTCAAATACTATTGAAATAAGCTATGACCAAAAGATGATGTGGACAAAAATCTAAAAGATGAAGAGCTACTAAACCCAGCATCATAAGCAGAAGAGGGGCTAAAATCATTAATTGCAGTGTTGTTGCCACAGGTCTTATAGTAAGATGACTGACTGTTCTATAACCTGCAATAACAAGAGCTTTGTAAAAAAAACCATGAGAATGGGCATAAAAATGTCTTGAAGTTTTGCAGCAATCTGGTATTCAGCACCAGCCTCTTTAAAAGAAAGTATCTTGTATTCCTTTTTGGTTACATTAGTTTCTGTTTAGATTCTAGTGATGCCTGAGAAACTAAAGCTAATCTGGTTAAATTTAAAAGTTTAAAATACTACAATACCTCTTTGTTATTTTATGAGGTGGCCAGGAAGGAGTTAGTACCTCTTCTGCTTGGAAGAATAAAGATGTGAAAGCTTTATGTGGAGTTCTAACTCAGTGCTTTGACTTAGCATCAGACTGTTCAATAATCTGCCAAAAGTCTTATTTCAATAAAACCGTTGACTTTGGGGAGATAGGGCAAGCTTAGTTTTGTTTTTCTTATGCTTCATATTGAGGCTAACAATTTTTACATATACCTGAGACTTTTTTAATGGGCTCAATCGCTGTATTAACTCAGGGGTTATTGGAACTGCAGAACCAGAGTGTTTGTATATCAAAGTTACAAAATAAATAGAACATTGTTTTTTAGTATAAGGCTGTATAGCTTAATGTTAAACTTATAACTCTTTACTTCTACTGCACAAATTTTAGTTGTGTAGGTATCCATAAGACAAAATATTTGAGGGTGTTTCAGTGATAGAAGTGTGAGGAGTAAGTGCTCACCTGACATGTCAGTTCTTGAAGTGGTTGCTGATGTAATATTGTCTTTGTGTTCACTTGGAAGGCTATTTTTTTGGCAGGATGCTTGTTTACTAGATAGCCATTATAGTAATTCATGTTTGATGTTTTAATCCTGCTTCTATGGAAAGTCAGCCAATTCCTACACTTCTATTGTAAGGCTTCCAAACAAAGCTGCATATAAAGCGTGGGATTTAAAGCAATGCTGTGTTACAAATTATGGATGTAACAATAGGAAAAGACTGTTGTGACTGTGTTTCAGGTGATGTTTACGATTACCAGTGTTTCACACTGGGATAATGATGGGGAGGGCAAAAATGTTGGTGTAAAAGCACTTGGTAACAGAGTAGTACTTTGTTTCAGTCTCTGTGTTCTGTGTTCTTGGGCTCATGCTGAGACTGAAATCTTTTCAGTAAGTCTGAAGATGACAATTTCATTATTTCAGTTTTAAGAAACACTGATCTATTGACAGAGGGTAAATGAATGAACAAGGGGCTTGGAAACCTTACCTTTTCATAAAAACTCCAGGATCCAGGAGTACACCATAAGCAGCCCCCCTTCTGCTGCTTACACTTGTCAGATTTGTGTTGCTGTACCTGTAGTAAAGGGCTTCACATGCAACTTCTTTCACTCACTTCAGATGCTCTGTTCAGAAATTCTGTGGATCTTCTTGTTGCTCAGTTTATTTTGTCCCAAAGGTAATGGTTGTGCTTTTCAAGTCATAGCTGGGTACAGTTTTTACCTTGTAATCCTCACCAGTGTCAACATTAATGCTCAGAAATTACACAATCTTAACAGGCTTTTCACTCTCTGAGAACTTGAAAAGTATGAAGGCAGAAGTCAGTCTTTTGTTGTGACTTACAGCTCTAGATGCTGATGTTGACTGTTCCCATGTCCAGAATATTGAGGTTCTCACTTACAAAATGCTTTTGGGGTCTGTCATAGAAGTATATATATGCATAGCTGAACGTGACATAACTTTCAGTGTTGAAGAGATCACAAGATGTAGTCTGAATCAAATGTTTATCTCTGGTATTAGGACCTGTATGCTGTTAGTGAACGATATAAACATTAGGAATTGGTTGGGAAAAAAGTTCCTGTGGGTTTCTGCGTGTAATCCTGGGATGTCACTTTGGAAGATAAAATAAGTGTTTAACAAGCCTTAGTAGTATAGAAATGAAAGCTGAAATATTCAGAAAAATATTCCCCAAAAAAATTGAAAATTTTTTGCAAAAGTGAGCTTCTAAATATTGGCCAGGAAAGCAAAACCTTGAACTTCCCTGAAATGCATGAGTATGTACTTAACTCAGTCCTTTCCTTCAAAGGAGCAGCAGGCTACTGTTGCTGCTTTACAAGGCCTTTCTGCTGCTTTACAAGGCCTTCTGTGACAAGTAATGTTGTTCTGTGTCCAGAAGTATTTCATCTCCTGAGATGAGTTTTTGGAATAGTTCACAGCAAAAGTAATTGATGCATTTCAGGAGTTGGTGGGATTTTTTGTGAGCTTTGAGCAAACTATAGTTCTTTACTGAATAATCTCAGGAGGTGGTTAAAAAGAATAAATTCTTTCTAGATTATAATTTAAAATCAATTGCAGAGAGCACTGCTTGTTGAAAAAAAAATCTTTATTTCTGCAATGTGATGCAGCAATAATACCTGAATTAACTTAGTCTATTAAAATCAGCATGCTTCTGTACGAATAGAAGGAACATTCTTACTCAGTGTACATGATGCTGTGTTCCAAGTCTGTCCTGTATAAAAAGTAATTATTGTAAAAATTTTATACATCCTTGCTCAACAATTCTTCTAATATGTTCCCTTTCTTGCCTACCCTCCCTCTCCCCCCAAAAATAATTTATTGAGCATGTAGTCTTGCTCACCACTCTTTGCAAAGTGAGCTAAGACTTGGCTTTTTTCACAGTGATACTCATGATCATGTCATCTATTAAATGCCATGGTCTCTTTGTGTCATGGTTTGCTTAAACTCTGAATTTACTGAAAGGCAAAAATTGAAGCAGTGGGTGTTCTTAGTGCTTTTATGACAAGAATCAAGAGTTCACAATGTCTGTATTAGTGATTTTTTTCCCAAAGATACAGAATCACATAATTGCTTTCTGAAGTTCCATTTTCATCCATCCCACATTCAAATTCTGCGTTTGTTAGAGGCTTATTTCTTCTGAAGTAGATGAATGGGTTTGATTCCAAGAAGGAATCATGTTGAGGAAGAGGAGTAGGCCACTGGCATGTGTTGCACCTCTAGGTGATAGGAAGTGCATAGAAGCCTTTTCCTTTTCTGCCCTGAGATTTTCAGTCCTTCTTTTGGGCTTGTTGTTCTTCTCTGGTAATGAAGGATTCATTTCCTTCTTCTGCAGCTTTCAAGGGTTTGTGACTGACTTTTGTTTAAAAATGAAGCTTACCACTACTTTTACTTTCTGCTGAGTATAGGAATAACTGCATCCAACTAATCATGTTTTTAAAGCTATGACAATGTACTTGTGGTAAGAGTGGGGAGGAAAAGAATAATTTTGGTTAGGTAACTTAGTTCAAAACCCCCTCTTCTATTTTGCCTATTTGTATCAAGCTCATTGCTTCAGTTAGATCTTCTCTGAAGTCACAGCAGCTACTTACAGTAAAACAGATACTGCTTCAGCCACAGTGGAACAAGGTGGAAGCAATACATGTGACAAGCAGCAATTTTGAAACAGCATTTGTAGGGCAGACAAGCAGGGATTTGCAGATAACACTCTAAATAGGCTTCTTATTATATGTGTTTTTCCCTTAACCAATTAAATATATGCATATATACAGAGAAAATATCTATATGTATATAACTATACTTCTTGTATCATACAATGTTTTAAAGAATGGCTTAAATTTCTAAGCTATAGTGGTTGGTTTATTTTTTTCCCCAAGGAGAACTCTTCAAAAATAGAGTAATCTGAATTTACCAGATGATATATGTTAAAATTCTGAGGGTATTTGTGACTTGCTCTGTGTTTCTGTATTTAAGGTTTATATAAATCTTTGTGATTGAAGCTGTTTAAAATGTAATTCGAGCAACTGAGTTTGTATATGTATATAATACACTTATAGTTGGAAATCTGACAAAATATTTTCCCTCAAGGACATAAATGAAATTGATTATAAGAGCAGTAGTAGTTAGTAATGCACTTCTGAGGATTATACCCATGAGCAAATTTTAAAGGAATAATGCAGGTGGATGGGCAAAAATAGTTATGAGTGTATTTGCTGCTGTGTATCCTGGAGGCATTTTCAGGTCTTTCTCCCTTTAAAGGTGATCATCAGGCTTTATAATAAAATAATAAAAACTCACTGGGAGATTAACCTTAATAGTAGTTGTAGTACTCCAAATTAATACAGATAATGCTGTTTACTCTAACTAGTAATTAGACATTTTAATCTTCTACTTTGAACTAATTAAGTGCCAAAAAAATCAAAACTTTGCAACAAATCACAGAGTTCTAAGTTCTGACACTGCAAACAGACTTCTTTTTCTAAAAGCAACAAGGTGCTATTCCATAGTGCTGGTTTAGTGTTTTATTTCCTATTGCAAAACTTAGGAAGTGTAATAAGGCTGACAAGTTTGGTTTTGCAGGGGTTCTTACTGTTTTTTATACACTTCAGAAGACTCTTTTCCATTTATGAAAAAGCAAACACATTTCTAATGTACCTCAGGAGTGTCTTACTGAAAACAAACAAATAACAAAAACAACTCTACAAGTAGCATTAATTAAATGCTGAACTGCAGCTTTTAGCTGCGCTTCTGCACAAAATAGCTCATAATTTAGGGGTCAAAGTTGACTGTCTTGTTTATATTGTGCCCCTGATGTTACCATCAATTCCACAAATTTACTTGGCGAAAACAAAGCAATATATGTCAAAAAACTGTAAGCTGTTGCAGGCAAAGGTTTATGCTAGAGGTTTAGGACATGTAAATTCCTACTGCTATAAGTAGGGTATGGTCCAAATATTTACTTTTATGAAGCTGCAATTTTTTTTCCAGATTGTTGCAGTGTCAAGGACTGACTGCAAAGTCTTGCTGATTGCCTCTGTAAAGAGGTTGCCTAACGAGCCCCTTTCTGCAAGGACCAGATGGGTTTGTCCACGCTGACATGCTGTACTGCAAACTTTTCAATGGCCTGAGATTGTCTGTCTATTAAAACTGGCTGTGAGAGATGTGGCAGGCCTATCCAGCTCTCCCTAGGAGGCTTGTGTCTGATATTAATAAGATGGAAAGAAAAGTGCTAGGCTGTTCAGAGTGTGAAGTTCTCCTGTTGTGTAGTAATACTGGGATTTCTTGGCTGCCAGTCAGGAATTGTACCTTTAGGCTGAAAGTGCAAAATGTTCCTGTAAAGTAGAGAAAGCACTGACAAACAGGGAGATTGCAGTTTTAGGCTGTGTAACAACTATGGAAAAATTGCATGGTTTGTATTAGATTTTTTTTTCCTATTCCACTATTCCAGTAGAGAGCAGTGAATCTCATGTTAGTGTGCTTTTTTTTTTTTTTTTTTTTTTTTTTTAGGTTTTTATACTAGTTAATATAAGAGATGCTTGCTAATCTTTCTAAAAAATGTTCTCTGTTTTTATTGCAAGGTATTCTCTGTTTTATAACCACTTGAAGAACATTGAGGAAAGTGAAGGTGGCCTTGATAAATTTACCAAAAGTTACAAATCCTTTGGAGTGAACCAGCTTGCAGATGGTGGAATATACTGCAAAGAGTGGGCACCAGGAGCAGAAGCAGTGTTTCTTGCAGGTGACTTCAGTAAGTATTCTTAGGAAAATTTCTTCTCCCCTGCACAATGTTTTACATAAATATTCTCTTCTTTTAAAGAAAATTTTGTCACAATGGTGAAATTCTGATAGTAAAAAATGTATGTCATGGCTTAAATGAATAATACTTTCCTCTGTGTTGCAGTAGCTTATGAAGATGTGGTTCTGTTGCATGAGGTCAGTGTTATACATTTTTTTAATACCCCAAAGGCAATAACTCATCTCACACTGGATCACACTGCAACTCGAGGCTGTACCTCAACTTCCTGAAGTTCTTTTTAAAGCTTTATAACTAGACTTTTATGAAAATGTGTGCGGAGAAGCAGAAATATCAGTGAAATTATTTACTTAATCTTTTTATTGATCAAGCTAACAGTGTTGTTAAGGACCAAAGCCCTTGATGATTCCCACCCATCCTGAGAGTTTAGACAAAAGTTCTGCTGGAAAATGGTAGCCTAAAATCCAACTAAATCTTACTGAAAGAGTAGCTGCTCTGTGTTTGTGAGGGCAGAAGAAGGGAAGGTGTTAGCAGAATGGGAAGATGGCAGTATTACATGGAGGAATTGATGGCTTCCTCTGAGAACCAGGAAGACTATTCCCTTTGAATTGGAAACAAAAAGATAAATTTGCTTATTTGAAGGCCAGCTACACTCAAATGATCTAAAACTTTTAGATGAAAGTGACATTCATCTTTGCTCTTCAATCCTGCAATACTTGCTCTGCTTTTTGTTTAGGGTTTCAGAGAGCTTTGTTCTTTTTTTGCTTTTGACCTCTACTCTCTCTTCAGTTAGGTCTGCCAAAGTACTGAACAGGGACTTTCTGTGAAATTATTTTGTTCATTTAACTGCATTTCAGAAGCATGTAGTTTTATTTACCTGACTTTGATTTTGCAAAAATACTGATCTAGGGTATTTATGTTGCAAAGAAGCAATATGAAGAAAAGTCCTTTGAAGCGATTAACTAATTTTGCTTAAACACAAAGCCAAATGTTGGCCATACCTTACCCCTGTCTGAGGAAGCTATTGAAATGAAACTGTATTTTAGCCAAGGTTTTATTAAAAAAAAAAAAAAATCCTGGTTTTGATGAGGAAGTTGAACAGAAAAGGTAGTGCAACATTGTTTTCAGCCATGATCCTGTTTGATATGACTAACATAGTGAATGATGACGTAGCTTTTGTTAAACTGCTGCTTGTCATTTTATTGGAATAGACATTGGTAAATAGGTAAGTGTAGTTCTTGCATTTTAATATTGAAGTTAGGTATGTCCTCTGAATGAGTCATGTGTAGTTCACCTACTAGACAGATAATAGTGATTTCAGGTATCAATACAGACTGCAAGGCAGCTAGATCAGGTTGTTTTCATAGCTCAATTTTATATGTATAAACATGCAGAAAATTCTCCTTGCCTCTCCTCTACTTGCTGCAATCCCACCCATTGCTCAAGGTTTTCATGGGATGGGTGCAGGTTAAATGTCTCAGCTAAAGACCAGAATGTGTTTGTTTTAAATACGTGTTTTAAAAGATGTTAACATTAAAACCAGATTTTTAATAATATGTTTAACATTTTGAAAGGAGGCTATAGCTTGTAAATTGTCTTATCAGGTTTGGGGAGGAGTATATGTATACCAGAATAGGATAGCTTAACACTGGAATAGTTTTCTAAACCCTACTTTATTTAAAATATTTGATGTAATACATCATATAAAGCAGAAATTTAGGACTAATATCTTAGAGTAGTTGTATCTAGACACTAATGAATGCGGCAATATGAAGAGGAAATAAATTAAAGGAAATTCATTGTAATGTGGAAAAACTGTGTTTCTCTATATATCAGTCAGTCATAGTACAGTATTCATTCCCAAAGGAGACAATAGTGTACTTGGAGAAACTGGAGGCATGGAACATTGTCATTCAGTTCATATGATCTTAAATAATATTCTCATGAGAAATTGGATTGCAAAACCCTAAGATTTAGAGTCAGATTGCTATAGATATGCTTAATTAAAACTGAATCCCTTTAACCTTTCTTTAAGTTTTCAAGCAGGTTAAAGTCTCAGACTAAATTTATGATTATATTTTGTTTAAATTGGATATTGGGATTGCTTTTAAAAAGATTTTTTTTTAAATAAAACTTTTGTTATAAAAAAAACCATAGCATAACCACATCAGGGAAAGTTGGAAATCTTAAAGAAAGACTGAATTTAGGAGACAGAAGCTCTTTAGGTTTTAAACTGAAATATGGTGGTATATAATGTAAATAACTGTCAATTGATGCTTTTTGTTTTGGAATGAATAGCAGTGTTTTCCTTAATAATATGATATTTTCTGAGAATAGCTTAATGTTTGATGTAAAGACACGAAGTGTTAGTCTCTGCTATTTCATCTTAAGGTATTTGAGGATCAAAAACTAGTAAGAATTAAAATGGCATGTATAGGTTTTGTAGAGAGACCTTGAACTTTTTTTCTTCAAATTTATAATTAAGCTTATAGTTGATAATATCTTTGTTATGAGTTATATGTAAGATGAACATGAATAATTTACTTCTGTAATTATATACATGTGAAGCTTTAGTCCTGTACATGTAAAGTTTTTTCTGAATGACTTTTATGCCTTAAAGCAGACAGTAAATCTTTGCTATTAAGGTATTTTGACCCAAATTATGGGATTTTTATACCTTATTCTGAGAAACTTGTAATGAATGGGATAGCTCTAATTTATAGTAAAATTCTTAACATCAGTGTGCATTTTGAAAAAAAATAACAAAAGCTAGAAATTAGTAGTAGTACACAAATCTGTAAGTGGATTAGAGAATGAAACATGAATTCAAGAAAATCCCAATGCTTTCAGAGCTGTTTTTGTCTCTTTAAAACTCCATAATTGGAGACAAATGTGTTGTATCCGTTGGTGTTCTAGTATGAAGCTTTATCTAAGAAGTATTAAATGAGCATCCAAAAACATTAAGATTTGTCAATTAGTACTTTCAGTATCTCAGTAAATCAAGTGTATGAGACAATTACTCAGCTGAATTTCCAACACTAGAGGCTCTATCAACATTATAGCTCCTTCAAAAGCTCTCAGTGATGACACTGAATATTTCATTTGTGTGCCCTACTGCTGAGGAACCCAGTGACTACTGGCAATTTATTGCTGCTTTAAAATTGGCTATTTCAAAATAAGTCACTGAGTCACTGTGAGTTTTGAGAGTAACCCACGGAATTTATTTGGGAATTGGAACACTCAGCATTTGTATTTGGTCATTCAGAGGCTCGATGGGTTATCTGTAAACAATTCCTTAATTTTAAAAAGAAAGATACTGGTTTAAAAAGCTTAAGAGTAAGTATGCATATATTAATTTGGAAGTCAGCATTTGATATAATACATGGTTATATTTGTGGTTTCTGTTCTTTTAGTTGTTTTCTCTTCCTTTCTTCCCAGCTAACGTTGGTCTAAAATGTTGATCAGTCTGGAATATGTGGTTTGTTTTTTGCTTCCTTTCCCTTGCACGGGTGGGGAAGGCGTCTGCTGAGGTTGGAGGAGGGTAAGATAGTTGGTTCTGGGAGGATATTTGTCTATTATTTAAATTCTGACAGGATCCCTTCAGAGTGAAAAGAGAGTACCTTGAGGCACTTAATATGAGTATCTGACGGCTGACTAAAAAACTTCATGTATCAGAATGTTTTGAGGTTTTCTTTATTCCAGATTTTTACTGAAATGCATTCTAGGTACTGTCATGATATCATGCTGAATTTCTTACTGCTTCCTTTCAAGATTTTTTATAGAGAAATATCCTCATTTGATGAGTAAAGTCAAACAGTGTTATATTTCTGTGGGTGCAGATGATTGAAAGCAGTAGACTGTAATATAAGGTGCCACTAATATGCAGGGAAACATCCTATCTAAGAAGTAATGACACTTGTTTTTATGTCACTGTTTGAGCTATTTGCCCAATTTCCAACAGCTCAAGCACAAGATCATTAATGTAATCTGCTTCAAAAATGATTAATGTGAGGAGAGGAAGACCTAATTGGCCACTGTGTAGAACAGAATAGTGTCCTTGTAGGATCTCTCCAATTATGTTCTGATTTCATATTCTAATAAAGTGGAATACAGGTATCTTGTTGGGTTACTGGGATTCTGATGCTCTTTCTGTTGTCTGAACTGCTACTTGTCTGATAGACTTTCTTCAAGAATGCTTTGTGTTTGCTGAACCCTCTATTGTCTTTAGATGTCTTTAATTGATCAGAAAGTATGTGGAAATATAATTGCTGTAAGAGATTTGATTTCACATGAGAATTCAGCTTTAGTTTATGAAGTTTTTTGACTTCTGGGAAAAAACAGCTACAGTTCACAATAGGACAAAGTCAATTATTTGATTAATATGTGAGAACAACTGCTTTCCTCTGTGAGAAGTGCTAATTTCTTGTGTGAAACTCCAAGTTCAGGCATGAGCCTCAGAGGTGTATGGATATATCCTTGTCAATGTGAAAACAAAATCAGGAGATTGAACAAGAAGTCACTCAAATTGTCATTTAGCTGGCAATATGCATTTAAATTGATTTTTTTGTCACAAATGGTAGAACCCATTTGAATTCTGTTCTACATAAAAGCTCAGTTCACGATTCTTTGGCATGCTAAGGGTGTAGTTTTGAGCAAGAAGTTCCCTTGTGCCTCCTGCTGTTGAGGTAGGATGTAGTGTTTTAATAATTGCCTGGGATTGGAAGATGTAATCACAGAGATGAGACAAAACAAAGTATCAGGCTATCAAAGATGTCTTCTGTGTTGGATTAAGCAATAGCTGAGGCTTGAACTTTTGCACAAAGATTGTCTTTGTTTATGGCTTATGAGTATTCTGTGATGGTGTCCTTTTTCCCCAATACCTGTTCAAGCTGATTATTTGAACTTCTGCCGGTAATCCCCTCAGCTTTTTCCTGTTTGTAGTTGTTGGCACGATCTTTGAAATCTCTGTTCTCAAACTAAGATATTTCTTTTCACTTTTAGTTTTTCATCTTCATAATACTCTACTAATCACTTGTTGGTTAGTTGAGTTGTTTTTTTTTTTTCTTCCCTCAGGCATTTTGGGCTAAGTTTTGCTGAAAAATCAGAAAACCAAGCAGTAAAACAGAGATAAGCATGAGCCACTCTCTCTTTGAAAGGAATATTCAGTTTTCAGGGTGTTCTTTATGCCTCTGGCATTAATACAAAGCAATGTTTTCTGTTATAATCTTTCTAAGTGAGCTCCTCTCCAGGGGTAATTAGTAAACAGTGGGTTTAAGTAGGACCATCTGGGGCAGATGGGTATTGCTTTGCATTTTTTTTTTAAATCCTGAGCCACAGGCTTGCAGTCATGGACTGTGGATGGGAACAGGAGGGATTAACAGAGGCATCTGGCATTGCTGGCAGTTGAAGGGGAAAGTTCAGGCAACTTTGGCAGAGTTATCAAATCTGTCTGTGGAGAGCAGAAATATTTAAATAGGTAGAGAGATGTAACCATTCCCTCTCTGAAGAAGGGAAGAGTTGTGGTTTTAGTAGAGGTCAGAGAATCTGTTTTAATATTGTGAGAATGCAGTGCTTTTGGTGAACGTGATTAACTCCATGTAGGTTTCTCTGGGTGAGTTTTATAAAAATTGGGCCTAAGACTTTTTTGCTGTAACTTTTAATTTTGCTCAGTACTTATCACCTGGCATATGTGGTTCAGTTTGTGTGAATCAAGAGGTGTAGCTCTGTTGGGAAGAGTTTGATAAGAAGCCATGAAGATGATCGAATATCTGGGGGCAGAAGAAGATGGAATGAATTTAGACTAAGTCCCCCAAGTTGAGTCAGGACTATCATAAATCCTAACCTGTTCTTAAAGCAAACTTCTTGCAACTTCTTAACATCTTTCTTCTGTTTTCTCATTTTTGCCTGGAATGTTTATTTGAGGTAGTCTAGCTGCTTATAATTAAAAAAAAAAAACAACTTTTTTTCAAGTGCTGTTTTCTGCATCTTTTTCACCATGCCCTGAAATAAAAAATACACCTATATTTTACTTTACAAACACTATAGTTTGCTGTATAAACACTTATAGTCTGGACATTTTATTAAGGAGTATTGCTTAATTGTCAAGGTGTTGTTTGTTTGTTTGGTATTAGTAGTATTTAATTATTTTTCTTGATTGAAAATTGAGTGTAAAGCCAAGGGAGAGGAACCATCTAATTCTTACTAATATGTAAGCTCTTCTGCTGTTGAGCAATAGATTAGTAAATACTTTCCCTCTACTAATATATGTAATTTAGCTCCACTATCCAAATACTTTAAACATGATAAAAACACCATCTAATTAGAATACTGAATTAATGGCGTTTCTGATTTACTCTCCACTGTAAAATGAGTAGGTACCAGAATATTTGTCTGGCATGGTTATTTTTGTCACATTGTGTGGCCTTGTTTAATTTGTGTCTTTCAATGTTCTTTAACTAAAGATTGGCAGTTCTTGGGTTCAAACAGCTGTGCAAATGCAGCCAGTAGCTTTGACACAGTCTGGTCTTTGAAATGCAACACATGCGTATATTGCCAGGAAGGATTATCCTTTTGTTGCACAGCAGATAATATTTGTGATTATTGATGTTTAGGAAAATACATATGTTGATGGATAGACCTTTTTCATTTCTCTACCTCCCCTGCTGTGATTTCCATGGTGACAAAAGTGATGATCCTGCTTCAGTGTAACTGTACATTTTTTTAATTGAAATGCTTTTAACCTGACATATTTAGTAGCAATGTTGTTTTCTACAACACTGAGTTAATATTCTTAAACTGAAGGCTGCTTATTCTTCTTTCAATGATGTGTGTATTTTGGTTTGTTTTTTTTTTTGGGGGTTGTTTTTTTTTTTTTTTTTTAAATTCTAAGAGGCCATGGCATGCAAATAGATGAGTATGAATGAAGATTAACATGTGTTGCTTTAATGTCTTGTAATTCTGTTTTCTTCGTTTACTGGTTCCTGTTTAGCTTGAGTCTGTTGCCTTGAACTATGTGAAACAGACGTTACAAGGCAAAAAGGAAAAAGGAGTTTTCCAACTTATCTTTTTATTTCCTTCTGGCCTAGAAATGACTCCATTGTTGAAATGTGTCAGTTCAGAAGTGATTTCTTCACTCCATTCAGAGGAGTTAACCTTGAATGTGCTTACAAACACTCCAGACCCCCTTGGCAGGTGTCTGTTCAGTTGGACAGGCCATCATGACCATCCTTGCACGTGTCCAGTGCTCAGTAAATCAAAGAGGTCAAAGAGTCTTGAATTATGGGATTTCAGCTTGCTTCACTTATTTTTTTTAATGACAAAGGAATCTTCTTGAAGACTTAAATCTGTGGCATTTAATTTCACCCCTTTTGAATGTGTGTCCAGTATCAGGCATAAAAGTATTTGTGTCTGCTCTCTCACTGAAGTTCATTTTGAGAAAGATGGAACTCAGAGTTACACCTTTGTGTTGTAACTGGATGCATTTTAAGATGAACACTTAGTATTATTTCTTATATTGCAGATGGCTGGAATCCATCTTCTCATCCATATAAGAAGTTGGAATATGGGAAGTGGGAGTTGTTCATTCCACCTGAAGATGGCCAATCTCCTGTGCCCCATGGGTCAAAGCTAAAGGTGCTTGTTCTAGACTTACTCTAACTCTTGAAACCCTTCTTACTCACTTACTGCCCATTTTGTTTCCTTGTAACTAGCTTTATCATCTTCTAATTGTTCTAAGAAGCAGAATCAGTTTATCTAGTTGAGCAAAGTGACCTAAAGGAGTGAAACATTAAGCATCACTAAGAGATTTTGGGAACAGGCATATGTGGCTGAAATGTAGTTGTAGGGTATTTCATCATGCCATAAGCGTAAAACAGTTTACAAATTGATAATCTGAAAAAGAAGAATTAAGTAATATATAGGTAAAATCTTTCTGTATTTGATGCAACTACCTGTTATTAAGATCCTGTTAAAATCTCAATATCTTGGTAATTTTTGCAATACTTGTAACCATGGCTTTTCAGGTGATTTTTTTGTTGCTTTAATGGTACATGCAGATTTGTAAAACTTCTACTTACCCTTTAGGAATTCAGAGTATTGAGTGGAAGGCTTAAGTGAAACTGAACACAATTGTATTTCATGGGCATCCATGAGCTTAAAATACTTTCTTCCAGAAATTACTAAAAACTTTTTTGAGCTGTCAAATGCCACAGTGGTATGCTTAGTGCAAATACACCTAATGACAACTAACTAACTCAGAGCAGAGTTGATGATTTCTAGGTGAATATTGATTTAAATCAGAGATGTGCTTTGTTGCACTGAGAGGCTGAGTTTCAGAGATAGTGGGTGCTAATAGAGGGCAGTAATAAGTAGTAAAGGAAAGAAATGTACTGAAATTACCTATAGACTAGGAAAATTAAGAACCTGGGAGCGTTTGTGTAATACTACTACATTTTCAGAGGTTCCATCAACAGAACTAAAATACTGAAAAGAAAAAAAGTCCTTATTTTCCTGCTGAAAATCTGTGTAGACAAACAAGAAATGTGTTAAAACAAAGATATGTGTAAAAATGCTCTGGAAGTGCTTACTCAGTGTGTGTGCTTATCCCTGTGCTTTTTGTTATGGCTTATGAAATAATCCCAGTAATAAATAAGGATAAATTGAAGTTTAGGAATAGTCATTCAAGGACGAGAAAGCTAGAAAGCTGTTTTTATTTTACAGAGCAGGAAAGAAAATAATTGTCTGCAACTCAGAAATGCAGTGATTATGCAGCAACGTATGAGAGTGCAAAATGGTTATTTAATATTTTCCATGGTCTTGAGATGCAAGTAGGTTAGATTTTTTTGATTGTTGCTGAATTTACCTTCCCTGTTGTATCCACAAAACTCTTTACTCATCTACTGTAGAATATTCTATGCTTTTTGTAAAGATTAGAGGTGTGAATGATTATGAGTATTGATAATTTTTAACACAATAGCAAAAAAAGCATAGAATCTTAAATGCTTTTGGAGCAATAGAAGATGATTTTTTTTTTCTCTTAGATAATCACTGGTCATATCTCCTTATTTTGAAGTAAGGTCTTGATAGTATTTTCTTCCTGTTCAGCATTTTCTTTCTAATATAAAGTCCATAAAGCAAAGATTGCATTATACATAATTTTTTTTAGTATGTGGAATTGCTATGAATTGCACTTGGTACTGATTTACTTTCAAGATTAATTGCTGTACTTCTGTAGTTGCTTTGAGTTTTCTGAAAAGCCAGAAGATGCCCATTGTCAGAGTAGAATGTGAGTTTTCATTTTTAGGCTTTTTTACCCTGTCACTTGACTTGTGCTTTCCATGGTCAATTTTAGACAAAGTTACATGGCTGTCAATGACACTCGCAATACATTATTGTCCAGGCTTTTAAAGCAGGCCTGCCTGTAAAACCAATTTTCTTTGGAGTATATTCCTTAAAAAAGGACCAAATAATTACAAACTTTATTTGTGAGTGTATGTAGTCATAACTGATGGCTCCATCTTTATGGAGCTTCTCCCTGCCTCATCTGTAGCTTTGGTGATAACATTTCATGACACTTTGTTTTTGTTGTATGGTGCCTTCAGGACTGAATCCAACACTTCTCAATGTATACTTGTGATGTAGTCAGATGATGGAAAAACCAAAAAAGTCTCCATTTAAGGTAGTTCAAAGATGGTTTATCACAAAAGCTTTGGAGTATTCACATGGTAGGCATGTACCTTATCCTCATGCTACAGCTGATCTTTTCCTCTCCCATTCTGCTAATGGGTGCAGAAAGCTGCTTTTCTGTATGTTTTTCTTGAGCTACGTGCTTCAAACATTTATAGTTTTTCATAAACGTCTGTATTTTTTGTGTTAGAACAGTTTTACTGTTCTTTTTTCATGTAAAAGCTGAGAAAATTGATTGTTTGCAGATAGAAATTGCTATGTAGATTGCAGAGGTAATGTTGAAATACGCAGACACTGGTGGCTGTGCTGGCATCTTTGGAGTAATGAAAGTATTTCCCATTTTTCTTTACTAAAGAAGCCTAAGGGAATCACAGCTTTAAAAGTTCCTTTTACCAGTATGATTCTTAAATACTGAAATGAAAATAGTCAACTTCAGACATTATTGTGGTGCTTAATCTGTTAGGGGAAGAACTGTCTCCTCCAGAAGGTCCTTTCCTTTAGCTTCTGTCTACCCTGTTTTGATCTTCAGTTCCACACAGGCGAATGCCAAGTTCTGAAATGGTAACAAGGTCATTTCTTTTAAATAAGTAATATCTAAGCCAGAATGGGAAATGGATAGAGTGTAGACAGTGACACTAATTTAGATCAGGTCACAAAATATTTTGGTGGGAAAATAAATGAGGAGCAGAGGTCAAATGTTTGCCTGTTTTCAAATAGTAGCAGGCTGTCTACTGTAGCTCTTCAGGCAGTGTGCTCATAAGTAAATATAAACACTGCAGAAAATGAGTAATTAAAAAACCTGCTGTAAATCATCTGACACTTTTCTGTGTGAGGAGATGGATGCTTATGATAGTTGAGTGACTCCCTTGTCAATTTTGACATCCATCTTCAAAATAAGGTTACCTGCTAGGAAAGGGTATCTTTTTTTCTTTCTCTCAATCAATTGGGAGCTTAGACTGAGTTAAGTGAGCAAATATTGTTGCTATTATGGTAGGGTAGTGCTGGCTTTTAAGCTTCTGATAGGTGTCAAAAGTGAGCACAGATTTGAACCCAAAGCCAAATGTTATCCTTTAATAAAAGAAGGCTTTTTACTTCTCATTATTTCTAATGAGGTAGTTTGAAAGATGTTTTCCTTAAACATCAGCATGTTTGTCATTCTACAGCGGTAGCTGTTGGGGTGCAAGTACTTACCTTTTGTGGTAGAAAATGACTGGTTTTGTTTCTTTAATTTTTTGTGTTCTTAATTAAATTTTTAGAGGACACTGTAAGTTTTTTTAAAAAATTATCATAGGTGAACTTTTATAGCAAGTCTCATTGTGTGTGGTTGTATTAATGCAAGAGTTTAATCATTGTTAACTTTGTCCTTTGACTGTTTATTTATAAATGATTTTTCCAACTGCTTAAATGTACTTGTAAATTAAGTTTTCACTGTAGGTGGCAAGATCCTAATTTTGAAGTAGTGTCAATTGAGTTTAGGGATAATATTGGGAAAAATTGTGATTTTAGTATCTGCACTGGGGAGCTTGCTTAATACCATTTACAGGAATGCCAAAGAACAACAAAGAAAATGGGAAGCAATTGGTAAATGGGATCCTTTAAGAATTTAAACCTAGTTGAAAATAATTTCCAAATTCATGGTCAAATTCTGAAATATTTTCACACAGCTAAATAAGAAAAAATGGCAAGGTCAGTACTTGAAAAATATTGGCAATTATGATAGAGGTACCTGCTGCTCTGTAGCATTCATTAGGAAAAGAATCTATATAGCAGAACCACTAATTGTTTTTTGTGAGCTGGAGAGGATATATTAAAATAGAAGTGATTGTTAAACCTTCTAATAATGACAATAGATATGTGATTTCTGAAATTATTTCCAGAACAATATTTTTTTTAGTCTAAAACTCATCTGACACTTTAGCTAACAATGTGCTGCATAGGTGTACTACTCTATATATGCAACTAAATATCACTTGAATATTCATGAAATATAGTTAATGTATTTTTCCTGGAAAGAACACCCCAGAAAGTGGTAGAAACCTTTTTAAAAGCTCTGCATTCCATTATTTGTTAAGTCTGTGTCCTTTTCTTCTTCATATGTGTCTGTGTGTGTGTATATATATATTGTATGTATTTAAATGGTGATGTTTATAGTTTTTTGAGGGAGTGTCTTGTACTGTAATGAGGTGATTAGATTTGATAACCTGTATACTTGTTAGTACAATATTTTTCTACTGCTACTCTTGCATGTTTGAGTGGTTTCAGTGATTGCTGAACAGGAGTTGTAGGTGCCAAGGCCAGTAGAAGACCAAGGCAGGCATGAAGAACACAGTCCATTCATCAGTTTGCACAAAATGCTTCTAAGTTCACTGTGATTGGTTTTAATATGTTTCCAGTCCTTTTTAATACTCAAGTGTACAAAGGAAAGAACTGCATTGAGTCAGAGCATTAACAGTTTATTCATCGTGATTGAAAGTACCTAAAGTATGCTTGTATTCATGAGGTGCTGGGTAGAGGAAAGCTGGTTGTGAGGAATAGTTTTAAAACTTAATCTTTACAGTTTTACCACTCTGTCCTATACTTCCTAGTAGATCTGCATGCTCTGTGTTAAACTTGTACACCTTGAAAAAGAATCAAATGTGGTGAGCAGGTAGGTTAATCTGTGTCAGGGAACCACTGCTAGTAAAATTCATCAAATGTAATTACTGTCACCAATGAAATAGATGGTGCTGCAGCTGACCCCACTGATCAGGAGGTGCAGCAGCAGTGCCAGACTAGTGTGGAGTTCAGGTCTTGTGCACTTGAAGCAGTCTGCAGTCAAAAACGTTTATAATGAGAATGTGAAATCTCAGGAAATCTATTAATAATGGCAGGCTGGTGGCTAGGATTCTAGGGACAGAAGTGTTAAGGATGTGATGGACTTCCAGGGTTGTAAAATGTAAATAGAATACCTGGTTGGAAGGGACCTCAAGGATCCTCTGGTCCAGCCATTCTTGATAAAAGCATGGCCTTGTCACAATGCCCCAGCACCCTGTCTAGCTGGAACTTAAGTGTCCCATATTGGGGAATCCAGCACTTTGATGGAGAGATGGTTGTCATTATAGATAGGTTATGTGCAGTCAGATGGCTTTTACAGAGGGAGTCTTGGGTACCCTGAGCAGAGGTACTCAACTTGATTTCAGTGGAAACCTTCCTGAAGAAATGTTTGCTATTTCCTTTAATGTACATACAGAAACACTTGTAATTATTCTGTTTTTTTCCTTAGCTTGGGGAAAGAGGGAATGTCCTTGCTCACGCTGCCAAGTTCTGGATCACTTCGAGATCATTTCTTACACAGTCAGTAGGATGCAAAAACAAAACCAAAAAAAACAACCCAAAACACAAACACCAGGTTGGCATATTTGAACAGTGAATGAAACAAGTGTTCTGCAGCATCATGGTACATACCCTCTATGGAAGAATAAACATACTTGTATTCCTGGGATTTTGATGTTACTAAACAGGACTTAAGTCATGTACCATATGCATTTCTGGATATAAATCATACTGACAAGAATTGGAACGTTATTTTTGTAGCAGTATCCTTCATGTTTCACTATGTGGTTGTGAGCCATGACCCTTCAGCAAGTTATTGTAGACTTCTTTGGGTCACAGGTGAGGTTTGCCAGCAGGAGGAGTTGTTTTCTCATTAGAAGATAAATGGTCTTTTGGCATTGCCTGTTTGAATTTAGTAAACAATGTGCAGCTCCTCGTGGACTCATAGGAGAGGTTGTAGCACCAATGAGCTGTTGTAATGCAGTGGGCTGTTGTTTTTTGGAGCCTTTGTTGCAGACTGAGTTCAGTTCTTTAGAATATTCTTGTCCTGTTATTTTGTTAGGCTTCGTTCTCCTGTGAGTTGAAGATTGCGCAATTCTCCAGTAGGAGGTTTTGCTATTTAAAAATACCCTAAGATATTTTTTAGTTTATCCACACAGAAGACTAATTGTTTCAATGACTATTAGGTGTACATTTAGCTAAAATGTGATTTTTAATTTTTCCTTAATGACAAAAAGGGAGACATCTTAAAGAAGAAGAGGTCTTGAAACAGAATTTGAGAGTCCATATTAAGAATATATAAGCCTGGCTGTGATTGTCATGGGAATTGTTTTGGTTTGGAGGATAGGATCACTTTCTAGGGAAAGCTCCTGCCATTCTCTGCAGTGTGGCACAGCCACCCAATTGCAAGGTGCATTCTGCAGCGGTTGTCCTTGATACAAATGCTTTGTAGTTGAGGATAACTAATACTTAATGCTTGGGTGCCTGTATTACATACTTCATCAGCTTCTTTTCTACTTGACATGGCTTGAAACAACTGTAAGAAGTTACACTTGCTGTATGTGTAATGTGCTTTATTATTATGGTTGCTTTTCAAACCATGCTCTTGTACCCCAAGCTTCTTTACTAAGAGACTAGCAGAATACATACAGGAGTGCTTCTATTTTATGTATACACATTTTTATAGTCTTTAAGCTTCATCATTGTTCTTATAGTAACTTGTTTCTGATTAAGTCATAGGGAGGGAAAATATTTTTTCAACTGTATTTTCTATAGATTCCAGTTTTCCTTTGTTTTTTTGGGTTTTTTTTGCTAAAAGGTTTAAAAATCAGGATTCTAGACTGAAAGCAAAGTTTTAATGCTTTCCCTCAGCACAGATGTGTGTTTTCCCTTTATGAAAATAAACTGTCTGGCCCTCATTCCTAATAATTCTGCCTCTGTGTAGCTAACAGTTATAATCCATGAACTTGGGTAATTAAGTGAAGTATTTTCTATTCACTTGACTGTTAAAATCAATTGGGAATGTTTCTGTGTGATGTTGCTTTCATTTTTAACAACTCTCCTAAGGTTTCCTGGGTTTTGACAGTTTGATTTTCCTGTGGTATTTTTATCTGCGTAGATATTTTTTAATACTAGGCTACTGGCTCCGTCTTTTGAATTACTTTTTTATTCAAATAGATAATACAGCATTTTTTGGTGTTTTTGTTACTACTAGTTTCGCCTAGCTTTCTAAGACAAGCACTAAAATAGAAAAAAGAACAAAAGCTTTCCTTTTTTATCTGATCTAGTAAACTAGTTAAAGATGTTCAGAAGTTCTGCAATGCAATTCATATACTTAAATCACAAATGGAGCTGCATCTCCCTCTTTTGGAAAGTCAAGGCATGACTCCATGACTTGGTTTAGAATACAGGCTTTTGCCTCTTTCATATCTTGATTGTATTTTAGTCTTGCTTTATTTTCTTTCCTTGAGGGAAAAGGGAGAGGGGAAAAAGGGGGAATTGTGAACAAATATTTATTATCGATAAGTTTGGATTGCAATAGTTGGTGTTGTGATACATTTACAAAGCAAATAAATCTCTCTCCAATGATTTTTGAATTGCACAGAATGTCTGCAGAACTTTGTTAAACATGTAAACCACCTCAAAAGTACTAATATATCTGATAATTAAGGATTTTTTTTCAATATTTGATATTAATGCTTGTCCCTTTAGCAGGTTTTTTTTTTTTTTTTTCAGAAAACAGGTAGGAAGAAAAAGAGCAAACCAGACAACTGGTTTGTATAATCTGACTCGGTTTTGGTAGTAATCATAAATTGATCAGGAAAATAAAAACTTGGGGGAAAGAATAATGTGACTAGTGTTCTATTACTTTTTCTTTCCAGTGTAACCAATTTGCAATTTAGGAAGGAGAACAGCCTGGAAGAAGCAACATGCTGTCCATTCTTTCCAAAATTTCATTTCAAGGTTTATGATCAATTCACTGTAAGGAAATAACTTCAGTCTACAAGCACCTTGACAGATAGACTCAATTTCCTGGTTATTTGGAGCAGTATGAATAGACTATGGTAAAGTTTTCCAGGGGAAGTTGAGTTCTGGAAACATCTCCTATTTTTTGTGCTTCTTGCCCCTGCAGTTTGGATGAAGGTTGATTTGGGAAGGTGCTCCTGAGTTGGGGAAACTGAGGTGTTGACGAGCTTCTGATTCATTAATTTCCTTGCTGCGTCTCCTGAGCCTTGTTACAGGGCTGTGCAGTAGCAAGAAGAATGAGGCATTAATGAGCTGTGTTTGCTTCTTCATTTCTTGCCTTCTATTTCTGAGACTGTCTAAGAGAAAAATTTATGTGGCCTCTAAAAATCTATCAGATAAAGGGAGACAATTAAGGAATAATGCTCTTTACCATGCTGTTCAATCCCAAATTTTTATCAGGCTTTTGTATTTTTACCTAAAGCTGCTTTAAAGTGAACTTTCAGACAAGAAGCTCTAGATTCCAGTCCTGGGCTCTGCAGCAGGTTGCACTGTGTTGTCAGGAAGTGTTCTGCTGTGGTTCTGTGCATTAAGAACCAAACACACTGAAGTACAGCCTCCAGATTCCAGTGCTTCTCCCACAAACCAGTGCTGACCTGTAGAAAGAGAGGAGCTGCTCTCTGGTTGCCTCTGTGCTTGTGAGGGGGTGATGTGATTTTATTTGCTGTTGTAAATGGCCTCAGTTTACACTGCCCACTGGCAAAAGATCATCAGAACCATGTTGTCTATCCTGGGTGCTAAAGTCAGGCTTCATTCTTTTTGAGGATGAATATTGAAGAAAATTGAGTTCCTTTGAGGCAGGGGTGCACAGGGAGAGGGACTTTCAGCTAATAGATGGTGGGAATGGGTCTCTTCTCCAAGGTAACAAGTGACAGGACAAAGAGGGCATTTCCTCCAGTTGTGCTGGAAGAGGTGTATTAGGAAAGAGAGGTCATGCATTGCAACAGAGAAGTCATGGAGTTGCCATCCTCAGAAGTTTAAGCAAACACTTGTATACAGCACTTGGGGATGTGGTTTAGTGGTGAGCACAGTACTGGGCTAGCTGTGGGACTACCTGGTCTTTTCCAACGTAAACAACTCTAGGATTCTGTTTCTGGAGCAACTTGAGGATGCTGAGAAAAGGATGTACAACTTAAAGAAAAAGAGAATAGCAGGGTTGTATCGGTGTCTTGAGTGCAGGACCTTGAATGTAGAATATATAAGTTTACATTTTTACTTGAATACGACCCCTTCATATTCAAGCAGTTTTTTTCCATTTTCATGTACTTTTAGAAAAACTGAGGGAGGAAAATACCTTGATGCTAAATTTCTAATAAGTTTCATGTAATAGAAAAACCTTTTTATGTTATCACAGCATCTAATATAAACTTTCTAGGGAGTCTTCAAGAGCTTATCCTGCCCATATTTTGTTTTGCATTGAACTTGCTTTTAAGTCTGATCCATGTTACTGAGATGAAATGATATTTACAGCTGTATTCCTGTGGCATTTGTGTAATTTTGTGTCAGAAATTAGTAGATCTGAAGCTAATGAAATACTGTGGATTGTAAAATACTGAAATAATACCTTATTGCCCTTATATAACAAGTCACTTCCATTTCCATCTTTATATTGAAGCTAGTCCACTCTCTCATTTTATTAGCTATTGTTGGTTTGATGGCCAATTTAATTTCATCATTGTATTAAAAGCCACATATACCAAGAATCATTCTAAGTGTTTTCGAGCTATTAAAGTAATGAAATAATAATACAGTTTCAGAGCAATTTATTGGCTTGCTTATATTCATCAGTTATTTAGTTATCATTTTGTTATTTTCATTTCCTTAGCTGGAGTATAAATGATAAAGCACTACATAAAAAATTTCTCAAAAAGCAGAAATGCGTGTAAATTGTTATATATATATTTAAAGAACTTTATATACATAATTTTAAAAGAACTTTAAATCAAAACAAATATCTAAAAAATGCAGAATGGCAGCGTGGCTTTTTAGTTCTAGCGTTTGAACCTGTCTCCTAATTAGTGGAAACAGAGGCAGACACCTTATGGAAGCACATCATAATTAAATTAAATGGATTAGATGCAGGAACTGAAAGCAAAAGGAGTGGTTGCTGAGCAGAGTAGTTGTCTGATCTTCTGCAACTGTCTCTTGAATTATCCTCTCACACTGTTCTGAAGATCTCTGTGTACACTGGGAATTGAAGTAGCCAAATGGAGCTGATGTGAAGAGTAGATGAAGGTAGGTAAACACAAAGAAAAAGGGGATATTCATAGACATACATGAATTTCAAATGTGATACTTTGTGTCCTGTTACTGCAGAGGTTCATCTGTCATAACAATAGCACAGCCACATTGAGCTCCATTTTTACACATGGATTTACTTTTTATCCGAATATGTATTTGTGACAAAGCTTTTAAATTTGTTGTGAACCTTTCATACTTTTTATCATTATAGATCGTCAAAGAAAAAATCTGTTCATAAAAAGCCAGCAGATTTCCCTGAGTCACAATAGGTTGAAAATTGCCTGATTGTAAGCAGAGAGTTTTCCTTTAAATGCCCCAAGACATCCAGAAGGCATTTCTGCACGTGCTGTGGGTGATATAAAAGGCCTGGGTTATTTTGGAAAGGCAGAATAATGGGATACCCAAGAGTCTGAAATGCCTGAAAAATCAAGGCCTTTCAATCTCACTTGTCCTGCGTTGGCAGCATCATTACATTAAATGAGACCTATTTCAGCTTCTGAATTGCTCCTATGTGTTATTGCATTTTCTTTATGATACTGGACTGACCTCAGAGTGATGGTTTCCCTTTAACTGTAATAAACTGCTTTTGAGAGTTCCAAACATCATCAAACAGACTCATAACCCCTATATTTAATTCTGTCCTACAACCTACTCCCCTTCCACGAATTTCCTATCCTCTAGTGGACAGACGTGGAACACAATGTAACTTTTGTACTAGTGTTATTGAGAAGTTTAGGTCCTGCTTTGTCTTCCAGCAGTCCAGCATTTGGAATATTGGAAAGAACTTTTGCACACCAGTTTTTATATATCTTCAAAGCCAGACTTTGTTGGCTATGTTTTCTCTGACTGCAGCCATACATTTGTTTTTATTTAGGTCTGAAAATTTTTCAGAATTAATCACTTACTAGCAGTGATGCTGTAAAACTCAGGTTTAAAGTCGTGGTTTTTTCTGTGTTGGGTGTTCTCATCTGTAAAATCCACAGCACTTACTACAGTGTTTTTGGATGCTAAACTTTAGGATGCTGTACACTTCAGACAGAAACTTTGACAATACACTCAATATCCCTTTAATAGAAAATGAATATACCAAACATCAATTTTTAACCTTTGCATTCAGAAGATGTACAGCGTAGGTTGAGGTCTTCATTTCTGTTGTTTTGCAGTTGTACTTATATAAATTATGTGTCTGTGTCATGTCCATTTTTAGAGCAAATTGACTTTTTAATGCCAGGTTTTGAAGGACGTTTTCATTCTGTCTTCCTGACACTTATTTCTGTGAGATCATTTATTTACATTTATTTATATCTCACTTGGAAGTCAGAATCATGTGACATTCAAAGGTCACATCAAGGATTTTGAATGTTTGCCAGTAGGAGAGGTGGGGAAAAACCCTAAACTATTTAGGTGAACTATTTTTAAAGCTGATGTCAGCAAATTCAGCATGACTTTGAATTTCCTACATTCTTGTGTCAGAAGTTTCCAGTGGGAGAGCCATCATGGAGAGTCTGGAAACAGGGGGAAAAAAAACTCTCTTTGGGAGTTCTAAACAGGCTTACTGTTGTAAGATGCTTCCCTCTTTGCACACAGACACAAAAAAAAAATCATGATGTTGTCCACGTAGTATACAATTTGATATGTATTACTTTATCTCATGTTTCCCACAAAGAGGTGGTTAATGTAGATGGTGGCAAGTTCTTTACATCAGTTATTTTGTGTTTTTCCATTCTGACTAAATTTGGGCAGTTTCAATGTAACTCTTTTGAGATACCGGTTTCTTTCTTCTTTGACAGTTTTTGTTGGTTTTTAACTAATTGGGGAGGATGTATTAGTTTGTATTGGAAACTCGGATTTCCTTTTTTCCCCTCACTTGTCCTCTTGTTGGAGTGTTTTCTGTAATAATAGGATCAAAAATACAGGGATTATTTTTACCTAGGATTTTGTTTCACTTAAGTCTAAACTGTAAAAGAGGTTGCTTGTGATGAGAGGTTTGTTTGGTTCACTTAGTATATGTTTCATGCTATAGCATTATGCATTTTAAAAGCTTTATTTAATGAGAACTGTAGTTTTTATATCAAATGGTGGGATGTGCCTCCTCATATACATTGAGGAATGATCAAGGACATGCCTTGTGAAAAGGAAGTAGGTAAATCCTGAGGCCAGTTTGAAGAAGCCTAGTTTAATGAACATCATGGTCTTATATATGTTCTTTAGAGAACCATTTTTTGAGTTAATTAGAAAGTGTTAAGTCAGCTATAAAGTCTTGTTGAACTAAGTAGTAGCTAGTTAGGCTGCAACTTTTAGAAATTTGTTTTTACTCACTTCAAACTAATTTGGAGGAAAAGTACAGTATCTGTTAAAGTGATTTATAGATACTCTGTCCAAGTGCTGTGTAATGACTCTATTCAATATTCCTTATGCATGTAAAATCTGTAACAGCACATTTTAGAGTATACACAGCAGCTAATTTTTATATCTGGACACTGCAGAGAAGGGACCACAAGTTGTAATTTGGGGTGAGTGGAGCAGGAGTATTCACCTGTCTTTGTTTTATGTATGCTATATAATTTTACTCCTTTTATTATTATATTTTTATTTTATTATTTTACTTATATGTAATTGTTTCAAGAAATAGCAAAGCAAATATGGGAATTAAAGCTGCCAGACTGTTTGCATTAGAGTTATTTTTTGTCAGTCTTGGGCTGAACTGCTCTTTGTTTTGTGGTGCCATTTAGTTTTTTCCTGTACCTGTGATCACGCTTCAGCTAAGCATGGTGATGTGAGAGTTCTCTCTCAAGAAACTTCAGAGAACATTATTTGGAATTTTTATTTCTACCTTATTAATAAAATTTATACAAAATCAAGAGAGAAGATTAAGATGATTGAGTATAGAGCTTGATAATTAAGCCTAGGAGAGACTCTGTAAATGGTCTTCACATAAAATTAAGAAAAGTATTAAACAAGCATAGCTACAAAGAATTGGAATTGCCAGGGATCACTTGATAGATCTGTGAGGATGCTGTGTTGATTATGCTTCTGTAAACCAGAGAAGGAGAGGAGTCAACTTTACCAGCTCTGGTGGTGTAATAATTGTTTTTCTTGACTCTGCTTTCTCTGTGCACAGCCCATGATACTAAAAATTACAGCAACAAATGAGCAAACTTGAGGTTTCTACTGTAGAGGTAAGATTAATTTATAGCCATGGCTGGATATAATTGAAAAATGTTTCTTAAGACCACCTATACTGTAAAGAAAGCAAAAAAAACCATTTTATTACTTGTTTAAAGTAAGTGCTTCTCCACATTTTTTGAGATTTTTCTGATATTTGCATGATTAAATTTCATTATTTCTATTTTTGGATAAATGTGTCCTGGGTTGGACTCTATGATCTTAAAGGTCTCTTCCAACCTTGTGATTCTCTGATAACTTTCTTTTGAGCATGGGAGTTGTCTTATATGTTTGCATAATAGAACTGAAAGCAAAGTTTTAAAATGAATGAACCCAAAAATTTAGATTGTGAGCCTTAAAATAGAGCAGACCCTAAAGTTGTAAGACTGTTTAAGTGTGTAAACCCAACCTGTAGATTTCCATGGCTTGTTTATGACTCTATATAATTACTATGTTAATATATGACAGATAAATGGATGCATTTCTACGAAGTTTTAGTTTCATCTTTTAAAATTAAGTCTGTAAATGCTGATAGAACCTTATATGATTTCCTGTAAGTCTCTCAATTCCTGAAAAGTGTAGCCCTTAAGTTTGGTTTTGTAGATGTTTTGATTAAATGCAAAACTAGCACTTGAAAAAATTACTTCTAAATAAATGCTAAAACAAATGCACTGGTGTCTCACAAATGAGGGAAAATAAGGTCAATTTAAGTGACTACAGAACAATACAAGTTCTTAAACTTTGTCAGAAGGACAGGATACAGAAATTGGTTGTGCAGTATAACTATAGAAATTTAACTTGAAAAAGTCAAATAACTGATGGTTGGCCATTTAAATGGTTTTCTGATATCTTTTTTTCTCCTAACTTTTTCATTGCTTAATGGCTTTAATTAAAGACAGTACGTGACTGGATTAATATAGCATAATAAAGAAATTTGCATTTCTCCCCTCCAGTATCATTTTTGGATTAAACCAGTACTACAGCTAATTAATGTTCTGAATGTAGATTAATTACTTCACATTTCTTAAATGTGCCCACCCTTCATAAGCCTGTCTAGTATGAATTATGCTAAAATATTAGAAAAAAGGAATGCCAAGATGAGTAGGTTATTATATGCAGTAATCATCTTATTTCTGTGATGGGTAAATTGGGACAAAATAATAAAAGAAGCAATAGCACCATCAGAAGTTGTGATATCAGAGAGAGGAGATAGCTTTTATTATTTTAAGAATAATTTGCAAATTGTCAATGCTATCAGCAAGGAGGATCTTCACAGTGTTGATAGAATTTTCAGAAACACTCTTTGGGTCAGCTTTGCTAGTGCAGCTAACAGAAGAAACTTTCCATGCAGCTTTACAGTGGTTTGCAATAACTTTCTCAGCTTTTTTGGTGAGGTTTTTGATATTAATTACTCCATTTTATAAAACCTATTTTAAATTGTTGGAGTTGTAATACTGTGTACTGAGGGACAGCAGTCATTCTTCCTTGCCTTATTCTATCAACTTCCATTAACCATCTGCATATACATATTTTCTTCTTTGTTGATCTAGATGACCTTTATAAGGTTCCTTTCAACTAAACATGATTCTGTGATCCTGCCTTCTTCCATGATTGGGTTAAGGATACAAATAATCTATCAAAACCATGAAAGACACTTGCCAGAGGTCAAAAGGCAATTCTTTGATAATTTTGTCTTCCAGACTACTGCAGGAATTGAGAGCAAAACAAGTAACTTTTTTTTAACAAAAAAATGAGAAAGGAGTGGAGAAAATCCCCTATCCTTTTTCATTTGAGGCTTCTTATAATTTCATAGTTTTTCTTACAAAAAAAAAAAGCGCCTCATAAAACCACCAACCCAACTGAAAAGTCTCAGTCATCACTTTGTTTAAAAAAAGCAGAATTAAGAATTCTGTGCATTCACTTGCTTGTACATTTCTGGGTTTTAAATTTGCAAACCATCTGTGTTACTGTTTTAGTGGCAGCCAAGATACCAAGCAAAACCAAAGTGGTGCTGTTCCTTCTGTGCTGAGGAGAGGGGAGGTGGGATGGGGTGGGAGGATGTGAGAGAGGCGAAACTTTTTCTTTGCTTTGACCCAAAAATTGTCCTGTGCTTCTTGTGCTGTCTGTGGTTCTGGGCTATGTGACATTGTTAAGGACTCTCAGAGCATGGAAAAGAAGATGGCATTATGATATTACAATTGCCTTACTAGATTGTTTTGTTTGTCAAGTTAAACAAATCACAGTTCTCATCCTAATAATACTGCATGTTTGTTTAAATTTTTCAGAACATGGAAAGGAAATAGCAATGACAGGAGTCATTAGGGAACCTAACAGAGATCCATTTGGGAAGGCTGCTTCTCCCATTATTTATATAAATCTTATGTATATTCTCACCTTTCAGCTCTTGCTGTGAACATGACTCCTGTATGACATGTCTGGTTTAGTGTCCCGTTGCAAATCATCCCTGCGGGCAGGGTCATTCTTCCTCCTCTTGGCTTGCATTGTGTGTTTGTGTGTTCTTTAAATTAAATTTCTGTGTAGTCTCCTATTTCATTCTGTGCTGTGGCTTGCATAGAAGGCGTTCTGTGAGTTATAAGTGACTGCCTGCATATGTTGTGTTATTTTATAGGTGGTGATTCGTGCTCAGAACGGCGCCCTCCTCTATCGTATTTCACCCTGGGCGAGATATGTGGTCCGTGATGAAGACAAAGTGAATTATGATTGGGTTCACTGGAATCCTCCACAGTCATATATAGTAAGGCTTCAATATTATTTTTGAGAGGGGTATCATGTTATCTTTGTTTCCCTGTCTGGGAGAAAATAAAAGGAAATAGCAAACAAGTTAAAAGAGCTGAGAGATGAAGGGATTTTATTCACGGCTTTGACAGAAATAAATGACTTTAATGATGGATGTTTTTGAGCTGCTTTTTCAGCCTCCTGTAGAATGTATAAAAATAGTTATTAATGTGGTATTTTAAAGTTGTTTTGCCACCTGTTAGGCAAGGTTGACAGGTATTCTGGGACAAGATGGCTATTCCTGGTAGGATGGAGAGTAGGGAATTATCAGTACTCGATTTAAGGACTGGTCATCTGCAAATGCTCAGTACTCAACACTAGGCTAATATTCCATGAAGTTAGAAAAAACTTCCAAAATAAGGTGCCAATGCTCCAGTCAAATCTTGGTTTCTTTGTATCAGGAAAATCCCATTATTGAATATAAAGCCTTCTTTCTTCTCATGCACTGCTGTAAGGGAGAGAACTCTTTGCATCATGTATGAAAAACCCTAGGAGAAGGTTTGGAAACTTCAGACTGAGTGGTGTTGTTTCATAATCAACTTTTTCATGTTTTCCCTGAAAAATGGTATGCAGTGGTTTATATTAGAAATGCTGTAGACTCTATCTTGAGTTAAATTTTCTCATCCACCTCAATTTAGGAAGCAACTTCTTGAGAGAGAAAAGGTTACTGGCATGTAAAATATTTTCTGTAAAAATAGATAACATAATGTACGTTAACTCTTGTTAACGTGTGTTGTCTATCAGTTTAGTGGTCTACTCTGTGTATGATGCTCTGTGACATCTCAATGTCCACAAGAAAAGGGATTTGGGAATGCAATGATTGGGGTTTCACCTAGAGTGAAAAAGGCTGGAAATTTTGGATGCAGATAAGGCCTTATTGAAAAAATATAAAAGTCCTTTTATGAATAGTAGAGGTATCCAGTGGAAATAAATCACAGGGAACAAGACTCAATCAGAAGTTTTGTTCTTCACATGGTTCCTTTAGTTTCTGTTCACATGTTTGTTTTGTTTGTTGTTTGAAAATGCAGAACTAGTTTTGTTCTGTGTTTTCAATATTTCACCTGAATAATAAACTTACAAATAGGATATTAATTCAATGGCCTCTGTATTCTTCAAATATTTTCAGCCATCTAGAAATGCTGTGTACTGATCTCCAGACTTGGGGTTTTTAAATTTTATTTTAATCCTAAGTATTTACAATTTAAATGATTCTGTGCTGTGGGACTGTATTCTTTAGGAATAACATTTAAAAATTTCAGATGAGGTAAGGCAGTGATTTCATGTACCTGCAAAAAGCAGGTATGCTTAAAAAATAAAAGCCTATCTTATTTTCTCTCTCTATTTTCAAGCAAGCTTCGTAGTGATTCAGAAGGAAAACAAGTGGAGTGGCTACTATCAGTTTGAACACTGAAGTGTAATTTAAAAAGAATATTAGAAAAGCGTTGAATCATCAATGTCCAGTTTCTTGTTCATCAAGGATGCTATTTTCAAACAGACATTTCCTTTAAAAATATAAAATGGTCAATTGCTTCTGAAATGTTTAGAATGCTCTTAGAGGAAAAAATAAATAAACCTAAATTGATTTTCATCTTGTACAAATCATGTGATTATGACAACACTCCTGAGCTAATGACATCTATTTATTTCTTTTTTTCTTATAGCATAAGAATCCTTCTCCCAAGAGATTAAAAAGCCTAAGAATCTATGAATCTCATGTGGGAATTGCTTCTCCAGAAGGCAAAGTAGCTTCTTATAAAAACTTCACATACAATGTACTACCTAGAATAAAGGACCTTGGTAAGTAATACCAGAAATGCTTGCAGAGTTAATACTTTTGTGCCTGTGCTTGTTAGAAAAGATAACTGTCAAGTATCTGGAGGTTTGAGTTTCCCAATTACACTTGCTATAAAAATAGATTCTTAGGTGAGCAAAAATCATAAACAAGTCAAATCTATGGAGAACAAAGACTGAAATAGGATATGTGAATTAAAATCTATTCCAAATTTTTAAGTAAAATATGGTTATTAAAACCCAGATAAGTATTGCAAGCTAATTTGCTTTTGGCATGGTTTGCTTTCAACTTGTTAAAGGACCTGTTTTTGTGATAGTATTCAGAAAATGCTTCATTCTTAATTGGCTCTATGTGGGATCTCAGCACCTCAGGACTGATGTGCAGAGTGACCGAGACCACCCTTGGGGGGCTCGGGAGTCCTGGAATGTTGCCAGAAGTGTCTGGTGGCTGGACTTTGATCCTGCACGGGAGACGACACCTGTATGAGGATGGGAGGATTTCACTGGGTGAATGGTGAAGGGATAAGTTAATTAGAGTGTGAAACACAGGGTTTAGGATTTCTGTACAGGGGGGTTTAGAGAAGTAAGATGGAGGAATTGGGGCGTGTCCCGTCCTTCTTCTTCTTCTTGGCCTCCATCTTCTGTGGTGATGTTGGCACTTTGGGATTGGTTATTACTAAAGGTGTACTGGTCAATAAGGGTGAAAGGTATTGGGGGAAATAGGTAAATATTGTATACGTAATTTTGAGTATAAAGATAAGTGACCGCCCTGGGGGCTCTCAGTGTGCTCATGGCTGGCGTGCTGTGCGGACCTCTGTTGGGCTGAGAGAAAATCTTTTAGATAAAAACTAATAAACACTGAAGACTGAGGAAAAAACCTGAAGCCTCTTCTTGTCCTTTGGAGCACAGGCTGCCCAAGGCCATCCCCGGGCCTTTCCAGGTCATTAAAACAGCTGAGAAACCAACAGCTCTACTAGTGTAAAGCTTAATTCTAAGAAAGGACAGAAGAAATACCTCAATATTCTTTGTTTTGCCAGAATAAGCATGCTAGACTTTTTATCCCTGAGCAGTAGCTCAGAAGTATCAGAACAAGCAAACTTTAAATATGAAAGACCCTCTTCAGGAAAAGAGCTTCTCGTATATTGGAGAGGATATGTGAAAGAGCTGGTAACATTATCTCAGGAACCACAGCAAAACTGTTCACTTCCATTTCATTTAATTATTTTTTCCTATGATGTCTTTGCACTATTTCTGTAATGGACAATGTTAGAAGCTATTGCCTCTTACTGCCTTGTGATGAAATATATATTTTACACTGCGCTAAAATAATCATGTCATCTGTAGCTGAAACCTCTGTGGATGGTGGCTGTGTTTGTGTTTGATTTGTTTAAATTCTGTTTTATTTATCAGAGTGCCTCAAGAGGCGTTTTTGTGTAGCTTTACATGTTAAGTCAATGTTTTGTGGCTTTTGCCTTTTGGTCAAGTTGAGGGAGTTTGCACATGTGGAAGATGTTTTGGATTCTACATTATATAAAAAGTAGTTTTGGATTTTACACTATATATCTGTGACTCCTTACTGCCAAGGAATTTCACTTGTCCCAGGAAGTTAATAGGATTTCTTCACAAAGAAAAAACTGTAGGACTCTATAAATGTCATGAAAAGGCTGATACACCAAATAATAAAAAGCAGTATCAAATTTAGGGTATATAGAAAGTATAACTAATTTTCCTTCTTGTTTACATTAAGTAAACATCGTGGGAATTAAGTATTTTAAAAAATATTTTTAAGGTCTGTTAGATCAGTTTTGGAATGTCTTACTTTTTAGAACAAGCTTAAAGACGTCACTATACGAGATCCCTAATATATTACTAGTTTGTAGGAGGATGTGGTTGACAAATAACAAAATAAGTAGCAAGCAAATTGAATGAGATTAATTTGATGCAATGTTGCGGTTTATTTATAAAATGATGTAAATAAAAATAACTATAACAGGCCAGAATTATAAACCAGCAATGAATCTGACGAAGTGCTGAGCTCACACCATCTTCTAATAATAGCTCTGGGTTTTAATGTCACAGCTGTAAAAACCCCAAGGAAGAATAAAAAATTCTACAGCATCTTGCTGAAACTAAGGGATTAAGTGGATATTTTCTTCAGACAGAGAAGTGGTGGCGGTGTGAGTCTTAATAGTCTGTAGAAAAATCTTGATTCTTTAGAGTTCCCTTCCTTAAGCATGCACTGAACTATCTTAGGAGATAGAACACAGTGTGTCCCCCAGCCCTCCTTGACTGCTTTGGTTCTTGGGTTAACTTGGAATAAAAGCACATTACACTTGTGTTTTTTTTTCTTTTTGGAAGATTCTTGTAGAGGGAAGAAATAATTATTAAAATTGGAAAAATATGTTTTTGCTGAATGAAAAAAAAGATTTAATATGTCATGAAATTATAGTGGTGTGTCTAAGCTGGAGAGATGTGGGTCTGACAGATGGGCCACTTGGAGGATAAGGAATTAGAAGGATGGTCACACTCAGAGTTTCAGTCAATGACTTGATATCCAAGTGGACACCAGGGATGGGGTGGCCTCAAATTGAAGCAGGGTGTGTTTAGGGTGGACATTAGGAAGAAATTCTTTATTCTGAGGTTGGTGAGACATGGGAATAGGTTACTCAGAGAAGTTATGGATGCCCCATTCCTGGAAGGGATGTTGAGCAATCTGGTCTAGTGGAAGGTGTTCCACTAGAGGTGTTCCAGAGGAGTGGGAACTAGAGGATCTTTTAAGTTCCCTTCTAACTCAAACCATCCTGTGATTTTGTCATAATGTGTGGATAACCCTGACTGCAAGTGTCAAAAGTAGAAGCAGTTCAGGACGTGCAGCTTGGCATAACTAATATTCTGAAGTTAGTTAAGGATTACACTTCTTTCTGTCCGCATCTGGGAGATTAAATATGTGTGAATTGCTTAACAAGTTGACTGTTTCATTTGCCATGGAGATCACATTAGTATAAACTATTAGTTAGAATTGCTTTGTGAAAGTTGCTGAATCTTTAGGTGTTAACCATTAGGGTCAGAGGCAGCTAAAATGAGAGAAGACTAGAATGGATATGTTACAGGTGTTGAATACTCTTTTTACTATCCTTAAGGCATTTGTTTGTTATATTTGTTTTTATTGTAGGCTATAACTGTGTCCAGCTGATGGCCATTATGGAACATGCATACTATGCCAGTTTTGGTTATCAGGTCACAAGTTTCTTTGCAGCATCAAGGTAGGTTTAAGTGCTCCAGCATCTTCTCTGTTCTATTCCCTTCTTTCATCCATTGAAATCAGTATTGCATGCAGATGTGTGTTTGCAAGAAAGTGTATAATGGGAAGCAATGGCTTAGGTATTTACTCTACCTTCCTCTTAAATCTGAAATCAATTTGGTACAGTGATCAACAGCTCTGTGAAACACTTTTGATAGAATTACAGACAAAAAGTTTATAAGTAACTTCAGCTGCCATAGCATATTCCAGGTAATCCACCTTCACCAGTCTTTATACATAGGTTTGGGTGAAATTCTTGGCAGTAAAAAACAGTGTGTAATGCTTTCTATTATGACAAACAGAACTATACACTGTTCGTAATGAACTTGATTAAAATCATGACTCTCTGTGTTCTTTGGGCACCCTTTCCCTTACAGGCTTGTAACAGACTGTGCTTAGACTTGAGATATAGGGTGAAATTACATGAAAAATGAATTCAGGTAGTTGTTAAGAAAATTATGATAAATGTGGAAGTCATTTTTTTTTTTTTTAATCTTAGAGCAGATCAAGTGGCAACCAGACTAAATTTAGATAGTCAGTTTTTAACTATCCAAATTTTTAAGTTTTTAAGAGCTTAATTAGTTGAAAAAAGGTGTGTCAAGTGTAGGTGAAAAAAATCTTTTTAAGAAAATGGTGTAATACCTAAACCAAATAACCAAGCAGGAAAATAGCAGCTAGTGTATTTTGTGGGCTTTGTGGATGTACATTTACTTTTGTAATCATTGTGTTACTTTATTCCAGCAATATGAATGTGTTCTTGTCCCTTATGAGCTAAGGAAGTGTTCAATATTAAATAGCAGCTTTAAGCTGTATCTGTTATCTTTTATATTGAATTTTATGTATTATTAAAAAAGGAAAAATAAAACAATCTGTTTTGCAAAGCATTTATGTGGATGATGGAATTCTTATAAGGAAAAATGATCAAATGTTAGTTTCGAAGCAATGGCTACTGCTTAAGAGGCTGAAAAAATAACCCGTGTACGTCTGTAGAGGAGGTGGTGAAGAACTGCTGACTTTGATGTAGTTTCCATGATGAATGTTGAGTCCTGATGGTGCCACGTTGTGTTTCACAGCCGGTACGGAACTCCTGACGACTTGAAGGAAATGATTGACGTTGCTCACTCCATGGGCATCACAGTCCTGCTGGATGTGGTGCACAGCCATGCCTCAAAAAACTCAGAAGATGGTCTCAACCAGTTTGATGGTACAGATTCCTGTTTCTTCCATTCTGGATACAGAGGCAATCACCAGCTCTGGGACAGCAGGCTCTTTGACTATGCCAAGTGAGTATAAAACATCACTTCAGCTGTGCTAGTGGTTATTATTTCATAGCAATTCTGTTAAAACTACACTCCTCACCAAGCTGGTAAAGTTATTTGGGTTGTTTAGCAATTGCAGGATGTGGAGTTAAATTCCTCTACTTGTCTAAATCCTTAAAATCTAACACTAAATGATAGTAATTCCATTTCATTGCTTTCCTGTCATCTATGACTACCAATGTGCATGTTATATACCATGTGCATTGCATGCATTATATAATTATAGTTATTTTTATTTATAAACATATTTCTCTATAAATATCTATTAAATATCTATTATATAGGAGTGTATAATTGTGTATTTTATGCATTTTATGCATATTATTTTCCTACTATATATAGTATATTGCATATATATAAGAGATTATGTTTGTATATTAAAAAAAAATTGTAAGAAAAGCTGATGAGAACTTCTAAGCTCTGTAAATTTATTGACATACTGTCAAGTTGTTGAAATGTAGGAAAAGATTTCCCCCAAGACAGCTAACTCTATTTCAAAGAGCTTCCGGAGGTCAATCAACAATTAATACAAAGCAGGGGTCATTTTCAGCAGACATTTCTAGAGACCTCAGTTTGGGCAAACTTAATTAACCAGTATAAATATAGTGTGTGTCAAAACAGGTATTAATGCCAGTTGATTATTAGTATTTAATATTGTTTACTCTGTATTCTCTGTGGTATTGGGAGCAAGGAGATTGATCTTGTATGCTGATGTTTGAGTGGGTTAAATGGAGAAACAGGTACAAGCAGCCAGCTTCTTTCAGTGTCCTTCTCGCATTTTTTTCTGTTTGTTCATCCTTGAACCACCCTGATTCTTCCCTTTCCTTTCCTTTGTTTCTCTAAGCATTCCACAGTAAGTTTTGTGTAACTTTACAATCTCCTTAAAACAGGTCTTAATAAAATTCTGTATGGAATTGATCACTTATTCCAGGATAAATTCTCTTATTTTCCCCCTTGAGATGCATAATCTGGTGTGACCTTCTTATCAATTACAAAGTCCTGTTTTAAACCTTTCAAGGCTACTTTTGAATGTTCCTGTAGTGGCTCATCACAGAGCAACTGTAAAGTTCTAGTTTTTTTTTAACCTCTTAGTTGTTAAGGTTTTTGTGCTGCAGGTTCAATTTCCTGGGTTTTTTTCCATTTTCCTCCCTTGTTTATATTGAATTGCCATGCACTGGATGGATATGATTGCACAGAAGTCATGTTACATAGCATGGGCCAATTGTTTAATGGAACTCAATGGCAAATAAACCAAGTGACCAGTGTGAAAACTGACTGGTGCACTTCAATACTTAATAGGATGAGCTGTTCTTTATTTGGGGACAATTTAATGGGTCATTTCAGGGGGAGTTTCTGATGTGATTTATTGTGATTTAATAATTGTAAGAGATGCATTTTAGTCCTTCCTATAAAGCTTTAAATTCATACTCAAATCAGTTGTGTTTCAAATAATCTTAAATCTTTGGTATCAATATGATAGTATTAGACATTTTATTTCATTTGATTCTTATGAGTAACCAACAAGTGTGTGAGTACCAATGTCTCTAGTGAGACAATGGAATGTGGTTATGGACCTTCCTCTGTTCTGGTTCTTCCTGCTGGAAAAGAAAATGGTGTTGGCATTGAGCGTTTGGGGGTATTTATAAATAAGAAAAGAACCAGCTCCTCTGTAGGTTGTACTTGGCAATGCTAAATATTTCTTCAGATGTGAAGAACTGCCTCCATGGCTTGGTTGGGTCAGTGGTATGTACCTATGGAATTTCTTTTCATGCTTTGACTTTGGAAGAGGTGCCAGACTGAATGCAGAAAGCGGAAGTGGGAAGAGCTGTGAGGGGGAGAGATGAGATTAGAGAATAGCAAAGACCAGAGAAACTGAAGCTCTTGGATGACTGTGGGTCCCTTGAAGGTAATTTCCCATCCCCTACCCTCTCATGATATTCAACTGCAAATCTCGAGTTCTCTTTTCAAATGGTTGTGGAAACCCTTTCTTCACCTTCAAGCACAGGATGCTGTGAATTTTACTGGATTCTTTCATCCTTGTAGCAGAGACAGTAAATATTCTCTATGTATTTAGAGTCAAGTTCTAAGGCTGAAAAGTTATAACCTTCATGGTCATTGTAAGTTTCACAGAACTGATTAAAAATAGCTTGCATTTTTTCTAGTATTCTTTGTGTGTGCAGGTTCTGAGCAAAACTGTGAAAGAATCAAACTGACATTTCATTGAAAATGTTGGGTTTGGCTTTTTTTCCCCACCCAGTTTAGTCTGTATTGGCATTCTGCTAATTTCCATACCAGTGGATGAGCAGCTCCAGTCTGGATGAGGCAAGCATAAAAATCTGTGAGACTGACTCAAGTTGCTGGCAGATGTTGAAAGTTTGCTCAAAATAAATGACAGCAAACAGTCTGTTGAATGGTCTACAGAAAAGCTTGCTTGCTGAGTGACATTTCTTCAGCTAGCACAGCCTTCTATCCTGCACAGAGCTTGTACTAAATCCCTTTCCTTCTGTAGTTGGAGAGCTGTTAAATCTACAGGTACTTAGACATCAAATGCAAAGAATGCTCAATTCACTTTGGAATTGAGAGAAACTAATTCTCTACCGTGAAGGAGATTAAGGAACAGTTGCTTTATCAGTTTAGTCTGTCTACATTTTCTTTGAAAGCCAAGATGTAAGTAAGTTTATCTCACAGCATTTGCAAGATTATTCAGTTGTCTGTGAAGAGGACTGTGAATATTTCCTCTAACAGAATGTGGCAAAAGATCCATATCCGTGCTAAAAAATAAAAAAGGATTATATCCTTTGTGTATTTAAATACTGTTTTTTAGTAAAATTCATGTAAGTAGAGAGTAGTTACAAGAAAAGCAATAGTAAACCTGTTCAACAGACCTGGGTATTGCATCTTTGCACCTTTAAGCATAGTGCTGCTTAAAAAGAAAAAGGCATATTTTAAGTTCTTCATATTTTAATCTATATTTATACTAGTGTTGTATGAAGCAGGAGCTTTTCTGTAAACTGTGAACAAGATTTTAAAATTATGCTTTTCATGGTGTTGTCACAGGAAAATAACTCAATTTCATTGAAATGAGAAATTGCAGATAAGATTGTTGGCCAATAGAATACGTTTTGCTTAACTGTTTTCAATAAAAGAATATCAACAGTGCTTTAAAAATCAACCAAAAAGAAAATTTTACTTTAATAATTTTCATAACTCTTGCACATTCTTGCGAGTTTTTCTGAAATAGAGATCCTGGGCATTTTTTTCTTGAAATGTTCTAATTTGGTGACTCGTCCTCTTCATCATCTCTATCCTGTCTAAATCTGTGTCCATCCCTTTTCCCTCAGCTGACAACCCAAAAACCAGAATCACATACCTTCAGTGAGAATTGCAGTTGATTTTAACACTTTCTGTTGAAAAACAAACTTTTATATCATTTGCTTTGATTCCTGTTAATAATTGTGACTTTTCTAGCCCTGAATTCATGACAGGAAATGCTTTAGTGTAAGAGGGGTGCCAGTAGCTCTGGACTGGTACTCTAGTTGGCATTGTGCAGTTAATTTTGGAGGAAATTAAAGATCTCTGTTCTGTTCCTGTTAAAGGTAGCTCTCTTGAAATACATGTAAACACCTTCCCACCTTAAGTAAGGATTCTACTCGTAATTAATTTTGTACAAGCGAAGTGTAATTTTTTTTCCTCCTCAAATCACATTCAAAGGTTATTCAGCTGCCAGATTCATTAGAAATTATGTCGTACACCCTGGAGACCAGGTGGGATCACAACTAAAGTGGTTGATTGTGTTTTCATTTAAATTCATTTCTCCAAATAGCAAATGTGTCTAAAATAATAATCAGGGAAAACAATTTAAAAATAATTGAGAAGAAGATATTACCTAGTAAAGATTTTTCCCACAGCACTACATGAATAGAATGTGTAAATGATGTTGCCCTTCTGGACTTGTTGAGGTCCCAGAGTATTGTTTTGACTTTTAAGGATTTTCCTGTCTTTTCATTAGATTTTGTTGGCTTCTATTCTGTCTTAATGCAATTCAGAATGTCAATAGGTATACTCATATATTTCTGTGAGCCTTTAGGAATAATGGTAGGATTAAAATTCAGAAATCATGTGATGCCTTAATTATTTTTGTGGGGTTTTGTTTGTTTGTTTGTTTTTTGTTTCGTGTGTGTTTGGAGGTGTTTTTTTTTTGGGGGTGGGGTTGTTTGATTTGTTTTGGCTTTTTAATACTATGACACTTTTCACCTGAGCACTTACGCAAAATTTTAAGTTATTTCACAGTCTAGGAGATGAATTTTGTGCAGAAGTCAGTGATTGATTTACAATGCAGTTTTAATTTTAATTAGTCCAGCTTCCTTGAGTGCAGCAGTATGATCAGTAAGAGATTACATTGATTGCAAGAATGTGGGGCCAGCCGATGTCCCAGCATCTCCTTTGGGCCTTTTTTGAGGCCTGTTTTCAAGGCTTTTTTAAGAGAGGATGTTGTGTTCATATTTTTGGGGTCAAAAATCGTAACAAAGCCATGTAATGGAAGAAATCTCCTATTAAGTTTTTTCTTTGTCAGTTTTATGAAGTTTCAAGTGACATCCATGCCAAATGTGCTTTGAAGTGCTACAACAGGTAGGGTTTAGTGTATACAATAAACACTTTGTCCCATGAGCCACAGTTTTACATCAGGGCAGCAGATGACTTGCTAGTCCCCTGCTGCCAGTCCAGATGTTCTCTCCAGCTCAGTTTTCTGAACTGCTGGTGGAACAGCTGATTATAGCTCAGTACTTTTTACTTTTTTTTCTTAATTTTAATTCAATTTTTCTTCATGTGTGTTAGAAACTGCCATAGCTCAGAAACTGCTTTTAACCTTGCTGTAAGTGCTGCAGAAACAGGGCAGCTGTCAGGTGTTTGAGCTTGTGTCTTTGTTCTGGTGTAGGTGGCCTCTTCCCCAGCTTGCCCCTCCACAGTGGGGTGGGTCACCTGAAGCTTTTTTCCCCTGGTCCTGTGGTCCAGCCTAGGGCAGGTGTCTCAGGTGCTCTTTTGCATCTAAAACATCCACCTGTGTTTGGATGCTGAGAGAGTGGCCTTTTCTGCCACCCAGTGTTTAAATTCTGCATAAACCTTACTCTGTATATTCTAAGGGGAAAAGATCCCCTGATGTTGCTTCGGGATCTGACTCTTTAAAGACTGTTTATCTTCTAACATCTTCAGCAGCTCAGTGTTTAGTTCTTCCTTAAACAGCTGTTATTCACCCAAATTGTTTTTTCTTTTCTTCTGATTGCCTACTTTGCCAGTCTTTATCTGCCATTAAGGTGATGATAGTAGGTGGAATTAACTGGAACATAAATCTTTCAGAGTTTAGTGTTTGGTTAGTAAGGTACCTGTCTGGGCTCATAATTCTATAAACATAGCTCAGAATATTTTTGGTTTTGTTTTCCTGCAATTCAGTGATGAATTCTAAATATCAGTGGAGTTAAGGACTTGTTGCCTTCTTTGGGAGCATCCTCATGGTTTGTAACAGTTTTCAGGATGAAATGGATTCGCTGCTACTCTTTATTGCTTACATCATTAGCATTTTAAATAGATTTCAGCTGATACTCTGGAGTACCATGGTATTAAAGATTCTGGTTCCTTGCCTAATGCTCTTAAGGAAAATTGACACATGAGCATGAGACAGAGACAGCAGATAACACGTTGTGTCTGTTCCTGCCATCCACCCTAGGGGCCCTTTATTGACGCACGTTGTAGAGTGCAGAGATTTGACTGTAAGCTTCATGCACACAAAGGATAGATGGGATTTAAAGGCTACTATGACACTCATTGCTTCTGAGATGACACCTGAACAGACTCTGCTGGCCAGGCAGGCGTCAGTCAGCTGGGAGAAAGGAGATTGCCACTACTTGTCACAGACCCTTGATGGTTCTGGATTGTCCTCTTCACTGTTTTGTGCCTTTCCATGATCTTCCTTTTGAATCCTAGTGCTCCTAACAAACCTGTCTGTAACTGTTTATTTTCTAGTTCTAATCTAAAGACTTTTCAGGTTTCTCAGCTAAGGAATTTTCTTAGAAGCGTAAGCTTAATGTTTTGAGCACAGTTTGGAACACAGGAAGAGGAGAGAGCAAAGCAAGTAGGGGTAGCTTGAACATAATTAGCGAATCATATCCAGTTGACTTCCCAGAGTGTAAGACCTGAAGCTTTTTCTTCTGCAGCTTCTGATTTAGCCAGGTGCAGGTGGCATTTCCCCAGCTCCATTTCCAATGCCCTGCCATGGTTGTCACAAATGTGTTTTCGTTTGTGAAATGAGAATTTTTGGCCATAATTCCAGCTAGACTAAAGATAATGCAGTGAGAGTTGACCGTGAGAGAGGTTCTCAGTCATGGGATGTCTTTTTGGTATATTGTCGATTCTAGGGTAATTACAATAGAACAAGGATGTAAGTTGTGTTTCATTATGTAAAACATAAAGCTGTGCTGTTTTTAATTCATTTGCTGCCAGTCTTCCTCTACCAAATTAGTTTAGGAAAGCTCTGTATTCAAAGATCTGCATAATATGCGTTGGAATTTCATTTGGCTGGCAAAGATTATTTCTTAATGACTGTTTTAAGGAAGCACTGCTTGCAGCATAATAGTGAGATTTTTATTCTTCCCCTCACCCTTCATAAATGTAATTATTTTGATTAAAGATTGTTTTTTAAAAACAGTCTGCCAATGATCCTTAGCGCTCTGTTTCTAATAGACTGGATTCTGATGGTGACTGTGTCAGTATAAAAATACTTTATAGAATTTAAACCTTAAAATTGAGACATTTCATGCCCAAAAAATTGTTTCTTTTTGTTTTCTCTTCTTTTAGTCATCATTATAAATGATGACTAAAGTGTTTGTAAAGCAAACACTTACAAGAATGGGGACATTGCAGTCTACAAATTGCCTTTTTTGAAGGGAATGATTACTGAAAGCATTCACAGAAGAGATGATACATAGGAAAATACTGCAATGTAATTGGAAAAATTGAAATAATAGTGCAAAAAATAAAAGTTTGAGCCATGATTCTATAATTTATAGTACATGCAGTCAAGAGCTGCTGTATAATTGCTTTACTTTTTAATTTTTGAAGTTTTTAATTAAACAAGCTTAATTGTTTTACTGTACTTTGGTATAACAGACTGTGAAGCTTTAAATCCATAGGTGCTCTAAAACTGAGAGCTTCACATAAGATTCCATGTAGCTTTCTTTGAAGTGTCCAGTTTCCATAATTAACCTCCAACATAGCATTCAAAGCTTTGTGTGAAGTTTCAAAAATGCAGCTGCACAGAAAGTGGTACAGCAGTAAAGCAAGATACTGAAATGTGAAGAAAGACACACTGAAAAGTTGCAGTCAATTGTTCTAAATTTTGTCAGGTAGCACAGTTTGAAATACAGAGGTGACCACTTGTAGCCACTTAAATTCAATAATATCTCGAACAAATTCAGCGACACTTAGGTGAAGTTGATTGTGGTATTTCAATAAATATCTAAAATTAGCTAAGATTCAACACATTGCAGGGGATAATTTTGCATCAGTCTAAATGGAATAATGATGTTGCATTTAGTAATCCACACTTGAATTGGCAACTTCCACAGCATTCTTAAGTGATTGCTGCAGCAGTTTACATGAGCAGCATCTGTTGTGAATAGAAGATTGTGCTGAAGAAGAGGCTGATGGTTGTATAAGTTTGAGAAGAATCCACAAATTAAATCAGGGATGTTGACTTTCTTCTAATAGGGTTTTATCCAAAGAAATTCAAGGCTGGAGGAAAATTAGGCATGGTATAACTCACAGAAGGGAAAGAAGATGGAAATATTAAGACAATTGTTGGGGGTTTTTTTGATTCTATTATGTACATGTTGTATAAGGCACAGATCCACTTATCATGCATTTTTTGGAAGCTCACTGTAAAGAGCATAAAATAACTAACTTGGGGAAAAAAAATCAATTAATGGCTATGTCTGCAAGGTAGCAAACAATAAAAATGCTGTAGCATTTCCAAAAGTCACTAGTGTATGTATGGACAACAAATCAGAAATAATCTGCAAGTGATGATGTTGATCTGATATATTACTTAGAGTTTTGGGAGTTTTGGAAGGGATGCCATGTTTTCTTGAGAGCGGCATAAAGACAAAAGTTCCTGCCTCTGGAAGGTGACTAGAAGTGGAGATAGAGAGCAATGCACACAACCAGGGCAGCCTGCTGCTTCAGGGAGTAGCTATCCCTCTAACAAATTGCTTCCCACCTGTAGCCACTGACTGAGATTCAGCTTGGGATGGGACTGTTCTCATGATAGCATGCTAATATTTAGGGAATCTTTATAAGGACATACTGAGCTGTATATAAATGTTTTCTTTAGGGCTTATTTAAATGCCATAATGATTTTGGAACTGTTGTTGCTGAAAGAAATTTTGTTAGAGTTCATACTTAAGAAATTATTGGCGAAATTGTAAAGAAGATTTAAAGAAATGGTTCTACTGCTCCATTATAATAGTAATGGATGGACAAGGAGCAGCTTTTGGCTCTGTTCTGGCTGATGTAGTTACAGGACAAGTCAGAAAAACTGAAATGGTGTATCATGTCAAACATGTCCTAATGAATGAGGATGATACTCTAGTAAAAGCTTTATCCCTGAGAGCAAAGCAAATCATTCCATACCAGGTCATTAAAAAGAGTGGTTTGTGGTGTTTGGGTTTTTTAAAAGCATACAGTATTTCCTTGGCTATTTTCCCCATGGAATTGCTTTGGGTCTCCTCATTGATAAAGGGACTCTTTACCCAATACTTGTATGTATCTATATTACAATTCCGTGTCAGCTCTTGAAAACTGGTATAAAGTTATTTGGAGAAAAAGAGAAATTAATTGCCCGTTTGATTAATTAATAGTTTAGGTCGTTGACACAAGTTTTTCCAAGTTATTTGACAGCAATTAATGAGTTTTTTTCAGGCAGAGGAAAGCAAGAGTACAAGTAATACTTTGGAGACCTTACCCCTTGATTTATTTAGTGTTACTGCACAATAATTAAGTCCTGTCAAGTGTAGTTTTAAGGATAGATACATGTGAACTAATAAACAAGAATGAAAAAGCACACCCATAGTCACTATTATGTGCTCTTGTAATTTTTTCTGTAGGAGACGACTTAATTTGTTCAAACAAAGAGCTGAGTATTAATTTCTCTGGAGAATTATCAAGTAAAACTATGGATTTTTTTTTTTGTTTATGTAATATATTTAGTCATTGCACAAAGAGTGTTTAACTGAGTATATTTATCAAAAGGCTTCACAATGAAGAGAATTCTCTTTGCAGTCTTTATTTTTATCCTTTATTCCTTTAAGGTTTGTGAAGAAAGTAAAGTAATGACTTTTGTCACTTTCCTGATTAAATAAACACCTTAGATTGCATCTTCTTGGCTGCAGGGATTTATGTAAACATCATAGAATTTGTCATTTCATGATATGGAATGAAGCTATTTTCCTTTCTCCCTGTCATAAAAAAACAAGTTGGACTGTACAGCCTGTGTTTTTAACCCACAAAACTTCAGAGAAATTGTCACTGTTCTTTGGTTTTTTTTCTTCAGTGCTTCAGCGTCATTAACTTTTTTTCCTCTTGCTGTTTCTATTTAGCAACATTTTGATTGCAATGTAGCCCACCTCTGATTAGGGCTTGATATTTTAGAGCACCTTTTAGCACAGGCTTATTATTAGTAGTATATTTAAATTTTCTTAGACAGTTCTCTGGTAGAGTGACAGAGAAATTGGTGTCTTTTGAGGAAAGAACCCATTTCTTGTTAACCACATCTGGAAGTGGAATGAGTACAGTATTACATTTTCATACCCTGACCTTTTGCCAAGCAGGTGGAAGCCGTGCTAAATTCCCCCTTGTCTTCCCTCCCTTCCTTTCTTGCCCAAAGGCAAAAGAAAAAAAAAAAAAAAGTGGAAAAAACCATTTAAGTTACTGTTTCACTTGTTATGACACCAAGTTAGTCAGGCTGATAAATAATAACAATAATAAATAATAACAATAATCAATAGAGTTTTTCACACAAAGGAAATATATGTACTGCACTGGCTTCAAGTGTCAAGTTTGTCTGAATGACATTTTGTCACTGTAAGTGTAGCCACAGCTACGAGCAAAAAACATTTTTTTATTATGAGTTATCTAATTTAAATAGAACAGATTTATTTTACTTTATTTAGTTTTAAATGGACTAAGCTTGGACATTGAGAAACAAGTTCTAAAAGTTGAAGTTTAGGGAACCAAATAGCATAATCTTTTGAAATGCTATATGTATAGCTGGTTTTAGGAATAATTACTCGGTGAAATTTACTTTTTCTTGTTGAAATTTAACTCTTGTCTTTAAGATTTCATAGATAGTTTCTGTGTTCAAAAAATTGGTGAATTGGAGTAATTAGTCAGTCGAACACTGGAGGAAAAAAATATCCCAAAAGATTTCCATTGCTATTTCTCCTCATTTTCTGATTTGAGTCTTCAGTGTTTATTACCCAGAATTTTTAAACTATTCACTACCCTGAAATCTAAAATTCTGTTTTTTTCTTCCTACAAACTACTTAGGGGCTTATAACTGTTCTAGGGTGGATGTTGAAGCCCCATAGGTGATTAATCAAGTGAATACTTTTTGGAGAGGAAAAAAAGTTGACTACAAACCACTAAAATTTACATTATGAATGGTTCCAGGCTTCCTTTGCCACCATCTTCTTGGATAAGGGCATTGGAAAAGATGAAAATCTACTTTGTTATAAGAAATTTCAAGGTAATTATTTTGCCATTGGGTTAATTGGGGAGGAAACTGAAAGTCTGTCAGGAAATGGGAAACAGCTTGCAGCTGGATGTTCTTTCTAATCCTTATCCAGCTAAGAAATTGGCTGAAAAAGGTGGTGACTTAGAGAAAGCAGTTCAAAATAGCATTCTTATAAACTCATTAACTGTGTACTGGAAACAGGAAATATTTTGTAGGTTTCACCAACAGTTGCTCTTAGCACAGAACTGTCCTCACCCAAACTTGGAAAACCAGAAACATTTGATTAGAGTCTGAGGCTTGAGCAACTCATTTGCCAACAATGCTAGACTGTCAACATCTGCAAGGGCAAACTTGTTTTAAACTATTTCAGAGAATCTTAGCTTTAGTTTTCTTTTTATCCTGTCATGGTCTAGACAAGAAAACTTGTTTTCTATAATATTATGAAGTTTCCATTTCAGATACATTTTAATTAAAAGTTACCAGTATTCTGCTACCACAAAGCCAGGATCAGTAATACTTGCACTGAAATATGATCTGAAATAGAGAATATCTGTAGTAGGTAAATAGTTGATTTCATTTCAGTTGAAAATCGTGGCTTTTCAGTAAAAGACCTTAGTGTTAAAAATAAACACATATTTCCAGTGCATGAAATATACTGGTAGATTAATGTTTCCAAATGGAGATCAGTAACAAGCAGTGTCCCTAAGGAACATATTGGGACTGAACTTTGTGGATGGGACCAAACTGTGGGGTGTGGCTGACTGGCTTGAGGGAAGGGATGCAGCACAGGACACAGGTAGCAGGACATGGAACAATGGTTTTAAGCTGGAAGGGTAGATTTAGATCATAAGGAAGGACAGAAGAACAAAACTTCATGGGGAGAGTGATGAGACACCAAAGAGGTTGTCCAGAGAGGCTGTGGCTAAAATACATACACATACCTCACAAAATACTTTTTTTCTGTTAACATATACCATTATTCAACCTAAAACCTTCTGCTATCTTACTAAACATATTTTTCTATAATCTTAAAATTTGTCTAAACTAAAACTTGAACTATTATTTAATATCCTTTCTTACTATGCTAGTATAACATTTTTCTTTTTTCAAACTTTGTAGTTACAGCTAGTTCTCTATTTTTCCTGTTTATAATACATACTTTTCTAACTATATAAAAAACTTCTTACCTTTACTAGGGATAAAGGGATGTGACTAGATAATCCCTAATGTCCTGTTGGACACAGATCATTCTGTGATCTTGTACAAGATCTCATGCACTAACCTGTTACTGTAGAAGAACAAAAGTTGGTTTCAAACTATCAAAGGGTTCTGTTGCCTTGTTGTGTGAGTTGCCATCCCATTGTTCACTTCAAAGTGTGAATACGGTACTCAAAGCTTTTTTCAAATGTGGAGGAATGTGTTGTTTGTAAACAACTTTCTAAGTAAGCTTTAGGCAGTCAAATATGTTTTTTGTAATTTCTGTCTAGGGACACTATTTTCTCAATATTTTCAAGATACTATCTGAGTTTTTTCACTAAATTAGTGGGAATACAATTGAATACATTTTGTCACCTGTCTTTTGTGGAGCTTACCAATTTGGTGGTCAAAGAAAGATAGTGGGTATGTTAAAATGTGCTCAGGTTGCAAGAGGTTTTAAAATAGGTGCGTAATGCTTGGAAAATAAAATAATGAATAAAACAGAGTATAGCTGTGAATCAATACAAGAATAAGGTTATAGGTATTTATTCCAGAGATGATGCAAATAATGATTTTGCCATGTATTTTACGAAGCAAAGCTACAGTCACAATCTATCATAAATGTGTTTATTGTTCTCATATTTATCTTCATGAAGTACAAATTATATGGTTGAAATGACAGTACCTAGTAAGAAATTGAGATTAAAAACTAGGTGTCTCTGAATACAAACCTATTCTTTAGGTCTCTTAGATGAAAAAGTATTTATAAAACATACTGAAAGTGTATTTGCAAGTTCACAACTCTATTGGCACAGCCTAGTCTGAGCCAATATCTTTCTTTAATTACATTTTTGAAGAATGTAGCTTCAAAAAATGCAGGAAAGAGAGAAATACTGTGCTGTGCTTAAGGATGGATTCCTATTTAATATGAACCGTGTACTTGAGATCTCCTGTGATGGTTTGTGGAAATGCAGCAGCTTTGCATTTTGTGCTTCCTCAAAGAGAATGGGGACTGCTGCATGCCTTGGTCAGCTTTGCCAGGTGGCTGCTTCCCCTTGCAGATTCCCTGAATCTTGTGCCGGGGATGATCTTTGGCAGTCTTCAGGCTCTTCAAGCTTTCCACTGGAAATGTTTGTCCCTGAAAGTAATAATTCATTGTACAAACTTTTCTGCCCTCCATGCCATAGTCTGTCATGTAACTGAGCAGTCTCATACCACGGTGCTGAAAGGAACATTTTGGTCTGTATCCCCAGCAATTGCTGATGCTGAAGATAAAATCTGGAAGCATGAGAGGAAAGTAATCTAAGCCTCGTAGTAGCTAATATACAGAGTGAACTTCCCTTAGCCCCTGCTTCCCCAGGGTTAGAAATCAGTAGATTGCCATTCAAGACGTGGAGTCAGTGTCTCAGAAGCTTCCTTTGTTGTCTGGACTGGATGGTGACTGATAATGAACACTTTGACTCACCTTAAAATTTTCTTATCCTTGTCTAGATTTGGCATTGCTGTCGACTGTCTAGTTGGGATGAAGAGAAGAATGAACTTTCAGTCAATAAAATATAGACAGGCAGCTAAGTCTTCAGGGATTCAGTGTGCTGAACCATGAGGGTTTAAAGTAAAAAGATATTTAGGTAATATCTTCTGAGGTGGTGCCCGAGGTTGGTAAAATGCAAGAGTTTGCCCCTTTTTCAGTCTTCTTTATATGAGACTAACATTCCTTATGAGCTTGATTTTGCTATATAAACATAAAAAGCACCTGCCATGCTTTGTTGCTTGAGGATTAAAGTTTTGATTTGTGAATTTCAAGGTAATTACTTAAAAAATTTGTAGTAGGATGTGGATACTGAACGGTAGATTGATAATGTGTTGTACAAGGTATTGTGGTATAGAGGAACTTGAGCCTCACACATCTGCAACAACTGAGATTTGCCATTGTCTGTACAGAGAAAAGGTTTTTCAATCATCAGTGCTCTCTAACTTTCAGGAAAAACAGATATTTTATGATCTCTTTATACTAATCCTGGAATTTTCTCAGAGGCAGAGGTCTGGTCTTTCTTCACTTTTCTAGTGCTTTTAGTTGGGATTTTTCAAAATGTTCTCTTTTTTGAATAATTTTGCTTCTTAGCTGCCTAAATACCTGTTGCTATTCATTAGCATTAGAAAAGAAAATGCCCCGAATTCAAATTACACCAGTTTGAATTTGCATTTTGAAGGTGCAGGGATAATACGAATGCTTTTAAGATTTTTGTGTGTGAACCAGACACCTTCTCAGTGTCCCTTTAAAGTCACTTGTGTGAGCATAAATTAGGGAACCAGTATTTTAAAGCAAAGAAATGAAATTAGGTTTATAGAAAGCACTGTTTCAGGCTTTTAATAAGATGGCTTTGAGAAAGTAGAGCTTTGTCCAGGTAGTTAATATTTTTCTCACTACTAATGGAATGCATTCATTTTGAGTGTAATTTTGTTTTCCTATATAGGGAATAAATAAAGTTGAGGATAATTGTTGTCTATTCTTATACATGTATAGTATATTTCAGGGGAGAAAAAGCATCTCACAACAAAGCAGTTAAATCTCCCTTGACACCTGATTCTTTGCCAATCCCCATCCCAACTCTGGTGCTGTTTTCTGAGTAAAGTTCAGTTTAGTGGTTTGTTTAAAATCAAGTCGCCTGCCCTGTAGTGCTTTGTAGCTATTTGTGCACTACATTTAGACTTGTTTTGAAAGCAGACTCAGTGTTGAACAGTAAACTACTGTTTAATTATGGAAATCATGAATAGCATTAACTTGTATGCAAATTCTGACAATACATCTTTAAAGCTGTGATTTAGTTGTATTTTGTAGAGTAGCAAATTTTGTTTGTTAATATGCAGAGTTGATTATATGACCGAACAAACTTAATATTGTCTATGAGGTTTATTTTGGGAGAACAGAATTTTAAATAATCTCAAAGATTTTTATTTTATTAGTGTATAATTTACTTGGGTAGAATATAAGTGGGACAAATGCTAAGTTATTGAAATCTGAGCTGAAATCCATGTAGGCTTTATCAACATTTAAAAGAGTTTTGTAATATTTTTTGATATTTTCTCTTTTAAAATGTGTATGCCCTGCAGGCTGTCTTAAAACTGAGGTAATTGTCTTCAGTACTTACTTGGGTTTTTTTCCTTTCTATTTACCTCAGGAAACTCACTGAGCAAAAAGCATCAAGAGTATTAAATTTCATTACAATAAGTACATACCTGCTTTGCCTCCAAGGCTGTTCTTATATTCACATTTTGCAGGACATAACCTTTGCTGTGTAGTATTTGAATTATTGCTTCCATTTTATAGGGCAGATAACTGAATGCTTTATTTGATACTGGTTTACTCTTACCAAGTGTGGATAGGACTAGCCATAAAAATGTAAGCCTAGGACATGCTGCTTACTTGCACATTATTTTAAATCCTTGTATAGTACATAGTTCATTTGAGGAGAAATATTTTTTGTGCAAATGGTTTTTCAAGAAGGTCATGTGAATATATTTATAAACATGTTTAATTCATTGGCAAAATATGAGAGAGAGTTGGTGCAGAATTAACCTGCACAATTTTACAATGAGGTGTCTTTTCAAAGCATTGATCAAGTGTCTAAGCAATCAGAAATTGGGAAATTCTTGTTTCACCTTGCTGTATGGCACTGCTTGGTACCAACAGAGGGAGTAGCATTCTGAGGGGAAAAAAGTTAAAATATTTTCATGAGCACTTCAGAATTACTGCTTCTATATGAGTAAACAGTGTGCCTATTTCTAAGAACTCATTTTGCCAAAGTACTCATTGAATATAAGTCTAATAAATGCATAGTGCTATTATATTGTTTACAGCATGTTGAAAAAAAACAAAAAACTTTCTCCCTTCATAGCAGTGGACTTTGGGGATTAGGATTAATGGTTGCAGAAAGACTGTTGTCTGGTGTGGCACTCCAGAATTCCAATTTTAACTAAAATGAAGAACCCTCTGCATCTTCAAAGCTGCTGCTCTAGTTTGTTCTCAAAATAAACCAAGCCAAACAAGCTGCATAATAACCAGTGTTCTACTTATTAGAATTTTTAAATAGAAAATTGTAAATACATAAAACATAATGTGGATTGTGTATAATATATATTAGTATGGTTGCTATACATATATATAAACATATACATACATATATATTTATATACACGTACATACATTCATATATATATACATATATACACATATACATATGTGTATATATATGTACATATATATAGACACATACACATAGTGTGTGTATATATATATGTGTATATATATATATATATATATATATATATATATATATATGTAAAGCCAGACTGTTTCTCCTGTGAGAAATAGCTGAGAGAACTCAGCCTATTTAGTTTGGAGAAAAGAAGGGTCAGGGGAGACCTTACTGGTCTCTACAACTTCCTGCCAGGAGGGTGTAGCGTGGTGGGATGAGTCTCTTTTCCCAGGCAGCAAGCAGCAGAACAAGAGAACATGGTCTCAAGATCACTTATCTGGAAAAATGTCTTCACTGGAAGGGTGAGTGTGTGTGACAGGCTGTCCATAGGAGTGCTGGAAGGACCATCCCTGGCAGCATTAAATATGTGTGGATGTGGCACACACAGGGACATGGCTAGTAGTGAACACGGTGCTGTGAAGAGTTGTGCTCAATGATCTCGGAGATCTTGTCCAGCCTGAACCATTCTATGATTCTATATATATGCATATAATATGTATATTTGTCTGTGCTTTATGAAGAATTGAAGTTCTGCCCACAAAAAGGCACAGAAGTAATTGTGCAACCCTGCATCCAATTAATTTACAACTGTTAACTTTATTAGACTGAATGCTAATTTCTTTGTTTAGCAATTTTTTGATTGAATTTAGCCCAGTCAGCTGTTGAAATATTTGGGGATAGTTTGAGAAATAATGTTTTAGCAATTCGGTGCTCCTGTGTCTTAAGTTAATTAAACAGTGAGAACTGAAGCAGGCATATCATCATAAAAGTCTAGATTCTTATAAGGTCAGCAGTTCTCCAATTCATAGTAATAAATGCAATTCCTGAAGGTCAACATTAATATGGTTCAAAAATTACATCTTCAAACTGTATTAGGTGCAGCCAATATTATTTTTTGTCCATAGTGACAAAATTAACTGGTTTAAATGCATTGCTTGCATCTAAATATTTCATGTTCATCATGGACTGGAATTTAAAATGCTTTTGGTGAATCATTATTTTGCTTTTTTTGTTAGTATAGAGGAAAAAAGTGAATAACAAGTGTGTCTTATAAGCAATTTCACAGGTTTTCTGCTGACCTAGTATAGGAAAGTTGTTAAATGTCTCATCACCTCATGAAACTAGGTCATTTAGGGTAGATGTGCTCATTCCACTTTTTCAAACAAAAAAATCTGCTATTAATAAATGAGCTATGGACTCCAAGAGTGAAGGGAAAAAATCCAGCAATACTTCCCTGCAAAGACCTTCTTTGTTTTGAATGTCTGAGTGAATTCTGAATTAGATTTCTTACACTGTAAATCATTCTGTTCCTTAATGATGATACAGCATTAAAAAAGCTACATAATAGACTGTCTTTGGTCATGCATGCAATGAAAGAATTTCCTTACTTCTGATATATGCCAAAATGTGAGATTTTTTAGGATATAACTTAGGTATGGCTTTTTTCCAGAAGAAATTGCATTCCTGATGAGTGCTATCCTGTTTCCATATCTGCCTGTAAAATACAAGAATGAGCTGGTTTAGAAATGCTCCTGAATTACTGCTTCTGTGGTGGTTGTATCTCAATTATGTCTTTTCAATTTTGGCCTCTACTGGCTTTCTGCAAAGTTATTTGTTCTGTCAAGTTCTGTGTCTAAAATTGCTGCTCCCATGAACAAATATACTTGGATGAAAAATGATCCTCTGTATGGTTTGTGTGATTTGCATGTCTCAAAAAATCTGTTATTCTGGTTCATGTTTTGGAGCTGTGTAGGCATTTCTCTACAAGTCAATATGGCTGCTAGTACTTGGTATACTTCTTAAAAATTATCCTAAAGCTGAATTTTGTCCAAGTTTAGAATAAAATCACAGATGAAGTGTTTATTTATTTATTTATGGTCTTCTCTCCCATGTGCAATCAGATGCTTGGAAAACATCTGCTGCTCCCACTCAGGTTTTTGATCTCATAAATTTTCCAACTAATACTTTGGTGCAACAAATTCATCTTGTTTGTTTTTATTGTTGTCGCTTTTTCATCTAAAAGTCATTACAATTTATGTTCTTGCTGGTTCTCCATCTTTTCCCAAAGATCAATCTTCAATGCCAACAATGGTGGAAAAAATTACATTTGTTATCCATTTTGAGGTTTTTGTGTATGTTTTACAAATGTTCAAATCCTCTTCACCATCTTAAGGACTTTGGGGTTATAAAGTCAAGATGTTTGTAATGAGAAGAAATAACTTTTAAGTCTGGATAATGCTTGTAGTAATTAATGCACTCTTTGTGCATGCATTACCCTAATTCTGTGTGAGATACTAATTTTATTTGCTAAAATGCTGTGCTCTTTTCTCACAGTATTTAGCTTGCAGGAAATAGCTTTCTGTGAATTTCATGCTGAGTCAGAATAAGATACAGCAAACGTTTACACAAAATTGCTTTTTTGGTACCAGTTTGCCAGTTTTAGGACTTCTGATGATTTTCTATCCCTTTCAATATCAGAGCAATCTCAATCTTGTCCATTCACTGCAAACCATCTCACCTGAGAACTAATAAATATATGAAAGGTTCTTCAGACAAGCTCCTGAGATCTTCCCAGTGTCATGTTAACTTGTGAATTGTATGATTTGAAGCAGGGGAGTGTAGCAATGGAACAATAACCAAAAAAATCTTGTCATGTAATGCATGCCCAAGAAAGGTGTTGAACTGAGGGAATTCACAGTGAGCTGCTTCACATTTCCTAAATTTGGAGGTTTTGATTTGGTAGTAATTCTATCTTTATATGCACAAGTGTGTATTTCTGTGCAGTGCATGCAGAAAGAAGGGGAAATATTAAAATTCTATGGAAGTTAATAAGAATTGGCTACTTAGTGAGATCAGGATTTGACTTTATAGTGTGTCCATAGCCTCTTATCTTTTCTTGTAATACCACTTACTCAGGACTTAAAGCATCCTTCATATGAAGAAGTTTTTTGGAGGAAGGAAAATGGTGACATTTGTTTGTCAAAATGGAGTTTTTCCTTTTGTCAGAATTTCTTCCTGAAATTACTCTTTCTGATGTCTGTTAAATGCAATGTAGGAAGGGTCCCCTTCATTACCCTATGCCTACCATGTGCATAGGTAAATTTTGGTGTGGTTTCTGGAACATTACCCATTCTGTCTCACCCAGCAGAGGGTGGCTGGAGAGACCCTGCCTGCTCCTGGCCTTTTCTCTGAACAGAAACTTGGTAGGAAGTGGAGGTGTAGCTATGCTGGAAAACTGGTTAGAGAGAAATCATAACATTGGCAAGTGTTGAAGATGTGGGCAAAACCAGATTCACTACATCTTATGTTGGCTGATTGAGATGGGTGAGCTCTTCGGAGCTGTGGCTTGCAGGAGATGCACATGAGGGTGTCAGGGCTGTGCCGTGGAGGGCGAACAGTAGAAACAAGTTGTGGGTATCTTTGGAAGCTACAGAGACCAATGCCCAGTGAGAGGAGGTGATGAATACTAGGAAAACTGCTCATGAAACTATTGTATTCCTTAATATCAAAGTCTTTTCATGAATGTTTCCTCATGCTTGTTCATTTTGGAACCTCTTATATTTTGATTTCATCTCCATGCTTTGTGCATGTATGTGTGTTATATCACATTCCTGATGTTCCGAACTTCAAAATACACCTCCTCAACTTTCCCGTGGTTTACTTTTCAAAGTGTAAATTTGCAACATAGTAGGTGATTTGGCATTCTAGTGGTGACATATGATTTGTCACTAATTAGGAAGGGCAGTTTTTCAACAGCAGTTATGCCTAAAAATTGCTATAAATCCATAAAATCTTGGGGAGAAGTTCTTGCCTATTAAAATTTTATTTCCTTTTCTATAGCATCTTTTCCCACAGAGAGTAACCATCTTCAAAGAGGGAAAGGAAAATTACACCAGCAAGCATGAGTAGTAAAATATAATATATGTGTTCAGACACTATCCTGTTAGATGTCTATGTAGATAGTTGAGAGTTTTTACTAACCTCCTATCTCCAGTCTTAAGATTTGGTGCAGTAAAAAGGCAAAAGCTTAAAGACAAATCATTTTGGGAAAGGTTAATGAAAAACAGGGAAGAAGTCATTAAAATAGTAAAATGTACAGTACAAGTACTACATATGCAAGTGGAGGACATGGTGTAAGGAACTCTAGTTGATCCCAAGGTTTTTAAAGCTTAATAAATGTATTTCAGCTGGGAAGTCCTGAGATTCCTTCTGTCTAATTTGAGGATGTGGATTGAAGACTATCGCTTCGATGGATTCCGGTTCGACGGCGTTACGTCCATGTTGTATCACCACCACGGCATTGGTGAGCCATTTATCAGCTCTGATCTCAGCCCTCCTGGTGCAGCTCTGTTCCTCTAAAGTTCACTGTTTCTCAGGGTGGAAAAGGGCTTTAGCACAAGAGTTAGAGGGGCTTGTTGGTAGAGCTTGAAACTAGATGGGAAAGGGACAAAACCGGGCTTGATAGTGAGAAGCAATGGGAGGGCGCAACCAAAACATGAGGATGGATGCGCTAGGAAGATCCCTCAATCTGCTCCACAAGGTGTCAGCTGTAACAAACCGTGCTGGAAGTGTTTCTGTACCAACACAAACATGAGGAACAAAAAAAGAAGAGCTCAAAGCTTTAGCCCAGTCCCAGGGTTTTGACATGATTGGCGTAAGCAAAACTGGGGGGATGAGTCCTGTGGCTGGATGGGAGCACAACACAGCTGGCATAGGTGTGAAGATGATTCCTAAACAGGTTCAGAAGATTACTAAAACACCGGGGTGATTCAGGGTGTGATTCTGGGGGATGGTCCTGTACAAGGCCAGGCATTGTACTCTGATGTTAATGGGTCTCTTCCAGCTCAGGATATTCTGTGAATGATCAAAAAAATCCATGTTGGTTAATTTTCTTGCTTTGTTGCTATGAGGATAGATGGAAAATCATTAATACATTCTGCTTATAAAATGAAATATTGAGTGAAATAGCTGTGTTTTCTAAATAAAGCTTGACTCTGGCTTTTAAAACTTGTTGTCTTATTAGGCACAGGGTTCAGTGGAGATTACAATGAGTATTTTGGCCTACATGTGGATGAAGATGCTTTGTGTTACCTGATGCTGGCCAATCACATGATTAATACCTTGCACCCAGAATGCATAACCATAGCAGAGGTAAGATCATTTTGCCTTCCTCAGTGACATTAATATTGATTAGTTTGCTTTAGGATGTGAATTTCCTGTTAATTATCAAGTCACGCCTTGGGTACTCAAGCAGTGACATGAGCTGAAAAATATTAATTAGTGGACAGACTTTGCCTGGTGGGAAAAAACAACCTTAATATGCGCTCTGGGGATTTTCTCAGCATTAATAGATTATTAATTAATGTGACAGTTTCTTTTTCTTTTTTTTCTTTCATCACCTTGAACTTGTAATGAAAATTGTTTTTATTAGTTTATTGCTTGTGCATGATAGCCATTTGTCAGTAGTGTTCTGTGGTACTAAAGATTAACAGCCCTAATGATGTTTTGCATATTTTGAATTATATTGGTATATCTGACAATTGCCCTTCAAATTAAATGCAATAAACTTATAGATGTTAAGTATGTAGGGTAATTTAAATTTATTATTAAGTTTCTCCAGGTTTCTAAAGGAGTAAATATACTATATTACTTGAGTTTATTGAGATAAATTTTTTTGACTGAAAAATGTTTTTGGCACATGGAGTTTTTAAGAGTATGAAACAGCAGAACATTCAAAATTCTAATTTTCACTGATACTTTGTTTTTATCCAGAAGAAAAATCACTTAAACATGGAGGATTCTTTTCTGTTATCATGTTTAAATAATTCATTTTGTTTAGAAGAAAAAGTGATATCTGTCTGATACCCAGGGACTATATGGATTTCTAATAAAAGGGTTTGTGATGCTGAAGAGTTCTCTATCTTTAAAAAGCAAAATACTGCTTTACTTAATTTCTTATTTATGGCGAAGTCTTCTATCGTAGACAATCACTGCTAGTAGCTCAATGACAAGCTACCAAAACAGCATCTGGGGAGCAATCAGTAGCAAACTGGAGGTGATTTCATTGAGCTGTAGGCTTATTTGAAATTAAATCAGTTAATTTTCTAGGTAGTCCTAGATTATAAGCATTCCTACCAAAGAATTTCTGAGTTTAGTTGTCTTGTATTACCTGGCCTAAGAATTCCTTTTTTTTTAATAAGATGTGTCTTCAGTTTCTCATGCTTAAGTTGAGAGTGCTTCTTTTTCAATACATAATTTTCTGCCTCGGGAAGTCGCTACATGAATCATAGAATTGATCAATGTGCTTCATGGTTAAAGGAGAATTTCAGAATGAGAAACTATTGACATAATTGAAAATTACAGAAGACAGTGAAGAATGTCTGCTTGCCTATAGAATTAGTGCCATGTGAGAAAAATGTTTTTCTCTGGCCATAACTAATCATAATATATTCCCTAATTAATGTAATTAATTGATGATTTTACAGCTTTTTAATATTCTGTATATTCTGTCTTAGTAATTGCTAATTTTTTAGGTGTTACTGAGTATACGCTTGTTTTTCATTTTGGTCTTCTAAATAAAGCAGCGATTAAAGATCTTTATAATTGGAAGAAAAAATGCTAAGTAAAATTATGTCATGCTTGAAGTATTATAGACACAAACAGGCAAAGAAACAGTATGTTGAGTTTTCTATTTTTAAATGCAGTTCTTTTCAAACCTGGTATGAACAATTGCTTTGAAATTAGCTGTTTAATCATAGCATAATAGAATGGCCTGGGTTGGAAAGGAACTTAAAGATCATCAAGTTCCAACTTCCTGCCATGAACAGGGACACTTTCTACTAGCCCAGGTTGGTCAGAGCCCCATCCAACCTGGCCTTGAACAGGAATGGGGCATCCACAGCTTCTGTGGGCAACCTGTGCCAGTGCCTCACCATCCTCACAGTAAAGACTTTCTTCTTAATATTTAATCTAAACCTACTCTCTTCCTATTTCAAGCCATTCCCCCTTGTCCCATCAATACATATCCTAGCAAGATGTCCTCTCTGTCATTCTTGTGGGCTCCTTTCAGGTACTGGCAGGCCCCAATTAGGTCACCACAAAGGCTTTTTTTCTTAGGCTGAACAATCCCAATTCTCTCATCCTTTCCTCATAGCAGAGGTGCTCTATCCCTGATCATCTTCATGGCCCTCCTCTGGGCTGGCTCCAGCAGGTCCCTGTCCTTGCTGTGCTGGGAGCCCAGAGCTGGATGCAGCCCTGCAGGTGGGCTCTCAGCACAGGGGAAGAATGCCCTCTCCCTCCTGCTGCCCACTTTGGGCACAGCCCAGGACAGATTTGGATTTCTGGGCTGCAAGAGCACACTGACGTGTCCAGCCCACCAGCATCCCAAGTCTTTCTCAGTGACTGCTCTGGATCTGTTCACACCCAGCCTGGATTGATAAACAGGGGTTGCCCCAAGCCAGGTGCAGCCCCTGGGACTTGTGTCTTGCTAAACTCATGAGGCTCCCATGTGCCTGCTGAAATGGGTTCCCATACAGACATCACTTAGAAATGTGATTGCTGTCTGAATCCAGCATGCTTGGCCATTCCACTGCCAAAACCCCCAACATTTTGGCGGTAACACCAACCATGGAGCAATGTATGAATAAACTCAGTCCATCCATTCCTTTCAATGTTATTGCCTTCAGCTAGAGTTAGAGAGGAGAAAAGGGCTTCTGCCTCAGCTTCCTTTTCCAACTGTCTCAAGGCCCTGAAGTCCTTTTTGATCTCTCTTGGATCACATGTTGTCACTTCATTGCCTCCTCTGTGGAAGATCAGTAATGTGTTGCAGTCTGAGGGCTGTACTAGGCTAGGAAGTTTCCTGGTAGAAGTACATTAAGTACATTTGATCTACTAAACAAACTATTTTTTTTTGTGTCCAGTTAAAATTTGTATACATGGATATAAATGCTGTTAAATTTGGAACTTTACTTCCCAAAAATCTGGCTTTAATTATTTTGTTTTAAGTAGATGGGACTTGCTTAAATCTCAGACTTGGACGTCCTCCTGACTGGCATCGTGGCATTATAGAAATGGCTTTTGTTTCATATCATCATGTCCTGTATAACCTAGAGACCAAGAGTCTGTGTCTATTCTTTCTGACTGATTTAGGAGAGTTTTTGAAATTTTTATCACATCTAAAACTTTGTAAAAAATTTCCACTTCACTTTTTTTTACAGCGTGTGGAATATGGACACAGTTTTCTGTGTGATCCAGTGGCTGCTGACTGACGGGGGATAATTCCCTCCTTTGATCTCCTGGCTGTGCTGCTCACACAGCCTGGCATGTGCTGGCCATGCCATCCCTGCTGCCAGGCCTGGCTGCTGGCTTGAAGCTCAGCTTGCTGCTGAGCCCCAGCCCTTGCTCCCCAGCCTGGCTGGCCCAGCCCCTGTGGATGCAGGAGGTGGCACATCCCACGGTCAGGATTAGCTCGGTGACATTCTGACATTCTGTGTGACATTTCTGCTGATTGAGTCCTCCAGCCAGTCCCTCTGGATGGCAGCCCTGCCTTCCACCCCTGGGATGCCATCCATGAGCTTCCTGGTGATCTGGTTGATCTCCTCCCTTATGTTTGTGTATGACTTGAAGCATAAATATCTTTTTTCACTATTCCAATGCAGAAATTGGGTTGAAAAAAAACTGGATTGAATCCAGCAAATCAGAATGAGCTTCCTAATTAAGCCCTGGTGCTAGTCAGTATTAATTCCATAAAATTCCCTTGTGTAGATGCAAGAGGTGTTTGTTAATCCATAACTGCTGTTAGTGAGAAGCCATTCCCCCACAGAAGTTAATAAAATTGAGTGCTGATGGATATTTTGCAATTGTTAGAGACTTGCATTTTCTGTTCAGATAACTTTAGAAAAGAATGCTGCATGATAAAATTGCCTAACAACATGGTGAAATATATATTTTGAGAACTTGGAATTACAAATTTAAGAGTAATCAGCATCCATCAATATGGAACTGGAAAATTATGCAGTAAGAGCATGTCACTTCCAGGACTAGCTGGATCAATAGGTTTTGTTTTGAGAAAAGAGTAGAGATTGTATTTTTCTTCCTTAGTGCACTTTATATTTAACCTTATTTTATGCAATTCCTTATGCAAAATATCAATAAACAAAATGAAGGTTTAATTTGTCTTTTGTTGACCACTTTGTACTTTCTATTGATTACTTGGAGCTCCAGAGAGCTAATTATTTCAAACTCTACATCTACTGAGGTCTCTTCCCATTTAAATATTTACTGTATTAAAGTATTCTGAGGCAGAGTGTGTGATGAGAAAAGTCATAATGCTTTTCTCTGTAACTTTTGTATTCAAACAGCCCATCTGGGTGTAGTTATAGCCGATTTAAATTTATTCTTTTCTCCCTTAAACCAGGTCAATCTGTGAAGCTGCTTCTGGAGTGTTTGTATATCGGCGTTGCTGGTGGGAAATATGCAGTGATATTTGCAGTGCTGTGGAAATGATGTTGTGGGTGTTTGATCTGTTCCAGGATGTTTCTGGAATGCCAGCTCTCTGTCGGCCTGTGGCAGAGGGAGGAGGGGGCTTTGATTATCGACTTGCCATGGCCATTCCAGATAAGTGGATACAGGTGAGAACTTGAAAATTACATCCTGCTCTTCAAAGGGGGATGCTCCTCTGTCAGTGCATACACATAAACACTTCTGAATGCTGCTGACAAGTTTTGCTTTCTCTTATGGTTATGTGCTATTGAAATAAATTTTGACAGGCTTGAGCACAGGTATTAGAGGCTGAAATGAGAGCTGTCAGATGTTATGTAGGTTTCAGGTGAGGAAGTTCAGGAGCTGGGATTCACACTCCAGCTGATAATTGTTTTCTTAATACAATATACATAAGCTCAATTTCTTTGAAATGACCTGTGCCTTGCAAGAGCTGTAGAATGTGTTATCTCTATTGAATGTGAGCATGTAGATAAAAAAAGTTAACCATATGCATATAAATATATAAAAACAAACAAATCACTCCAAAAACATGAACTGAACCCTCCTGATGCTGGGCATAGAAATTGGCATAGACCTGAAAGTTTAAACAAAGTAAACCTAGGTGAATTACACAAACACCTGCAATTGGTACAGGGGGTTACAAAGCTGAATAATATAAATCTGGGATAAATTCTGACTACAATAAGGATTTATATCACTTTTTCCTTAATATAGAGAATCAAAAGAAAAGGCATAAACACTAAATGATTTGAAAACCCTTCTAGTGATGTTTTAGAGAACATTTTCCAGTTAAATGAAATATTGCACCCACATCCTTTGGGATGTCACAATGATCTGAAAACAAATATTTTATATGACCATTAATGCTTCAATCAATACAGTATGGAGCTAAGAATAACAACAAAAAAATTAGCTTACCTTCAACATCTTTGAGTTTTGTAACTAGGAGGTAAAGGGCCAATTGAAAAACAGTTTCAAGCCTCTTTTCAGAAGACAAATTTGTCAGCTTTTCCAACAGAGACACCATCACTAAAACTTGGAATATGTAATTTAGACGTTTAGGTCCTGGAATGCAGTAAGGGCTCATTTTCTTTTAACAACAAGTACCTAATTGTGATGTTTTGTGGGTTTCTTGGAGTTTTGTTAGTTTGTTTTGTGTTTTGTTCCTTAACTTACTTGAGGGCAGGCAAGATGAGCAATTTCCTAGGTAAGCAAAATGCAAGTGGCCAAGTTCATGTTACACAGGAAAAAAAAAACCCAGACCATAGAATTTTACCAGTGCAAAAAAATTTACAGTCTAATTTAACAATCTTTGATATAGTCTGCTTCATTTAATTCACAATACTTGGCTAGAAAACATAACTGTCCTGCAGCAAATGCTTTAAATGGAGAAAATGTCAGTTTTTCCAGCTTAAACAGGCACTTGACATGGGACAGGATGGGACACTGATGGGATGTTGAGTGCAAATCAGTTATTATTGGCAATGTACAAAAACTTAGTGTGATGTAGACAGGAAGCTTCTTGCCAAAGAAACTGCAAATAAGAGACGAGAGTAGACATGTGGAGTTAGAGAAAGAAGTGATGCCACAGTTTGTTACCACGTTTCATGAAGGGAAAAATAAAGCTGAGATGGTTGGAAAGGAGAAGTTCAGCTACTCAGTTTATCAGTTGTTATCAAACTATCCTAGACTGCTTACTGTCTCTCCAGTTTTTAAGCACATACCTGTTAATAGGCAATTTTCTGGGCAACTTGCTAAAGTCAGTTTGAACACTGAAGAATCTCCAACAGATTCCATGAACTAATTCTAAGGAATCTGAAAAAGTAAGGAAGATAAACTGTTTGGCACAGCAGTGGTTGTACTAGTTCTGATTCAAGATAGATGTAATGTGATGTACATGTGACATGATGCTACATAGGGACCTCAATGTGTTCAGAGCCAGAATTTACGGACTTAAAAAAATCAACAAAGGAGGAAATAAAAGCCTGTTTAGGAGTATATGGGCAGTTACAATTATAATGTTAACTTTTACGGTGTGATATTGGCCATCTTGGTGCTATTGCCTTTTTATGACTTCTATTTTTATGTCTTTATATTTGTGTGTGCGTTTAAGTCATTGTGATCAATGAATGTCTAGAAAGTGGTGTACAAAAAAAAAGAACAAACTAACACTGAGATTGAGCTAGATTTAGCAGAGGAAGGAAATAATGTGATATGAAGCAGAAAATTCCTATTAATGGGATTCAATTTAAATTGCTAAAAATCAGGAGGTAGCACCACACTGCCAAAGCTTTATTTGGAAGCTCCCATATGCCAGGATGGCATTTCCTGATATTGTGAACCAGGTAGGTCTGTGCCCACATATTTTTTCCTTGGTTTTGGTGCAGTGCTCTCTTGCAGGTCCTATCAATCACATTATCTCATGTATCAGAGGATTCATATAATAAATGGCAAATTCTGTTGTCTGAGCTTCCTTGGGAGGTAAAGGAGAAACGAGGTATCCTAGGTATTATATTTATGTGGAAAAGTTGAAAAGAAAGAGACGGCTCTTTGGATTATCAGAGAAAGCTCATCACTTCGAAACTTGGGAGCATGAGAATACAGTTCACAATCCATTGGAAATTTCTGTGCCAAGATAATGTTACATGTTTTTAGTTAAAGCAATTTTCCAGTGATCTTTCTTTCATTTCTGTAGATAATTAAGGAGCTGAAAGATGAAGACTGGAACATGGGCAATATTGTGCATACATTGACAAACAGACGGTATGAAGAAAAATACATTGCTTATGCAGAGAGTCATGACCAGGTATTTTCAGCTGTTTGTTTGTTCATAACCAAGTAAAGAACTTGTTAGAAGTTTGATGGTTTGCTTTGTTTTTTTCAATGAGAAATGAGTTGAGGAGGATGATAAGAATTTCAGAAATGGGTAGATTTGGACTAGTGTTCTTTTTTTTGTACTTGGTTTGTTTGTTTTGTTTAGGTTTTTTGGGGAGTTTTGGTTGGTTTTTTTGTTTGTTTTTTTGGGGTGTTTTTTTTTTGTTTTTCTGTGTTTTATTTTATGGTCCTTAATTTTAGTAAAAGAATCTTCCCTGGAGTGCGCAGGTATTATTGGCTTTCAGTTTTGGGTTTTTTTAAGGAATGAATCAAAGCTTCTTATTTTGCCTGCTGTAGAAGACAGGAAGGTGTATAATCCATGCAGTTGAAAACCCTGTTTCCATTAAGTAAACTGGAACACTACTTCTGATAAGCATAAACAATATGCCAATTTAAGAAATTTGTTTGTGCCTTCTTTTGCCTTCATGAAAGTCTTTCCTCTCTGGAAGAATTGAAAACATCCTCTTTTGAGACCTAAATGAAATATGCTGTAAGAGTTTGGTTCAAAGCACAGCAATTATAATAGTTCTGTGTGTGACAAAAAGAAAAAGTAATGATGAGTTTGGATAACACTCATCTCCCACAATCTTTTTAACCCTTGTTTCTGAAGAGTCAGAAAACATGTAATTTGGGAATTGTACCATTAGCATCTTTAAACCTTTCATTAAAAATTTATTTTTTATTTAATGACCTATCTTTCCTTTATATAATAGAGGTTGATATTCCATTTCCTGTACTTTCTGCAATAAATGTCAACAGAAATATCCAAAACAAGTTGTATATTTTAAGAAGAGAATTCTGAGTTTTCAACTCATTTTGTGTGCCAGTTTACACTCTAATCTCAGAGTCTGTTACAGTGTTCATTTGATGCATGATCCTTATAAAGGACTTCAGAAATTACTTGGAAATATATATTATGCTGTGATAAGCTGCTTTCATCAAAGATGGTTCTTCACCCTAAAGCACAGCATATAACATTCCTGTTGCTGTTCTTTTATTTCATCGTGACTTTTAGCAATTGGGTTTTCCATATCACTTTGCATTTTCTGTTCAGAATGTCATACTTAAGGAAAAAAAGATCTTATTATTTTTAATTTCAAAAACCAAACAATGATTACAGGTCTGCATCAGGCTGTTATATGAAAAGTAGGCTAGAGAAACAAAAAGTTTGGATAAAATTCAGCCTGAAGATGCCTCAAGTGATCCATGTGAGGGTACAATCCTGGTTTCTTATATGTTGTAATGGGCTATGAGCTGACTGCTGCCAGTCAGAGCACAAGGCCTTTTGGTTATAAGAAGGGTGTGAAAATAGCAACTCCAAATCTAATAGCTGTCAAAAAAGCAGATGCAGTCCTGGAATTACTGAATGGAATAGAGCAAAGAGCACAATCAGCATGCCACTGCAGTCTTTCCTGGTTTGTGTGCATCTTCAGTGTCGGAGACAGGTTTGGTCCTGTATTTTAAAGGATATAAAGCATAACTGGAAAAAAAAAAAAGCTGTGGAGAGGAAGAGCAGGTGAAGATTGATTTTTCATAAGAAAAAAAAACTAAACAGAATAAGATTCTTTGGGGCAGCAAAGAGATCATTGAAGGGGGAAATATATCCATTTATAAAATCACAGCTGCCACAGAAAACATGAATAGGGAAACACTTAGCTGCTCTTCCAATGGAAAGATTAGGGGATATTAAATGGCACTAACAAATGCCACATTCTGAATCCAGAAAATAGTTGTTCATTGCAATCTTCAGTCTTGTCATAGGAATTTTTTTTTCCTTTAAATAGAGTATTTTTTTACCTGAGGGAGTATTACAGCGTCCTGAGTGGGTCGCTGAGGGGTGAGAGAGAGACAGTGAATCTTGTTTCTTGATCAGAAGGCTGGATTTATTGTTATATAATATATAGTACATTATGACTATACTAAATAGAATAAAGAGCGAAGTTGCAGATGCTTGCTAGAGCTAAGAATAGCAAGAAAGAAATCTATATCCAAGTTGTGTCCAGGGACTCGGTCCCCAGCTTGTGTCTGTGATTGGCCTTTAATCATAAACATGTGCTTGTTTATAACATGAGACCAATCAGGTGCATCCTATTGCATTCCACAGCAGCTGATAACAATTGTTTACATTCTCTTCTGAGGCCTCTGCCTTCCAGAAGATGCAGAAATCTGAAAGAAAGGATTTCTGTGAAAAAATGTCTGCCACAGGGGAGTAATCTATATATGCTGTTATATCGTCAGCTGGGAAACGAAAGGATGATGATGCTTTTCAGCCAGACCTGTTTACAATTCACCTGTATCTCTGGAATTTACTAAGTTTTCATTCAAGAGTATAAAACGAGAATTGGTCTAATTGAACAAAAGTCAGCTATTTAAATATAAATGCTCCAAAATATTTCCCACTATCTACCTACTAATATATTGAATAGCATTTGTGGCCTTTCTCTAGTAGCAGTGAGCACTAGCAAGTTAGTAATTCAGTTTTTTCTGTTGGGTGAAATCACAGAAAACCAATCACATTCTTGATTGCCTGTAAGTGAATGCTTCATACTCATTCTGCATGTCTGAATCAGTTTTCTTTATACCCATTTATTTTTACATTCCTGGAACTTTTACTTTACGTGTTTACTTTCTTATTTTCTGTGTTTCCTATGAAAATTCCCAAATGGTTGTTCAGTTGTGACTTACTGAGTTGATGCTGATATTTGCTGTTTATATCTGTAGGTGAAAAAGAAATATTTATGCAGTATGGTCCCATTAGGTGAGATGTAGGACCAGGGTTAGGCAGCTGCTAGTCTGTTACCATTGTACACTCAATCCCATCAGCCCAGGAGCCCCAGTAACAATGGGGAGGGTTGCAAGGGGAAAGCAGATAACTGGGGCTGACATCCAATCCAGGCTCAGCTCATGGACATCCCTGCCTCAGGTTTTGGCAGCAGACCAGATCTGTATGGCACGTCACACAATCACAGGTGCAGTGATCAGAATGTAGGATCACCATGTCCATCATCATTGGTGGTTTCTTTCAGGAGCAGGGACTGGATCATGCAGAGATCTTGCAAGATCTCCACCTACAATATAGACCCCCTGTTTTGAAAAAACCCAAAAACCTAGGAATAATTCTATTACACCCAATGGTTTTCTTCAGTGTTTTTCTGAACTATTCTAGGCCCTGGTTGGTGACAAGACCCTGGCCTTTCGTCTGATGGATGCAGAGATGTACACAAACATGAGTGTGCTCATGCCCCTGACACCAGTTATTGATCGTGGGATCCAGCTTCACAAAATGATTCGTCTCATTACTCATGCACTCGGAGGAGAGAGCTATCTGAACTTCATGGGTAAGTAATCTCAGGAAAAAGTCTCTCATTTTCTCATCTACAGAATGCGTGGCGGGGAAATAAAATGATCTGACATCGTCTTCTATCCGCAGTATTTATCACAGTGCTGAAATTTGGAGCATAAATGCTTTTATAGATTTATTACAAAAGGTAATATGCGTTGTTTTTCTGTCTGCAAGATGTATGGTAAGACAAGAAAAAAATATAAAGATGTTTTCTAAGTGTATGAGAAATAACTTCTACAACTCAGACTATTATTTTAATTGTTGTTTTGCAAGTTTGTCAGGTGGTGAGCTGTGGCTCATGCAGCTGAGTTGTATTTCATCTCTATTCTTTTACTCTCTTAAATTTTGTAGGGTAACAATAAATTTACTAAAGACAGCTCTGTGCTTATTTCAGTTATTAATTGTCAGGAAGTAGTCTGGAAGCAGTTGACCTATTTCATTGCTTCTTAGTGCTTAATGAGGTAGGCAAGGACAAATCACAGACACAGGAGGCACAAGCTGCTATCAAAGCACAGAAATTGTAAGAGTTAGTGGTACTTTCTTCTGGTCCATCAACTGTAAAATAACTGTTGAGTTACTTCCTAAGCACAGTTGCTACATGAAAGTTCAATTGTTAGTCTAATTTAATCAGCAAGTTACAGTTTCAGGTAGTCATCTTAAAAGTTGAGTGTTCTTAGCTTTATGGAAAATTCCAAGGCTATTTATGCTGTCTGTTCTTGGCCACATTCATTTATTTAATTTTTTTACAAAATAGTTCTTACTTTACAGTAAAAGTTTTGTAACGTGGTCGGACAAGTTCTGTATAGCATTTGTGAAAGTCTCTTGGGGAATAAAAGGGCTGAAAGCCTGTTACAAAATCACCATCTCAGTTTTCTGATAATGTAACATTCGAAAATTATAGAAAATTTAGCTTAGTACTGTTTTCTATTTTTGTGGTTAAATGTTTTGTTTTATAAAGTTGAAAAGGACTGTTTGGTATATATTGCCATTCTTCTGTAATGGTGTCTTTAACATCATATTTTCTTATTAAAAACCTGGAGAACATAAGACAATGGTGACACTGGATTTAAATTTACCTTTTCTGGTACATATTCTCCTTCTTTGTATTAGGAGAAAACTCAGAAAATACTGTATTGATTTTCTTAAAAAGAAGCAATTTCAGTATAGAACAAACTAATTCACCTCATGCAATACTAGTAAAACTATTATTTCCAAGAAAATTCAGGTTGTTTGCTTCACTCTTGAGAAACAAAAAAAAAGTTAATGAAATAAATATTTATGAAGTGTGCAATCAGGCTGTTCAAGGTATGAGGTATGTGCTTCCATTCAAACTAGTGATACTGTAATAGTTAAGGAAACAGGTGTTTGCTAAATACTGCAGCTAAACTGCAGGTGTCTTTGGCCCAGATTGACTTAGTAAGATTAGAGATATAATCAGTAATGCAATGTGGCATGTTAAATCCTGTGTGTCAATGCTGGCTGATTGAGCAATTAATATTGGGTATCTCTGAGTACTGCAAATGGTTCAGTAACTACATTATAGTTTGCTATATATAAAAAGGTGGAAAGATTGTAATAACTGTTGGAGGAGAAAGCAGATAAAATTCAGAATGCTGGCAGTCCTGAGGACTTAAAATGCATGTTGCAACATGCTATCTAATTAAGCAAATACAGTGACAAATGAGTTCTTTAACTAGCTGGTTTGTGTGAAGGCCAAAGGTAAGGAGGAGAAGCCTCCTGTAGGGTAAGGGAGGCAGTGGACATTTTCTTTTACAGTGCCTGGAGAAGGTATTCCAGGTGCCTCTGTGCTTCCCTAGATTCCTCCAATAACAATCTTGTACTTCCTGTCTCTGAAAACCCAGCAAAGAAACACCCTGCTTTCTGTATGCTTTGCTTGCCTTAAGGAAAAAGAAACCTCATCAAAAAAATGTTGTCAGGAGTGGAAATCTCTATGCTCAAATATATCCTGTGATTTCTCTTTGAAGAGCTGCAATAATATTTAATTACACATGTGCTGGAGCATCATTTGAGTCGATATGTGCAAGCAGATTGCTGCTGACAGAAGTCTGTGCATCAAACACTGATTGTGGTTTTCTCTCATCTTTCTCTCTTTTCACACTGGATGGTTCTCTGTCCTTCTTACATGTATCTCTAAGAAACTACAGCAAATCCTGAAAGTTGTAATTCTTATTTCTCATGTTTCTGAATGTTTAATTTTCTCTGGAAACTTTTATTTTTTTTCCCACTTGCTTATATCCCTCTATTGGCAATGAGTGTTGTATGCCAAGTTAAATGTGAATAGGAAATTTCTGTCCTTTCAGTAAATTGGTTCCCTTGTGACAAAAATCTTTGGGAGCAATCTTTCCTCCAGTCTGTGTTTTGGATTTATGTGCAGCTTTCCAGGTGATCTCTCAGGCTTCATGTGTGCATCTGGCATGGAAGACTTAACCTAGGAAAGGAGAAACTCCATATGCTTGGCTGAAAATGAGAATAACAATGATAAATGTCCTGCAGCAGTGAATGCATTCTCTGGAAGGCCAGTTTGTTTCATAGTAATAGCAAAAAAGTAGAAATTGTTTTGAAACTTTTGCTGTGTCTAAATTTTCTTTTTTCAGAGCCGGTAGAGAGCAACAGTCCCAATGTAGCTGTAGTTTGTGTAACTCAGCTCCTGTTTTAGACAGATTTTAATAATGAGATGGGCCAGTTAAAGTCAGAAGTTGACAACGAGTTTTAGGAAGTCAGAAAAATTCCAAATTCTTCTACACATTCCTTTAGTTGAGAGCACATGGTGTCTTAAGGGGTTTCTTTCTTTAATAATTTTCTGTGAAGGCCTTCACATAGACAATGCACATATCTGAACTTTATTGACACTTATAGGCTCAAGCAGTTACAATGTGTGTATATTAAATAGTGAAAGTAGTCTTTTTAATTGTAAATAATAAGGAAAAAAATCCTCTCCCTTCTCAAGTGTTTTTGTTTGTAGTTACAGTAGTACTGAAATACGGTACACATCTAATTAACTTAAAACCAGAAATGTAAATGCAAAAATATTTCGGGCCATAGATCTCTGCCCTCCCTAATATCAGGATTTGAAAACAAATCCAAAATAAAAATCTTGTATCTGACTAAAATTCCTAATTGTCAATTTTAGTCCTCTACAAAATAACAAAAGGACTTGATGATGAGATTGAGCGTAATTCCTCAAGCACTAAACAAGGACTAATAGAAGTTGTTATAAGACTACTAGAGTATTACAGGAATCTTCTGATCTCAGCCTGAAAATAAAGCAACCACTGTTGTTACCCAGCAATGTTTAACTTCAGTGTAAATGAAGACTCACGCAAATTTCTTGTAAATATTTGAACTTACCACTACAAAACTGCTGTCTCTCCATCCTTGCATTTTCTTTTTGCTTCATTTTCCATTCCGCCCCTGAAGACAAGCTGTAGACAAGGGCATTTTTCTTTAAATGTTCCTTTTGTGTTTTTGTTGTTCATTGCATCTGTCTTGCACTTAGGGAAAGCCTGCAGGACATGTAAAAAAGCAGTGCCAGTTCGTCAGTGCACTTGTTTCCATGGTCTCTCCTTATCTTGCGAGATACATCTGTGTCCAGATTTAGACAAGGGAGGGTAGTTGTTTTGTTGCCCAGAATATACATACCCAAAGGGCCTTAAATAGCATTTTGGGTCCTTGAGATCCTTCATAGCACAAATACTAATTGTTTTATGCCCCTATAGGGTCTTGCTTTTCATCTTGCTAATAATAATTTCCTTGGTTTTTTTTTTTCTTTATTTGAAATTGGCTTCAGCTCAAATCCATTGATTTAAATGGAGATTAGTTGCTACATGAACCTCTAGCACTATTTTTCATTACTCTCCTGTAGTAAAACAACTCTTAATTAAGACTCCAGAGACCAAGTTTCACTCCCTGAAAAACAATTTCCGAGACTATATATATGTATATAGCTAGGAAGTTATTTGAAATAACTAGAACATTTTTTGTTATCATGAACATTGACTGAAAATGTTACTGTTTGGGTGGACATTCACCTGTTTCACTACTGTCTAATTTGTCTGTTAGGTTTCCTCTTCCCTACTTGTTAGTTAATTTACACAGCAGTTTTTATCTACGTCTTCAGTAAAATGACATGCATCATCTATTCCTTGGAGTATTTTAGAGAGAGAGACTTAGCTATTTTTTCAGAAACTTAGTTTTAAACTAAGGAATTTCATAACAGCAGGCTCTTGAAAAAATATTGACAAACAAGAAAAACTGTATCAGTCGCACCCATAATATCAGTGTGAGAAAGGTGTGTACCATTTTCTTTAATAATATTCATTAAAACCTGAAATAAAAATGGTGCAGCATAACTGACAATATAAATAGGAATGATAGTTTAAACAAAATCCAGACTGCTATTTTTATTGCTAGCTATTCTAAATGAAAAAGAAATTGTTATCAAGAACAGGATATTTAGCTTAAACTTAAGGGAGTTTGGTTCTCTTTGGCACATGTTGCATTTTGATATTTTTCTCTATTCACTTTCTTATGCATCTTAAATTTGTGCACTGGTTACGGGGTGACTTTTTTGACCATCATCTAAAGAGTGGTCTTGGGGGAGAGCATATGCTCTTCAAATTCACCAACTTCAGTCAGCTCCTCTGTCACCTTGGTACAGACTGCAGCTTTAGGACAGGTAGTTTGAAGTCATCCTTCTTGATGTGCCTGCCTAGGATAGGTGACAAATGTACTGCCAGTTCCAGCAGGTGTTTTAATTCCATGGCAGCCTGACAGAAAACAATTATGTTCACTTTAAAGCAGAAAGCAAGGGTGTAATCTGAAATCTCACCTACAGGTTCTCTGAGACCTAGTGATAAACCACCTACAACTTTGTAGCATGATAGCCCATATGCAACCCCACTCACAACTTGGGTTGGGCAGAGGCAGTGGGAAGAATCCAAATTTATATATTAGGCTTCATAAATCACTTTGACAGTCTCTTCTGCAAGGTCTAGAGGTGCAAACTGTTAATATTTATTCATTTAGAGTTGATTGAAGGCAACTTCATTTCTGCCCTTGCTCAAAACACATTAGAGTGACTGGGAGAAAAACAATTAAAGAGAGAGGTTGTCTCATAATTCAAAACTAAATCATGCGCACAGACCTGCCTTATCCCACTACTACTCACAAATTAAGTATTTCCCAATATTGGGAATTTGTTTTGGGGATTGACTGTACACCCTCCTTGAAAGTGTAGGGAATAAAGCAGTATACATGTGTGTATGTTATTTAAATACATAAATAAAACTGTTAGAGGCAGCAGTCTATATGTGGTGGTGCATCCCTGTCCACAGTGTGGCCTCTCAAGGCAGAAACCTTGAAACAGAAACCTTCACAGTCAGCAGCATCCTCAGAATTGCTTGAGAACCAGCAGTTGCTGCAGCTGTGTTCATGGAGTGAAATCCAGGTAGGATTTTAGGGGCAATAGCCTTAATCAAGGTAGCTGGCACGAGTGGTGCTTTGTTTTTCTCTCAGAGTAATGCTCGTATTTCCTTAGTTTGTACCCACATCTGCTGGGTATTGGCTATAACTGCATTACCAGTGGAGAAGATTTATGGTATATCAAGGCATTCTGACATTCTGCATCACTTACAAGGTGTTGGGTGTTTTGGTTTTTTTTGAGGATGGGACTACTATCCTTTAAATTTTAATTATTTTGTTTATAATTATTCTTAGTAGCATAATTTAGCCATGGGATACTGTTGTTGAAATTTCTGCATGTGTCTCAGACTTTATTCCTGGGGCTCCTTCAGTTGCCTTGCGTATTGTATGATTTGTAAAGATGTCACAGTTGAGACCTGTGACATCTCCACTATCACTGTGTGAGTGCATGCAGTCTTGTCTGCAAATATAATGCTGGATTTGATGTGAGGGCTTACAAAAGAATAATGAACAAAGTTGCAAAATAAATCTTTAAGTTATAAGAGTTATATTTCTATTGTATGACAGCCTCCATTTCCCCATTATTGTTGCTTTATTTGTTGTTTTCAAGAACACAGAATATAGGCCTCTATATATTATAATTTTATATAACTCTACACTATATATTATAACTATATTATGTACTATAACTTTTTAGGTATAGTATATAGGTTTTTAGAGGAATTTCTCTTTTCATTTGTTCAAAAATGAAATTTTTGAAATATTGAGAAATTACGACAAACTCATATCATTATGCTAAGCTTTTTTCACTCCTGGATTTCTGACTTTACAGGACATGCCTGTTATTCTCTCATAGTTGTTTGTTATTTTTCTCTCCACAGCTATAAGATTCAGAATTTCTTTGCAATAAATTATAATTAAACTATTTACACATGACATTGATGAGTTTTACTTAGGTGTCTTTTATGCAAAAAAATAATTACAGATGGATCCAAAGACTAAAGTATATTTTGTTTTCATTCTCTTCACCTTAAGTTAAAATAAGTTTAAAATCAACAGATTTACCTCACTTTTGGGTTTTATTTCTTTTTTAATTCAGAATGTAAACGCCCTTGTAAAAGCTCTGTCTTGAAAACATGTCTGAAATTTCTGGGAAGTTGTGCATGTAAATAAATGGTTTTGTACATAAGAATCTGTTTTGATTAAACATTAGACATGGTCCAAAATTAAGATTTGAGTAAAAGACCGAATATTTTTGCCAGGTAGTATGAAACTATGCTAAGTTTTTAAAATTTTATAATATATAGAAATATTTTATGTGCACATACGCAATTTTTTCTATCTACATGTGTGTAAGCATTACTTTGCATATGATTAATTGTTTAAGCAATTAAACACAGCCATCTTACACTTCCTTTGCTGTGGTTAATTTGGATTCAAACAAAATGCTTTCAATATCTTTTTATATACATTTGAAGTGCTTTAAACTGTTACATATTAGTGACTTTTAAAAATTTCATAAAGTTTGGTTCAGTCTATGAACAATTTGGTAATCATTAATGCTTCAGAAGAGCCTTTCCATTGTAAGGTATGTAAAATGCCTTTTTGGGATGAGTTTGCTCAGACTTCTACTTCTAGTGCTCTGTGTCCCTGTTTGAAAGACACAATGCAAAACTTAAAGAAAATTAAAAATATTTTCAGGTTTTCAAGTAAATACTAACTTGAACTATGGATAAAAATGAAGTCTAGCATTCAGGTCTCCATTAGAATTTATGTTTAGAGAGAGAGTAAACTTTTTGGGGGGTTTCTCTTGGTTGTACCTTCTACAGTAACCTCATGTAATCAGATACAGTTTTCATGCAGAACTTGGCCTCTGCCATGTCACAGAACAGATGAGTAAAGTTCATTTCTTAGTTTGTCAGTGTCACTAATGAAATGCTTACTGCAGGAGGTCATTCATTTCCTGAATGCCAGGTGTCTACAGAAGTGGTGTGCCTGTTAAAAAACTAAATCTGTGCAAAAATTTTGTGTTCTAGGAGCAGGAAAAAAGGGTAAGCATACCCATTCAAGCAGGGATAAATGTGATGTGGATGTTAAAGCTTTTGTCTTTCCTCCCTACTGCTCACTGTGTTACATGCAATTTAGATGATGATAATTTATCAGTACTTGTTTTAAGTTCCTTATTTCAAAACCCCCAATGCTGAAAAGAAGCAGCAGCAGCTTCTTACCACTCCCAGCTGTGTTTTACTTCTCCTTTTTCCAGTCTGTCTGTACTCACTAGTCTGGAAAGGGCTGAGAGAAAAATATAACTATTTTCTCCAAAGCCATCTACCAAAGAGCAAAAAATGTCTTCCTGATGCTACTTCCTAGGCTGGCTTTTAAAGAGGTAGAGAAAGGTGATCCAAATCAAGTAATTTAGCGACATCAGGCGCTAGTGAGCTGATGTAGGAGCATGCAGAGGGCTCTGTTAATCTCAGCCTACCTTTGGCGGTACATTGCTCTTTCTCAGGCTGGTTTCTCTGGGCAGTGCAGAGCCAAATAGAGTCAAACCCCATGTGTTACTCAGTAAGGAGTTGTTGGTTTGAGACATGACTGTGCAGGGCACATTTTGTATTTGCAAAAGTCTGGCGTATTAGGTCCTTAGGCATAGATTCCAATTTGGATTTTAATGCATGCAGTTGAGGTAATTTGAAATTATTTCATCTCAGTAGTGTCATTAATTCCCCAAATCAATGTAGCTTAAGCTGAGATAACACTGTCTGATGACATTGGAATAAAAAAAAAGACGTCTTTATTTGTTCAAGAGCTTATTTTCACAAGATGTTATTAGCTTAGAATCTTCTCATTGTCCTAATTTTTTGAGGCCATCAATCTAACACAGAGGAATTTGCTAGAATAGAATTTGAACATTGTAGTTAAATTTTCATTGACTTTGAAGAGACAAGGTATTTTCTGCCTTTTTTGAGAAATGGTAAAGTCTGCAGAGCAAAGCATAAGAACATCCTTTATAAAGGTTGACTTCTTTCTTGGATGTCTCTCGAGATCTTGAATTTGAAATTCCGTGGAATTGTAGAATGTTGTAGGTTGGAAGGGAAACAACCAAAAGATCATCTTAAATGTTTTCAATCCCAACAGTCCTGCTGTGTGTGGGCTAGAACACTTTCCACTAGACCAGGCTGGTCAGAGCTCCATCCAATCTGGCCTTGGATAATTCCAGGGATGGAGCATCCACAACTTCTCCGGGCAACTTCTCCATTATCTCACCACCCACACAGCAAAAAATGTCTTACTGCTGTCTGATCTTAAATACTGATGGAATTTATAGTGGAGTAAAGTAGAAAAGGAGTTTATCAACGCAATAAAAATACTTCTGGCTGAAAAGAAAATTAATTTTGTTAAAGGGAGATTTTTTTGAACGTTTTGTTAGTTGTTTTTTTTTTTCTTTTTCAAATAGTACAGGTACCTTTTGAGTTGGGATGCTTTGCTGAATATAAACCACTACTTCTGTCATAATGTGCTACATAAAACTGCAGGGCTGGAGGAATAACAAGACAAGTGACTAATGTCTTAAGGAGCAAAAGATTATTTACAAAGCCAAAAGTACTGGTGCAGTCTTCACAGCCAGAAGCTTAGAACTTTTACTCAGTTGGGATAAGTATTGAGATATTTTTGTGAATTTCAGAGCAAGTCCTGCAAGCAAGGTATTTTCAAAGAATATCTTCTCAAGTGGCATTTCTAGAGAGATTTTTTTAAAGGCAATCTAGTAATCCACTCACTCTTGATGTAAGAGTCAATCTCTAGACTATGGAACAGTTCCCTTAAGCCTCTCATTTTTTTTTTTTTAATCCAGCTAACTGTTAATACAAAATACTGCAGGAAAGACTGGATCATCGGGGTGGTTGTATAATAGATCAGCTCTTTTGCAGCTTAAGCTCACAACCTTGATCTTCATAATGGAGAAATGTATGGTCTTGTTTCAAAATATTATTGGGGGAAAAGAAGGATATCTGATGGAAAAAATTAACTTGTATTAATATACACTGTTGGATTGGCAGCATGCTTTTCCATGATTTACCTTGAGCTCCTAAAAACAAAAGAAAAATGTGGCTCTAGCTGACGTGTTCTTGTTTGTTTATTTTCATGACTGGTTATTTATTGTAGTTCCTAGAGGCTGCCACCATTTTAGCAAGTCATGAATTGTGCATGATATTGCTTGAAAGGAGAAGTGCAGAAGTCTGAACATGGGTGGATTTCCATAACTCACATTTTTTCTTTCTTATAAGCTAACACAGTCCAAGTAGTAGTTATTTATAAATACCAAAATACTATGTGAATGTATATTCAATGTCCATCAGTCTTCACTTGTGTTACTGTGTTTTTTTATCCTTGTGTACTATTTAGCTGTACTTAAACAACTTTTATGTATTTCTTCTTGAGTATGTGAGTAGTTAATTCTTTAAAACTCTGTATTTTTTCAATACATTTTGTTTAGCCTGGAGAAAAGGAGGCTCAGAGGTGACCTTACCACTCTCTATAACCACCTGAGAGGAGGTTGTAGCCAGGTCTCTTCTGCCAGGTAACAAGTGACAGGATAAGAAGAAATTCTGTCAAGTTACTCCACTGAAAATTTGGATTGAGTATTAAAAAGTTTCTTTACTGAAAGGGTGGTCAGACACAGGAGCAGGCTGCCCAGGGAAGTGGTGGAGTCACCATCCCTGGGTGTGTTTATCTTGAGGATGTGGTTTGGTGGTGCACTTTGCATACAACCATAATGATTGTATGCCTATTCAAAGCCCACAGGCTGATAAGCATGCCAGAGTAATGACATATAAATTTCAACAGATGTAAAGAAAACTTGCCTTATTTGTGCAAATTTCATCAGTATGTGAAATTTTTCTGTTTGGTGAGAGAAAAAAAAAAGAAAACAGAAAAATCAATAATGCACTAAGCTTGTTAAAGTTCTGTCAGTGACTAGCCTTAGAAATATAGTAAGCTATTTATTAATATCCTGCTTTCCTACTTATGGGTTGGAAAGGTGTGTCCTAATTAAATCTGAAGCAGAGAGTCTCTTCATTTAAAATAGTTGTCATTTTGTGGAGTTCAACCTGGACATAATTGAAGTTTTCAGATAAATTGTCCAAGTTCGCTTCTGTATTTGCTAGTTGCTTTTATATTTGTAGGCCTGAAAGACTGTGGTTTTGGTTTATTTCCTATATGGAAGGCTATTTGGTTTGCACATAAGAATACAGAACTAAATTCATTGTTTGCCTCTGGAAACTGAAATACAAGAAGAGACTTGTAGAAATTACTAAAATTTATCTTAATAAAGGTGCTGTGTACATGTCATATTCTCTCAGTAAGTTTTTGGTTTGTGTTTTTTTTTTCATTTCCCAGTTCATAAAGGGATGATGTGATCAGTGTCTGAGATACTGTGAGGCTGGGCTCAGGGACATGAGAAGTTTTTACCAGGCTCCTGTTAGGGCCCTGTCTCTTTTCCTCCCTCCTGCTGTTACCATGACGTATCAGGTTTTCAAAGGATATGTTGTTTTCTGACAATAAAATGTTCCCATTAAGATCTAAATAAGAAAACAAGTATTGAAATAAGGTACCACCATAATGTGGCCATGTAAAGGAATGAAATGGAACAAAAAAAAATGAGTAATGACATTGGCAAATATTTTTTTGCAGATAAAGGTGTAATTTTACTGGTTTCAGAGGATTCTTCTCCCCTTTTTTATAGGTGATCCATGTAAAGCATTTATCACTTGAACAACTTTCTTTTCTTTTAAAGAAAAAGCCTGCAAAGGAATGAAAAATCATTACTGAGAAATTTCATGTGTCCAATTCAAAATGTCTTTGTGCAAATAATCTCTAATGGTTTCTTGTCTGTGTTTTGTGTTTTGCTGTTGTCGTTTTGAATTTCCATACAGCGTTGCTGCAGGGGGAAAGGAGGAATCATCTTGGTGTTTGTACATATTTGGCTTTCCTCAAACAGTTGTAACAACACTTTTCAGACATGGAAGCAGGTTGGGATTTTTTCATGAGATCAAAGCTTACTTTCTCCTTTGACAAAGAAGTTTTGTCTTAAAGGCAGAAAAAGCATTATGTGCAGTATATTTTCATCTCAGCCCCTAAAAAAAGCTGTATCTTTTCTTTGTGTACAATGCAATGACAGCATGAAATGTAGTACTTTAAATGCATTCATATTTCAGTAAATTGAAACACTGTTTTTGGAAAGAATATTTTTTAAGAAATGAATGTGTGCATACAGAATTAATTCCAGCAGTTATGTGAAACTTTAGGGTAAGAAAAGGAGCAATTCATCTGAACATATATTTTTAGTAAAACATTGATAAGGAAAATGTTAGACGTGTCTACCTAAATGACATTGCTTTTGTTAGTTTGTACACTAGTTCAGAAGTACTTATTTCAAAACTAAAAAATAAATTAAAATTTTATTGTTTTTTAAGCAGCCATAATGTAATCTGGAAGAATTTCTGCTCTTCTCATTCATCAGTCTAAATTTGTTTTCTGTGTATTAACTTGGTGTCACAAGAAAAATCTAAAATTAGTAGCAGGTTTTGTCTTGAAAGGCTCACAGCTTTTTTATGCCTTCAGTTGATTCAGGTCTTGATGCTAATTTATATATGTTTTGAGCATGAGATGAATGCTGTCATGTTTGCCTCCGTGTATATAGCAAATTGTTGAATTTCAGAGAAGGGTTAGCTGTCCAATGCAAATAAGGAGGCATGAGATAATGGAATGAACAGAGGGGATGGTTCATGGTGAACCTCTTTTTCTTAGAAGTTAAATCTCAAAGGTTCACAGTTCTAGACCATTCTTTTACAACTATTTACTTGCTTCCTAACCTCTTTTGACCAAAGTTATTTGGAAAAAAAATACTGTGTGAAGACGGATAACCAATCTGATTTTGGGATCATCCCTTCCTCAGGTGCCACCAGAACAAACCATCCAAAATTCAGCTTTTCCTTCCACCTGCACCACAGGGACAGTCAGGAAGAGCACTGGATCGCTTTCCTGTGACATGCTCCATACTAGAGTTCTTGATGAATGGGTTGATAGGTGTGTGGAGTTACCTATATAATGTACCCATTGTCAGGAAATGGAGTGTGTTGGTGGGTCTTAGATTTCCCAGCTATTTGAAAAGTTTTCTGCACTAAATCCTGAAAATTGAAGACCAAATAAAAAAATGGCAGCAGCAGCTCTGCCCAATGATACTCTGAATACCTCTTAAAATCTCTTTATCAAATGACCTGTTACTAGGAAGCGAATGTCCATAATCTTTTCTCATTTTTAAGATTTGAAAACACAAACTCTGTATGTTTTACCCTTTCATAATACTTGAATTCAAGATACCTTTGCAATAATCACAAGGGTTGTGCAGTGTCAGTAATATATGATGATATGAGTTTTGTTTGGCTGCATTTTGGTAGGGTACAACATTTCCCATAATATACAGCATTCCCTGGAGTACTGACACGATTGTATCCAATACAAATTGCATCTCTGAATACCTCTTAATACCTCTTAAATACCTCTTTAATACTCTGAATACCTCTTAAAATGTCTTTATCAAATGACCTGTTATTAGGAAGCAAATGTCCATAATCTTTACTCCTGTCTTTCTACCTGAAGAAAGGAGGAGTGGAATCATGCCACTTACATCAAGGCATATTGTGGCTCTTCTGATGTCTCTTAAAGCTGATTTTTAAAGCAAGTCCTCTTCAGAAGTACAAGGGAAGGAGAATGGGCAGAAAGAGCTTTTTTTGGCCACAACTGCTTTTTCAAAGGCTGTAGTAACATTCAGTTACAGTCTATTTTCATTCTGTATTTTATTTTACATTTCAACAAACAACTGTTCTCTCAATACGATGAGGTTTATTTTTTCCTGTCTCCTTACATAACAAAAACAACAACAATGACAAGAAACTAACAACAACAAAAAAAATAAACACCTTCCTTCATAACTGTGCTCAGTTCCTATGGATTTTGGTGGTTGTTGTGTAATTAGTCTGCTTCTTGCAGCAAAGGTACCATCAGTACCAATTCCTTGAACTCCCTTTTTTATCTGAGCAATGGTTTTGCTTCAGCTTCTTCAGCTTTAAAAACTGTTGCCAGCTATTTTTCTTTTTAATTTGTTGCTATATTTTCTTTTCCTTTTTTTTTTTTCTCCTTTTTCCTGCTTTTAGTTGTGCTGACAGTGGTTAATGTACAGGTGAGTGAAAACTGTCTTTACATTGTGAATCCAGCCCATTTTGCCATCAGAGTATTTGTGATGGTCTGCCCCAGCCTGCTTTGTAGTTGCAGTCTCCCTGTGCCCACTCATACTGGAAGACCAGCAATTATTCTGGTATAACTAATTGTAGATTAGTATTAGAAGGTGATGCTCTTGAGAGGCTGCTTCTTAATTACAGCCGTTCTTTATCCTCTTCTGAGGTTGTAAACAGTTGTAAAAGAATTTTAATAACATAGGAGTTTTGTATTGCTATGGTATTTTAATTTTTGATTTTTGTTCTTATACTCTCAGATGTGATTAAGGATGGCTCAAGGATCAAGTTTAAGATGCTTAAAAAACAGATGTTGTGACACTTCCTTTCATATAAGATGTGCATGCATGATGTCTGCTTGAGGCAGTTGCAAATCTATGCTACGTTTTAAAATCTGATGCAGTGAACATTCCAAGACTAAGTATTTTTGTGGAAGCAGCACATCTTAATGATTCTAAATGAATTCTGATTTTTGACATTCTCAGGTGCAGTCTGATCTTGCAATTCTTGCCTTGTATCTTGCAAAAAGTTCAGAATATCTCTTTGAAAACTGTATAAGATTTGGTCCCTAGTCTAGTAAGAGGGAGAGAGAAGACCAGGGCAATTACTGCTTTGAACAGGTCAGAATTACATCATCAGAGGTTTCTCTCATTAATACACTCCTTCTGTGCACCTTCATTAATAGATCTCATTTACAGACAAGACATTTCAATTTAAACCATGCATTTTCTGTTCAAGAACAATTGACTTTAATATACAGACTAATACTCATAAGTATGTTAATTGATTATCAGGCAAATGAAACTCTTCTTGAAACCTTTCCTTTTTGTAGCATGACAAAGTACTAGAGACCCTGACTTGCTATTCTTTCTGAAAAAAAACCTCAGACTCGAAAATTTCAATACCCATTTCCACAAAGAAAACAAACCAAAACAACAAACAAACAAAAACCCCACCAACAGTACAAGTAATCTTGCCTTAGATGTCCTTGTTATGATTGACTCTAATGAGCAGTGATCTTTCAACAGATTATGCTGTCACCAAAAGAATATTATGCTAGGATTTTTGAAATATGTTAAACAAACATGACTTAGAAAAAATTGCTTTCAAATGTCTGGTTAGAGTTTTATGTAAACCACTTATAATCTTTCAGTTTTTATGCAATAGTATCTTAAAAAAAAAAATCCCCCACACAACTAAAACAAGCAAACAAAGCCCCGAACTGTGAAGCTAACAATGAACAAGTTGAAGGGTTGGGGGAAGCAAAAGACTCTAAAACAATGAATGCAAAAAGTCACTAAGTTGATACAGGACGTTCTTCTGACATACACATAAATTATATTTATACAAGCATAATTATTTAGTATCCATTGAGGATACTGATTTTGAAATGCACAGCAAAGCAGCAGTTTTGTTTTTTGGAATATCAGTGTATTTTAAAGCTAATTTGCTTCCCAGATAAAGAGTCAAATTATTGTGAGAGGAACAGTACGGAAATTTTTTCCACTTCATAGAGTTTAAACTGGTTATGGTACTTGATTAATCTGTTTATTTAACAGTAACCAAAAGGCAAATGAATCATGATGTAAATGTACTGTTTAAGGTGGCATAGGCCTTATGAGAGATTGTAACTCTTGAGGCTTCCTCTTTTCTCCTCAGGTTGCTCAAAAATATTCACATTTTCACAAGGAGGTTTTTGGCAGACTTGTAATTGCCTAGCTTAAATAGTCAGTTAATTTTTATTCCAGGTAATGCCTTTCTTCTCTAACCATTCTTAATCTGTCTGTTAGATGTTTTTTGACCAGGCTCATGTTTTCCCTTGAGTTATTAGGTAAAATTTCCTTCCAAAGCCCAGCAATCATGCTGTGTTGGCTTGAGTGGAAATGCCAAACAGCAATGCAAAATGCTGTGTTGTGCTTCATTCCATATGAGGGTTGTTGGTTTTGGTATGTCTTTAAACAGAGCTAGAAAACACCAAACCAACTTTTTTGTTGGCTGCTAGATGTAACTATCATCACTCTTTCCCAAGATAATATCTTATACACAGTTACTCTTACAGCTCATGCTGTGTATTGATTTCACAAAAGGGTTTAGTGTGAGCATTTCAAAGTAGCAGGGTAAGAAGATTGGTTTTGCCTGTTGCTCACACTCGAAGTTCTTTTTCTACACGTTCAGGTCTCTTCGTGAATCTCCTTATAACATTTGTTTTAATAACTATAGAAAAATGGATTATTTGGCTGATAGTCTTCTCTCAGGACTATTTTAAACTATTAACAAAGTGAAATTTGGATTTTGTATTTTTATTTTCCCCAGCATGTTTGAGTTTTACAGATGGCTCATATTTCATTCATCCTTCAGCAGTAGCCCTGAAGCCAAAGAGAGTAGTTACCAATCTTTTCCAATGTCAGTCCTTGGCATTTATTTTCAGCTGTTGTGTAAAGAAACCCAAACCAACACCAAAAATCCCACAGAAAACCAAGCTGCAAACAAAAAAATCCAAAACCTTAACCTCATATGACCTTGAATCCCCAGTGCATGATTATTTAGCATCAGTCTCATATATTCTTTTGCTGCAAGGTAGAAGTGCAATAAAAATTTGAACGTCTTCCAGCTAAGTAGTGAAATTTAAGTAATTGTAGAAAGAAAATGCCCTGCTGAACAGTAGGAAGGCAAGGATATGCTTTTTTATTAGCTCACTAAAGTGAGTCTGTTTCTTGAAACAAATTATTATTGTTGAGGACTCTCTGTAAGAGAAATGTGACTTTAAAAATGCTTCTCATTTGGAAGATGTTTTGTATTGTGAGACACCGTTAATATGCAATTCTGGATCACAATATTTGCCTTTCTCCTTAATGATGGGTTTGGGTGTACTGACCAAGCACTGCACGCCACTGGAGTGGTGTTGTCAAACTCTATAATAATTGAACAATTGGAAAATACATCTGTATGTTCCCAGTCTTTATTCTCTGAACAGTATTTAATTGGAAGATACAATTGTGGTCAGAAACTTCTTTGGTATATGTTGGTATGATGTTTAATTGCTGAATTGGGAACCTGAAAGGATTTCAATGTAAAAAGATTCTTATCTAATATGACGTGTGGCTAATTTCAGAATCGTTTTACTATTTTTTTCAATTTCCAGTCTAGTAAAATTCTCTGCTAACATTCAGAATTTTCTGTGTGAGAATTTTAGAAGTTGATACGAAAATTTGTACTCTTTCTTTTATTTTGAGAGTAGCATATTGAATTTTACTCTCCATGATGGTTTTAGAATATTGGGGGTTTTTTTTGGCCAAGGACAACTAATTCTTAAGTAAATATCCTTATATATCTAAAATATGGCTTTAGTTAGGTGTTAGTTCCACCTAAGACTTCAGCTGTTGAGAATTGTGTGTAGAAACAAATGCACCAATTCTTGCTTTTTTAATATTATGTTTATTTATATTTGTGTATATACAAGTTCATAGCAGGAGACATAACAGTAACAGGTTTCTTTGAAACAGTGCTGAGTCCTGCAAACAAAACACAGATTGTACCTTTCAAATTCACAAATCACTTATGTAACCTTCAGAAAACAAATAACTCCATTTCCTTATCTGAAATGAAGCATAACTGTTATGGCAACTTAGAAATGCCATTGATTGGTTTTCTGCATCAGAGGAGTCTTAATGTTGGCAGCCACAGCCTTGAGACTGAGCCCATCAAGGGTCTCTGTATTCTTTAAGGAATGTGCAACAGTGCCCAGGTGCTGTTTGGCGTTTTCCATTTCTTTGAGAAAAAAAGTAGTGTAGCAATATGATGCTGTGCCTTTCCAAAGACTTTTAAAGTAATTACATAATTCTGGTTTTGAAAATACCTTAATAAGTGCCCGGGTTCACTGAAAACAATGGCAGACATGAGCTGTTTAAAATTGTGAGGATCTTGAGAAGGCTTTTTTTCTGAAACAAATGTTTTTTGGAAGTTTATAAATACATTCTCAGCATGGCAGGGTTGAACCAGCCTCAGGTGGAGGGCAGGAGGCAGCTGGCAGAAAGAAGCTTTAATTTCAAAGCAGTGATATGTGAGTCCAGGAAGAGTCTTGGGAATGTACTCCTTTGAGGACATTAGGTAAGAAGAGGTTTAGAGGTGCAGCCAGAAGTATACTCTGATGGCTTATTTGTACTGTTTCAAGAAAACCAGGGCTTCTCACAATGTACCTTCTGTTTTGATGGCTGACATCTATTTTAGAATGCCTTTTCCCCCCTACTTTGTTTGAAGTTTATTCCAGATTTTAATATCAAATTTTTTCATTTTGCGCTGTTAACAAATGCACAGTTATTTAAGTAATTAAATGTGTTCCTGGAATAAGAACAGGATAATACTAAACTTTCATTTTTCATTTACTTTAACTTTCCTGTGCACCAAACACTATGTAAGTGGTCTTTTTCCTCTGTTTGCATTTTTTTTTCTTAATTCTTTGTGTTCTTTGAAAATTAGACAATGAAATTCTTACCAGTAACTAAACTGCTATTTTTTGGGTATCCCAGAGGAAATAGATTGGCCTCTTTCTTGGACCTCTCTGTTTCAGCCATGTTCTAAATTGGCTTTGTAAGCCCATTAACCTGTCAGTTGTGGTACCAGTTAATAATTGGCAGTGCACCAAACTGAAAGATCTAGCTAGAACTTCTCTGACTTCATCATCTGTTAAAAAAGTTTCTTGGTATAGATTTGTATTTTTTTGTTAGATTTGGGGAGGTAGTTTGTCTGTTTAGTTGTGGGGGTTTTTTTTAACCTTTGCAATGTGTTCTGCAATATTTCTGTTCTTAAATATTTTAGTGAGCTCTTGAAGTGGCTGACTAAATAATGTATACTGTGCCGTGGTCACATAGAGCCTGGTGGAAATGTCACAGTATCAAAGTCAGTCTCTTTTTTTTTTACCAGGATGCAGCTAATAGGAAACAGCAAAATGGGAACTGTTTCAGTGTAAAAGCACCACAAGGAGTTTAAGTGTTACTTTGTTACTTTATTGTTTTGAATACTCTATGTGGATGTTGAGAAAGTTTTAAGTCAGTCATATATTATTCTATGCTGGGAAAGGAGGCCTAAAATGTAAACTTTCAGGCCTGAAAGTTTCTAAGAGTAGATTAATAAAATAATTATCCTCTCAAGGTCCCTTCTAGCCTAGGTAACTTTTCATGGTACTTTTTTTTTTTTTTTTTTTTTTTTTTTTCCCCTGTTAGTATGAACTGCAGCAACTCTTGCTCTGCTCAGTAAACATTAAAGGGGAAATGTTCATCTGCCCTTAGGAACTGAATGCTGTTGTCAGTGAGGCCACTGGTATTTTATTGAGTACTCCTTTGATAGAACATTACAAATAATTTAATGAAAGAATAATTTATTCCAGATAAATGGTTTTTTGGGGCTTTTTTTCCTGTGTAACTAGAGTTCTGCTAAATACCAGCATGTGGGCATAACTATCATATGATCTGTTGAAAAAGAAAGTAACTAATAATAAGCAATGCTGTTTACTATGCCTGTGTCTGGTTGTTCTTCTATGTAAGAAGTCTTCTCAGCCATCCAGACCTTCCTAATAGAGATGCAGAATTGGTGCTTCTTAAGAGAATTCTTTATTTCTTATTTGGTTTGGTGGTTTTTTTCTGTAATTTATCTGGCAAAAGAGAGATCTGGGTTTGAAATATGAGAACTGAACAGTGCCATTTAGTATGGTTGGAATTTTTGTTGGAACAATTGGCATATTATCTCCTTTAAGAGCCTGGAACTGTTTTATCAGTGTTTATAAAATGGTGTGGTACAATAGCTCCCAACTTTTAAACATCAGTAGGAAATGAGAGAAGACAGAGCAACCCTTGATGGGAAGTGGGAGAGAAACAACAGGAACTGTATCCCTGTACAGAGTATTGTGTCCCTGTGTGATTTAGGGCAAGCATTTTAAGGACTCAATCCTTTCCCATGTCTTGGATACATTGGAGGCATCCTTGGTTTCCCCATGACTGTGTCGTCCCAGAGGAGATGCATTCTTTGATCCTTTAATATAGGGAATGTTAAATGTTTCTTCCCTTCTCCCCTAGGAGATGTGGAAGATCCAAGCTGCAAAACAAATATGGTGTTTATCCTGATTTTTTATATTTCAAAACTTGGGAGGAGAAAATATCTGGTATTTTCAGAAAATTGGAGAAAAATACATTTATTTTCACTTTACTGTCTTTACCGATTGCCCTCTCTACCATTGCCTTATGCTAGAGATTTCCTCTAGCCTACGTTTTATGCAGAAGTTAAAATATAATTGTTTACTTGAACTGATTTGTTAGTCTTTTCTGACCCAATATGTCATTAAATACCAATGCTGGAAGATTAAAATATGTGAAGGTCTTCATATCATCTAATCCAGGTGTATCAGGAGTCTATTTGGAATTTCACTTTATTTGATTTTTGTATGGATTTCAAGACTATAAGAATGCGTGCAGTGAGGCTCATTCTCTCCTCTTTCAGAGACAGTATAGTGTTTATTGTTTGGGTTTGGTAGTAAGAAGAAGATTTTAAGATGCTGAGAAGAATATTTGGTATTAAATTGAGTAAGTAGAGAATTACTTAACACCCAAGAGCTTTACAAGTAGGGAAAATGAAGATCCGTTGTTTGAAGTGTTTATTGTTTGAAGTAATGATAAATACCATATGCTATCTAGATCTGATTTACATTGATTCTATTTATAGCCTGCAGATTGTTGTACTGCCATCATTGTTCACAAAGGTAGTGAAGTAAAATTCAAAGCAGTTGCAACTCCTGGATGACTTTATTGTCTGACTTCTGTAAATTGCTGTAACTGCACATATTTTGATAGATGTACTTTAAGGTGGAACTGCTGGAATTTTGTCCCAATGTGTCCAGTCTCCAGCTCATCAGATTTAAATAGAATCTTTTTGTGGTGTTTTAGATGGTTTAAAGCCTTGTTTAGCCTTAGGCACCTAATTAAACTTCTTACCTTTGTTGTATAAAATAAACTACTTGTTTTAACTGCTTTTAAAATATTTTGTGTCATCATATTTAATTCAAAATGCAAAGAACTCCTAATAACATCTCTTGAAACTGCCTGCTCCATCTTTTAAATATGCCTTCAGTTCTGCTTAGGCTTATTCTTTCAGGGAGAATTGCTACTAAAGATGTCTAAAGAAAAGAGATGAAGAAAACTTTATTGACCTGTGCAGATCAACTTTAAAAGAATTCACAGCAGCCTGACTTCTTTGTGGTGTTAATGCATTTCTATCCTCATAAACAAGGGTGACATAAATTTTAATTATGGTAGTAGAAAGTTAATTTATTTGTTGGAATTGCGATCTTGAAATCCTGTACATAATAAAATTGTCCAGTGTGCGTAATATGCAGCAAATAGCAAACTTCAATTAATTCCTAGATAAAATTAGCATGCATTGCACTTCAAGGATTTGTCTTTGTTTCTCTAATCAAAACTCCAGTTAATTTCAGCTTTGTTCTCTTCCTCCCCCACATTAGTTCCATTGTCTTGATTTGCATCATTTGTGGCAGCTGGCTTCTTATCAATCTGTAGTTTAGACTTTTACATCAAACAGTAAATTAATTAGAGGAAAATAAATCCCAGTTATACTTCTTGATAACTGTAGAAGCCTCTAAGAATAGAAGTGAATGTTGCTGATTCTGGTCAGAGGTGAGCAGTGTAACATGGGGAAGGCGGCAGATGATGCTTCACATTCAGTGAACCGATAGTTATCTCTAGCAGCAAGTGTTGCTCACCTGTGCCTTTTCTTTCCTAGTCCATCCTATTGTTTGTTATGAAGCTAAACTAGAAAGAACAGCAATTAAAAAAGCAGCATGTAGATGTGGGTTCTTTTATAGGATGCATGGCCTTAATGCATTGCAAGAAGCAGATGCATCCTAAATGTTACATTATCTTCCCTATACCACAGTTTAAAAACATAACCAAAACTGCTTGTATTCATTCTGTTACAATTTATGAACTATTTTTCTTCCTATAAAGAGAAAGCAAGTGACCCTTTTACAGTCAAGCAACTAGTAGAAAAGGCTCAGGAGCATATTCTCCACAAGATGCTCATAGACACAGAATGTCAAAGAACATGCAGACTTTAAACCTCAGCTTGTGTTTTTGGGAACAGAAAGTATCTTAGTGTTTTGTCAAATTGCTGCACTGTACTAAGTTCCCTTTTTTTCTCAATAGCCATTAGTAATAGTTAGGAAATTAAGACTGCTTTTAGTATTTGCTGCACTTATATTGTTTCTTTTAAAAAGCCAAGACAGCAGAACAGCATTGGAACCACATTCGTTACTGTGGTGGGGAAATAGGCAAAGCAAGTGGAGGTGAGAGTGTCATTACACATTATAAACCTGAAGGAAGTCTGCTCTATTTACAGTGAAATAATCTATGGAAATGATGGGCTAGTTCAGTCTAATTTATTTGCTATCTCCTATTGCTTATTTCTCCCATTGTTTCTTTCTTGAACAAATAGGTATGATTTTCTTGCCCATCAATTCAAGATATGTGTCATCTCTGTCTTTCTGATAGTTTTTGCTGTCTTTAGCTGAGCTATCTCATGTAGTTCATCTTTTCAATAGTGTGCAGATCACGAAGGAAGGTAATACCTTGTCTAGCTCTTCAGAGAATATTGAATTTGGTTAGATACTGTGTCTGTTTTGCAGCAATATCTTTCCTCATTTTCCAAACCTTATTGTTAGCACAGTTTAAGAGCTCAGTCCAGCATTATTCCAAGGTCATTTTGTAAGTCCTGCTGTGATTCTGATTCTTTTATATTTGTCTCCATTTTTGAGCTGAATATGAAATTTAGTGGTTTAGCTTTTGAATAGGAAATTTAATTTACAACTTGTCAGTTCGTTTACAAAGCAGATACCACTCTGAAGGACTCTCCTAAATATATATGAGGCTTTTCTCTTTTGTCCTCTGTTCATTTCTTTGTTCCCATGAAACACAGAATTACAGAAATCATTTCACAAATTGAAGTTCACAGTTGTCTCTGCTGCCTGCGAGGCAGTGCAGGCTGGACGGGGCAGCAGATGGGTGGTGGATGCACATGCAGGGTATCCAGCCAGGAATCTCTTGCCTTCCCTTGGCATCCCTGCCCTCTGTCAGCCCACAAAGTTCCAGTTCATTGACAAAACTTGAGTAACAGTTTGTGGAAGCGGGAGGATCCTTTTATTATTCTTTTTTGTTGTTGTTTGTTTTAGTAGAAAAACTCTTAACTTTCAGTTCTTTCCATACGTATTTCTAGGTATATGATTTTGCCTCTGTTTTATAGTGAGTGGGTGTTATGTAATCTCTGAAATGTTTGCCATGATTTCACTGTTGTGGGCTTTGAAGTGAGTGTTTAACTTGTAAGGTACTTGATACCCTTTAATCCTGTGTCAAATGAATAGTCCAAAATGTCAGAGAGTCTGCAGGACAATGGGTTATATCATGAGTTAGAATTATTAAGTGCATTTGGAGTTGTCTCAATCTGTAATAATGACAATATGTAAATCAAGAACACTTTGGATACATCCAAGTCACTCAAACTACTAAGTCCCAAATGAGGTCTTGCTTTGAGATTTGCGTTGGAGATTCTACATAAGAGATGCTAAACTTTTTCTTGACTAAATGTTAACCTGTTTGCTTCTTTTTGAATGTGATCCAAGTTTGAATAAACCTATTCTTTGTCTTCAAGAGAAGTCTGGTCAGTAGTTTTTTGGGCTAGATAATTTGGGTGAGACTGGCAGACTTGTGAAGCTACGGCTATAAAAAAAAAACAAATTGAGATATAATGGCACATGCACAGAAAAAATTTTGGGAAGTTTTAAAGCACAATAACATGGAGTTCATAACTCATCACTTTGTACTTCCCCTGGAGTCCATGGGTATTTTGCTCTTGTAGTTTTAATGGCCAAGCAACCCTGCTAATACAAATGCAATTTCTGAGAGACCTATTAAAAAATTAGAGACATAATTATAAAATGACTGCTTTATGTATGGAAGTGGATTCTTTGGAATTTAAAACTTGTAGAAAGGAAACACACATTAATATATTTTGCTTTTGCAGGCTTAGTGTATTCTTAGCATGTTATTTCACAGATCCTTAATGCCTTTAAATGCAGGTAATGAATTTGGACATCCAGAATGGCTTGACTTCCCCAGAATAGGGAATAATGAGAGCTACCACTATGCCAGAAGACAGTTTAATCTTACTGAGGATGATCTTCTTCGCTATAAATTCCTAAACGCCTTTGATAGAGATATGAATAAATTGGAGGAAAGATTTGGCTGGCTTGCATCTCCCCAGGTAAGCTGTGTGTACAAAATGTTAAGTTTTAGTCAGCAGTTGGGTACATGTGTAGAGTAACAACACTTTCAAATTTGCATGCTGAAATTTCAAACAGTGCTTTGTTATGCGCTGTGTAATGCCTCACCATATATTTCAAGTTGTCAAAATATGGCACTGAAATACCTTCCACATATAATAGAAACCTGAAACAGTCTTATTTTAGCTTCATAACAAGGTCTTTTCCTATTATTTTCCCTGTTTTTATTCAGTAACTGTGGATTGCATAAAGCAGACTATAAAATTGTCTGTAATCCAATCCAAGGATTGCTTTGCAAAAGTATAAGTTGTTCTGACATTACACTTTATAAAAATAATTACTCCATTTCTGAGGAAAAACTTTCAGCAAAGTCTGGTGTAAATTATAGTCTCCTAGTCATCAACCTGCTGCCTCTGCATTTGCATTTTTTACACTTGTATCACACTGTAATTTTTATGAAAGATCAATTTTTATAATTTCTCAGTGTTTAATTATTTTATTCTAGCCCACTTTAAAGAATAATACACTTTTAAGATTTTTTTAATTGATGCCTAGTTATTTATTATTGGCTTTAGCAAATAAAACAAAGTACGCACAGCCATTTATTGTGGCTTATCAAAGCCGTTGCTCACAAAGATTGCTAAAAAAACACACAAAAAAGCATATTGAGTGCTTCAATTTCTGAATTAATATTACTATATGTGATGCAGATCCCTATAACAAATAGGCTACCAAAAGGAATCCATTTTTTACTAAAGAAAAGTGTGATGAAAAGACCGTATTACCAATTTTGAGCAAGTATTTTTCAAGTGCTCTATGCTGAACAGGCTTCTACCTCTGGAATTTTATGTTGCCTTGTGAAAAGTAAGCTACGGCTTAGTAATCAAAAAATTTTATATTAAATTTCATAGATAAACAATTTCAGTTTGCACATTTTAATGCCTTTAGTTCTGTTCCTTGAGTATTTACCTGTATTACTTGAAATGAGGTACAGAAGCAGTGGGGTTTTTCTTGTTTTTTTTTTTTTTTTTTTTCATTCATTAGAAATTAAATCTTTTTAAAGTGTTGTTTTTTTTTTCTTTTCCCCCTAGGCCTATGTGAGTGAAAAGCATGAATCCAATAAGGTCATAGCATTTGAGAGAGCAGGTCTTATTTTTATTTTCAACTTCCATCCATACCAAAGTTATGTGGACTACAGAGTGGGTATTGAAACTCCAGGAAAATATCCTTTTCTTTACTGTTCTGTTTGTGAGGAAAAGTTTTAGAAATTGAAAGCTGATTTTATGTCTTTTTTTCCTAATATGAATCCTACCTGTAGTTGAAAGGCAAGAAATCACTAATTTGTCACCAATATAACATTGCTTTAATTCTTTGTGTACACCAAAAAAATAATCTATAAATTAGTCTTCTTCAGGAGAGATACTTTTGTAGAAAGCAAAAGTAAAAAATGCAATTTAAAGACTTGTGAAGCTGTTTTTTGAAATTCTGTTGAGGAATGAGAAAGCAAGGAACTCTTACTTCTTAATAACACAGCAGAAAGCCACCACAGTGGGATAATGCTGCATGGAGTCACACAGGAATGTGCATTAGTGAAAACCTTCATCAGGCAGTTTGTATTTGTACATTTGTACTTTAAAACTTGAGTGGACTGAGAATGTGCTCTGAGATCAGCTGAGCGGTAAATGATGACTCGAGTAATTGATTTTGCATTTGTGTCCAAATTCTTAGAGGCTCCAAAAATTAATGCTGATTTTCTGGGGGAGTTTTAGTTGCCCAAATTCAGTTTCTTTCAAGTCCTTTGACAAACTCAGCCTAGTCTGTGACTCTTGCTGTGTCAGGTTAAAGCTCTGCAGTTCCAGTTTTTGCCTCTTCCTTATTTATCAGCCATTCAGGGTAATTCCATGTTTTGGTTGCTTTAATTCAATCATGAAATTTCGTGTCCTGAGGATCCCAGAGCTGTGCACAGTACTCTGTGGCAGGGGGAGCTCACCAGAGAAGAGTAAGGAGCTATTTAATATCTAGAGGAATTTCCTTATCTATTTTCTTTAAATACTTTGGGGTGTTTTCATGTTGGCTAAGGTTTCTCCCTAACTCTTCTTCTGCAATTAGAACCATGAATTTTATGTATAGTTTTTTAATGGATGCTTTTAACCTAAGACTTCAATAAATGATGTCCTATTATTAGGACATATGGTAACAATATTAAATCTTCAGAACAATTTCTCCACTTGAAAAGGAGTTATTTATGATCCTTTTGAAATTTAGATGTGCAGAGGAAGTACCTAAAAGCAAAAGTTTGTTGTTAGTCTGTTTGTTTCTTTTAATAAATTAATGGATTCTCAGTTTGATATCCTTTGCTGTTAAAAGCCGGAAGAGACAAACTGCAATAATGTATTGATCAAATTGTTTTAATTAAACATTTTTCTGAATTATATTGGGAATTGTGGGAAATGGGATGATCCTTTCAATACTTAGGTTAAAGTTAGTTTCGTGCATTGAACTAGATGAATGACTGCACCTAACACATGTCATTGAATGTGCCTTTATAAAATGGATGGCTTTGGTCTGTCCATATATTGTAGTGATATATCTCTCTAAGCTGGTTTTTACACAGCTTCTCAGATATGTTACCAGCTATGTTGAAAGGTACAGAGTTTACTGCCTGGCCTGCATTTTTGTAGGCATTCCTCTGTTCTGAACTCACTGAAAATGTCATTCTTCTTTCAACTCTTCTGTATGTAGGCTGTTGGCGTAACAACCCCAGTTCTACTTTTATATGAGAAGGTGTAGTCAGCAAACATTACAATTGTGCTGGTCCCACCTGCTTTTGGAAAGTCTTTCTGTGGGCATTCAGCTGGTCCATGTCTGTATGAGAAGTCACAGTTTGTGGTCAGTTTTTCCTTCCTCCTTATGCTTCAGTCTTCTCTCTTGACTTATTTTCCTTGCTCTGTTCTACAATTTGTTCTTGTAAGATACTGTACTTTGGTGTGAGGTATTCAAGGAATGGGTCCTTAATTTTATATGTGAGCATGAGAGTCTGTGAATGTTGAGCAGTATAAATTGCTGCTGACTTATCTGTATTTTGATATTTCATGTTGTCATATACTGCTCAAGCAGAAAAAAGATGTCATGGGAAACAGTGCTTTCTTTGTTTCACATATTGCTATTTTTGCATAGCAGGTATCAAAGCATTATAGTCCCAGAGTGGTTGAATAGCAGAGTGTCATGAATTTAGGGTTCATAAGGACATTCAGGTACTCATCTTTTTGCCCTGGTGACCAGTGACAGGACCTGAGGGGAGGGTATGAAGCTGTGTCAGGTTAGATACTAGGAAAGGTTCTTTACCCAGTGGGTGGTTGGGCACTGGAACAGCCTCCCCAAGGCAGTGATCACAGCACCAAATGTGACAGAGATCAGGAGCATTTGGACAGTGCTTTCAGGCACATGTCATTCTTGGGGCTGTTCTGTGCTGGACTTGGATCCTAGTGGCTCTCTTCCAACTCAGGATGTTCTGTGATTTGAAGCCAGAGTCATCCATAAGCAAATAGCTAGATTTAACTTGAGGAATCACAAATATTGCAATCAAATGCTGCAAAAATACACTTTTTTTTGTAAAAATCTCCACATTAATTCAAGCTCTCTGACATTTACAACGTGCATCTAGAGCTTCTAATGAGCAAGTAAGGTCATTTAAATGAGTCACTGGCATGTGATTGCTGAAGGCAAAGACGCCCCTTTGAAGTGTGGTTGTGTAACTGTCCCTGCCAGTAGAATCCTGGCAGGCCGAGACAAAGGTTTTAATTTAGGATCAGTCAAATGCTGAATTCCATCAAGGTGGTTGATACTTAAGGTTAATAGGTGTGAATAAGAAATACAGCATACTAATGTGGGAATGCCTCTTTGATCTGCATGGGAGAAGAAGGAGTTTTGCAGCACTCCGAGTGTCTGTAAGTATCAGAGTGGCATATCCTATTGCCCAATTTCTGAGTCATTATGTGAAGGAAAAAGAAAAACATTTCTGTGCTTATACTGGAATTTTACTTCATAAATTATGCTCTTTCAGAAACCTTTTCATGAGAAAATAAGCTTGAACTAACAAATTATTTCTGCCTAATTTGCTTCAGTCTGGAGGTAGATGAACAATCAACATCTAGGTCAGCTGTCTCTAGTTTTCTGATTGGAGGTAAAACTTTGAATGTTAATGGACAAACCATTCATAAGTTTCCAATTTTATGTTTTTACTACTGCCTAGGCTTTTCTGTAGGATAGTGCTTGGATTCCAAGGCCAGTCTGCAGTGAAAATTCAATATGGAAACCTTCTTTCCTCTATTCAAAAGGAGCATGGCTGAAAGGATGGAAAACAAAGATTTCAGAATGGGCTTAAAGATTTCAGAAAGAACTCCTTTTCCTTCCTTAAGATTCCACACTTGATTTTGTTAAATAATTTTTCCCCTGTGTTGGAAGCCTCATTAAGCTATATGTGTGTGTATATCTCCCTCTTTTTTTAACAAGGTTTGTTATCTTGGCTCCAAAGTAAATCTGCATTTTATGTTTATAATCACCAACCAGCATGAATTGACATATCTGAAAATTTGCATGTGGTTTAAACAAAAATCATGTTTGGCAGAAGTTAAAAGGGACAGTGGTCCCCTCCCTCTCAGTACTTGTGCATGTGTTGAGTGCTTAAATGGCTTCGTTGGAATAGACTGAGCTGAATTTTATCAGGCCAAGGTGTTTAACTTCATTAAAAAATTTAGCCACTCTCAATATACTTTTTGTCACTCATAGGTTGAATCCTTAGACTTCAAAATTAGCAGTGTGTGGAGAGGAGCAAAAGTGATACCCTTCATCCCGAAATTATGCTAGTTTTTTTAGTAAAATTCAAGAATTATGAAAAGGAAAATGGCCTCACCACTTAAGACTCTATCACCCCCACAAGCACCACTCGGTTTCTTTCATCAGCAGTAAGTGTTGGAACAAAGTACCAATTTTTTCTATTTTATGATTTGCATTTACTTTGTAAAGTTTTAACTTTATTTTATCTTTTATTTTTTGCTAAATCTATTTGATTCCTTTTAAGTATCTAGAGGTATTCCAACTCATTGCTACACTTTGTTAAATAATTCACCCCATTTTAACAACTGCAGTCAGAATATTTGTCTCTTAAAAAGCCTTCTCTTACAATATATTCCATCTTTTGTTCCTCTGTGCTATAATAATTCCAGCTCTTTTACAGAAGACTCTCAGAGGAGTTGTGGGGTTTTCTTCTGTAAAATTGCATACTTTTCTGATTGACACTTGATCAAATTCTGACAGACTGTAAAATACTGCTAAATACCAATAGATTTTGATGGTCACAATTACATTACTTCCTAAATGCAATTCAAATGCATTGTTTTGTTTAGTGGTACATTTTTAGTCTAGTTCATCACCTGAAGTGCTGTGCATATCTGCTGTAGTGTATAAAGTTATCATTCATGGCAGATTGCAGAAGATACTGGGAGGTACTTTCTGTAAGAGGAGTCACTGTGCTAAATTAAGTTTTCAGTTCAAAATTTCATATGAATTCTATATGTTCTGCATGTTTTTTCACTCTATTCTTAGATTTTGATATGATTTTTGGTTTTTGTTGAATATATCGGCATGCTTCCATTACTGCATGACTTCCACTACTAGTTCTTCTAGATCTTTTGCTATGATTTATTTTCTGTTTAAGGGGTAATTGGCATAGTTCCTTAACAGTTGCCTTCAAGTATAAAATCCTTCTTGATTCTGATGCTGGAGAATATGGAGGGCATCAAAGGCTGGACCACAGAACAGAGTACTTCTCTGAGCATTATCCTCACAATTATCGACCTAATTCAATTATGGTGAGTAAATTGTTTGGGGGTTTGTTTGTTTTGTTTTCATTTTACTTTCATCTATGTAAGTTTTGCAATTCTTTGGACAAATATGGAGTCTCTGCTATTTGGGAAAGGGGATATTTTAAATTTATTTTCTGAAATTAACCTTTATCTAAATACAGTATAGATAACATTATGATTTGGTTATAACCAAGAATATTAACTAATTTTTCTGTTTAAACCTTGTTCTTATATTTCCATGCACTTTTGCAGTGTCTGGCATGCTGTGTTCCTTGCCAACATGCACAGAAACATACTAACATGCTTTTGAACTGCTCTCCTTAATATTATAATTTCCTTTATTTTCACTTTATTTCAGTCAAGAGACTGCATCTTCATGCTTGCTTTGTTTAAAGCTCTGCAGAAACTGAATCTTCCTTTTCTGTCTTAAAAACATGTATTTAACCCTACAAACAAGAATTAGGGTCAATCCTAAGCCTGGGGAGGCTTTTTCCTCCCCAGTTTACGGAAAAACTTTGCAAAATGGAACAGGATTTCTCTGTTCACATCAAGAATTTCAAAGATTCCATTCCTAGAGTGGTATGAATAATGGATAAAGAGTTTTCCACAAATCACCTGAGATGAAGTGGGAGACATATCCTTGCATACAATTTCTGTTAGCTGAGGTGGTCACTAATAAAACTTTACCTTCCTAAATTGCTCTTGAAATCAGAATCACAAGTAGGAATTGTAAAATGTTATTTTCCCTATTCTTTATGTATGTATATATGTACATATTTCCCATTTTTTCTGTATGCATTCACATCTGTGTATATGCTCATAAGCACAAGAAAATAAGATTCAGAAAGGCTGGAAATTAAGAGTTCACTGAAAAAAAATTCTGAAATCGCTTATATTGCTGATTAGGTTATTATACCCCGTGCATTTCTGTGAGTGAAGGGTATGTTTCTCTATGCACAGGTATATTGGTACACATAAATACCTGCAGATAAATTACATTTGTAACCATAAGGGCCTGCAAAAATGGAGCATCTGCACTGATTTTTGTGGGCCACTCCCCTTCCATGGTTGAACAGAACATGATTTTCCAGTGTCACATCTTAACTTTTCTCATAAGATCTAAACTGCTGAAAATTATTTTCACTTCTAACCTCTATCTCTCTTTCTTTCATTGTATCCAGAGTATTGGCATTTCTTTCATTTGCATGATTTAAAATCTTTTCTTTACATGAGAGAATTTTTGTGCTTGGTGTAAAGGATCTTAGGAATGGGTTTGGGGTTTGTTTTTTTTCTTTTTTAAGTATTTGCATGTGATAGTTCCTTCATAGTGTGGGTAAGTATTTGTGCTAATTTGAAATGAAAGGTCTGAGGTTTCATTCCTGAAGGTTATGTAGCAAATTATTGCTTCCAGTGTTCTTGCTTCGTGTGCCCAATTCAAGTACATTGCCTGGGTGATTGGAGAGCATCTGAATTATCTATCACTAACTTAACTTTTGCAAGCCAATTAACTGTGATTCGGAACGTGTATTTCACATTTAGTTCATTAGATGGTGAGTGCAAGCCTTCCAAGCCAGAAACAAACGTGGCAGAACGTGAAGCTGTGGTTTGCTAGGAGTATGTGCAAGATAAGGCATGTGGCAAACACTGCAGCAAATGCACTTTTGCACCAAAAGCTGTGGCATGGCAATGGCACTTCTAGGTCAGAGAGAAACCCATTAAACCCATTCACTTGTGTCCTTCTGCCACCCAATTCACAGAGCAGCTCCAGCCAAGCCCCCAGAGGATGCCTCTTGCACCAAATAAAGGTAAAGTACCAGTGAAAGGACAGTGAGTAAAAGTGATTGAGGAAAAACATCTGGAAAACCTAAATTCAGCAAATAGGTCTTCATGTAAGAACTAACAAAAGCTACAGTAAATGCCTCCAGCTGCTATTTTGCAGTAAAACAAAGATGTTTTATTTCAAATAGCAATTTTTATCCAGGTTATTGGGTAATTTGTCCAGCTTAAGAGTTTCTTTAGTCTTAATTGCAGTTTCTAAAGTCCAACTCAGAAGTCTTCCCACCAAATAACATATGATGCCACCTCAATAATAATAATTCATAATCCATGAGACTTGAGTTTCTTGTTTCAAAAGTTCTAGTTTCTCCTCCACTACAAACTTTGAAAGAGTATTTTTTTAATGAGAGATGCACCTTCCTTAAGATGTGTGAGTAAACATTGTCAATAAAACATGCCCAGAGGGTTGTGACAAAATGAAATCACATGCAATAATTCTGCTTCTCAAGTCAGGCTTTAATAGCACACAAATGTGGTACAAAAATAGAAGATTAAATGTGACATGATTCATTCTAAAAATCATCTAATAAAAGAAATATTCAAGGTGGCATATCAAAATGAGAAGAAGGGAGATATGAAATTCCTGGAGCAAAGAATCCTGGAAGAAGATGAAGCTTTGTAAGCACTGCTGAGCATTTCACTGTCCAATTTTCAGGCTTGTTTAGTAAAGCTCTTAGAGGGCCAGAATTCAAAATCATCAGACACACCTTGTAAACTTCATAGAAAATGCACAGAAATGCCCTTTGTAATATGACTTATTTAAATAACTGTACTAATTTTTTTTCATTTCACTGCTTTTTCTATAATGGATTGTTAACAAATATATGAAATGTACATAACATTCCATGTAATCAAACTTTCTAATAACAAGCTGTGAACCATTTTGTCACTGTAGGAATAGATCTTTTTTACCCCTTTAGCTTCATTTCTATTTACAGCTCCACTCTGGTATTCTCATAGTAGTCTTTTTGGAGGTATGTTTATGTGTGCTTTTTTGATAAACCTTTGGTCTTGTTTATGTTTCATCATCTCTTGGCAGAATGTAACTTAAGAGCTGCACACACATTTCAACCCCTGTCAGATCTTGGTGCCACTTTTTGGATTAATTCATTTCCTGATACCTGGCTTGGCTTTTGTGGTTGGATGTGAAACTTAGATTTGGGGCAGGGGGAAGAAAAAGTGTAATTTTTTTAATAGTGTATTACTCAGAATATCTTGTTGGCCTATTCTAAGGTACCCAACTTGATTGAATTTTGCTGTAGGAAAGAACTAGCTATCAATAAGCGTCCTAGTAAATTTTTTGTACCGTGCCAAAAGTTTGCATTTTTATTGAAATGGAGGGGTTATACTTTTCTGCTTTGTGCACCAACAGAAACTGAGTAATAAAGAGGCTAAGTGGAATATTGCAGAGGATATTGTGTCATTGGAAAAGTAGTATATGATTTATTGTGAAATATAATTGCTTAACATATTTTGACTTTTATTGATTTACTTTTTCTGTAGTTCATTCCAATTAGCTAAAAAATAAATAGATGTCAGAGTATTCCTTTCCCCCTGTCCCCAGTGCGGCCTTTTCTTTTTCTCAATTTTTGGCATTCAATGATAGATCTTTTCACATTAAATTAAGGTGAAATTATATAGTTTATTTTAAGAATATCCTTATTACAGCCTTGAGTTTTTAACCTTGACCTTCATGTATATTATTCAGTGTCAAAGTGCAACTTCCTGCTTCCTTAAGTCTGTGGACAAATTAAAATACTGCCATAGATGGAAATGATCTAAAAGCATTTAGTGACCTTAGCTTTGAAAATATTCATTCAAATAACTTTCATTATAAGGATTTATGTATTAAATTTTACATAAGGATTATGTATTATACATAAGGATTTATGTATTAAATTTTAAATGACTGATGTAATCTTAACTGTTTTCTCCCCTGATATGCAGATAGACTAAATGAAAGAATGTTTGTAGTTGGAAACTTAACTGTTCAAACTAGATGAATCAATCAGAATTTAATGCCACAAAGGTCTTTTTGTTTTTTAAATCTTGATGATTAAGACTTCTAAATTCATTTGTTCATCTTCATTGATTGTTTGACTTCTTAAAACCACCAGCAAATGTAATGTGAAGTTACTCTGTTATTAATTTTGTTTCATCCTATCTTTGTCTTCAGAGTAGTTATTTTTCAGGGATTTTTGTTGTCTTAAAGTACTTTTTCTCAACCTGAAAAAAGAGTGCAGAAGGTAATAGAGAAGAAATTTTGAGACACACCTTTTGCAGTAAATGGACTTCTTTTGCATAAATGAAGCAAGACAATCTAAGACATTATTTTCTGCATATTCATGCTGTGTACCTGTAAATTGAAAAACAAATTGGAAGGCAAAAACTTCACATTATTTTAAGCACACCTACTTTGTCATGTGCAAAATCTACCAAAATGAAAACTAAAATGTGTGAGGTTTTGTATAATAAATTAGAGTCTGAAAGGAAGAGCTATCATCTATTTTATTCTTGGGTGGTTAATTATATTCTCAGAATAGTGTCCATGTGTGAAAATTAGTGGCCATACAGAGACAGGAGATTGTCTAAAGTCCTCATTTTAATTAAAAGTTTTGGATGATGTTGGCACAGGCTCTTGTGACATTGCCTTCTGCATCTACCAGCTGCAATATGTGCTACTGAGTATTTTTCTGCAGTGCCTGATCTAGCTCTGAGTTCTAGTAATTCTCCCATCTGTTGCAAAATGACCTTGAAATTATTTTTAGGGCTTGGTGTTTTCCAATCCTGAAAGTCAGAGGAAGAGCAGTTCATTGCAGTTCCAGCCAATTTTGGTTGTGCTTGCACCTGGTACTGAATTAGTCTGACAGATCTGAAAGCAGCAGTTGTCATTTGTAGAACCTCTTGCTTGTGGGTTTTTAGATATATTTGGAGATTGCTGTGTGTTTTAGTCCTCTTCTGAAATATATAAGGTGATATTTCTGCCTATATAGCTGCTGCTGTTCACAGGTGCTTCCTACATGTGGTAATCCTGTACTCTTAATTCTTTAAATCTCTTATTTTCCTAGAAATGTTCTGGATATTCAAAGAAAAAAAAAAAGTATAAGGAGTAAGAATTTGGCTGGAAACCTCTTACAATCCTGGCCAGTAGTAGTACCAGTTGTTTTTGACCTGTTTGTGATATATCCAGCATGAATAGACTATGATCTTGATAGATAGTTGGTGGGCAAGAGGTTGATGATTAAAAATAATTAATTTTTTTTTGTCTCTTTACTAGTTATACTGTTTTAGTGCCAGAAGCCTTGATCTGTGTAGGACTTGCCCAGTTTCAGACAGTGTAGCTGCCTCGTATGGACATGCAGAATAAAAAGGTCAAAAGTGCCAACAAAATCCCATTTTGTATTTGCCTTATGAACAAGATTCCCCACCATGCTCTCTGCTCGCACATCTGCTGGTGAAGTAACAGCAGTTACTCCATTCCTGCCAAACTGAGAATAAAACGACTTTCGGTGATATTTTATGAAATGTTTGAAAGTTAACTTTTTCAAAAACTGCCTTGCAGCTGAGTCATGCTGTCTCAAACAGATTGGATGCTTTCCAATCCCCATGTGGCACTCCCCTATCAGAAAAGGCCTCATGAGCCTTCCTGTGTGTGTTTTTAGGTGTCGTCTTGGCTTCCTAAAATAGTGGGGTTGGTGTGAACCTTAGAGGGCTCGAGGTTGTAAGTTAATAATTGGTACAGAGAGCAGAGGGACAATTCACTGAGATCCTGATGACCCTCTCTGATCTCAGAGCTCACCCTGCTTCCAGCAGGGACTTTGGGTCTCCTGAGGCCCTTCCCAACATGGAGGAGTCTGGAGGGGAGGAAGTGCCTGGAAAGGATGTTCAGGATGAGCAGAAAGCTTGGAACATAAGAGAGACTCTGAGGGTGATTTGATTGATGTGGGTAAGCTATGAATGAATTCTCTTTAGTGTTCTGTTCTTTGGGTTTTCACTTCTGCCCATGTTCATCTAGTGAGCCTTGGGAAATGGTGAAGGAGACATGAATGGGATAAAAATTGTGATCAGAAAAAGCAGGTTAAAAGAGCAGAGATCAGTAGAACTGAAGCTGGTAATTGAAAGTATATAATTCAGCAGCAGTATATGAAAGAATAAACTTTTGAGACACTCTTCCTAGGAAATGGAAAAAGGAAAAAATTACATATCTCTTAGAGTGTTTTTTGCTGAAGAATACCTAGGTTTCCTGTAATGGTTTTAATCAGGAAGCCTCTATGTATTTTTATACACTTGTCTATTTATAGATAGATATATATATCTCAGGCTGTATACTATATATATAAAATGAAGAAGAGAGAAAGGTGATTCTGCAAATCTGCTGGTAAAGAAAAACAACAAAAAGGCAAGTCCCTTGACAAAGGGAAGATTGAAAACTGCGATGGATAATATGGACAATACCAGGAGTATTCAGTGCCTTTTTGTTTTGTTTTTTTTTTTTTTTTTACTCAGACTCCAAGGGCAAAGTCTTCTTTCAGACACTTTTGTGTGATGTTGCACTACTGAAAATAAAGTAGCAGAGCAGTAGGCTAAAGAGGCTATGTATAAGTGGGGTACACCCAGAGGCTTGGATTATTTCAGTGATGTGATTGCAAGGCTGGTGATTATTATCTGAAAAAAATGATAGTGGTCAGGGGAAATTTCTGACAGCTGAAGCAAGGCTGGAAAGGAAGGCTGAGAGGTCTGTAGGGTAATTGCTGCAGAAGAAAAGAACCACCTCCTCTTGCAACCTGTGCCCAGGCAAGTGGGTTACATGAGATGGGTCAGTCAGAAAGCCAGCCTGGATTTAGCAAAGTCAAAGCATGCATGGTCAGCCTGATTGCTTTCCTGATGAAATGACTCAAGCTCTGTGCCAAGGTTGCTCCAGTGAGTTCAGTAAGACTTTCAGCCTTGTCTCCTGCAGCATTCCTGCCTAGGAGCCGCAGGGAAAATAAAGTTGTTACGTGGGTTAAAAACTGGCTTGGCCACTGCTGTTTGAACAATCAGAGGTTCTGTGTGCATCTCTTGACTGGAATCAAGGAGAAAGTCTTAGGAATTGTGAGGGAACTGATCCTGTTTGGAGTCTGGAGCAGTGACCAGCATGTTGGGACAGAGCACAGTTGTAGATGACACTGAATTAGAGTAAATCATTGATCAACTGAATGGTCAAGGTCCAATCCAGACACATCTAGAGCTAAGGATTATCCATACATTTTTACATTCTATTATCATTACATTTATATATTTCAACGTGTCTGAATTCAAACATACAATGAAATGCTTGCATTTCAGCTTATCCTGTCAGCAATGGATTCCTGACTTTTTTAGTAGTGTTACTTAATGGCAGATTGAAGCATATGTATGGAGCACAGTTGACTTTGTGCACTGGCTTGAAGCAGTCAGTACACTCAGGGAAAAAAATATAGAAAAATAAATTTTAGTAAAGGGGGATATGTTGCTACAAGAGTGGTAATTCAAGTGAGAGGTGCTGAAAGAAAAGGAATAATACTGGAGTGAAAAGGGTGAGGAATTTTTTTGGTTTAGGCTGTCAGAAGGAGGAGTGGAGGTGAGAAATCTGGGCTGAAAACCCTGCTGGGATCCTGGGCAGATAATCTTCCAGTTTTCACTTTATCTCAGGAAAAACAAGTGATCTTTGCAACCTCACTGGTCACATGGTTCTTCCTCAGTCCCTCACACAATCTTCTGAGTTCTGTCTATTGAAACAAGTAACAAAGCCAGAGCACATAGACTATAGTATTTCTGGGAATATTGTTGGGTTGGGGGAAAGGAATAGTAATAATACTTATATACCTATAATACTTATATATTTGTAACGAGTAGTATCTAATAGTTGTGTTGTATTTATCCTTTTAAAAAAATTGTACACCAGTGGAATGAAAAATGAATAATCTTATTTGTAATTAATTATGTGCTTAGTCAATAATTGGTGTTTTTGCATTGTTCACGCCTTAATTGTTGCTTTTTGTAGCAAATAGCCTTAGAGGTGGTTACATGACCAATGAAATAAGATTAGGAGATAGAGCCATATGTGGCTTTTTCTGTGATTTAGCAAGAAGCCCACCAAGATAAAAAAACTCTGAAATATGTGTTTAATTTCCCTAGGTAAGGAAAAAGCAAGTGACTAAAGTAATAAGCTGGCAGATACAGCTCTTCGTGGCAAATGGAAAACATCTGTCATTAGTTTAAATATAATTATCTGTGCAAATTCTGAAATTCTGCTTAAACCAGTTTTAAAATTCTACTTGTCAATTAAGTGGTTGGAGTTGGATGACCCACACTGCGCTTAGATTCTCTGCTGATGTAAATTGACTTTAAAGGAATTGGGATAATTTACTCCTCCTAGGATCTGACACATTATTGACCACAATATAATTGAGAATTGCTGTGTCCTGCATTAACTTTAATTTTTTATTTCCCCGTAACTGAAATAACATTTTACAAATTCTTTCACAGAAAACTTATTTCTGTTTCTTCCTTCTCCCTTCTCACTTCATCATCCAAACCCAGAGTGCTGAATTTCTCAGTACACAACTTCAGAATCTCTCCTTTATCTGTATGTTTTGAGGTAGTTGACTTCATTAAGTATTTCCTCTCCTGCACCAGTTTATAGAAGCTATTTATCACTGAAACCTTAGGGGAAATCATTATGTTCGCTGCCTTTCAAGAAGCATTGGACACTGCTCTGTCTGATTCAATGAAGATCAGCTATTTTCCTTTTTTTTCTCCTTTTCCTAGAGCTCTTTGCTTTATTGCTTTATTCTGTTCTGAAAACAATGAAAGCCTTTCGTGCCATCAGGCTCTCGTTAGCAGATAACGCAGTTGAAATTGCAGAATATTAGACATTCCACAGGGATGAAGGATAGTCTAAAAGAGGACATTGTCAGAATGAAACCAATAATCTTCAATCTTGTGTTACCTTTTATAATTGCATTTTTATTGACTTGTTCAGAAAACACATTCATAGACCTGACAATTGATGGAGTACCGTGTATCAAGGTAATTGGTAGATAGCACATATCAGTCTTGTTTTCTGATTGTGACTCTGCTCAGCTTGGAAGGAATGTCATGTACAATACATTGCCACGAGTTCTTTTGTGATCTATGAGAAGTCTTTTGATTATATGTGTTTGGATATTTTTGTGGTATTCATGGAAAAAAAAAAGGGAAGCAAAGTTCAATCATTTAAATGGTTAATTTTGATTCTGTCCATTTTTGAGAGGGGATTTTATTGCTCAGCCACTGACATTCCATAGGTGCCAAGAGTGTGAAGAATGTGCTGCTGTGTCATATTGCTGATATTTACCTGTATGAAATGACATCACAGGCCTTGGGACAACTTTCATTCACAGCAAAAGGGAGTTGCAGAACTTTGTCATTTATCACTGGCCCATCTGTTGACCTGGATGTTCTCAGGTTTTTGAAACTGGTCATTGTAAGTCATGTGAGGCCCTCTCCTGGCAGTCACCTAAAATATATCGCTATAAGCTGTTAAAAGAAAAATACAGAAGAGATTGTAATCAGTCTGCCTTTAAAATTTTTATCTTGTGTAATTCCAATGCTAGGGACTAAGCAGTCGATAATCATTCTTTAAATATTATATTTATACCCACAACAGTGCCCAAATGACAGATTTTTAACAGTTAAAATATGGGGGGGTTTTTTCCATATACTGTTTTTTAGAAGTTGTGTCCTGTTAATTTTCTGGGTTTTTCAACTGTTCTTGTTCTTGTCATGTTTTTCCTAGGTGTACATTCCAAGCAGAGTTGCTCTTGTGCTTCACAACGTGGACATCCCAAAGTGAAGTTCTCTGTGACCACCACAGAAGAAGCAAGTCACAAAGAAGTGCTGATACACTATACTAGTACTAAGTATAACAAAACTTGCTTTAAGGAGGCTTTCTGAGGCTGAGTATAGTAATAGTAGGTATGTAAAATGTAAGATTAATATTCACATATAAGTGCAGAGCTCTTGACTTGCTAGGCCCTCTTTTGAGGAAGCTTTACAAAGAGGCAGAAAGGAAAATGTTGGTTTTGTAGTTCTAGTAGTACGAAATTACACTTAAGGTGTTGCAAAGCAGCAGGTATTCTCAATTAAATTGTTGTTTACAGAATTTTATCAGGAATGATAAGAGTGATCCTGCTCCAAAGTTTGTAATTTCTTATAATCCTCATTTTGATAGTGAATTCAGATATTCATTATGTATTAATGCTTCTTACTAAAAGTAAGTAGTTTGCTTAAATGAAACAGAAGTTTTTGGCTAAAAGGCAGCCTTAACGGTTTGTGGGACCTAATTTGAGGCTCCTCTTCTTCAATGAAGTCTAACATGGAATTAGAAATGCTTATCCAAATGGATAAGAAGGTTCTCGGAGAGTCTTGTACTTTGCCATGTTTTACTTAATTACAAATGCACAAAAATGCTGGGCAGCAAAATGAGCAGGCCGATTGAGTGGGGGCCTGCTGATGCTTTTGTGTGTGCTGGTTGTCTGCTCCCACCCAAATCACTAAATCTGAGCATCTCACTTGCTAGAGATGGACTAAAATGACACACAACTGTTTTATTTAGATCACTAAAATGTTCAGTGAGAAGCATGTTTTGTTCTTAATGCAACAATACCACACTGGAAGAGGTACTTAAAGTGTAGTTCTTCCTACTGCATATATTTCACTAACATCAGGACCTTGCAATACTGATTTCACTACTTGCAGAAGCTGCCTTTCAGCTTGGAACATGATGATGTCCTTGCACTTTTATAACTTTTGAAACATTGCTTCTCGTTAAGAAGCATTCTCAAAATTCAGTGATCAAACTAAGGTGGTTCTTTTTGATTAAAATTAAGATAGTTAATTATTGGAGTGCTGCTAAGATAATTCAAGCGAGTTTATTCAATAAGCTACAACTTTTTTGTAAAGAGTAAGATTTTGTATATTTGAAAATGTATTGCAGATTATTCTGGAAAATTAATACCAAATTAACGAGACATGCTTTATTTTGTTCCATTTATTTAAAAACATATTTGAATTGGTTCCGAAATGAATGTCTTTTGTACCAATCTGAATTTTCTAACTTTTAAAGTAGCCAAAGAGGAAGATGTCCGTGACCATTTCCAAGTCATAATTTTACCCAGTTTCCTTTGTGAACCATTGTGTAAACTACTGAATAGTTGGTGCCAACACTGATAATCTATTCACAGTTCTTGGAATGCTTACTTGTGGCTTACTTCTTAAGCAAAACGAGGGATGGAATAATGCAGCATGATGGAAAAGTCTTTTGCAGAGTTCACACTGAAAGGGCTTTGTGAACATCCCCAGTCTGATATGTTCTGTGTGGCAGAGAATGTTATATTGCAGTTGAGTACCACAGGATCATGCTTCATTTTCCTCTACACCTGTTTGATCATTGTTTGGTTGTGGGCTAATAAAAGCATTCCTGTTACGCTATGACTTTAAATAAAATATACTGAGCTGTTTTAGCAACTGGAACTGATTATCTTTTTTTTTTTCCCCAGATTGTTTTACTTCTAATACAGAGCAACTTCTAAAACATGTTATATTTACAATGTATTATTCTAATATGTTTTATAGGGTGGTTTGTTTCTTTTTTTTTTTTTTTAATTTTATTTTGCTGGCACAGTTCCAGGTTTCAAAATGTAATGGCAAGTGTCTGTGTCAAACCTTTCTTCAAGAGAAGGAATAAATGTATGATGTGAAGTATAAACTGTAAAATCACATGCAAAATAAACTCTGAGGAGGAGAAAACAAATGCATATATGGTTTCATTCCTTGCATTGTAAAATGATTTTACAGCAGTCTTAAGACTGAAAGACAGATTAGATTTTTGCTCCCTCCTAAAATCAGGGACTTGTCTTGGTCAGAAGCATTCATAATGAGATAGGTAGAGTATTTGACCTATACATATTTTCTTTAACATAATGGTAGATTAATAAAAATGAATGAAAAAAATTGTAAGGTGAACATTTAAACACAGAAAGCAGAATAATTAGAGCTTTTTGGAGCCCACCTCTGCATTTTAATGGTGAGGGTGCTACTGCCTGTCTTGCAAGACTGGGGAATTTTCCCTTTCAATTCCCATGGAAAGCCAATTTTTTCCTCCTGGTCTTTGAATATTGATGGATTATGAAGAGAAATTAATATTTCACTTTTCTTCTAGTGACACTGTGCAACCAAGGCCCCTCCTTAGAGTCATGTACTGAGGTTGTCACCGTGTCTGGTTGATGCCTGGGACATTCTGAGAAGCAGATGAGCTCCAGAGGTTTTTTGCTTGGCCACACCTCAAATCAGCTCTCCACAGATACTCAGACACAGTGAAGGATGAGCTCTTTAAAGATGACCTCTTAGTGTACAGGACTGATAAGGGTTTGTATTTCAAGGTTTGGAAATGCAGACTTCCCTGTCACCTGGGAATTCTGGCTGACCTTCCCTCTGTCTTGCACTGTGTGTGTGAAGGGTTCTTTGCACTCAATAATTCAAATTACTCTCCAGACTGGGTGATTATTGTGATGACAGGCAGGCATCCACTACACTGGTGTGTTCTGTGAGCACTGAGTTTTAATTTCCCCACCGTTTTCTCCTCCTCCCACAACTCAAGATTTACTATCCTTAGGCTTTGGTTTTTTTTGAAGATGAAGAATGGAGCCATTATTTAAAATTGGTGAGTACTTCTGGAAAACAAATTAAATTGGTAAAAACTCTTCAAGCTTGCTGGGTTTTTTTCTCATGAAGCTTTTCTTGCTCGTTCTACTTAATTTAGTCAAGACTTTTTAAACCATGTTCACAGGAATGTGGTGCTGGTAAAACTCTGCCAAAGGGAGAGCAGCTGTGTGAACAGTAAGATACCAGATAAGCAATTGTGTGGTACTTGCAGATACTGATATTTTGTGTATTAATCTGTCAGTCACAATTCTATTTTCAAGTGATATTTTTAAGCATCTTGAAGGTTTAGGTTCCCCATTTTTTCATGACTCAGGTTCTTAACAGCCTATTAATGGTAAAAGGAAGAACTTTCTGTCTATTTGAGTCTCATTTCTCAGAGCTTAAAAGTAACTCTGTAGTTAAGTAGTAAAGAGTGAAGATTAACTGAATGAACAGCAGAAATTGTTTCCTTTACCTTAAATAAATATGGACATTTTCAGGATACATTGAGGTGTATAGTTTGCCTGTCTTCTGCTACATAATTGAATTTTCTAGGAATTTAAGTATTCTGCATTTAAGTATTTTATCACTGACTGATGTTTCCAAATGGGGCATGTTGACGTTGTTGAACTACTGCTACCCAGATGAAGCAGTGTTTTACATGTTTTCATGTATTTTCCTTATCTGGGATCCCAGTTTCAGAAGAATGAACCTGTAAGTGGTATCTTTTTAACAAATTATTTGAAGTGTTTTGCCAAGGAAGACTCTGCACATGTGTGTGCTTTCACACCTCAGAGTTTATGGTGGAAGTGTTTTGAAGGGGTTGAGGCTGTAATTTGCTGTGACAGAGAGCTGGTTCTTATGCCAGTCTTATTTTTTAATTCTGTTTGGTTTCTCAGATTATCTAGAGTTGGTTTCAAGTTCTTGAGGCAACAAGCAGCATCTTTCTGAAAGTTTCATGAGCATTTAAGAAAAAAAAGGAAATCCAAAAGTTTTGGTCATTTTTGCCTTTATATAAAGACAATTTTTTGTATTTTTCATCATGGAATGTTTCCTGTAAGTAGGCTTTTTCAGTTTTTGCTTTTTATGTGAAAATAACCTGCAGTAATAGTGATGGGCTGGCATATGACAGCTCTTCTTAAAAATAATTCTATAATTTGTTGGGTAAAAATAACTCCAGTTGAATGCATTAATAATATTCTGCTTATGGAAAGGTAGAAACAAAAGCTAATGATGACTCATTAGATGAGACAAATTATATTTTTCATGCCTGTGGGTACAATATGTACCCTGTAAATATAAATAAGTCTTGGTTATTCATGGTAAATTAAAGCCTAAAATACATTAGGACAAAGCAAAAGAATTTGTAGGTATTGAAGAAATCAGTCTGAGCTGAGCTGATGGTTTTGCATCTTTACAAAGCTATTTTGAACACTGAAAACAAAATCTTAAGTGTTTAATTGAAGTAGGTCTGAAAACTGTCTTAGAATGTTAAGACAAAGACAATAATTTCTCAATATTAGGGGAGTGTTAAAATTGATGCAGCACTAATCATCCATGCCATCTGACTCCACGTCAAATTAACTTCAAGTTTTCCATATCGTTAAAAGCTACAAGTGAACTTTCTCAACTTCCTTGTTTCTTCTGGCTGTGCCTCACAGATGACAATTTAAATGTATAGAACAAGACAGTCTGGTATTGAATATTCAATGCATTAAATTCACATAATTCTGTCTTTGGCAGTATGAGGTATTTATGACAGAACAGGTAGAGTGCATTTAGGAGGAGCGGTGTGTCTGCAAACACTGAAGAAACCAAGCTGCCGGTGCTGTAATGGGTGTCGTGGTTTAATCCCAGGCAGCAGCCAAGCCTGAGGCAGCCGCTGCCCACTGCCCACCAGAGGGATCAGGGAGAGAAAATCAGAAAGGTAAAAGCTGGAAAACTCATGGGGTTGAGTTTTATATAGACAGCTTAATAGGAAAAGCAAAAGCCATGCACGCAAGCAGAGCAAAACAAGGCATTCATTCCCTTCTTCCCATGGTTAGGCAGGTGTTCAGCCATCTCCAGGAGATCAAGGTCCCATCACACATAACAGTGACTTGGGAAGACAAATGGCATCACTCCAAACATCTCCCCCTTCTTTTTTCTTCCCTCTAGCTTAAACAGTGAGCAGGATGCCATGTGGTCTGGAATATCCCTTTGGGTCACCTCTCCTGGCTGTGTCTCCTCCCAACCTCCCAGGCATCCCCAGCTCCCTCCCCAGTGTGGCAGCATGAGAAAGAGAAAAAGCCTTGGCCCTTTGTAAGCCCTGCTCAGCAATAACAAAAACCATCTTTATATTATCAACCCTGTGTTCAGCACAAGTCCAAAGCACAGCCCCATACCAGTTAGTGAGGAAATCCAGCTCTACCCCAGCCAAACCCAGCCCAGCAGGACTTGGGGGCAGGCACCCAGCTGTCCTGGGGTACTGGGTCTGGTGGGGCAGGTTCATGCTAAAATAGTGTTGATAAATCAGTGTTTTGGCTGTTGCAGAATGGAGTTTGCAGTGTGAAGGCTTTCTATTCCCTACCCTTCCTGCTCATGGGAAGTTGTGGATGAATTCTTGTTTCTGCTTTGCTTGCATAGGCACCTTTTGCTCTCCCTGTTGAAGTATTCTCGCCTTCCTTCTATTCCCTCACCATCCTGGAGCAGAGGGGGCTAAGCAAGCACCTGGGAGGGTGTTTGGCTGTTTGCTGGCATCAAACCACCACCTCCAAAACTGAGTGAGCTGTCCACCTCAGAAGGAAATTGGCTGACAGGAGGAAAGTAGGTGAAGACACTTGAAGCAATTTGAAATAAAAAGGGAGGAGATATATCACAACTTTCCTTAGCTGCCCTTCACAAAACACTGAGTGTGTATCTTGTGTTTGAGTTGTAGAGTGAGACAACTGGAGTAATTAATTTTTCTTCTATTCAGGTATCACCTGTATGAGGGAACAGACAGTATATATTCACTCCATTTCATGCTAGAAGTTCTTGGACCTGTTCTTTTGTAGTAGTGGCATTAGATTGTCCCTGTAGCAAAGTGTAAAAATATTTTTCTACCTCAAAATGGAAGTAAGTTCTAATGTAAAATCTTTCATAAAATTTTATTCATTATTAAAGGGGAGGATGGGAAGCTGCTAGTGGAAGACTATCTTCTGGTGCAGTGAAGATATGGAAAATTAACTGAAACATTAAATGAAAACCTGACCTTTAAAATGCATGGAATTTTAACCATTACTTTTGCACAAAGCTCCTTTCAGCTGTTGACTGCTGCTTCTGGATTTTTGTTGTTTTCTTTGTTTGTAGCAGTGGTTTTAGACCAAAGGCAAAACTGAGTCTTTGTGTGTTCTGTAACCTGTGTCACTGCTACCTATGAATATTTGAGGCAATCCCAGTTTTCAATCATCAGTCAGAAGGTGGGGTTAGCCTTGCTTTGGGAGTTTCTAGGATGGGGATAAGAGGGGAAGACTGAATATGCTTCCTGGTGTTGTTAAATACCACTTAAATTCCTGCCTTTGCAATGCCACTAATAACTTTAAATCTTTGACTGTGGCATGTCTGTGTCAGAAAACAGCTAGCCCTGTGCAGCACCAAAAAAAAGCATGTCTTTAGACTGGCATGAGAAAGCAATTGTGCAAGCACATTATGTCCAAAACTGAAATGAATTTTTCTATCCAGGTTTGTTTATCTGAAGGGACCTAGTATTGATCACTTCACGAAATGGAGCAGATGAGCTGTATGGCATAGAGAACAGGTTTTTGTGCAAAAAATCCCCCCTATTTTCCCAAGGCAAACAATGTTCCAGTATTTGAAATACAGGTTTTTGGTTTCTTTTAATAAAAAATATTGGATTATGACAAGTGAGCATTTTCATAGGAAGAGATTTGTCAGAAAACCCTTCCAGAACAGTTCTATAAAAATACTATTCAAAATCAATGCTTCCATTATGTGCAAAGCATGGGCACTCACAGCTTTAACTCTGTTAGTGTATGCAGCTGCTTAAAGGGGGATTTCATTAAATTCATTGTGCAATTGAATTACTGTGCCATTTTTATAGGGAAAAAATGATTTTTAATGATTGTGTAAAGTGATAGGGCTATTCAGTTGGCTTTTCATAGGCCTCCTTGGACTTCTAAAATTCCAGTCACCTGTGTAGCTTCTGCCTTTTGGGGAGCTTGGCAGGCAGTGGTTTGGCCAAGCTGTGGTCCTTGCACAAATGCTGGAGCTGCCAAGTGCTGATCTGGGCTGGGGAACTGATTTTGTGGAAATACAGCTCTAGAATGGCATAAGCTGCTGAGGTCTTTAGTTCAAGCTGGAAATTTGACTCTTTACTCTCTGAGATAGACATCTCAATCTCCCTGCAACCTGTCAGTGGGGGTGAGGGCTGCATTCAATACTTGTGTTTGCTCTAGTTGTGCTATTACACAGAACTAACTCTTCTGTTTTTCAATAACCTTCTGGATCTACCAGCCCCTGCTCCTCAAGCTTATCAGACAAGTGCAATGCAATTCCTCATGCTCATGGATTAACACAGTGGGCAGTTCTTTATGACAATTTGCTCCTTTTTTAAAATTCCCAAGGAATTCTGTAATGTGACTAAGTGTTTAGAAACAAGCTGAATATGATTTGCCCAACTGGGTAGAGCTGGTACAAAACATGAAAGGAGCAAATGTCCTGGAGTTATGCATCTGCTGCTGCTATAGAAGCTCTCACCAGGAAACACTTGCCTTGCACTGCTTGTTACAGTGGCTGATTATAATCGTCCCATTTGAGCTTGAGTGGTGATGCACACCTTGTTATGTAAAACACTGTGCAAGGCTGTTAAAACATGAAAAATAATTGCTGATTCCTCACTGGCTGTAGCTCACAGGTAGACATTCCTGTGACTGATTATAGGCACTGACCTTTGGTTTTAACAGCCTTGATGGGTTTCAAGTCATGGTTTGCTTTGATGTGAAGCATAGCTTTCAACCTGTCCTGCCTGCTTTTGCCTTTTTCCTGAACAGAGCTTGTCAATCTTCCTGTTTATTCTGGACAACATAAGCAGGTGGCTGGTGCTCCCTGCAGTGCCCAGCCACATCCCAGGACTCAGCCCTATGTGCCTCTAATTGTTTTCATTTCTATCCTTCTGTGCTGCCCTTGTGTCCCTATCCCTTCCTATTTTTCTGTCTCCCACACCAGGGAGGTGGAGATCTTGATGTGTAGGTATTCACAAGGGTTTGGGCCCATCAAAAGATTTATTAAAGACAAATCTCTCAGGAGCTTGGAGACACAGGGAAATGTAGCACAAAAAAATGTGTTGGCCCATGTTTTACTTCATCCTTAAAGGTCCAGTTTTTACCTCCTAACCTCCCCAGATTTTACAAATTCTGTCACTCTGGTCTGGGGGTTCTTTCTCAGGGCTGTTTGTGACCTGAAAGAATCAGCAGTAGTGTTTCCACTGTTGCCTTCACAGCAATGACTGGAACAGCACATGTAAGCTGCAATCAGAGGTGTGCAAATAAACAGTCTTCAGCTTTTTAAAGGTCTTCCTCCATGTCATCTGCTGAGCAATGCTTGTATGTTGTAGTTTGGGAATTTTCTCCATGAGGAAAAATGGTAAGTCTGAGCATGTCTTTGCATGTCTCAAAGTTGCTTTTGTGTCCCACACATCTTCACTTTGCAAAGCTCATCTGTGGCAGATGACTTGCCCAGAATTTGAGAGAATCACTCCAAAACTCAAAAGGTACAGCCTATTGCACTGGGGGAAGCAAAGCAAAATATGAAGACATGAAGGGTTTGTGATGACACATCACCTGCTGAGGTTGCTCTGATGCCCAGTGTATGAGTGAGGGTGAGTTGATGTGAATCCCCCTGCAGCTGCTGGATTGGTACAATCAAATTCACCCTCTTCCCATCTCTTTTAGGGCAGCCAGTCATGTCCATGCCAGTATGCAGGTACTGCCTGCGCTCCAGGGATTGTAGGGGCAGTGTCACAAACTCAGGTGACAGAATGACCAAGGTAAACAAGGGCATGAAACCTTGATTGAATTGTACATACACACAGAGTTTAGTGTTTCTAACTCCCAGTTCTTACTGGAATTGTTCAGCTGTTCACCTCATCTTTCACAGTGGCAAAAGACACAAGGAGCCAGAAGGAGGTACCTGTCTGATAATCCTTTTTCTGGGCAAAGCAGGTTTGTTTAGGGATGGAGTGCACATGATAAAGGAATCAATGTGGAGCACAGATATCCAAATATCTCTGGTAGGTGTCTGGAGTGATGCTTTTTCTCCTGCTTTGAAATCTTCTGTTAATGTATCTCTCTATCACAGTAACATGAGTAATTTGGCCTTATTTTTAAAGTACACATTCTGTAATATTTTGTACCCACTTCTTTTCTGCATCTCTAAGTCGCATCATTAGCAACAGCAACCTACTGTTGCACAATATTTCCGCAAATTATGCTGCTTAATTAACCAAGTGATGTGTAATAATGCTGTGTGACATTTTTCTAGAAGTGTTACCTAAAAGGCCTGAACCTCTTAAAGCGATAACAGGAAAGTGGTAGTTGAGTTCAGAAAGATAAATGTGCTGCAAATTCTTTGGTAGCCCTGCAAGCCTGTGTCAACAGCAGTGGTTCAGATCAGAGCAGTAATGTGAAATTTTTAAGTGAGTCCCTGGATGGTCTTCACTTACCACGTGCTAACTCATTTTCCAGAACTATTTTGGGACAGAAAAATGTAGATTCTTTAGAGGAGGACATAAACATCAGCCTCTTCTCCAAAAGCACTCTGGATGTCCCTTGGTGTGTTTTCCTTACACCTCCAATATTTCCGTGTGCTGCCTCTCTCCACTGCAAGGACTTCCCATGCCAGAATAAACCTTCCTGTCAGGAAGCTTCAGCACAGGAGGTAAGACTGTCTCTGATCCAGAGCATACTGCCCAAACTACATGGAATAGCAGTGGGAGGAGCTCAGCAGCCGCTTTGATCTCTTCTAAAAATATTTGCTAAAACACATGTAGCATAATAGGCCAGCAAGACTTTACTGTTGTCAATCCCTATTCCTTGGCTTAAACCCTGTTCTTTATGTAACACTGCAAACCAAATTAAAGTTACAGAAATGTTTCTGGAACTGTTTACACAGAGCTGATGTTGTGAATCTACAATTATTTTTGCAGTTATCTTAATGTAGCTGTTACAGCATAATAACAGCCTTTAGTCATTGTTTTTCTGCCTGCTATGGCAAATAATGTGCTTGTCTAATGCAACAGAAACTGCAGTCAGTGGCAAAATCTTTAATATCTAATTTACTAGACCTTATTTTGCACTTTTTCATCTGAAAATGCAGATTTATAAATTGAAGCAGTGCATGTAACATTTCAGTGAACGAAATCATTACCAACAGGATGTTTGGATGGCAGCTGCAATTTGGCTTGGGAAGGTTTTTTTAGTTGGGACTAATTCATCTTTGTGTGCCAGAAGATTTTTAAAACCTAACAAGTTTTATGTTGTTTTGTTTTTAGTGTGAGGAGGGCTTTAATTTATATAGCAACACATAGTGGAGCACTTGGCTCCCCTCACTCCTAGAATGAAGACTCCTTGCTTCATTCTTAGGCTGCTCCACCTGAGGGTTGCCACTCCCATTGATGCAGCCATAAATTCAAAATCAGGAGTTGGTTCTCAGTCTTTGAGCTTGGTGTTTTCAGGTGCTACAAATACCTGAAGGGAACCCACAAGAAAGATGGCAAGGGACTATTAACTCAAGGGGGAATGGCTTCAGAATGAAAGCAGGTTTAGATCAGATATCAGGAAAATAATTCTGAAAAAAATATGATGATCTTTAGAGTCCCTTCCAACCCAAACCATTCTGTGATTCCATTATTATATTCACATAAGGGATTGTGGGACATGATTTTCATCTCCAACAGAAGCTCAGAAGTAAAAGTGATCCAGGCCCACTTGACAGATCTGTCACAAAGAGGATGCATTTCAGGATGTTCATTCACTGCTTTCAGAGCTTACAATGCATTTCCCTTACTAAATTATTCTTTGATTGCAGAAATGAAAAAAGCCCACCCACCTGTGAGCTGAAGGGAATGAACACTGCCCTTGTGGCTGCCACTCTCATTCCAGCCCTCCAGAAAAATTCATTCCTCCAGAAAAAAAGTTTCCATAAAAATCCAGCAACAACTTTTAGTTAGTTTCTCCTCCTAAGCAGATGTCAGTGTCTTTCTGGGTAAATAATTGATTTTTTTGTGTATTTTTTTCAGCACACTGATAATATACAAATATTTAAGAATGAAATAAGCAGTTCTTATTTTTTGCTGCCAAAGTAAAACAATATTCTGTAATGCTTGAAAGGCTTAATTTGGTGCAATCATCATTTTTGAGCATCTTGATCTTACTGTACCTGAGGAACTGAGCAAGGTGGACCTGAGCTCCTTGATCCTGAATAAGGGAAAAGCCAGACCAGATCTTTGCCATGACCTTAAGTGGAAATGGCACTAAAGCACGGCTTTTTGCTTTTAGGAATACCTGATCCACCCAGGATGTTCTGTCTCTCCTTTTTAAGCTTTTAAGGCTGTTTTGTCTCCATAGAAAGGACATTTCTGGATGTATATGTGCCCTGTACATGTGCACATAAAATATATTTATTATTCTTCTGAGTGCAGGATTGCATCAATACTTACCAAATTCCATCTGTTTTAGGGTCAGGAAAAGATCCTGTTTGTATGCCTGAACAAACCTAACACAAAAGTTCTGGTTTAATTATGAAATTCCTAGACATATATGCATAGCCAATAAACAATAAAACCTTTCTTATCACATCATCAGATTGCTTCTTTACAGAGATTTTGATTTTTAATTTTTTTTTATATTTTTTTAGGAACAGGATAAAAAGACATATCTCCCTCTTGTGGAATTCTGCTAATGGGCCTTGTTTTTATAAGCTCTACATTAATTAAGGAAAATATACAGACAAGCAAATATGCTTGTATATTTCTTTCACATTAAGTATATTTATTTAAATATTAAGTGAAACTGTTGCCCTGACAACTTGCCAAAGCAGCCATAGAGTCTGTGAGATCCTCAATGCTCTTTCTAAAGTGGTTTCAGTTCTATTTGTTTGTTCAGTAGATTCTATTGAGTCTTTCACTGAACTGGGTTCCTTTAAGGAAGTCAATTGGGAAAGTTGTGGGATCACAAATTCTAGGTTGGTGGGAACTATTATATTTCTTCCTCCAAGCTGTGGTTTTGTCTTTGTGACACAGAGGTGTAATTACCAGGACTCTGATACCTTAGCATCAGAATTACATGAAGTGGAAAGCAGGATTCAAGTCTCAGTATACTGAGTTTGAAGAAGTGTTTTAATATTGTAAATTTTCCCAAAAATTCTGCCTACCTCTCAGGCTGCCTATGAGTTATGATATGGAATTTGGGTTGCTACAGTTCCTGAGATATAGATATAGGTATCTCAGCCAAATAATAATCATATAATAAGAGCTGATAATGACTGGCAAACTATTTCATCTTTTTTATTACTTTGCCTTCACCGTCATCCCCAATCTGCTCTGCTGTGATTTACCTTGTTATTTTATTGCAAGCTCTCTCATGGAGCTCCCAGAATCCCTGGAATTGTTGTGCCAGTTATTTCCTGATAACCTCCTCAGCCTCCTCCCCAGGTGTTGGGAGTTTAGTTCAAGCATGGCTTAAAGAAAAAGGCCATGAAGCCATGCAATTGAGAGAAAAGTAAAAGGTAGTTGTGAAGCAGTTCCAAAGCAGTTCCCAGCCTGATTACTATAAACAATTAGACTCTCTCAGGCATCACTCTATAAACAATAAGGTTCTCAGGCAGTCTTCCCATAACAAGTGTAACACCCTCTCTGGGAAAAGATGGCACCCTGGGGACAGATGTGGAAGTTTTGGGAACCTTTCATATCACAGTGGGGACACTGGTTTTGTTTTGTGTAAACAATCAACGGTATTGTAAAACAAAAGGAGTGGTTAGAGTTTTCTCTGTTAGCCTATCATAAACCTGGATTTTGGAATATGCATGAAGTTAATTAGCACTGTTATTTAAAGTGACTGATCAATCAATAAATTGGAGTTCGATGCATTAAAGGATGGTCGTCTCCCCCTCACTTCAACACCCAGGGTCAGAATTTGCCACTCAGCTTTCTTGCTTTTGGGATTGGCAGTGCCCTTGGATGTTCCTTTATCCCCACGGAGCCTTGGCCTGAGGGCCCTTTGGTGCTTTCTCATCTGGTAATTATCCCAGGAGAGAACAGGGATGCACAGGGTTGTGAATAAGCAAAATGAACAAGTCTGCACATGGTTTAAGCCGCTGCAAAAGGATTCACCTGTACTCCTGTGTCAGGGAGGGCCTGCCATGCCCCACCTCTTCTCTTTGGCCACTCCAGACAGGAATTTAAGAGCTTGCTTAATGGAGGGATGCCAGTGAGATAAAAGCCTTAAAGAGGAATATTAATAATTATATGTCTTTTTATTTTGTGTCCCTTTTTCCTTCAGGACTGGGCAGCTCAGTGTCATGTAGGAATGTTGTACAGATATGCAAGGAATCACTCTGACTGATATCAAATCACACTGCACCTCCTACATTGTGCCTTTTGAAAAAAAATCTCTGCAATTACTCTGTAGGAAATGCTGCAAAAGCTCATTTAAGGTCAATGAAAGCAGTCATAGTGCTGCCAGAGTTGCCAAATCCAGCCCAGGACATTTATTTTCTGGCTCCCTTTTGCTTACTCTTTGCCAATTATAAATGCGTTTTTCCCCTTAATTATTGAAAAGTGCGAACGCTTTTATGCTCTCCTGATTTATATATATTTTTAAATTAAATTTTGAAGGACTGTGGTGCTTATGATGAGAGTTAAACATATTTCATATCTTAATAAGCCTATTTTTATATTATGCTGCTTGAACTACAATCGTGCTAAGGAATGGAGTGAGGGGAATAAAATTAATGGGTTACTCTTGAAGTAGAAAAAATTATTCACTTTTGATAAAAGATCTTTTTGATAATTTACTCTTGACTTCACTACTTGATTTTTCTCATCTTCTCACATTAATTTGTTTTTAATTTTTTTCCCTTATGAGGTTTTTTAGCTCCAGCAACAGCTCTGAGATGGTTGGATTGATGGACTGCAAAATATAACATTTTTGAACTAAAAAAGAAAAGAGCTTAAACACTTGAGCTAACAAGAAATATAACTTTCATGTAACAAACTAGAAATTCAGCTTTCCAGTGCCTTGATTTAAGATGCTGAAATTTGATTATTTAGTTCTCCTACTCCATCTAGAGTAGAATGAACTAAAGCTGCTTGGCCTCTTCCTTGTTGTGTCATTTTTTCCTCAAATGTTCCCAGTGCATCTCCCGAAATCCTCATGAAAGTGTTAGCCTGAGTAACATTATCAGTGTTATTACATCTCAACATTCTCATGTGCTTTTATATTATTTGCAGCCTGGTGATGTGGTCTCAGAATGAACTAGGGTGAATTTAGTCAGAATTGGTCAGAATTTAGCAGTCCTTGTTGGGCAGCTATGCTATTTAATGGAGATTACAAATATTACTTTCATTACTGCAATGATTTCAAGGACTTAAGCTACTACTTACAGCAAATGCAGAGAGAATAGAGTGAAAGGAAAAACAAAGAGGCAAAAGAAATGAGAAAAAAATAGAGTGATTGGAAGCATTGAAGTTAACCAGGACAAAAAGAGTTTTGATGTAACAATAAACTGTACTTAGGACTGTGAGTGAATCAGAAGAAGAAAAGGAGGATGCTTTCTGAATTAGTTGACTGAAGGTGACAGGTCACTAATTGAACTTACCTAAATCAAATGGTAGAAATCTTCTATCATATCGTTTGTCAAAATTTAAAAAACAACCAAAAAAAACCCCATCCAAAAAAACCCACAAAAAACCAACGAACAAAAAACCACCCCAATCTCCCCTTGACCTGAAAAATAAGAAAAAAAGCAACCAACCAAAAAACAAAAAAAAAAAAAACCAAAAAAAAAAAACCAAAAAAAAAAAAAAAAATAGAAAATGAGAAAAAAACAAAACCTAAATACCAAACCCAAAACCCAAGCACCTGAAGACAGGGAGGAGAGTTAAATTGACTTTGGCAGCTCAGCTGGAGTTATTGAAAGAGGGAAAATCATAGCTCTGTACCCTGGAGAGCTTCCTGCTACTTTGCCCCAGTGCCTGTTTTGTTCTTCCTTCTGTTGTTTGCATCCCCCTTACTCCCTGCCTGTGTCCCAAAACAACACGAGGTGATTCCCAAAGAGCAGCTGAGAGGCACCAGAGCTCCTGCCCAGGGGATGGTCTGCGCCAGATGCTGCAGGGAGCAGTTTTAGCTGAGATGCACAGTCTGTGCCTTCATGGATGATGGATCACGTTTGAGCCAGTTATATATAAAATAAGCATTTTCCCCCTTTACTAATCTGCTGTGTTTGTCTGTGTTGGCAGCAACACAGCACAAATCAATTGAGATTCAATAGGAACACTGGTTCTTTCTTCTTTACCAAGAAATATTACCTGATGTACAATAGTACTGAATATCCCCTCTCTAGAAACATAAATCTGATAGTTTTTACTAAATTTATCTTGTGCATTGACTATAAAAGTCACATTGTCCTACTATAATTTTATTTTTTAGTGTATTCTACTTCTCACTTGTTATCTTTGAACCAATATGTTATCAAAATGTATATCAAAGCTGTAATATTTTAAAAATCCTTAGTTTCATCAAGCTCTTGGTCAACAGTTCACATATGTGGCATATCCATCTTTAACATTTTCTTTTTAGAGCACCATAGATGGTGAATTTGGTTTTTGAATGGCTAATATTTAACATAAAAAGCCTAGCTTAAGTTCTTTTGAAGAAACTGATATATTAACTCTGTGGTGTTTACATACAAATATTTTTTAAAGCTTTGTTACTCAGATTGATTTTTGTTGCTATTTAGTAATTATCTCTAATTTGTATGACTTTCATTCTTATTTAAGGTTGTCTAAGAAAGTATAACTTTCTACCCTCCCCAGGTGCTTGCAGCCCTCAAATGTTGCATATTTCATTAACACACACGCACCTTCTTTTCCACACTTTACCTTTTAGTCAATTATTGGCCAAATACACATTTGCAGTGATTTTTTTGTCCTTCATTGTTAATTAGTAACTGAGCAATCACCAATGATATTCCAATTTTCTGAGCTATTTAGTGGATTGGATTAAAGTATGACATTTAAAGCACCTGCCCTAGATTCTAGGCTCTTCTGGTATATGCTGTGGTTTGAATAATGAATACAAATGTGAAGGAGGAAAAAAAAAAAAAAAAAAAACCACAAAAAAAACAAACAGGTTGTTCTATATCATAGCTTTTTCAGTCTTGGCTTTTGCCTTTTAAGTCATTTTTCCACTTCCATGAAGGAGAGGGATGAGCTTTGCAGCTCACTCTGGAAGGTCAATGGCCCGAGGCTGCTCTGAGCAATGAGGGGAATGAGCCCAGCTCTGTTCCTGCCTGCATGGCAAACCCTGCTCTCTGCTGCTCCTGTGCCTCTGGCCACAGCTGGAGCTCAGAGGGGTTTTCAGATCACAGCAAATGTCTCAGGTAGGGTAACTTTCCCTGCAAACCTCCAGCCAGTGTGTGCATCTCCTGGAAGAGTGGTAGTGGTTTCGCAGAAAAGAAAAAAGGGAGGGGAGAAGAAAAAAATCCTCTAGTGTGTGCCCTTTTGCATTATTTTCATAATTCAAGTTAATGAGTTGCATTTTTCAAATTCAGGTTAATATTTAGTGTGTAACATCACCAGAGACAATCCTTACCACAGAATCAGGACACATCCTCTGTCTGGCCCAAGCCCCTGCTGAATTTTTGCTCCCATTTCCATGGATATCTCTGCCTGAAAACACAGGATTGTAGTTGTCTATAAGAGGGCAGTAGACAGGACTGCCAGGTGAAGTTTGACTCCATGTGGCTGTTATTTTTCAGTGAGTTTTGCCACATGGTCATTTTAAATTTTAAATAACCCTTGAGAAGAAATGTAGGTGTAGGCAGATGTAGGCTCCCCTGGCTCAGGTGCTGACTTTTGTCTGCTTGTATAATAGAGGTGGCCTTTGAGTCCTAGAAAATTATCTGAATTGTACTTGAATATCTGTATATAGGCCTTGCCCTGATAAGCCCTGGTTGTTTTTGATGGGCTGCAGCTGTGATGTCCTTCATTGGGCTGCAGCTGTAGCTAGTGAAGATAACTGTGATAAAAGGGGGTGGGTTTGGCCAGTCAGGGAGAGCCTGGAAGGAGCCCTGACTAAGAAGGAACCACTTGCAGAAGAAGAAGGAGTCCATGCTGTGAGGATCTGCAGCCATAAGAAAACACCGAGAGAAGGTATGGGACTCTAGAAACCTAAAAACAACACTGGGGGACTCTAGAAATATGAATACAACAATTGTTGGCCCCGACATGATAGAGATAAGACAGCCAAGAGCTGTGGAGAAGCATGGCTTTTGAGCCAGGAGCTGTGGATAAGACAGCCAAGAGCTGTAGAAGAACATAGCCTTTGAGTCAAGGAGCTGCGACAGCCAGGAGCTGTGCAAGAATATGGCCTTTGAGCAAGTCCATGTAAAACCTGTTCCTCTAAGTAAATGAAAAGGGGGAAATACAGTAGAGGTGGCCTTTGAGTCCTAGTAAAATATCTGTATTGTACTTGAATATCTGTATATAGGCCTTGCCCTGGTGGGTCTCAGCTGTGATGTCCTTCACTGGGCTGCAGCTGTAGCTAGTGAAGAGAACTGGGATAAAAGGGGGTGGGTTTGGCCAGTCAGGGAGGGCCTGGAAGGAGCCCTGACTAAAAAGGAACCACATGCAGAGGAAGGAGTCCGTGCTGTGAAGATCTGCAGCCATAAGAAAACACCGAGAGAAGGTAGGGGACTCTAGAAATCTACTAACAACAGTATGGGAATCTAGAAACATGAATACAACACACTTGGACAGAATCTTTTGTCAGCTCTCTAGAAGCTGCCCCTGTGCTGCTGGCAGGAGCACAGAAGGGTCTGGTTCCACTAGCAAAAATCTCTAAACTCAATCTACATTGGGCTGGAGATTTTGCGGATCTTTAACAACCTTTCCAACCCTGTGCAGTCTATTATGTCCGCTCACTCACTGAAATCTATCCTAATGAATGAAAGGGACACTGCACTTCTCGGGAACAGGTTTGGGCTGCCTTGCTTGGCTTCCTGTAAATCTCCATAGGCTCCTGGTGGAGGCAAGCAGATCCATTGCTCCTTAAACTGCCAGGGAAGGAATCAACACATTGTTAGGCACAGACAATATTGGTAGATTAGCAAGCAGGAGAACCTTGTTACTTGAACTGAAGAGGTATGAAGAATTATCTGGTTTTGAATAGATTGACCTTGTTTTCTGCTTCTCTAGTAGCTTCATTTTCCAGGTAATGCTTTCACTTGACCCAATTCCCACATATAAGCACTACTAAATAACCAAAAACATCATATTCATCTGCCATTGTTTTTTGGTTTTTTTGTAGAACTTATTGTATACTCAGACTTAATGAAAGAGAACAATGCATTTAAAAATATCTTTTCTTTTCTCACAATTTCAGACAACCAAAGCAATTACTGAAAGATTCCCAGTTGTGCAGTGTGTTAGTGAGAGCTGTATTTGACCCTAATGTCAGAAGTCTAGTTTTCACTCTTGGAAAAGAGTGAAATGGTAAACAACAAAAGGAAAGTCTCCAATATCAGGTGTGTCGAAAAGGGTATGAACTGGCTGGATTTAGATCTTACAGTTTTGAGTTTTGAAATGTTGACTTCTACAACTGTTGAATTTTGAATTAAATACATATTGAATTTTACAAATGTTTGCCTCATGCATTTTTGATGATCACATGCAGAGTTCTTAACCTTAATAGATGTCATGGCTTTAAAGCAAGACACCTGTAAGAAAATGCCCTATAAATTTATAAAATAAATGAGCATGTGTTTGTGGGCTGTACAGTGCCAGACTCAATCTTGCCCAGTGAAAACTACAGACAGAAAAATATAACTTTCCCACCTCCAGTTCAGCTTCACCAGTTTTTTTGAAGCCCAGAGAAAGTGACATTTGTTTTCAGAAAAGAAAATATTTGCATTGTAGAGATTACAGCAAATTGTTAAAGCATTAGAATAAGCTGTCTCTTTTTTTTTTTTTCTTAATCTTCTTATTCTCTTTTAATATTGCTCATTTTGTGGCTTTATGGGGTTTTACTTTGGGGGAGAATTATTTAAAAAGCTATGTCTTAAGGTTTTTGTTGGGTTTTTTGGTTTGTTTTTTTTTTTTCTTCTGTATGTTTACAGGGTTCCTTCTTTGCTTTCTAAGAGGTAGTGGTGGTTAGAGTTTCATTTTTACCTAATGACTGTGGGGAAAAGTGGCATCTGAAAAATTAGGATGGTGTTTGTTTCCTGTGTGCTCATCTGCTCCTGCTGTTCAGGCTTCACCTGGATACATAATCCTTTCAGCAGTGCAGGAGATTATGAAGCTACAGACAAGAGATTATGGCTCCAGGTGAGGGATAAGCAGCTGATCAAATGAATGAAGGAGAAAAAGAGATTGTTTCAAGGCAAATATTCCCTACTAATTAGGGCTAGGCAGAAGAATTGAGAAGAAATGTGATTAGTAGTCTCTCTGTCTCAATAGGATTTTTTTTTTTTTTCCCAAGGAGTACTACGCCTTAAAATTTTCATAAGGAGTTTAATCAATTCTTCAGGAGACCAGAATTACCTGTACACCAGTATCACACTCTTGTGTCAGCTTTGTGAGCATCTTTTCTGTCATTAGTGATATATATTTGCTTTAAGCCTCCTTTGTAGCAGAATTTCCCAGGGACAAGAGCCAAGGATCAGGAGGAAGGATCTGTCAAGGGTGAGTGGCCAATGATATCCCTGACTTTGCTCGCAGAAATTCACATCACCACTTCATTCTGCAACATATTTCTGGATTTTATTTATCTTGGCAAACACTGAGTGAAATAGCAACCCAGCAAAATCTTTCTCATTGCAGGATCACTCTTACCAATTTATGAAGATGTGGGAGCCCAGAGTAGCAGGCAGTGCAGTCAGGTCTTTAGAATGTTTAGCACTTTCTCCTTAGCGTATTCTGTGCTCTGAATTTTCCACAGAAAACCTTTCACATCTTGTGTAAAACAAAGAGCAAACTGAAACACTAATTAGATAAATAGTGCTAGACCTACTCCTTTCCCCACATCCTGTCCCTGAGAGGAACACATCAGAACTGAGGCAGTTTTCTGCTGGTTTTACCTGGCACCTCTGGGTTCTGCTGCAATCCAAATATTTGGATTTTTTCTCAAGCATTTAGTCATGGCTTCCCTTCCCTTTATCTTTGCAGGAAGTCGTGACCACAGTTGGAAATCAGTGGTTTTTTGCTGAAATTAATCCAGTTTGCAAATAGAAGCAAACTGGAAAATGCAGGCTGAGTTTCATGTTAGCCCAAGTTGGTGTTTGAACTTCTGCAAAGCAGTCACAAGATATTTTGTTCCCATGTGCAGGTTTTGTTTCTTCAGAAAACTGCACCAGAAATGGGAAATACTTACCTCCACTCCAATGCAAATGCCAAAATGAGGGTGGCATGGCTTGTCCAGTCTCCTAATGTGTAACTGGTGCAGCTGAGAAGAAAACAGAGCTGTCCTGTTCTGACCCCAAACCCTGCTCCATGCCACATTATTGGGACCAGAAGATTGTTTCTCCGTGCTTTTCATATTCCTTGGAAAGAAAAAGATCCCTGGCATACCAACAAAGCCTGGCTCAAAGACAGCATGTGAGTCAAGTACAGAGAGAAATAATGATTTATTGTGTGAACTGTGTTGTCGACTCAGAAAACCTCACAAATTGTTTCCCAATGTCTGTGTGCAAGACTCAATTAAATGCAGGTAATTAAAAGCTCTTTCACTGAACTGACAAAACAGCTTCCCTACCTGTGGAGACATTGCTTCTGAAAAGAAATTACCAGTTCCCAAACATGCTTGGGATTAAAACAGAAAGTTGCTAAGCATTTTCATGTCTTTAAAAAGGACATTCTTGATTTACTTGTGACAGGCGTGCTATTTTACAATAATTTTATTTAAATTTTATTTTAATTATAAAATTCTGACATATTCTACAAAAAATAACAGAACAGAAAGAAGAAATGCAAAATACTCTTTTTTTTTAGGGATGATTTAAAGTTTTGCCACCTACCACAGCTGTCTGAATAAGTGCACTTGACATACAATAGACCACATGATAGCAGAGAAAATAATTTGCAATTAAATTAGGTGGCCCATGCAGTCTAATATATTCATACTTGAAAAAATATATGGATGCTAACACTTGAGTCAGAATTTAAATCTGACAGTTGTGTTATTAATAATCAAATTCGTTAAGAAAAGTATCTGCAGTATATCTAATTAATTGACTGTTGCACAATAGTAGTCTTTTCCTTTTGAAGGTTTTGAAGTCAGCCAGTATTTATAGCAAAAAAGTGCTGCTAGGGACTTTTAAGCTGTAATTAATAATTGTTATGTCCCATCATTTAAAAGGCTTGTCCCATCAATATGTTTCTTCTGTTTATGGCTTATGAGTCTGGTAATAATTAAAAGGAAAATGGTGGAAAGTAAATTCTACATTGAAGATATATTAATAGGGAAAATACACATAGTGCAATTAACAACAAAGGAGTCAAGTGTTCCTTTAAAAAATAAGCGCTGTGCTTCTGAAATATGTGAAAGACATAAAATATGGAGATTTAAATCTAAATTGAACCAGGTTGCAGGCTAAAAGAATAGTTTCCAGGTGCTGTACAGATGGGAAGGCAAAGGAGTGGAGCCTGCAAGTGACGTTTTCAAGGTCAGAGTTGGTGGCAGTGCTGCAAATGCATGACTGAAATCAGGTAATTTTCTGAAAAAAAAAAAAAAAAAATCTGTGTTTTGCTCTCTCTCATCCAGTGATGCTGACTTCTGGTCCTTCCCTTATTAAGCACATGTGAGCCCAGCTGCTTCTCAAAACTTTACATCTGGTCACAGCCTCTGCTAGTTCAAAAGGTAAATATTTGAGGAGAGCACCTTTGCTGAGATAACTTCAGCTCAATCAGTTAAGCTGCACTGGTGTCTGTTCCCACCAGCTGTTCCTTGGGCCCTAGACTGGGCATTGAAAGACATTTTTCCTGCTCTGATGGCCTTCCTCCATGCCTGGTGCTCCTGTTCAGCTGCCCCTCTCAGCCTGCAGATGGACAGTCCTTCTTTCATTGTTTTTGTATTAAAAAATGCTCTCCAGTTATTTTAATCTAAATTATCTTTATGCTGATACTGTTGGGAGAAAACCAGCTTGTTTCAGAGGGTGGAAAATGCTTCACTGTCCCTGTGTGTAACTTCTGGTGAGATGGTCCTTCCTCAGTGATACAAACAGTTGTTTGATAATTTTCATTTATCTTTGTCTTCCTAAGCCTTATCTTATGTGAGTACTGGTATTCTAGATGCTAATCTTTCTTCACAAGCTTCTTAATGTTAATTTCTTTTGCTGTACCACTGAAGCTGTCAGTCCCCCAGGCAGAGACGAGAAAAGAGCCAACCCAAAGGTCTTTGAGAGAGTTTTCAAGGTTCACCTTACATTGCCCTTCTGGATGCCAGAGTACTGCCCATCAAAGATGAGATGCCAGCTGAGCTATTTTGTTCCCCGCAATATTTTTTGCTGTAACAAGTTTGAATGTTTTTCAGTATTTCATTTAATTTCTGTAACCTCGGGGAAGTATCAGTGAGGTTTCAGTGCCCTTTGACAAGCAGCCTGAGAAACCAAACCCCAGTCCATTTGCTGGTTTTTCCATTATTTTGCTCACTTCAGAGCATGAAATGGGGTCCACCATCTTCTGGCAAACATTTATATAGAAACATTTATCTCCACACTTTTTTTCACTCAATCCCCTGGGTTTCTACATGAGCATGGAAAGCTGGCATAGTTTGGCTGAGAAAGTTACTGCCCTCAGCTGCAGAGTGTAAATCAGCAGCTACTTCCATTTACACTGGAGTTCTGCACTGTAAACTATGTGGCTCAAGGTCTGCTGGCTGATCAGCTGAAACATCTTCTCTGCAGTGCCAGAGTGAAAAAATTAACTGTGAACTGCCTGAAAATAAAACATCGTGTTTGTAATTAAAGCCCCCTTTTTATTTTCTTTGCTGAGTAAATCTAGATGACTTTTCTCTCCTTAGTGACACATTCATTACAGAATTACTGTGGTGATTTGAGGAGCAGCAGCTGAGATTATTATGAGTTCTTCTGGAATTGGTGGGACACAGGCAGAATAAAGCAGGAGCTTTCAGTCCAGCAGCATTTAGTATCTGGAGGAGGCAGATTGATGCTCCTTGCTGTTGCTGGCTGTCTCATTCTGTATGTGTCTGGCACCTTAGGGCAATTGCTTTGGATTAGAGATGGCACTGAGCAGGCAAAGGAGAAATGGCACTTTGTGTACGGTGAGAGAGCTCCTCACAGCAGCCCTTTGAACCAGCTCATTTGCTCCAGTCGCTGGCTGGGACTCCTGTGACTTTATCTGGTACATGCAGGCATGAAAAAGGAGAAAAAAAATAAAAGAAAGAGGCTACTTATGCTCAAGGTTGTGCAGGTTTGGTCTGTGGGCCAGTTTGTCAGCGTGTGAGTTGTTTTCTGAGCATTTGTTCATCCAGGCAGGTATCTGTTCACCTGTGTGCTCCTTCTGCTAACCAGGAATAATGGGCACGCTCTGCCAGGGCCCAGACACACAACTGCACAATTCTTTTATTCTTCTGCAATGGGCTTTGTTTGTGTTTTGTTTCTCCAAGTGGCCTGCTGCACACTGAGTAGCTTAAGCTGCCATTATCTGTGACTAGCAGCAGTTATTTGGATAAATGAAATCATTGTATTTGCCTTATTGGCAGCTTGGTGGGTGGAAAATCTAATGGCCTCGTTTGCTGGAGCATTTTGGCATTCACTTTTAGCTTCATGGGGCCTCTATCATCCATTAGCTTTACTAGTTAATGCTCTCAATATTTACTCTGGTTCTTAAATAACTGTTTTACATAAGAATGTAAGATAAAGCCAACAAGAGCATTTTAATGTTCTGATTATGTTATTATTTAGGAGAAGAAAAAACATCCTGATGGCTGAGTTCTGAACCTTGCAACTTGTAGTTAATTAGCAAAATCCCCTCAGCTGGTGCTTTGGGCTGATGGCAAAAAAGTTGTGATGGATTGTTAAAGGGTGAAAAGGATGGTTTGTTCCTACAGAAGTGACAAAAAATTACCTACATGTGGTGCACCTAATTTTCTTTCTTGAATAAATAGCAGAGGATGCAACCATGATTATCCATTTTCCTATACAGATGAACATTTTAACATTAGGAAGGAAGATTTTTTTCTTAAAGGTATATTTAGACATGTTTCTCTTCTATATTCACAAAACAACTCAGATTTAAGAGTTTTCTTATGTGATTTTACCTTTTATCTCTGAACCACTGATAATGAAATAGAAAACTTTACGTGAAATGTGGACATCATTCATTTTGTACATAAAAAAAACCTTTCCCATCTTTTAAATTTCTCTTCTCTTTGTGCTGTGCTTACTTGAAGACGTTTGTATGAATCTTTAACCTCTCCCTTGCAATCCTCTTTGTTACAGGTGGGGTCACTTGCAAGCCTGTCAGGAAGGACTGGATGAGAGGTAAGCACAAGTTAGTCTGATATTCCCCCAGAAGTTAGGTCTGATATTCCCCAGACTGTTAGAGGGGAAAAAAATAATTGATGCATAATATACATTTTCAAGGATTTTTCCATTTTAGGGGCATATTTATAAAATCTTTCTTAGTGATGTCTTTGCTTTTGAAATATTCATATTGCACTGCTGCAGAAGACTGTTTTGGCCTGTGTTTTCTTTAGCCTTTCTCATGTCAATTTTCCACAGCTCCTTCAGCCAGATCCCTTTTGGTTTTCTGCATTCCATGGTTGGCTTCAGATCAGGAATTTTGTTTCGGAGAGTAAAGAAAATTTAGTTAGCTTTGGATTTCTCCATATATTTTGAATCAGCAGAGCTGTAAATATGCAATTTAATGGATGATGCAATAATTGGATTTTAGATCTTTAGAAGAAGCAAGGCGGATTTGAAACTAGAATATTTTGTAGGTTTGCATTCCGAAGACATTTCATTTTTACTTGTTCTCTGTAATTAATGGAAATCTGATGTCATTTTTCATATTGTGGGATGGAGCAGCAAATGGGCTGGAGAAGGATTTCTCTCACTGGATTTTTAGACCTGTAGTCTATCTTAGACCTCTAAATTCAGCTGAGATCAGGTACACTCTGAATAAATCTCCACTTCTGTGCTTCTAGAAAAGTCTATTTGACCAGGTGTCACATACCCTGTACATTATAGATGTATGTTTGGAAGGCAGGCAGGTGAATCCTGACCTGACTTCAGGGAAGTGAAGCATTGAAACTTCCTTTGCCTTGCTTTGTCAATGGTCATGAAGAGAAAACTTTGAATTTTAAATTTTTATTTTTTAAACTTTTCAGGGAAGACCAATGGCATGCATATATATATATGCATGCATATGTTGGTGTATATATATAAACACATATATAGCAAAAGTGTGGATCTAGATTGTTTTTAAGCAAGAATTTGGATTAAGAAGAAAACTTTTTTGGTTGCTTTAAATATGATTACTGTGAAAAAAAAAATCCATTTTTGCAGTCAACATGCACATTCTGGTTTTGCTGGATATATATTAGCTGGATTTGTGGTTGTGCCTTCTGAGTCCAGATTGGTTTAAAAGTTTGATTATGTGAAATGGGTCACAATTTTCAGAAATCAGCCAGGAAATAATCAGGAAATGAAAAGCGCACCTGATTTTACCTTTGATTAGTTATTTTGCTGTTGTGTAGGCAGAGGGAAGCAGCTCCCTGCAATAACCTAGAATAGCTGAGAGAACCAGGTACTTTCAATATTATTAAGTCCCTTGGTACAAATCCCTTAAGCGCCCTGCACAGATTGGGAAGCTGATCTAACCTTTGCTGTCAGTACCCATCAACCAGCCTTGCACTCAGTGAATGAATGAGCTGAGCAGGGACAGTGCTGCAAACTCACTGTTTATTTCATGTTCTTGCAGTAAGTGGTGTCTCAGTTCAAATTCACAGTTGTGTGTTGTTGTTGTCGCAGACTCTGTTTTTAGGTATGTTCTGGGTGGTTTTTGTGGTTTTTTTGGTCTTTTTTTTTTTTTTTTTTGATTCCACAGTCTTTCCTTTTCAAAGGGAACAAGACACACTAAAAATTGCGTGGTTTTTTTCACTGTTTCAAAAGTTCTTGAAGCTTTTTATTTCAAACGAAGTGCTTGAACTTTCTGTATGGCTTGGAGTTGCCAGCACTAAAGGAAATCTGTATCTCTGTTGTTAAAATTTAAAGATCTCTTGCGTCATGATCCAATAAATGATTTTGTACCCTACCTAAGCTGCTCTAAAATTGGAGGACAGAAAGACCTGAAATACAGCAATGAGAGTTTTGGTAATTGTCCTTGACCTTTTCTGCACAGCCAAAACAAGTGCTCTTTAACCTTTCTGTGATAGAAGAGGCTGCTGCCCTTTTTCACACCCCAGAGTGTGTGCTGGAGGTTATCAGGAGTTTTGTAACTCCTCCAAGTCTTTTGAGATGATCTTTTGAGACATACACTGCAAAACAATAAGCCAGGTGAAATGAGACACGAGTACAGGAGTGCAGAGCACAGAATAACTGTCCTGATGCTGGAAGGGCTGTGAATACATACTTATATTATTTTAGTGGAGTACTCAAGGTGGCTAGAATTCTTTTTATTTTTTAGCGTAGCAAAGATTTCTATGTTCATGAATATGTATTTATTTCTCCAGGCTTGATTTAGCTTCCACCACATGATAAAGTTATCTGGAGGAAGACTAAGCACAGGGAAGGTTCCCCAGAACCGATACATATCCCTGTATTATGATGTGAAGGTCAAAGTCTTAATTGATTCTGCACCTGAGGAAAGCAGACCCTTGCTTGTCCTTCCCCATGAAAGTCTCCTAATTGTGAAGCTGGAGGCTAGATTGGCCAGCTTTTGGAAAAAAAAAAGGGAAGGATTGTAGGATTGTCTCCTCAGCCCTGTGATAAGGGCACTCCCTGGGCAAAGAGAGGAGTGAAGATTGATCCATGCTTCCCATATCCAGTGCAATCCTAATTACTGCACTGCTATGACACATTTATCATCACTCTTCCCTACCCACCATCTCTGCTGAGTGTTTCACATGACAAGGAGCAAGCTGAGAATGCCAGCCCTGTCACTGCACGCCTGGTCTAGAGAGGGACAAAGGCATGGTGATGCTTATTTATTTTGTCCACGAATGAAATGCTCTGCTCCTTGGTTGTTATGAAAAGACAAAAAAAAAAAAAAAAAAATAGCAGCACGACTTCCACTTCTATTTCTAGTGGTTTTTTTAAAAAGGAAAGTGTGAGTTGCCTGCCTTTGTTAAAAAGGTTCCCCAGTCCTGCAGGGCTGTGGATCCTGACTGAATAAAAACAGCTAACGCAGATCACACAGCCTGAGAAAGATGAAATTTTAAGCACTTCTCTCTTCCACATTTCCTTCTAGCTAGTTTAGATGATCTTTGAATTATATAGGAACTCAGAGCTTAAAATAGGCCTTCTGTAAATTTTGTGGAAGGATGTGGGTGTCGAAAAGCCAAGCATCACCATGTTTTAGTCCTGTGTAGTGTTGGACTGCAGTGACAATGCTGGCATTCTCAGCTTGTTTTTCTGTCTTGTGAATTATTTTAGTGGAGCCAGTGGATAAGAATGAGTAATTATGGAGGTGTCATAGCAGCACCATAATTAGGATTGCATTGAGCTTTGCAGTTAAATTTTACGCCTAATGCTCCCCTGCTGTCCCCCATCAGTGCACCACATTTGAAGTACAGCTACAATTAAACCATCATAAAACAGAGTACACAACTAGACAAAATGATTAAAAGGAACCTGAATCCATGTGCTCTTAGTCTGGAATGACTTTCTTATGACATTGGGTGTTCTTGCTGTAGGTTGTAGATTTCTGAGTGCTTCAGTTTGGTAATTTCTCACTCTGCCCCTCTATTAATATTATAGTATGTCACCTTGGGCCCTATTATTTGTCCAATTGCAACATCCACTATGACAGAATAGAACTATAAATATTCTTGGCTCTGTTTATGCTTGAATAGTTCAACATGCCTCAGATGCCTAGGCACAGTTTGTGAGCACAGCTATATAATAATCCATAGGATATAAAGCCAGTTCTCCCTTTGAAATATACATTGGGGTTTGTTTTCTTTAGCTTGGATATTCACATCAGTGCTGTTTTCCAGGAAGCAGGCAGAACATGAATGGAAAAGTCTCACTGTGCTGTTGAAGCCCAGAACACCTGCAAAAAACTGCTGGAGTTTGAAATAACCCCGGGGTATTTTTGCCTTGTTCTTCTTTTACATAGCATTTGTTCATTTCTTTTTTCCTGTGGTATTCTGCATAAGGTAGCATCCATCTGGTAGAATACAAACAAGAGGGAATACCTAGCTTAATTTGGGGGTTTAAAAACTAAATGAAACACCTATGTACTTACTGAATCAAACTAAGTAATGATTAGGGTGTAGGGGTTGGGTTTTCAAGTGTGCTTCAAACATTTGTATTCTTTAGCAAAGCATGTAGGGTTGGAGGCATGCCCCAGATTATGATCAGGTAGCTCTGTGACTGTGTTCACAGGGGTTTTCAGATTGGGGAAGAGACGAGGATCTGACTCCATGTTTCAGAAGGCTTGACTTATTATTTCATGATATATATTTCATTAAAACTATACTAAAAGAGTAGAAGAAAAGCTTTCATCAGAAGGCTAGCTGAGAATAGAATAGGAAAGAATGATAACAAAGGTTTGTGGCTCAGGCTCTGTGTCTGAGCCAGCTGACTGTGATTGGCCATTAATTACAAACATCCAACATGGGCCAGTCACAGATGCACCTGTTGCATTCCACAGCTGCAGATAATCAATATTGACATTTTGTTTCTGAGGCCTCTCAGCTTCTCAGGAGGAAAAATCCTAAGGAAAGGACTTTCCATAAAAGTTGTCTGCGGCAGTAGCTCTGTGTGGGTCAGGAACTCTGAAATCCCTTTGTTTGGGTACTAAATGGGCACACAGGAGTCCCAGTCCATACCTGTGTGTTTATGTGTTGTGTGCGCACTGATGTTGGAGATTGCCACCCTGTTTGGTGGCAGTGACTGTCAGAATCTCTCTGACTTGCCCTTTTCCAGACACTTTGCCTCACTGCTGGGATCTCCTTCTGCAAAGCTATTGGGCTCCATGGAGCACTAACAGAGAGCCTGACTTATACAGGAATTTGTGTTTGCTCATCTAATGAGACTGACATTTGTGGGCCCGCTACAAATTAATGCAGCATTCTGATGTAAGGCTAAGCAGGGGTCCTAGCAGCAGGTTTTCCTTTTGTTTACAAGTTGTTCCGCTTGTAAAACCATTCAGAGAATCCCTACTGGAGGAACTTATTCAAACTCAGTGAAGTTCTCATTTATAAAGACCTTACTTCAGGAGGAAGATGGGTTACTATAATCTTTGCAGGCATGTGTCCTGTTCCAGAAAATATTTAATTGCTTGCAAATACTGTTGCTTTTCTTTTCTCCAAAGCCTGCAATGCACTTCAGACAGAGAAATATATTTTACTCTAGGAACTTTCGCAATGAGAGAAATGTTATTTATTCTATTTTTGTTACACTTTGCACTACAAAAGCATGAATATCTTTTAATAACTCATTAAACTGACAGTCATTACAGTGGATTAATTTAAAAACATTACTGAAAACACTGTAAACTGCACTGAGGCCAAAATGTGTGCAATCACCAAAGTTTGCTAAAGAATGCCATCTAGAGGGCTTTGACAGTGCAGGAGGAACACTTTAATGTTTTCAGAGAAGCATCACTGTAGTGTCTCTGTAGGTATTTTGTCTTAGCTTTATGAATTTTAGTTAAAATTCATAAAAAATTCAATCTTAGTCAAAATTCAGCTTTTTTGCATGAAGCCATGGGCAAGCAAGTATGCATGTTTTGACTGGTGGCAGGGAATAAGCTGAGCTTAGTTTCATCATTTTTCTGATTTGAAAAAAGCAATTTAAAACAGTGCAGTTTGCAGGTTCAAGTTTTTATCTCCTGTGTATGCAGTGAGACTTTCAGTTTTCATCCACTTCATCTTTTTGATGTAGAACATAAAAAAGACTTTTCAAATGGCGCTGCATAATAAATATTTGCATCATCCTTACAGTAGAGAATAATAGGTAAATGTCCTCTTGTGAATATAGGTGAGTGAAACTGTTGAAAAGATGATGAATAATTTTTCCTTCCCCTGCTGCCTGTGTCTTAACAGGCAGTGAAACAAAGCTTTATTATTCTGAAAGCAAAGAAATTTTGCTTGAAAATAAAAAAATATAAAAAAGAAATGGCAATTATAGTGTCCGTGAGGTTCATTCAGTAGAAAGAAATTCTGTAGCAATCCTACAAGGTAACAAAAAACATATTCACATCCTTTTTTTTTCCCCATCAATTGTTCATCATTTAAATATGTGAATTTCTTGTCAGGATGGCAATTGGCATTTCATTTATGTAACAGGGCTGCAGTCACATCACTCCCTTAGAACCTGGGCAAATGGGCTTTGGAATGCATTTTGCATGAGTAGATACAGCAGGAGTGCCAAGTAAACATTAGTTTTTGAATTTGAATTGAGTAATGTTGGTGATCCAGGGCTTCCTTATTGAAAAAGATTATCCTGAACCTCTTGGTAAGATGGGGAAAATTAATAGTGGAGTATGTATCCTACTCTGTCTTCCATAAATACCTGCTGGGTTACCTTTCAGATTGCAGTTTTCTCATCTTAATATTCTTGACTTTATACCCTGGTGGTTCATTTCTGAGGGCAGAAGGAGGAGAGAGACTGGGAAATCGAAGCAAGTGGCCTCTGGTCTTATTTTGAACAGGCTGAGAACTTCAAATGGCACAAAAGTGTGTGTGTCAGTTTCCTTTTCATGTTTAAAAGACAGGAAGGTACCAATTTGGTCCACTTTGAACTTTATTTTTAGGGTAAAATGAAAGCAAGTAGTCCCAGCAGGAACCTCCCCATGTGGATACAGGGAGGTTATGCAGGGACATGTGGAGAGATCTGTCTTGGGCAAATCTGAGCTTTGATATAAGTTTCAGATGTGCCTAATTGTGAACTGGTTTTACCTTTTCCTGAGGAAAAAAAATGGAGTGAAGATTACCCATGGAAAGATTTTCTTCATTTCCTCTTTTCTTTCTCACTTTGGCTTCACTATAAATGATGTAGTTGAGTGCACCCATTATGGAGAAAGGACCAAATATTACATTCTGATAATAAATGTACAGTCGAGCCTGTGATGGAAATACTTGCTGATATAAAGGAAGATTTCTCGGTGTGTCTTTGTAGAGGAGAAAAAAAAAAAGAAAAAGCTTTTCCACTTTCTGGAGACTCAGGCAGAAGGGAATAAATTGTGCTGGTTATTTAAGTCCAGATTTTTGTCAGGAGAAAAAAATCAGTCTGAGACAGTAAAGAATAAGACAGAGACAAGCTCAGGTCTCCAGCAGGCTCTGTGCTTTCTCAGCATGGAAATTGGATTTGGTCCCTCCCAACCAGAGAAGGAACCCAGTCTGTGTTATTTGTATTTTAATGCAGCACAAGATTAGATGAGATTCCATGTGTGTACAGGCTTTCCTTTTTTATGGACGATTCTTTAATATTTCCCTTCAATTATTACCTCAGCAGATCGGTATTGCACAAGCTGCTGGTCAGAGGCTCCTGAAAGCAGCTGGCACAGAGGCAATTTCAGAGAGACAGGGAGTGATGTTCAGCCTTGGGTGGAATTGTGGATGTGCACATAAAGAGCCAGGCAAGGAGCAGAGCTGCTATCAGCTCCACAACCTCGATAGAAATATTAACAAGTAATTAAAACGCCATTCCCTCCTCCATCTTCCCCTGCACTGCTCCTCACCTACCTTTAAAAATAACCTAAAAAACTGGTTATGAATATTAACCTTTGTGCTGCTACAGAGAAGCACAATATGTGGTGGTGGATTAATAATTAAAATCAGGAAACTGGGAGCACAAGCACTCGAGGGAGTCAGCAGCAATAACATTATTGAAACAGCCAATTTAAGAGTCAGAATTTCTCAAATAATTTAAATGTTAACTTTTAAGATGACCTATAAAAGATCAAACAACATATAAATCATCAGCAACCACACCAACTTTTTGCATAATTGGAAGGTTGTAATTGTCCTGTTTGTCTGTCTCTCTGTGTTAGGAGAAACAGGAAAGCCCCAGAAGCTCAGAGACCTTTTTAGAGGGGATATACACAAACAAATGAGATTTGTGCACTTGAAGAAATATAAACACTGCAGCCAGAGGGAGAAGAGGTGAGGGGGGAAAAAAAGATAAATTATTAGATGCTGAGTTCTGTGCAGCCAACGTTAGGTTTTTGCCTATAATCAAGCCGGTCCCCATAGGAAGGTGATCTGAATGTCTCTGTATGGTGATATAGCCACTGATATACTTGAATGAAAACCAAACCTGTGCTGCAGGTTTTGTAAGGACTCCTGGGAATTGCTAGCCTTCTTCTAAAGCGGTGGCTTGTTTATTTTTTAACCCAGGCAAATTTTTTTTAAATTTTTTTTTTTGGTCACATTTCTTGTTTTGCTCAAATTTTCTTTCTGCTTCTTATTTGTTGAGGAGAATATCTTAGTCTGATCTGCTGGCATTCTCCCACAACAATTTTTTTCTCCAAGCCCTTCCTGGCTTTGCCCTTGAATCAGGCACCCAAAGCCCTTTAGATACTGGGAAAACCTCCTGTGAGACAGGTATTGTGTCACAGTGGGTTCTAAACAAAGCAAATTAGTCCATAGAAAAAAAGTTGGTGTACCCTTCCTGCATGACCTTGTCTTGTACAAAGTAAACGTGAAAATCTGAGCCAAGGTTTTCCTCTCTTCCAGCTCTGGGGCTGCATCCACGACATTTCCTGGTAACAGCTCACAGAGCTGTTGTTTGGTTTCTATTTCTTCCTCTTTTCTTTTTCTCCTTTTCAATTTAGGAATGGAGGTCATTGTCAAAATAACTTTTTTGTTCTCTCTTTAGTTTTCCAGCTGCTGCCTCTTTGAATACCTATTTGCACTGAAGGGCCTCTTGATGTACTTCAGAGGAAGCCTGCCAAAATTTCAGAAGCCTGCTGTTTTTCAGTGAGGACAGACCACTCAGATACTGAGCTCAATAAAGGAGAGTTCTTGCCATTAATAGCGACTAACAATGGGAAAAGCATTAAATCTCAGAGATCTGAAATGAAATAGATGAGGAGTAAAAAGCTTTCATGCAGTGAAATGTATTCCATGGATGTTAAACAATGAATTATTGTATCTTCTGCATTATTCTTCTGAATTATTATATTCTTCTGATTGCATAAAGAAACAAGGAAACAGGGGAGCAAGGGTTTTGCAGCAAAGATCTGAAATCTTCATGAATGTTAAAAAATGTGGTAATGTTTGCCTCCACTATAGGTGCTGAATATTGCTCATTTTTCAGTTGAAAGTTATCTCCCCTGTCTTTGCCCCTGTCCAAATAGTCTTGCTGTTGCCACACTGATTGAAAGTGACTTATCTTTTTCTTACCTAGGGTAAGTTCCTGTTGTCTGAGAAATGAGGGGCAGCACTGTGCAGCATTTTGTCTGGAGTCTTTCTAATTGGGAGTCTGCCTGTGTGCTACAGGTCCTTTTGATTTTCAGCACTCCAGGTGGCAAACCTGATTTAAATCCTAACACTGGAGGTAAAATATGTATGTGTGTGGGGAAAGTAGTTTTTTAAGTAGTTTAGCTTATTTGAGAGTTTATGAAAGAAAATGAAACCCTGAAAGTTTGCATTTATTTTTCCCCCTTCATCATTTATGTGCTTAATCTGCTGGTTCAGTTTCTAGTCCTTCTAATTTGTAGCATGTTGCCTTTCCCACAGACACACCATGCTTGTTAATTCTACATTTTGCTGTAGCCAATATTATGATGTAAACGTTGTAATTCACTTTGCTGTATAGTGAAATAGGAAGATATAATTATTCCACTCCCCAAAGTCCCTGTCCTTCCCTATCTTTTGGAGGTAACTTAGAATTTTAACTATTCAGCTATGTGCATACATCACCTCTCATGCACTCATCTCCTCCTTGACCAAGCATCATTAACTGTTTGAACTCTATGACTATGAGAGCAAAGATGAGGCTTGAGGAAATGCTTAAATGAATAAAACAGCACAATGTGAGAAGGAGATAGAAATGTGAACTTTTGAAACTTGATTATTGGCAATTTAAGGGAGTCTTGAATACTCTCCACCACCTCCATCCTGCTTCTAGGTGCCTCTGATTGCCCTGCCTTCATCTCTCTGCTCTACTTTCTTTTCCTGCGCTGTATATTTTCTCCTTCCCCCTGTTATATCCTCATTTGTACACAGTGTGTTTTCCTTCCCTTTCCAGGAGTAGGCCTATTTCTTCCCCTTGAGCACTCTCATTTCCCTCTCCCCCTTTCCTGAGATTTTCAATCATCTCTTTGTGGCAGTGGTCTCTGAACCTCCCTGCGCTCGCACTGCCGTACCTGCCGCGGAAAGAAAAGCACATTACCTGATTAATTTTGGAAATGATTTTACAGTACGTCAAGATAAAAGGGCTTGGGGATATAAACAAGCTGAGAAATATTTTGAGATCAGGTAGATGTAATTAGAACACAGGCTGTTGATTAGATTGCTTTATTTTGCAACAATGCGAGTTTAATCATGTTGGAAATTGGTTACAGGATTTCTTGTGGTGATTAGATATTTCTATCATGTTTTAGTCTCCTTTAATTACGCAAATAAATACTGGCTGTTTACTTTTTGCAGTTTACTTTTTTTCTGTCAGTGTGCAGACAGTTTCTAGGCCTGCTGCTCAGCAGCCAGGCTGAGTGTGACCAGATTGCTGTGACCAGATTCCTCACTGCACCTGCTGGGAGAGGAGATGAGATCTCAGTGCTCTTCCTCCATGAGAGGATCACTCACTACCTGCTACCCAATTCATCCCTCCCCCTGATCAAAGCTCTGTCTCCCTCTGTCCAAATCTGCAGATTCCAAAGTACTGGTGACCATGCCCAGGCTACACAGAAACGTTCTTCTTGAGCAAAACCACAAAAATCAAAACAGCACCTCGGTGCCTGAATTGCTGTGGGTAAGTGCAGCGCCGCGTTGCTGTGTGATGCACTGAGCAGGATCAGAACTCGGCCTGGATGTCTGGGATATCCTTCCAGAGCAATGTGGTGGCCTGCAGGGATGGTTCAGGGATGGTATTGCCATGGCAGTGTGATGGCAGTGTTGAGGAACACATTCTGTGCAGGGAGCTCGGGGTGCAGCTGCAGATGGAGCTGCAGGTTGAGATCTGGATGAGAACCTGACACAAGAGGCTGTGAGCTGCCACCCTGTGCACAGCAAAGGGCACAGGGAGCTGTGGCACTGCCAGGGCAGGGACGCTGAGAGACATTGACAGGTGATGGCTGGGGAGGAGCAGAGAGACTTTGGTGTGCTTGGACTGTGAGGGGATGAGAGCTGCCCAGGGGCTCCTTTGCTCAGGGTCCCACCCTTGGAGGAACCAGCTCAGGCTGGTTTTGTGTTACTGCTCTGTGTAATGAGATATTTGAGGCTCTGCTATGGAAATCCTGGGATTGAGTCGGCGAGGAAGCCTGGTCTGAGTGTGAGTGGGTGTGCAGGGAGTGAGGCAGGGACCTGTCAGGTCACTGGAGCCACCCCAGTGAAGGGGTGAGAGTGTCATCAGTGACAGTCTGTGACACTGGGAGTGTGACTCCCAGGGAGTATGGTGAGTGGTCACACTGGGAAGTTTCCTTAACAGGAGCACCTGTGTTTAAATGGCTATTTTCTATGCAGAACTGGCCCCAGCTCTTCCATCCCTGGCAATGCTCACGTCCAGTCTCCTGTGGAGATGCACACACCCCTTTATTTATATATTTATTCACACAAATATGGTGCCAGGCTTGTAAAAATGGGTAAATAACTGACATAAGAAACAGCAGAAATATCCCAACACTCTTCCATTTTTCCATCCCTTGGATTGTGAGGCTGCAGTCTCACTGGAGCAGAGGTTCCCTAGTTCCGTGGCAGTGCTCCTTAGCTCCCTGCCAGGTTCTGTGCTGCCCCTGCTGTGTGTGGCACCACTGGCTGTTGCATTTGCTGGGAAATGTCCCGATGAAGGCAGAAATGATGAATCTGACTCCATGTTCTCAGAAGGCTAGTTTATTATGATACTATATTCTATTCAAGAATACTATGCTAAACTATACTAAGGAATACAGACAGGATACTTACAGACTGCTAAAAAGGTAATAATGAAAACTGGAGACTCTTTCCACAGCTTGGCCCCAACTGGCCAAAGAGTCAAACAACTCACACCAGAATCCAGTGAAAAAATCACCTGTGGGTAAACAATCTCCAAACACATTCCACGTGAGCACAGCACAGGAGAAGCAAATGAGGTAAGCATTGTTTTCCTTTTCTCTGAGGCTTCTCAGCTTCCCAGGAGAAAATTCCTGGGCGAAGGGATTTTTTTCAAAGAATGTGAATGCTACAACTAGCTTGTGACCGTGTTCACAGGGGTTCTTGGATGAGGGAAGAGACGAGGACCTGACTCCATGTTTCAGAAGGCTTGATTTATTATTTTATGATATATATTACATTAAAACTATACTGAAAGAATAGAAGAAAAGGTTTCATCAGAAGGTTAGCTAAGAATAGAAAAGAAAGGAAGAATGATAACAAAGGTTTTTGGCTCGGACTCTGTCTGAGCCATCTGGGGTGTGATTGGCTATTAATTACAAACATCCAACATGGGCTAATCACAGATGCACCTGTTGCATTCCACAGCAGCAGATAACTGTTGTTTACATTTTGTTCCTGAGGCTTCTCAGCTTCTCAGGAGGAAAAATCCTAAGGAAAGGATTTTTCATAAAAGATGTCCACGACACTGGCTCCCAGGGGAGGGACAGCAGAGCTGCCTGCCTTTGCTGCCACAGAGCAGTGCAGGTGGCAGCAGGAGTGGCCGGGTTAGGCAGACCCAGGCTGCCATGCCCACAGGTCAGGTTTTCTGCTCTGGACACATCAAGGTCAAGCTGATGAGAGGTAAATGCTCCTCCTGGCCTTCTGCATGGAGAGTGTGAGAGCTCTTTGTCCTCCAGCATGACAGAGGAAATTTATGGAATCCCAGGAGACTGAATGCACCAAACTGGGCCTGATAATTTTGCAGGAAAACAAATTTGTTGTTTCAATTGTCCTCCCACATTTGGAAGCTCTTTAATCAGCTTCTCAGACCTACCTGGCCAGATTATTCGCACTCTGCCTGGGCTTCCACTCTTGTACAGTTTCTATGGCATCTGATGCACCCACGGGCTCAGCAGATAACAATTCTATGGGTTTATTGGTAGATTATATAACATATCATAACTATCCTCCCATAATTATTTCCCACTTGTAGATAACTGGTTTTGTCTTCTTCCTGGCTTTACTCTGATGTGTCAATTACAGTCTGCTTCAAAATCTGCAGGTCCATGTTATCTTGCAGGCAGGGACCACAATTTCCAACATTAACGTTCCTCTAATGTTAAGGAATGGATGATTTAGTATGTGATTCTGCATTTATCTGCCTGGCTAAATTCTATAAAGTAAATTTTAAAATGTGTTGTTAACAGAATTTTTTCCTGCAACAGAAATCTATTAAACTTTGGGCAATCCCTCTGTGTGCCATCCTGAACTCCAATTAAAGATGTAGGACACAGCAAAAAGCAGTAGCTCTGTGTGTACGTGTCCAGACAGAAATATTGTCCTCTTGGGGTATGTTGCAGGGGGTGGAGAGTGTGACAGGTAAAGGTTTTTGTGTCCCTTTCCTCTGTAGATTGCTTTTCAGAACTTAATTCTAATGTATACACTGGAGTCAACTTCTGACAATATGAGAAACTGTTCCTGAAAATAGGTCAATATGGTGAGGAATTCAAGGGAGAATATTGAGAAGGAAATAGGAAAATGAATTGTGTGATACCAAGAAGATAATGCTGATGAGAAGTCCAGAGAAAGAGATGATAGTGGAAAGTTAAGGAGCGTAATTGAATATGCAAATCTGAAACATGTGAAGACCTATAGAACAAAATAGAGGAGATAGAAATAGTAAAATCAAAATTTTGATTAGTTAGTTCAAGACATGAATAGAGAACATGGTCCTCATAAGGACAGCTCTGTTACTTTTTCTGTTAGAGAGTGAATGTTCAGTCCTGATTGCTCACTTTTTATTTTAATTGAAGTATTTTTGTGGCAATATTGCATCCTATTAAATCAAATCACTGTTGCCTTGGTCACGTATAACTCCAGAAACATCATCAAAACGTTCTATAGCTCATAAGCCTGTCTATTAATAGTAGAGCCGCCTCTCAGAAAGAGTGGTCTTAAATTCCTGGAATGAATGCTCATATGGTGAAATGGGCTTTGTGAACCAAAGAAAATAATGTGAGGTTCATGTCTCCAGTTTAATGTATTCCCCTTCTCTCCTAGTTCACCCTGGTTAGGAAAAGAACAGTTCAAATTTGATGCTGTTAAAACTTTAAAAATTAACAGGAAAAATGAGAAGCATTTCTCCACAGTGAATGCCAAAACATATTTGATTCCACCACCTTAATGTAAGTGTGATAAACCAGTTTTTAGCAATGCCTTCTATATGATCTCTTAGCATAATACCTAGCAGCTCTTTCGCAGCATAAACTATAAAGGCAAAATAGTACATAAAAGATGCAGTACTTAGAAGAGATGAATTTAGGGCAGAGATTTCCTTCTGAGGTCCAAACTGTGTCGTGGGAGGAAGGAAATTTAGATGCCTTCTGTCCATCCATAGAAGTCAGGATGCCTCATCTTTGCACTTTTGAAGCTAAGTACTTATCTCTTAATGAGATAAGTAATGTTTTGCCTGGGCCAAAGTACCAAAATACAGAATTTCAGGGTCTCTAGGGTAAATTAATTTTTACTTCCCCATCCATGCCTGGGTTAGGAGCACTGAGGGATGTGTGCGTTCTGTTGCAGGGAGGTGACAGAGACTGGCCAGGTGCCACCAGCCCTTGAAGTTTCTTCTCCTTGCAGTCTCTGGTCACAGCCCCACAGTGTTATCCAGGGACAACAGAGGTTCAGTGGGGTCAGCGATTGTGGAGGATGGTTTGCAGCATGAGAGCTCTCACAGGACATTTATCTACACAGGACATTATTTACACAGCCCATTTGGGTGGAACAGAGATTGCCTTCCCTTCTGAGGTGGCTGCATGCTCTGAGCAGGACCTGTGAGGCTCAAGGGTGTCGCACACATCTTTCCATGAAAAATCCCTTCTTTAGGATTTTTCCTCCTCAGAAGCTGAGAGGCCTCAGGAACAAAATGTAAACATTGATTATCTGTTATTCCATTGCTGTGGAATGCAACAGGTGCCTCTGTGATTGGCCCATGTTGGATGTTTGTAATTAATGGCCAATCACACCCCAGCTGGCTCAGACACAGAGTCTGAGCCACAAACCTTTGTTATCATCCTTTCCTATTCTTAGCTTAGCTAGCCTACTGATGAAATCCTTTCTTCTATTCTTTTAGTATAGTTTTAATGTAATATTTATCATACAATAATAAATCAAGCCCTCTGAAACATGGAGTCAGATCCTCATCTCTTCCCTCAACATAAGACTTCAGTGAACACCGTCACACAAGAGCTCCTGAGTATTTGTTGATTATTAAACAGTAATGACAATGTTCTCTGGCTCCACATTGTTTTCACTCCAGCAGTGTCAAAATCCACGTCATGTCCCTGAGACAGAGAATTGTTGTTCTCTCATTTCAGCTATGCAGATGATGGAGCAGAACGGGGCAATGAATCTGTCACAAGGACAAACGCAGCAGGACTGTGGCAATGGCAGAAACATTGATGGGGTTTTTCTGGTGTAATCCAAAGATGTCATTTCCAGCAGACCAAGAGCTAGACCCTAGGCTGAGGGTGAATCTGGGAGGAATGATGTACAATGATTATAGCCGATTCCTTCTCCCTTGCCACAGGCTTAATAGTATTTAATGATTGTTTTACAGCATTGCCCCTGGACTCTGCTCTGCCAGGCTCCTTGCACACAATTAAAAACAGAGATAATCCTTACCCCAAACCATAGGTTATAGACTGTTATAACTTTAAAGTAACCAAGATTTCCCTAGAGAGAAAAAAAAACCAAAACCCTAGTCTGACTGTATTTCAGACACAACACTGGAGAAATTTTCCCAGTGCTCTCACAGAAAAGTGAGATACAATATACTGTGTTTATCATTCGCTAATAAGTTACAAAAAAAGGAAAATGAATTATCCTAAAGATTTTGTCATTATTTTCATCAGTTCATTCAAATCTTCTATTCAATGTAAACTGTAAAGAAAAGAAAAGGTGAGATTGATGTAGTTTTTATTTCACTTTTTTATGCTTTTTTTCTGGTTTTAGATCTGAGGTAAATGTGCTAAACAGTAAATCCCAACCTGACAGATTTCATCAGGTCTCTGTGTAACAAGCACTCTCTTTGAATCTTAAAATGTCACCACTGTATAAACCTTTTCAATGTTCCCTCCTGTTCTCAGAGCCCTTTATAAACCCATTATGATTTTAAAAAGATTTTATTTCTCACAGCTCCTGCATAGAGAAGGTAAAACCAATTGCATCGTTTCCAGGATGTTTTGACCTGAGGTAATTTCCAGGGTGCTTGAATTGAAACTTTCATGAAGGATATGCACCCATTTGGCGCCTAACAAGGAAAAATGTGATTGCATACATTGCTTAAGTTGTTAAAGATAAAAAAATTGCCAGTAGATATGGTTGTGTCTCTTTAAGTATTTGGAGTATACTGAAGAAAGTAAATAACACAACAATTTTCACTGCAGCAGCTGGCTGGCTTTAAATCTTAGTGGAAACAACATTCTGGATGCTCAGAGCCTCCACTCTTCCATTTCAGCTAAAGGCAGGATTACTTGAGCTGTATTATATCCTCCATCTCATTTTCAGCTCTATTGCACCAATTATGCAGCCTGGAGGCTTATAGAGGCTTATATTGAGCTCCAGATAGATATAAGAAAGTCTCCTATATTCTCTGTGATAAAAATAGTCATTAATTACTGAGATTTGTAAACCGCTTAGCATCCTTCTTAATGTGGTACATCAGGCACTTTGCTGAATTCTATAGCTAATCACCAAAAAAAAGGGTGGGTAAAAAATTCTTCTTGAAGAATGTGATCTTTCTTAGCTGGAATTGAATGCTGGAGTTAGAGGGATGAACAGAAAAGGCTCAGCCACTTCAGTATGAATTTGGTTTTCAAGGGCTTGGTTGTTTGTGTCTATAAAATCAATTAAACATTGATGCTGGAAGCAGCCCCTTGTGCAGGGTTCACCAATATAATCAAAGGTCTTCCTGAATCTGCATGGCACAGATATATAAAAAAAAGCAGCCTTAGGTAAATAGAATATATATTTTCAAGTGTGTGAGGGTACAAGAGTGAATTAAAAAAGCCCCAAAAATTAACTGTTTTGTCATTATAGTGGTTGGTACATAATTCACATGGGTAGAAATTTAGCAAGTGTGTGTTGTGGTACTTGTCCTTTTAGACTTCTTCAAAAGGACAGGAGCCACAACAAACACTTGCTAAATTTCTGCCCATGTGAATTATGTACCAACGACTATAATGACAAAATGGCTAATTATCATTCATCTCTTTGTGGGCTTCCATAAGGTGAAAGACAAACAATCAATAATAATTTAAAAAATCCATTCAAATCAGTTTTTAAATGTCTGTGCTTCATATTCCAAGTCAGAATAAACCATTACTAAGGGAGTAACTTCAGCTTTCTCTTTGTTGTTTGTTGTGGTGGTCAGATTTGTTGTTGTTTCTGTTTAGGAGCAAGAAATTCAGTCTATTAAAGGAAAACTAATTTAAGCTGGGTGGGTTTTAAACATTTATTTACTGCCTAATTTTTCTTAATTTGAAAAGTCTCCATTTGCAGTTTTTCCTTGATTCTCTTGAGATGGATGATTTAATTACAGAAGCAAATGGGTTTAAGTCTTTTAGGGCTTCTATTACTACAGGAGAGAAATGCCTCTCTGTGCATAACTTATCCACATAAACTTGCCCCACTAGCTGGGAATCAAGATAAATGGAATCAAGATAAAAAGATAATCCTAAAATCTTCATCTGTCTCACAGCTGAAAAAGCACTATCAGAAGGTGAGTTTTTACAATAAAATCAGTTAATGTGGATTCTCTGGCTGTCTGCTGGACTGACTAAAAGTATAACCAGACTCTAAAGCAAAGCAACAGTGGAGACGGAGATGTTTGGAGGTATTGACTGCATCACAGCAGAGGTTTCAGCTATTCCACAGCTGCATCAGGCTCCAGCCATGGAGAGTCATCAGCAGATCAGCATTCATTGCTCACTGCCAAGTCCTTCAGGAGAAATATGAAAACAAAATCCAAAACTCACCTTAGATATTAACTCTGGACTACTGAGTTTATTCTATTCTTCTACTACCTTTATTTAAATATTTTGAGTGTACAACCATTTTAGACTCTACTAATTTTTATGTATTGCAACACTCCCTAAGAGCCAAATTGTGAAACTGTGAATTTAATTATTTTTAGGACTTCAGACAATCACACTTGACAGTTTCCAAAATAATGTTCCATCATTAACAGATGACATCTTATTCATTTTTTCACATTCTACTATTTCAGGAATTTTTTGAAATATGTAATCTAAGCCCGCTTTTCTAATATTTTCTTCTTACTTTCCTTTTCTTGATAATATTGGCAAAACCAAATAGGGCCTTACTGATTTATAGATGTGTATGTCCATGTCCCTTTAGATTTGTACCTCTGATGTGCATGGAAATCTTGGTGATGGAGCATCCAAGCACTGCATGTGGCTCTTGAACTTCAGTGAGCAGGTAGGGGTAGATGTATTCATCCTGGCAGTCTTGAAGTGTCATAAACATCAGGGACCTGAAAAGAGAAAAGGCTTTTCAAATTATTTAACATTAATTACTCTTAGTGAAGAGTACGCTTAGCATTTTAAAGATGCAAAGGAAATACATCACTGACTGAGAAAGGTATCTGCATGAATTGAAATTTTTTATTTTCTCCCAGTGTGTATTCCCATCTTTTGAATTTCACCCAGTGTTTTTCCTGGGCTTCATATCTTTTGCAAACAGGCAATTACTATTCATGGCATTTTCCATCAGATTTGTTTGCTGTTATGTATTGGTTCTAAAATTACAGGTCTCATCCAGTTTTAATTTTTTTCCTTGTCACTGATACTATTACAGATTATGCCATGGCTGTGCACCAGAAGTATTTGCAGTGCTGTGGAAAGGAAAAATAGGCATCTTAAAAATTCACATCCTTATTTAATGCTTTCATAATATTTCTCTCTTTAGGAAATAGGGCAACCTGCAATGCAGATTTCATAGCTTTTAAACACTAATTTACTCTTAATACTTTTTTTCCCCAATTTGCTGCAACAAGATAATTGTACTGACTGTGCAATGGTGAGTGAACAAAGATGAGAGTATGTGGTATGCCAGTGTTTTTGACAGCCTGATGTATTGCGGCCTCTAACATACAAGTCTTTTCAGTGTTATTCCCTTGTGCTCATTAAAATTGAGAACAAGCTTTAGGAATCTGACACTACTTTTCTTTCTGTTTATGAGGAAGAGCAGAAATAAGCCTTTTGCACTGATCCCATTCACATGCTCATACTTGTGACCGAGGGGCTAATTTCCTCTTTCAGTTTCATTCTCATTTCCAGCCTGAGCCTGGAGGAAAATGAGGATGGAGATGGCCGAGTGGCACCTCCAGTATCTGTGAAATCAGATGACAGCATTCTGTGCTGACTGCAAGCAAGGGCAGCACATGGCTCTGCAGCTGTTATCTCTGTGAGATGGCAGCCAAGGAGAGGGAATTACAGGACTCTGTAATGTAGGACAGGAGACGACCAAGTCAAATAATTTCTGTTTAATACAACCTTTGAGCACACTCCCAGCGCAGCCTGAGATTTCTGCCACCAGCTCAGCTCTATGTGGCTCTTTTCCCTCATGCCAGATTCTCTTTTTGTAGAAAGAGGAGGGCTAGGGAGGGGGGTGCTCTAGACTTAGTCATAAGGATGCAGTGAAACAGCATTCTTGATGGGGTTTCTGCTGACAGACTCAGTCCTGTGCAAATGCTCAAAAATAGGTATTTCGCAGAAATAGGTACTTCATAGAAACTCCTTTCTTTATTGAAGTATATCTGGGGTTATGGTAAAATCTGGATCACATTCTGCCTTCTTCCCTATAAATCACCATGGATAACAAGGTAGGAAACTTCACCCTAGAGAAAGGATTGGGTCACACAGCATAAAAGTCAATCCTGGAGAGAAAGGAATATTGCTGTCAAGTGTTTAAACACTATATGCCTCTTTTGTTCCTAAATGGGGAAAAATAAGTGATAATAACTCTGCCATGTGCCTTAGGTTCCTTGGGCTAACACTTGACTCTTGCCTCATGTCACCCATACGCCTCTGTGGCCATAAAGGTTTGATGAGGAGTGTGGTAGTTCAGCAGAGCAGAGTGAAAGGTGGGCTATCATTGCAGCAGATAAATGTCTCAGTGAGTCAGTCTGACTCTAGTTCTTTGAGTTTAGTATCTATTGTATACCAGCCAAAGCAACCTTTTAGATTTAATAGGACAGTCTCTTGGCTTTCTGAAAGATGCAGTTCACCGGGCATTATTCCAAAAATCATCCATTTCCAGCACTGAAATGACTTTCAGGATCAAACCATGCTTTGCATCTCTGGTTTTCACAAAGATTGCGCTGTATCCATCATCCTGTGAAAACTAAAGAGAGAGTAAAAGTGGCTTTTCTCTCACTTAATCACCACCATTAAGAGCTGTGGTTTTAAGGGCAGTGCCCAGTGGCGAATTTTCACTGTGAGAGCTACCTAAGCCTGGCATAGGAGATTTTAAGTACTGTTCCATGAAAAATATAAAAAGAAAAAGCTTTCTGTTCACTCTGCCCCTTGAATATTTAGAGGCAAAAATAAGGTGGCTTTTAAATGTTTTGTCTTTTAATGAATGTGAAATATTCGCAGTCTAAGGGATAATGGAGCTCAACAAACTAAATGGTAAAACCTTTTCTTTTTTACAGAACATTGCTGAAGCCTACTTGGAAGAGAAATCTTTGTGTTTTTGCCCTTCTGTGTATGGAAGTTAGGCTTTAGGTTCAATTTAAGGCTGGGCAAAATAATAGGAAAAATAAATCACAAATAGCTGGAATTATTTTGAAAGGGAAACAGCTGGCCATGTTTTATTGATTTCTATGTTCATCCCTTCACAAATGTTTGTATTTATGTGAGTGAAATTTTATTTGCAGAAAAGTTTGAGAAATAGACTTTTAGATTGTAAGCTGAAATCAGTTTCATTTTATACCAAATCCATTTCAGGTGAAAGTGAAAGGAATAGATTTCTGGTTTTCCAATTAATTTTGTCAGAAGGCTCTTTTCTCTCCCTTCCCTGACTCCCTCTCTCTTCCCTAGGTAACACTCCAAGTAGAAATGAGTCATGATATTGCAAAAAAATTCTTCACTGAAAAGGGGGTCAGGCACTGGAACAGGCCGACAAGGGAAGTGATGGAATCAGCATCCCTGGAGGTAGGCATGATGTTTAAGGTCAAGGTTTAATGGTGAACATGAGAGTCATGAGTTAATGGTTTGGCTCCATGGTCTTAGAGGTCTTTTCCAACCTAAATGATTCTGTGGTTCTGAATGACCCAGTTCCTTGCTGTCCCAATTGCCCCATTACCGTTCTCCATATATAAATTCAGCGTTCCATATAGCAATTCAATATCTCCAATGATGAGACTTCTGTAATATTTTGCCTTATAGAATAATTATAGAAAACTGTAGAACAAACAGATCTTTGACAGTCCCAATATAAAAATTCTTTCTTCTTCACCCTGGGTTGATTATTGATCTATCTTCATTGGGGTTTTTTCTCTTTCTTTTTGTCTATGCGTTACACACTTCTTCCCCATTCATTACACACTTCTTCCCAGTCAGAACTACTTGGATGGGCTGCTGATAGCAAATTGAATCTTGCCCTTGAATATCTAAACAAAATTTGGGGGCATCTGTTTTAAGAAATTCCCTCTCTGTTCCTGCACATCCCTTTGCCCTTGCTGTTTCCTGTCACTTCTGTGCAGGTGATGTTTGCCAATGAATAAATCATATCAAGAGAGAAAGTCCTTCTCTGAACCAAGAAACTCTGCACCGAAACACTCTTCCAAAGGTTCAGCAAGGAGATGTTATTCTTGTGACACCTCCAGCACATCAGCTGAACCAGAGATCTTTGAGCTAGGCTGAGTTCCAGGTGACACAGCCACATATCCCTGCAGTGAGAGAGAGTCTGGCCATCAGGGATTGTTGCTAACTTTCTTAACCTAATCCAAATTATCTGGCCAGAGTTATTTAGAGTTGCTTAGAACAAAAATAGTTTTTCAAAAGAAAAACCCAGACCCCTTAACTTTTTAATTTGTTAACCTGACTTCCCTTAATTGTCTTTGCTTCAGTCTGCCTCTTCCAGGAATTTACTTAAATATAATGAAGTGTATCATCAAGAAAGGGAAGAGCTGATATATATCCCAAGGTGACCTACTACAAACAGCAATATTAATTCTCTAAACACAATTTTCAAGCATGTCATAGGCTAAGTGCTGCTGACATTAGATCTCCAAATAATTACAGACTGCAGCCACACTGAGAAAAATAAAAGCATCTTTGTGAGCAATTTATTCATTTGCTCTCCACAGTCTGTGTACAGGCAAGTGGCGGCTGCAGATGTTGGGTTCACATGCTACCTAAGAGATGTTGGTTTCCTTCAGTAACAATGGCAAGTTTTTCACTGATGGTGCACAAACACTGAAAATGGGTTTCATAAATTTAGCAGTATTGAACCTATTCCAATATTGTATTTGGCTAAATCCTTTCCTTTGTTAGTAATCAGATAGATAATTCTAAGCATAATCAGGTAACTCCAAAGTCTTCCAGAATTTTCAGGTGGATGTAATTTCTTTATTTTCTTTCTCATCTGATCATAGAACAAGTGTCACATTCTGCAGAAGGGAAGAAACATGCTAAGAAAAGGTGTAGCAGATGTTGGTATACATAGACCCCTTTAACGTATTAATTTTTAACAATATATAAATATTTATGTGATTCTTAACTATTTATATTTTATTCAGACTAAGTGTTACTTTTTGAAACTAATAATCAATAAGCACATCTGGAAAACAATAGAGTGGTAGCAAAAATTGATTACAAATCTAATATTCCCTTAGCCGGCACTGCCTCAAGCTAAAAATCTTTTAACATATTAGACTCAAAAAGCTCTTCTGCTTCCCCAAGACTCTCTAGACATGTATTATAAAACACTGTATTTTCAAATGCTTTGCAAAAAAGAGCAATCAGTAATATTCTATTTAAAAAGCAAGGGATTATTCTTATTCATCTTTCATCTGAAAATTTCCTGGGAGATTTTGGGGAGTTCCTTGAATGAGGACACTTCCCCACCTTATTTCTAGAAATACCCCTGACCAATTAAGTTTGGTGGCATCCTCCAGAAGAAACACTTCTCTATTTCTGCACAAACCCTCAGAAAGCTTTTCCTTCTGCTGGTTTCCAGTTTTTAGTAGGTCTGTAGCTGAAAGTGAGGAGGTTCCATCCCTCATTTTCCCCTCTGAGGTGTTGCAGACTGCAGCAGAGAGCACCTGAGGACAAGGAGGGCTGAGAGGAGTCGAGTGTCTTAGAGGTCAAGATGCAAACTCTTCACCCAGCTAATGAAAATGGCTCTGTTGACAGGGAATTACACCTTCAAGCACTGACCTTGTGCCATTCCAGTCACTTTAAGATGCAGTTGTATAAAGGAGTGCTTTAAGCATAACTCCACATCATCAGCGGAGGGTTTTCCTGCTTGTTAAACAATGATGAGAAGGAGAAGATTAATGAAAGTATCATAAAGTGTTGGCAATAATTTTATGCATAATAAGTGCTAGTTGAGCTTGTGGGTTTTTTTTATGCTCTGTTCTTTTCTGAGACAGCTTCTCAGCTTGATGGAAAACTGCTTGTTGTCTTGGGTAGGAAATCTCCTCACACCTTTTCCATGACTAACAGGTAGAGTATGTAAGGGTGTGCATATCAAAGCTGTATGGGGCAAAATATTATGGGTTTTACTAGCAATTCATGAGAGGACAGATTAAAATGTTTGCCCAGCAGCACAACATGTCTGTGCTGTTTTCTCCTCATTGTGGACCTGTGAGTTAAGCTCCTAATGAAAGCCTACCGGGTTTAGACACCTTTTAGCCTTAGCCTTCACTGTATCCCTTGAAATTAGAGAGTGAATGTGTGTAGTAGATGCTCTGAGCCTGCTTTGCCTCATTGTAATTCCTACAATACTTGGTTCCTTATCTTTAACCCATTTCTGAAATCGATGGTGTCAAGCCTCTCTGGCTTCACATAATCTGTTTTAAAAAATGATTTTTCTTGCCATCTTATTCTTTCTGCCTCGCTTCTGCGTCTTCCATCGACTTTAATTAAGCTTTCCTTGGGCTTGTGACCTTGGCGAGCTTTTAAAAATAAAGTGAACTGACTTGCAAAGTGATTTTTCCCAATCTTTTTGTAGCCCTGCTGGAAATTCACTTTGTGTGATGTTTGAAAATATAGGCTGTTCATTTGGGATCATCATATGTGCATGGTGTGGCAACAAGGAGAAACCTCAGCCATCTAATTATTAAAGTCTAGTAAATAATTCCATTTCTCTATAATTTCTGGTTTGACTTTTCCAGCCCTTTAAGACCTAAATGTACACTGTTGTTTTTTTATAAAGAAAGATGGAAAAAATGTTCTTTCAGACAGTCAGTATTGAAAGAAAATCTTTTCTTTTTTAAATAGTAGAGTGCAGAGAAGATGTCTAATGAAATGCTTAATACAGATTCTCAGCATGCTTGTTATCTTCCTTACCATTTTTGGCCCCGAAAAATTCTAGAATAGTTGGGTAGAAGGAGATAACTCTTCTTAGTTCCATTTATAATTGAATTTGCCTGGCTTCCATTGGAAGTCTGAATAGTTGCTTTTGTCCTGACTTTCACTGCTGTGGAATCTGCATATAAATCCCTGCACACTGTCATGCTCTGGAAGGCTGGACATGAAATATCCCTAAACGTGACAGTGTGGAGGCCAGATGTACAGAGGGTCTTATGTGCAGAATGACTAAATGGGTCCAAAACTTCAAAGGATTTTTCTGGTTTGTTAGCTTGGTCTCCTCTTTCTTACCTGCAATCGTTCTTTTTGCCATCTTCTGTGCCTTGTGGATGGAAAGGAGTGGACAACCCCTGGAGTGCACAATGCCACACAATGCCAGAGCTTTATGTGGCTTTGTAATTTCTTCCCTTTGCAGAGGCTTCTCTCACTGTGTTCATGGGAGAGCTGGGGACCTGGCTGAGATCCTGCTATGTTTGACAAATTTTTTGTGCCAGATTTTTTTTGACAAAAATCACATTGTGCTGGAGAACCCACCAGGGTCAGGAAATGAAGGCAGCATTGGACGTGGCTGTGCACACACGGAGCAAACTCCCAGCAGGAGGGAGGAAAAAAGTTTTATAGGCACTACATAATGTACTAAATAACACAATAAAAATGTTAGTAAAGGCTGGAATTGTAATTTTAGGTCCAGGTAAATACTACAGGGAAGAATACAGTGTGCTTTGACCTAGTGACCAACAGTAACACAACTCCTCACTTATTTTTGCTGGGAACATATTTTGGATTAGCCGTTACTTGTTATTTGTAACCTCTTTTCTTTTGGGAAAAAAGAAAAAATCCAATCTCTTCAAAGAGATTATGCTCAGTGTTAGCTAAAACCAACCTTGAATTAACATTGGTTATCTGACTACTGCAAAATTAACAATCCTTGATATAATGCATTTAGAACTCTCCTAATTCCCAGTATTCCTGAAGCCATATTCTAGCATGTTGTAGTTTTCCACTGCAGACAAGGCCTTTTTGTGTGATTTTGAGCAACAGATCTTTTTTTTTTTAATTATATGCCTTAGTGTAGAGCCCAGCAAACTACAGCAGATCCCTGCAGCAAAGTTCAGTACCCTGATTTTAGACCTGGAAAGAGAATAGCAGGACAGCAAGGTGTGGTACTTTCCTAACACTGCCAGGGTGCTTTTGCATTCCAGGTGCATCCATCCTGTGCTTGGAATGAGCCTGGGTGTCCCTAAAGTACCAGTGCAGGGCTTTCTATGGACAGAGCATCACTGAGCAAGAGGGGACAACTCCCTGATGAGAAATGAGGTATGTGTCTGCCAGTGTTGGATCAAGTCCTAACCCTGGTTTGAAAGACCATTGATTTAGTCACTCGGATAAAATTTAATATAAGGTGTTAATGATGTCACAAAATTATTTAATTTCCACTCCTTGTCATCTATGAAAAGCGGATGTTTAAAACAACTGTGACATTCAAGACACACCCATTTTTTTCTTTAGGGTTGTTGTTCTTCTTGTTATTTGTTTTTGTTTTGTTTTTTTTTTAGTTTTTTGGAGTCAGCCTATTGTTGCTATCATTGGATTAAAGAGAACAGTTAGAAGAAGAATGCTGACAGCAGACAGGTTGCAAATTATTTTTCACGTGTGTTTTTCCTCAGGAAGCGCTCCTTGGTGTTTTTAAAAGTGTTTGAGTGTTTCCCTGCTCCACTTTGGCAGGTAGGCAATTAGCCTCCGCCAGGTCTGCAAGCCTTGAGCCTTTTAGGTAGACTTGTATTGAAAAATGTGAGATGATGAAGGAATAAGAGAGCTGCTCCTCAGAAGAGACCTTTGGGCAGTAGGGATTCTGCTTTTGGAAGGGAATGGACACTGTGGGACATTCCAGCTGTGTGCTGGGATGAGGAGCGTCCTTTTGCCTGGCATTTCACCTAAACAGAAACTTCTGCTGTCACAGAGCCTGTTGCATTCTGTACAGACATTCTGCTCGTAAAAAACAAGCACCTTTTTTCCATATGACTTGAATTAATTCACTGACACATTTGCAGACTGGGGGTGTTCGGGAGTAATGGAATTCTCTGCTTTGTGCTAAAGCACACAAAGATGCAAATGCTTTCCTAGAATTACTGAGGATGAAGGTATGCCCTCAAGTTTCTGAGCATAGATCAATGTCCAATTTAACAAATCTTCTAGATAAGGGTGAGGATTTTTTATTCTCATAGTCTGGAATATGTACAGCATCAGCAAGAAACTTTCAGGCAATTTTATTTTAGTATTTGAAACTCAGCATCTCTTAAGTGACTTAAATTACCACTTTTTACATATGTAGTCAACAACAGTCAGGCTTCAGTTTAAAATAATTCATTGCTTGCTGTCCTGATGCTATGAGCCAGTATTCATGCAGGACAGATTTATCAGCTTGATTTTGAAGCTGTGTTTGCAAGGATGCTTTGGAAATTTTCCTTTCTCTTACAGGTAGATCCAGAGCAATTGATAAGATCTATGATCCTAATGCCCTAAATTCTTTCTGTGTTAGTGAGTGGCTGCTCAAAGTGTATTATAGCAGGCCAGACCTTTTCTGAGATAGTTTCAATTTTAAAGTGTAGGTTATTTGTATTGATAAATAGATTCTGGCTTACAGGCAGATCCCTTGAATATGGTGATGCTTTATCCACCAGCATTCTGAATGTTCCCAAAGTTGCATTTTGGTGCTCTGGTCCCTTGATTAGAGAGCAAAGCAGCAAGAGAGAAAAGGGCCAAAGGTGTCATCTGTGTTGGGCACCTGCAAGAGGTATCCTGGGTTTAGATGGATTGTTTTGACACTTGCATACTTGGCCTCCAGGTTTGCCCAAGCTCAAATGTACATTAAGCCAGATCTCTGAAATTTTAGCTTTTTCAGGTTGATGTGAATGAGGAGATATCTCATTAGGAGATTTCTAAGCAAAATTGCATAAATGGGACTGAAGATGTTAGGTGACATTGGTCTCGGATTTTTAGACTTCTGAAATGGAAATGGTTTGTTTTTTTCAGGTATAAAGAATGATCCTGACACACAAGTCAGGGTGATATGTGAATCATTTTGCCTTTATCATATTTTCTGATAAAATAACTTGAATTTGCAATACATGTGACTTTTCATGTTAATAGCTGCTGAAATTCCTTGTAGTTTCAGATATGAACAGAACCATTTTTTCTTGGCATGCTGATTATTCCTTAGATCAAAAATTTATCTTGCTTTCACTTTTATTTCTAATGTGCTCATAAACATTTTTCTGACTGAAACATTACTTCATTTCTGTGCACGCACACTGCATTGGAAATAGTCCCCACAGAATCTGATGCCGAACCTTCCTATGTGGTGGATAGTTGCTCATAAGAGAGTAGATAAGAATTTAACTTAAAGTAATTCAGAACTTACAGGTCAACTTCAAAGAGGATTTCAGCTTATGCTTTATTATTTTTCCACTTTACTCCAGGTCATGGACTGTGTATGACTGATGTTTCTGCAAGCTTTGAGAAATCCATCAGTGTTGCATTGTATTCATCATCTTTCCTGACATAAGAATTGATAAATGGGATGTGCTTCATATTTAATTCCTATCCTTGCTGTACAGGCCATACACATAAAAGGAAAAGCCCTGTGATTGTGAAGGAACTTACGACAGAGCAAGCATTCAAATTTATGCATACATATGAAGATCATCTGAAAATTTGTTTTCGTATTCTGCCTGATCAACACCAGTAACTGAGGAGGGAGAGGTGCTGTGTCTAGACATGCAGAGATGCACATCAGTTATGCTACAATGATTTTCAAGGCAAGGTACACGGCCACCTGACAGATCGTAATTCCTTCTTTAGAGCTTCCTGTTTTCCTCCCTGACTCTCGAGTTGTCATGATAAACTTGGCACAGCTCTGCTGCTGGGAAGGAAGCTCTGTGACAGAGGAGCATGTGTGTTGTATGAGTATGCACACATGCCTCAAATCATTGTTATATAACACCTCTCCAGGCACTGCTGCATCTATTTGTGGAATGGACGGATGGCTGAGCTTTTTGAACTTGAGTAAATCATCTCTGACCAAAATATCTGAGTCCCTACTGCTGGAACATCCTCTGATAGGTGTTTCTAAACCTTTCCCGTGTAGGAAGCCCAAGAAGAGATGCAAAGCAAAAAGAGATGACCACAAGGAGGAGAAGGCTGAGCAGCGTGGTGAGCTCAAGTGCTGCTAATCATGGAGGGCTAGAATTGATCCATCTGTGGCAACCAAGCCCAACATCTGCAGCCTCTTCTGCCAGCTGTGGCTATCTGATTTGTATTCAGATGGTGACCAGAAGACCTCAGCAATGATGAGTTCAGTTGCAGTAGCTGGTGGACAGTGCATGAAGATTCAGGTCATTTTGGAACAACCCACAAGCTAAACAAGCCAGTTCAGTAATCCCATTTTATTACAACCATTAGAAGTGACCAAACAAGATTTATGGTTCTGTGCCAGCCTGTCTATAAAGGTCAGCTATCATTTATTATGGTAATCTGATATATTTAAAAGACACAAGGGGAATAAAAATGTTTCCATGTGCCAAGAAAAGAACAGAGTAGGAAAAATCCAAGTGCTAGCAGTTGAAATGTAATGATATTCCAATCAGCCTTGCCAATGGGGCAGAGGAGTTCTAGGGGGAATAGTAATACAGAGAATCAGATTTGTCTTGCAGACTTAAAATAGTACCAATGAGAAAAATTTAAAAGTCTAAAAAAATTATTTGAACCTTCTTAGATTTCTCCCTGACCACCCTTTACATGCTCACAGGCATCTTCTTTTTTAGTAGAAATATGGATGCTATCACTATCCCAAGTAGAAAAACTGTTCCTATGAAAAAAATTAACATGAGTAATCTAAAAACAGAGAACAGAGCAAGGAGAACTTGGAGTGATTCAAAACACGTTTAGCCTTCATATCAGAAATGTTTACACATGTTTAAATTTAGTTGGTTACTGATGACAAGAGCTTCTCTGTTCCTTATGTTAATATAAATCAGGAGCTGAAAACAGGAAAATGCTATGGTTTTATTTTCCTGAAAGCAAATTTCCCTACCTTTTTCTCTTGTTGGAAAAAATACCTAAATAAAATATGAGGTGTCATTAAGGGCAAAGACTAAACCTTTAAAGAATCTTGGTGCAAATTTATCTTGTCAATATTTGGGAAAGTTAAGCAGCTATGGCAAAAACAAAAAACAAACAAAAAAAACCCCAAAAAAATAACCCCAAAACGACAATTGTTATTACATAAAATTTTCCTTTCTAGCAGTGTATTAAATTAGATGTCTCTGCTGCTGTCTTTGCTCTTTTAATTACCATCACAATGATATTAGTCAGTGTGTGAATGTCCCTGTGTAGAGGCAGTTTGGATCAGCTAAATTTGTATTCTTCCATTTCATTTATTCTCAGTAAGAAATATGACTCTCAGTCTCTCATAAACCCAACGAGGATAAGTAAAAATTTGGACAAGGGCATTTCTGAGAGTGGGTGCTTACTTCAAGGGAATTGTACACAGCTCCCTGTTCAAAAGATGCAGCCCTGTTTTCAGAGCTGGAGATGAGTTATCTTAGCGAAGAAGAATTCCTTGCTCGTGTGTTGTTTTGGGTGGGTTCTTTTTTGTTTTTAATTAATGGGGGCAGGTGCATTGAGTCAGGAAATAGTCTCTTTTCAGAGACCTGAAAGAACACCTGCCTGTCAAAATTCATTTGGAATGTGAGGCAGGCAGCTCTTCCATCTGAGAGGGAATTGAGGGGCGCTGACTGATGGCATCTGAGCCCTGCCTAGCACTTTTGAGGGATGACCATTCCAGATCTGTCCTTCAAGGATGCCTTTTTGCTCCACTTGTTTAAAAGAGAGAGGAGGGGGGGGGGGGGGGGGGGAAAGACAAAACAAATGGCCCACAACAGGTTTCTTGTTGATAGCATGGATTCAGGAGACCTTGTTACAGTGAACTCATATTACTTTCCAATACCTCTGCAATAAAATGTTGCTGTCAGCAGGAATCCATATTTTTACAGAAAAATAAACCAAGATTGTTTAGCCAGATGTATTACAATGGACCTTGGAGTGTGACTAGAGAAGAACACATAGCTAGTAATGAAATAAATCTTTAAGTTAAATGTATTTATTGTCAGTCGATATAATTCAGCTTTTTATGTACTGGATCGTCTTAAATTTAATGGCTAGCCAAAAAAGGGATGACAGAAAACAAAAAGGGATAACGTAAAAAAAAAAAAAACAAAATGAGGGAGAAATGATTAAAAATCTGTGCTATTAAGCTGAGCTCTGCTTTGCTAGAGGCATGTTTAGCATTGGAGAAAAACCAGAATATACGAACAAGATTAAAGCTTTGCAGTAATAGTGGGGTTGTGCAGTCAGTGTGCATTTCCAGAACTGCAGAAAAATAAAAATTCTGACCACTTCTTTAGGAGTGACTGATCCAGTTACAGGTTTTCTGCTAGATATGAATCCATGATAAAATTCCCCTAAACTGTCAGATGTTTTAAGATCTGGAGATTTTATATGTACCTATAATGAGTTAAGATAGAAATCCTCTACCACAGAGCCAGCACCACCTTTCTTTCTTTTTTCTTTCCTTTAGGATAAGTAAAATGTAAGTTGCTCCTATTTAAGTGCAAGAACTTCTCGCCTTTCTAAAATTCTGGCAACTTTGAGTCATCAGAGAGCATCAAGGCAGGTAGTTCCAAACGAAATCTTTCACTTCAGCCATGCGTTGAAGACTTTTTTGAATGTTTTCTCCTCTCTCTTTTCCTGAAGAGCTCTAAATTTGCATGAAAAATAGAGGAATAGAAAACTTCAAGGATTATTGGTAAAATGTGATGATGGTGTGGGTTCCTGTAACTATGCCTTGTGGACAAATGGGTAAGTTGCAGACACTGTGCCTTCTTTTTCTGTCTTAAAGATGATGTGAATACTTACTGGTTCCAAAAACATATTGTTTCCAGAGGCCTCATAATATTGCCTTTTAGAGGAATAGAACTAATTCTTATCAATTAAGCTTGTAGTAGCTAAAAGCTAGATGCTGATTTTTAGTCAATATTGACAGAACATTTTATTGAAGGGATTTTTTATATCATTTGGTAAAATGCTGAGGTTTGCAATTAACATATTGTAGGTTCCCAAGTGATAAGATTCTTACAGGGCTGTAAATTGCTGCTACTTATTGCCCATTCTACTTTCTGCATCTAGGTTCTGACAGTTCATCAAAAGTAGCAGAAAATTGCAATTACAAACGTCCTCTTGGATTTTGTGCATACCACATAAGAAACAAAAGACATTCTTGTAGTTTAATGACTTCATGTGGGAGAAATCTTGAATTAAATATTTGATATTTTTATTTGGGTTTGCTGTTAAAAGTAGGAAAATCTGCAGCTGATTTAATGTCTGGTAGCTGGTTTCATTGGGGACTTTAAGGTAGATCTGCCAGCTGAGAGCAGATAGCCCTGCTGCATTGGCCTGGGAGAGTAACCAGGTTCAGCTGCAGTTTCAGCAGCATTGTGCCACAGATGCTGCCACAAATGAAGTTAAAGGTGCAAGCAACCATGGTGCTCCACTTAACTGTCCTGAAAATGATACTGGAAATGATGATCCTCCTCATGGAAGTGATTAGCCTGCATTCAATAGGTCTGCACCTGCATTTAGTCAGTTGAGCAGCAGCTCTGAAAGGGCTAAAGTCAATGCTAAAAATGTATTTGCAGTATAACAAAGTGAGCACAGTTTTGTATGCCACCAGCACGCCCCTCCTTATTTTTAACAGCAATTAATTTCAGCAATTACTCTTCCTCTTTTCTGGTTTATTGCCTGGCTACCACTAAGGCCAGTGTTGTGATTGTGGTATCAATTTTCCTGGAGGTTTACTGCCCAGCTCCCCCAAACCCCATTAATTGCTGACATGGGCAGAACTAAGGGAGCAGGAATGACATAGGAGGCACAAAGCAGGGAGAAAGTTTAAGGCCAGAGCTGCTGAAAGGAGCATTTGTGGAGCCCTTGGAGGATGCCAGCTCCCAGCAAGCAGAACTGCCTCACAGGCAGGCTACAAATGTGCAGCCTCTGTGCAAGCTGAGCATCCCTTTCAGCCGGTCGGTATTCCCGTGGCAGCCACAGGCGCGCTCCCGTCCAGCCCACACTCAGAGAGGATCAGCTGGGACCTGGAAGCTTCTCAAGAGCATGAATTCAGGGCTGGCCCTGCCGTAAACCGGATGAGAGACACTGCATTTCAATTTGGATTGAACTCCGTGCCACTGTGGCTTCCAAACTAGAGCTGGCTGGCTTCTTGTTGATTTGGAGGACAAGCCGCTGGAACGAGCACCCGTGGGGAAATATGTTCTGCTGACTGATCTCCCTGGGAAGGGTAAAGTGGGGGTAGCCTCATGCAGTGTGTAAAGACACAAAGCCATTTAAAAAACTCCATTATGTCTTCAACAAAAAGTAAAAGAAAAAATTATTTTTCTTTTGTCATTTGTCATACCATCCAGTATGTTCTACGTTTGTCATTTGTCATACTGTCAGTATGTTCACTGAGAGAATATTTATTTTTTGCTGTTGTATGAAGTAAAAAAGGGTTCTACTTCTTTTTACTCATTTTTTAATTAGCTTTTTATTTACAAACACCTGGGACAGGAAAGTGGTAGAAAAATCTTTCCCATAATGGTTCAGAGCCATTTTAAAATTTGCATTCTGAGCAGTATGCAATGTGGGGAGAAATCTTGGCATGCCAGTGTTTTCACATTGTTCAAAAGGTTTTTAAGGTCAGAATGGATTATTCTGATAAAGTGTGACCTCCTGTCTGCAGCATGTGCCACAAAACCTAACCTGTCAGAGGAGTTTCATTTTGGTTTTGCTGCCTTTAGCTCACCTTGCCTGGCTTACTGTGAATATTCAAGATTTGACAGTCTTCAAGGAAAATATGCTGCATTCCAGAAAACATACACATCAAATCAAATGGGTAAGTAGTCTGGGTCTAATGTGAAATTTTCAGGGGAAGCAATCACCACAGTATTTTTCTTTTCTTCAGGATGTGTATGTGCACTTACTTCCCAATCATCCTGAATGATTAAACACTTACTGAGAATGGCTGACCTTCTCATAGACCTTCCTGACCTAATTACTGCAATGGATGTCTTTGTCTTTCTGAAGATTTTTTTCTTCTTTCTCAGCTCAGGTTATTCAGTTGATATTGGGCTCTAATGACACCCACCATGGCCCTTCCAGTACTCAAAGTGCATAACCAAATATTATTATTCTCACATCAGAAGGGAGGATATATAACAAATGTTATGCAGTCACCATCACCAGCTCCCACTTAATAACAGTCTCAGTCTTCTCAACACACAAAACATTAAACAAACAAGCAAAAAAAAAAAAAAAAAAAAAGGAAAAAAAACACATCCAAAAGCAGGTAGTATTTATTTTATCTCAGTATAATAGAGATGGTGTACTGCCTAGATGGAGGATTCCATTTGAGATCCTCTTGCTCTGCTAGTTTCTTAAGCCACCTCTGTACTACTAGGGTTTTGTGGGTTTTTTTTTTGAATGATGTTCATTATATTTGAGAGCTTTCTGTACCAAAAAGTTTGGGGCATGGTCTGAAAAGAAATGCTGCATTAAGTCAGGTTAGGTAGAAGGAGACGCTTCTTACTAACTTATCAGTCTTTTAGTCTCTAATGTTTTCAGTGAGGGGAAAAAAAAAAAACAACTATTATTTTGGCAAGCTTTTTTAAACTCTTCAGGTCTATTTCAGGGGGCCTGGAGCTGATATAAGTGAGAAGTGGAACAAGAACCCTTGCTCAAAAGCTACGGTGTAGAGACAAGTAGCTGAGTTACCCCTCGGCCAAGCCAAATTTTGCTGACACCTGAGAAGGAGTGCCAAGATTATCAGGCTGGCACTGACAGCATCAGCAGGAGTGGACAGTGCTGACATTTTTTAGGGCTGTTAGGTCCTGGAGCAGAGATGACCCAGCTGAGGGGAGCACCCCAGCTGAATGGAGCTCGCCCTTCCCAAGCCTGTGATAGGAAAACAAGCAGATCCCCCTGGCTCATCATGTTAGTGCTGCTGACAGCCCCTGCTGTGCCTGGAGGATTTTGCAGCTGTGTTGCTGAGCCAGTGGGGTTGTGTGTGGGCGATAGCCTGTGCATCAGGCTCTCCTCTGCCTTGTTGAGAGCATGGTGGATTACTCCCTTTCGTGTTTTGGCTGCGCTCGCTGAGAACTTCTCCAACAGCTCAAGCTGCTATTTTTAAGCAGCCAGAAGAAACTGATTTATCTGTCAGTGCAGGGGAATGTGCTTTGCAAAGCAGTAAGCTGCATATCTGGGTCACACACTGCATGGAGTGAGGCAGCCCTGACTGAGCACAGTGCAGCTCAGTCAGGAATTAGGCAGCTGTCAAAGGTTTGGGGGAGAAGGAAAAAGAATCCTCAAACAGCAGGGAAGGAGTCTTCTTTGGGATAAGAATCACCATATGCTAAGCTGCTTTCTTGCCACCAGCTGGACAACTGTACTTTAAAGCTGTCTAGAGGAATAAAGCAAACCAGCCTCTTTATTCCATAATTTTTAAAGGAAAAGCACTTTTTAATTGGTTGGTCTTTGTTTTGGACATCAATAACACGAACAGGTATCCATAAGCTTCTCTCTTAAGCCATCCCAACCTACTTGTACTATTACTGTAAGTTTAAAAGCATTGGGAGTTGCTTGCATGTGTGTTTTCATTATGAAAGCAGCCTAGCCCAGCATTCCTTTGGATGAGAGAGGGGCAGAAAATCAGGCTGTGCCTCTCCTGTCGGAGTCTGAGACAGCCCTTGAACAATTTCACTGGAAAATGAGTTCCCTGGCCATTTGCTATGCTGGCTCCTGAAGGGGAGAGCTGTGTCCCTTTGCTTCCACCAGGCTTCCACCCCAAAAGCATGTCCATGAGCAATACAACATGGAAAGAGCAGGATCTTAGGACTTCATCTTTCAATATCTTGCAAGAGCGTGCCAGTAATGATATTATTGACGTGGGCAGAGCTCAGTCATCCATCTGAGAATGGAAGGATCACGCAGGGAACACAAGGGTCCAGCAGATGATGAAGTTCCATCGTTGTGTCATCCTTGCCTGGCACTGGCAGGGCTGGTGGATCCCAGGCACCACACAACTTGGGAGGAATTGGTGGCTTGTGACAGCAGCTCTCCAATGGGTGAGTAGAAACAGAACAGAACATGGCACTGGAAAAAGTGTAAGGAAAAAATGTAAGTGATCTGGGATTGTTGCATTCTATTTTCATATTGGTTTTATTCCTAATTTTCTTTAGTACAGTGTATTCTTGTACATTTTTAGCTTGTGTGGCGTCTCAATACAAAATCTTTGAGGACAAAGGTACATCAATTAGATTGTGTCTACAAAGACCATGATTGTGATCTTTTTTTCCTTTAGGATTTTTGGATTAAACTACCTGACTGGCTTGGAGAGGAGTGGTCTGGAAAAGGTAGGAGTTTCAATTACTGTTTCATATATGGCTGGTCAGACTGGATTGCTGCCAACTGGCTTATGTAAAAAACCCCAAAAACAACAACAACAACAACAACAACAACAAAAAAAAACCAAACCAAACAAAAAAACTCCATGCAAACCCAGGGTAAATCTTCATTATTATTTTCAGGAACTTGCTTTAATTTTTTCTCTTCTGATAGTGAAATGGCAGTGAACTAAATTTAGCAGCTGCAAACTAGAAATTCTATTTCCTATATTCAAGGCAGGTACAAGATAGCAATATCTGTCCTTTAAAATTGCTTTTCCCTTTCCTTCTCCTTCCCTTTCTTCCTTTCTCTTCTGGTCCCTGGTTGAGCATGTTTTAGCTGGTAAGAGCACTAACATGGCATTGTGGTGTTGAGCCTGTAAGTCCTGAAGAGGCTCAGTAGGTATCACCCTGTTCCCCCAAATGCACTCACAATCTTATTTTAATATATACCTTTGTACTGAAGTGTTTGCCTGAACTGAATCTCCCTTTTCTTTTTTTCTGAATATAGTCCAAAGCTCATTAACAGTATTTAATTCTGCAGGGGGCTTTAATCTAGTCAAGGGCAAAACAGATTAAGTCAAATGGATGTCTACCTCGCTGGCATGGCTTAACCATGGCTGGCAACCAAACACCACATAGGAAGTGGAGAGAGAAAGGAGAATCAGAAAAAAAAGAATATAAACCCCAAGGATTCAGATAAAAACAGCCTGATAACTGAAAAAAATTAGGTAGAAATAATAATGAATAAGAAAAAGAGATATATATACCTATATATATACATATATAGATAGAGATATATAACTATATACATATATATATATATATATATATATATACACACTGCTGAACACCAGCCAAGCCATCAGTGTGTGATCAAAATCACTCCCACACTGAATCCCAAACTCAGCTCTCTACCAGATACCAGGGAGAAAATTATCTCCATCCCAGCCAAAGTGGGCACTCACATCACACAAAAGTGGACCTAGTGAGGTGCCTATTGCATTCTGATAAGTTTTCCAAGGTCAAATATACATATATGCATATACATATATACATTTACAATTTAAAGGATACAACCTTGTTTTTCCATTCCATATTCACTATTGTACCAGTACCAGTTGCGCAGTCATTTAAATGGGTGGCAAGATATGCTCACTGGATTCAAAGAACAGTAGATTTGCAGATTTTTGAGCAGCAGGTGATATTAGAGGGTTTGGGTAGTTCTCTTTCTGAGTTTATGTCAGGAGAATTAAGGCTGTAATAAAATGGTTTTGAATCATCCTTATTTGACACATAACACTTGAAATACTGTATGCAGCCTGTTTGTATTTTGGCAATTTTATTGTGCTGAATGTGGGGAAAGAGAGATCATGGTGTAAGAAAAATTCACAAAGAAGATTTTTTCTATTTTTTTTTAATTTTTCATGGAGACCTAAGAACAGTGAGGTAATGATTCAAAAAAAGATAATTTAGCATAATAACAAATGCATGTAACAAGGCTTCTCGTTGCAGAACTTTACTTTCGTTTCTTGGTCAGTTTTCAGCATGCAGCACTTCAAATAAACTCTGATCATAATTCAGGCAAATTTCCTCCTGATATTCAGTAAGGGAAGGATTTGTGCCCCATTTTTCTGAGGGTTAAACTTTATACCCCTGACAGAGTGCAGGTCTGCAAAACAGCTCAGGCATCCTTAAAGGGATTCAAGCACACCTCATTTTTGTAACCTCTTAGATTTGCCTCAGTAAAACTCTGTGCTGCAGTCAGCATGCGGAACAGCTTGCAAGGAAAACTTCAAATCTTTCCAGTGCCTCTATGCATAAATGTAAAAATCTCCATCTGGTAGTGTACACTGATACCTACTGGCCAGTTCTGTTGCTGAAAATTTAAAATCTATAACCAGAGTCAACCAGTGCATTTTAAACATTTTATTCAGAGTTTGAAGATCATACAATGTAAAATATTTTTTAACTCGGGTACTTTTTGCATTCAGATTGTATGTGGGGTGGAATTTTAAAATCTGAACATGTTTTTAGCAGTTCCTTTCTATAAAGGTAGATAAATTCTCAGGGAATAATATCAATCTGGAGTCAGCCCTTATATCTTCCTTTAGGGTCATAGTATTAAACTTTCACTTTGGTCATGGCCATGATTTTTATTTAAAAGTAATAACAATATGATGTTTACTCTGAGAGCTGTAATGACTTTAAGCAGATATCCAAAGTCTTCTGCACTATTTCAGCAAAATTAGCTATTGAGCTTGAATAATACACATTTAGGAAGGGATTGCAGAGCAGAGGACCCACTTGAGTCGAGTGTTTCTGTGACAGAATTAATACCAGCCACTGTAGCTTTAGCTCAGTGTTCACTGATGCAATTATATGACTTAGGAAACCTTGTGAAGTGATGTTGAACGTGTAATTTTCATTCAGATTCCTTCCCTTTCTGGGTCATATGCAGTGCAGACAGACTTCAAGGTGAAATAGTATTCCTGTATTGAGTGACCACAGACAATTTTATTATATCTAATCTTGTACACATTCATGGGTTATGTGCAGATAGGATTAGAAAACTAGAATATTTTGAAAGGCCAGAGTAGGAGTCCATCAAATATCACCAGAGGAAAAAGATCATTATATGTATTAGTGTCTAGTTGCAAATTGTATCAAAGTTTTGTCTTTTTAGTAATGCATGATTCTTTCACTCAAATTCATGTTTTCCTGGAATTATGCAAAATAGGGGGAAGGCTTGGCTAAACCTTGGATATCATGTTGTCAAAAATGTGTATTTTGTGTTTTCTTGCTTATTCCACTGTGCAAAAAATGCTTTAGATATCAAGTTTGAAAAATTACCACAAAAACAACAAAGGAACCTGTTATTAGCAAAAAAGAAAACAAGGTAGATCCAGGAAAAAATAATTCACTTTCAGGATAAAACCAGACCACAGAGGATGCTGGCTTTACATGCTGTTAATGCTCTTGTGTGGAATTATCCAATGCAATCATTTTCCTCAGCATGTTTAGCCAAAATGCCTGCTCCTGAAATTGCTCCCAAACATAAAGCACCTTGTGATTCGGATCCAGTAAAGGAAAGCTTCACAGCAGGAGTGTTGTGTGTGAATTTTGCTTCTAAAATGATGAAGTTATTTGGGCTAATAGATTCTAAATACAGGTAAAAAGCATTGTGTTGTTAACCAGCCCTCCAAAGTAAGACTTTGCAGAACAATATGGATTTACAGAACAGCTCAAGTAGCACAAGCTAAAATGTGTTTCTGTTCTGGTAAGGAGTTTTTCAGATGCCTGCCCTGAAGTCTCTGCCTCAAATCACACTGACAGGTGTGGCACTGGGTTTGCAGGAAGCCTTGGTGACCTTCACAGAGGCTGCTGGGCACCCAGGCCACCCCAGGAGGGCCTTCACCTCTCTGGAGATCACATTATTTCAGCACCTGAGACCTTTCCTGTCAGTGGAAGGAGAAGTTGTTTCCTTCTCATGGGCCTGGAGTATTCCCTGCCAGCTGCTGGTTTTGCCTGCGTGCCCCAGGCAGAGCACAAGGAAGGCTCTGAATTGGTCTGTGAGGTCCTTTGTGCCCCTCTGCGGAGCCTGGCTTAATGCTGCTGCCACAACCAGCCTCTCCAGAAAGACACCAAGGGTGGAGGACCTGGCAGAGAGGGTGGGAAGGCTTTGAAGATGGAGTAGCTTCATCCTTGTTTTAGGTAGAGGGCAGCCAGGCTCCTGTTTGATGCCCTGGCAGTCCCTGAGAACCACACTCCACATCCCAAATTAAAAACAGGCTTCTGTCCCATAAACCTCATAACTGTGTGAGGAGGATTAGCTGAAGATGTTTCTCTTGGAGAAGCCAGTCTGGGGCTTGGAGACATTTTAGGGAAATGATTTCTGACTAGCTGCTAATATACCTAACTCTGTGTTAAAATTTTATATACCTTACAGGTCTGCAGCCTTCTTATTACAGAAATATATTTTAAGTGAATAATCATATTTATCTCCAAGGGTAATTTTGCCACAACAATTCTACAAAGTTGGCAGTTGAAAATGAAGGCAGAGATTTTTCTCAAAGAGCTGCTGAGTAACTGTACTCTTCCTGGTACACTAACTTTATTTTATTACCCAACACATCTTTCCTACTTCCAATTAGATTCAGGTATTTCTCATGCTTGAACCTCACAGGAGAGTTTCAGAGTTGTAGGGATGGCATTATGTAGCCTGTCCTGTAGGTTTGTGAGACATATTTCTTCCAGGGAAAAAGGAAAATAAATGGAATAACGTGTTCTGTAGGCTGTTGGGGAGTAAAAACACCTCCAGGTATCTATTGACTTCAGATTACTGTTTCACATCCAATCAGAGAGACTTAATTCAAAAGGATGCTTTAGTGATACAGACACAGCCTTACTCAGTTGAATAGCCTGCCTGTTTGCAGAATTTTTACTTGTGTTCAGATTTGAGGCTGACAAAACCAAAAATGAACATGTTGTTTAGAGACATATGTAACTGGGCCTTCCAATTCTGGGCAATTCTTTTACACCAAAGAATTTTCTTATTGGAAAAGTATTATTAAAAAGTTTCAGGTAATTTGGGGTGCCCGTAAGTGGAAAAAAAAAACAATACTGAACCAATGAGATCAGTGTCATAAATTATTTTTGTACTTTAGTGTTGTGTTCTTGTGGATCAGTTTGCTACTCTGCAGCCCTGCCAGTGACTGGGAAATCTCTTCATCGGTGCTCTGGCCCAGAAAGGTGCTTTGCCTTCATTTCTGCGCAGTAATTCTGGTCTGGTGGGTGGACTTAATGCAAATGTGCTTCCCCCACCAGCTGAGCTGTCCTTAATCTGTCATAATGAGGGGGGGCACAAGGAGCAGATGGAAGAAGCAGAGGCTGTAGCAGTTTTTGCCACCATATTGGCGTGATGGTGGCTACAGGGAATAGATGGTCATGAACAGAAAAATTTATTGAAGAGTTATGTTGTTTGCTGTGAATTGAGGGATGTTTTAATGCCTCAGTAGCAGAGACAATTTTCTGTCACAGACATCTTTTATGAAAAATCCTTTCCTTAGGATTTTTCCTCCTGAGAAGCTCAGAGGCCTCAGGAACAAAATGTAAACATTGATTATCTGCTGCTGTGGAATGCAACAGGTGCATCTGGGATTGGCCCATGTTGGATGTTTGTAATTAATGGCCAATCACAGCCCAGGTGTCTCAGAGAGTCTGAGCCACAAGCCTTTGTTATCATACTTTCCTATACTATTCTTAGTTAGCCTTCTGGTGAAATCCTTTCTTCTATTCTTTTAGTATAGTTTTAATATAATATGTATCATAAAAAAAAAAAAAAAACTCCAACACGGAGTCAGATCCTCGTTTCTTCCCTCGTCCTAAGACCCCTGTGAACACCGTCACAATTTTCACTCAAATTCAGCAAAAATCCTCTAAGTTTAAAGGCCTACACAAACTTTGATGCAAGCTGAACTTGGATTTGGAAGTTAATTTCCTCTCAGATCTGCATACACTAGGGCATGTCTGCATGCTCACAATCAGTTTATTAATTCTGCAACCTATTTTCTGTGATGTAATCATGGACGAGCAGGGATGAAAATGTGCTCATAAAGATTACCTTTTGCCATAACTGTCACCCCATGTGCTACCATAAAACAACACCCTTATTGGTAACAGGAGGTGCAGACAGGAGCTGCTCTCTGCACTGTTTGGTGTTTTAACTGTGTAATTACTTCTGTAATTAACAATGGAGCTGCGCTGTGATTTGTGGCTGCATTCCTGCAAGTATCTCTCAGTAAATCAATGTAGATGTGCCAGGGCTGTTACTCAAGTTCCATCACAAATATTTACAGGAGTACATCAAGCCCACTGAATTATAGCTGCTAAATTGCTGGGAATGGTACCCACGAAAACAAATTCTCTTTGTACAAGAAAGGATGCACAATAATTCTTTAAACACTGTGATAAATCTTACTCCTCTGAAAAGGTTGAAAGGCATTTGCATTTGGCCAAGGCATTGAAATGCATCTTAATAGACTTAAATATTCAGCATTGTTAATGAAGAACAGCAGAACACAAATGAAGAACAGCAGAATACAATCATTTTATGGGAGTGATCAGGTGGGTTCTGTGGAATTGAGGTTGGGTTCTGCAGTTGGATCTTTCTCATTGCCAAAACTCTCATTTCTCCGTGGCAGCAAATCATGCAACAGACTTGCAGACAAATATAGCACCAGAGCTATTATCCTATGGAAATAAACAAGAGCCATTTGTTTAGTCAGCAAATGTATGCTTAATAAAGAATACAGATTACTACAACATTTTCAGAACTGCTGTTAGCTTGATTGGTAAAATGGTTCCTTTAGAAAATTCACTGAACTCAGGAACAATAAAATGTAATAGAATCAGTATCCCCAGGGGTTTGCATGTTGCTGTATAATTCTGAGAAATAAGCCTTACCAAATCAACTCTACCCAATGGTAGAGTTCTATGCAGCCTCTCTTTTAAGATATAGCTAACATTTAAAAATGTGGAATGTTCTTTACTTTTTTTTAAACTTGCTTTGAAAAAAGAGTATAATTTTATGTACAGCTTTGCAGGATCAGAATGAAATCCCTTCCTATTAGAATCTATGCCATAATAAAATCTGAATGCTATTTCAGATTTAATACTCAGTATTCTTTTATCATGGAACATGGGTATCCGAGGTAAAAAATTCTTTCCTTGTAAAGAAAAATAATTCACTTTTCTCTGTCCCTTCTTCCTTTTGTCATAAGAATTATTTTCATTTGTCAATGAGGTAATGCCTATTCTGTCTCAATATCAATGACAAATAAGAATAATTTCATACCTTAAAGAATATCTTGTTTACATCACCCATCTACATTTTTATTACTTGTTATGTGCACTGCAATGACTAGACATTGTACATCCAGGGAGGGATAATGAAGTTGTCAAAAATTCCCTTTAATTCTTACTATAGGAGTCTTTCTATGGAAAGAAATTTTTTCCATCTTTTATAAGTTAATAATACTGATAGATGTTTTACAAGTTATTGCTTTTGATAAGGTACTTCTTTTTTTAGACTTTCAGTATTGGGTGGTTTTTTAGTGGATGCTCAGTTCTTCACAGGTTTTGTGATGTTTTACTGTGTGTTTTCCTAATTAACAGGTAAATATGCGGAGAATATAACAAGAAATAACTAGAAAAAATGGACTGACCTCTAAGCTATCACCTGATTGACACTTTTTTTTTTGAATTCTAGAGAAATGAATTTAAAAGAACTCTACCCTCCCCTATAACAAACAACAAGAATCCACCCAGGTGATCTCCCATGGCTGCACTGCTCTGTCTTTCAGAGGGGTCAGGGGGATTTCCATGTGAGGCCCAAGCAGTGGTAAGCTTTGCTTTTTACTTGTGAATATCTGCATTCCAGGGAAATCTGTCATATATTATAAAGGAGAGTAAGACACTAAACCCAATACCTGTCATTCTTCTGCCAGAGCCTGTTTCAAATCCCCGGAACCTCAAGAAAAGCAGGAAAACTGACAGTGCTCCCTTGAAAGCATGGAGACTTGGTTTGTGGAGACTTTTTTTCTTATTGCAAGCACCTGTTTGTTGCCTTGTCTGCCTTTGGAACCAGCCAACCTCCTCCACTGTGGAGTTTCCTTATTGTGCCCTGCACCAGGTGGCCAAGCCCAAGGCCATGGGCAGCTCATCCCACTGTTTCAGCCCCAGGGGAGCCTCCTTTGGAAATCCCTGCACTGCACAACAAACAGCACCCAGCTCCTCCCCAGGCTGAAAGGTCTTTTGGGGCCTCAGAATTGTTTCAGCCACCTGAGTTCTCCTTTTTGAAGCGAGCACTTCTGATGCTCTGAGCACCAGTCCCCAAAGAGCAGCATCATTTTGAGCTGGAGAATCAATGGTGTTACAGAGGTGGGTTATTTGAAGGCAGTTTTGTTGTGGCTGTGTAACCTCAGCTCAGTGACAGACTCTGTGTGATGGGGCAGCTCTTCTGATTCATTTGTTTTGTTGTGTTTCACTAACCTGTCCTTTGTTTCTGACACCAGCTTGTATGATCTTTCAGTCAGACCACCTTGTGTGATTACAGAGACATTTGACTAATCTCACTTTGTACTTCTCTGTGATTTTCAAATGCAAACGGTACAACAGAATTCATGCCTAGGTGCTTCAGCTTAGAGCCAAACTGAAATAAGAAAACAAAGCTGGTCTGTGAGTTGTAGTCCTTTGACAGCGCAGGGACTTTGTGTGCCATTTGATATTGTTTTAAGTATAAAACATACCTAAAAGTGCCTTATATTACTTTAATGTTTAGGAAGGAGATAGCTAGGTATGAAGGCAGCAGACAAAGCTGTATAAATAATGTAAGCTTGAAGGCATAAGAAGTGCAGTGGAAATCAGCAACCTTGGAATGTATAGCAGTCAGGTCTTTTAACTCAAGAAATAACATGGAAAAATAACAGCAGAATTATTCTGTGACATTCACACTCAAAAATAACAGCAGAAACAAGTAGAGTGCTTTGAAATTCACCACCTATAACAGGAGCCTTTTGAAAAGCGGAATCACCTTTTCTTCCTCTTATTAAATACTAAACACTGCTAGTCAAGGAAGCAGATGCATTTGAAATGTAAAGAAATTCAAGAAGTCACTTTACAGGCAGAGTTACAGTGGAATTCTATTTTGAATAACAAAAAAGAGTTTCCTTTTTCCCTGGGATGGCACATTATAATTGGCTTTCAGCTGATCTCAGAGCCACAGGAAAGGCCAATCTCTGGGGCAATGCATTCCGGACACAGCTTCGGATTGAATTCTGAATTGGGTTCTTGTGATGTGAGGAATATTCTGAATATTTACACATGCTTTTCCTTTTCTTTTCTTAGAACACCTTTGTCCTGGAATGTGCTGTTTCTGGATTGACATAATTGTTCTGTAGGAGCCATTTGGGTCTCTCAGGTAAATACAAAACTGTTAAAATGTGCATTGTGTGAGTTCCCTTTACTTACCTGACTAGCCTTCATTTTCAGAATTATTATAATCTGTTGTGTACCTCTGTCATTAAAAACTCACCCAAAGCTCATCTGTAAGCTAAGAGATTGTGATAGCCTTTTTTTCTTTTTTTTTTTTTTTTTTTTTTTGAGCAGTCCTAGGGTAACATGTTCATGAATTTCTGCAGACTTTGGAATCCATGGGTTATTCATTGATCATGAATATGTGCCAGGACTGCAAGCTGAAAACCCCCTTGAGCATTTTATTGGAGATGTTCCTGCATTTCCAGCCTCACTTTGAGACAAAATAACATCTCAATCATTTTTATTTTCTTCTTGAACACTCAGCACAGAGCATTTGAAGAAAGGTCTGTGAAGGTTCCTTCATCACCATTGTGTTAGAAAAGTAATTTTTTCCTCTCTTTCCTGTTTTGAGGGTTGTGTGTTTTCTTAGGGAAGCAATCCCATGGAAATGTGGGATGAAGAGGTCCTTTCTGGGTAGCTGGGAGAGCCTAAAAAACAGCACAACAGCGGGTGGTTGGAAGGGGGAGAAGGTGCCAGGATGGATGCAAAGATTATTTCCCTTGGGGCAGGGAGAGAAACCATCACAGGAGTGCTCAAGTATTTTCACAGGGTGGAGTTGATTGCACAGAATTTTCATTTTTAGCAATCAGTTATTCTTTTAGATCCATTTCTCCTTTCACTGCATTTTTGGATTAAAAAAAAAAATCTTTCCTGACTTACTCTCAAATTTAACACAAAAGAAAGCAAAATATACCAAATTTCTAATAGCTCTATTTAATATTTATTCCTTTTGTATGATTTGCAGAGTTTAAAGTGTTTTGCTGTTGATTTCAGGGCTGGTGGATGGGTGTAGCATTCACATCCTCTAAAAAATTCTTTCACCCAGGATTTTTCTACTGGGAAGCTGAAAGGCCTCAGAGAAAAAGAAAACAATTCTTATCTCATTTGCTTCTCCTGTGTTGTGCTCATCTAAAATGTGTTTAGATTGTTTACCCAAAGTTGATTATCTAATTAGATTCTAGTGTGAGTTGTTTTGACTCTTTAGCCAGTTGGGGCCAGGCTGTGTTGGGACTCTGAAATCATGAGTTTTCATTATTATCTCTTTAGCATTCAGTAAGTATCATTTCTGTATTCTTTAGTATAGTTAGTGTAGTATTCATTAATGTAATATAGTATAATAAAGTACTAAATTAGCCTTCTGAGAACATGGAATCGGATGCACCATTCCTGCCTGCGTCAGGGCATCCCTGTAAATACAATAGAGGGGAAGAGGGAAGCAAAGATGTGGGATCTTTAGAAAACTTTCTTTTCTTCCCAGTTTCCACTGCTGCTACCATACCAGGACAGGAAAGGAACACACCACTCTCTTGCTGTAATTTGAATGTGAATCTGAGTTTCCTAAGGAAGATCAAATATCTTCTATCCAAGCACAAATAAAGAAGGCAAGTTGAGGGAATGGTGCCGTTTGACATTGTCAGAAGTCACACGTAACCTACTGCTGAGTGTGTTGCAGACCTACCTGTGTCAACACCAGAGAATTTGTCTATTATACTCCCATCCAGAGACCTCAGTCCTTCCTTTCAGACAGCAGCAGCTGAAATGCTCAGCTGTAGAGAGAGAGCTGTGCTCTGGCAGCCCTGACCCCAGGCTGTACATTTACAGGGGGGATTAACTGTGATTGTTGGGCTGCAGATGCTGCAAAGAGGGACCTGGGCATTGCTCCAGCCCCTCTTCCACCTGGGCATAGCTCCAGCCCCTCTTCCAGCCTGGATGAGAGTGAAAGAGCAGCAAAAGGAGGGAGCAGGGGCTCACCCCAGAGCCTGTGTGTTATTTGATACATCACACATGGCTGCAGGTCGCTCCAGGCTGCCTCTCCTTGTTCTCCACACTTGGTTAGGGACCATCCCGCTGCTCCTGGGTGGGATGGACGGCTCCATCCTTTGGCTCTGGTGCTTTTACAGCACTAGTAATCACAGTAAATTACCTGCACTGGCGTGAAGAATAACCTGCTGAGGACAGTCACAGTGCAGCAAAGCTCAGCACCACATGAACAAGGAATTGAAGAGCATATATTAGAGATTTTATTTGACAGGCTAATGCACCATAAAGTTTTGCTGGTGTTTAAGAGAGAGGTTCAGAGCTGCTCTTGGAGAGGAGAACTAGTCTCTGCTGGGCTCTGGTAGCTTCTCATTACAGTGTTCTCACAGGACCGAGAGAGGGGAAGTTGCGGGAAAAACATGCAAGATTCTTTTTAATAAAGCAAGTTTTTTTCCCTCTCTTTCCTTTGGAAACATCTTACAGTAATACCAATTAAAAGCTTTATCTATTTTTATTAGGGTTTGGTATTTATTTTATTTTGCTTAAAGAAATCTATTCTAAACCTAAACATTGTGCACTAATAGCAATTTATTTCTAGTTAAAAAGGCAAAAAAATAAAACAAAATCCTGAAGTCAAACCCAAATAAACTTTAAAATTATGTGTTAGAGGAAAGATATTTTCTCTGACCAAGTCTAGTGAATAACTGATCTGGAATAAACCACAGTTCTGCTCTGCCCTCACCATCATAGAGCTGTTGTTATAGATGTGCACTGGACATGCCTGGCACCATAACTTGAGCAGGTTTTATTATCTTTCCCCCAGGCAGGTATGAACATTGCATGTTTGTACTTTATACTTCATTGAACCTGGAAATCAATTAGAAAGTTCAGACAATGCAGTAGTTTTATTCTTTCATGTTTTGAAACAAAATCCCTTTGTAATGCCTGAAACATCTTCAAATGATTTTTCTTGTCCTGCTTACCTTCCAAGGGCCATAATATACCATTGATTATTTTTTCTTTCTTTTAAAATTAGAGTTTCCTACTGAAATCAATGGGGAGTTTGCTTCAAAATCAATAAGGCATTATGGCCCTGAAACTTAAGACAATGCTGGCTCCTTAATCATATCAGGAAATGTGATTAGGATGCCACAAACAAACCACTAATCCACAGACACAGGCACACTGCTAAATTAGGAGCAACCATCTTCACCAGGGCATAGGTCCATTTAACTTCAGTGGGATCTTTGTGAAAGAGCAATAGAATCAAGGAAGAAATATCATCAGATTTATAAACCAAACTCCTGTTGCTGAGCTCTGATAACTCTTCAAGAGCAGGTTGGTGTTTTATTACACAAGCAACTGATTTTGTGGTTCGAAACTCTTCTGGACCTTGGGGAGTGGGAAAGCAAGAAACAAATGATGTTCAGAACATCAAACTGCCTGTTCCCAAATGAACAGGCTGAACTGATGAAAAAAATATCTCTCCAAAGACCTTTTGGGCTGAATGGACTTTGTAGGGCAGGAATTTACAGAATTATTGTTGTGGAAACAAGTGGAAGTACAGATTGCTTCTCCAAAATTCCTTGTAGTCCTGAAGGGTTGCATTTGGAATGTTTTGCATCTAATATTTTGTACCAACTTTACTTTTTTTGTCCTTTTGAGATCTACAGCTCTGATTGTTGGCATTGCCTGGGAGCATCCCTTTGTTTTTAATAGAACTCTGTGCCCACTCAGGGGACAGAGGACCCTGTGTAGGAATTTTTGTTCACCAGTCCCATGTTTGGATAGATTTTTCACAATTCAAGTTTTACATATGCATATTTTTGGCAACTGAGTAGCAATAAAGCTCTAAATTATAGAACTGTAAGCAGTATGGCAAAGAGAGGGCTGGCTATAATTAAATAAAAATGTAGAAAATGAAGACTGGATTTCCCATTTAAAATTGTGCAATAAATTTATTCACAATACTAAAGATACTTCTGGGGAAGTTACTCTCAAGGGAAAATGTAGGAAGAAACTGTCTGTGTATGGTTGCCCTTAAAGAGGTGGTGCTTCTGGTATCTCCTGTGTCAAGGCTTAAAGTTAGAGAGCTGGTCATGGAATGAGCGTGGGTTTTTTGGAATTACTCCTCTTGAGCAATTCACTTCATCCCTAAAAGCGACTTTAAAGAGTTATCACATTTTTCAAAGGCTGAAAGAAGAACTGGGATCCAGATTATTAGTTCAGCTTGTGAGTCAAGAATGATTAATTTTCTAAAATCTGCTTATATTGCTTTGCCGGTGAATACTGAGCAAAGCTTTTGTTTATCTTCCACACGTGGTCACTACTGCAAACAAACAAGTTTAATTTGCTTTGTAAGCTTATTACCAGAGGCACAGTGGAGAACAAGAGCTGAAAAGAACCTCTTGCCTCTGTGGTTTTATTAAGAACTGTTTTCTCCAGAGAACTCTCAGCCTGTCAGATTAGAAATGCAGAGACCTTTTACTGTAACAGCCTCACACTTATCCCCTTAGTAAAGTTTGCTTTTGTGATAATTACATTTTACCATCTACAGTTGTTTACTAAATGAACAGCTTTTCTCTGCTGCTTCCAGCCCTGACACTTTTCCTCTGATAATTTGTGGTTACAATGAAATATTTAGAAACGTGTGTTTGCCTTCTGTTTGTTGTCTTCCTCATTTTGCTTAGATAGCAAAGGATTTTGGTTGTGGTTCTGGTGATTATGGACCACAGGACTTGTTTGGGATTTATGCCTGAAATAGCACAGCATTAATACTGCTGTTTGCACTGAGGGGGAAAGTGCAGGCTCATCTTTTCTCCCTGTTAAGAGAAGAGGAACCATTCTGTGCTAAGGAGGGAGCTCCCAACTCTCAGGATGCCCTGAAGATGCAGAATTTGAGGACAGCATCCTCTGCAATGCAAACAGGTTTTCTTATAGGAAATATTTTGTGTGCAAATGTTTTCATGGTATCTCCCTACGAAAATGTCTCTCTTTTTTCAGCTTTGCAGGAAATAATGAGCCTTTGCTATCACGAAAAGCTATGATTGTGTATTAAACCATGCTGCTTACTAATACTGATAATTTTGGAAAAAACAACCCAAACTACTTGCTATCTTCTTTGAACAAAGAAGATAAAACTTTGAATAGGTCATAGAATCAGAGGATATGTTCAGTTGGAAGGGACCCATCAGGACCATCAAGTCCAGCTCCTGACCCTGTGCAGAACACCCTAGGAATCACACCATAGTCAAGGTAAACAGACATCTCTATATAAAGTACAAACAAATATTTTCTCTTTTTAAGTCCATTTATATTTATTTAATGTTAAAGCAGGTTTGCTTCATTTTTTTTTTGCATTCCAGTGGATTCCAACACTTATTTTTTTATGATCACTTTACATCAAAAAATTTCTATTATAAAAAACCTTGATGCAAACCCACTTGCATTTATAAATCAGGATGTCTAGCATTTCAAAAACTTGAGTGTGAATGAAACCCCTGCCCTAAGCTTCTGATTTTTGTGAATACTTGTGAATGTCACCAGACTTTCTGCTCTCTGTCACTTATTTCTGATCAGTTCTGAAAGAAGCTACCCAGAAAGAGCTGACAGAGGACAGATTTAAAGGAAAAACACCAGTCTTGGATGATTAAAAATAAAGCTGGGATCTGAAACTTTTAAAATATATGTTTTCCTACCTGCAAATTCAAAGGCAAACTTTCAACTCCCTAGAAACCTGGACCATCAGCAATATACAGTATTGAGTGAAATCTAAAATGGTTGCTGTATTGTCCCTGTGATTTGGAGCTTTGCTGTTTCTGAAAATGCAAGTCAGCATCTTGGACAAAATTCAGATTGCATTAGAAAGTTGTACGCTGAATAAATTTGAGTGTGATGCTAATCAGGAAATACCAGTACAGGTTGAGATCTTTAGACATTCAACCATTAGAAAGTCCTAGCTGTCTTAAGAATAGGGGAAAATATTTTTTGTAGCGGTGACATGTCTAATTGCTAAGGCTCTTGTCATCCATGGCACAGCCTTTGTTAAAAGTACATTAATAATTCAACAGTGCTGGTAGTAGGACAAGATATGGTTCCTCATTGCATACTTCATGCATTCTTCTCCCTCATACTCCCTTTCTCCTCCTGTCTTCCCAAAGATCTCAGTGTACGTTCACCAGGAAGGGTGAATCAACCTTGCTGGACTCGCTAGGACGGGTTCCAAGCCCAGGAGCATTTGTCCTCTGCTGTCTTGGAGAGGTGGGAGCTCACCCAGGGGAGAACAAAGCCCCTCTGGCTGTGGCATCTGCAGCAAAGCCTGCAGACAGGGCTACAAGGTTGGTAGCCTAAAATACAAATGCTTTTCCATTTTCACAAGCTTATCAGGCAATTCTACCATTGTGACGGTGTTCACAGGGGTCTGAGGATGAGGGAAGAGATGAGGATCTGACTCCATGTTTCAGAAGGCTTGATTTATTATTTTATGATATATATTACATTAAAACTATACTAAAAGAATAGAAGAAAGAATTTCCTCAGAAGGCTAGCTAAGAATAACAAAAGAAGGAATGATAACAAGGGTTTATGGCTCAGGCTGTCTGTGCCAGCTGACTGTGATTGGCCATTAATTAGAAACAACAACATGAGCCAATCCCAGATGCACCTGTTGCATTCCACAGCAGCAGATAATCAATGTTTACGTTTTGTTCCTGAGGCCTCCCAGCTTCTCAGGAGGAAAAATCCTAAGGAAAGGATTTTTCATAAAAGATGTCTGTGACATACCATTTTCCACATTGTCTCAGGGTAGACTAACACGTCCATTTCCCCCAATCTCAAAAAAGTCACAAATACTCTTGTTAAAGATGGAAGGTCTGTGCTCGAATCTAGCTGAGTGTAAATAGGGAGTCAAGGGTCTTAGCAAGCCAGTACACACACACACTTTTTCTTTCTATTTGTAATACAAAGGAGCTGGCTGCATTTAAGTGTTAGCAGTTTAAGCCCCCAAATTGTGACACATTCTGGACTAAAACAAGAAATATTGTGTTTCTTGTGGCCACTCTGCATATTGAGACCACTGCATCAAGCAAGAACATACCTGCAAATCTACATTAAAATGACATTAACAATGTATTGAACAAGAAAACTGGGGAATTCAGAGACAAGGCAGTCCCTAATCCCCCCTCCCTCTGTAAGATTCTCAGCTGTCACAAATCAGGAATCCAGGCACAGCAGTGCTGCTTAAATGCTCCTGTTAGAGGCTGACAGCAGAGTATCTGTAAGCACAGGCAGTGTGGAGCAATTTTCTTGCTTTTTAAAAAAGCATTTGAACATTTTGCACTTGCTCAGATAGTGCTGAACTTCCCGTTCATCTATGAAAATAAAAATTCTGAACTATTTTACACGGCAACTGATATTTTTACACTGATAAAGGCTGCAGTCCTGTAACTTAGTGCAGATAACCTCCACCCTGAAAGAGCTTGGAGTCTAAACAGACAAAATGAATAAAAGCTAAGAAATGTATTGTTATTCTTCCCATTTTAGAGAAGGGGAAACCAAAGCACTGAAAGGTTAAGTGGCTTGTCTCTGGTCACACAGAGAGCCCGTGGCAGGGCTGTGAATTAAATGCCTCCTCTTGTAAGAACGGCGCTGTCTCCTCAGGAAATATGAATAGTAGAAAGGAGAGGAGCTGCCTAGCACAAATTTACTGTGTGGCACTTGAATAACCTGGCAGGTAGGACTGGAGCTGAAATAATGAGCCCATAGCTGCAAGTGGACAAAAATGCATTATAGCAGTGAAGGATGTAAGAAAGTGGGAAATTTCTTCTCCCTCTCTAAAACCCTTTGCCTTAAGGCAACAAAATACATGTATTTGCTCTGTCAGTCCCTCCACCCTTCCACTTGTGGCTGATCCTCACAGAAAAGGCAGCATTTTATGGATTTTCTATGGATTCCTACCCCCATTACCAAAACTTGCCTCCTCAGCAGGGGCAGGAGCCTGTGATTTATGTCCAGAAATTCTGCACTGATGGCTCTGTGGCACTGAGGACACCAAGGACTGCCCCCTGCCCTGCCTATGGGTCCAATAAGCAGGGTGGATCCTGGGTGGAATAGGGATGCCCATAGGCATGAGGGAACGTGGCAGAACTGCAGGAATTCCTTGCAGCAGGGCATAGGACACCATGAGTTTTCTGGCACAGAGTGCCACTTCATGGTGATGAACTGTGGTCCACTGGTGAAGAAGAACAATCTGAGATCATTTTAATATGTTCCTCATGGGATTCATTATGGCTATTTTCTTATTTGTTCTATTTTTAATTTTCCCTTCCCTTGTTGTCATAGACTATTCAAGTTGTGCTTCTGATTGCCTTCACTTTACACAAGTATAAATTCACAGCTTGACATTGAGGCTTATACTTGGTAGCTTTGGTTTTGTTATTTCAGAGTTTTCCAGCAAGGGAAGAAGGCTTTATTTCAACAATTGTCAAAGCTGTTTGAGCTGTACAAAACAAGTGTCCGACCAGTTATTAGCTAGGCCTTGAAAACAAGCATAACAAGTCAAGATTATTCCAAAATATCTAATTGAACTTAAGGTCATTTAAACTTAAGCAGCTTTTCTAACTTCCTGTAAAACTCTTCACCTACAGCATTTAATTTTAATAATGAATAATATAAGAAACAAATAATATTAAAAAATACTTTTGAAGTTTGCAGACTAGCCTGATTCTTATGCAAACAAAGTGTTTTCCAATGAATGTTTCAAAGATGCAGCCTTGAACTTTTTGATTATTTATAAGGCATTTTTTCCCTTTCCCTTTTATTTCTGTAGGTCATATGTTTTACATTATGTATGGACTTCTTACATAATGTTCTTTCATGTAATTTTCACAAAATGCATTATATTTAGTGCAGACAGGTCTATGTAGCTCCAGATAATTCAAAATACCTAGCAGGATATCAACTTTCCAACAATAATTTCATTGTCAAAATCCTTTTCAGGTTGAGGTTCTTCCCTAGAAATGACAAAGAGCAGGAATTTCAACTGCTGATAGTGATTTGTAGACATATTTTAAAGATACAAATTTCAAGACTCCTATGTTTGTGTGGAAACAAAACAGAGCACACACCTTCATTAGTAAAGAAATTTGAAAATTTAGGTATGTGGTCTTTAATTAATCATATCCTCTGGACACATATAAACAGCAGTTCTCAGTATCTTCCTACAGAGAAATGTGCTATTTCCTTCTGTAATTCTAGTTGTAAAAATGTTTGTTTGCCTGCACATTTGTTGTCAGGCTGTGTTCATGCTAAGAGAAAGAAATGAGATGAAGAAAAGAAGTTGGTATTTATTTAGAAAGGTGGCTGGACAGGGATAGTTTCAAAAACAAACTTTTCCTTATTAATTAAATGTTAAGGAATGAGGATCTGGATAATTTAATGCTTCATCTTTTTGCTTTCTCTAACTAAACTAAGAAAATAATTCAATAGAAAATCAGATATGAAATTGCTCTTCCGCTTCTGGTGATCTGAAAAAGAAAGGAAAAAACTGGGTATAGAAGGTCTCTTTCAAAAAGCAATCTATGTGTCAAAAAAAGCATTATTCAAGCTGTTTGATGAACAAGCATCAATTTAAGTTCCTGGATCCAATGTGGAGAACCCAAGCTTTTCCTTGTCTCCTGTGTGGGAGCATGAAGTCAGGCTGCATTTCTCTGCTCGGACACGAGCTGTTCTTTATTGTACCATTTGTTATGCAGAGAACCACTCAGAGATGGGGAAATGTTATTGTGCTTCACAGTAAAGATCAACTCAAACATCCCTCTAGCTTCTCTGTGAACTGCTCTTTGCTCCTTCAGTGTCCTGGATTTCATTGCTGGTTTTCAGCTCCTGCAGGAAAGGATTTTCAGGACTGTGAGTGAAGGTCAGTGGGATTGCATTGGTGCTCTCAGTGCTACAACTGGGTATAGCTGCTTCTCACTGTACTTCACCTACCACTCTGTCAGTGAAGAGAAAACCCTCCCAATATTTAATTATTGGCATCTTCCATTTTTTAATTTGTGAGAATCACACAAAACCTCCATTTCTAAGCTTTTTGGAGTGCTTGCTCTGACTTCTGTTTATTTGATCCAGGGCTAAAGGGATGTTTTGAAAACTGGTTTGTGGGAGATCTTTCCTGTGTTTTATATAATTAACTCTGGATGGCATAGCCTGAATCTTTAAATTGGATTACTAATTCCACGTCTGAGCAAGAGAGTCAACCTTGTTTTTATGTGTGTGCCTAACTAGGGGCAGCTGGATGTATCTGATAAAAAAGCACATTGCTCTTTCCTCCTGTTTTTTTTTTCTTGCTGTCCACTTGTGAAAAACATTTTAAAAAGATTAAAGAAAGCCATACCATTGCACACTGCAGATGAAGTTCATTGGTGTGTACTTTGTAATGATCTGTGAACAAAAAGCTGAATTCACTATTTTTAATGTGCTTATTACCATGTAGAGATCTATTTCATGAGAACTATTTCTTTCCTCTTCTGTTTCCCCCTACTCTGTACAGAATTCCTGCTGGTCAGAATTTGCATCTGAGACCTCTATGTTCAGATTTTTGCTCTGGACTGGGTAGGAGAATAAAGGTTTAGATCCTGGATCTAAACACTGCAGTGAGCTCTGGTCACAGGTCATCTTGGACATGGCACGTTTCTGCACAAAATTCTTGTTCATTTTTTTCCATTAGAAAGTGTTCTCTTAGAAAGTAACAACTCAAAGGAAAAGCAAGAAACTTCCTCTGCATCCCAGGCAGCTCTGCTCTGTAACAATCCTTGGAAATGGTAATGAAAAGGATGACCTGACAGCCCAGGAAGGACAAGGTAAGAATCAAAATAATGCAAGGATGACTGTCCCATTTGAGTTCTGTATATTTTGTTTTTTGATAATTGTGCCTGACACTGAAACATGCCTAGCATTTCTGCTAATGTTCAAGGAAATGCTTTTCCTGATTTAATTAATCTTATACTTTAATTATCCCCATCAGATAGGTAATTGATCTGAGTGAAACTACCTCAAAGGGAGAATTTTTGGGCATTTTTTTCCTTGGTGTTGCTGCTTAAAGAGAAAGGAAGTAATTTAACCTTCTTCCAGTAATGCATAGGGCCTTATGTAAAATAATGCATATAACTTTATTTTAGCTGAGCTACTTTCTACTTTTTGCTTTTGACAGGTGATTGAAAAAATCTCAGCCTCCATCTACAGCAGCAATTTCTAGCTGGCTCTGATAATGCAAGCAGATCTACTCAGAATGCTCTTTCCAGGTTTTGGGGAATTCACCAGCTTTCTGGGCATCTTGTAGGCTTCAGTGAAGATGGGTGAAGTTTGATCTGTTCTTTTCCCATTGTCATCTTCTGTGTGTGGAGTTCCCATGCTCACTTTGATGCAACATCTAAAAACTTTGCAACTCAGGACACCTGAAATCTCAATCTTCATTCTGATATATTAAAAAATATGGATGTGCATTTTAAATTGGGTGTTTTGTTGTTACATTTTACCAATTAGGGATGTTTTTTCCAGTCACATTGGTGAATTTAATGTAACTTTGATAGTTTACTAATTGCTGGCATTAAGCCTCACCAAAGAAGTCGTCTTTTACTCACGAGAGTAATGCTGTTGAAATGATGAAATTATTTCTAGTTTGGGACCCTAGAAAATGGATTTTTGTAGCATTGGGGAACTTTATGCACTTCAGTCTTACCTCTTTGGATAACCCTTTTTTCATTCAAGTGTGATTATACTGTGTGCAACTTAATTTCTGATGTCATGATTATGAGCACACTGACTCAGGTATTTGTCTCACCTAAGGACAACCTCACCATTATTGGAAGGGATAAATATGTGGGGTTCTCCCAGCTTTGTAATTTTTCTATTAGATTTAGGCGTGCCTTTTTAATCTCTTTTCCTCAGCAACCTCATTGTTTTTATGAAGAAAAAAAAAAATTGCCAGAGACTCAGAAAATAATTCCTTAATGCCTTTGTGAAATGCTGCTGGATGATGGCGGAAATGATATAACAAAGATATCAAATTGGCTGTGTTTGATGAGAAATAACTAAGTATATGAAAATAATCCTAGTCCTACATCCTTGTTTTCCAACAGGACCTGGCACTCCACCTGCTTCCTGAGGGACAGAAGAGGCAGCATAAAATGGAGAGAAATTATGAAATCAAGCACCAGCTGGATATGGGAAATTGTAGATATGTTGCATCTCTATGCAGGAGAGCAGAAGGTCATTTCCAATTAAGATCCCCTTCTTCAACTTGCCATGCTTTTCTGTAAGTATTTGGTAATTTGTGTGTTAAATTTTCTATTTTCAGATAAATTTTCACTTAAATATTCAATATAGCATTTAGTAAAAAAGTACTGTAAGGTTCTGTGCAAGGTAACACTCCTTTTCCAATGTCAAATTGTTTACTCACATTTTTATTTTTGTAACAAAATTTCTAATTTGATGGTCAGATGATAGTCTTAAGGTAAGATCTCGAAACTTTACTCCTACCCTCTCAATTCACTCATCTAGGCAAAATTTCCTACAAATTTATTCCATGCAAAGAGTGACAAAATAACTTTCTCAATTTATCTTTCCTTCTCTTGCAAGACTTGCCCCTGCCTGGGCCCGCTCAGCTGTGTTTCCGTTCCAGATTTTCTAAAATCTATCTTCAATAACTGATAATCTACTTTTCCAAATGATTTCTAAGACTTTTAGTCTTGTTTCCAGCCAGAGCTCTGTTCCCTGAGCTTTTAATTGCCTCTGATGTTGTCACTCACATTTGTCCTTAGATTTGTACTTTCCCTGGCTTTCTTGACTCTGTTCTCAACAGATTTTCCTCTGACTTTTTCAATGTATAAACAGAATTATTCTCTGCATCTTCCCTCTTGACACAATATTTCACACATTTTTAAGGCAGAACTAAACCCCAAAACAAATGCAAGAATAAAATTAGTATGTTCATAAGCTTTAGAGATGTAAGTGGATTAGTTTTCTGTAAGAACTATAAGTATTTTTTAAACTATATTTAAAAATAGTAATGTGTAGAAAACTGAAGAACTACAGTAAAAGGCTTTCCCTGATTGTAATAAAGGGTACAACTGCCTAGGGAATGTTAGAGTCATACACATGGTAAATTACATCTACATTGTTTTAAATTGGTTTTAGAATTAGTCTGTAACCACAGAGTGCTCCCACTGAGCCATGTGCTGTACAGCTAATCAGAAGAGGAATATGTTGGAATGACTAAGCAGAACATTGGAAAAAAAATTAAATAGTGCCGTAAAAGGAAAAAAAAAAGGCAAGATTTGGCTTTTCAGAGAAGATTCCCAGACTGTCAACAGTCTGCAGAGGGTTTTGCTGGTGCCAGATGAGTGTGGGCAGTCACCAGGCTGCAGGCTGTCAGTGCTCAGTTTGTTTCTTGCTCTCTCAGCCTCACCTCAGGCTGGCATGAGGTGGTTTTGGTTCTCCCCACCTCCACATCACTATTGCACTGCAGTCCTTTGGAGCAGGTGAGGGATGAGCCACAGGAATGAAGGACCTGAAGTGATGGAGCTTTGAGCAGTAAGGGAAATCTAACAAGGGGTTTAATCTTGCTACTCCCTTCTTGATTTTTTCAGCTGCTTCTCAAAGCTTATTTTTCTTGTCTCAAAGCTTATTTTTCTTGTCTCCTCCCTGATGTTGGACCCTAGGTAATATTTTCTGCAAACATTTAATTCCCTCTTTCTCTCATCTAATGAAAACATCTGCATGTTTTCCTCAAGCTCGCCTCTGTCCCCATCTCTGGCACCTGCATTCAGGGAGGCACCAGGAAAGCTCAGTAGGAACAGAAGGTAGTCAGGCCCCCACAGTATTTGAATAGAGAATCTTCTGGACAATATCTCAGTCTCACAGATTCTCCTCCTTTAACACTTCTGAGAAAGATTTCCATGCAGGATTTTATATCCAGCTCGCTGAGCCTCTCATCTCTCTTAGCTACAGCAACATCCCTCACTCTGGCCTTGACAAATAGTGTTCTGTTCCACTTGTAGCTGCGGTGGATGGTACTGAAAAGATCAGTTTCTTTCATTATCCTCTTCTGGCATCTTTCCTTTTCCTGTGCTGCATCAGAAATAACTGCTTGTGCCTTCCAGGCCCTTTAGAGTCCAAGCCCATCATAGCTGTTACCACTCACTCACTGTCAGGATGCTGCCTCTTGCTTTTGATCAACCTATTACAGCAGCCTCCACTGCCTGCTTGTTAAATTTTTAAACAGCCACTTGTGTATGTACTCCTGAGCTGCCTGTCGTGCTTGGAGGAGCTTCTCCATCCAGAAACTTAAACTAAACAGACACTTTCCCTCCTACAGTTTCTAAACTGCGAGTTCAAAGCCCTAAATGTTGTTGTCCCTTGCCTGCTCTGCCCAGCATAAGTAGCTAGATCCCTGAAAAGGCTGAACCCACAGTGATGGTGGGGCTTTAACACACAAACCCTTTAAAACAAACCCTGGAGGGATGGCACAGTGCCCTCAGGGCACTGGGGCCATTCCCTTTGGCATTCTCTGATGCAGCAAGTAGAATTTTGTTGTGGGAATTAAAGAAGATCAATTGTCTTCTGCTGTAACCAGAAGTTTCAACCAGGTCTTGTGGCTCAGTCTGCTTCAGCAGACCTTTGTGGAATAATGCAAGCCATGTTTTTCTGTCTTTTACCAAAAAAGCCCCAGATGTTTCCTCTTTTACCTTCCACAGTACCACTACTAATTGACTTCTGCTTCACAGGTGTTGAAAGAAAACCTGAGCATGGCATAATGTTAACAACATGTGATAGAAAGGGCAGAGGCAGCTCCTCACACTACCTTTAAGAAAAATAAAATTGAAAAAGGAGGCTGGCTTGCCAAAGGCAGTTTTTCCTTGAAAATTTTCTATTTGCTATTTTAAAAATTCATAAACATTTCTGGCAGAAAAAATGTTCAGATCAGCACACAGTCTCAATTATCAGTACTTATCCATTATGAACTAAAATAAAATGTGAAATATTTATTGAAGTAAATATCAAATTTGAAGAAAAATGCATGTATGGTTCTGCTTAGGTACAAAGAAACATTGTCTTCAGCCAGTAATAAACTTCCTTCAGGAGTGTACTATGCAAAACTGTAGTTAAGGTTGGGATTTTCAGAGTTACAAAGGAAAATTACATTTTCAAAGTGGTGTAAGAAAGCTTCATAATTTGAAAGGGAATAATGTTCTTCATTAAACCCACCATAAAATATCTTGAGGGCTGAGAAGCTGTTGGAGGACTGGGTTTTTTTAGTAATTAGGATTTATACATATGTGTGGAAGAGTTGGAGGGAATAACAGTGTGGGGTAACGAGGAGGAAATCCTTTCAGCGCAGCAGAATTGTGGAACACTGAGAGTGGTGCACAACCTCTGGAAAACCTAGGAAAGGAGGTAAAGCTGTCAACTATAGTGCAGAAAAGGTAAAAGAAGCCAATAAATATTTCTGTTCTGGTTTGGAAAGAACCAGCATGATATAATCACATCTGACAGTGGTGAGGACTACTTCTTGATCAATAAACTGGGAGATGATTAAATGACAACTGTCAGAATTAAAGGGTTTTTTGAATTTACAGGGTGAGATAAATTGTACCCAAGTATTTAAAGGGCTTGTTGGGAAACTCTCTGGACCATGATGCTGATTTAAAAAAAACAAACAGAGAACAGTGAAGAAGTTTCAGAGGACTAAAGCAAACTCAATGCTCAGATGATCCAGGTGAGTAAATGCATTGCTGTAAATCGAGTTGGTGACCTGAAATAATTAATCTCAGAGCAAACCTTAGACTTAGAACTCAACCAGTAAAGAGAAGAATGATAAATATATATATCCTGGTGGGACATGTTACAGACTGTTTAACTGGGGGAGAATGTAAATATGAAAGAGAAATCATCCTCACTTTCCCGTTTGTTCTGTCTGAGTTTTCCCTTCACCAGTGCTATTCATTATTTCTGGTAACAGAACAACAAGCACACCCTGGGAATTCTTTCAATGTCCAGCCACGGGAAGTCCAGGTCAGAGCTCCCAGGTGTGTGCTCAGAGAGCAGCCAGGGCTGAGCATTGCTCTGTTGCATGGGGTTTAATGGGATGCCCAAGACTTAAGAGAAATCACTGAAAACTTGCAGTTCATTAAGTTTAGTAAACTCAGAGAAAAAAAATAATTACAAGTGCAGCCATTTTATATGACCAGAAAAGAAATCTCTCTGTCTCATACACATTTCCCACAGATGTGCACCTGTAACAAAATGTGCTTTTTCAAACTGGTAACCAGCAGGCTAAATGTGTGCGGGAAAGACACAAGCACACCTACTGCTGGCAAAAGACCTTGTCCCAGCCCAGAGTTTGGGCACTGGAACACCTGAGTCCCTTGAGGAATTCCAGGAGTGTTTCTAGCTCTGCTTCAGCTTTCTTGAGCACAGAACCCAATTAGGCCATAGGAATGATTGGGTGCTATATGTATTTTTATATACGCATACTCAGTACTCTGCATTTGATTCATAATATGCTGCTAATAGCAATGGGAATTTCTACTTTTATTGTCAGAGCTGAGGTCTGGACACCACAGCCTAAGCAGATGAGCTGATGCTCAACCTCAGAAAAGAAAGATAGAGAAAAGTCTTGCAATCTATATATAAAGCCAATAAAGGGGCTTTTCTTTTCTCTTTTCTTTTTTTTTTTTTTTTGTCTTGACATTGTCAGTGCATCATCTATAAAGAAAACAGAACTATTTTTATGTCAGTAAAGCCTACAACACGTGTCAGTAATGGATCAAGTATGAAAAGTAATTTTTAATAAGTGTGAATCCAAGAGGGATTAGAAAAGCTCAGGGGATTTGGAGATGAGACTTGAGTTCAGGGAGTTCCACAGCTCAGGGGCATAACAGGTGAATGCTCTGCTACTCATGGATGAGAGACCTGGCAAGGGGGCTGATGAATTTGAGATTTATTATTAGAAAGTAAGGACTGAGGGTATGTATCAATGGAGACCAATTTTGATAGGTATGAAAGGGATGATTCAGGCAGGTAATGAAAAACTCTGAAGAAAATTTTAAAGTCAATTCATTGACTGATAGGAAGCAGGTATAAATCTGCCATGGCTGAAGTAATGCAATTGGATTTATTGCCATAAGCAAACATATGGGATGCAGCACACTGAACAACGGGGTCATTTGTGAATATTGTTCCTTACAGTGTGTGCCTATTACTGTAATCTAAAAGCCATAAAAATGGGGTTTAGAACGGGGCAGGCAGCACAGGGAGCAGCAGTAATGCCTGCCCTGCACCTGCAGAGTGGAAATGTGTCACCTGAGTGAGTGCTTCTGAGAAAAGCTTTTAAGAAGTTAACAGCAAATGAACTGAGGAGCCACAGAAGGATACTGAAAGGCTGAAAGTTGTGCAGGATTCATTAGATGTACACAACTGCCACCAGATGGGAAAAGAGAATATGACAAACAGCACATAATGAAAGACAGGCAGGAAGGGGGAGGGTGGATTTGGGGGTTTGATTATAGAAAGCAGTGTCTTATGTGCCCATCACAGGGAATGCCTTCTACTTCCTTTGTGTGTGGAAATCTGCATGCCTTTCCCCCCTTTCCTCCATCCCCCTCCCTCCCTTGCTTTTCCCTTCAGTGATTGATAGGCCACAGTTTGAAGAGAAACTTAGAGAGAAATCCATACCCTTTTTTCTTTTTTATTTTGTGATAAATTATAAGCCAAATAATCTTGAGCGAGAGAATTTTCTCGCAGTGGGGGCCCACAAAGAATTTGGATATGGACCCTCCACAAAAGATTTTGTACACTGTAGTAGGTAAGAACCAGATCACTGAGATCAATACTGGAACTGTGTATTGTTTAGAAATAATGTTGGGAGCTATTACGCCTTGAGCAATCACTCTGAAAGCATTTATCTAAAGCTCTCAGATGTATAATGTAAGTTCTTGTGGGTTTTTGTACCATTATTTTTTGGCTTCATTTTTTTGTGTTTTCCGTGACTTCGAGAAATAGCCATTAAATGATGATTTTTCTGTCTCTGGAGTGAATTCAAGACTGGAGAGTTACAGCTGCCTCCTTTTTGAAACCCTCTCTGTGACAGATTTGTGATCAAGGTGTTCAGCATTTCAAAGTAATGCAATATTTATTTCTGTGGCTAACTCATCTGTGTTGTATAGAGAATCTAATATCCTTTATCCGTGAAGCCTCACACATCAGAATATTCCAATATTTTATTCTCAGCTCTTCAAGGATTTTTATTATCACAGCTTGGTGAACCAGGTATTTAATGAAATCATAGTCTAGCTTTGCAATGCAGTCTCTGCTTGTTCTGGAGCAGCTTGTGAGTGGGATTGGCCTGGTTCATCTTTACCCTGGAGGCACAAAACCCAGCTGTGCATGGCTGCAATTCTCCTGCCCCATCACAGAGATATGGTTTGGTATCTCCTGATAGCTGTGGTCTAAACTAGAGCTAACAAGGAAGGAAGGTCCTGAACTGATGATTTACTTTGTCGCAGAAAAGATAATTCCTAGGATGACTTTCTCAGTTTGTATACATTGGCATGCTCTGGTTAATAAGCTAACCAAAGCCAGCATGTTCTTTTTTAATTCTTACTCGGGGTAAGTAATAATGTCCCCTGTAAATGTTCTGGCTGACATTTAATTTCCATTACCATGCCATTTTGCTGCCCTGTTATGACCCACTCAAGATGGAAAAAACACTGATATCTTTCCAGTCATTTTAGATTTCTTGATGGCTTTGTAACTCTCAAGCAGAAAGGTTTTTGTGTCCTGAAGGCAAAATAAATTATTGCATAAGATCACTGTATCTTTCTGTTTATAGGGAAAAGAGAGAGCATTGCTAAATAGCAGGTAAGACAGCCTCTAAGCTTTCTGAATAGGGATGGCTTTTTTTATTTTTTGTAGTATTAAAAAAAAACTTATAAAGAAATTTATAAACACATTTAGTTGCTTAAATCCTACTAATAACAGAGGAAGTTGGAAGTCTAAACATCTTTGATAAAATACATTTAATGACCTATTTACTACTTCCACAACATCAGGAAAATGATAGCAATATAATTTTCCTATAGCAATATTTTGATTTGTTCAGTCCTTTTTGTTGAACTACATATGACTAGAAAAGCCAATTAATTCTCTATTAATATTTGCCAAGATGTTGGTTTTGATTAATTTTCCATTCTTTTTTTTTTCAAGTTCCATATTTTACCAAATAGATATAATTATTCATATAGTTATATAATTTATCTCTCCAAAGAATTATTATTCTGCTCAAGCACTGTTCAATAAAGGGGTTTTTCCATGAAAATTGGGTGACTTGCTTTCCTTGTATTTCTTGTCACTCTATGTGTGTGACTTATCTTGGCTAAGGCTTAGGATCCTTTCAGGAAAGCTGTGACACACTTTGGGGAGATATGGAGCTCATTAGGCTGTTGCTATTTAAGGTCTCATTTTTGACTCCTGATTATTTGTAGAATTCCAACAGATGGTGTGAACAAGCAACTTTTCTTCTTTCTGGAAAGCATAAAATGAAAGAGCCCAAAAAAAAGAAGAAACCATGCCCACATTTTGGGTAGGCATCACTGTGCAACTTCTTTGGTTTTGTATTCTATGGATACCTTCCTCTGGCAGCACGTTCAAGGATAAGGCCTTAGATTTGACTTGAGTATGAACTTATCATGGTGCTTTACTTATAATTTATGGATGACTCTCCCCACTCGCTCTCCAGATGCGTTACACCTGCAACCTGCGCCAACATCTCATGAGGCCGCACTCGCACCATGGCTTCCTACGAGAGCAGCTGCTAAATGTTTCTTCAATTCCTTTTCCTTTTCTGTCTACTTTTCCTTTTCTTTTTTGTCTTTCTTTTTCGTCTTCTGTTTCATCTTCTTTTTCATCTTCTTTTTCTTTTTCCTCTTTTTTCTTTTTCATCTCCTTTTTCCTCTTCTTTTTCTTTTCATTTTCATTTTGATCTCCTTTTTCCTCTTCTTTTTCTTTTCATTTTCATCTTTTTTCTCTTCTTTTCTTTTTGGTGTTCTTTTTGGTCTTCTTTTTGGTGTTCTTTTTGGTCTTCTTTTTGGTCTTCTTTTTGGTCTCCTTTTTCCTCTCCTTTTTTTTCCTCTCCTTTTTTTTCCTCTCCTTTTTTTTCCTCTCCTTTTTTTTCCTCTCCTTTTTTTTCCTCTCCTTTTTCCTCTCTTTTTTTCCTATGTTTTTTCCTATGTTTTTTCCTCTCTTTTTTCCTCTCTTTTTTCCTCTCTTTTTTCCTCTCCTTTTTCTTTATTGTCTTCTTTTTCCTCTTCTTTTTTGTCCTTTTTTGCATCTTCTTTTTCTGTTTCATCTTTTTCTTTTTAGGTTTTTTTTCTTCTCTCTTCTTTTTTCTCTTTCTCTTTCTATTCCTTTTGTTCCATTTTTTTTTCTCTTTCTCTTTTTCATCTTCTTTTTCTTTTTCTTCTTTTTTCTATTTCTTTTTCTATTCCTTTTGTTCTCTTTCTCTCTTTCTCTTTTTCATCTTCTTTTTCTTTTTAGGTTTTTTTTTTTCTTCTTCTTTTTTCTCTTCTTTTTTCTATTTCTTTTTCTATTCCTTTTGTTCCCTTTCTCTTTCTTTCTTTCTCTTTTTCATCTTCTTTTTCATCTTTTTCTTTCTTGTCTTCTTCTTCTTTTTCATCTTCTTTTTCTTTTTAGTTTTTTTTTTCTTCTCTCTTCTTTTTTCTATTTCTCTTTCTATTCCTTTTGTTCCTATTTTTTTTTCTCTTTCACTTTTTCATCTTCTTTTTCTTTTTAGGTTTTTTTTTTCTTCTTCTTTTTTCTCTTCTTTTTTCTATTTCTTTTTCTATTCCTTTTGTTCCCTTTCTCTTTCTTTCTTTCTCTTTTTCATCTTCTTTTTCATCTTTTTCTTTCTTGTCTTCTTCTTCTTTTTCATCTTCTTTTTCTTTTTAGTTTTTTTTTTCTTCTCTCTTCTTTTTTCTATTTCTCTTTCTATTCCTTTTGTTCCTATTTTTTTCTCTCTTTTTCATCTTCTTTGTCTTTTTAGTTTTTTCTTCTTCTTTTTTCTCTTCTTTTTTTCTATTTCTTTTTCTATTCCTTTTGTTCCCTTTCTCTTTCTCTTTTTCATCTTCTTTCTCACCTTCTTTTTCTTTCTTGTCTTCTTTTTCTTTTTCATCTTCTTTTTCTTTTTTTTTTTTTTTTTTTTGTCTTCTTTTTCGTCTTCTTTTTCTTTCCTTTTCTTTAGTTTTCCGTCTCTCCCCTAGGAGAGCGGAGCTGAGCAGTGTGAGAGCCCCTCCACGCCCACCCGTGCGCGTGGGCTGGTTGCGTTCCCGGGGCTGCGGCACGCTGAGCTGGCACACGCAGCCCCAGCCTCCCATCAGACACAAAGCCATCAATCACTAATTAGTTATGCTGTGAATTCATAGTTCCCGTGGCTTAGCGGCGAAGGTCAAATGCAAAAAAATTTGTCAAAGTGCCCCCAGTGAAAGGGCGCGATCAATTGGTGTCACGTTTTAATTAGCATTCTTGTAGGCGGTTTTTTTTCCCCCTTTTTTTTTTCCTCAGTCCCCTTCCTCAGCATTCACATGAGACTAGAACATCTGCTTAACAGTGTTAGTTACGACCTTCAAAAAGAAGTGAGTGCATATTTATGTGGTTTTTCTTTCTTTTTATGATATATTATTACAGAAATTATTGTAGTAAACTTTTCAACCTTTTAGGAGATCCTTTTAATAGCATGAACCTTACAGCTCTTAGGGTAATTATGGGCAGCAGTTTTCAGAAAAATAAAAGTCAACCAAAAAGCTAATTTCCTGAAAAACATTTTAAAATGCTGAGTTAAGGAAAGCCTTGGTTTAGACTTTTTTTTGTAAATCATAATTATTAAGAAGTAGAATTCACTGTAAACATGTACAGAACAAGTTAGTGGAAGTTATCATCTACATTTCTGTGCTGGAGTTCCTAACTTGAGACAGTAAATTGCTTTACCCACTGCCTTACCATCAGTGGACTAATACCAGCCAGATTTTTGTCTGACTTCATGGCTATGTTTAAACAGTGCAGGTTAGGAACTATTGAACTGTATCCTTACATATATATTTGTGTGTGTATATATATATATTTTATATATATATAAAAATATATATATTATATATATATTATATATATATATGTATATATATATGTGTGTGTGTGTATATATGTATGTTAGCTCACTAGTAAGAATACCTGACCCACTTGACTGGTTTACTATTCTACCTGCTATTCCAAGGGCTCTTTTTTTATCTAAGGAGATCATTGTGGTTTTTTGGATGGTCATTTCTTCAAATAAATGAAATATTAGAGGACCACCTGCAAGCAGAAATCTAGCTGTCCATTGCACTCCTTTCTTTTGTTGCCTGGCTTGAAGGATGTTTAGAGCTGGCTATGTCTTTCCAATTTGTGTTGAGGAGGAAGGATTTTCTCAAACAAGACATGGCCTGTGTGATGACAAAAAGCTGGCCACCTATCTAAGTAAGGCACTGTTATAATTAAAGTGGAAAAGCAAATCAATTTTATGAAACATCAAAGGTTTGAAGCCTATTTCATTTTGCAATAAAATTGAATGTGAGACTAGGTTTTCACAGAGGAAGAAAGACTTCAAACAGGCTACTACTGAGTATTTAAAGCGTGGAGTGAGGATGGCTGAACTAGATTCTGTGCTTTGTCTCTTTTGGAGCAGAGAGGTTTTATTAATTTCTACCCATTCTTATTCAAGCAATTGTTATTTCGGATCTGAGGGATTCTTTCCACAACCTGTCCTTTCCTAGCTCTCCATCCAAGTCTTCTGTGTGTAAGAATTCATCCTAGCAAGTGTTTAATTGAGATTTATTCATTTTCACAAAACATTTAGATTCAGTCAAATTGCATTTTTCCTACTAGGCCAAAAAAATATAAGGAAAAAAACAATGGGTTATAATTATATTCTGCAGATAGTCATAGGGAAGAGAGTATACAAGATCCCAAAGGTAAACCAGAGTGTGAATTACAACTCTTTTTACTTTCTTGCTTAGAATAATAGTAAACCTCATCTATTTTAGAAAGGCATGGTACTTGTCCAGACACCAGAGGTGGTCTATGCCTCTGGTATATAGCAGTCACAAAAAATGATCAATATTGAATGTTCAAGGGAAGCAGATTGCATGCATAGCATAATTAGGTTGCTGAGGTGACCAGCCCTTGGAAAAAACAGTTTCCAATAAGCAGCAAATTGATTTGCTCATTCTCACCTTCTCCATATTACACATGCCACTTTTGTATTGCAGCTCACATTTTCTTCTGCCAGGGTAAGTTTTGTCATTGAAATATCCCAAGGTGATATTTCCGTGAGGAAAGAAGTCAGGCCAGCGCAGAACCTTTTAAAAAATATGCAACATTGAAACTTTGGCATTGTAGTTGGTTGATGCAGTTAACAATTTATTCAAGAGGTTTGCGATTCCTGGTGGGTTTGGTGATATTAAATTTCTTTTTTCTATCTCTCAATCCTTTCTGGGCAGTTTTTTGGTGGTTTTTTTTTCCCCACTCTAGATGTGCATTTTGCAATAGTTATTTCAGTTGTACATGAGGTAACACGATCAGGATTTTGTCAGAACTGAAAAGGGGAGTCATTAACGAATGAATCAGGTTAACAAAGCTGTAAGAAAGGCTCTGCGAGGTGGAATTGCTCAGCTGGCTCGCTGGTGGAAAACAAACCTGCTAAAGCAACATGTTTTCTGCCAGATGACTGTGCTGACCTGCCTCCCTGGAGAAAAGCCTGTTTCCACACTCGAGGCAAGGCACAGGAGCAGGGAGGCAGCAGCGTGGGACTGCCTGACCTTCAGTGGATGCTGCTGGGCACGCGGGAGACGTGTCTCAAGGCAGCAAGCAGGAGAGAAAAGTGAGCTGGGACTGCAGCTCTGAGCCTCGTGTCAAGACATCACAGGCAGCCTGTGAGCTCACCCTGCCCTGCAGCATCCGAGGTACCTCAGGGGGTTTAGCTCTCTCCAGGTTGCTGCTTGCAGCATCTCCTCTCCTGTCTCCTCTGTGTCAGACCTTAAATTCTGAATGCTCATTTCTTCTTCCCAACTTATTTTCTGGAAGAAACTGAGAGTAGCTTTTCTTTTCTGTGCAGAAGTTGGGAGTAAAGTTAAAAGATTTATTCTTTCCTGCTGTTTTTGCTTTGGCTGTTCTGAGTGGCAAATGCGTGTGTGTGCAAAAATTACCTGAGGTGTACCAGCTATCAACAGTCCCTTCTTAGTGGGACTTTCTCAGGGTTCCACACTGGGAGCAGTGCTATTTAAAATCTTCATGAATGGCACAGATGGGAGGATAGAGAGCACCCTTAGCAAATTTTCTGTTGACATACCTGAAGGACAGGATGCCATCCAGAGGGACCAGGACAAGCTCAGCAAGCGGCCCACGGGAATCTCATGAGGTTTAACAAGGTCCAGCTCCAAAGGGCTGCACCTGGGTTAGAGAAACCTTGGTACCAATGCAGGATAGGGATGAGCAGGTCCAGAGAAGCACCTGGGGGTGCTGTGGGTGAGAGGCTGGCCCTGGCCTGGCCATTGGGAGCCCAGAGCCCCCCGTGTGCTGGGCTCACCCAGAGCCCGTGGGCAGCAGGGCAGGGAGGGGATTCTGCCCCTCTGCCCCCTGTGCTGAGAGCCCACCTGCAGGGCTGCATCCAGCTCTGGGCTCCCAGCACAGCAAGGACAGGGACCTGCTGCAGCCAGCCCAGAGCAGGCACCGAGGGCATCTGAGGGATGGAACACTCCCTCTGTTAGGAAACACTGAGAGAATTGAGTTTGCTCAGTCTGGAACAAAAAAGGCTTCATTAATTGTGGCCTTTCAGTGCCTGAAGGGAGCCCACAAGAAAGATACAGAGAGAGATAACCCACAGGAATACGTAGCAACAGGACAAAGGGGGATGGCTTCAAACTGAAAAAAAAGTAGGTTTAAATTAGATATCAGGAAAAATCTCTTTGATATTAGGGTGGTGGGACACTGGCACAGGTTCCCCAGAGGAGCTGTGGGTCTCCCATCCCTGGAAGTGCTCAAAGCCAGGCTGGATGGCAATCTGAGCACCCTGATCTAGGGGAAGGTGTCTCTGCCCAAAGCAGAAACTAGATGATCTTTAAGGTCTAATAGAAACTGTTCTATAGTTTTATGGTTCTCCCTACACTATTTTACAGGCTTGTGAAATGTTTGTATTTAATCTTGAGTTTAAGCACGTACATTAAAAATCGCATGAATTAACACAAGTTTTACCATAATTAAGTTGTAGCCCATGGTCTGTTCTCACCCCCACCAAGGTGTCAACTCCAGCATACATGGGTGCTATGTATTACCTTTTTTTCTATCAAAACCATTTATTTAAGGAACTACTTTTATCATATTAACTTCTGTTATCAGTGTGAACTGCAAGCCACAAAGGTTTTTCATATTTAAGGATATAAGCACAACCTATGAATGTGGATTTCTCTTAAGCAGTTCTCAAAAAGGAATTTTTAGTTTTGTTCACTGTGCATGTGATTCATACTTTGTTTCTCTTCAGCTAGTTTCAGTTCTTTGCAGACTTCTGCAAAATGTTTTCATTTCAAGTATAATGACTCCATCCAAGCATAGAGTACTTCTCCAGGTTTATTTCCTTGTCAAGTTTTTGAATAACCTTTCATGCTAGCTTATACCAACTCATTCCAGTAGCAATTTGCAGGTTTCTCTCTTTAGGCTTCATCTCTATTTTCCTGTTCCAAAAGCCCTCACTTTTAATAGTCAGGGCCATCATTTCCTATCAATTTGTTTTAATTCAATTCTTTATGATGCTGCTTTCTTTTATTAATTAATTAGTTCCTTAATAATTTTAGTAATATTAGTTAAGATATCAAAGCACTGTCTTTCTCAGATCTTGATTTGTAATACCATTACCAGTTGACCTCAGTTTACATTTCCATAAACTCTTTAATTCAAGAGGGCTTTGACTGGATTTCAGATTTGATGAAAAATTTTCACAAGTTTCCTACGCAAGTTTCTTCCTCTTCTGGAGTTCTCAGATGAAATTCTTCACTTTCTAAAATAATTCTTTTAGAGAGCTATGTTTTCAAATTTTTATGGGCTGAACTGGTAATTGGTTTTCACTTCTTTGATCCATCTATAGACTGCTAAACAACTTTTGATTATCTGAAAGGTTATGTTAGGACAAAAGAGTTTGTTTTAGTGTATCTCTACCTGATTGCATAAGTAGACAAAGTTCCCACACTAATTTCTTCCAGAAGCTGCATTTCTAGATTACACAGATCCATATTCCCTTCACTCCTTATAGTTTTCTACTCTTTTTTTTTTTTTTAATTTTTTTCGTTCTACTCTTTTTTTCTGCTTTCAGGTTGGTACTTCTGCTCCTGTCTTAACCAGATACAACCTGGCAGGGCCTGTGGGGACGGAGGGACCCCAGTGACAACTGTCCTGTGCCAGGTAACACAGGAAGGAAGAGAGAAAAATATGAGGACAACCCAAACCTGCAGGTACACTGGTCTAGACCAATTTTTTTGTTTTGTTTGTTTTTGGGGTTTTTGTTTTGTGTGTGGTTTTTTTCATGGTGTTTGTTTGTTTGTTTTGTTTGTTTTCTGAGTGAGCTTCCCAAGGATGATCAGAAGATTTTTTGCTAAAGAAAATTCATTGGGTTTTAAACTATAAATTAGTTGGCTCACCTTTTTAAAGAGAAAAAGCCAGACAAGCCAGATTAGGCAGCAAAGGTTAGTAAAGGCTTTACATCCCACTTTCCCCCCAGTTTCTGTGTCCTTGTGTTTCCAGGCTGAATTTTAGCCCAACTTTTAATTGTAGGAAACTTGACACAGCTCCCTCTGGGAGATCAAGTAACAGTAGCTTTTCTGCATCATGTTCTCCCAAAATTTTCTTAATTTTAACATCATTCTTCTTGCCCTTGCATTTGCTCCCTTCTTAAGGCCTTTGCAAGAGGCTCAGTGGCTTCCTTCCACCAGGAAGTCCACATGAATCAGTTGGGGTTTTTGCCTCAAAGTAAAAATACAAAGTTTAGAATGGGCAAAACAAAGAGAAGGCTATTGCAATACTTAACACACAGATGACAGAAAAGTTGTGAAAGATGCAGAAGCTTGTCTCTGTCATATTACTAAAATCCACCAGTGGGAGCAGCAGCCTTCTCAAAACAGCCTTCCCATCTCCTAAGGCCAATTATCTGTACAGCTGAGTTAACCATGATATACTGGCAATTTTCGTAGGAGCTGAAAATACAGATTTGTTCAGCAACTCTGTAGTTTGATTGCAGAGGAAAAGAAAAACCTTTCCTGTGTATCTCCTTTCTCATTTTCTGGCATTGAAAAAGTAGCAGTAGTTTTCTTAAAAAAATCTAAACTCAAAAAAAAAATAATCTAAACCTATTTTCTTCCAGTTTGAATACCTTGTTCTACCACAACATGCCCTTGAAAAAGCATGCTTCCCTAAATCCAGACTGCTTCTCCTTTGTGTCTTTTGAAAATGGGTTGAAACTTCCATTGGTGTTTTGGGAATCTTTACTCAGGTGTGTTTGTTTGTTGTTTATATTGCAGCAATTTTTTCCCCCCATTCTTTCCCATTTTGGATTTGTTTCAGTTGGTTTCATTGTTGATTTTGGGGGTGTTTTTTGCTTGTTTTCATTTTAACTAAAATTTTACTGATTCTCGAAGAAAACTCTACAACCAGGAATTTGTGACTATTGTTGAATATTAACACTGAAGCTAATTTACAGGGGTTTTATTCTACAGGCCGTATGGTTTTTCTTCAATGATAAAGAGGATAAAAATTCTTAAAAAGTGTAAAAACAGCAAGCAGTACAAAATGAATTTGGCAATGGGAGAAAATTTCTCTTGTGCTCTGTGGGTAACTGCTGCATTTTGTGACAGACCATGTGCTGCAGAAATATTTTGCTTTCTCATGCACAGGTGCTTTTTAACAGCTGTATTTTGATGATGCTTTGACACTTTAATTGCATAAATAATTACAATATATAAACCATATAATGTTATATATATGATATAATATAATATATAATACATAACATAATATAATTATATAAAGTAATTTAATTACTTTTATTATATTAATTCAATGAAGACTTCTGAAAAAAAAAAATCCAGGCAAATAAAAAATTATTTTTTAACAAAAAGTCACCACAGTTAAAGACTGATTTGTGTCCTTAACTGTGATGATCAGCATCTATGCTGGAGAATCTGAACCCTCCTTTCAACACTGCCTCAGGGTTTCTGCTGCAAAACTGATTAAATTGTACAGAGATAAGACACTTGTAAATAGTCAATAAGAAGTGTTCCTGCAGAGGCAGGAAAGGTCATGGAGAACAGTCTTCTGTGTGTAAGGCACTTAGGAGGTGTTTTTAATGGAGTTTAAATTAGCCAGCTGCAATGGATCCTGCATGTACCAGGGGTCATGCTAAAGCCATGTGCCAGCTGCATTATTGGAGCCAAGCAGAGCAGCAGTGCAGGGGGCCTTTCCTGACATTACTGAAGGTGTCATTGCAAGGATCTTGGATCCTCTCTTCCCTGCAAGCACTAATTTATGACAAGATCTTAAAAAGTAAATTAGCTTTCTGATATAGGCTCTGCATTTTTAGTGTCTGTATCACAGGTTTTAGGTATAGAGCCATAATCTGAGCAATAGTCTGGGAAAATTCTCGAAAGAAATTGGGGGGAAAGTTAGGAATTTAACAATGAGTTTTTAAATTTCGGGAGGATGTGGCATTGGAAACTTCCAGGCTGAATTTTGATTTTCCAGAATGAGAGCTGTGAACTTGTCAGAATTCATGCAGCCAGGTGAGAGTCGACCAACCTGTGAAAACCTGGTTCTGACTGCTGCTCCAGGCTGAACAGCTGGTTAAAGTGTGACTCTACAAACCAGTTCAGGTAAATACAAACCATTTGGCATAAACTTGTGAGACTGTCCTGTGTTCAATGAAAAACAAAATAAGATAACTCACTCGAAGGGGAAAATTTACAAAGTGGAGCTGAAAATTTGCATGGCTTTTAGCATTTATTTCCAATTTTTCTTATCTATTTCTTTAAAATTATTGCTCTTTCTGGAAGATGCTGCAATTTATTATGTCACTTATTGGCGTTGTATTCCATTGGGGAAAATGCCTCCTGCTCCATGTGTGGCGTAGAAAACGCTGTACTTGCTGCCTGGCACTGTGAGACACACAGTAAACAATTTTAAAAATGTCCCATTGTATGATTGCTTCCTCTCTTCCCTGAACAGAGTTATTTTTAAAACTTCATATTGATTTCCTTCTTTTCACTTTAAACCTCCCTGGAAACGACCTCTCCTGTCCTGTAAGAACCCGTTTGTAAATGGTGGCTCAGTTTCACAGTGAAGTGGGATTCTTCCATTGATCCCTGAAGGACCACTGATGAGTTCCTCAGGGGCCTGGGCCAGAACAGGGAGCACTGCTCTACATGCACCCTTTGAGAGTAATACTGTGTGAAATAAAGAGAGAACCTCCAAAATGGCCCTAAATTTATGTTTTCATCAAAATTTCTAACGAGGCGCGCAAGTCTCCCGGACTTGGCTACGTTTCGGTCATTCAATAATATATTTTTGTTCACTCCCAAATCACTTGGGGTACTGCTATAGGAAATCAAAAGTTCAGAAAGCCACAATCACCTCAGCATAAGTCCTATGGAATCCTGATTTTAGCCTAAATTTTTTATTATGATTTCTCCATTGAAAAGATGCCGTTGTGGGAAGAAGTCCAGAAGCATCAGGACTCTCAGCTTGAGTGTGTTCTCATTCTAAAAAAAAAAAAAAAAAAAAAAAAAAATTAAAAACTGTGTGCCTCTTTCCCCTCTAGTTCCTGGCGATGATGTTGCGATATTGTCAAAAAAAAAACCCCAGAAATGGAGCTTGTCATGTAGGACTAATGCATTTTATACTTTGCCTGCTGCAGGGCCAGCATTCGAAGTCACATTTATTTTGATGAACACTTTTTTGCCCATCTGAACAGGTAAATCAGACCTGCATATTCATTACTTAAAGTAAATACTTCATGGGGGAAGGACACATGAAAAAGTTCAAATCTTAGACACTTAAATATTCCACAACTGTTACATTTTCCAAGCAAGGTTTGCTTTCTTTCTCTAATGTAAAGAAAGTGTACAAGTATTGATATCTAAAATGAGATGTTGGAAGGGTAAAAGGACGTTTTTGCAAGGTTGAATGTATATGTGTTTGCTTATAAAGAGAATGAGAATATCTGCCATAGTGTGTCCTTTCCCAGAGTTTAGTCATCTTAATAACGAAAGTGGTTTCTTTGGAAATAAGGAACTATAGAATTTTTTTTTGACATTTTCACAACACTAGGTGTATGTTTTCACATAGATTAAAAGTAATTTCCCTAGATGTTTCTTGTAAAATGAAATTATAGAGTTATCACACAAAATGTTTCCTTTCAGGTTTGAAAAAAAGTTTAAAAAAGTAATTTGCAGTAATTCTTGTGTACATCCATCAGCTATATTTATGTTCCAGACTGAACTGAAAAATCAGTTCAAACGTTTACAAAATAATCTGTTCACTATGGTAATTGACTCTTGCCATGATAAGGTGCAATATTTTTTAAAAACTAGAAGATATTTCCCTGGATTCTAGTACTTTACTAGATATAATAAAATAATATCAAAATAATAAAAACTCTTAGAAAAAAGTCATTGTTTTTGCTGATGCACAACAGATCTATTCTCTTCCAAGCAGGGGGAAAAGCAAGTTCCAGAGCAATGCCTGTTGCAGACTACTGAGCTGTCTGCAAGGACAGAATATTTTGTAAGTACGAATCATTTAACTCCTCACATTTTCAATAGCTAAATGGTAATATGATCCACTTTGTAGATGCTTTGTTTTGTTTTGTTTTTTTTTTAAGCAGTCCTTTCTAATTTTTGGTGAAACACTTTCCTGCATCAAAGCAATTAGTCTTGTCCCGTGGTTGGACCACCGTTATATCTGGTGGGTTAATTGCTTTCTGTCAAATTGTGAAATATATTTTAGCCCTGTTTGCTGGGTGGATTTAAGAGGGGCCATGCTTGGAGATAGTGGCAAAGGAATGGTTCTGAAGAACTTTATTGGATCTAGTTTAAAAGATGCCTCGGGGAATTGAAGAGTGCAGCACACCCAGATGGCAGACAACTGTGAGACAGAAAAACATGAAAAACATGTGAAAGCAGAACATGGCTCTAAAGAAACATATGTGTGGGTTCTGACAGGTCTGCTCTAAAATTTGTCTGGCACCACCTAATTTCTAAATCTGAAATTGATCAAAATTCAGTCTAAATTTTAATATATATCTTGAGTGTGTCTATAAAGCAGATGGTTGAAAATTGCTACTGGCAAGGGAGCAAGGGAAAAGAGAGAGGAAAGGAGGAGCAGCAGAGAGAAATTATCATGGACTGACCATGGTTCCCATTCCCTTTCCCCTGCTCTGCTTGTGTTGGGAGATGTAGAGGGGTGGCAATGATGGAGTGAAGGTCTTCCTTTATTTTTTTGTCTTTGTTCCTCACAACCCAAAGTTATTTTGATTACCAATAAGTTAAATCAATATTCCCCCAAGTCAAATCTGTTTTGTCTGCAGTGGATACTGATAAGATGTTTATCTTGCCCCATGAGGTTTTCTGTCTTATTTCTCCCGCTGTCCTGTTGAGGAGAGCAAATGAAAACGGCTGGGTGAACATCTGGCACTTGGATGAGGTCATCCCATCACTATTCTCCTTGTTTTGGAAAGATTTTTGGGGCATGAATTTATAGGCAGCCTACAATATTAAGAAAAAATTTCAATATAATATTTTTTCTTTTAGAATAAAGATATTTTATCCTATCAAAAAGCCACTTATTAAAGAAAAACTTCTAGATAATGTGCATTTTCAGTCTCCTACTAAGGCAGAATATAAATTAAAGATTTTTGGCATTTTGTTGAGGCCCTAAATACCAATAGAATTAAACAGAATATATTATCCATTAGAGTAACTGAGTTCAGGTGTAAGCATAGGTATTTATATACATGAATTTTCTTGCTTAAAAAGTGTAGCACATTTTAAAATAATTTGTCTGTCTGATGTTTCCTGTACTTGCAATGAGGGATATATAACATAGACAGCTTTCCAATCACAGCTCCAAGGTAAGAACAGTAATAAAAGGTTTTGCACACAAAAATAGAAATTGTGTAATTCTCATCACTTGTGAGCTTTCATCTGTGTTTAATACTGATGTAATTTGCCAAAGAGAAAAGAAAGTGACATCTAATATAGGGTGAAAAAAACATGTATAGTTCAGTGAAGATTGTCCCAAATCTTTGCAGTTTCTGAGTTACATTTCTTATTAGAATGAATGTCTCTTTAATATGAAGGTGTTCCAGAATAAAAATTAAACTCTCATGGAGTTACTGTTACCAGTATCTCATTCTTTCTAGACTATATTGTGCTTGCAATTTAAAATGGTAATCTGGAAAGTGAAAAACTGAATTGGTTCCATCTTTTTGCATATACTTTATAATATATTTGAATAATTTATTTGAAAAAAATAATTAATAAGGAAGTTATTTTTACTCCTTAACTTGTCACACATGAGGAACATGCCCAAAGTTATGCTTCTCTGAAATTTGCTAGTTGAAGAAAGTCAATAAAGGAAATTTTCTTGGGCATAGCTATTGGAAAAATAACATTAAATACATTAATTTGTAGGAAGACAGCAAACTCAAAGATCTCTCAAAGTGTTAAAGACATATAAGAGAAAAATGTTTGAGCTAATAATATGATTTCACACACAATTTAACTTTGTTTTTTTGCAAGAAGGTTGACTTGCATTTATAAAACCTGCTTGAAGATGTCTGAAAGTTGTCTAAATAATTCAAATAATTACCTGTCAGAAGTTTTACATTACAGAAAATTAATACACCTGCATACATTTAACTATTCCAATTGTTGTTCTTTTCAGTGTGCCTATAATAATATGAGGTAATTTTGCACTACTTTTTGATAACTCTAAGAATGCTGTTTTAATAGTCTCAAATTTATAAAGAGGTGCATTTGATATGTGTTTTATTATAATCATCCTTGAATAATCAGGTGATAGTCCGTAGTAGAAGTGAAATACCAGACTAGATGTGCTGTTCTTGTGTTTGCTATGCCAAAATCATATGTTTCTATGGCAACAGAGTTAATCTATACTGTTTCAATTGGATGAGCCCTGTTAAATTTTCCTACCTAAAGTAATCTCAACTGCAGCCCAGCGACATTAGATTGCATAAAATAAATTGTCTGAGTCTAGTCTTTGTCACTATTTAACCAAGATGCATTAAAGGGTTCAAGCTAACACAGCAGTCCCCATTCATAACTGCAGTGTGGAGAACAAAAGCTGCCTCCTCTATGAAAATATGGGTTTATTTTCTTAGCTACTGAAGGAGCTAAGTCATACCAGACTGACTTTTTACCTTTTGTTTGATTCCCTGCGATAAGTACATTTTGAGGTTTTGAAATTTTGCCCCTCCAAACATTAAAATTTTAGTTGACCCTCTTTTTGCCATACAACCTTGTGGAAGTTCAACTACAAAGACACTCTCACAATATTTCTAAGCTTGGCTCTCACACCATGGGGTCAGTGAGACTCCTAGAAAACAGAATCTTGGATCCAGCTCCCATAGACCCAACCCAATCTTCTCTGGTGTGCCAGAGAAATTCAGGTGCATTGCAGTTTCACCTTTTGGAATACCTGGTTTTGAACCAAATTAAGACACCCATAGATTTTTGTGTGTAAAAGAAAAAAAAGGGGGGGGAAAAAAGAAGGAAAAGAGCTCCTCCTTAGTGCAAGGAAACACAGAGCTCATTTAGGGGATGAGGGTGTATCATGCGTCTGCTTTTGCTGTCTTTGGCCTTAGGCTGTGGCTGCTCAAGGAGTCAGGGTTCCATTCCCTGTGGCATTTCCCTGGCAGCAGAAGCCTTTTCTCCTGTGAACTTTCCTTCTCCAGATGAACTTGCAATTAGTAAAGGCATCGCTGTTCCTGTAGTTATTTCCAGACCTGCTCTTGGCCTTCTTCCTCAAAACATGACTTAAAACTTAAAAGGAAGCTAACTTGGCTTTCAAGTTTCTTTGTCAAGTGAACCTGGCTGACTGTTGTCTGTTTCTTGCAATTTCTTTGTAGGTGATTTTTTTTACTTAACTTTTCCTTTAATTCTTCAGAACTGGAAGTTTAAATCAGCAGTCATGGCTGGTTTTGTTCATAGCTTGTGCAACTTAGTCAAGGTATCACAGAAATTCAGAGGTAGGAATCAGAATGGTTCTCAGCAGACAGGGTAAAAAAAGGGATTTCCAAAATGAAGTTCCTACTCTACTGTAAGTGCTGACAATATCCTAACCAAACTTCAGATCTGTTATATGAGAAAGAGGCCTTGAAATAGATAATATTCCCAGATCCAAGCAATGAAAATACCCCTCAGACCTTATTTCCAACCTGCAGTTCGAGCAGCACACTCCAGATGGCACACAGTGATGAGAGAATTACACTTGCGCTGCTCTGAGGGATGGAATGTGCAAACAGAAGGAACTTGTTAACAAAAAGCCCCTGAAAACCCTTCGGGACTGACAGTGATCTGTACGTTCAGAAAAGACACAAAACTTTTCACTCTTTAAAAGAAAGTGGTTTGGGGAAATAAACAAACAAAAAAAAATCCTCTGCTAATCTCAATTATAATGCAGGATACACAAATGTTTGAAGAATTGTCATCCTTTATATGCTAATAGATATTGAATGGCAGATGTTTTCCAAGCAGAGAGATGATTAATTTGGCCTTTTGTTACAAAGAAACAAAAGATATATGAATTTTTAAGGGAGATTATTACTTGAACATAATTAGAAGGGCTATACCAGCAACATTTTATATGAAAGATGTGTTGCACTACTTTTTTTCTCATTCTGAACAAAACTTTTCCTTGTGATTAGCCCTAATTATAAGGAGCACTGCAAACTGCAACCATATCTGAAGAGTCATGTGCTTAGATTTCAAAAATAATTCCATGAGACATCAATGTAGGCAACACAAGAGAGGAGGCAATTCTCTGGCTGCATTTTAGCAACCGTTCAAACCCCATATTGTAAAAAAAAAATTCGGATTAAGCCTGTGGAAGATGGTGAGGCTTGTGAATTGTGGGATAAACCCTGTATTTCAAGGGAAATATTGAATTGCACAGGATGTAAGTGCTCGTTCTGACTTGGTGGTAAATGAAGATTGAGTTTTTCAATATTTACAGAAGGAATAAAAAGAGATTTCTGAAACTACCAGTGTTACTTTGTAACAAAAATCCTGCTATGTTAGAGAAACCATTCAGTTAAAGACTGTAATTTGAATTTAGTATTAATGCTTGGATTGCAAAGGGCTTGCAAACTGGTCTTCTCACATTGCTGCCCCAAAGGTCCTCTTGAGACCTCATGAAAACAGCTTTCCTCAAGGACTAGTCCCATCTTAGGGCAGGCAGACACTGAAGCACTTACCTAAAAGCCACAAAAAATGGCACTAGCAGAGCAGCTTTCCCTACAGCAACCCTCTGAAGCACATTTTAAATAGTTTGTTTTGTAGTCTAGGTGGCTTCAGATAAATGCTGCAGCAATGCTCTTTGTAAATGCACAAATCTAGGTAAGTACTGTATTGTGCGAGGGGGCAAGGTTTACTTTTTGTAGTTCCACACATTGATTCTGATGAACATTTCATGCAAAAGGAGTTTCTGTAGTAGAACATTTCAGAATTCATGAATAGTAATTGAGCCCTTTAGTTCTGCACTAAACTTAAATCCATTATTCTCCATTTAAAGCAGACACATCATGTTGCTCTACAGAACACTGCTCTGTCAATTCAGTGCTTTTTTTCAGCGAGCTGGGCTAGAATATTAAGCACTCTTTGCTCTCAGTATTCTTGCTGTGCTTGGCACATTTGGATTCCATTTGAAATAGGCAAATAGCAATTCTGTTGTTCACAATGAATAGCCTATATGTGTATATGCACCTTGCCTTTGAAAGGGGGAGCATATATTATTTGCCACATCTTGATTCTCTGGCAACTGGGTTGCTTCATTTCCTCTCTCTCTCTCTGCACATAAGCAGCAAGATGTAAAATGCAATAAAAGCCCCTGACACATTTCTGTCCTCTATACTGAACAAACCACTCTCTTTTGGAATTCAGACTGTAATTTATTTTCTTTTTCTTGTCATGGGCAAACTAAAGAAACGCATGTAAAAACAAAGAGTTAAGTGAGCAAGATTAAAGTTTCTAAAAGTCCCCTCCAATGCTGAACATTTTTCAATCATTTTTTTAGCATGTAGCTATTACTGTGCCTGGATTGTGGTGTGCTGATACAGCCACATGCCTGCTCCTACCCTGCTACTCCAGGTAGACACAATTCAACCTCTCCCCATATAAAATTTTTGTTGTTGTTGCTGAAGCTCACAGCTTAAACCCTGCTAGCGTGTCCCAATGAGTTTGTGCACTGGAAGGATTTTATGTTCATCTAAAGCAATAAATCATGTGGTTTTGCTTAAATGAATTACGGTGTTTGAGAGTGGTGTGGAAAGCAGAATTTTGCAAAAGCATGCCAAAATTTAAAGTTTTCGGCTTCCTAATTTTTTCCCTGTTTGCTACGGTTCTATTACATTTAAATCTATATTCATAGGGTTTGCCTGCACACAAGCTGGAGGGAGGAGGAATTGAATAGAGCATCTGAGGAGAAAGTGTCTGTTATATGTTGCTTAACACATCTCCTATTCAGATTCCTATGCCTAGGAGAAATCATGCAAGGAAATCTCTCATTTCCACCCGTAGTTTTCAAGTAACCCCAAAATAATGAGATTTTAAGGAGGAATTGTGATGATGCTTATGCAGCAACATGCACAAAGCACGATGTTTCTCTCTTTTTTTGACCAGGCAAGTTGAAATACTGCCACAAGGGATAATTCTCCTTTTTCTGCCCCAGTTTTGGTATGGAACTGAGGTATAAAGCCCTCTGCTTCTGCCTGCATTGGCTGGTGGTGTTTTGATCTGTGCATCAGGAAGATGTTATGGTAAAGGTGAACAACAAAAGAGCTGAAGCTGCCAACATTATGGTGATGATTTAAAATTGAAGTTGTTGAAAAAAGGTTACAGCAAGTATTTACCATCAATTAGCTGATCAGATTGAAACACCCCTGTGAAACCGTCCCTGGGGAGAGCACACCTGAGCTCAGCCGTCCCAGCACCCATTTGTGCCTCTCTTGCTTTCCATGGATGTTGGCACTGAATAATCTGCATGTTTTACCTGCTGTGACAACTCTGGTGCAAAGGGAGTCCTCAGTTCCCAGCAGGAAAAAGCAGATTGGGAAGATTTACAAATGTATTCCAGCCTTCCTAGCCCAGGAGATGTCAATGAAGAGCTTTAAGATTACCAATTACAACTGTCTTGTTTGAACTGAAAGGTGTGTGGGGAATGGTGATGGCAGATTAGAAAATTGTTTGAAATGCAAACCATTGCCTTGCCTCACAATCAATTTTTCAAGAAAATAAGAAGGTAACACTTTGGAATTTAAAGACTGTAATTTGAATTTAATATTAATGCTCGGATTGCAAAGCTAATTGACCTGGGCCTCATGTAGTGAAAAAAAGTAGATGCTCAACAAGAAAAGCCAGTTTTATTTGTTTTAATTTTTTTTTTGTGAGAAAATTGAGACATAGTGCTACAGGCTGGATTTTGTTCCTTGCAGAGGTCAAACCAGTGTCTGCTTGAAAAATTCATGATCCAGAAAAGGTAATTTTTAATGAATATTTATGAAAGATGTCCTTTCTTATCAGTGCTGTGCAAGTTTTCAGAAGCTTGCCACTAAGTCTGGCTCCTGAGTTTTAGCAAATAACTTGCGAGTTCCATCTGAAAAAAATATTCAGGGTACATTTTTGTCTAGCTTTTTCTAGTTTGTTCTGGGTTGTATCTTTTTGCATAGTAAGCCATATCACTGTGAATCATGTGTAATACATTATATGCAGGTTGGTTTCTTTTTTTTTCCTGTAGGAGACTAGTATTTTGAGAAGGGTAATGTTTTAAATCAATCCTACCACAGTGTTAATAATTTTTAAAAAATCATAATGATAATAAACATGAGTTAATGGGTTTATATAATTCAATTTTCTAATATAAGATGTATCTAGAATTGTTGAAGATGAAAAAGTAGAAGGCTTTGCTAGACTAGTTTGCTTTTTTGAGTCTCAAATCTTACCTGCTCAGCCTTGGCGTGCTGGTGAGCAATAGGTGAAAAGAATATTTCATTTTTTTGCCCTTGTTTTTGGCTTTAGCTGAGGCAGCAGATAGAAAAGGAAGCTGAGATTGGTGCCTGGTGTTTGTTATGTGTCTGAAGAACTTGTGGTGCACAGGGCAGGGAAAAAAGGATCTGGAGCCAGAGGTGCCGCCAGGTGCAGGGAAATGCCAAGGCCAGGGATGGGCTGAAGCTTCACCATGATCCAGACTAAGTTTTGTGTTCCACTGCAAGTGCTGCCCTTGAATAAGTCCACAGAAAATATTTCTAGAAAAAAAAAAAAATATTGCTCCCGAGTCTACATCGAGTCATAAAGGGTAATTAAAGTACTGGATTCTGATTTCTTCTGACAGTTTTAAAATTTACAATGACTGTGTGGATTTTCACTCGCTTCCCTCTCTCTTATCTACACCTTCTGTATGCTGAAAAGGCTTCACATTTTTATGTTACTTTATTTCTCATACTTGAGAGGTTTAGCTAATATTCCCAATCCTCCCACCTTCAAACCTTATTTACTAAGTACTTTATCAAACATCATAGTGTCATTATTTTTATTAAATCATGCCTTTTTAATGGATACAGTTGGATCACAGCAATGCATCTTTTGTATGTTGCCACCTTGGTGGATGCCTTTACACATTGGGACCATCCTGGGGCCAGCAGAGGTTTGAGGTAAATTGAGCAAGGAAAGACCCTGATAATTCCAATTGCAGCCTCAATTTCTGCTCTGCCAGCTTAAGAGTTTTCTTTTATTTCTGGCCCTCTGGGCTGGTTCCCTCTGGAATTTCTTTCAGAGTTAATCCCAAGTGGATGGGAATTATTCATAACTTAATTTAAGATAGGAGTACAATTCTCAGCTGGTGGGGGTAGTATATTGCCTCAGTATATTGCCTTTAATGCTCTGGCTGGTAAATACTGATTTTGTAGACAATATCAAAAGTAATATTAGCTTTCAGTGGAATCTGGGAGGGCCCTGGTGGAGAACAATCACCTCATGATAAAGTACTGGGTCCCTTTGGTTGTTTATAAATATTTTAATTTAAATTATATGAATAACATAATTTTTACCTGAAAAACAAAGAAAACATCTATTAATAGGAGAAATGCAATATCAAAGCCAGAACCAACCCCCAAATGGGCAACAATAACAGGTAAATTTTCATAAATATCTCTAACAGGTAATTTAAATAAACTACAGGATACCAAAGAATCCCAAATTTTCCATGTGTTACTGAAGTTAAATAATGAAATGCTTTCTATAACTGTTTTTGTTGTGATAGCTTGTCTTATACCTGATAAGTAAAGAGTCTTGAAGAAGAACTGGTTTTGTAAAACAGAGAGGGCAGAGAGTCACATCACTGTTTTGACTGTCATTGCTTTAGATGACTGTTTCTAATGAATTGGTAGGTATAAACCTAATATTTATATCTCAGAAATTACTTTTAATTACAAGAAAATATTAAGGGTCTAAGTATATAAAATTAAAACAGAGTTAAGGTCTTCTGCTGCTTGGAGTTGGACTTGTCTGACACTATTTGTGCTGTTCCCTCCCCCCTCCTCTGATTATGTATTTTTCCTCTCACATCAATGAATTCATTGCAAAGAGCAGTTCTGTGACCATCTTGGTGATGGTTTCTCCTGTGCCTTCCCTGTTCATGCATAATTTAGCCCTGAGAAGATCAGGCAGGAGTGGTGGTGGTTAACCTGGCTGCCACCTGCCCAACAGATTGATGAGGAAAATCATGCAGAATTTATTCTTGGGTTGTGTGGTTCTTTTCCTCTAGAATTTTGCAGTAGTGCTTCTGTTCCTGAATATTGGGAAATGCTCTCAAAGTGCAAAATGAAGCATCTTTTATAAATAACAATAAGCACATAATGAGAGATGCAAGTGGCTGCCAGCCAAAAGTACCTTTTGCTCTCTCTTGTTCAGTCCTACATCTCCATGCAGTCATTTCTCCTCTGCTCCCTCTTGTACTGTTTGGAGCAATATGTCTATTATTTTTTTTCCACAGGAAAAAAATAGCAATATACTGACAACTCATAATGATACCTTGTTTCTTCCTCATTAGTAGATGCAGTCAAGCCTGATCTTTAATTGATAGCCTAACTGATTAGTCCTACTTAAAAGTCACTCCTGCCAGGTTGAAATATATGTACTAGGCAGTCTCTTACTTCAACACTACCTTCTGTCCTCCTTCACTGCCCTGCTGCGCTGATTTCTTCACATTTTGGTTGCTCAACTTCTTTTGGATGGACAAACCCAACTCTGTTTGTCTTCACAGCAGAGCTGTTCCAACCTTCTGAGCATCTTCATGGCTCTCCATTGTGGGCAGTGAGGAAATCAGCAATTTTAGAAACCAGTGTCAATACCAAATTGACAATGAGATTGTGATTATTCTTAGATGTCTTTAATTGTTATTTTAGACTGCAGATTGTTTTATTTTTTTTTTCAAAAATTATTGTCTGCTAGCTATAATTTAGTAAATCTTCTTTTAAAAGAGTTACAAAACTATTGCTAGCAGACAATAATTTCTTAATAGCTCCTTTTAAAAAAATCCTACTAGGAAAAGCTTTTATGCTCATTTTGGCATCATCCTTGAATTTTCATTTGTTTTTTAAATTACATATATCAGTCGTCCAGCTCTGCTCCTGGTACATTTAAATAGATAAGTGTTTGCTTAATGGCTTCACCAAAGTAGAGTTTAAGATTTGCTGCATGTTTGTTTTAAAATAAGATCTTGCAAAAGAACAAATCATTAATCAACCTCTGAAATTTTGTAGCCACATCTGAAGTGCCACTTAGTGTTCATGGGGCCCTTTTCCCTTTTTTTCCTTTTTTTCCCTTTTTTCCCTTTTTTCCCTTTTTTCCCTTTTTTCCCTTTTTTCCCTTTTTTCCCTTTTCCTTTTCCTTTCCCCTTGCTGAATTTGGAAAGGACAAACAGACCAAGTCCAAACCCCAGACACTCATCCATGTCACTGAAATCCTTAAACACTACAAAGAAAAGCATCCACACAGCCACAATAATACAGATAAAGCTTTTTTTTTGCCTCAAGGGCATCTGCTTCTGGTTCCTGGATAGCAAAATTCCTTTTTCTGCCCCCAAATCTGGCAGAATAACTTCAATAACTTGGATCCTGACCAGACTGTGCAGGCCCTCATCCCTTCTCTGTTAGGAGGGAGCTCTGCAGCTCTGAAATCCTCCTCACTGTGCGTTTATCTCTCAATTTGATGTCACAGCTTGGTTTTGATGCTCTTTCTCCTCAGGGAGCTGCTGGGCAAGGTATTTATGAACCCCTGCTGAGAGTCCCTCCAAATAAACATGTGGAAGTTGCTTTGTCCATATGCAGTAGCTCCTTGCTGACTGCAAGTACCACAGTCAAAAGATTGATTATAGAAATTCAGTCTCCCTACCTGAAAGTAGAAGAGGAGATTTTTACAAACCCCTTGCAGCCAGAAGAAAGCTAACTACTGTACAATGTAGTGAAATGTAATCAGGTTGTGAATAACCTGTAATTCACATACTTTACAAAGGATTTTGAAATAGCTTTCTGGGGTTGAAGCAATTTTGCCCCTATTATTATACTTACAAATAAAATACTTTTTCAAGATTTTTTTTTTTAATTTAAGGAATGGAGTTTCTAAGATTACAGCAGGCTGCAAAAGATTATGCAATTTATGCAATTTATGCAATAATTGAATAATCTCCTTAATACACTCTCTGTTGGGCACTCAGACACATTTGAAAACCACTGCAAAATTTTATACTCCTCTTCAGCCCTGGTGACTCTTTTGTGCCTCACAAGCAGCAGGAATTAAGTATTAAAGTTTAGGCTGGGCACAGAACAGAAAGGTAGGAAGGAATCCCTTATCCTGTATGCTGGGCAGATTTTGAGCTCTTCTTAAATTATTCCACAGTGCCATGGAACCAAAGTGTTATTTTCTTTGGATTTGTCTTTTTTAACAAGCCAATAACTGATGCACCACAATGGGATTGCTTGAGGAGCCCTGCTCCTATGACAAAATGCAGCTGACTCTTTTTTTTTAGGGCAGAAATCTGTGTGTGATGGGACAGAAAGCTTGGTCTCAGCCTCTCTCACTCTTCCTTTTCTCAATCATTGTGGGGATTCCATCACTCACCAGCCCTGTTCTCAGCCTTCTGCTTTTTTAATTGATTTTGTGCTTTGTGACCAACTGAACTCAAAGTCACATCTTTCACATGATGAACTTGGGAGGTTTTTGCAGTTAAGTGGTGCTCATCAGTACAAGCCACAACACTGAGGCCATTGTCTGGGCCCAGAGGCGCTGGCTGGGAGGGAACTTAGCACTGGTTATTTCAAAAATATAAATGTGATAAATGAGGTTTTGCTAAACTGAGGATATATGAATAAATAGCTCACTAAAGCAGTGAAAGTAAGAGAAAACTTAAAAAAATTGACAGAATGGGCTGCAAGGAGGAGCTATCTGAAGGTTTTTTTGCAGGTCAACTCTGGAAGTACCCATGAATTATATTGGTCTGTTACTTGTTAGTTATTACTCAAGTAATATAAACATATAGCAGCAAAATGTATATTCCTTGTTTTAAAAATGTATTCCTTATTTTAAAATGTATTCATTTTTTTAAACATGTGCTGCTATTTAGCACTGAATGTTTTATTTATTTAGCAGTGAGGTATTAGTGTGAGTCTAAATGAGTGGTCATTTTTTTTGGTGAAGTGCTAGATTCCTTTTTTCATGAATGTACATTTCAAAAGGCGATAAAATTTTGTTCTTTGATTAGAAATCTTGATTTTTATTTAAGTAAAGAAAATTCAAACATGAATGCTGAAGAATCAACCTGGAATTTGTATCCTTTCTTCTATCTGAATATTTCTTTTTTTTTTTTTCCTTCCTGGTTAAAGTGAAAATTCAAAGCAAATTGTTGTGAATCTCATCTATTTGTGGGGCATAAGATCCCTGTATTGAAATCCTTAGCAGAATAGAGTGTTACATAATAGAATCATAGAATTTTTTAGTTTGGAAAAGGACTTTAAGATCATCAAGTCCAAGCTTTAATTGTGGAGAAACCCTGCAAGCTTCTCCCATCGATTTAAAAAAAATGTTATTTTCCATTTAAGTGAAATAATTGGCCATCCCTTCATCTTCAGAGAGGTTGCTCAGAAGAATAGAGGGGCTCAGTGGCAGACCAGCTTCACAGCCAATTTTGTCTGATTCTGTGGTGATCACAAACTAATGAGGTGACCTTGGGAGCTGTATTGACTCTTCTTGCCACTCAGAACAGCACCACTGAGCGGTGTGTGTTAGTAGCTGGAAAATGTAAATACTCTGAGCACATTTATAATTTAATAATACTCAGACAAGCCCTGAGATGTGCATAGTTGGAGTTCAGCTCCATGATAGGCAGGGATTATGGGAAGAGACTAGCAGCTGCTATGAGGTGAGAATGATTTGGGGTAAGTAATACTGTGAATTTGCATGGTTGTGCTTTAATTTGCTGTAGTAAAACAACTTTGAATTGCATATAGACTTTAGAAGGGAATTCAAAAGGTGCGATTAAAAGGTGTTTGGATTTGTTTGGTTTTTTTCCCTTTTTAGTACACTATTTTCTTCTGCATATATTCAGTTCTGCTGTGTTTTTTGTCATATAAAAAAATATCCAGTTGTCTGATCACTTTTTGTTTGACAACCTGCTGGGTCTTTTAGCACAACAATCCAGCCTTGAAAGCTGTTAAAATTCAATGGAATGCCTTTACCTTGGGCCACTCAGAGGGATCAACCAAAATTCTGCAACTTTTGGCTGCCAGAATTACTTTTGAAAGTTCCCCTCTGCAGCTCCCGTTTTGTGGAGCAACAGTGACAACCAGCGGCCACTCATCTGAAGTTGGCTGAGTTATTCCTTGTGGCTGCAGATATTCCTGCAGATAACCAACCACTCACATCTATTATTGTCCAGCATTAATGATTTTATGATTCAAAACTAAAGGGCAGAGCTAATCTATTTCCTTTTACTTTTCCTAACTCTAGGGATGAGTTTAAAGGAGTGTTCCTGTCCTTGAGAGTAGATGTGTTCTCGCAATTCTGTGCATTTCATTACTGAAATGTAATGGAAAAATGGTTTTAAACCTTGCCCCATGCAGATCAAAAAGGTCCCTGCTGACCTATGTTGTCCATATTTCAGTAGTGTATCTACATATTTATGGCTATCAAAGGTTTCCTTGCCTTGCTGGTGGTGTACAACACAGATGAAATCAAATTAACTGTGCAGAGAAAATCGTGGTTTGATCCTCCTGAAGAGAAAGGGAAAAGGTTTGAGGATAAAGGTCACCCTTTGCAGATTGGCAGTTAATACACATAGTATTAACTTGAATATAAATAATACACATAGCCCTTGAATAGAAAGAATTTGAAAATTACTTGTGTTGTCTGCATCTTGGTTTATGATTTCTTCCTTAAAACTAAAAATTTTTTCTGAGAGAGTTACTCCTGGTGGTGATGCTGTAGAAGACCCGGTAAAAACAATATTTTCACTGCTTTTAATGAAGACATTTGTTTCACTTAAGCTCTGAAGTTTGAGCTAGCTGTACCTTGGGATCAGTGGGGATATTTTTGTGGAGAGGTGCCCTTACACTTGAGGAAGACACTGGGTGTCAGTCCAAAGGAGTTTAGGTTTATGTTGTTTAAAGGTTTATATTGTTTAAATTTGTTCCATGCATTACATTTCACTGCCTAACATGATGCAAATGGTTTGCATGGACTGGAAATAACCCTCTAAGTGTGCTATGGTATTTCTTGTCCTTGGCAAAGATTTTTTCCCCCTCTATACTAAAATGAAAAAAAAAATGTGGCACGGGGAGTGAAAGTAAAAAAAGGAAAAAAATAAAAAGTATCTCCAAATGCTCATTTCCTCCTCTCTGGCACAGTTTTATGAGTGCTTATGGCAAATTTGCTTCTGTAATCATAACTTGAACCCATCTGGGGATGAGATTGGCTGCTAGCTTAGTATTTCCACTTAACATATTCATGATTAGCATGCACAGAAGGAGTAGAATTAGGATGAATGTTTTTGGAACAGTACAGATAAATCCTCATAAATGTAGTACAACAGCTCTGGAAATGCACAGTACTGAAATGTAATGAAGCTGAACTCTGTAGAGAGTTTGGTATTCTCAGTACCATGCCTCTCCTAATGAACTCATTTAGATTAGAAAATGGATTTAATATTTTATTGGAATTAACCTGAGCCAGTAAAGAGGATTACAAATTCTTTCCATAAATATGGTGATATTACAGGGTGAGGTAGCATGTTACATGAATATTAAGCATTTTATGAGCATTGTCATGAAGCCAGAAAGAGTATAAGGTAATTAGGTTTTAATATAGTGATACTGTTCTTATAGTAATTAAATTTGAAAAGTGATAAAAGTATATTTGAAAATTATTTAAATCCATTTTTTTTGCATTTTAATACCTTTAAAAATGCTTAATATTATGTTTCCCCCAAATAACCACATTCAACAGTTTGGTTTTAACATAGAAAACTAAAAATACCACAAGTCCTTAAGATTTGGGAAGACACATTCCAAGAAGTGACAAGTTTATTCCATTTTCTCTAGAACAGTATCTGATGGTGGGAGAACATATACAGAAATGAGCAAAGAATTTTTGCAAAAATGCATTACCTTGCTTTGTTTTTCAAAGCCTTGCAAGGTTTAGTTCCAGTGTTTTTTCTGTTTCTTAGACGGTCTTTTAGAGTCACAAACTTGCTCTTAATTGCAGTCTGTGTTCTCCTACTTTTGAAAGGTTATTTACTGAAAAAAGGACTAGGTGACTCTCATCTTAATTGTCTTTATAGATGTCACATAAAAATAAAAAAAAAAAAACAAAAAAACCCCAAGAAATGAAAAAAGAGTATTGCAAAAGCTTGGTAAATTCTTTGTGCATTATTCTAAATAAATTATAGGTTTAAAAAAGGAATTTAGGATCTGAAAATGCCTTTTAATATAGACTGTCTGTAAAAATATTCTCCTGCCTATCTGAACAATTACTAATTTTATCAGATTAAATTTAGTGTATGTTGTGCTGGACAACAGCTCTGATCCTGAGGGAAGCACTGGACAAATACAGGCAAAGTTGGACAACTCAGAATGGATCCAATTGGGTGTTTTACTTCTTGAGAGAATTTCTCTCTCTGCCCCCCATTATCAAAGCTTTTCACTGAAAATGCCTGAATGCACAGAATTAATTTCTAAGGGCACTGAGATTGTTTCCTTTGTGGAAATATTCCAGCAATGAGTAACACTTGCTGCCTGTTTGGGTTATGAGAAACATCAACAACATAAAACTCATCACAGCTGGTCATCAGAATATTGTTTGTGCTGAAACAAAATGGTCTTAAATCTAAAGTGTGTGTGGGGAAGAGAACAATCCCAACAAGCAGCAGCTTTCTGTGGATGGACATTGAGTATCTGGGGGAGCTAATCGAGAAAAGATACCATGCCATGACTATGGTAACTAGAATGAAATTAAGTAAAAGTTAAATAGGTGTATTCAATGTGACTATTTTTTCTTTTTCAGTTACTCTCAAAATGTGCATGATACAGCAGCACAGAATCTGGTACCACACTACCCATACTTTTGCCAGGCCAAGGTTTTAAATGGTTCAGAATTCTGAGGGATATTCCAATGATTCAGAATTTTGTTGCATTTCAGTGTGAACAGAGCAACAGAAAAAAATTCAGAATAGAACTAAATAAAAATAAAGATAGCTACGAAATGTCACAGGTTTAGACTGATCTGTTGAGTCTGAAAAGATGTTTCCAAAATATTTCCTTCTCTTGGGGAAGACAATGGAAACTGTATTATTCTCTGTTGCTCTGGGTCTTGTCATACCTAAGAAATTTTTACTACCATTACACTTTTGCATCACAGAGTTATGATACAGTTTTTTGAAGAAAATGGAGTTATGAGTAAAAAAGTTGTGTGTGATGGGAGGAAAATATATTTTGATGTTTTGATGAGTAATTTCAAAAGTCTTTGCATGTTTGTACTGATCAGAGCCTTAATAAACTCAGGACATTTACATTTTTTGTAGTATCACATGTATCAAGGAAATCTGGGAGCAGTTGGGTGTTGTGAATACTTTCTCTGAAGGCCAGCTCTCAACAGATCTTAATTTGCAAAATGTTGAACTTTTAAAAACTTTACTTGGTGCATAACAGGGAGATGATAAATTCTGTCTCAGATTTCCACCAGTTTTGAACAAATGGGTTCAAATTCATGGACGGGTGAGTCAATGTTATTAATCCTAGAAAAACAAAACAACAAAAAAGGGAAAATATGGAAACAAAAAGGTGAGAAGACCCCATTTTTCTTTAACTAGTTGCTTTGGGTTTTGTCTACATTCTGGTGGTGTTAGTGGTTGCCATTACTCTCATTATTTTGGTTCCCTGGATCTGGAGTTATTTACGTGCATCGCTCATTTTGTCATTCCTGCCCTATTCATGAAGAGAAGTTACAGAATCACTTATCTACATTATGTCAGTCTGCTTGAGCAGCAGTTAACTGTGTATTGCATTATTCTGGGTGCTCCCAGCCTCAGCACATCTTCAGGGATTCTGCCTTTGTCCCCTGAGTCACCATCATGATCTCTTGTTCTTCTCCACCTGCACGCTGGGGGTAGTGAAAAGGAAAGGAGAATGGAGCAAGAGGGATGGGAACTGATAAAAAACCTACTTGGTACCTCCCCCTCTTCTCTCCTCAGCCTTGTTTAAATAATTTCATTTAAGTCCTGAGCCAGTTCTGGTAGTAAATTTTCCCTGAAGAGGTGGGAAAGCAGCAACAACAGCCTGTCTGAGGAGAATTGCCTCAAGGCAGGACTGGAATTCCCCAGAAGGTTAAAATGCTGCGTATCATTGTACGAGTGGCCTCTCTTCTCAGTGGAAGAAAATCTCAAGAGGTGGCGCTTGTTTTTATTGAATTTTGATCTTCCTTTGCTCACAGTACAGTCCTGTGTGAAGTTACTGCTCTTGAGCAATAAGCAAGAGGGCTGCAATGACAAATGGTGAATTTTAGTAGCAATGTCTTCATAACACAACATTGAGTTGTAATTGTCCTTTTGTTATAAATACATTTTCTTCCTTGGGCTCTTATCTCTGTTCGCACTCAATTTTTTTTCATTTTCATAATTAATTAAAATGGCAATGTACTATAACCAGTGATTGAATTATATGATATTGCTTGCCTAAGGCTATTAAAATTAATCAAAATAAGGAGTGAAAGTTTTGCTATTTTTAATACAGCTGATTTGATTCCTGGGTTTTTGATCAAATTAAATGAAGGATCAAATTAACCAGTGATTAAATTGAGTAAAAGGCACTTTGTATGCCTGAAATATGTTTTAATTTAATTAATTTCAAGACACAAAATATTAACTGGTGTTTTAAAAATTCATTTGTATTTTACTGTTTAATTTTCTAGAAACCATTTCCTTTTCAAGTTTAGAATCTTTTACAAGAGAAAAAACACACTTTAAAAATTATTTCCTTCTTATTCCTTCAATATTTTCCCCCAATATTTTGTGGAGAATCTTTTGCTACCATTAACTGGTATTGGGGAGCTTGTGAACTCAACCTATGAAGACCTGATGTGCCAAAGGCTGGTTTAGCAGAAATCTGGGACTCCCCAGAATAGAACCCGCCAACCTGAGAAGATGATTTTTACCACAAAAAACCTCAAGCTGCTAACATTTAGCCCACACTTTTGCAAAATTGTTACCATATTTTCATATTGAATTGAATTTTGTTTTCTGTTAGAATCTAGTTCGTATCTTTGTTTAATGGGCTGATGCAACCACTTAGTGTAACCTGGTTTTATTGAAAAGATGTTGAAAAAAAAGAGATTTCTGTTATGGTGCAGAAGTCATCTGCATGGGAACAAAATCATCTACTTTTATTTTTTTCATGTTAAAAGAAAAACTTGGAACTGGACTCATGTCACTGTTGTGGTGTTGTGAAGATCCCCAAGATGAGGTGAGAGATGAGAATTTGACTCCAAGCTCTCAGAAGGCTGATTTGTTATTTTAAGATATGATATTATATTATATTAAAAGAAATTATATACTAAACCTATACTAAAGAATAGAGAAATGATACAGACAGAAGACTAGAAAGGGATGATAATAAAAACCTGGGACAGACTCAGAGAGTCAGACACAGCTGGCTGTGATTGGTCATTAAGAAAACACAATTCACATGGAACCAATGAAAGACTCACCTACCACCTTCCAAAGCAGCAAAACACAAGGAGAAGCAATCGGATAATTATTATTTAAATTTTTCTCACAGGCTTCTCAACTTCCCAGGAGAAGAAATCCTGGTGAGAGCATTTTTCAGAAAATGTCGCAGTGACAAGTCACCTACAGGGAGTTTGCACAAAGTGATGGAAAGTGGCTGACCTGCTTGGGGTGCAACTGCAAGAAGCTGAGACTGGAGGTAATTTTCTTAAAAGTGGATTTTACTTAGCATTTAACTTAAAGTTGGATTTTACTTAACATCTGAGTTTATCAGACTCAGAAAATAGCATGGCAAAAGGCAAGGTGAAGGTCAGGGTCAAATTTTGTGAATTGTGGCATTAGGCAAGCACTGCTCTGTCTTGAAATGCTTCTCTTCCACTTTTTATCATTAACAGAAGTGAAATAAAGCTATGAGTGTGTAAAAATACCTGATACTGATTAAAAATGTTGTGTATCAAGGCTGAGTGTATTTGTGCATTTGAGGCACTTGGAAATTTCAAGCAGAATGTATTAGTTTGGAGTATAATCTCATTATTCCTCAAGTCCTGGAAAAGACATACTTAAAGGATTTGATCTATTAAGTGTGATCAGCATGGTCAGTCTGTTGCAGCTGGTTTTGATTAATGCATTTATTCTCTCAAAAGGAAAAAATTGTTTTACTGGGAGGAGAGAGAAATTGAGAAATGTACACTTAGAGTAGTATGAAAGAACTACCATACTCTAAGAAGTATTTCACAGTAACTTGCAGTGTAATTTTGAAATAAGGTTTACCAGGAGGAAAACAACTGGCACAAGGTGGATCCTGAACTACTCTGTGCTTGGAAGTGATTGTTACTCACTGGGAATCGAAGCTGGGAGATAAAATTTTGGTGTTGGCAGGTTGATAGTCCTGGTGATAACCTTAGGAGAAGTGTGTAAGACAGGAAAAGGCACAAGCTGCTGGGCATTTAGGAGATAAAGGGCTGATAAGCCAAAGAGAGGAGAAGCAATGGACAGCCTTACAAAAATCAGGATTTTTGCCTGATCAGGAGAAGGTCAGGTCAGATTTCTCCTGCTGGCTTGTGCTGCATGTTCTGTGCAGGACTCACCCTTTAGGATGAGCCCACTTTGGGCCTCATGTTAATGTGGGAGTTTGATATTTTTGGGATGCACAGTGCCCTCAAAGAGGAGAAGGTGTCTGATTTTGACAACTGGGTCTGCAGGCACCTGCAGCTCTTCAGAGTAAGTTACTACACAGAAAAACATCATCTCTCAGTACCCTACATGCAGGATGCCTTATAGAATCTAAATTGATTTCCTGTCACATATTTTATGTTTGATAATGAATGTTTAATTCAGTGGGAAAAAGATTTTGAATTTCCTTTCCTGGCTTTGCTATCAATTTGGATTTAGAGTTTGGACCTGCGTTTTCAGTAGCTTTTTCCTGCTCGCTGACCTGAAAAAAATGAATGTTACTCTAATTACTTTATGTGTTACTTGCATGACTAATGCATTTTAAGATACTTGGATAAACAATGTCATGGAGCAAAGTGGTTTTATGGTCTTTGCCTTGTGCATTTTAAAACTGCAACTAAAATATTTGGGGAATTGTTTTATGAGTCAAATTGTTTTATGGTGTTATTGGAATATTTTGAGAAAAACTTGGAACTGCAGGAAGAATTCCATGCAAAAGTCAGCTATATAACTATATTTCTGTTGCATCTTTGACAGATATTTTATTTTCTGTACCAGTTTTAACCTTGAATAGCAGTGGTGTGGCATCTGTGAGTTCTTGAACGCTGTTTATTATTTTCTCAAATGTTAGACTGTAGAAGTAGTTCTGATTTATAGAAGTAGTTCTTCAATCAGTAACATGTTTTTCTTTGAACTTATTCCTTCCTTCTTCCTACTTCTCACTTAATTTTAAGAACTTCAGTTGTCTGAAAAGATGAAAACTGTAAACCAACCCTTTTTAAAATTCCATTACCTTCCTGTGATTCTCTCTCTTTTTTCTCTGATGGATATAATCGAAATTCTTGTGCTTCCTCTTTGGTGCTATGTACTTTACATGACATCTAGAGGCCAAAATTGATGTGAGCTGTAATTAATCTTTCTGTAAGGCTTTACAGACCCATTGGTAAACCAGGGATAGGAATCATACTGTCTGTATACTGAAAGTTGTTGGACATCCCTGAACAAATCTGCATTCAGAAACTCTATTTCATGCTGTCATTGTCCAGCAGGTGTAAAAGATCTGTTGAGGGGGGGAAAAAAGAGAAAAAAAGTGTGTAAAATGAAGACTGCGTTTGTTTTAAATGCAGTCCCCTGTGAAATTAGCTCACATGCAAGTTGTACCACAATCTAATTAGGGCATCTGACATTTCCTGTGACAACCAGAAGCCTTTAGGTAATCAATAATGTAAAGTGGCTGATTAAGTACACCTTCATTTCCATCTGTGTTCTCAAGTTAATATGCAAATTCACCTTGCCTGTTTCATCTCAAATACCTATCTCCTGATTCCTTGCTTTAGCTATATCTACTTCATCCATCAAAAGCTCAAAAGACCAAATTTTGCTGTACAAACCATAATAAGTTGTACTGTTGTAGCTTTATATGCATTTTGTGAACTGTTTCAAAATCTCTCATTCAAGAAGCTTGAGTGTAATGAAGTTATTGTTATGTATTTGCAAGCATATTACTAAACAGAGCAAGCAGAAAATCACTCATTTTTTTGGAGATTGAGTTTGCATAGCTTAAATTTGAATCACAAATTTTAAATTTTTTTTTCTGCTTTTTATCAGGGAAGGGTGAAGATTCATTTTGTGAGGATGTGTTCAGGAAAAATATTTCTTTCTGTTGAAGAGAAACCTATTTTTCTGTGAATGTTTGTGCTTTTTAGACCTGGTTTATCACTTTAGGCTGTGTATTTTAACTTCTCTTTTTCACCCTCAGGTTTACTATTCTCTGTAGCCTGGTTACAAACATGTCTCTCACAATGCAGCCCATTGATTAGCAATTAGCTGAGCTTGTTTCAAGTCATAAACACTTTAGACCTTGAACTGATGCTTACACTGAACCTTCCTAACTAGTTTATGCTCCCTGCTACAGCCTTGGAATTCAGTTTGGATTGCCAACACCCAGCTGCAGTGAATAAGAGGTCATTATCAACAATAGTAATTAGCTTCTGTGTGATGCTTTGCCTAAAAGAAAAATAAATTAGATTGCTTTAGAGTTCTTTAAAATTAGATCACAGTGGGGTTTTCATTTAACACTTTTACTCAGTCCCCTAAACTCCAGTTCAGAAGGGTTGCTCTGGGGTGGTTGGGACAGTGTGGTTCCTTCACCAAGGCAGGCAGGGTGTCCTGGAGGTGGCAGGATGGCAAGGACAGGAGCTGGAGAAACTAGAAGCACAATTTAAGCAATTTCTGTTGTGTTTGTCTGCAGTAAATAACCCTAATTGGCTTCAGTTTCCCATTTCTTCAAAGGACTATTTTAGCTAAAAAATTCAAATGTCACGGTGGTTTTTGCATTCTCATGAAGGATAATCATTATCTGGGATTGTTCTTATGTTATAACTTGAAATTATATTAATTCGGTTCATTATCACTCCCCTTTTTAATGGCAAAAAACTATAAATAATTTTAACATTTTAATGTCTAGACACAACACAGCACAGTACTAGAACTCAGTAGAAAGTACTTGAGGAAATAATAGGCGTAAATTTTGGTGGGTGTCACATTCCCCCCCTAGGTCACACAAATATCTTTGTGTGCTGGGTTTGGGTGTCAGGGGGCTACAGGGGTGGCTGCTGTAAGAAGCTGCCAGAAGCTTCTTCCATGCCCAACAGAGCCAGGATGGACATGCAGGTGGCCAAGCAGGAATGACAGTCATGGCCTTGTGATAACAGGTTAAATAGGAGAAAAAAATTTATTGTGCAGATGTAATTGTGGCCAGAGAAGAGCAGGGGGGAGGACATGTGAGAGGAACAGCCCTGCAGACACCAAGGTCAGTGCAGAATGAGGGGCAGGAGATGCTCCAGGCACCAGAGCTGAGATCCCCCTGCAGCCCCTGGTGACACCAAGGAGAGGCAGCTGTGCCCCTGCAGCTCATGGGGATGCAGAGATGCACCCACAGCCCATGGAGGAGCCCACCCTGACGCAGGGGGACGTCTGAGATGAGGCTGTGAGCCTGTGGGAGGCCTGTGGTGGAGCAAGGACCTGCAGAGCCACGGAGAGAGGAGCCCACGCTGGAGCAGGTGGGACCTGTGACCCTGCAGGGAACACGGGCTATGCCTGAAGGAATGACCCCTTGGAAGGGTTGCAGCAGGCTGGGGAGGGTGTTGTGCATGGGATGGACTCACACTGGAGAAGTTCATGGAGAACTGTCCCCATGGAAGGGACCCCAGGGTGCATTAGGAGAACAAATCCTGTCATTAAGCAGAAGTGGAAGCCATGGGTGATGACCTGAGCATAACCCCAATTCCCAGTATCCCTGCGCCACTGAGGGTGGAGATGGGGCTGGGAAAGGAGGGAGGAGTGGGAGGAAGGTGTTTTTAAGGTCTTGCTTTACTTCTCGTCATCCTGCTCTGATTTTGTCAGTAATGAATTCAGTTAATATCTGTGAGTTGAGCCTGCTTTGTTCATGATGGTATTTGGTAGATGCTCTCTCTCTCTGTCCTTATCTCAAATCATGAACCCTTTGTTAAATTTTCTCTCCTCTGTCCAGCTGTGGAGGGGAGTGATGGAGAGACTTTGGTAGGTGCCTGGCATCCAGTAATTGTCAACCTGCCACACTTTGAAATTAGTAAATTTTGTCTTCTATACTTCAAACAAAAATAGTTTACTCTGAAAAAAAAACCAACCAAAAAACCCCACCCTAAAATATATAATAGCACATATTATAGAACATAAAATAAGCACATATTCCTGACAAGTTTCCCTACAGATTCTTGTCCTATAAACTAAAACCAAAATCTGACCAACTAAAAAACCACCTTAAATTTTCCACATCTTATAGTGCAAATCAAATCACAGTTTTTCCTTCAGTGTATTCAAATATTTTAAGTAAACTGATGGAATAAGAAAATACAAAGGTGACTTAAGATAAAACAAGAAAGGATATTGGAGGCTTTATTGGAAATGCCAGAATACGTTTATTCATAGAATTCTCAGAAATAATATTTATAAGCCTGTGTTCTATGCACATAAATAAAACTTCAGGAATGCAAAAGCAGTTTTGCATTCCTGAAGTTTTAACATATATTATGATTTAAGACAATTTGCATCTCCCAGTTATCCAGTTTTTTTAAATGTTCTACAATGAATTTTTTTGTTGACGTCTTCAAATTTCCTCAAAATATTCCTATTTTTTCATAGTAGCATAGTAGCTAACATTGTTTTATGGGACACTTAGATTTTTTTTAAGTTTATATCAATTATTTTGGGGGACTTATCACATCCTTGTGATGCTTTTGTGCTTAAAGAACTCCTTCCTATCCTAAATAGTATAGGGAGAATGTTTGCCTATGATTTTACTCTTTTTAAAGTATTTCAGAACTTAAATACTAGTAATGCACAGGAAAAATAAGATATTTCTGTATCACTATAAGATATTCTGAATTGTCATTTATTTCCACTTTAAGAGCAGATTCACCAACAGGCTAAAGGAAGTAGAGCATGCCAGCCAGCTGAGCTGGGTTTTATTACTGTTTTGCCTCTAAATAGTCAAAGAATGCTGATGATGCACAAGACCCTAATTTTGAGATATTTCTGATATCAGCATACTGTATCAGGGCAAAAGGGAGAGCTCAATATGCAAGTCACAATTTCTACAAGCTTTATGGATGTGCATTATTACATTTTTTTTTCTTTTTGGTGCTGCTTCTCCAGCAGAGGGAATGGTGTGAAAGGCCGCATTTTCAGGATGTGGCCAAGTAATTTCTAAATTCCATGAGAATGGAGCTGAGTACTCCCCACATCCCATTACTAATGCTTTTATTCAGTCTTCCTCAGACTCTGGATACATTACAATACACCAGAAATTCTGCATACAAATTTGTTTGACGCATTAGCTCTGATGTCACAATTACCTACCAGTATTTAGTCTTGCTATAGTTAATTTAAAAAAACTGTATAATAAGAGATACTAAACTTCACTTTTGAGCAGAGGGTTATCTACAGGAATTCCACCAATAAACTTCAAGAACCCTTAATATTTTCTTTTTAGAGGTCATTGACTGGAAAAAGACCAACATGCGCTAAATGGACCAACACTTTTCTTACGGGAGTGAAATTTTAATTGACTTTAACTCAGATTAATTAACTACCTTGTAATCTCAGAGAAACATGAGTTATTCTCACAGGCTGAGCAGCAATTTCAGGGATAATGCATTACATTCATGCCTTGCAGCAAAAGTCTTGGCAAGGTGGCATTTGGTCAGTACAAGAAATGCAACAAATGAGATTCTCCCTGAGATTTCTCCAGGCTGAGCTGTCCCAAACTCAGATTTTCCTCATAGAGAGATGCTTCAATCCCTTCCTTTTTTTTTTTTTTTTTTTTTTTTTTTTTTTTTTTTTTGTGGCCCTCCCCTGGATTTTCTCCAGTTTTTCCATTTCTCTCCTGTGCTGGTGAGCCCAGCCATGGACGCAGCACTCCAGGTGTGACCTCACTATGCTGAATAGAGGGCCAGCATCTCCTGGCATGTTTGCAAACAGCACAGAGCTTTGAGAAATTCACTCTGGTTTATCTGTTTTCAGCCACATAAAATATCCTGCCTGGCCTCCAGCTCCCAGCTAGAGGACAGCAGGTCTCACTTGGATTATAAGTCACGTCTGGCAGCCTTGTAAGGCTGTTTGGATACCTGCATGGTAATGAATATTTGTTTAAGCAGCTGAATCTTATCCTCACTGTTTGGTTTAATGTTTTTGGTTGGGTTTTTTTTTCCATTTTATCCTTAATTTTTTAAACTTGTTTCAGAAAAAATTATATTTTTTATCACTATTTGCTCTTGAAAGCTGCTAATTTTTTTTTTTTTGTAATCTTTCATGCATTGGGTATTTTGTCTGCTTATTCAGCCCAGGTTTTGTTTTTTTTTTTTAATTCCAAAAGAGGGTCATCTTACTTTCTATTTCTTGTGCTTTAGGACATCATCTCTCTTCAAAATATCAAGTATTCTGAATAGCAGTTAACCAGAGAAAAATAACCTGATACTGATGCAATAAGGTAGCAATCCAGATATATCAGAAGTCATTAATTTGCTGCAAATAAATTGTTATCTCCTCTTCTTTACTACATTTACTACAAACATTCTTGACTACATTTTACTGCTGCAGCACTGAATCCAGCATTGGCTATGAGCACGTAGCCCTTACTGCTGGACCTTTGGGTGCATCTTTCCTTCCAAAGAGCATTATCTCTCTGTAGCATGAAGATCTGTGGTCCACCAGGCATCCTTAGTGATATTTAAGTGATTGTAGAGTGAAACACAATTTTAGGTTTATACAAACAGCTGTACAGAATCCTGTGGTGTGTGCCTGCATGTGCCATCCCACAATTACAGCAAATACTAACTCACTGCTAGGGCTGCAATATTTTTTTACTGTTTTGAGGCAGCAGACTACAAGCAGTTTGAATGCAAGCAATGAGCTACCAGTATGATCTTGGCCATTTCTGCTTTAAATGTATTTTTAGTGAATAGGCCTTTAAGAAATCAATGAAAGCTCTGAAATGGCCATTTTTCAAATGGCTAATCTCTTCTTCAGCTTTTCCATTGTATCAGATATCGGGATCATTTCAGGCTGAAACACAAACTACTTTTCTCTCTCAGAAAAGCCCTTTATTTCTTTTTTTTTATCTCAAGTTTCAGCTTCAGCTAATGGATTTGGGCAGCCCTTGGAATTTACATACCCAATACCTTCCAGATGACTTTGAGTTCCTTACAAAGACATGGAAAAGGAATTTAGACCTAAAGATGTTAATTTTTAGCACCTATATCTTGTAGCTTTCACATACACAGATCATCAACCTAAATATCGATTTATTTATGGCATCTGAGTCACCATTGAGGATAATTTATTTGTAGGTTTTATGTAATAGAAATTGAAGGCATAGTCCTTCAGAACAACAATATTAGGAAAAGAAAAGAAAAAAAAATCTCGAGAGTCAGGGTTTTGGGGTTTCTTCTAAATTTTTAAATATTAAATATTATTCAGAGTCAGAACATTGTTTAGACATTTAAAGTGAACCCCTGGAAACTGTGTCACCTCTATCTTTTTAACTGCAAATTCTGGATTCTTGTTACATCTTTTGATGTGGTTCTTGGAATCTATCATTCTCTCACATGTTGATCATATCCTAGAAATGTGGCATTACACTAATAACTAACTAATAACTAATAATTAATTTACTAATATCCTGGTGCTGTAATGAGCTGGGGATGAAGGAATTTTGTGCTTTTTTGGTGTCCCCATGGAATTTTTGAATAGATTTTAGTTCTCCTAGAGTACAGATGGAGGGATCCACCTCTATAGGTTTAAGATCTGCAGAGATCAGTGAGGTGATGTACATCAGAGCTATAAATTCACCTATTACTTTATTTTCATAGCAGCAGTAATAAAAGGTCATGCCATAATTATTTTAAGAAACAATCCTTGAGTTGCCAGATTCCATGCATGGTATTGTGTATTTAAATTAAAATAATGATCAGAAAACTCTGCTTGAAAAATAGCATTATAAAAATGTAGAGTGTGTTGTATCTTCAGTTAATATATTTCACATATTTCTTCTGTCTTGTTTTCATTAATCAGAGTAAAATCTTTCAAAAATTAATCAATTTATGAAGTCAGTCCAGAAGTACGTACTTGTACATTTCCTTCTTGTATTATTTTAAACAGGGATTTTTAAAAAAGAATAATTGACAAGGTTAATGACATGAGGGGAATATTTTTTGGGTGGTAATTGATTGGATTTTTAAATATTTCTGCTATCAATTATCATATTTTCACCAGTTCCTGCAAGATTTTCTGGTATGCTTTAATCTAGTTTTCTGGGTGTGTTTCAAAAATTAGGAGACCACTCATTAGATTTGATCCTTAAATATTCCAAACAGCAAATTTTTCTTTTGGGATGGCTGATAAACTGGATTTTGTGATAGAAATGAGAATTCATCATCAATGCATCTATTACCAATTCATCAGTGAAATTTGGGTGAGCTTTTGTTACACAGCCAAAGTTACTGAAGTGCAGCTTGCTGTGCATGTTTGTGTAACACTAAAACCAAACTCAATTTTTGGGGCTTTTGTCCATGAGAAGAGCAGTAAAAACAAGGCCATATGGGCTTTCCTAAATGAAGACATTTATTGTATTTTATGTTATGTAATATCCAGTCTAGTAGGTGATGGTGTAAGGAGGGACAGCGTTGAAGAGTCAGCACCCAGTGTTTTGATCTCTCAGTGTGAACACAATTCTTGGTGCCAAAACCAGATTGCTGTGCCAAGGATAGCAAGTTTGTAATACCCTGAATACAATAAATATAGGGTTGATTAGGGGTGATGAAACCTGGTGATCTGTGGAACCTAAAAGGAGATATAAGTGTTTGATACATAGATGCATTTTCATACACAATACATCATTGTCAGTACATTTTAAAGGGGAATCACACACTATGAATTTATTCACATGGGCTTCCTACTCAGAAATGTACTTCCAGGCAATGCATCTTTCATGGTGAAAAATAACTATAACAGCAAACTTATCTCATTATTAGATCTTCCATGGATATTTTGGTCCTCTGCACTGTAAAAAAAAAAAGACAATGAAATTTCTTTGAAGAGCCTAGAAAGGACCAACAGTGTGACAGAAATAAAAGAAGTTCTTCAGATGAAAGTGAAGCATTACAATGCCTTTTTTTCCTTCCACAGAGCTGGCCACATGCAAATATTGAATCAGAGGCTGAGCCAATTGAAGGCACAAAGCCCTTGCATTTTGTGAAGAGCTCCAAACTGGGAAGTTGAAATAAGACATGTCAAACTAATATTTAAATGTATAAACAAACAGATGTAACAGCCAGAATAAGTAAATAATTTACCTGGAAACTGCAGAGACAAGACATATTCATGACAATATCCTTGTCTGTTTTTATTGTAAAAGTCAAAATGCATGTTTATTTATTTTAACATCTTTGCACAAAAAAGAGGAAAGGAGGAAGCCTGACTTCGATCTGGTAAGTACTGAACCAAAGTGATGTTTTGTATTTAGACTTATTTTGTTGATATTATTATTGATTTTAAAAGTAATATTGCTGTTAATATGGATAATAAATAATAATGGATAATTAGCAGCAGGTGAGCTGGGAGTGGTTTTAGAAATCCCAGGTTTTGGGCCCTGACAGATTATGCTGAGATTCAGCTGCAGGAAGGATAGGGAATTTCCAGCTGTGCCATCCAGACAGACATCAGAATTTTGTTTTATGAGCCAACTCTATGGTTTCATGGAAAAAAAGGCTAGAAATTATTTAAAATATGTGCAAAAGAGTTGAGATGGTAGCTCAATTTATTTGAAGAAGGTACTTTATCTACCCCATAAAGTAGATTCTGAGAGCAGCTAATCCCAGACCCTTGTTTATTGCAAAGTAAATTGTATTTCTTAGGCTGTAAGGACTCAAAGATTTGAGGAGAGGCAGATGAGTTTGTCTGGTTATCAGTGTTTGGCAAATAGTGAAGAAAGAAATCCTGTGCAACACAAGTAACAGCAAAAGATTTTTCCAGTTTGGATTCTGGTCACATTATCTTTGTGTTCTTGAAGGACTTTCAAGAGGGTTCATGTTATCTGTGAATTTGGTCTGGAGAAAGTCCAAGCAGCTCCACTGGTGTGCTGTTCAGTAAAAATGCAACCAACAAAGAGATTTTGACTAAGTTTTGTGTTGAAAGGTGCTGTTGGAAGATGTGATGCACAGTTCTTTGTGCAAAATATTTCAGGACAAAGCTTCACATGGCAAAAAACCCTCTGTGTTAGTGTAGTCATAGCCAAATAAAGATATACACAAACTTTTCTTTTGGCAAGAAGAAAAAATCCAACACTCCTGATATCTGGACATGTGGAAAAATAGTGTGGAGAAAAAGTTTAATTTAAATAGGATTGAGGCAGAATTTCAGAATATGATGGAATTGCTTAGACATTATTTCTCATTTATGGACCATAAATACTTTTGGGAAAATACCTTCTGAAAAGTGCCTCTTCTATGCCTAAGCACATTTTTTTTCAAAGGCAAAAGAATGAAAAAATTGAATGTAAGAACACATATGGCTGTTAGGGATAGTTTTGGGCTTGTTAATAATATACCTGAAAATATAAATGGTGTTTGAATCCTCAAGAAAGAAGTTATCTTGTAAGATTCACTGCCTGGGTCGTCTTAGAGTAAGTAATGGAAAATATTTGATTTATAGATGTAGGTGTTAATTTACAAGATATCTTTTTATTATTATTATTATATTAACTGAAGGGATATCAATTATACTTCTAGTGCAGATCATTTGTAAGCATGTTACATCACAACCTTTTACCTCATCTACTACTATACCCAAGCACTTTTTTTATTCCATTTTCAATAGTTCTGTAGCAAATTATCCACAGTATTTTATTTATTTATGCCTTTCCTCAAATAGTCCTTGCTTCAGTATCTTTCATTTTAAAATGAAATAAAAATTTACTGTACCATGTCTGGGAGATGCATGTGTCTAATAATTTCATTAGCTTTTCCCTGATGAATTTTGTAGACTTCACTTCTTCCACTGAGATGGGCTTACATGGATCAATTAAGTGCAGTCATTCCCTAAGTGGAAAATCAAATTAAACGCAAGACAGGAAAAGAGAAGGGTTAAACCAGGGCACTCTGCTGTGAGATTGGAGTGGGTTTGTGAGGAGAGCAGTCATCCTTGGAAGATGTCGCTGTCCAGTTTTGCTTTCCGTGTAATCTGAACCCAAAATATGGACAGCTCTCGATGCTTTAACTCTTGCTGCCATGAACAGAGCTGACTGCACTGTTCACAAAGCCTGGCTTTGTACTGGGCAAACAGCCTGGTTGTGTCTTTCCTCCTCCCAAAAAGGAATACCTGGAGTATTCCCTGGAACCTGGGAAAGGCAGCCTTGTCTTCTGGCAGTGACACAGGAAGGCACTTGGGGCACAAGGAATTTCTGTTTTGTTGTTTTGTCCTCTGTAAATAATGGACCAAACCCGACAGCAGGACCTCTGGCTCAGGGTGCTGCTTTGCACATGGAGTCCTAAAGAAAATTTCAGTGAAATTTTCTTTAAATTCAGTGAAACAAACCAAAACTCTCAATTAGGTATTCACAGAGAAACCAACTGAATATAATTCTACCTGATCTATAGAATAAAATTTTAATTTTTTTTCTTTTAGTGATTTGGAGACATTTCCCAATTAAATAAGTAACTGTTAAATACCTAGGACATGTTCCAATATTATGCCACAGCATATTTGAAAGTCCACATTAATAAATGCCTAAAGAAAAGAGATAAATAAGCTTTACAGTGTTTCCTTATCTTTACTAACCACACCAAGCACTGTGCATTAGAAAAAATGTCAAATCCCCCATAAAAAGTTTTTGACTGCTTCAGAGGATTTTTCTTAGTCTCTCTTTTGTACATAAATTAAGTTTGGAGCTGTGAGTGTGGGTAAAGCCTCAGGGCTTGCTGGACTCCAGCTGAGATGCCTAAGGCTCTGTGTCAAGGCACGGAGGTTCTGAGATATTATCCACTGATTAGAAAGTAATGTTTTAATTTGAGGCTTGGAGTCCAACTGCTCTTTCATTTAGTTTGACATCCTCCTTGTTTGCCTGTCTGGCATCATGCCACAGATTTTGCTGAAGCTTCTCTGTCTTAGTTAAAATAAATCTAGAAAGCCTCATATTGTTTATAAATGCAGGTTTGCCATTAAAGGTGATGCAATTGATGCCATTTTGGATGATGGAATTCAGATATCGTTGGATAGCACTGGAGAAATTGCCACATATTCACAAAAGAAAAGTACAATGTTCTCTCTAGATTTCTCTGCATTACCCATTTTTAGAGCATAAAATGAATAATGCTTTTCTATTAGGAGAAATCAGTGAGTTCTCATTTATGAAAGCAATTCATCTGCAGTGTGGAAACAGAACTGTTTGTTTGCTCATCTGGCTTTTACACCTTTCTAATATCTAATATGATCTAAATGGGAGATTGGGCCTTTTTAAACTTAAATAGACATCCAGAATATTGGAGTTTTATCACAATTTTACTCAAAGTTAGGAGTTATTAGTAGTTTGGAAACAACTTCTGAAAAGCTGCTATTCAAATAGGAGAGAGACACAGACACTGAAGCAGAGCTCCTTCTGAAGGTACTCTATGGTCTCTGAGATTCTTTAGGGATCTGTTCCAAATATCTGGGGTTCTCTATTAGTTTTAAAAATACCCAAAGTAGAATCATGCCACATTGTCATTTTAGTAATAATTTCACGTAAAAATATCCTGTAGTGGTTACACTCTACATGCTGACAGCAGAAAATGTTCTGTGTTGCTGCAGAATATTTTCACTTAGCAGTGAATGGTTACTCAAAATTAAGCAGACAAGAAGACTGAATAATGCATAAGATCTGTGACACAAGCAGAAATATAATTCCTTTTTCCAGGACCACAATCTAATGCTTTATCCATAAGATTATCTTTTGCTGTCAAGATCATTTATCTAAAAATTGAATGGTAGAACTAGAAAAGATAGAAGGGAAATCAAAGGAGCTATGGAATGGTTTCTGTATGAAGAATAATTTTATAGGCAAGGACTCTTGAGAATGAGAGAGCACTGAAGGGAGAATGACATAAGACTGTAAAATCAAGATTGCAAGAAAGGAAATTAAGAAAGTCTCATAAAAAAGGAGGGAGTGGTTGTTAATTGGAACAAAGTAGATGGTTATTCACATGATGGGTAGATAGAGTGAATCACATTTCTGTAGGATGTTGTGGCATTAGACTGGTTCTAAAATGATCAAAAGTATTGATGAGGTAAAAAGCAAGCAAGAACTATTAAATATAACTAATTTAAGCACAAAGGCATTAATAAAGAATAATTATAGATACTTAATATTTATCCTGACTCAGAAAATCCATAAAACATAGCAAACTGGAAGCTGCCAGAGAATCCAGCAGAATTTGTGTACTCTGTCCCTGAGTGCTTCTCCAGCACCCTCAAAAGATGGGCTACTGAGCTAGACATGAATTTGGAACTCACTTTTACTAGAAATGATTGTGTAGGGTGCTGCTGACACATGAAACAAGGCATTAGAATGAGAAAATCAAATGTTTACCTCTCAATGTTTAAAATTAGCAATAATACTTCATGGGTACAAAAACATCATCTGTGCAGATTATTATTCAAATCTCTGTTGTCTAAAAATTATTTAATTTTCAATATTTTAAAGAAAACTATCCATGGAATTATATCAACAGTTCTACTAGGAAGTAATTTTTTATTGCTCCTTCCAGATAAAGGAAAAAACTTTGCTTTGTGGCATTGGTCATGGTTTTTGTTTTACTTCTGCCTGAGAACTTTGTTGGAATGATAAAGCTTTGCTCTTTAAATTACTTAAAGCTTGTGGGCTGGCAGGTTTTGCCTTCCTGTTCTTTCCTGAAGCAGGTTTCAAGGGAACAAAGCTGCACATAAGATGAAGATACACCTTATCAGTGGTCATAAACCAAATGAGATAACATCCTGTAAAAGCCTAACTACATATATGGAATGAAACTGGCCATAAATAAGAGTGATTTTGAGCTGTAATGTTGATATTTATGGTATTATTCCAGCTAGTCCTGCATCCTGCCTTGGAGAATGACCAATGTAGGCTGCCTAGGGACCAGAGCAAGAAAAGAGCAGGGACACAGTGATATGTCCCAGAATGGTCTCCCCGTCTCCCATTTTGCTGCTCAGGGACTGTCTGACCCAGGGATGGCTGTGAGTAAGTGTATCATTAATAATTCATTGTGCTCCTCCACTTTTGGTGAACTTGTTCCCTTTTCCCTTGGTGTTGTGGAGCTTTTTAGCAGCCACCACATTGTTTCCCCTCTTGTCCCTTTCCTCACCGTTCAACCCTTTCAAAAATATGACATCTGTGTTTGATAAAGAGTACAAAAAAAATGAGAACATATACACTAAATACTTCTAATATGACTAAGTGTAATGTTTATGTTGAAAACCAGAATATTTCAGGACAAAAGTGATAAACTTTGTTGTGAAATTTTGCATCCTATCATGACTTTTCTCATGTATCTTCTGAAATTATTCATCTACTAAACAGTGCTTATTTTTACAATAGGCACTTGTTTGTTTTGTTGAAGAGGATCTTGGGTGAAGGCACAATATTGAGGAAATTTGTGCTTGGTAACATTAGATGCCTACCAAGCTCTTAAAATGTTGAAAAGAGAGGAACAATATAAGAACAATTCAGCCAGCCTCCTTCCTCCAATTATGTTTCTCTCCTGCTTCAGAAAAGTTGTTTAGTTTCATCAAGAGGACCAAGACAAATATCTCAAATGAATTGCTGTATATATCACTTTCAAATGTAGTTTGAGACCTTGTCAAGTCCCATCACTAAAATATCATTTAGCCCATCAAAATATTTATTTGATAGAAACAGGACTTTTTCCAGAAAGATTTTAGAGCTTACATATTGCCAGCTAATGTTTTAATCTGAGGTTTAAAAGAACAGGACAAAGCTGAGTGAGAAAGTCTTGGATAAAGCAGCTTCATTACCCAGTAGGTTTAATTTAATGGTTGTGCTTCAAATACCATTTGCAATATTCTGGGACTATGACATTGTGTGTTTGCTCAGAAAATTTGTAATAATACTTCGATGTACTTTTTGTGTCTAAAGGATTTTACATATGCTAACACTGGGTTTTGCTTGTTGGATTATTATTGATTTTTCTTTTGTCCAAATAGATGGCCAAATTCTACTTTACTCATTAAAAAAAAAAAAAATTTGGCAAAGGTCATAATTTTAGGTAATACTGAGCACCAATATTGTCTTTGCACATGCAGTATTATGTCTAAAAATATTAAAATTCTAGTCTTTATATTGTAGAAAAATAAACCATAGTAAATCATTACACACTGTCATTTTGAATGGCAGCCAATACCTGAGTTCCAAACAAGATTTAAAAAATATTTTGAAGCCACAGTGACAGCAAGTGTCTTCTTTCTCCTCCTACATTCCAAAGATGAAGCTTAGAAAGTTGGTTTCTTAGGTAGATGAGAAGGGAGAATATTTCATTTCTAGCCATGATTGACATGAGCATTGCAGATCTCCAAGATTTTATGTAAACCTAAGTATGTATATATATATATGAGACTAAAAGCAGAAGAAAATGAGATACAGCAGGAAAGATATATGTAGTTTTTCACCCCTGATTAGCTTCATTTTTTATTTCTTGAATAAAAAAACCCTGTCTTTAAAAAAGGAATGATTATCTAACTTTTCATAAAGGGTTTTAAACCCAAAAGTTAGAAGGCTTTGCTGCATCTCTCCTGGCAGAGTCCTACATTTTTTCCAGTTTTTAGTTTAGTCTCAAATTTATAAAATAACTATGCAAAAAAAAATTTTCATTTTATTTCCTTCTTATGCTGATTTCAAAAGTTTGTGATTTAAAACAGATAAGCAGTTTGGTCTGGCAAAATTAAGATTTCTAAAATCACATCCTTTCTTGGACTTTCTTGATAAATTTCCATATTTCCATAGTATAAAAGGGAGGAATGTTTACACAAAACCTAATATTTCTCCAGTACCAATGCATGCTAAGATTAATGCTTGGGAATTATTTTTATCTTTTGTCTCTCTGGGTGATCTTTTGTCCCTTTTTTGTCCCTTTTGTCCCTTTGTCTAGGAGACAATCTATTGTGGATGTCACATTAGTAAAGTTATTTGAAATGAGACTGGAGCAGTGGTGCAAAAAACTGAGTTGTTTTTGAGGTAAAAGTAAGAAACAGAGGATGCAGAGGAAAAAGTAAAAAACAGAGGCTGAGGATGCTCCAGCTTGGGACCTGGAGGACATCCTCACCCATTTCTGTGTGGCATGGGAAGTGGATTTCCTGGCAAAAGCAGGGAATTGAAGGGACCTCAGTTCTAAAACTGCTATTGTGTAAAATCTATTTTTCTCCTTCAATTCAAGCTAATTTTCTCTCTTTAAATATTAATTTGTTTGAAAAGTAGAGCTAACTTTAGAAAACAATGGAAAAGAAAGCCATGGGAGGTTTCTGAGTTGATGAACAATAGGGAAACATATTGACTTTCAAATATTTAGATGTTCCTCCTTTTTTTCCAGAGGAAAAAAATATCACCAAAGGCATCAATTAGGATTAGAAGAGATTTCCAGAAACATCTGAAATTAATTTCATTTCAAGTGGTTAGGAGAGAAATGCTCCTTTATGTTGAAACATAGGATAATCTTAGCAGGAGATATGACAAAATTCCCTGTGGGTCTTTTTTTACTTGGGGCTAAAAAGGTGAGAAATGTGCAGTGGAGAAGAGTTCTTCAGTGCCAGGACCCAGACCAAAGGTCTTACAGCCTTGTCATGATTCTACACAATGTTCTTCAGAAAAATTACTTCCCTCTGTTCCTTTTTGTCTCGTCCAAACCGGATGACACCAACCCAGCAGCGTGCTATGCCCTAAACTTTGTGTTCTTGCCACCTACCCAGGTAAGCATATTTTATTTTCTGTTGCCTTCATTTTACTTCCTAGAGGTGCACTCAGGAGACACTGTTAATGCTGATGAGGAGCCTGGTGTCACCCAGCTCATGCTGATAAGGACAGAAGAGAGACAGGCTGTTCTGAGATGTGTTTGAAGATTAAATACATCTCACATCTAGACTGGGAGGTTTTGACTTTGAAACCAGGAGAAGGTGCAGTGACTCAGCGTGAATCAGAGATGAGGCAGTCATAGCTGCCTTCCTGCATTAATGAGCATTAATCTAGGATGCTCTTGCACAAACATTTGCTTATTGCTAATGAAAATTAAGTTTTTCAAAGAATTTTAGTTACAGAAGTAATATTTGGAGCAGGAAGGTTTTAGAGTTATTCACGCTATACGGACATCAACACATCTTTTACTTGTCAAAATCCAACTGGCATCCAAAGTGAAGAACCGATTTAATTTTTTTGGAAAGTTAGAAGTGTAAGAAGTAGAGATTGAAGTAAAATATCCAGTGAAAACCAGCACTGGTGTAATGCTGTTTTATTTTCATCATCTGCCTTATTAAACTCACAAAAAATTTCGTCCCTATGAATCAAAAACTAGAGATAAAGACTCCCAACTTTTTTTGCTATGAGGTAGAAATAATAATTATTTTGTATTGCTGGCTACAGATGATTCAGTGAATACCAAGCTTTGAGGGCAGGGTATCAGATCAAACACTAGCAGTAAAATTAGAATTCTCCTTTACTGACAACCAGCTTACACACTCAGTGCCAGGTGATATCAGAGTGGTAATTCTGCACACCAGATGCTGAATTATGGGGCTGGACCAAGCAGCCATTTCCACTGTGGACTCAACCTAAAGAGCACCAAGATGCAGTCAGGTTTTGTGGATTGGTATGCAATTCCTTGCTATTTCAATAGATAAGCAATTTGAGCAAAAGTTCCTGCTGTTCCCAGTTATCCCTCAGGATTCAAGTTTTCCCTAACAAGAGAAGTTTTTCAACACTTTTCTGCATTGCTCATCATTCCTCAGAGCAAATGAGGCCATACACACCTTGCTTTATACATACATACCTTGTTTTGTATGGTTTTTGTTGTGCCCAGCAGAACTCTATGTGACATTTCTTTATTTTTCATGAATTCTGGGGTCATTGCTTGTTTGCCCTACATGAAAGCAGTATCCTAGAATAATAAGGTGTTTATGTATGTTATATTTCTCCTTTACTTGTGTCTAACTAATAGGGACAACCTTGGAAGGAGCTGTCAAATTTGTTTAAATTTGTTTATTCTCTTCAGATCACAATCTCACCTCCTTCCTTGCTGCTGTGACAAGTTCATTACTGGATCCCACCCCAGCCTTTCTGTGTCAGCCAGGCATCCCAAACTTCCTCTGCACTCAAGGGAGCATCTCCTTTGCCAGCCTAAGCCTTTGGGGAACAGTGATGCCGAATTTTGCCCCAAAAGGCGAGAATAACTGCTTAAGAGACTCAGCTTAAGTCTAATAAGCAGGAGGTATTTTATTGCGACGCATCGGAGAAATCACAAAATGGATTTCTGAGTTTCCCGTAACAAAGGCAAGCCTTTTATACAGTTTTTGCATATAAGATTACATCAGATCATATACATAATCATATCTTTGCATGAATATTCATAAGAGGTGTGGCGTAGGCGGAGCGTGGGCGGGGACACCTCTTTTGAGGATCATCTTGGTGGTCGTTCCGGTTGCCTTCATCATGGGCTGGGGTCTTCTGATGAGTCTTCCTCCTTAAACTTTTGAACTTCTTTCCTAATCTGGCCAATTCCCGGTGTGCTTGGCTTGGTCCCTATGACTTGGCAAGGTTCTTAGGGTCAGTTTGACATTGTTGGCTCTGAACATGCTTAGCCCATCGGTTCCCCTATCCCTATCTCTCTTTCCTGTCATTGTGTTTCATGCTTTAGCCGATTTATTGCTCTATGTGTTTCCTAAATGCTATGCTTTCTTCAAATGCCTCACATTCTATGTTTTAACTCATTATTTCTTGAAGGCTATCTGTTTTGGGGCTTCAACAGGCTTACTGATGCCTTAAGTTCTAGCTTTCATATTTCCAGATTCTGTACTGCATTAGTGTGTGACTCTGAGCCTCACATAAAGTGTTAGCAAGTTCTCCTCACAGTTCAGTCAGACAAAACAATCCTGCCTGAGGACCAAGGACACCGCTGCAGCTTTAGGCCCAAAAAGCATAAAAACCAGCAAATTCAGGAGAGCAATCTGGGAGGATGGGACTTCATAAACTAAAGTTTTAATTGGACAATTAGCTCCAATATGGAAATGGAGCAAAACTTAGAAGAGTTTGAAAAGTCGGGACCCACCATCCATCTTGTTTGGAACCATGGCTGGGCTCTTGCACTGTCCAAGGTGCATCCTTTGAAGGCCTTTTAATGAACACCTACTTTATTGCTTTAACTCTGTCTAGCCTCGGTTCTAGGTAGCCTTTCTAGGCTTCATGCAGAATTCTAAACAGGCCCCAATGTCTGTATGAATACTTATATTTACTACATCTCTATTCCTGGAATGATCCAGAAAGGCATTTACATATTATGGGTAAATTCTTTCCAGTTTTACACAGCTGAAGGATTGAAGTTTTTCATGGTTCAGTTTGTTTTCTCCAAGAGTTTGTCAGCTGATAAAAGGAAAAAGCTGAACATGATGTGAAAATGATAAATGACTACTTCCAAATGTGGGGTACTTATTCGTAAGCATTTTATTTTAGGATTTTGCAGTGTAATTTTAAATTATTATTTTATTCATTACCTAAAATTTGAATTGCATTATTTTACAGTTTTGTCAATCTAAATTATTAATAATACATCAAATGAAAGAATGAAAAGCTCTGTCTTTTTTGTCTACTCACTATGAACTATTGAAATAATGTGTTCTTTTAAAGAATTTTAATCACTTGCTTTAAAGTCTCTATTTCACACCTTTTTTTGAGCATTTCATTTTTTTCAAACCCAGATTTAATTTGATAGACGTTTTTCCATAAAGAGTAAAAAAAATTAATAGGGGAGGAGGGGCAGAGAGCAAATCTTAGTTCCCACGTCAAAATACCATTTTCTAATTACTTCTCAGCACTTCACTTTCCTGCAGAGTTCCTGCAGGGGTTTGCAATATTCACCTGTGCAAGGAACAACACACTGTAATTTTTCTTGCTTAATTGCCCTGCAGGTCCCTGGAACCCTGTAGATCCCTTTTTGCAGAGATAATCAGTTTTCAGTGCCTCTCCTGTGCTTGTGAATGCAATGTTCTTAATGAAGATGTTGAGTACCTTGAATAAGGAGATGGGCACATGAGCAAAATGTGCTCTGTCCATGCTGTACCTAAATCAACTAAAAACACCATGGTGTAACACTCAATAATGTAGCGTACTACTCATAATGTAGTATTACTAGTATGGCAGATAAGAAAAAAAAATGTACAAAAACTGTCAAAATTGGGAATAAGTTTAGGTTTGCACCAGTATGAAGCTAAGAGTTGGATATGGAATAACATCCACTTGATAGGGGTGTTCTGCGTGCTAGGCTTTGAAAAAGAATTAGAATTTCCATAGGGAAATAGAGGATCTTTATCTCCAGGAAAAGAATAATTCTTTGAAATACTTGCCTTGCAATTACAAAAAAAGCTGTGATGATGATGATGATGATCATAAATTTGTAAATCCTTATATGAGAGGCATTTCCCACAGATCTGAGGGAGGGCTTCTTATAATTTGTACTAATTGTAATAAGAATGTCAAAATGAGAAGTCTGACTTGGAGCACATTTATCTTAATTTTACCTGTCTAGAAATTTAACCAAGTGAAAATGAAATAGTTTCTGGTTTTCATAATCTCATTTATTTTAGTATGTGTTACAGCAGAGAAATATATCCTGTGATTAAGATTTTCAAAAAAAAAAAAGCTCATACTTGTAATTAGGCACCTGGACAAGTTTTACAAGTGCTGAACTCTTGCTAGATTCCATCCACTTTGGAGATGTGGGTAAAATTATTTTTATTTTGTTGTCAATTCACTCAATTTCAGTACAGAACAATGCAACTTTGAAAAATGAATAGGTGATGCACAGGAGAAACAAGTATAACAGACCTGTCTGGAATATAGAATTTAGCCCCCAGCCATCTGTCTTTTTGCTTACACCTAATTTTTAATTCTGCTGTTAAATGTAAGATCAGTAATCAACAGATAAGTAGAGATTGCAGAAGTGGGCCTTGTGATTAGGTAGAATCAGATTTATTTTGAAGCTTCTTAAAGAGAATTGCACAAAAGTAACTTTAAAAAAAATTCTTTTTACTAGTTTTGTGGGTTTATTTGTTTGTTTGGTTGAGTTTAGGGTTTTGCTTGTTTGATTTTGTTGGTTTTTTTTAATCATCAGTGTCTGCATCCTGGTTTAAGTTTCTTCTGTGTAAATCCTCATGAGATATTGACTTAAACTGTAATACTCTAGATTTTTCTATAGTTATTCTCACTAAAATCTGTGGAATCACTCCACATGGGAACAGCTGCAATCAAATTCTTGTTCCTTATAATTTAGCTTAACCAGAGACCAAAACTTCTGTTTCTATGAGAAAGTCTTTAAAGTGCAACCAATAGTGATATTTAGATATTAAGAAAAAAATTATTTGACTTTTCTTTTTGAATTCTATTCTTTTCTCATCGAATATGGAATTCTACTGTCCAATGTGAAGTTCTATGGGGAAAACAATCTAGTTTTGCTTTGCTTTTTTTATCTGTTATCTACTTTAGAAGTAATCAATCTATTTGACAAAACCATTTTTGACAAATATCTTGATTTTGATTTTGGTTTCATAGCTGGAGAATTCGTATCCTCAGAAAGTCTTTGGGATTATAATATAATTGATAATATTAATTGCATTTCAAAAATTTGTAATATTAGAGATTTGCAAACATTAAAATTAGCATATATTAACATTAATCTTCCTTAGATATTAACTTTTAATATATGAGAAACAGTTCCTTGTACTACTGAAGTAATAAACAACTTAGATAAAAACTTTCTCAAATTGTTGACCAAACTAGAATAGAATAATTTATGAGACCCAAAAAACTAATTTTTGTGGTTTTGTATCTTAAATTTTTTCTCTAGTTATAACACTGCAAGGCAAAATGCCTTCACTGGTCAAAGCTAGAATTAAATAAATTAATAAAACAAACTATTTATGTGAAAGAGACAGTTATTAATAAAATTAATGATTCCTGGAAGGAATTCACCTTTCAGCCCTCACTGTGATAAATGAATTTAATAATGTAAGAACTATTGTAGGTCAGCACCGTTAGAAATCAGCTGCTTCTGAAGGCAGAAAAGTTAAATGAGTCCTGAAGGCAGAAAACTTAATTTGTTTGTAACGAAGAAAGAGCAGTTTAGTGCTCAGATTTCTTGACTGGGGAAGAAGCTTGAACTTGATCTTGGTTGGAGTCTGTGTGTTTGCAGTTTAAGGTTATTAATTCAGTTTTTATATATAATAACTGAAATATAACCTTATATAATATAGGGTTATTAATTCAGTCAGTGTGAGGACATGTGGCGTCTCACAGAGTTTCTTGACAGCTCTGAGAGCAGAAAGAGGAGAAATCTGGTGATGGTCTGTGGAGATGTGCCAGGAGTGTGTCCAGAGACGCTGCTCTGCCCTTTGCTATAAAATCTCCTCCTCGTCCAGGGCAGATGAAGTCTCCAGAGACCTTCCTGAAGTGATTCAACTTTTCCTCCTCTAACTGATTACTGCAAACTAAAATCTTCAAGATTCAAACCAGATTAGGTTTGGATATTTAGGAAGAGAGCAGTGGAGATGCCACAAGGTGCATCTCTGAATTCAGGTGGATTATACTTCTAGGTATCACTTGAACCTTCTGACAAACGCATTTTTCAGATGATAGTCTCAAAAAATTTAGTCATAAATGATTTTTTGAAGACTCCATTTCTAGCAGGCAGTCAAACCCATTACATACCTGGTTAACCTGTTGAGAAATACAGAATTATCTTGAATGCTGTGAAGAAAGCCTCAAGAGCTGTCGTTGTACCAGAACAAATTACCTCCTGAAAAATCTCAAATAAACACTTGAGTTTTCAGTCAACAAACCTGTAAAAAGAGTTTGTGTCAACGTAATTTTCTGAGATGAGACTACAGTAGATTCTTTTGATAAGAAAGGTGAAAAAAATTTAAGTGTTCCAATGAGTCAAAAGGCTAATCTAGCACGCTCTGACTCTGTAGATCCAACCTAAAAAAACTTGTCAATTAATATTTCTGATTCCATTCCCCCTCCAAATTAGTCTGCTTATTCTGTCTTGAAAAATAAAGACTTGTAAAATAATTTCATATAAAAAATAGCAGAAAAAAATACTTCATCCCAAACACACACACACAAGAGAAAAAATTGCCTTCTAAAATGATGCACTGCGTTTCAAAATTTGCCTATTTCAGTCTACTGACTCCAACTTTTCACATCACACACAAGAGTGCTGTCAGCAGAAGGTTAATTTGAAATTTGTGTTTTTCAAGCTCATTTTAAAGCAATTTTAAGTTATTTTTGTTCTGTATTGTAATTCTTCAAAATTCAAATATCCTAGGCTTGATGGTTCTCTGTTTTTCATTAATCTCTGACTTCCAATAAGACATCTGAGTAAGTAACGTGTTATTTCCATTTTATTAATACATACTCTGTGAATCCATGATTTGCTGCAATTCAGCTCACTGAAATGCTGTAGATATAATAGCATCCACTATCCATTTTCTAGTTCATTTATTTAGAGACACACTCCATATTTGGAAGAAAACCTAAACATGCTTTTTTTACCATTTGTGGCTAAGCACCAGTAGTCCTAATTATTGTTTCACAAATACTTACTGTTGCCATTATTATATTTCACTACTGACCTTCCTTGATTTGCAAATTAGATATTTCAGATAGCTTTATTACATGCCATCTCCATTTGCATCACCTATACAGCACATTCCTCATGCAGAAAGTGGAAGCTGCTTTTATCATGAATGCAGCTACAGGCCAGGTCATCAGAGACTGCAAAAACTGCAGAAAATATTGTCTTTTTGTGGCATTCTGTTGCCTGTTATTCACAGAAGATTTGCTACTGAAAGAGAGAAAGCTCTTCAGGATAACCTTTGAAGTGCTGTTTCCAAAAAGGATGACTTGAATTCTTACTAAGGCTATCTAAGTTCTCCAGCAGTGGAAAAAAAAAACAAGAAGGGAGGTTTGAATCATGGTCCTTTATGCCCATGACACATTGCCTTCCAGATATCACCATTCACACTTCAATCTGTCAAATGGCACCGTGGGGAGCACAGGCTAATGCAGTCATCTCCTGCTAAGGACATAATGTCAATGGTTTTATCCTGTCATGCACCCAAAAGAGAAATATGGTTAAAGATAACCTCTGGACACTTACCACAGAGGTGGATTACGAAAGGCAAGAGCTGAAACACCATGTGAGACTTCTATTGAATATATTCTTTCCTGATAAAATAGCTTAAGGACGGATGGATTTGTTACCAAAATGGAGTTAAAACAATGTGCAGACAAGGTCATGTTGTTTAAACTGCAAGAATGACTGGATCTTCAGTACAAGTGTGAGGTCTGCAGTTAAATATTGATAGTTTTGATCGTTACCCCCAAGAATCATCAGTCCCTATTGTACAAAAAGAAGTTTTGCAATTGAAGGTTAAGTTTCAAGGGTAACTATCAGGGATCTCTTTGAAGCTGCTTTTGTTTAGTTGATGTCTACTGCATTTTACACTGTGCTCTTTAAAGAGAAAGCCAGCTAAACCACTTCAACAGAAGGTAATGGAAATACTGGGTCAGACTTTATGTTCTGCTTCAGATGGTTTTTAATAGTTAAACAAACTATATTTAAAATTATTTAATCTGTTAACAGGATTTTTCTTTTGGAGGGGCCCTTGGTTTGGGGGGAGTTTGGTGTTGAACCATGAATCCATTCATAATTGAAAAAAAATTAATCTTTAAATAATGTTTTTTCAGCAGGTGAGAATCCATGTTGTGCTGCTCTGTGGATGACTAATAATGGGATAGAGCAACTCCTAGTTGGTGCAAGAAAATCAGGCCTGTGTAATTTGGCATATCTGTGTTTCCACGTACTGTTATAACTCCTTCTTCACCATCCCCTAAGTAACATTTTAATTTTTTGTTCAGTTCCAGCAAAGGACACAGGCAAATATAGTTTTATTCAAGGTTTTTGAAAATAAATTTTTGGGCAAGAAAATACACTGTAGCAGGGTTGAAATGTGAAAATAGCGGGTGGTTTTTGCAGTATGAGACTACTTCCCTAGGGAAGAAAGCATTTCTCAAATGTACCAAGAGCTTTGTAAACTCTTCCCAGTGTTTTGCCAATCAAGGCTGGTACTCATGAGACCTAAAAGCAATGGAAGCAGACTTCCTTAGCTGGGATGCCCGGCAATTGCTTCTTTGCCTCTAGACTCCCAGTGGGAATCAGGGCAATTGAGTAGTGACAAGTTAATTATTGTGTGATATCTGGCTGTTTTATCTCCATAATTTCAGTTCAATTCCCCAGAGGAGTCATTTACATCACGAGGAGCCCAGCACTGCAGAAGAACCCATTGCAAACCAGAGGCTTTCACCATGAAGAACTTCCTTTTTGAAGGAGAGATTCAAAACTGTGGCAGAAATTCTGCGCTTCAAACCCACATCCACTTCTGCTAATAGATGCACAACTTCTCTGACCTTCTCCAGGTAATAATTTGCCTTGAAGTCTTCCAGTTCATACAGAGCTGGCTTTTCTCCTTTCCAAAGGAGAGGGACTGTTTTCATAATATTCCAGCAGGATGGCAGAGCCATACATGAAAACAGCCTGTACTCTTTGGTCTGTTTAGATTAGAGTACTTTCATACATCTTCCTTCGCTTTATAAATACAATTTTTCGGAAGAATTCTGTGGAGGTTCATCTTATTTTATTAAAAACACACACACACACCAACCCACTTTCTCCCCACTTAGTACTACTACTAAGTAGTAGTAACTACCTCCTTAGGGGTTTTGAGCTGTTTTCAGGAACTAGACAGATTTCAGAGGATGCACTAAAAGAGAAGAGTTTTCTGAATGAATTTTAAGACCCCTTAACCAGAGAGGCCCCATTGTGAATACCTGAGAAGCAGCTGACTGCAGGCAACCAAGTAACAACTTTACCAGGGCAATAAGAATAAAAATTGACTTTTAGCTAGTGACAAATCATATATTTCTGATTTAAGTCTAATACAACAGGATGGACTCTGTTTCTTTGAAGTTATTTCCTTGGATGGATCTTTAAAGGATGTATTATTAGACTGTCCTAATGCAAAATGATCAGCTGAAACTAATCTCGCTAATGAGGTTCATTTGTTCTTTGATGAAGCAATAAATAGTTTTCTCAAGAAAAACCTTCACTAATAGTTGAGCCACATCCTTATAATTAATTTTTTTTCTCTGGTGGAAGCAAGCGTAGAAACAAACAGTAAATTTTTCATTTGTTCCTCACTTCTGAGCAACTGTTTAGCACAGATATGCTTGATTAATGGATTTAATTTGTTCCCTTCGCCTGCAGTCAGTTTTCATATTACACTGGTTATCAGAGGATGGGACAATAACGTGGCAACTCTCATTGTGCTGTGTTCCATCAGTGTCAGGGCTGCCTTCTAGCTCCAGGTCTGCATCTTTAACCTTTGCAGTCCTACTGAACCTTCCATCAATCTGTGTTACAGTCACCTTGGGAAGGAAAAGCAGAAGCACTCAGTCAGCACTTACAGGTAGTAAAGTGTGTCATTATTCCTTACAAAATGCTGGCAGCAGTGCACCTTTCATTTCCCACAGAAATATGATTTGTGAGATGAGCAGCCCTACGGTTAAGAGAGGGAAAATGTAAATTAATCGTCTGCTTACTGCTTGTATGTTTTATTTATATTTATGTGTGTGTGTAAATGTATAAATCATGTGGGTTTTTTAACCTCATGGGGTTATAGACACTCATATATACACTATATATATAACCTCATAGATACACTATATTTTGCTGATTTTAAATCTGATTACTGTTATATACTTATCTTTTTTATGCCTGGTTCAAGCAACACCATAAAAAATAAGACAGACTTCTAAAACTTCCATTTCACAATGTTAGCTCCCTCCCAGCAGAACAGATAAAATCAGAGAGACTTGCTAAGGTTATTCCAGGTTTCAGGCTAGGAAAGGGCTGCATAATTACAAGGTGCCATGTTCTTTCAGTTCCATTATACTCAAAAGGAGTTTAACAAAATTTAGTGAGAAATATATTGCTTCTGTAAATGACATGGTATACATGTTTATGTAATAAATCAAGTTTAAAAGATCATTAAGAACTACTGAAATAAAAACCTATTTTAGAGTGTCACTATGGGGATGCATCATATAAATTCTTCAAGGATGATGGCATGAAAATAATTCTGGTGAATTTGTGGATTTTTGATTTACATTCAGATTTCATGATTCAGAAAACTGTATAAAAGATTTTTGTATTTCCTGAGACGTCAGATGCATTTCAGTATAGGACTGCAGTAGAGATGTTTATGTGTGTTCTGATTTCAGCACTGTAGAAATGCTGTAAGAGACCATTGAGGCCACAGAACTTGTACAATATAAGCAGACAAGAACAATTACACAGTGAAAAAAAGAAAAGAGCTGAGGATGACTTGCCCAGAGTCCCAGAGCAAGTTGGTGACACAGCCAAGTGTGAGCTTGAGATCTGGATCCTGCTCAGACCTGGCTGTTTCCATTTAAGGGACTTCTGCCCATGTTATTTCTGACATATTTCCTTTAGGAGGACTTAAAAATACCATGATGCTTTCTAGATATTTGAATACTTGTCATATCAGGAGGAAAACCATCTGTTCTGCGGAGTGTACCTTAAAAGAATTATTTATACTAAAGCTTTTAATTGTCAGTGACAATAACAGCCTGGCAAATGGTGAAATATTGGGTCAGGTTTTTCTCATTCATCAGGATCACATCATTTATTTTGTCTATTTCAAAATCTGAACATCAATTGATGTATTTATGAATTTAACTTTTCTTTTGCCTGACCCCCTGCAAAGTGAAATTGTCAAATGAGAGTTAAAAACTCCCTCATTCATGTTAGATATTTTCTTACTCTGGTAATTTCATTATGATCATGACATCTAAAGGCAAATGGAAATTAACAAATTGAAAAATTTACAAAATAGATGGTTGTCTAGCAATGAGATATTTTAGGAACAATTTTGAAACTAATATTGACCAGGGTGATAATTTTGAAAGCTGTCATTTTAGTCCTTGATAAATTTTTTTTTGGTTTTGTGAGGTTTTTTTGGTTTGGTTTGTTTTTTGTTTTTTTTTTTTTTTTTATTTTTTCTGTTGTTGCTTTTTTAACTTTAGTAGATTTTCTTTTGTTTGTTATATAAAGACTTTTTCCTTCTCACTACATTAAACACAGTTTGGTTTCCCTAGGCAAGTTCAGGATGATCACACACAAATATTTCATTCTCCTGATTTGGAAAATATCTGAACCAAATTAGTTTTGGTTTATTTAATCAGGAATTTTTCTTGTATCAGTGAGTATACAAGAAAATCCACAGGAAATAAGTAGTCATATTTTATCTGTGGTGTATTATTTTGCTTGGTATAATAATGTACATTTAAAATGTCTATTGAAAGTCTATTTAAAAGTAGTGTCTATTTAAAATTTCTGTGCAATTAAATTTTACTTTTGAAAGAACATAGTGTACAATTCAGGAAGGTTAGCATTTTTTCTGTTGCGTAAATGCCTATCTGTGTAAGTTTTCAGGGAAAAAAAACAAATCTGGAAAAATATTTTAATAGCTGAATCTTGAAATTATAGAAATATTGCACATAAAAGCCTTTTAACAGAGTAGGTGTTTAACTACCTGGATTGACTTCTATTACCTTTTATCACTTCTTGCTTTTAAGGTTAGCTTTACAGCTAATGTGGTTGACAGAGGGGAATTGAAACAATACTGTGAAAATCAACACAAAACAGCCAAAAGCTGATAGCTTTTGTAAGAAGAAATTAATAGGCCTTTCAAGCAGACAATGTAGTTTTAAAGATCCCATCCTCTGTGTGTTGATAATGGCTGCTCTCTGTTACAGAACAGAAAAGAGAAGCAATCAGACAGAAAGGCAAAAAAACCCACAAACCCCAGACTTCTAATTATGTGTGGCTGGTAATGCTGCCTCACCAAGAGTTTGTAAAATAAGAGCCCTTTGTTCATTCTTAAAATTCCCTGAGCTGATCTCTGCCCCAATGTGAAGCCTTCCAAGATTACCTGAGCCAAAAGAGCTCAGGGCTTTCTAAGAAAAAGGCACAAAAACCTTTTACAGAGCCAGAGAGAGGAACCCAGGTGAGTTAGGGAGAGACTGACGCAATATCTTTTTTTTTTATATGTGAAATATTTTATATGTTTCCAGCTAACTCACCTGAGCCTTTCTACAAGTGTACCATAACTCTTTGTAGTTCTTAAATAATCGATGAGCCGTAGATGTTTCTTTTATTCCAACAGAATTTCAACACTTTGGAGGCCAAACCACAGGCATGCTAATGAATTCAGTGAATATTTGAATGCAAATTTTTTAACCTGTTTCCTATTTTGATGGGAAAAAGAACAACCCACATCCTGACAAATCTGATGTGGACATAGCAAATCATTGAACTTTTTCTCAGCTTGTGATTAGAAAAATTCATTGAAAAAGCCCCTGTTATGTGTGATGGAGCCCTGCTCTCCTGGGCAAGGCTGGACACCCTCCTGGCCATGGCAAGCGCTGACTGAATTCTTTATTCAGCTTTGCTTGAATGTTGAACTGGTTTTCTCTGTCTATGAGTTTTCTCACTTTTGTTCTCCCAATTCTTTCTCATTGTTGGTAAGTAACTCTGGCATGTTTAGCTGCCTACCAGGGTTAAACCACAAAAAAATGAAAAAAAAAAAAAATCATGTTGAGTCCTACACAATAACTGGGGAATACAATAAAAATCCTTTTATGAGTAAATGCCTTTGGCTCCTGTAGGTAAAAATGGAGAACAACACAGCAATTAAACTGCAGTTCACCTCTTTTCCTAGCCGTGCAATAAATAAGTTTGCCTTGCAACCTGCAAGTTCCAAGCTGAGGAATGCTTTATAGGATTATCTTTGGAATGTTTTTCCTCGGGTAGCACGGTGTGCACATGTGCCCCTGAGCACATCACTGAGTTTTCTTCCAGCTCTGCCATTAACAGGAGCGCTAACAAGCCTGGAGATGACTCAGTGAAAGGTCAGGCGCTTCATTAAACCCTCTTGTCAGCCCCTGGAGGTTTTCCAGCCATGGTGAGCTGTGACAAAAACAACCAAATTTACATTGTACTCTGCACAATTAACTCCAGGAAATTAGAGGCAGTTTAGGGGGATAACTGAGGAACTGGCCAAGAGGAATTATACACATCTGTACTAAACCAAAGCGCCTCAATGCCCAGGCAATTAAAATACTGTTGTCTGTACAGAAAGGACCATTTTGTCCAGCAGTTTGAGCCTGTAGTCAAAAACCAGGACATTTTTTTCTCAGAAGAGACAATGGAAATCAGAAAACCTCCTGCCATCATCCCTAGGATATTTCCAATCACTAAAGAGCAATTCTAACTTGGAAAGAATGTGAATAGTACATTTTGATGCAATCTGTGCCTGCTGTGTGTCCCATGTAACCACTAACCCTAACAGTGAAGCAAATACTGCATTTCTTCTATTTTCTACTTAAATACTCTGATCTGGCACTTTGACAGAGGTGGTCAAAATCCTGAAGGCAATAATTCACTTTTAATGTCCTGTTGCAAAATCCAAGCACAAAAAGAACAAAGAAATTGTTAATTTGAAGAAGGTAAGCTAAAAAATTCAATTTTGGTGGAGGGCCGGTTGTTATGCTTGTATTTGGAAGAGGCAAGGCAATTTCCTGGACGTTTATCTTACATTTTTTCCCTGTTTTCAAAAAAATAATTACCAATTTTCCTGCCACAAGTACTGAGTATTTTACTTGAAGGGAAGAAGTTCAATTTTTCAACTTATATACAATTTTTTGCTGTAACATACTTGCAGTACTACAAATGCACATAACACTCAAATGAAGTGAATTGAACCAGAATGGAGACCAGGAAGCAAAATAAAAAATAAAATTTAAAAAAAAAGATACAGTTTGATACAGTAAACTTGGGAAATTTGTGTACTTATCAAGTGCAATAATGTATTTTTTAATAATTTCATTTTCTGTAACCTGGTGCAAATGAAACATGAATTAAACCAACTTCAAACATCCTGAACTTTTTTACAATATCTGAGAATAGCAAGCCACTACTAAATGAGCAAGATTAGTCTAATGAATACTGCTGTAAGACTTAAATTCAGTTCTCTTCTGTACCACAATTTTCCTTGGGGAAAAAAACCATAAAAACAACCAGTTAACATTTCTTGATTTCTCCAGATATCAAGAACACAATTTTCTGGTTTTAATATTATGTTTCAGCAATGGAGATTGAGAGGTTCTAAGTTATGATGCTGATGGTGCAATATTCTTTATGAAAAATAGAAATATATAGTTTGGGCTGTTTTTTAACAAGATATCTTTATGCTATGAGTAGCTCATAATACAAGTTTTAACAAAAATACCTCAGTTTATTTTGGTTGATTGGAGTTTATTGCATAAATGTTCGTCATGGAATTTAAAAAAGTTGGTAGATCTCTATAATTTGCTATTTCTGCTGTAGTTTTGCTTCTGTAAAATTCTTGCACCCCTGACATATAACAGAAATAGAAATAAAACTTGTCAGCTGGCATGTTGGTAATACATTGCATACATGAAGTTTGGCCTCTAGTTGTCTTCTAAATGGAGCTTCTGGTAGTGGTAGATTTCTTTAATATCCTAAATAATCTTTCCTGGATTTTATATGAACAGAACATTTCCCTGACACCAGCAGAATACTTGGGGTGGTTGGTGGCATTAAGGTGGAATCCCCTTAAACTAGAATTGCTGGAAAGGAGTTAATTTGAATACTCTTTTCCTCCATTTTGTACCAGAAGTTTCTGATTATATCATTTAAAGAACAGGGAGTTAAGTATTCCAGCTGGCACTGGTAAACAAGAGAGTGAACAAAACAAACTCTCAAAAAATTTGAAAGTACTTTGGATTCCTAAACATAGCAAAACTCAGGTCCCTGCCATTCTTTATGATGTCTGTTTAGTGTGCAGATGTGGGTATGCTGTCACACTGTGTGCTCTCATCTTCAGATTGCTGTGAAATTGCATCAGGAAAACTTTCTTTTTAGTGCTTTTTGTAGTGTTTAAACAAGAGGGGTAAACCCAGTGCCATTTGAACTAATGTTTTCACAATGTATTTTTGTGGATAACAAAGGACTTGAGGACTTGCAAGACCTGAGGTCTTTTTTTTTCCCCTTCTTCATTTACATGTCAATGCCTTTCTGATAAAAGCTGCTTAGAAAAATATTTTCCAGACAGGCTTTTGTTTGGGTTATTTCACTCCTAACAGAGGAGATAATGGGTAATGTACAGCTCTACACTGAGGTGGGGGAGATCTTGTCAGGGATTGCAAAGAAAGCACGACTGTGCTCACAAAATATCTTCCAGCACCTGCAGTCCCTCTTGTGAATGGGGACAGTGACACAAAGTGTGATAGGAGGCAGATTAGCTGCATCTCAGTGTCTTCTGCCAGCACATTATGTTCATGTCATGTTCTTGAATTTCCTTTGCAGATAAGCCCTGTGAGTAATTGTAGCATGAAACTTAAAATTGTAATCTGCTTTTGATGTGTGGAAACAGAGGGAATGAGATTAGGAGAATCTTTCAAATGACATTGCATGTTATTTAGCTTTTGAGTACATGGTTTTTTACAGGCACAGTTTTTCTCTGCTGCTTCACTTTAAATGTTTTCAGTCTCCAACAGACCACAGTCAAAGGCAAGAGGAATAAATTGGTCACCAACAAACCCATGAGTGAGTGGGTTTCCCTTCAAGCATAATGGTCTTGCCAGCCTGGGTGGTATTGATGTATAACACATAATGTTATTCATTATCCTAATGATCTGAATGCCATTAATATTCCATCTTAAGCACCAGTAATTAATATTCAAATGATATTTATCCTAAAAGCAACATCTGAGTGCATTCCACCACCCCACCTTTCTCCCACACATCTCTGTCAAGTGTAAGACGTGATTAGAAAATGGATTTTATTATTTCCTGGTAATTCTTTAAAAAGGCTTTTCAAAACCCTTGTGAAATACAACAAGCAGAGCATTCTCTTTTAATGTAGTACAGTTCATCTTTCTGCTTAAGGAATAATTTCCAGATTTAACTGAAGAAACTCAGTTTGCATAAGGATGTCATAAACCTGAATGTTGTTCTGCAATGCTGGAGAGATTTTAGGATCTCTCCAGTTAACCTGTGTGCAAGGAAATCTGCTGAAAAATATGGATCTTGGATATCAGTAAAAATCATCTGCCCATCAACCTGTCTGCTCTGAAGGATTAGAAGCCATGTGAGAATTGGAGTTTGTTGAAAAAATTCTTAATTGTTTTGTGTGTTTGTGAAGGGTTTTTGTTGTTGTTGTTGTTTCTGAGGTTTTGTTTGTTTGTTTCATTTGTTATCATTTTTTTAAGGAAATCTCAGTTTTAAATACCAAGATTTGCCAGAGATTTGATTTTGGAAGATCTCTTCCTCATTTCATACTAAACATAGTCTCTCTAGGTGACATATCTTCCTTCTGTATCTTATAAATTATTCTTCTCTGGATTCATAGTTGTTCAGAGCTCTGAAAGACAACCATCTGCCCTTACACCTGAAGTTAGTCATTTCCTCAGTCACAGCAACATAAAAACCCATAAGGGTCATGATGGGAAATTGCTCACCTAATGATATTAAGAGCTGAAATTTCACATCATTATAAAGAACTGTCAGGGCAGAGTGGTTTTGCAAGCAGCTGCTTTCCTCTCTGATGTATTTGCTTTGCTTTGGGAATTAAAAGTTATCTTTGTATTTAACTTGTGGAAAGATGAATCACTGCACAGATCCCATCTTGCAGACAACAAATTAATATTGCTGAAGGATTTTATTGCATTATTGCTACACTGTGCTGCTTCTGCCATTTCACAAATACCATTAAACTGAAGATCAGTCATAATACATGTAAGATTAGCATAAAGGGTAGTTAACATGTGGATATTTTCCATGCTCAGGCAGCAGACTGGCCCCTCTGGAATGTGTATTTACAAACAGATCCACTCTGCTGGCAGTTTTCATTGCACCCAGTTAGCCCTGCATTCACTTCTTAGCTGATATTAAACTGCTTCTTAGGAAAATAATTTTAGTGAGATGAACTTGCAATAGCTATGTGCTTTTTAATGATTGTTAGTGACTAAACCTGGGTTTAATTTGTCACTGATAAAGACTTGGATACCTGCAATTCCTACAGATTTCAGCAGAAGAGAGACAGTGAGAACACACTTTATTAATTTACTTTACTTTTTTTTTTTTATTTTATTTTTATACTTTATTTACTTTATTTGGGAAATGCCTTTATGCATAAAACTGAAGTAATCAGGTAAACCTGAAACTGATGAATTTTTGTTTTGAAAGCATCTGAAAGTGCCCTTCTAGGGCTTTTAAGGCTAAATGAATACTATCCTGTGGCCTTAGTCTCAGGACTTCACACCTGTAAATTCTGGATGTTCTTTCCCTGGGACTGCTGTAGTGATTCAATTTGAGGTGCTCAGGGATTTTCTGTGTAGTCACTGTCAAGAATGTATTTTCTGCAAGGCAACTTTCAAGGCACTGTAGTTGACAGAGTTTCCTTTGTTTGAAACCAAAGACACAAATATATATAAACTTACGATTAATGTCCATGTATATCTTCAATTTTTAGAGTATCCTTTAGCTTTTCTGTTGCAAAACACTCTTCCTGGCATGTTTTGTTTCTCTGCTGTCCTCTCTAGGTCTTGAAAATCTTTTATTAGAAAAGATTTGTGCACCTCATGCCAATGAGGGGACCTTGCAGCTTGTCAGCAAAAGGGACAAAATGCAAAACAGTGATACAGAAAAATAATAGTACATCCTACTTATGACTTTTTTTTTCCTTTGCATCCATCTTAAACAAAACTAGTACTCTCCCAAACTCAGATTCTGCTAAGCATGACATCATGTGATCCTTTAATTTAAAAAGTTCATTCATAACTACATAGCTTTTAATCTCATGTAAATGATTCCTGAATGAATGGTATTAAATAATTTCCATTATATATTTACTTGGTGATAATGAAAATTGCTCGGGAAATTTTCCATAAAGACACTTAAATATATTAGGATTGATATCTATCTGATTTAAAGCTTGCAGAACACAGGGTAAATCCTTGGTGCAAAGGCACTTTAGATAAAACCTTTATTGCTTTTGAAGATATTCTTTCATAAATAATACTGATTCTAAGAGTTAGTGTATTTTACAGTAGTAGTAGATAGCCAAAGACAGGAAATCCTTTGCATTCCTTTGAGTGAGTTTCATTATTTATGGATATTCACTCTATTCTGTGTTTTTGAGCTATAAAACAACAACAACAACAAAAAAGAGTTTTGTTTTGCTTTTTCTACTTTTGTTTCTGAAAGACAATTTCCAAAAGAAAAAGTGAAAATCATGATCCAGGGTAGTTTTGTTGGTCAAAATGAGAAAGAAAAAAAAAGATGTGAAGCCTGAATCATATTCCTGCCTCCTAGGCAGAAAGCGTCTTTTAATATTTGTGTGTTGTAGCTCTCTTACTAAATAGCACTTTTCTCTCTCTGACATTGAGTCTTACATTATTTCTGACCCCAGTTTTTCTTCCAGATCTTTCTATGCTGGATGAAGACAGTCTGCACCTAGTCCATCATGTCTTATCATTTCTCCCAGTTAGAGGTTATGTCTTTATCAGCTAATAACCTCACTGAGACCCTTTTCAGGCCAAAGGTAAGCAAAACGTGTTAGGGTTGCAAATATAATCCATCTAAACTAAACTTCAGTCATTTTGATGGAAAATATTTTGGAAGAAATTATTTTATCAGTACAGGTAACTGAGCAGGAGCTTGGGAGTGGTTGATAGAGTTAAGTAAGAAGATGGTAATACCTGGTAATCATCAAGGACAATAATTTCAGCTGTGAATTCCATGTCCTGCCATGGAAATCACATAAGTTCTTTATATGGATGGTCCTGTACCCCATTGTCCTTTGTATCTGTAGTTTCTAAAGTGCCTGACTTTTCTTCAAAATTCTACATTTGCTTAAATTGAAAGGAGCACCCACATTTGAAGAATATTTGGTAGGGGGTGCAGAAAAATCATATTAAACTGCCATTCTACTACCACTAAACAGAACACCTAAGAAAGAAGAAATTCAGTGGTATTTGCTTAATTTCCCACCTGGTAAGCCACATATATATTTACCCTTCTACATATCAGGAGGGTCTTACACTGTGATTTATCAAATTGGGTCACTGTTCCACCACTGCCTTTTTCCTTTGCCTTAACAATCTATTTTTCCAATAAACATTGTCAGGAATTTTAATTAAAACAAATAACATGGACCATTGGCTAACAGATCTTGAATTTTGAGTCGATGACCAAACCTTAAGTTTGTAGGGACTAAGGGGACAGTGAAAATATTTCATCAAGGGGAAACATCCCAGAAATAAAGAGTTTAACACATGCATGGTGAAAATGATAAGTACAAAACTAGAAGGGAGTTTTACTTTTACAGATACATTTTAAGTCCCAAATAAACCAACCAGTTTTATTTCTCTTATTAAATACTACACCCAAAAGACCAAAGGAAACTATTTCCCAGGGTGGAAGTAGTATCAGACAACATATCTATATAAAGCTTCATTCTGTGAAAAGAATACATAACTTTCTGACAGAAATTATTATTTAAAGAGAAAACCAAGAAACTGCATCCTTACAAACAAGTATTTTTGCTCAAAGGTCTATATCTCTTACACTTGTTATGTACAGATGTGTCTGTCCATAAGGATCATCCTTTATTGTAAATCCAATAAGTGGCCTAAAGCCACAATACTGGAACTCTTTTTTTTATGGTCATGATAACAAGTTGGCAGTTAAACAATGGCTTAAACTATACTTTAAAACCAATTTTTAAAGTAAAAAAAAAAAAAAAAATCTGCTTGTTTCCCTTTTTTGAAGAGAGGAAAAGAATTAAAGGACCATTGCTCATTATAAGTATGTTCAGGAGAAATAATCTCACCTAACTTTGCAGTTATTGTTGTGGGAGCCATAAATTTTTTTCTTTTTTCACTCTTTTAAGGGCTGATGCATTACCCATGAAAGTCAGTGGAAGGTTATCAGGACTTACAGGAATAATTTACCACAGCTAAACATCTGCTTTGTCTTCAGAGATATGTAAGCAATCAGTCACATTTGAGTTTCATAATATGTTACATACTCCTAAATGTATATTAAGAAGAATTATGTGAGAATAATTTTTTTAAAAAATATATTTTGTTGAGTATAGATGTAATAATTTAACCTGTAATTTATTGGATTGTATGAAGAAAATAATTTTTGTTATGTTGAAATTATTGAATGGAAAGAACTCTGTAAAGTATTATTTTATGATGAAAAATAAGATGAGTACTATTAAGGTTTCTATGAAAATTATTATATTATGAAAACTACAATTTCTATATTAATATGTATTAAGGTTTCCATAAAAACTACCATAGTTTTTATTATAAAGTTTTAAATATTTTTTTCAGTATTTTCTGATTAAAATTCTCTTCACACCTCTTAAGTAAGAGTTTGTTGATAAGTGAATAAAAAAATCTGCATTTTGAATCCAGAGCAATGCAGTGATTGCATTACTTCACAGCACCTGAAGCACTTTAAGACTGAGACATTTGCAGTTTCATATTTGCAGTGTAAGTTACTAAGAAGAAAAAACAGGTAAGATCATTTATCAATCTAATGACATTTAAAGAATGAATCTCTTTGAGTCTGACTTTTTAGAGGTAAAGGCGGCAGCATAAATGCAATCACACTTTAGCCTGCTATTGCAACTTTTTATCAGAAATTACATATAATGGTGCTTCAGGAAATGTTCGTTCCGAGGCCAACAAAATGGTCCAGATTTCCCTCTCTAATATTCCAGTCCATCTGGTAGAAAAGTTGTTGTCTCTCATTAAACTTAATGGTAATTTCAGAATAAGTTATTTGATAACAGAGCAAGCCTTTCATAACTCTTTTTCTGGTGGCTTCTTCTACCAAAATGATACCCAAAGAATAAGACTGGAAGGTTAGTAGTTTCTTAATATTAAATTGCTGAAATATACCGTATATTTGGCATTTGTGTCATGGTTAGGTTCAAAAAATACTGTATATGGTTTTGTTTTTTCTTTTAATAAATCTAGTTTATGTTGTATACAAGTGCATTTACCTGAGATACATACAACTCTTTCTGTAAAGAAGAAACATCAAGTGTGAATAATTTTATTTTTCATCATCTCTCTAAAGAAGCACTCCATTTGTTTTCATTTTCCCAGTCAGTCAAAATGGGAGAAAATAACTGAACTGAACAACCCAGCAGATGATCCAGGAATCTGTTATTTTAGTTGGATACATGCTCATGCTACGTAAATTGGATGTAAAAAAATAAAAAGCTCAGTAACAACAATAACAACAACAACAAAATCCTTGTTAAACTAAAATTCTTGTGTCTCTTTAGGGAAGAAAAAGGCAACAATTGATGTGAGGAACATCAGTCTCTCAAGATAATTTATTCCTGATTTTCCCAATTATAGTAGACAGCAGCCAGAACTGGTATTATACAAACAAATTAGATGAAAGCTAAGTTTGTGGATAAAAAGAATTTTCTGTTTTAACATAACTTGAAAATTTTATGCCAAATTTCTCATACATTCAGTATACACAAGGCACTGTTTTTTCCCTTTCTCACCTGATTTACAGTTAAAAAATCAATGAAAAGAGCCTAATTTTTTAATTGGCTTTACAGTTTTTCCAAGCTACATTTTGAACAATGTTTTCCCTTTGGAAACTGAACTCCTTCCTTAGATACAACAAAAATTCTATTTTGGCCTGTTGGGATTTCATCCCCACGCCCTTCAGTTATATTCTCCTACACAAGCATTTTTTTAGAGAAATGTAAAATTCTTCCTCACTCTTTCTCCAGCAGATGTTAATACCTGCAGTCTGGGAATACTGTGTGTTCTTCTACGCCACCTTTGAACTGACTGGTTCAAAATCCTTTTTAAACTTTAAATTGCAGAAAAAGTTTGCAAAGCAGAGAAAAGTAGCCTATAACTCCACTTTGAGGCGGTTATACAGGAGTTACTCAATTAAGGTGTTGAAGTAGAAAACCATATTCAGTTTGAAACTTGGTTGTGTACTTGGATAGACTGCAAGTATGAAGTTTAGAGACACAAGGAGTCTCTAGGTTGAGAACCACAAAAAGAAATAGGTTTATTTGCCTCAATTTTGGGATCTCTGGTGTAATTAAAAGTAAATGGCTATTGGAAGACAGGGAATTGGAATCCTCTGAAAGAAATCAGGTCCCATTATGAGTTTTTATACAGTATATAGAAAACTAGGGTGTACAGATTGAATAATCACATGTGAAAGTTTATGTCAGTGTCCTTGCTTGATGAAAATCCAGATGCCATCAGTAGATGAGTTGGCAAACTTCAGACACCTTGAAAAGAAATATAGCCATGAAGAAGAAGCTTTACAGCAACTTCAAAAGACAAATATTTGAAAATGGAAATCTATGAACAATTCAATAATTTCACAAATTATATAATCTTAAGTACTATTATAGCTCCTTCAAAAGATGTTGTCCTCATATTGCTCCCCAAATCAGTCGAGAAAAAGCTCAGTGCTGGAACAGGGATATCTATGGTTTCGGTGTTCTCTATATTTATGAGTTTTTCTCTTTCATGTACCAACACATTCCAGTTTATTTGGTTTGAAGATGTCCTAGAGCGATTCCTCTAGTGACAGCTGGAGCAGTCTGGTATTTCAGCTGATAGCTTCCGTCTGGACACAAGCTTGAAGTTACAAAAGTGTCATAATACACAAATTAGAGAAGCATTCTTATTACCTATGATTTCCATATATATATTACCTAAACAGAGCAAACAAATGCATCCCTTCATTCTGAATAAGCATTTCTGGTTTGGAGAAGGGTGATCCATCTTGCAGGTCTATATTTAGGAAATGCATTTGTGCCAACACATGGCTGGTTATTGAAATTTGCATGAGTAACAAGTTTCAAATGGGATGTTTGTGAGCATGGTTTAGGTGATTTTGTGTGTCTTTCTTTTCAGACATATTGCCCAAGTATTTGAACTTTAGCTTTGAAAATTGCAAGAAAAAAATATTGTTTAAAAATAACAGCAATAATACAGACAGTTTTCAAACTATGGAACAAAGGAAATGCTTGCAGATGAAAATTGCTTGAACGTGTGAGGAGAGAAACTCTGTTTTATTGAAGTACAATTGAATGATGCTTACCCAACCCACTCAAACAGAACAAAAAATAAGCTGCAGCAGACAAAGACTGTCATTATAATTCCCTTAAAGATTGTGTGAAGTGTCATCAGTTTGCTGGTATAGAAATCCTACATTTTTGGTTTGTACTTTATCCTTGGGGCAGCTTTTCCTCAGCTATGCAAAGCACTGATGTAGGCTCTCCCCTCTTCCATACAACGACAAGATGTTAGAGGAAACAGAACTGTCTTTCATGGTTAATTTATATACTCCCTGTTTTGTGAAATCTTTCCTAAAAAAGGAATATTGTTTGAATATTTCTATAATTTTTCAGGATGACAATAACATAAATTTAAGCCAAAGAAAGCGTGTGATTTGACTTTAACCAGGCACAGCTAAATTCAGTAAATGCCAATTATCTACTTGAATATAACTTATTGATGCTGACTTTATACTCTTTACAGTCTTACATAGCAGTATAACAGCTCTGTGCACATGTGTAATGTGTGAATATAAAATAAATAATTTTAGAGTAGGATTCCTACATGTGAATATACATTTATTTTATTCATGGCTATGGTGTGATATATAGTAGATATCTGTTTTCTATTTCTACAAAAAGTGCACTTTCAGTTTCTAAATCTTAAATTAAACTGCTATGGACTAATAAAAAAAGAAATAAAGTCTACTGAAATAAATTGCCTCTGAAATAGATTTAAACCTTGCAAGAATTATCAGTCTCTTGCATCTAGTGGGGATTAAATTCATATCTCAGTGATTACAAAACCATATTTCTGTATCTGTGGTACATGAGATTGCAGCACTCTGAGGTGTCTGTAAAACCAAGGAATCTGTAGTGATCACTAAGGGAATTAGCAAGCAGAAGTAGGGCTAGATTTCTTACCAGAGGGGCTGAAGCGTTCACAGTTACTCACACCATATATTCCCCCAAGTTCTCCTGAAAGTGAATGCTCCTCATCAGAACTAAGGGTGGCTGAAGCTCTTTTTCAGGATATATAACAGATGAACTCAGCATATTCCAGGTGTAGTAATGTGTGAAAGTCCACAGAAAGGGACAAGGGAAGGGAGGAAATGAGGAAAATTGAGTAGGCTGATATCACAAAGTAGGCTGAGCAAACCTCAAAGCGGAAAGTAAGGCAAAATAATGACCAAAAAAAAAAAAAGTATTTTGCTTACCTGTTAAATAACAGGTTTATTTAGAAAATAGAAATTTTGCAAGGAAAATAGAACCAATGGATTTTCTTTTGTGGACAATCTACCAAAGAATGGCCTTTTACAAGAGAATTACTAAATTACTGCAGGGCTAGGAAACAAACACGCAGGGTCCTAATGACACAGAAAACTCAACATCATGAAAAGACAATACTAAATTAAGAGACTTTTGGAAGTAGAGTAGTTTGCAATAAATTCACTGAATATCATATTCTCAACAAAATCTAGCCTAGTGTGCCTCTCCATCTCTTCCTTTACTGCTGATGCTTTGAGCTCAGGCAGCAGTTTCTCAGCTCAGCTAGTAGTTAAAGAGGAAGAACAGTGGAGAAACATTAGATACTCTTTAATTAAAAGTTTATGGTATGTAATAGACACTTATGTCCACTTCAGAGTCACAGATTTTGGGGGTGGGCTGCTCATTGAATGAGGAATTGGCTGGAGGCACACAGCCAGAGTTGTGGTCAGTGTCTCTCTGCCCAGCGAGAGGCTGGTGATGCTCCTCAGGGCTCTCTCTTGGGATATTATATCAGCTTTCTAGTGTTAATGAGGATTATAAAAAAAGGAGAGTGACTTTTTACATGGGCATGTAGTATTAGGACAAGGGAGAATGGTTTTAAACTAAAAGAGGAGATATTTAGATTATATATTAAGAAGAAATTCTTTCCTGTGTAGGTGGAAATTCTTTCCAACCCAAGGCATTTTATGATTATTTCAGTATGCATGGGTTTTGTTTGCCTGTAATTTCTCAGGATAACAGCAACCTGAGCTACAAATGCAATTTTCAACCAAAAGATAGTAGTATCTCCTAATTTAATGGATTTTATTTTCCCTATTTTTCCTGAAATGTGCTATGGTGAAATGAACTAGCAAAAATGACGCTTAGAAACAGAGCCTTGCTGCCATAACCAAGTTTTTAACAAGTGAAAGAATTATACAGCAGTCATCTGCTTTGCAGTTGTGATTATTATTGCTGAGAAAGAAACCCACAGCTCTCCTTTTGATCCTGGTCTCTGTGATCCGTTACACGTTCCTTTCATATAAAGACAATAAAAGAAAAGTTCAAACCTCTTTTGAAATCCACACAGTGGAAAGGCAGCAGCATTCCTATTTTTAGTCACAGCTAACAAGGAGAATAAAAAATCCTCCTGTAAATTGGGCATGGCAAATAGCATTTGGAAGTGCACTTCCTATCTTCCCTTTATTATCTTTGCTGGAAGTGCAAAGTGTTGCACATAGAGAGCCACCACAATTAATTTAACAGTGTTACATGACATAAATATATAAGCCTTTATAAATTTTATAGGAATAGTTATCTAATTATGTCTGGTCATACTGCTAGATATCATTAAAATAGCAATATTTATAAACAATTTATAATAATGTAAATATATAAACCAAATATTTTTACCTTTTGGAGTGAGAAATTTATTAATTCATTTTCTTGCCTCCTATTTTTTGACATTACAGTTTTTATGAAAGAGGAACTTTGGTTGGCAAAGGGGCAATTAGTCATTGGTAAAGGCTGCCCCCTGAGGTCCAGTGCATGGGCATTTGCTCCAACATCTGGGTCAGGAATACTGTGAGGCTGCTCCCATTTCAGAAAGTCTAACCATGACCTGAAGTGTTTATGTATTCATTAAACTCCAATGGCTTCTCCCTGTTCACTAATCATTCAGGTTGTGTCTACCCTAAAAACACGAACAGCTGTGCTCCCAGGCATTGCCATCAAGGTGTAAACACTGCTTTTCTCACAAGTGGAAAGGTCTAAAAGGTCATGTCCTTCTACATCTGGACTTTGGAGTTCCTCTCAGAGTCAAAAGAAGTGAACTTTATGAGGACTTCAGTTAGTCTTCTTATAAAAATAAAAACCTATCTCAATTTGCTGTGGGAGCAGAATAAATTTTAAAAATAGGCTAATCTCTCTTGTTGGCTTTTTCCAGGCTGAGCAGTTAAAGCAGGTAATTCAGGCTGCTTAAAAATTCATTTACATATAATTACCTTGAGCAACTCTGTTCTCAGTGGTACAAGGTTGTTATCTGGCATATGTGAAATGAAATTCAAATCCCTGATCTGTCTAACTTATCATATACCAAAAGGCTGCGCTCTAAATTTAAACAGTTTCAACAGAATCATTGCATAATTGAGTTTGTAGGTGGCCACTGGGGGTCATTTTGTCAATCCCGCTCCACAGAACACGGCCAATTTCAAACTGAAACTTCACACTGAAGTTGGAGAGAGCGGTCCAAGCTTTGTCTATTTGAGATGTGAAAATCTCCAAGGGTGGAGAACAAAGAGTCTCCAGGCAGCCTGTTCTACTGCTCTGCTGCAGGCCATAAGGAAAATTGTCTTTTTATGTAGTTTCAGTGCTGAGTTTGGCCTGCTGCCTCTTTGCTGTGCACCCTTAAGAAGAGTCTGGCTCCATCCCCTCCCCTTGGGTGGTGAGGGGCTGTAGAGACAGACACACTGTTGGCTTTTCCTTTCTCACATTGAGCAAAGCCAACATTTCCAGCATGTGCCCCAGACCCTGTGGCTGCTGTCTGGGCCCTCCCCAGTTCATTCAGCTTGAAGATCAATATGTTCATGTTGAAAATGTCCCTGCTCATTGTAACAGGGTTGAACTTGATGACCTTTAAAGGTCCCTTCCTGCACAAACTATCCTACAATTCTACAATCTTTCTGTCCCACTGGCCAGGCTGTTCATCCATAACCAACATAAAGCCTTTCCAGAAGCAGCAGTAATTATTGATAAAGCACTTCATAGTGAATTTGAAAACAAAGCAAAGCAAAGCCAAACCCAACCAACATAACAAAACAAACAAGGAAAACCCCAGCCCAGGCTCTTTTGTTCATGATCTGAAAGGAAAAAAAGTGTTCGAGAAAAGATCCAAGGCTGTTCATTTCTACGGAATTTTTAAATAGGCCACCCTTGTCTGGTCCCCCAGAACAGTGCTATCCAGCTCCACACTATTTGAGATTCAAAAGGAGTTGTACAAAGGATAAAATTTGTCTGGGCTTTTTCAAACTCCAGAAATCAATGGAACTGAATCTTTGGTGTATTCTGTGCACAGTAGTTCAGAAGAGCATATGCTGCAGAAAGCTTAGTATGCAAGTGGGTTATGAATAAATTTCAAGCAAATAGTCTTGTTTATTTAGTTTTGTAATCATAGGATTATTCATGAGAAATTCTGTCTGTGCTCACCATTTTCCTCATCTACTAAGAATAGAACCATGCCGTTTAGGTTTATTAGAAAACATGTAACCTAAAGAAATGCCCTTCAGTTCCTAACTTGAGAGTAAATTTAGAATAAAGACTACTGTGAACTGAAAGCATGAAATATTGACCCATCCCTGAAAATATGGAAGATATGACTAAGAGAATATAAGATAAGTAATAATAGTGATCATGTTGTCAAATTAAAGTTTTAAAGCACTTACTTTTCCATTTTGGCTCTATTACCAGTTATCTGCAGTCAGGGCCAAAGAAAGTGTGTCTGCTTCTTTATTTTCCTTGCCTTGTGACTTCATGGGTTATGCTACACCTGAGGGTAAATTATCTGTATTTCCTATTAGGGAGGAAAATGGGCAAAATCAAACAAACTGTGACACGTGGCATGTAACACACGTATACTCCATGAAGTCTAATCACCACACCATATTTCAGGCTGACAGCTTATGTAGAAATTTTGTTGCTCGTGTATGATGGCAATAAATCCTGTGAATTGAAATAGATTTGAATTAATGTTTTCCAATTGTTTTCACCACAAGTTGGAGGATCACACTGATGCAAACCCATCCAGCTGTAACATGGATAAATATCTATATTACATTGCATGTGTGTGTGTTTATTAGCGCTGAAGGTAGAAGAAAAATGAGAGAAGAGGGCATTGGTCAACACCTAAATTACATTTTTAGAAATCTGCTCTGTTTTCTTTTATCCCATTCTTTTCATTTTTTCTGTCAAAATTCTTAATGTTTCCTTTCAAGGAGACAGAGAATAAGACAGATGCTCAGAATATGTGGGTGAAAGAACTGGCCTCATAAGCAACAAGAGGCCAGGAACACTACTTGAATTTTCTCTTCCATTCCTACACTTGTGAGTCTGTTTGTAAAAATATATGTCCAGTTTTGACAGCTGTATGTCAAAACTGGAACCTCCAGTCATTCCACTCCTCAGGTTGTTGTTTATAACTATCCAGCTATCAGGAGATTTTTAGCCAATATAATCTTTAGTGCTTGTAATTAGTTTGGGTTTGCCTTCAGAGGTCTATGGAAGAAAAGGTGGAGTCATGTGAAAGACAGATATTTCATCCATCATTTGTAATCCAACTACTTACCTTGCTTTCCCTTTCCTTTTCCCTTTTGCCTTTTTCTTTTCCTTTTTTGCCTGTGGGTCTCTGTATATGTCTTTGTTTGTTTGTTTGTTTGTTTCTTCCTTTGAAAAAGAGTCATTAAATGCTGATATATATATGTAATGGGGAAAAATCACACAGGTCACCAAAAGCACTTTTACAGGTACTTATCTCTGTACTGAGAGACCTCTCCAAGATAAAATGAACCAAAATACGTTTTGACAAAGAGAGGAGTGCCAACATATTTGTCTTCTTGAATGGTCCCTGGGCTTTTTTTTTTTTTTTGTATATCAGACCCATCCTAAAAAATGTTTACTATATTTTATGGGCTGAGACTTCTTCAAACTTATTTTGGTACAATAGCATGAAGCTGAGTCAGAAGATTGGTGCTCACTTAGAGTTTTATGAGTTATTGGATAGAATTTGTCAGAAGAGTTCTAAGCTTACTGATGGTCTAAGGATATGTTTAGGAAGAATTCATGCTAAGCACAGTTAAAATACAGTCAAATTAGATAGCAGTACTGTGTTCTATCAGACCAAAGAGCAACAATGGGAAAAAAGCAAACACATAAATCAAAATACATATTATGAGAGAAATTCAGTTAGGAATGGAAAGACTTGAATGCATTTAGCTTGTGCCACAATTTTTTTACATGAGTGTCAGTTAAAAAACAAAATTTGTGTTTCATGTCTCATTGTTTTTCATGTAAGGTGAAGACATGGTCTAGTATACATTTAACATGAACTCACTAACACCTTGTGTCTCTTTAACTTCTTGCTGTCAATGAATATCTGTTGGAATTCACTGTGCCATAGCATAGATTAAAAATTCACGTTTATCAAAACCATACATTAATATCAGAGGCTGATACTCTTAATTTTCTGTAATTTTATTTCATTAAAATGTAAGATTTTATGCAGCAAGGAAGGAGAGCTCTACTTAGCCCTCACAGTGCACCTTGGGATGGTTCCAGATGAAGATTCCTGTGAATTTCCTGTGCAATGGCTGCCAGCAGGGTCTGTCAAGGGTCTTTTTTTCTGGAAACAGGGTTTTCCTTGCACCATTTCTACTCATTAGTTGTACATATGTTGATTTATTAGCAAGATGTTATTCCAGACCAAGAATCAGGGCCTTAAATTAAGCTGACCCGATCTTATGGGAAATTGGAGGGAAAAAATAATTTCCACCATCCTGCAAATAGGTACATGGAAGCATGCTTAAAAGCACATTGAAATATTATATTTTAGTAATGTTTCAAAGGAATACATTTTTTCTTCCTCATTTCTTGATTAAAATAGATTATTAAAATGTTAATATAGTAAAGAGTTAAGTTTTTTATTAAACCTAATGCTATGGTCACTTGGCCAATTGAGGAACTAAATTAATCTTTTGATAAAAATTCAAACACACAAATTGAGTTAGTGCTAAGATATATCTGAATTCTGTAAAAAGCCTGAGCTTTACACAACCCACAGAAAATGCAAGGGTCAATTTAACAAGAAATTCTGTTGCTAGGAGACAAGAATAACATGCAACCCTAATAATGTTTCCTCATTTTAAATAGTAAACAGGTTAAGAAATAGTAACCATGGATTACCAAGAAATAAACCCAGGTAAGTCACTGGGAGTAGTTGTGTGAATATACGGAAAATTCAACACAAAAAATAAAACATTTGGATCAATCTCTCTTTTATCCTCACAGCAAATGCACATCTAAGAAAATAAAGAGCAGATATATAAGTAAATAAAGAGTAGATAGTAGATCCATACTGGCACACTAATTGTAAAATATTTATTTTTCATATAAAATATGACAAAAATGAGGAGAAAAAAAGTAATATTAACTATTATGAATGTGGAAATGTAGAACTAAATTGAACTACAAAATTAGAGATCCATCAGAAAGGGTAATTTTCTACACAACATCCAACATTTCAAAGGAAAACATAAAGACAACTGAAAGGAGAACACAATAGGTAATGTTAAAACACCTCAGAAAAATACTATTTCATGCCTTCATGCTGTTTTGCTCCCATTTTCCTTCCTTTAAACCCTTTCAAAACTCTTCCAAAAAGCAATAGATTTTTAATACAATTTCTTCTCAAGTCCTTTTTGTTCCACAGTCACTAAAACTTGTCTCAGGTTTAGAAGTGTATCTCAGATTAACTTTAGTAATTAATTTGTTCCAACCTGTCTTCTCAACACTTGGTGTTAGGTCTCATTGTGCCATTTTTCTTCTAACACTTGACATTGCTGTCTTGGTCTCTAAAAGGCAATTAGAGAAAATTCTCATAAATGAAATGTTGGTAAACTATGGGTCCAAAATCTAAAACTTTTTATTCTGTCTGTGGAAAACTGAACAGTGAAAAAGAAAAAACAAACACCTTACGTTTTTACTGTGGCTCTCTGCTGACAGGCATTCGTGCAGATTTTTCCCAATAAATTATTAGTTTGTGGGGCTAAAAGAGTTACACAACAGCCTGAATATATGGCATGATCCTATCTCTGTGATTCCAGGTGCAATTTTTTAAATCTTTTGGTAACTGGTATTTAATTTATTTTTCAAAAACTATCCAGACTTGTTTCAGTTGTACACTGTATCACAGTGCTCCAGCTGTGGAGAAGGGAAGTTTCAGTCCCAAAACTGAAAGGGTTATAAAGTTTGGGATGAAGCGTCTGGATCAACAGATAAAATATTTAAACTTGGCTCTTTCACTTCCCTGAAGAATACTTTATCAATCAGATTTTAAGTTTTCACTAGAGGCTCCTTCTGGGGTTTGTTTTTGGATTTTTTGGTTTGTTTTTTTCTTTTTTTCTGTGGGGAAACCTCTAAGTGTGTCCAGCATACCCTTAAATATTTTGATGAGGATGGGTATGGAGGAGATATTTGGTGCAGTTGAGGGAATTTCTCACTCGTAACACAGTTTGAGAAGGCTCCAAATATTTTCCAGGATCCAAAGTTTAGAGAAGGATGCGATGAGAGAAGATGAAAGGCAATAGAGAGCCACCCACTAATGCTCCTTCTGGTGCAATCTGGGCACACTGCAAGGTCTCTTTTGTGCTAAATCTAAACTCACCCTGACCTTCAGAGTGGAAGTCCTCTCCCACTCCAACAAACTGAACAAAAGTATTGTTGATTTTTCTATTTAAAACTCCATTTTACTTTTTCAAGGGAGGAGGTGGTAAATGATTGCCCCACACATGCAAACTGCATAACCTTTGTAAATTATTCCTTTTTGAATTCTGAGATTCTCTTCCTGCCTTCATTGTAGATACACAGATTCATCAAGGACCAGGTAGTATCATTTCCCCTTAGGCAAGCTCTACTACAGAGCTTGTGGATACTTCTCACTTCTCTGATCTTGCCACTGACTCCTGCAATGATGGCTTTTATTAATATTTATGTCCTGTCCCGTGAGACAAGTTGTTTTTTTAGGAGAGACAGTTGTGGTGAATAATCATCGTTCGTCGGTGCAGTAATTCACAGCCCTGGTCTCTGAAGTTCATGAGAAAAACTGAAGGCTGAGAGCAGAGGAGGTGATAGCCTGAGGGAGGTTATTGACTCAAAAGATGCAGAGAGCTCCCATTTAAAGGGGAACTTATTCCTGTGAAACCTAATTTTACTAATATATCTGAGGTCAGACCACAGGTATTTGGTCGGTTTTGCATTTACAGCCTTCTTCTGACAACCTCATGTGAATCCCCAGTGAGAAAAGCACAGGCTATAAATATTAAACCAACAAAGCTCCAAAGAAATTGATTAATAATTGACATGAGAGTTTATTTTGACTTGGTCTTGCCTCTTCAAATAAGAATCTTGTTTCCTCTGTTGGCTGCTGCATGTGACATTTGTCCTGCGTTGTTAAGTGTGAAAAAGGCTCTCAGTAATAACGGTATTATTTGTTTAAGTGATAAATTTTAAAAGAAATATATAAATATTTTTAATTAGCAGAAGAGTGAATGAGGAGAACAGTATTTACTGATTGAGTCATGTGTGTTATGATTATAGGAGCATGCTGTTTACACTGAAAGCAAACAAGCAGAAGGATTTGACTGAAAAGTGGCATTTTGAGAAACTGTCTGTTTGTAAGTGTTGGTGACACAATCCACTATCTTATTCCTATGGATTGTGATAGTGTCACAGGAGCTAAAACCTCCCGGAAGATGCTCATGAGTATGAAACAAAATAAGTCTGAATATAAGACTTTCTAAATCCATTTTGTGAACAAATTTAATCCATAGGATTTTTAAAATGCAGTTCCTTCTAATTACTGCAACTGGAGGGTAGGTCAGGCTTTGTATGAAAATAAATTTAAAGGAGGGTGAGATAAAGAAGATAAATCAAATGGTGTTTTTATATACCATCAGAACAATCAATGAAACTGAAACAGAAAACAATTCTAATTGTAAAAAAGATCCATTGTGAAAAATGTTTAATTAGCCTGTCGAATTTACTGCAGTGAAAGTTTATTACAGAATTTAAAGAGGTTCTCATAAAGAGAACATTTGAATGGATATAGGAAAAATATGTGCTAGAAATTATTGAAAAAGAGTAATTTCAACTGCTTAAGAAGATGGTGAAGAAATAAAAAATAGAACTAAATAAAAAATAGAACTAATTTTTCCACTGCAGTTGTTGTCCACTACGGGATTTCTGATAAATTTTTTATTTTAAAACAGTAAAAGAAAATCGACTATAATCTACTCTTATCACTTGGATAATTTAAGTAGACTTTGAAAAAATTCTATTTAGCTAAATCAGTTTATTCACAGCAGAATTATATGCACAGTCAGAAGAGGAAAGTTTGTACCTAAATTATCGAATCTTTTAAAATTACTGTGTTTTTCATAAAACTGGCTAAAAATATTGTCTTTTGCCTTAAGCAGTTGAGTACTTGGAACAAGGCATTAATTTTTTCTTGGTAAGTATATATTTAAGTAAAATCCAAAATGCAATTGAAAAGCTTTATAATCTCTTGAATGTGTTGGATCATTTTACGGTTTGGCTGTCTCCTTTTTTCTAGAAAATCAAAATACAGTAACAAGAATTTTATGAGGCTCTCAGCGAATTTGAACAGGTCTTCCTTCTGCAATCCCAAGGATACAGATGACTAAAATCAGGTTTGAATATGAAGCTGCATTCTACCTTGTGCTCTGGTTTGCTGTGGCAGCATAGCAAAGCATTGCTCTAAGTGGTTTGTCTATTCAAAGGTTAAAAGTGTGAGTTTGTGCAGTGTCATATTTTCTATCATTTATCAGTTGTTCATTTTGTCCCTTTACACAGAATGATAAAGGGAAGGTCTGTGTAGTTCTGGTGAATAAATAGAGGCCATGGATCTTCAGTTCAGCTGACACAGTGAGTAGGGCTGGAAATGCTGCAGCATAGCTTTGGTATACATGGCTTGATGGAAGCATTGGCTGATACTTGAACTTTGAGTTTTGAGTAATTCCCAAGTATTCATAGAATGCCTGGAAGAAGTGACTGAATAACTTTTGGTTTGGGGGTGCTTTATGAAACATTCAGGTTTTCATCCTTTTGAACTACTCTTAAGTCACTGAAAAAAGTCTTAATTCAAAGACTGAAGTTGATGGAGAAATGTGATCATCTACAATGTGATAACTCAGATTTTATTGTAATGATGATATTCTGCAGGCCAGCTGGTCTAGAAATTAAGACCACTCTACATAGCACAGGTAAGGTTCTCTCTGCTAAAATTCTTGTCTCATTTTGTCCAGTGACTTCTTTTTACGTCTGCAAGGTTTGCAAAAACCCTAATTTAAAAACAAAAAACAGAACAAGAACCAACCATCTCTGTGCATACACAATGTCAGTAATGGAATAGGAAACCATACAGATTCAATTGTACAGAACATTTTTCTTTCTGAACTCACATATCATGTTTGTAAAACATATTCACCATTCAGCTTTCAAAGGCTATTCCATAAGCAGAGAAATGTGTACTTTAATAGCATGCCCTTGACTGTAATCCTAAAGCTAAGCAGGTAAACTAATATTTCCTTTTTTCTTCTCTTTTTCATTTTTTAAATTTGTACTTTATTTGCTGAAACCAATTGAATATTCTATTACTGCAAAGGTAGTTTAATTTTTATAGGCTTAATAAGAAGAAGCAGTTTTTCATTTGTATTGAAGAAGAATGGGATTTTTTTTCTTAAATCTGTTTATATTGTTGTAGAAAGCAGTTTTCCTGCCAGTGTAGTATTTTGTCAAAGTAGCCAAAGAAAGTTGACTTTAATCTGAAAGAATATTCTAAATAAATAAATAGTAGCCATGGAAGTTTTCTTTCCTAACACTTGGACCAAGTGAAGTCACAGGGAAGCAGCACTGGCAAAGGCATTCTTAGTTTAAGGTCTTTTCTGATGTATGGATCTGGGAAAGAGAATGGAGGATTTTTCACAACCATTGAAAGCAAAACCACCCTGAGGTTTCTGGGTTCAGAGCTCACAGTCCTCCCTTAGTTCCAGAAGGGCACATCTGTGTAGCTGACCAATACAGATCTGTTTGGCACATCAGCTTTGCTTAGGTTAGTTGGGGAAGAAATTAATAAAATTACATGGAATGAATGTACTGTGACTAAACTCTACGTGCACTCTGAAATAATCTACTTTTCCTTCTGAATGTCATCCTGAATAAGTGCTAAACTTTATCAATGCTTAAAATAAGGTATTTTATACAAACTCTTCTTGCAAGACTATAACAGGGAATGGAAAAGAATGTTCCATGCTGCTTTTTTAGTAATTTTTTATTTTGACTAATGACTGCCTCACTGATCTGAGAAGAACAGATGTAACTTGTGTAGCACATTGCAGACTTTACTGCTTTATTGTGATAACTTTGAAAACTTAACTAAAAAAGGCCATTTCTGTAGGGCAGAGATACCACAAGGTGAAATCAATCTTGCTTCTGATGAAAGGAATTGCATGCCACACAGTTTGCACTTTAAATTATTTAGAGTGTTAAGGCTTCCTTGCCAGCAGACGTAATTGATTTGAGAGTTGGTTCACTAAAGACCAGCAACGTGCTATGTAAAATTTGTCATGTATTCTGTGTTGGCAGCTCACTGTGCTCCCAGGCTAAGGAAATTGCTTAGAATTGCTTTAATTCATAAAAACAAAGTCACTGTGAGAAGAAAAAGCAAAGCAAAGTCATTGTGAGAAGAAGCACTGCAGGAATAAAATGGTCACTAGTTTTCCATGAGGTGCTTGAAATGAGGATGCAGTCTACTCAGTAGATTTCATGCTCCCAACTCTTGTTCAAACCACTGGGAAATTGTCTCACAGAGTAGCTCCAGGAGCTACAGTGAAGAGCCAGGAAATAATCAAATGAAGCAGCAAATTTCTCTCTGGCTTGTCCCCTCAATCCTGGTGACTGGAACACTCACCATGCAATAAGTTAAAGCTCATTTAAATTATTCTCTGCCTGTAAAATAATTTGCCACATTTTCTCTCTCACGCCCCAGTAGGCTAGATGGAAAAAACATTGCAGCGTTTGGGAATTTAAAATGGGGAATGAATTCTTTAGTTAAAAGAACATACTAAAGCCTAGCTCACCACTCCAGCCTTTTGCTAATGAAAGGTTGCCCATCCTGTATCTGAATCTAATTAAATGGAAACAGAGGCTGAAGATTACTGCTTTGATTACCTCTAAAGTATCAACCTCTATCCATCTTGATAGCCCAAAAGTCCATGAACACATATATTCCATGGCTTGTCAGTAACCCAAATATAAACCATGTATATGCTTCCCTATGCTCGTGGAGCTGCTGGAATGCATTTGACTCATCAAATCCAGGTGGATATATTTTACACAAGAATAAATAATTTCGGTGAAAATAATTGAAATCTAGTATAATATCTTCTGACTGCATGCCCACCAGCTGAACCATGCTGTTTGAAGACCTCAGGTGTCTATGCAGGAAAAAAAAAAATCTCTTTATCATTTTTATAGAGTGGTTTTGCATTAGGTAATTATCTGTTGAGTGTAGGCTGACTCTATCAGTATTTGCCAACACTGTGAACACAATAAATTATTAGTGAAACAACTGTTCATGGTTAGTCTGCAATAAATGTTGTGCACTTAGGAAAGAAGACAGAGCAGTGACTACATGCAGTGCAGCAGGTCAGACCTGTGCATGAGTTAATGAAAGATAGTGAAGCATGTCATGTCTGAATGGAGACTTCAAATTAATAATTTACTTACTTGTCTCTTCTGTCTCATTAAATCTTGCTCCTTGTCTTTCCCTTGTGACAATTTTATTACTTCCACAATTTATTGTTTTTATCTGTCAGGCTTCACAACCAGCTTTCATTATTTTGGCTGTTCAGATGAAGCAAATGCATTGTGGCTTTTTTCTTTTACAATCAGCTAAACCATGGGGCTACTTATGTGACCATCAGGTTTTTTAGTTCCTGCTTCTCTAAGAAAGGTAAAATAATAGAATTAACAGGAAGATAAAACTGTAGCTTTTTTTTTTTTTTTTTTTAAACCAATTGAAGGTGGAAAATAGGAGTTGAAAAATGAATGGGTGAGTGATAAGACCTGTGCTTTGCTCAGTTAGGGCCATTTTGGCACACTGAACTCTTGGAGATCTGCTGTTGGCACTGAACCTCAGCAGGAAACTTTCCACAGTTCACAGGACAGTGTAAAGTGACTCTATTTCCCTTTGTCTTTCTCAAACACACTCATACACACAGATATTCATGCATACATACTCCAGTTAGAACCAGAAACTGGAAAAATGCTGTCTGAATTAACTAAAACAGTGTTTACAATTCTAAGCCTTTTCATCATGGACTGATATGCTGAAACCTAATTTAGTCATTAATCTCTGGTTGTCAGAAGTCAACCAAAACTTTTTAACAACAACAAAATATTATATGAATATCATGATAATTTTAAGGACTATCATTTTGGTATGTTTCTTGTCTGCATCCATTACTTCAGGAGAGAACTAACTTTAAGGTAAATTTTATTGTATATTACACCAGGATCAAAACTTTTACTTTAAGCTGTAGTATTCTCACTGCTAAAATGAACAAAAATCATGAGCTTTGGACACCTCTACCTCTTTTTCCCACCCTCCCTACCACCTCCACCCCCTCCAGTGTTTCTGAAACCCCTGAGACCAATCCAGTAAGAATCAAGTTTCAAGGTAATCAATATTAAAATGGTTGAAATGATACAAATTAATTTAACCACGCTTGTTTTCATTCTATTACAGATCCTTTATCAGTGACACTTCTCTTCCCTGCCAAAGAAAAGAATGATAAGAGGTAACAATTTTCTAAATTTATGATAGATTCTTTCTTTAATCCAGGTCAGTTTCTTATTTTGTGGCTAAAAAAGCAATTTTGTTTGTTTAAATGAGAAGATGATGGCAAGGGTACAGGCAAGAGCACCAGGGAATGGAATCTGCTTGCATGACTATTGCTTTGAGTCGGTGATTGTTTCAGATCAATTAAATGATCTAAATAAAAAAATACTAATTAAGATTGCAGAAGGAAAAATAAAGGAAATAGGAATTGTGTTTGGGATATAATTCACTGAGATGCAGAGTGACAATTTTCCTCCAGAATGGAGGGTCCTGGTTGTGCCACCACTCATCCCAGGTATGGGCAGGTGACGATTACTTTGTGCTGGTTCTTACGCCCATGGGACCTTTCCATCAGCTAATTTAATTAGCCAATAATTACCTATTGGCACATCTAGGTAGATTTCTGCTTGGTTAGTGACTCAGTGGGGAAAGACTTAAAAATGTCAGAGCTGTAACAAGGCAGAAGATGTGCTGGTGCTCCTCAGAAATTCTTCTTGGCTGCTGGGTACAGTGCAGGTGGGAAAGGGACACTGGGTAATCCAACTGCGCTGCCTAACTCACTCCAATTTTGCTGTTCCTCAAAAGAGGGGTCTGACTCCTTCCATGTAGGGGCAGCTACACTGATCTTTCAGGGACAAAAATCTGTAGTTACATTCTAGGGCTCTGGATAAGTGGGGAGAAGGGAAAAGCATCGCACAGAATTTAGCAGACCATTTTCTGCTCTGTTCTGGTTTGCCTCTGTCCTGAAGCTGAATAAGTTCCTGTTGATCCAGAAAAATAAAACATTTGTATGAGTGCTGAATATTTAATAGAGGAGAGGAATTCTGGGAGCAACCTCTGGTACAAGTTGTTTGTTTGTTTTTTAAGTATGAAAATAGAGAAGAAGAAAAGAAGAAAGAGATGGAAAAAAGAAACAGAAGGAAATAGATGCATAGTCAGAGAAAAGGAGATAAAGACGGTGCTAATTATGAAGCACAGCACTAATGCTAATTCAGGGAAAGGTGGATTAAGGATGCAAAATCCTAAATCCTAAGACACTGTGGAAAAAGATATGGAGACAAAAGACAGAGAAAAAAAATATATATATTTAAAAAAAAATAGTAGTGTTTTCCTTTCTTCTGCATGCTTTGAACATACCTTGATTCTTGCCTTTAGTCATTAACACTATGCCTCCTTTCATGAATTGTTCTGTATTTCAAGGACTGGAACTCTACAATGTTTCCACAGTGAATATCTTAACTACATTTCTCCCATTTGATTTTGTTGGGAAAATAATAGAATCACTGGGCCATGACCTTTCAAATAAGCCTTACAGCAGGTATCAGTTAATTTGCTTTTTTTTTCTGCTTGCCAGGCAATCATTCCTTTGTAGGTAATTTCAGCAGAGAGACTGACCTAGAAAGCCCTCTGCATCTCTTAATTGTAGCAAGAACAAGACCATGGAAATTATCTGAATGAAAGGTATCACTTAAAATGTGTAGAGAAAAAAAAAGATTTAAAAAAAAAAAGAAAGAGAAGGAGAAAAGTAGTAATTATTCTTAAATCAGTGTTGTTCATGACTCCTGTTCATTGCTTGGCTCAGGTATGAGTCATTGTGTCAGGCCTCTTTATTGGGGAAACAACAGATTGTGTCTCAGCATGCAAGACCAGAGAGGCTTTGAGCTTCTATGAAAAGAGACAAAAGAATTACAAGAGGAAATGGAGAATTATTTTCTAAATAATGGTTCAAAGAGACCTTTACATTCCAGGATGGATGATGTTGGTGTTTGCAGGTTCCTTGAACTTGACTTCCAACATGAATGATATCAAAACAAATGTCCCATTAAATTCTTGGAGATGAATTTCCTTCTGTGCTGTGAGTGCTTTTGCCACGTAGGTGGCATGGGAGAAGAACAAATCCTAGGGATCCTCATTCCCTAATGCTGGCTAGAGGTGCCATGGAGCCCTTGCAATCCCAAACTTCAGTGGCCTCAGGGAGCTCTGGAGAGGAAATTTCCTCCTCAGTGGATCACATGCCTCGATGCTGAGGGTTTTTCCATAATTATTAATACATACTTTTCAGTGATGCCTGCTTTTCCCCCAGAAAATGCCTGTCAGGTCTGCCATTAGGAGTCTCGCTCTACCTCACATTATTCAGTTACCTGTGGTCCATGTTTTACCTTTTTATTTCTTTTAAGGCAGGCCTTTTCTAACAAAGTCCATGGCAAGTGTTAAAATATTCTGAATGTGTAAAGGTATTCAGCTGCATAGTGGCTAACAACAGAAAAGAACAAGAGGTGACCTGGACTATTTTTCTCTTGTTCTTCTATGCTTAGGCCATTGAAAATCATCTTTGTCTGAAATCCAATAGAATAGGTTTTATTAAATCATTCATTTCAGGAAGGTCCTGTCTGATTATGAAACTATTGAAGGATGAAGGCTCCAGACCTTTCACTTGTTAGTTATTAGCACTGTCATTTATTTTAGCACATAATTTATAAATTATGTTTGTTATGTAGGTTAAAAAAGTCATTAATATCCATCAATTTTGCCTCTGTGTGTATATGTGTGCAGGCGCTTATACAACAATGGTAGATTAATTTTTTGTTAGAAATTATACAGACTGAAGTCTTTCAGCCTCTCACTAAACAGCCTTTTTTCCCCAGGCCCTGAGTTGTTCTCATGGTTATTACTCAGTAGTCACTATTTATGGGGATCAAAGAGTGGTGTGTAGTGTTACAACATCTGTCTTACTGATGCCCCAGACTGAGGTAAAATTATTCCTCCATCCCTCTCATTACTCAGTTTGCATGTCCATCCATCTCTGGCCCTTTGTGCAGCCTTATTCCACTGGGAACTGGTGTTAGCTGCTGCCTCCCCTCCCAGCCCCTAAATCCTTCCCAGAGTAATTGCTTCCCAGGACAGCATCCATCTCTGTTTGAATCCACACCTTATATACCTGTCATATCCTCTCAATTATTCCCAATTTACCTTTGTTACAGACAGCTTTTACTGGGTATTAATCTTGGTCACCCAGATCACCAAAGGGAGAAAAAGATATCAGATCCACAAAGCTCAACTGAAAATGTGGAGTGGGAATGGAGGTTTCTTTGATTTCTTCATTTAAAAGGTTTTTGCATGATCTGTCGGTCAATTCATAAATCTTTTAAATGGTCTTTAATGCTATTTTAATCCACTTGGTACTGCTAAATGGAGCATCAAGTGACATTGAGATTATACCATTTTAGCCATGCTGGCTCCCACAGAATTGGGAATGTTTCTAAAATTCCTCTATATATGTGATACAGCTCATAGGGACCTCGCAATCAAGTGAAAGGAAAAGGGGTTAAATAAATAGAAAGGAAGCATTCAGTGAGAAGAAGGGGAAGGGCAGAAGGTAGTATAATTCTTCATGTTAACTTTGACAGAAATTACAAGATCAAAAAATCATCTCAAGTTCATGTCTGTAATTAATCAGATTATTCAAACATCAGCGTTTACTTTTATAGTAAGATAATCAACTTTATTTTCTCTTATGAACAGCATTAAAGATATTGGTCAAGTTTTCAGAAATATATCTTAATATATCAAAGAGAGAGACAGGTACCTTGGACAGTACATTTAAATCTTCATAGCTAAAATCTTTTATATTGGCTGATAGTGAATACAAAACTATACTTTTTTTTTTTTTTTATGCACATTATTTAACATTCTCTGAGGTTTAAAGTGAATTGGAAATTATAAAATCATTATCAGTGATAAAGAGTACAGAAAATACATATGATTAAGATTCCTGTCATTCTGGTATCCACATCAACAGGTTTTTATTTCTATCTAGTTATGGCCCCATACAACCAATAATAACTCTTCCTTAAATCCTCCTCACTCTGCAAGTGGTGTATTTTCTATGCTTTTGACTTTCCTTAGCTTAGCTAGATACTTCATAAGCAAAAATCAATATAAATAAAATGCTTGGAACTACTGCTTTCTTTTTTTTTTTCTTTTTTCTGTTACTGCATTTATGAGTTCTTTTGTGAAATGAAGATGGACTTTCAGTCTTGCCTATCATATTTTTATTTGAATTGTAGCTTAATGGAAATCTAATTTGGTCTTTTTAAGGAACTTCAGTCTCATTTTTTTAGGTTTTAAGTCCTACACTTGTGAGTCTCAGGAGTATCTCAAGAGCTCTGTAGAGGGAAAATACATATTTCTTTGGATAAATTCCTATCAGAACTTGTTTTCAAATGATTTTGTCTCTGGAGTCATAATTTTGCATTGCTAATCTCCAAATTGCAATCACAAAATTTATCATATCTTTGTCATTATTTAATGACCAAGAATAAATTCCTTGATATTTTAAATGGAAGCTTAATCAGTGTTCAAAGTAAAAAAAAACAAATCTCTCTTTTCCTGGATTAAATTCAGTTCCTTTTTGTCTGTATACTGAATTTACAAGATACAAAATGGGGTTTTTTTCCTTTTCTTTTTAACTTTGAGACTTGCCTATTGTTTCAATTTAGCAACAATTTCATGTGAAATAAAAAGTTCTTTAAAGCCTATTAATACTTCTAATCACTAACCTTGGAAAAACTCAGAATTCCTAAACACCTGAAGGACCCAAGCAGATTTAAAATTGTCATTGATTAGCAATCCCTGAAAGTCAAGTGCTCTGTCTTTGTGATAACTAAAGCCTATTTAAGCTTTCATTTACTTCATATGTTCTGCTAGCCAGGAAAGAAAATTATCTTTAAAAAAATTAAGATAAAGCTCTGCAAAAATTCCAGCAAAGCATTTTCATTTCAGATTACAGACTTTATTCTGCAAGAGTTTAAGTTACTGAGAATTCTTTGGTTTGTAAGGGAGTAAAAACCCAGTTGTTTTGATATATTTTAAATAAAGAATATAGGTGAATTTATCCATATGATTGAGAGATTCTGAAAGAACTCGCTGGAACAACCCCTGTGCAAGTCACCACAGGGATCAGCTGAATGCATAAATGGGCAGGAACTGGGAGGAAAGGAAAGGAAAGGAAAGGAAAGGAAAGGAAAGGAAAGGAAAGGAAAGGAAAGGAAAGGAAAGGAAAGGAAAGGAAAGGAAAGGAAAGGAAAGGAAAGGAAAGGAAAGGAAAGGAAAGGAAAGGAAAGGAAAGGAAAGGAAAGGAAAGGAAAGGAAAGGGAAAAGAAAGGGGAAAGGAAAGAGGAAAGGGAAAGGAAAAAGGAAAGGAAAAGGGAAAGGAAAAAGGAAATGAGAAAGGAAAAGGGAAAGGAAAAAGGAAATGAGAAAGGAAAGGAAAAAGGAAAGGAGAAAGGAAAAAGGAAAGGAAAGGAAAGGAAAGGAAAGGAAAGGAAAGGAAAGGAAAGGAAAGGAAAGGAAAGGAAAGGAAAGGAAAGGAAAGGAAAGGAAAGGAAAGGAAAGGAAAGGAAAGGAAAGGAAAGGGGAAAGGAAAGGAAAGGAGAAAGGAAAGGAAAAGGAAAGGAGGAAGGAAGAGAGAGAGAGAGAGAAAAAGAATCATGTGTTCCTTTCTGAAACAGCCACATCAGCTGTGCATGAGTTAAGGTTTATGTGTTTTAGACTTCAGGAAGTGATGTCTTTAATGTTATTTGACCTTGATAAATTTCAAATGTCAACAGCTCTCATCACTTTTTATTTGATAAATAAAAATAGGAGCTGAGTTGGATAACAGATCAACAATTGACAAAGACAGATAGTTATAACTCTACAACAGCAATGAATGAAAGGATTTCTGGAGGTCACCTGGTTCCAGATCCCACTCAGGGCAGAGCTGGCTTTGAATTTAGAAGCAAGTCTTGAGTCATACACAGTTAAAAATTGAATATTTCCCAGGATGGAGGTGACCTGCTTAGGAGAAAAGCAACTTTAAGGAGGAGAGTAATGAGGGACCAGTTGGTCATACAAGGGAGAGGAGGAGCTCCTTACCAGAAAAGAGCTGTTACAATTTTATGGTAAGTGGCAGAGAATACACTAAAAGTGACCACAGCACCTGGTTCCCATAAGGACAGCATGATGGGGAGTCACAGCTTTTAGAAAGTCACACTTTCTAAAACATGAGCTCAATACCAGAGAGGATGTGAGGGGACAAGTTATGTCTTCCTCATCTAATATTCTGGAGACCAATGTTTTAATCTGTCCTCCACAGGCAGACTACCCTAGGAAATCTTGTTGATGCAATAGTTTGGAGATTCTGGATAAAACCCTTCCTGCTTTTAGTATATGGACCTCCCAAATTTTCCAAACTCATCTCCGTTTTCAGTAAAGAAGCATAATAATTTATAAATTATGTTTGTTATGTAGGTTAAAAAGGTCATTAATATCCATCAATTTTGTCTCTGTGTGGATATGTGTGCAGACACTTGTACAGCAATAGTAGATTAACTTTTTTGTTACCCAGTGGGGTAGGGACAGGACTCCCACCTCTTGATCCCTCTGCTGCTCAGACAGGAATTCTGCCACACCTGATGCCAGGCACAGAGCTCCTGCCTTACTCTCCCAGATTAAGGACAGGAAAAGAAATCACAGAGAAATTACAGTTCATCCTGCCTTTCCCCAAAAGCACTCAAAAAGAATGGACCAATTTTTTTTTTAATTTTTTATTCATGGGGTGGATGCATAGAAATTCCAATGAGGGAGCTGCTTCATCTGCCTTTTTATTCTGAGCTAAAAAAGGAGCCTTGGTAATTAGAGTAAACTGAATGTGTAATTTTTAGATGAACATTCTCATGGAGATTAAGGGTTAGAAACATGATGGTATTTAAACTTTCAGGTCCTTTTTTCGGCAACTGTCTCACATTGATTTTACCAACTGCCAGCTGCCTGAGTAATTTCTGAGATTTGGATCTAATTACAGTGTAAAGATCATATGTGAAGGCTGTGGCTGACCTTACTAAAGTAAATCTTTCAAGAAACATTCCATCCTCTCTTGGATAATATCAATAATGTTTCCATGTCTGCTTCATTACTGAGATATAATAATGGGAAAATGCATTTATAGCTTGTACTTTAGGGAAACATTTATAAATAAGTTTTTAAGGTATAAATGATAAATTTTAAAACTTCAGGTAATGTAAATTGGTTTACTTTCTATTTTTTTATTGATAGAGATGTTCCTATCCATCTTTCAGTAATATTAAAACTGTTATCAAATTATTTAAAATTCATAGGTGGATGTGTTACATTAGTTACTAATTCAGGAAAAAACTTAGTCACATGTTTGCAGTCAACTTTCCACACTTTTAACCAGGTTTGATCATGTTCTTTTACATCCATTTTACCAAATTAAGACACTGATAATAACACCGCAAGTATTGCTTCCACATGTCCTGACCAATATTAAAATTATTTCTTTTGAATATTAATTGAAATTCACATTTGTTCTACTCACATGGACAGAATAAAATCATTTACCTCAATTATCAAATCATAACAAGCTTCAAAGTCAGTCTTACTTTCGGAACTGCTCTCCCCTACTCCCTCTTCCTGTATTATTTTAGAAAAGCTAAGGAAAGTCCTGAAATTAATGTGAAAATGAAATATGAAATATGAATTAATGTGAATATGTGAATGCAGAAATGTTAAAAATTCATCACTGAATTTACATCTTTACAAGAAGAATTAATTTTTCTGTAGATTAAGTAGCATTTTGATACTTGCTAAAAAAGGCATTATTTCTTAAACGTTAATAAAAATGTGATAAAAGGATAATAATCTTTAAACTCAGAAGAGAGACATGTCATCCTATGTCTAGGTAGTAAAATAACAAAATTTAATTCATAACCATAATTGTTATTTATTAGTGATAAACTTGGCACTTTTTTGCCCTTTTCAATGTCATGCAAACAAGATTTGTAAAAAGCAACCATTCCGCTCTGGTGATTTTTCTCTCTAAGATATCCAGGAATATTTTGTGTTTGGAAACTGATTTTTCAGTGCTTCTGTACAAGGAATTTAGCGGCTCAGGACAGAAATACATTTATTGGTTATTCTATAGTGGCAGATGAAGTGAACACTTTACTTCTACTAAGTGATGCTAATTTTTCAGACTTGAAGAAAACAATTCCAGGAGTTGCTCAGTTTCTTCCCATCATGCTGACACAGCTCTCCCCAAATGAGACTGCACAAGGCTTTTATCCTTTATCCTTTTATTCCTTCTGAAAGCTGCTTCCTAGGCCAGGTGGGCTTCAAATGGGAAGCAAAATCCTGCAGTGACAAAGATCAGAGGAGGCCTCTGAGGAGGGATGAATAAACTCTTGAAACAGTGAATAACACCTTGAGTGCTGCAGAAAAGCAAAAATGCCCAAGGAACTCCAGATATAACATTTCCAGGGCCTGAAAGACACCAGCAAGTTCTAGAATTGATTTGGGAGTTTGCTGACTCAGATGTTAACTTAATTTTTGAACAGCTCAGGAACAGCAACTTCAATTTAGATGAGCAGAGAAAAATCAAACCCATTTGTTTACTTTCAATCTGAAAATAAATCTCTCTGATTTCATTCCCTGTGAAATTTAAATTCTGCCTTTCACCACACTAATAAGATTGCCATATGCACATGTTTTATTAATCATAAAAGCTTATTTAATTTATATGGCTTTATTTGCTTTCTGAATTAATAGTATGGTGGATATCCAGAGTACACAGCTGATATTATCATCTCTATTACTGCTTAATGCTTACAGTGCCACAGAGCCTCAAAGGCTCCAGAAATGACTGATGTCCCTGGTGCTGGGCTCATTAATGCACACAGGGAAGAAGGAAAGCAGAAGTCTCTACACCAAGACAAAACTCTTTTGCTTTGTGCTTTGATGCTCCCTGTCCTGAAGTAATAATGGCAAAATCAGATTCTGGGCATGCACAGGAAGGGGCAAATAGGCAGAAGGTATTTCTGATTTCTGATTTGGGAGTGTTCTGTTCTTCCTCTACACCCATGGTGATACTGAGCTGTTGTATCTTAAATACCCTCAGTAAATTGTTAATAAGAGTTCAGTCATATTGCCCAGTCAGAGCCTTCTCTGTGGAACACAGATTCCAATTTATTTTCTTTTTCAGCTGAGAGTATTTCAGTATCTGGTGGTTTTAAATGAGTTGCATTTAATTTTATCCTATGGCATGATTTATAATGTAATGTAATATAATATAGTATATATACCACATATACAGCATATAATATATGTTCTATAATTATATGTTCTATAATGTATTTATAAGAAGCACATTTTTCAAAAAACCTTTAGAATAATCTGCTTTCTGACATGATTAGCCAAATGGTTTAATTTACAATATCTCTAAAAAAAAAAAAGCTTGCTTTGAATAGGAATGCAATACAGAAGATAGAGCAATTCAATATATAAGTCCAGTAACAGAAAACTAGATTGTCTGCCTAGTTAATTACTGCTGAACTTTAATAAAATAGATATTAGACCTTAAAGGGACATCCTACTATAATAAAGGGCAAATATCTTGTAAGATTATTTAAAACTGTTTCTTGTTCAGCTGCCCTAATCAATATGGGAAGACTGAAGTCTTGGAAATCCTGCCCATTTAACCCAACAAAGTTTCTATGACTTGATAATTAGAGTTGTTGGGGTTTTTTTTTTCCTTTTATTAATGGAAAAATAAAAGAATTTTTTAAAAAAACCCAACCTAGCCCCTTGCCATAAACTTATATACTAAAAAGCTAAAAAGGTATCACATAAACTCATCAAACTTTGCATAATACATTATTTAGAATGGAACAGGTTTTGCCCCCTAGAAAAACCCTAGAAATCTGCTTAGCTTTGATTAACATTTTAAAATACTATTAAGTTCAATTAACTAATTGGATTAAACTTGATTAAACACAGCTCCCTTTGGCTTCACTGTATTTTGGATCAGCTTCTGAGCAAGTTGCAAGACTAATCTAAATTACAGTAAGTCACTGCTATGAAATCCTGTCTCTGCTGAAATCAGTGCTAAAACTCCCATGGACTACATTTAGGTCAGAATATTATTGAAATTGTCTCATCAAAGCAGTGCTCAGCTCAAAGGCTTCTTTGCAGCAGTAACCTAAGTCCTGATATCACCTGGGGGTTCAAGCTGCTTGAATGAGTTTTAATTTTGTCCCTGCTGCTCAAACAACAAAGTAAGGACTGAGCAGGGCTGGAGGGGTCTTGTGGAAAGAAAACCATAAGTCTAAAGATTTTTTTTTTTTTTGTTGTTTTTTTTTTTTTCCTTTCCAGGTTTTCTGTGTACTGTTTGATTCCTCCAAATGCTTTCTTTGCAGTCCTGAGCTTTACAAAATCCAGGTGGTTTGTAAAAGTCATAACTGTAAGGTCAACAGACCATCAGCATTTTAACCTTGTTATTTGCCTCTCGTTGTTGTGATATTTGTTTTAACGTGTCAGCCTGGATTTTGCACTAACCTTAGCATTTATCAGGAGATAACTGGATTCAAATATATAAATTTGGTTAAATACAAGGTAACTTTGCTCAAAGCAGCCCATATTATTCTTGTGCTGCTCTGGATTTTTGGGTATCACAGTGCTGATAACACACCAATGTTTTGGCCATTCTTAAAAGCACTTACACAAGATTAAAGTTCCTCAGTTGTGATTTGTCTGTGTCCAAAGCAGTCAGAAAGTTCCATTTCACTTCTGTGGTTTGTGTTGGGTTTTGGGGGTTTGTTTGCATGTTTGTTTTTTGGGGGTTTGGTTTCTTTGGTTTTGCTTTTGCTTTTGGTTTATTGCTGTTGTTGTTGGTTTTTATTGTTGTTGTGGGGTTCTTTGCTTTTGAGCATTTCTTTGTTGTGAGGGGTTTTGTGACTTTGTTTCAAAATGGAGTAACATTTAGATTCTTTTGATAATAATTAACATGACTGATTAAATGGAAGGTTGGTTTCTGAGAATTTCTCCCAGGAAACAAAAACTGGGGGTATCTGGAATATAAATAAATATTTGCATCTATAGGAGAGCTAGCTCACACACAACTGTCACACAGCCAGCATGTTTTGAATATGTTATGACTTATAATTCCGAATTTCATTTAAAAGTACCTTTAGAAACAATTTGGGTTCTTTTTCACTGCTCAGCAGGTGTATGTTGGTTGAATAAAGTATTGCAGGTATTAATTGAGCAGTATATTTTACAGTCTGACAGTGATCAGCAGTACATTGAACAACCTGTGCAAGGAAATTTCATTCTGCCAGTCAGTTCTGGGAAGTGTTCTGGAAAGTGGAATCTTGCTTTAGTTTAATTTCATTTCTAATATTCTTTATCCTCTGTGTGTTTTCTTATGTGATGTTTTGCAAACTGAAGTTCTCTAATAACTCCTAATGCAGACCTAAGTTTTTTGTATCAGAAATCACTGACTTTGTGTAATGCTCTTTTCCCCATCCCCTTTTTGGAACAATTTACCAAAGGGAAGAGGGAACAGGGATTTCTGTGTAGCTGATGATGCTACTGGGTTGAAATTCCCACCATTAAGAAATGGACAGCTGGGTGTGCTAGACTGGAGTAATTTACAGAAATTTAATAATCAGGTTAGTGTACCCCCAGATTTATTAGTCTTGCTGCTCATGGGACTCTAATAAGAGAAAAGTATATAGTGGTCTTCATTGGAATAAGAGGTATTCAAAGAGTTGATATTTTTAGCTGTTAGCCAGAAAAATCTACAAATTAAGAAATCAATGTGGAACTATTCAAATTGGAAAAAGTATTTTTTTTCTATCTAAATAATTTAATGTAAGCCATTTATTTGAAAATGTTTTTGTTACAGTTACTTTCTTCTTGTAGATCAAACTGGTTTAGATTTTCAGATATTTAAAAAGCCTTTAATAACATCAAACCAAAATACTTTAATTTTTCATTTTCTCATCATTTGCTTAATTCACCATAAAACTAACAAGTTATTTTTATTGACCATGAACCACATATTTGACAAACCTATTATTCAACCCCCAAACTGTTAAGTCCTAAATTGAATTCCACTGTCAAGCCCTTCCAGCATTGAGGATTTATCTTTTCTTCATAAGTTCTAATTTATACCATGTTGAACAATTACACAACCTTAAACACAAGGAATAATAATCTTTTTCCCCTTGTTTTCCTGATTCTCACGTTTCTGCAGAAGATGGATGTATGTGACTCTTAAGTCCTCATTGCCAGATGTCTAATTTTCACGTCTGAATCAGTTAGAAACTGGCATTGTTTAAACTCAGTCACAGAAGGAACTAATTAGACTAATCAAGGGAATTTGATGTGCTGGGGAAATTATCCTTACCCTCTGAAGCTGATTTCAACTTTAGACAGGCACTGCTGACTCCTGCACAAAAGAAATGGAATTTTCCATTTTGATAGTGGGCAAGCAAATCAATTCTGTGATGCTTCCTCATTTGAAACATTTTCCAAAGTTGTGTCTGTTCAAGGAAAGAATTCAGATTCCTGATTGATTCTGCACAGATTTGCACAGGTGCAGGAGTGATGCCTTTGCTGTGTTAAATCCTTGCTCTGGTGATTAAATCTAGGTCTGAGTACCAATACTGCCTGCTGTAGTTGATTCAACATTTTCCCCTTCCAGCCAAATAATTAATTTGCAAATTCACTGTTTTATAAGCAGAATATCATGTAAATTGAATCTTTTTCAGTGACACTTGATTTATTTTCTTATGATAGATTGAGGGGGCAAGCCAGCCAACATGTAGTGCAAATCTGACCTCTCAGTGCCTTCCCTTTCACTACAAACAGAAGATTTCATCTTATCTTCTCAGCCCCAGTTTAGTGGCTTCTATTTGTGACTGAATGTTAATCTTAGGTTAAGCTCCCCAGGGAGCTTGATCTTGTGTGGAAAGCTTCTGGAGATGATCTTATTTAAGTGGAACCACAAAAATCGTGTAGTAATTACCAGGAGATGCTTCACAATTGCTGCACCTGGGTCTGCATGGTGTTAACCTGCATGGTTAAGTGGAAAGTTGTGATTGTGGAAATCAGAGCTTATTGGAGAAAAAAAACACCTGTGATATAGAGTAGGGAAGGTTTCCTGAGTTTCTTAAAAATCTCCAAAAGAGGCATTTCCACATTCCTAAAAATTCTGCAAAACTATCAAATATTTGAATTCATTTCCTCAACTCATCTCTGTTGAGTACTTTATAATTTAAGAAGAATCTCAGTGGAACTGTGAATTAAACTCTTGGGAGTTAGAGGTTAATTTTTTTTTTCTCTTGTAATTATGACATGTGATTTGATCATAGCAGGTTGTGAAATTTTTTTTTCCAAAATTAAATAAAATTATTATACTACAACCCTTTTTCTGTTTAAGCTGAAAATAGTAAGTTCCAGCAGCATTGATACCATTCCAAAGTGTCCCCAAAAAGACAAGACTCTTAAATTTAAAAATCAATAGCCTCAGTGCTTCCCAGACACAAAAATGTAGAAGCTATCCTTTCTGACAAGTGTTTGGATTTTAGACTGATGAATTGCATTTCAGCAAGGATGGGGAAAAAAAATCCAGTGCTTCTCTTCTCCTACAGAGTAACATAACAATAAAAGATTTTCATGTCTCACTTATTTTGTCTTCTCTGGCTAGAATGTCAGAATTGCACACCAGAGCAAGGCAGTTATCTCAGACTATTTGTTTTCCTATTGAAGTGTATATTTACAAACCTCAGTGATTTTTGGAAAGCAGTTTTGAATTATAGGGGCTTTCAAGGAACTTATTCTATTGTTTCTCCTTCTTCTTTTTATTAGCATCTAAAACCACTTAGTATAGCTTATAAATTAGAAGCAGGGGAAATTCTGCTAGAATATCAAAATACCAGTGATGTTGGCCAGCTACAGAGTCCATTGCAAGTGAAGTTGTAGGTATTGGCTTTGTAGGTCAGCAGGTGATTTTAAAATATTAATCCTCTCCTAATGTGCACATGGCAGCAAGGGTAGCATTTAAAGGTCAGTCAATATCTGTCTTCAAAAGTGAACTGGGGAGTTAACCACATCTGTGTCAAGGAATTCAAACAACACCAGCCCCTGAGCACAAAAGTTAGAAATAACAGCCCTAAGTGGGTCTCATTTGCAAGGAGATGGGCAAATGCACTTTTAGCATCATTGGACTCCACTTAAATTCAAAGTGCTGCCACACAGCACTGCCAGTACAGTAACTGCAGATGGACCCCACAGGCAGGCTCTCCCATATGAACAGCAATGATGATCCTAAAGTGAAAACTCAGTCACTGAACTATGCAATGCCTTTCTGTTGGCATGTGCAGCACATCAGAGCACTGCAGAACAAGCAGGAAGATCTGTGTGCATAAATTTGTCTTGTTTACCTTCAGATGTTAATGCTACTTATCAAGCTACTGCAGAGGCCAAAGAAACAGCAAATAGAGAAGTTATATAATCCTGTGTACAGTTTAAAAAGGCAACAAAACCCACAACCAAATAAACTAAACCAACGAAAAACCAACAAGGACTGACCCTGAGCTATAAGATCCCACAGTATATCTCCAAGCTTAGCTTTAACTCAAATATGTCTTTGACTGAGACACCTTAGCCTTCTTCAACCCAGTCAATCCATAAAGAAAAATTTACCCAAGACCTTCTGTGGGAAATACAGTTCAGAGCCTGAATTTTATTTACCACACTTATTAACAAGAGCGAAGAAAAAGGTGAGAAGATATTCTTGTAAACAGTTTATGAGTGGCATCTCAAGAAAACATTTATTCCACTGTTATACCCCAGTGTCACCAGTGCAGTGTATGGGCAGCAGCATAAATCCATGGAGAGGAACTTCCTGTGAACAGGGTATGGTTCCTGCTGGAACCTTAATGTGAAACCACCCTGCCAAACATTTCTGTGCCTGGAGTTTAGGCCCTTTATTTCTAGAGAGAAAATTATGCTGGCTGAAATTCCTAGAACCTGTAACAGACTCTGAAAACCCTAAAGTAAAGAGCACCTATTAGACTGCATTTGCAGCTTTTTGATAGGACCACGATTTTCATCCAGATTTTTTCTATTACCTGTGGATTATCTACCTTCATCCAAAACCATGCACAATGAGTTGTTTTGTTTTGTTTTTTTTTTTTTTTGTTTTTTTTTTTTGCTTAAATACAGCTTTCAATTTAACCAAAAAATCAGATACAAATTTTGTCTAATTATATAAGAGTCTCTTCTCTGTGTGGGAGATCATCTGGATTGTCCCCTTTGGAAACAAATAGAAGAAGGGACAGGACAGTTCTTGACTTGTAGTCAGCAGAATTGTATGTAACTAATGAACTGGTATGTATAGCTTTATGCCTATGATTTATGGTCCTGGGAAGATTTAAGAACTTAAGAAATCCAGTTACTGAAAAATTAAGAAATCTATTTTTTTTTTGTTTGTTGTGGGAGGGTTTGTTTGTTTTCCTTTTCTTTTTTCTCAAGACATGAAGAATATAAGGGGTTAGGGAGGAGAGCATGTGCGTATTTCTGGTAGGTTTTTTTTTTAAACAACTTCCTTCCTGAAAGTAATTTTATAACTGAAGAACAAAGAAATAACTTTGTAGTACTCACCTGAAACATGGTTCCTTCATGGTGTATGCAAGGTGAGATTCTGCTTCTCTCAGTTTCAAAAAATTTCAGGCTAGTTTGAGACTATCACCATAGTCTGTGCTGAGATATTTAGAGGAGATGGAACTAAAAACCACATTTAGACACTGTGCACAAGTGATAGAGCTTCATTCAAACAAAATTATAGCTTGAACTACTTGAACTAGTTAAGAAAATGGTGAAGTACAGAAAATATGGTCTTGAGAGAGAGAGGTATGACTGCAAAGAAACCTTAAACTCTTCCTTGAGTAGGAGATTATAGGAGTGCAAAAGACCTTTGGATATTTACTTCAGAAAATGTCTATTTCAAAGTCTAAGTATATGACTACTGTTATATTTTTTAATACAGTTTGCTATGAAAAAAATCTCCCAGACATTAAATCTCACTTATTAAAATTTTAGCAATTTGTTATGGGCTGAATACCAAAGGAATTAGGCATCATTTGATTTAAATTCATGTTTGGAGGTTAATATTTGAGAGTGGGAATTCTTTGTTTAATTTGCAAACAAATGTACAGTTTTAGTTTCAGATTTGAAATGTCATGACCTCATGGCTTTCTAATAAGGTCAGGAGTTGATTAAACTTGTATGATCTTTAAGAAATTAGAAAACTGATCACAGTCCAACAACAACAAAAAGATATTTCCCAGTTGAGAATTCAGGTATTTAATTTCTAAGAACCTTTAATATTAAAGCCTCATTGTATAAACATAAGGTATTTTCAATTTCAATCTGAGCATTTTTCTTGCTAATGACTTAAATGATATCCTAATTAGAGTTGAATAATCCACTGAGATATGAGCAGACTTGACTTCTTTTCTATTCAAAACTCTCTACATTTTGTTCTTTCAAAAGACTTGCTTACCTTACTGTAAAAGGAAGCAAAAAAACCTATGAGAAAATGCTGTTCTCAAAACTTACTTTTTTTCTGATTTGGATTTTATTCACAGGTGATTTGTAAATTTCAAAAATGCTCCTCAAGTTGATCTCTGCACTACCAAGGTACTGAGCAATTTTTTTATTCTCCAAAATGCACTTTCAGCATTTATCTCTTAAATTATCACAAAATCTAGGTTGGAAAGTGTCTCAGTGCTGCAAATATCTGACTTATTATGCAATGATTTGTGGAAAAGGAGATTTAATGAAGAAGGGAGCTATGATCCTCCAAATCTTTCTAACAGGTTGAAGGGTCTCTGAGAAATCCTTCCTCGTCTCCATCCTCTGTCGCTTGATTCCAATGTATCTGGCAAAGCTTGTTATTGGAGCCTGCACGTGAAAGTGGAATTAGGATGAAAGTTAGGGGATAAAAAAGTGCAAAAGGAGTTTTAATGATGTAGAGGAGCTTGACACACGTCCCTTGGGTGACACAGTCTTATGAGCCTGGCCTTTGGACCTGCCTCCCTTCTCAAAAATCCAAAATTATAGAGAAGCCACAACAGCATTTCTGCTTTGCTGTGCTCCTTCTCTTCAGCATCCCACATCTCCCTGTGCTTCAAGGGCTGCTGTTCATAACCTGGCCCTTAAAGTGTCACACCACTTGACAGCATTTCTTGGGTGGGAATGTTAATACAAGCTGTTCCTGCTTTTAGTTTCTGCACTGTCTTCACAGCTGTGTTGTACAACTGTTCAAGTGATGCCGTTTCCTGACTGGGATGAGGTTTTGGTATGTAAATCTAAGACATCTCTATAGCACCATGGCGATTGCTCAACATAAAATTTTCAGAGAAATTTTCATCAATAAGGTGGTATGAGTTGAATATTCGTGAAGAAAAGAAGACCAGATAGAAAGTTAAGAGATAACTTGCCTGAAAACACAGAGAAAAAATAAATTCTAAACAGTTTCATTTTTCATCATATGCTTTTAACAAAATCATTGTAAAGAGAAACAAACAGGGTCAGCTATTACACCACAAGGTTTGATACTACTCCAGAAATTATTGAAGGTTCTTTTATTTAAAAGCTAAATTTAAATTTCTGCCTTCCTTCAGTGGCCATAAGGAAAAAAAAAAAATCCCAACACATTAATTAGTCACAACCTTGCTACCAGAACAGCTACCAGGGTTTATGAAGTTGTACTGAAGTCAAGGATTTCTCAACAACCAGGGTTTACTATGAGTCAGGACTAGAATCCAGTTTCCAGTCTTTCCTCCAGGAAAACCACATGGCTTGCATTAGGAACTACCATTGCACCGACTACAATTTTATTATACAACATAATTAACTTTTCTAGACAACATTTTTATTATGTATTAAACTTATAAAAGTCAATATAACAAGTATGTCTTTTTGCAAGTGTACATGTGCATTAAAATTCATGCATCCATGGTGCTCAGATCACTTGGCAGCACTGCAATTCCTGTGCAAGCACTGGTTTTGGTTTTGAATTTTGTTTCTCTCTGCTCAAGCACATTCTCAAATTATGCTGATTACACAGGTCAAATCCTGCTCTTTTCTGCAAAGTTTCTAAATTGGAGCTATCAAAAGCAGTTGTCCTATTGTAGCCCCACTTTTCAGCTGAGAGTTAAATAGACCTATTCTTATTCACCTAAGTAAGCAGCATAGACTTCCAAAAAACTATTGTAACATTTTGTCATATCCATAATAGAGAAATAATTTCATCTGATATTGTAATCTTCATAATGGAAAACTGCAGCTCTGCAATAGCACACAGAAACATTTTACAACATTTTTTATGGGAAATGAAAAGCAAAGTCTTATCCAGATAGAACTGCAGGGAAAATAGAGATAGGCAGAACAAAATTATCACTTGTGATTGAAGTTGGCAAGGACAGGGAGGATAAGGCTACCCTTGTGAAGAGTGCCATGGGATCTTTAATGATCAGTCACAAAGGGGTCTCAAACTCACAGGTTTTAAGTGGGTTTTTTGATTAAGGTTAACTTCCATAGTCCAGCTTTTTTTTTCCCCTTTGTACTTAAGGTTAGAAACTGAATCCTGCATTTCCTGCCCAGTTGCTTGACAGTGGGACAAGAAACAGCAGGGCAGGGAGGAACTTTCTCTTTGGATTCCAGAGGTTTATTTTGATCAGATGAATTGTTGTGCTTTGGGGAGTTAAGGAGTGCCGATGGCAAGGAGTGCAAGTTACAGAAGACAAAGTGGTGAAGGAAAATCAACCACAAAACAGCTCAGAAAGGGAAAAGGAGTTGAAAAAAGAAGGCTGGTTAAAATTGTCATTGCTCAGTTGCAGAAACCAGCCCCCTACCTCATGGAATTCCTATTTTTCAGCTGATTTTCCTACTTAGTAACACTTCTCAAAGCTTGTATGTAATTTTTATGAGTATTTCTTTCAAAAGCTTTTCCTTCATGACTTTCTTTTGTTTTTAAGGAGGAAATTACTATGACAAGAATCACATCATTATGAATCAGCCAATAGAAAACAGACCTTCACAGAAATGGGATATTGAAATGTCGTGAGTAAAATCCACCCCACAGATGGACTTTTTGGTGGGCTACCAACAAGTAGAGGGGAAAAAAGAACCCAACTACTGAAGTCACACACCATTGGAACCATAAGCAGCAACTCCTCTCTGTTTTCCTTCGTGCCAAGCACCGGCTCCTAAAAGAACTGAATTTTGCACAAATCTGGAAGATGGGAGGTTGATCCAATGCAGGAAAGCTGATTCTGCAGGGGCTGCTCCTGTGAAAGTCACCATTCCTCTTCCTCTGAAGTATGAAAGGTAAATGTAAAACAGCAGGCAGAGGATCTGCAGCATGGGAAGTGCAGGAGATAAGAGGGGAAGGGCTCTTCAGAAATGCTGTCTTGGCCTTCCTCTCACCCTGCTGGAAGCTCACTGAGCAGTGAATGCACTGGTGAGCTTCAAGGAACTTGAGTTGGGCTTTTGTGTCCCAAGTGAAACTGTTCAGGCTCCAAGTGATCCTGAATCACGTCTCTCATCAAAATGCAATTAGTTTTGTTCAAAAAGTTCATTTGAGCTGGAATTCCAGCTCAGCATGTGAGATGAGGCAATACAGGGGCCTTTCACCCCCTAAGTGACACTGGTAAGCCTTTGTCTGCTCTGCTTTTAGCAGCACCAAAACCAGCTCACCTTGGCATGTGTTGCCAAAGGTGCCAGCAGCTGCACTCCAGGGCTGGCTTCACGGTGCCAGAGCGGCTTGGGGACATCAGGGGCACCGTGGTGGCACCAAGGACAACTGATGGGCAGAGCTTGGAGTGCCAGGGCTCTCCTCCATTTCCACACTGTGCAGCCACAGCCATTGCTCCAGCAGAGCCAGACCTCACTGACTGCAGGTGGTGCTTGAAAAGTTTCTTCCTGGCTCAGCCACAGCCCCTTGGAAGGCTGTGAACTCCTGATGGGGAAGAGAAGCCCCTGAGCTCCCTGGCTTCAGCGGCAGCACTAAATTAATCTTCATTGAAAATATATTTTTTCCAGCATTTGTACATTCAGGGTATGTATTTCTAGGACTATTTAAAGAGTTCAGGTTAGCTGAAGACAGATATTTGAGATTGCAAAAGCTGTGCCTGCTGGCCACTCAAACAGGATCATCCCCAAACAAAGACATAACTCTAAGTTTGCCACAGAAATAAAATATATGGATGTCTATTTTTGTATGAAATGCAGTTCTATGCAGTACTATTTAAAAAAAGAAAAATCTACTTGCACTTAGTATTTTACATTTTAAAATTATCATAAATCTGCTGTTTGAGTAAGATCCTCAAATGTATGTGTATATTTTTTCAACTGAAGCACTTGTTTAGCTTTTTTCCATATAAGTCAGTACATCAAGTGTTCTGCATGTGACTTTCCATATGAAATTTTAAAAGCCTGTGTAAAAAGTTGTAGTTTTTTAAGTGAAGAATGATTAAATCATACTTGGCTTCTCAGTGTTACATAACAAAGTAAAGCAGGCTTTTGTACTTAAGAGACCTTGAATGTAAATTGCTAAAGCATGTATATTTTAACTGTATAAAACTTTTCAGGAGAAACATTTTGCTGGTTGGATTCTTTTTAAACAAACTAAATAATAGTTTTCAGCAGAGGTTGAGCACATTCCTGTAAAATATTTCTTTTCCAATGGCCAAAAAAGGGGGATAAGTATATTGAGTGTGTGGCTGTAACGTGAGATTGCGTATTAAAAATCAATGAAGTATTAAAGTAACTGCACCACACTCATCAAAACTCACTCAAGAGAATACTGAAGATTGTTCAGTTTTCTTGAAGATATAGATATAGAATCCAGCTACAGGCTTTTGGGTTACTTTCACTTGAAATTGGTGCTGGGGGAGGTAGAGGATAAATATTATTCTTTTTTTTATTCCAGGGATGGCAGCATCTGAGGGAAAAGGGGTTTTCTTGGGCAAAGTTCCCTGTGGGAACAGCACATGCAGCTTTTACCTGGAAGCTTTTGTTCTGTCAGGGCAATCAGACAGATTTTCCTGCTGATGAACTTTACAAATGAAAAAAACAAGTTAGAGCACCAAAATTCACACTGTCATTATCAACATGTTTTTTTCACTTGGTTAAGTTGGCCACTTTTGCCCCCAACTCTTAGACACTAAGCCCAAACTTCAGGGTTTCAAAATGCCACTGGATTTCAGCTTAAAAGGACAGAGCAGTTCCAAAACAAGAAGAAACTGCTCAGGGCTGTTTCTCTCATGGCTTTGGGTGTAGAATGTGATGTACATCAGCATTCCCCAGACTGCCTTCTCCCCTATTTTTTTTTTTTATTTTTTAGCTTGTTTTTTTTTTACTTTTAACCTCTGGTCTAAGATTTTGGGTTAAAGCCTTTTGCATTGGAGACTTGCTGATGGGAGCCTCTGCCTGGAGAGCCGGTCAGCATCTGCTGCAAGACCATCCCTCCTTTGGAGGACATGAGTGTGCAGCTTTAAAGATCCTGCTTGTACAGCAAGGAGCAAAGATCTCCTTGCAGGAATAAATTATATCCCAGGGCTGCTTTGCCTTCCAGACTATTTGTGACTTCTTCACCCAGGGGCATCTCCTCAGCCCGGAGAGGGGCAAGCTCCCAGTGCACCACCAGCTCCTCTCCCAGAAGGGAAGCAAGGAGTGACTGCAAATGCCACTTGGAGTGGCAGGCACTTCAGCCAGATCCCAGCAGAGCCCAGCCTGGGGAGAAGAGAGAAAAAAAATGGAAATAAAGAACTGCTGCCAGCAGAGACCAATCTGCAGCCAGTGCTCAGGATCTGCCTTCAAAAGTCTGGCAGGACATTGCAAGAAGGCCATTCCCCATGGAGCAGCCAGGCTTTGGGGAAGGAGGGTGGGACAAGGAGCAGGTGCCCAAGTGACAGAGCCAGTGCAAGCCCTTCCCTGGCTCTGAACCTCAGCAGGGAAGAGCAGCGACAATTCCTCTCCTGGGCAAGCTTCTCTTCTCCCAGCAGCCTCCTGTTGCATCAGAGCTACAATTTCATTGCCCAGGAAAAGGGGAATGGGGGAAAACAAAAGAAAGAAACCATAACAAAATCAACACTTCACAAGAACACCACAACATTCAGCTACACAGCCACTGCACCGGGGGAAGGACTGGATTGGGAAGGGGGAGAAATGGGACACAGGTCCAACACGTTGCTCCCAAACCCACCCCCAAGGGGACTCAGGCTCTCACATCAAGATCCAAAAACTTCAGCCATAAGATTGAGGATTTAATGAACACAGTATTTCCACTCATGCCCTGGAAAAATTACACTCAAAAAAAAAAAAAAAAAGAAATAAAGAAATCAGCCACATCTGAACATGTTCTGCCTCCAGTTTGGAGCTCAGCTCTACATTTCAGCCTTTCAAAACCCAGCCACCCCTAGAGCAGAGCTGGATCCCCCCTGCCATCCCATCCCCTTACACCTGATGTCATTGTCACAGGCTGGGCAAGTCACCTGTGGGAGAGTGGTACTTTGAACCTAATCCCTGCCCATCCTGGAAAAGGTCTGGCTCCTCCAGTCACTGGTTTCACTGGGAAAAACCTGCACCCACCAATGTTTCAATTGGGAAACATCCACCTTAAGCAGGAATAGAATTGTTTCAGAGGCACAAAACTTCAATCTGCACCCCCCACCTCTAAGGGATTTTATGTCCAGGACATGTTAGGGAAGCTTAATTCTGCTGTGCCAAGCTGCTTTCCCTGTCTGGGTTCCCTGGATTTAGACCTGATTTTCAGCCCCTCTGGCTGGCATTTCACACAGCAAGCAATGTTGCCTTTTTGCTCTGTCTGTGTCCAGAGCACTAAACCCTGATCTCCGCTGGGCATCTCCACACCCTAAATACAAAAAAAGAAAACCCATAACAAAGCTCAGGGGGTGAGGGGATTATATTCACATTCCTTCAAAGGTGAGCTTTCCAGCTTCATGCACCACATTTAACCTTTTAAAGCTAAACATTTCCATCTTTGCTCACAGTTTTGCTATCTTTCTTAGAGATGGAGTGTGATGGACACATTGCCAAGGTGTTCCAACAAAAATAAACTCTGGGAGGAGCAGGAGGATATCAGGAATGCCACTGAATTCCAGGTCTACCCCAACCAAACATCTCCACGGCTGCAGGGCATTGTCCATCCCCTCACAAATAACCAAACATCTCCAGGGCTGCAGGGCTCTGTCCTCACAACCAGCCAAGCATCCCCAGGGCTCCTGGCAGCTGACCCAAGGTAGCTCCAACTGGGGCTGACACTTCTGACCTTAAAGATCAGCTGGTGACCTTGCCAGGGGCTGCAGTAACCCCTGACCTTCACCCTCCTCGGGGTGTAGGGGAACAGCCAGAGCATTTCTGTGCCAGCCCTGCCATCCCTGTGGCTCTGTGCCATCCCAGGGCTGCAGGGATGTTCTGGCTGTGTGTGTGTGAATGGCACTGGCCCGCAGTGTCCCGTGAAGGCAGTGGGGCACAGAGCTCAGCCAGTTCCTGATGGGTGCCAGGCCCATCCCTGCACAGGCAGTGCTTCATGGCCCTGCACAGTTGCTCCACAAACTCCATTTCCTGATGGGTGCAGGCCCATCCCTGCACAGGCAGCGCTTCATGGCCCTGCACACATCCCCTGCCCCACAAACTCCATTTCCTGATGGGTGCCAGGCCCATCCCTGCCCTTGGCTGTTCAAGAGACGTGCATAAAGCTGGGGAGTGCAGTGAAAGCTGCTGGAGCCATCCTGGGGCAGCAGCACTCACATCTGGGCACCTGCACCGTGCCTCTGCTCCCCAGGAACCTCTTGGAACCCCAGAACCATTCAGGCTGGAAAAGACCTGGAGGATCAGGGAGTGCAGGCTGTGCCTGATCCCCCATGGGGGATTTTGGGTGTCCCAAAAGGCTCAGGGCAGCCTGGCCCTGCACGAGGCACTCAGTCACAGGCATCCTTGGCCTCCACACATGGAGTTTGTGTTGGCAGCTCTTGCTGGACCCCACTGGATGTGCCAGTGTGTGAGGCAGTGTTTGCTGGGCTCTGGAGGTGATTCCTGCCCCCAGCAGCCTTTGGAAAGTCCAGATGCAGCAGCATTGCCCTGCCTGTCCCTGGTGCTGCCGGGCTTATCACCTCTGGCAATTCAGGGCACCTGAGAGGAGTCAGGGGGGCAATGGGGCAGGTGGTTTGGGAAGGTTTGGGAGTTTGGGATTAAAGGAGGCTGAAGCCCTGAGAGAAAGGGAGAGAGGGAGGGAGAGAGAGAAAGGAAGGAAGAGAAAGAGAGAGAACGAGAGGGAGGAAAAAAATGGGAGAGAGAGAGAAAGAGAGGAAAACCCAGGAGAGAGAGAGAAAGAGAGAGGAAGGGAAAAAACGGGAGAGAAAGAGAGGGAGAGAATGAGGGAGAGAGAAAAAGAGAGAAAAAAAAATGAGGGAAGGAGGGAGAGAAAGAGAAAAACATAGGGAGAGGGAGAGAGGAAGGGAGGGAGAGAGAGAAAAAAAAAACAGGAGGGGGAAGAGAGATAGAGAAAGAGAGAAAAAAATAGAAGAGGGAGAGAGGAAGGGACAGAGAGGGAGGGAGAGAGAGAAAGACAGAAAGAAAAAAACAGGTGAGACAATGAGAGAAAAAACCAGGAGAGAGAGGGAGAGAAAGAAAGGGAGAAGGAAAAACCCCCTTGGGCACGCTCCCCAGTGCCTCTCCCTTTACTGGACTAAAGCTGCAGGACTCTCTCCTTTATGGGACAAAGCTGTGGCATTTCCTGACAGGTGGGGAATTGTCTGGGACCCTGGCACTGCCCAGCTCCAGCTCGTGGCCAGAGGGGCTGGGGGTGCCCGGCCCAGTTTGGTGCCCCCAGTTTGGGGCCCAGCTCCCCTGGGTGCTGCTGGCACCTGGAGGTGCACGGGGCACCTGAGGCTGCCAGGACACAGGAGAGGGGACATGGGGGCCAGGGGCAGGCACAGAAAGGAGCACATGCATGTCCAGAGCGGGCACTGAGGGACAGGCAGAAAGGGTTTTGGCAAATCTCACTGATGAGTGCTGCAAGAGCTGAAATAAGGGATGCAGGGCCCCAGGCAGCTCTCCAAAATGCAGTTTATTGTGTCCAAGCTGTTTCAGCAGCCCAGGGCTGTGGGTGACAGAGCTGCGCCCACAGCTGTCAGCTCCAGCTGCAGGCAGGCCTGGAGACCCTTTGTGTGTCAGGCCAGGCTTTGGTGACACATTATCTCTTACAGGGTACACAAAACTGGTCCCTGTGCCATACAGCACAGCCTGTCCTGTGCCTCACACAGACACCAGAGCCTGTCCTGTACCTCACATGGACACCAGAGCCTGTCCCTGTGCCTCACACAGACACCAGAGCCTGTCCCTGTGCCTCACACGGACACCAGAGCCTGTCCTGTGCCTCACACGGACACCAGAGCCTGTCCCTGTGCCTCACACAGACACCAGAGCCTGTCCCTGTGCCTCACACGGACACCAGAGCCTGTCCTGTGCCTCACATGGACACAGAGCCTGTCCTGTGCCTCACATGGACACCAGAGCCTGTCCCTGTCCCTCACACGGACACAGGGCCTGTCCTGTGCCTCACACGGACACCAGAGCCTGTCCCTGTCCCTCACACGGACACCAGAGCCTGTCCCTGTCCCTCACACGGACACCAGAGCCTGTCCCTGTCCCTCACACCGCACACCCAGCCTTTGCTGCTCACACAGCCCCGCGGCGGGCGGGGATCCCGGGACAGCCCCGGTGCCAGGCCCGCAGTGCCGGTGTGGGCCTGGAACTCTCATTTGTGTGGGGTGTGCTGTGTGGCCTGAGGGACAGGGATTCCTCCCAGCGACAGGCAGGGCTGGACAAGGGGAATGGCCTCAGCATGAAGGAAGGCAGGTTTAGATTCGGTATCAGAAGAAGTTTTCCCTGTGAGGGTGGGCAGGCCCTGGCACAGCTGTGGCTGCCCTGGATCCCTGGCAGTGCCCAGGGCCAGGCTGGACACTGGGGCTGGGAGCAGCTGGGACAGTGGCAGTGTCCCTGCCATGGCAGGGGTGGGGTGGGATGGGCTTTAAGGTCCCTTCCACAATTTAGTGATTCTGATCTGTATGATTCTGATCTTTAGTGATTCTGATCTGGGCTTGCTGAGGTCAGTCAGCCTGAGGAGCTGCTGCAAATTCAGGCTGAAAGATGAGTGCTCATAATTTACACTGTGTAAAGCAAGAATGAATGCCTGAAAAAATTATAATGCATGATTGTTTGGGGTTTTTTTTGGTTTTTGGTTTTTGTTTTTTTTTGTTTAAGGAAAGGGATGGGGCGAGCTGCTTCCTTTTCTTTTCTCCTGAATCAATGTTATTTCTCACAGCTTAGTAGAAACCTTATTCTGCTCTGCCTGCTCAAAGACCCTCGGCAGCATCTACAGGTGCACCTCAAGGAGCCTGGACTCCAAGAGAGATTTGTTCTGTTTCACTATTGACTCCATTGAAAGGTGAGTACAGAATGTTTGTGTGCCAGCCCCAGGATTGCACGGACGGCTCTCCTGTTATATCTCTGGGCAGTGTAGAGGTGGCTTTTTCTGCTGCTCTGCCCCAGAGTGGTTTTCGGTATTGCTGGTGAGGAGCCTGATTTTGGAATGTTTGATGGAATTGGCCCAGTAGCTTTTCCTTCTGGGCTTCCCGTAGTCTGTCCATGGCAGGTCCAGCCTGTGCCTTTAGCTTGGAGCCCTCAGTCCTCAGGGAAATGAACCTTTGAGAAGTTCTTACAGCTCTGCCCAGTGCTGTATGGACTGGGATGATTTTCTGGAATTAGGCTGTCCATTCTGACCCGTTTGTTCTCTCTCCCTGCAGACTGTACCTGCTGAAAGGCTGAGGTGACACCAGGATCCGTGACATCCCTGACTCCCCGTGCCTTCCTGAGGCTGAAGCCACGTTTGCTGTCAGTGACCACAGAGTGGAAGATGCTAAAGACTGAAAACTTGGGGATTTTTCTCCTGAATCCCAAGACTCTCTGCAGCTGTACACTGTCTATCTCTTAAAAGAGTTTCTGGCTTTATAAAGGTTTTTACATTCTGTAATATTTATCTGTAACTCCATTAAAAAGAGTCATACTGTATCAATGTGGTGTCAATGATTTTGTTTGAGTTGGTTAATTAAAGCAAATTATTGATAAGGGGCTTGAGCGTCCCTTAGATGGAGCTGGCAGCTCTTCTTTATTTTCTCTTCATTCCTTTAATTCCTTTCAATAATTTCTTAAGCAATTACTGCAATTAGGATATACAATAAGGACAGCAGCATTTCTGCCCTGCTGGATTGGGAAATCCAACCCCAGTTCCTTGCAGAGACTGAGGGGATGGCTTTTGACAGTGGGAATTTGGTGAGGAAGAGAGAGGAGAGGTCCCACAAAAAGTGGTGAAGGCCAGTTCTGCTGGCTTTGGGTGCTCCTAGCCCAAAAATCATCCTGGCTAAAGGAACTTGGGGAAGCAAGGGGCCCTGTGCCGGGGGCCTGTGCTGGGACCCCTCAAATTGCAGCCAGAGGCGCTGGGCACTGCAGACTTTTGGGACACGGCGACTGAGAGGCTCCACGGCCTGATCCCGAGGGTTTTCCCATTGTTTCCTGTCGTGCTTAGCACCGGGCAAGGCATTACAGCCCCGCAGGCTGCAAATCCCATCGGAGCAGTTGGAATCACAGACGAGCACACAGAAACCAGGCTGGGAGAGGACACGGGCTGTTCCACAGATTTATTTTTCACAATGTGTTTTGAATTTATACCAGAATCTCTCCCCTCCCCTCAGATCCCGTATCCTTGAGTGTTGAGTTTTCTCATAAGCAATCCTCGGCCTACACTGGGAAATGATTCCGTGGCACCGGGGGAGCGGCGGGGTCTGGGGGTCCTGGGGCCGGCACGGGGCTCCCCCCGCCCCGGCCGGTTCCCGGTTCGGTCCGTGTGGAGCCTCTCCGTTCTGGAGCTCCCGCCGCCCGCGGCCGTCCCGGTCCCGATCCCCGCCCCACACCGCGCCCGCCGCGGGAGAGGCGGCACCGCTCGGGACCCCCCGGCAGCCGACAGCGACAGGAGCCGAGCCAGAACCCCGGCCCCATCCCGACCCCGCCTCAGCGCTCGGGGCTCCGCGCAGCGCCAGGAGCAGCCCCAGTTCGGCCCGGTGCGACGGGCGGGACTGGCCTGGGGGACACGGGCGGGGCCGGTCTGGGGAACACGGGGGGGGCCGGTCTGAGGGGCACGGGCGGGACCGGTCTGGGGGACAAGGGCGAGACCGGTATGGGGGCACGGGCGAGACCGGTATGGGGGCACGGGTGGGGCCGCGAGCTATGGCCCCGCCCCCATCCCCGGCAGGGTGGGGCGGGCCCGGGCCGTCGTGAGGCGGGGCACAGTGGCGGGGCCAGAGCTCCCTGAGGCGGGGCCGGGGGCGGGGCCAGAACTCCGTGAGGCGGGGCTCGAGGGCGGGGCCGGGCCCTACGTGAGGCGGGGCCGAGGGCGGGGCCGGGGCAACGTGAGGCGGGGACAAGGGCGGGGCCTAGATCTTTGTGAGGCGGGGCCAAGGGCGGGGCCAGATCTTCGTGAGGCGGAGCCAAGGGCGGGGACAAAGTTACGTGAGGCGGGGCCGGGGCGGAGCTTCAGGGGCGGGTCCCGCCTCCGGCTCAGGTGCGCGTGGTTGGGGCCCGGGACCGGCTCAGGTGTGCGGGACCCCAGCGCGGCTGCGCGGGGCGGGGCCGAGGTTATTTAAGATCCGGTAATCTCGTTAACCGCCATTTGCTCACTCTGAGCACGCTGCGGACGGGTGGCTCTTGTCCCCGCTCCGCAGCTTTTTCTCCTCTCCTGTTCCCCCCCTATACCTTTCCTTTCTCCTGCTTGTATTCCCCTTCTTTCTCTGCTTTTCTCTCTCCCCCCTTTTCTCTCTTCCTCTCTCCTCCTTTTCCCTCCTCTTTCGGCCTCCCCTCCTGTCTCCCCCTCTGCCGTTCCTTTTCCTCTCTGTATTCTCCTCTCTCTTCCCCCCTTTCCTCTCCTCCCCTCCTGTCCCCTCCTCTACTCTTGCTTCTCCTCCCCGTATTCTTCTTTGTCCCCCAGACCTTCCCCTCCTCTTCCCCCTAGTCCTTTCTATTCCCTCTCTCCCTTCTCTGTCCGCTGTCCCTCTGTCCCTTCACCGCCTTTCCTTTCCCTTCCCTTTCCCTTTCCTCCCTGCTGTCCCTCCTCTCTTCCCGTTCTGTCCATTCCTTCTTTCCCCTCAGCCGCGGGGCTGGGGGTGCCGGACAATAATAAAGCCCAGAGGGCCGGAGTCCGGCGCCCCCGGCCCCGCTGGAGCCCCGCTGGTGTCCCCCTGCAGTTCCACGGTTGAACGCAGGGGGCGCCGCCGGGGCTCCGCTTCCCCCATCCCACGGGGGCCCCTCGTTTGGAGGGGGTCCCGGGATGGGGGGTCGGGTTTGGGGACCCCCTTGTTTGGCGGGGGTCCCGGGGTGGGGGACACCCTCATTAGGAGGGGGTCCCGAGGGGGGGGTTAGGAAGGGGCCCCCTCGTTAGGAGGGGGTCCTTGGGGGGTGGTGGGGGGGTTAGGAAGGGCCCCCTCATTAGGAGGGGGTCCTTGGGGGGGGGGGGGGTAGGTAGGGCCCCCTCCGGAGGAGGGGGTCCCGGGGGGGGGCGGGGCGGGCCCCCTCCGGGGGAGGGGGCCCGGGGGAGGGGGGCGGGGCGGAGGGGGGCTTTCCCCCCTCCTGGCCCCGCCCCCCTCCCCCGGGCCCCCTCCTCCGGACGGGGTCCCGGCCCGGCCCCCTCCCGGGGACCCCCTCCTCCGGACCGGGGCCCGGGGGGGGAGGGGGGGCGGGTGGGGTGGGGGGGAAGCAGAGGGGGGCACGTCACTCTGCGCCGTGAAACACATGTGTACACGTGTAAAAAAAAAACCACACACACACACACGAACGGCCCTCCCCGTCCGGCCCCCCCCCCCCCACCCCACCCGCCCCCCTCCCCCCCTGGGCCCCGGTCCGGAGGAGGGGGTCCCCGGGAGGGGGCCGGGCCGGGACCCCGTCCGGAGGAGGGGGCCCGGAGGAGGGGGCGGGGCCAGGAGGGGGAAAGCCCCCCCTCCGCCCCGCCCCCCTCCCCCGGGGCCCCCTCCCCCGGAGGGGGCCCGCCCCGCCCCCCCCGGGACCCCCTCCTCCGGAGGGGGCCCTACCTACCTACCCCCCCCCCCCCCCCCCCAAGGACCCCCTCCTAATGAGGGGGCCCTTCCTAACCCCCCACCACCCCCCCGACCCCCTCCTAACGAGGGGGCCGCTGTAACCCCCCACCCCGGGACCCCCCAGTGTGATGTAGGGACAGCCGGAACCCCGGCGGTGTGGGGCGGTGCTTGGAACTGCAATGGGGGGACCCGCAGAGCGGCTCCGGCCCCGTGTGGGGACCCCAGCGGGGCGGGGGCGCCGGGCTCCGGCCCTCTGGGCTTTATTATTGCCCGGCACCCCGCGCCCCGCGGCTGCGAGGAAAGGAGGAAAGGGAGGAACACAGAACGAGAATAGGGGAGCGGGGGGGTACGTGAGGGGAAGGCGGGGAGAGGTCGGGGTGTGCAGGGCGGGGCAGGGGGCGGGGCAGGGGGCGGGGCAGGGGGCGGGGCAGGGGGCGGGGCAGGGGGCGGGGCAGGGGGCGGGGCAGGGGGCGGGGCAGGGGGCGGGGCAGGGGGCGGGGCAGGGGGCGGGGCAGGGGGCGGGGCAGGGGGCGGGGCAGGGGGCGGGGCAGTGAAGGGAGAGGATGAAGGAGTAGGGTAGGGTAAGGTAGGGATGAATAGGGTAGGGGTAAGTAAAGGAATAGGGAGGTGGGATGGGAGGGAGGGGCGGGGGGCGGCCGTAGGGGGGGAGGGAGGGGAGGGCTAGGGGGGAGAGGGAGGGGGGGGGGTTTGGGGGGGGGGTGGGTGTAGGGGGTGGGGGAGGGGAGGAAGGGAGGGTAGAAAGGAGAGGTATGAAGGAACAGAAATACAAAAGAAAAGAAACATAGAAGAAAATATAGAGGAACAGAGATATAGAGCCCAGACCGACAGCAACCTACCCCACCGAACGCCGAGGGGCAAATGGCTCCGCCGGGCCCTCCCCGCGCCTTAAATCCCCCAAGGCCCCGCCCCGCGCAGCCGCACTGGGATCGCTCACACCTGTGCAGACCCCGCCCCTCACACCTGTGCCGGCCCCGCCCCCTGGGACACACCTCCCCCCCGCCCCCCTCTCCCGCTTATAAAACCCGGCGAATCGGCGTCTGTCCCGCTTTCTTCGGGGGATGCTCGGCTCGGGATGCTGTGGGAGCGTCGGTCGGAGTGCTGCGAGGAGATCCGGATCGGGGGCTGGTGCTGCGTGGAGCCCGAGGCGCTCAGGTAAGATCGGGATCTGGGCCTGGAGATTCGGGTCCTGGTCCCGCCGGTGTCTGCTGTGGGAGGCGGGCAGGGTATGGGTGCTAGGTGAGGTCGGGATCTGGGCCCGGGAATTCGGGTCCTGGTCCTGCTGGTGTCTGCTATGGAAGGTGGGCGGGGTGTGGGTGCTAGGGCTGGATGGTTGACGAAGGATTGGGACTGGGATCGGGACCGGTATCGTTGCAGGTGGGAAGAGCGGCTCCGGAACGGGCGCTGGGACCGTGCCTGGTGCTGCTTCTCCGGCTGCGGCCAGTGCGGGACTAGGGTCCCGCCGGATCCGGATGATCGAGGTAGGATTGGGACCGGGATCGGACCGTCATGGCTGCAGGCGGGAAGAGCCGCTCCGGGACGGGCGCTGGGACCGAGCCTGGTACTGCCGCTCCTGCTCCGGCCGGTGCGAGGCTGGGGTCCTACCTGGGCTCTGGGCCGTGGGGAGTCGGGGCTATGATGGTGCTGGGCCCCCAGGAAGACGGCGCTTCCCTGGAGCAGCCCCTGGGTCACGGCTGGAAACGGGTAGGGCAGGGGAATCGCCTCGACAGCTTCGGGACCTCGTCAGCATCGCCACTCCCTCAGCGCCGCCGCCCGTCCCGCAGGGCGCCCCCTGGCGGACACGGCGCCGCCCCTCAGCCCTGCGGGGACACCGAGCCCCCTCACGGCCCGGCAGCACCGCGGCCACCGCGCTCCCCTGTACCGGGACACCGCACTCCCCTGTGAGAGCCACAGCGCCCACATCCCCCCGCTCCGTGTCCGCATCCCCGGGGGATCCCCGCCGAACGAGCGGGGCTGGGGCCGCTGCTCCCGCTGCGGCTGGGCCCGGTGCGTGCCTGGAGGAGGCCAGAAGCCCCCAAAGGGCCGGCAGCCCTCACGCCCCTTGGGATCTGCGGGAGGAGCTGTGCCTGCAGCGTACCGAACACACGTCCCGGTGTGGGCACCGGGGTACCGGGACAGCGCTGGCACAGACACGGCTAAAGCGCTGCCTGCGGCCCCTCAGCCTAGGGCTGCTCTGAACAGGTATGTGGAAACGCCTCAGCCCGGACAGACACCACCGACAGCCCAGAAGGACCCCAAGGAGCAGCGGGCATTGCCTGGAATGGAGGCACGGGCCGTTTGCAGAGGGGCTCAGACAGCAGTTCCCGTTTCTGACCTCCCAGAGCTCGCACACGGTTCCCAGGTATGTCTCCGTCACCCCAAATCTCTTGTCTCCTTTCCAGCCTGAGGCCATTGTCCCTCAGCAGCATTAAAGCCAAAGCCATCTTCCCTCACAGATATTGAATCCCAAGCAGTATGCTTTGGAGATGCCTCAAAATCAGAGGGCTGAACAGGATGAAGTTTGGAGCTTTCCAAGAAGGCAGCTGGAAGTACAGAAGTGAAGAAAAGCTTTCACAGGTGGGTCCCACTGGAGCTGTGCTGAAGGCAGGGATGTGCATCCCTTTCCTGAGGAGAAAAAATGTGTAAAGGCTACTGCTGAGGCTCTGAAAGGAGCTGGGCTTCTTCAGGGAGAGGTGTGCTGCCTCAGCACAGGCTGGGAGTGCATCCAGCCACTGCCTTGTCCTGCTTTAAAATACCAGCTAGAGGCTGAGCTCTGGTGGGGTGTGAAATCAGCTGGGTTCCAGGGAACTCTGCCAAGTGGCCCCAGGGACATCAGTGGAGCTGGGGGATGAGGGTTTTAAAAAGCAAGTTCTATGGAATATAGACCTGTCCTTGTCCCGATCCCACTGAGCTTCCCTGGAATCTCTGCTGGCTTCTGACACAGCTGGTGTAAATGTGGTAGGTCTGCATGGGAATTTCCACTCTCCATGACTTGCTGTCAGGTTATTCCAGCAGGAATTCATCAGAGAATGTGGGGCTGTGGGTATAACTCAACTAGCAAAGCTGATACCAAACCCCAAATCTAGGCGCCATAGAGAGCAATCTTTGTGCTGCCCTGTCATCTAAAACCCCTGGGCTGGGAAATTTCAGCAGTCAAATACATGAAACAATCTAAATTCCAGCAGCCACCATTCCTCAGACGACAGTCTGAGTCCCAGGGTGGCAGCTGGTGTCCTTTCCCGGCTGCTAGTGGGACAAATTCCCCTCAGAATGGGCAGGAGCAGGGATGGGGAAAGTACTGGGAGGTGAGGCCGCTGGAATGTCACCTGAATCGGGAGATGAGGCCACCGGAATGTCACCTGAATCGGGACATGAGGCCGCTGCAATGCCACCTGAATCGGCTGGGAACATCCCTTCCCTGCAGGAACCAGAGCAGATCCCTCCTGGCCCAGGCTGGGGGGCAGCTGCTGGGTCTGCTCTGGGGTAGAACCCCCTGCCCTGCCAGCAGCCCTGACTCTGCTTTCCCTCCCCGCTCCTGAGGGTGTCAGGGCCGCCGTGAGGGAGCTCAGACCCAAAAACCCCACAGCCCACAGAGTGAACGATCCCAACACAGAAATGCAGTGTTGTGATAAAAATTCTGTTAAAAAGGCTGTGACAGCACTGTAATGGGATTCCCAGGAACCTTCTGGTTTGCTCATGGGTCTGTTTTTATGTATTTTTAGTCCCTCAGTTTGTAGAATTTATTCTGGGACTCTGAGGTTGAGCAGGGCTGGCTTTGGATTGCCCTTCGCCTCTGCTCCCCCTTGGGCCGAGCTGGGCGGACTCATCCCCTCAGCTCTTCCCTCCAAAACACCCCTGACTCATTTCCCTGCAGGTGACCCCGGGTTTTGCCCCAAGCTGTCCCCTGCTCACCTGCCCTTGCCCTCACGGTGTCCCTTCTGTTCCCCACAGTGCCCTGGGGACACCAGGGAGGTCCCTCTGCCTTTCTGCTGCCCCTCTCCAGCCCCGGCCGCTCCTCTGCTCGCTCTCTCTGCCCCTGTCCCACACGGTGGGGCACAAAAGGGGAAAGGGGTCATTAATTCAATTAATTCTGCAATTAATTAATTAATTCCAATCCCCCAGTGAGAAGAACATGAACTCACAGCCACTGCGTCCTGACGGGTTCCTGCAGTGAGAGCTCAACACACGTCCACAGAGGTAAGTCCAGCATCTGAAACAAAAAGAAAACGCAGGAGAAAAATGTGATTTATTTTGCTTCTAAGTTATTTCAGGTTCTTAGAGCCCCGCCAACATTTTCTCTTGATTTTGGTTGGGTGAGTCATGAGCAGTGGGCACAGGTCATGCCATCCGTGGGGGCAGAAAAAGTAGATTGGGCTCACGTTATTTCAAGTTATTAAAAAAGATTTAGAACTCTTTAAACATAACATCCTTCAATTACCATAATGTTTCTTCCTTAATTTTAACTGATTCTCAGTATATTTTATAAATCTTAAAATAACACCTCCTCCTTAACAGACTCCTAAAACATTAGACAAAAAGTCCTGATACCAGTCTCAGGCTTACACAAGAGACCCTCCCCATAACCAAACAAAAAAATCAAACTAATGTACCAAAACTAGACCTTATTAACATTAAAAATACAACTCAGCCATATGCAAAAATAACTCCAAACTTATTTCCTCCAAACACCAAATACTCTTCAAATTCTAAATCAAAAACTCTTTAAAAAGTAACAGAAACCATTAAAAATTCTTCAAATATCAAAAACCTATAAGTAAATATTACTCAAAGCCCACAAAAATATAGAACAATCTAATCAATATCCTAAATCCAAAAAACCCCACTATACAAATTAGTACCATTCTAAATTGAACATACAGAAAAATCTTTTACGAAGAAGCATAGCTCCCAATGAATAAAACCACCATGTAAAGATACAAGTAGTAATAGTAACCCAACAATCTAAAGTTTCTCCACAACACTTTAAAAAAACTTCAATATTTATAAATAACAACCTTCAATAACTCAAGTATTAATAAAATCAAACAAAATTAACTTTCACTACATTTAAGTCTAAATAGTCTTAAATTTCATTTTATCACTGTAATGGTCTATTAAAATTAGGTTTATTATTCCTTACTATCAGAATTAATTAATTCTAAATCTTATTAAATGAAACTTATCCTAAATTTTATTAAAAATCATTTATCTAAACTATGAAGTATATAGTTAATTTTCTTAAAAAAGTAAAACAACTCAAATTAAAGCAACTAAAATAAAACACTAGCAAACACCTATTCATAAGTAAAAGATACAGTTTATTACATCATCCATTTAATCGAAAATTCTATTCTTCATTACAGTCTCTAATTTTTATCTTTTATAAATAACACCAAAAAATAGCAATAACTATTAATATAATACTATTTTAAAATTTTTAATTTATTTCCCTAATATGTATTTTTAAAAAGTTATCTTAATTTCTCCAAACACTTACGACTAATATACTAATTATAGAGAATTATTAATTTTATAAAAAACATTATTTATAAAATGTTATTTTAATATTTACAACTTACTTTCACATACTTTACCATCTCTTTATAGAATTAACAAAACCACATAATTTCAAAATCCCACTTTTTTTATTCTGTAACTACTAATACATCTTAAACCAAGTTAACTCCCTAGCTAATCTCTACACTACCTCTATCATTTAACCTAATATTATCTCATCATTTTAAATATTTTTCAAAGTTAAAAAGAAATTAAACTTTATTAACAACCTCCTCCAAACTATTAATCTTATGACTTTCCTCAGTTATTATTACAAAAACACTTCAATGAAAAATCCAACTACAACATTTATTTTTCTAAGTTTCATACTAAGTATTCAGTCTCTCCTACAACTACATTTCCTGCACCCTCACGCTCTCAATATCTAAATCCAAATTCACAATCCTGTCTATAACCACTTTCAAATCTTTAAAAAATAATTTTACTATATTTAAAACATCTCTATTCTAAAAATACATTTAAAAACCCAATTATTAAATAATTTAATCTTTAATCCTAAAATTTTAACTCATAACTGCTATTTTTAAAAACCTTATATAAAATGTATTAAGTAACATCCACCAATTATAATTTAAACTATAATCAAACCCTAGCTTTACCAAAATAACATAATTTAGAACAATCCCAAATATTTGCTACATCAAAAATAAAATTCAAATTTTAACTTAACAATTTAACTTTATCAATATAACAACTAAACCTATTTTTAACAATTGTGTAATCTTCCACTAATTTAAAATTTATCAACTGTTACAAACTCTAAAATAATATACTATAGTTAATACTTAATTAATATATAATTTCACATGTTACTAATTATACATAATCTAAATAATTCCTAATTAATTTAGTTCTTTCTTTACTGCATACATTACTTTAATCTTTCTTCATACTTATAACAAAAAATTTATAATATCTTATATAAATATTTCACAAATCCCTATGCAATTTTATAAACCAAAATGTATCAATAGTTTATTTCTCATATGACAACATAAAGTTTACTTACATCTCAGCAAGTAGAAAAACCCAGGTAAATTTCAATTAAATCGTAAAACCACATCACACAAAAACCACACTGACCACTCCAGCACTAAAAAAACAAAATTAGACAAGGTAAGTACAAATGTAAATTACACAAAAATTCCAACTTACACCTAGCACCTTGTATTACACCCACCAAAAACTACAAACTTGAAGTTTCTTTATAAATATAAAAATCAATACTATCAAATTCTTATTAAATAATAACTTAAAAATATAAAATTCAATCAAATATTATGCCTCTATTTAGTTTATTTACTTCTAATTATCCAACTTTACCAATTAACCAACCTAAAGCAAACATTTACATAACTTCAACTAAAGTTTCAAGATTAAATACTTTGTATTTATCTATCACCACTCAAAAAAATCCATTCTTTACTTACCTAATCAATATACCAATTACAAATAATCCATATAATGAAAAAGTACATTATTAACTCTTAGTATAAAAATAATTACCAATATATAACAAAAAAATCATTTATCCATCAATACTAATCAAATTATAAAAATTTTAAACCTTGAAATTTAAAAAAAACACATCACTTTTTATGCCACCTATTACTTCAACAACAGTAAAATGATTAAATAAATTAAAATCTTATCTAAATAAGCAATCCAACACTACATCCCTTACATGAAATAACTTTTTAACAGATAGCAAAAGTATTAAACATGCAGTTTTACAAAACATTCAATTTTCTTTTATTAACACAAACATAAATATAAAATTTTAATGAAATATGTTCTAGAAATTTATTAGATACCTCAAAATCTATTTATAAAAATATACAACTTTGAAAAATATCAAAAATAAGAATAAATAATAAAACCCAACTAAAAATTTAATAAATAAAATTTAACACCATAATTAACAAATATAACAAAATTGTATATTTTAAATACATTTTAATTATTATAATACTACTAATAAGAATAAGACCTTATTTACATTAATATATACAACCAATACTTAACAAATCTATTAATAAAAATTTCTTAATACAGAGAGAGAGGGGAGATGTGGGAACTGGACAACCAGAATCCTCCAGAGACACCAAAAGATTTGATCTGCAGCCTGGGAAGAAGCTTGGATTGATGTGAAAATACAACACACAGGCATTAGCAGCAAAATAATACAGAAAATAATGATGTTTCTGTGGCTGTGAGTAAGAGCATGCCTTGAGTGAGTGAGGAACTGTAAAGGTGAGGTGGTGCAGGGTTGATAATGTGAGGGTGGGGCTGTGTAAAGTCAGAGTTTAGAATTGTTACAGAAGCATCTGTGTGCAAGTGAGGAGCCACTGGACAGAAGTGAGCACAGTGCAGCAGAGTTAAGGAAAGGTGATGGGTGAGAAAAGCAAAATGAACCCTGTGGCAGCTGTGGGTTAGAAAGTTCTACATTGCCTGGAACAAAGAACTGTGAGTGCTCTGGAACTGTAGGAACTACTTACTCTGTAAAGTCTGCTGGCCTCTGAGGCTGATCCTTACCTGAGCAATAAACCCTTCTCACCAGAGCCATGCACTGAGGCTGATCCTTACCTGAGCAATAAACCCTTCTCACCAGAGCCATGCACTGAGGCTGATCCTTACCTGAGCAATAAACCCTTCTCACCAGAGCCAGGGCACTGGGGCTGTTTGTGTGAGCAATAAACCCTTCTCACCAGAGCCAGGGCACTGAGGCTGATCCTTACCTGAGCAATAAACCCTTCTCACCAGAGCCAGGGCACTGGGGCTGTCTGTGTGAGCAATAAACCCTTCTCACCAGAGCCAGGGCACTGAGGCTGTTTGTGTGAGCAATAAACCCTTCTCACCAGAGCCAGGGCACTGGGGCTGGTGTTGGTTGAGCAATAAACCCTTCTCACCAGAGCCAGCCCCATCCCCTGGTTGCTGACAGTGGTGGCTCTGGGCAGGGCTGTCCCTGTGTCTCTGCCTGCACACAGGGCTGGGGCTGTGTCACAGACATCTTTTATGGAAAATCCTTTCCTTAGGAGTTTTCCTCCTGAGAAGCTCAGAGGCCTCACAGACAAAATGCAAACATTGATTATCTGCTGCTGTGGGATGCAGCAGGGGCATCTGGGATTGGTCTCATGTGCTTGTTTCTAATTAATGGCCAATCACACCCAGCTGGCTCACACTCTCTGTCCCAGCCACAAGCCTTTGCTATCATTCCTTCCTTTTCTATTCTTAGCTGGCCTGCTGATGAGCTCCTTTCTTCTATTCTTTTAGTATAGTTTTAATGTAATATATGCCATAAAATAATAAATCAGCCCTGTGAACCATGGAGTCAGACCCTGGTCCCTTCCCTCCCCCTGGCCCCTGTGAGCAGCCCCAGGCTGGGCTGGCAGCAATGGCATCCCCAGGCAGGGAATGCAGCACAGGGGACAAGAGGAGCCCTGTGTGCCTCTGACTCACCCACAGCAGGGCAGGGCCTGAGCCCTGCAGGGCAGAGCCTGTGCTGGGGCCTCTCGCCTGTGGCTGCTCAAACACCAAAGCTTTTGGCAAAGGGGGCAGGAGTCTGGTGATCTGTCCTGGCCTGAAAGAGAGGAGGAAAAGAAAATTAATTCCACTGTGGAAGTCCAAGGATCCAGTTTTCACACTTGTGCTCTGATGGCTCACTGTGGGGTTTTATCCATGAGAGGTGACACCAATGCAAACAACAGTGCCCTTTTCCAGCATTTCTATTCCTAACTATTTCAGACATTAAAAGCAAGCTCATTTTTCATATTGCATTCTTTGCCTCATTTTAACAGAACCATTTTTATCTCACATCTCACTTGGCAGTCCTTTAGCACTGGGCTTTGTACACAGGGAGGGTGCATCACAAGCAATCCCAAAGAGAAACCCCTCCAAAGCTGCCAGGGCAAGGTTCCAAGGCACTCCAGAGCACAGCCAGCTGTTCCTGCCCTGCCAGGCCACACAACCCTGTCCCATCCAGCTGGGCTGGGCAGCCAGGCAGGGGCTGCCCTTCCTCCCAGGGAACAGAGAGACAGCCTGGGCAGCACCTGGGAACAACAGGGCAAAGGCAAAATGAAAATTGTTTCTGTCAGAAAATGAGTGTCTGTAATCAGAGCTTCTGGACAAATTCAGTAACAGCACTTTCATGTGATAAATATGGGCCCTGCCCATCCTGGCAGCCCAGGTGAAAGCAGGAAGGAGAGCTACAGGAACAGCAGGAAGGCAGAGTCCCTTATTTGGATGGATTTCCCAAAGTCTCTTTTGCATTGTGCACTCTTTGTGCTCTTTAAAAGAATGGATTGCTGCTACAAAAATGATAATTTATCAGCCACAGCCAGGGCAAGGTGAGCTACAGCTGCAGGGCCAGGTGTGGGGGAGAGCTGGAGAAGTGAAGAACAGGCAATCTTGTCAAAAATAAATCTTGTTTAGATTCACCAGTGCTGGGAACAAGGAGAACACGCTGTCCTGGATGCAGCAAGGACACAATGGCCTCGTTTGGTTGTTGTCCTTTGCCCCCAAGCTCTGGCCTCACCCCCTCCAGAGGAGCAGGGAATTCCTGCAGGGTCAGGGGACTCTGCTCCCACTCCAGGGATGTGCCCAGGAAAGGAGGGGGCTGTTCACAGTGACTGAGCAGTGAGGAGCTGTGCCACGGGCAGCTGGGGCTGGGAATCCTCACTCAGGATTGCACACTGGATGTGCCAGGAAGCACATGCACTCACCTGTGCCCATTTCTGTCATGTGTCAGTCAGAAACCATGTAACCAGCACCTTGCTCCTCACTGCACCTCTTAGAAATACATTAAGAACAGAAAAAACCCAAACAAACCAACCAAACAACAGCCACAAAAGAGAGGGCTCAGTGCAGCACCATCTCACTGTTCTGCTCAGGGATGGACAGAAAGGAGGAGGAAAGCTGTTCTTCCAGTGCTGCCAGGTCTGGCCCAAGCAGTCTGAAACAGCCAAAATTGCCTCAGCTGCAGCTTCCCCCCTTGCCCTGACTGCTGAGGGACAGAGGCACCACAGAGCCAGGCTGGCAGCACTCACACCCTGCCAGCACAGACATCTCCATGTTCCATCTCTGGCCAAACAGCCCCAGGATGTTTCTGCTTTCCTGCCAGACTTGGCAAATGTCACTGACGTTTATGCAGGCACAGACACCCTGTGTGGCTCTGGGGTCAGAGCCCCTTTGGCACAAAAACCCCAGAGAAGGTTGGGAGGAATCTGATAAATCTTCCTCGCACAAAGCTCCAGTTTATCAGATTATGCTCCTTTCTGACCCAGACATGGAGAAACTGAGGCATTTTAAAAACTTGGATTCCATGTTCAGTCTCATGTGAAGGGTGAGACAATGCAGATGTTACAATTCACCCATCACAATCAGCAGCCAACCATTTCCTAATTCCAATACACTGTAAGTGTTTCTTGGCCTATCAGCTTTTGTCACACCATGCTGTAAATGCATTAAAGCAAATAATCTAAAATTACCCCTTGTGAATCTTATTACAATGCATCTTTCATAGTTCTATTTCTCTAAGGTATCCAGTCTTATTTACAAAGTCACCCTTTAAAACTTGTTTCTAGCTCCAGTTCTCTCTCAGCACTGTCTGTCCTATTCCGTGGCATTTCTAAGTCAGCATTTCTTATCTCAGAATTTCCATACAGATCCACACTATGTGAGCCTTCTGTCAAACTCTGGAAATTTCCTGCACATCCATTTCCCTCCCAGAGCTGTTCCCTGCCCAGCCCAGGGGCTGTGGGTGCTGCTGCAGGGCACAGGGGCTGGAGGAGCCCTGCAGTGTGACATGAAACCAGCAGAACAATTGCCAAGCACAAAGAGATCCATCCTCACCTGCCCTGATGGCTGAGTCCCTGGGGCTCATCCTCAGCTGTCCCTGCTCCAGGGAGGAGGGCCTGGGCTCACACGCTGCCCTGCCAGCAGAAGGGAAAGGGTTAATGGAGCTTTTGGGCACGTTCTGTCCCCAGAGGGGTTTGGCACAGGCACGGGAAGCTCTCACACACAGAGAAAGGGTTAATGGAGCTTTTGGGCACGTTCTGTCCCCAGAGGGGTTTGGCACAGGCACGGGAAGCTCTCACACACAGATTATCCCGAGCCAGAGCCCTCCAGGGCACCCTGGAGACAGAGAGCAGGAACAGACCCGGCTGCAGCACTGATCCTGCTCCTGCTTTCCCAGAGGGGCAGGGACAGCATTTCCTCCCGGTCCCGAGAGCCCCAAGGACAGTCACTCATTGGGGTGGCTCTGGAGCTGCCACTTTGCTGGCACTCCTGCCCTGCAGCCAGCAGGTTTCTGTGGGAGCAGGAGTTATTTGTGCAGGTCAGAGGCTGCACAGCCCCAGAGCATTCCCTTAGGGACACAAAGCTTCCCACGTGCCTTTTGCAGTCCAGTTTGTAATTGAAGTGCATTTCCAGAGAGTTTCAATGGAATGAGGTGCCCTGGTGCCAGCCCAGCATCAGAAATGGGGCATGAGGAGACTCACCAGACACATTCCCTGCAGGCTCTCCCCTCTCAGCGCTCCAGCTGCAGCATTCGCATTTCTCACCGAGTTCTCTTTCCAGGATTCCCAGCAGGAAACTGGTGGCCGCTTCCAGATGCAAATCCCCAAGGCAGCGCTGCTCCTCTCCCCCCCGAACCCCCCCTGCCTCCATCCTTTCCTCCTTTTATAACCACGGCTCCACCCAGGATTCAAAGGGAGGCTCCCAGGTGCTTCCCAGACCCAAATCATTCCAGGTGTTTCAGGAATTAACAGCAATAAGCTCGTCCCTTTTGGGGTAACAAATCATCTGTTTCCCCATTCCCCCTTCTGCCTCCTGTTCCCTAAGGCAAAACACTCGGATCAGGTGGGGGCCAGGGGGAAAATGTCAAGTCCAAAACCAAACCAAAGTTGTTTTTCCATCGGTTTCCTTTAGGACTGTTCAGTTTCCCCGCTGTTCCTCGGCCACAGGAGCAGCTTCTCTCTGGGACCCGTGGGGTGGCACAGGGACCCCGGTCCCGCTGCCTCCCGAAAGCGGAGCCCATCCCATCAAACCGCAGCTGGGGCGCGGCGCGGGTTTCGCTCCATGGAACGGGATCGCAGCGAGCCGCGAGTGCCGGCACAGACCCGTCCCGCCCGGCAGCGGCTCCGGCGGCAGCGCCACAGCACACGCGGCCCTGGGGGTGCCACCCGCCCGGGTGGCCCCTGCGCGCCCCTGTCCCCTCCGGCGGCACCCGAGGGCACCGTCCCCTGCCCGAGCCAGGGGAATTGTCCCGATCCCGGCACAGGGACAGGCCGGAGAGAGCGACCCCGCGTTCCGCAGGGCGGGCACGGGGCTGGGCACGGAACCGCAGCCCGGCCGCCTTGTCCCGGGACAGCAGCTGTCCTCGGTCATTCCTGCTGCTCCCGGGGGTAAAACCCAACTGGGGAATTGCTTCTGATCACAGCCAGCAGGTGTCTGACGGGAGTCCCTGAAATAGAGCTGAGTGTCTGTGACAAATGAGGGTGCTAAAGATGGAGTGACAGCAGAGGGAACCTTGTTCCTGGCAGTACCATGGGAAGAAAGCAATTCCCAGCGTTTTATGCTTGGGAAACAGGGGAAGGGAATTCTGTGTCCTCTCCTGCTCAGGATACACATCTTCACTGTCCTATAAAGGGACCATTTGAGGCTTTAGAGAGATGGCCGTGGGTCAAGGATCTGCTACCTCGGCAGGGCAGAAGGTGGAGCTGCTGTTGGTGATTGTGACAATGGCCTGAATAATTAGAGATCAGTGGGAAGTTGTTGAGTGCACCAGGAATGACAGAGAATGTGCTGGACTTGTGTCACATGCAGAGCTGGACAATGACCCTGAACACCCCAAAAAGGCAAAGAAACCCTGAGCCACGCTGTGATCAGACCCCACAGGGGCGATTTATTGGAAGCGCCAGTGAGGAACAGCGGGAATTCCCCGGCGCTCAGCTTGGTCCCGCCTGCCCACACCACCGCCCTCGGGAAGCGCTGCTCTTCCCGGCTGCAAAGCCAACAAACATTTTTTCCTCCGTCCCTTAAAACTCTTCTCTGGAAACCTCTGTTCTCCCGCGCTTCTCCTCCTGCAGCATCCTCCTCCTCGCGTCCCAACCCGGGCCCGTGGCTCCGCTGCTCCCCGGCAATGAATAGAATGGATGCGATGAATGTAATCGATGTGAGCCTCGCCGGGCGGCCCGGGGCGCCGGGGGCTCAGGCCAGCGCCGGCCGCGCCAGCACCATCAGGCGCTGCAGCCGCTCGTAGGACACGAACATCACCACGTTCCAGGAGCCCAGCCGCAGCAAGGACGGGACGAAGCCGTGCCGGCACAAGCGGGGCTCAGGGGACGTGCGGGGACATCCCCGGAGCGGGGATCCCCCAAATCCTGCCCGTGGGTCGGGGTGTTTGGGGCTCCGTGCCGCGGCCCGGGCGGTGACCGCAGCCGGTCCGCAGGAGCCGAACTCACCCCTTGTAGAGGCCGGCGGGGCCGTCCTGCATGAGCAGGGCCAGCAGGCAGCTCAGGGCAGTGCGGGGCTGCCCGGGGCTGCCGTTCATGGACCGCGTCTTCACCACGTCCGCCGGCGACGCCACCGCCGTGGCTCGGAACCCGGCGCCGAAGGCGGCCACGGGGTGGCACGGGACGTTGTGTGAGGATGGGCAGGGCCGGGGCTTGGACGCTGCAGGGGCAGGGATGGCACCCGACCATGTCCCACCCTGTGCCGTGCTCACCTGTCACCGGGATCAGAACCGGGACCGGCATCAGAACCGGGATATCGGGACCGGGATATCGGGACCGGGATCGCGGCTGGGAACGGGCGAGGCCCCGGGACCCGCCAAGCCCCGCGGGCGCCGCCTGGCGGACACAGCGCGGCGGTGCAGAGCAGCGCCCTCCGGTGGGCGGCGGCGGGACTGCAGCGCGACTGGGGCTTCCATAAATAAAATTCATTTTTATTTTTAAATTTATTTTATATTATTATTGTTTATATCATTATTGGGTTTTTATTTTTATTTGTTTTATTCTTATTTTTATTTTTAATGTATTTTCACTCGTGTTCACGTTGAGCCTCTCGCTGAACCCAAGAGATAAGGAATTTCTTGCCAATTTTTTGCTCGTACTGACCAACTGAACCCATCCCAAACCCCCTGAATAATTTGGAGGGGTTTTTTTCCCAGCCTAGGCAGAGAATTATTTTTGAGGAAAAAAAAAAAAAAACGAGTTAAAAGATATGGGGTCTAAGGGGAAGAGAGGGGTTCTGTGTTAAATTAAAAAAGCACTAGGAAAAGTAAATCTCTGGAAGGTTTCATATTCTCTCCCAGCCGGGTTTTTGTGTGATTTGCTCTTGATTCCAACTGCTCCCAGGGATTTTAAACCTCTGGGGTTAAAATGAGCTGCTGAGCGTGACAGAAAATCATGGGAGAACTCTCTGGATTGGGCAGTGGTAGTCTCTGTGTAGTGCCATAACACAAAACAATGACAGACTGGAGGGGAATACTGACAGTTTATTTCACAGAGCAATGCAGAGTTTATTTTGATCTAGCTCTAGTCTCATCAAAAAAGTCTCTTCCTCTGCTTTTTTTCAAAAAAATAAAAAAGGTATCAAATATTCAGGACAATAACAGTCAGTGCATTATGCATGAAATTTGGATCTTGTTTACAAAAAAAAGAAAGTTTATTTTAAAACAACTCTTTGTTGGTCTGCTTTTATCACTTCCAAGCTTTTAAGCACTGAACCTTTCAATCAAGTCATCTCCAAGGATAGAAACAGAACATGCAGGTGATCACCTACAGATGCTGAGGTTTAACAGCATCTCTCACTTGGCAATGACAATCCACCAGGAATGGTTCAGAACAGCACCACATCAAAGGGAGAAGCAACTTCGTTCTCAAAATACCTTCAAATGCACCAAATCTTGCAGTTCTGCAGAACAAGACACGCTGCATTTCAGGGACTGGAGAGTACCATGGAGAAGGACAGTATTTGGGGAAGGTAAGAGGAGGGGCTTATTCCACTTACACTCATAAATACCTGGGGGAGATGCAATTGATTTTGGGTGGTGCTTTTTAAAGCATCAAAATTCACATTGTCAGAATCAAAGTACTTTTTTTTCTACATAGTGAAGTTGGCCCCTGCCATCCCCTCTCCATCCCCCTACACCTGATGTCATTGTCACAGGCTGGGCAGTCACCTGTGGGAGAGTGCTACAGAGTACCTGAACCTAATCCCTGCCCACCCTGGAAAAGGTCTGGCTCCTCCAGTCACTGGTTTCACTGGGAAACACCTACATCCACCAATGTTTTAATGGTTCCAGTGTTTCACATGCACCCTAAGCAAGCAGGAATAGTTGTTTCAGAGGCACAAAACTTCAATCTGCACCCCCCACCTCTAAGGGATTTTATGTCCAGGACACGTTAGGGAAGCTTAATTCTGCTGTGCCAAGCTGCTTTCCCTGTCTGGGTTCCCTGGATTTATACCTGATTTTCAGCACCTCTGGCTGGCATTTCACATAGCAAGCAATGTTGCCTTTTTGCTCTGTCTGTGCCCAAACAGCTCCAGGGCTTCAGGGCATTGTCCATCCCCTCACAAATAACTAAGCATCCCCAGGGCTGCAGGGATGTTTGGGCTCTGCATGTGTGAATGGCACTGGCCTGCAGCGCCACGTGAAGGCAGTGGGGCACAGAGCTCAGCCAGTTTGCCATGGGATCCCTGAGTGCTTCCTGCTGCCAGGGGAGGGTTTCCAAACGTGCAAACATGTTCTGGGTGTCACACAAGCCCTGCTGGCTGTGGGGAGCCCAGCAGAGGAAATCCCTGAGGCAGGGCTGGGCAGGCAGCGCTTCATGGCCCTGCACACATCCCTTGTTCCACAAACTCCATTTCCTGATGGATACCAGGCCCATCCCTGCACAGGCAGTGCTTCATGGCCCTGCACACATCCCCTGCCCCACAAACTCCATTTCCTGATGGGTGCCAGGCCCATCCCTGCACAGGCAGCGCTTCATGGCCCTGCACACATCCCCTGCCCCACAAACTCCATTTCCTGATGGGTACCAGGCCCATCCCTGCCCTTGGCTGTTCAAGAGACGTGCACAAAGCTGGGGAGTGCAGTGAAAGCTGCTGGAGCCATCCTGGGGCAGCAGCACTCACATCTGGGCACCTGCACCGTGCCTCTGCTCCCCAGGAACCTCTTGGAACCCCAGAACCATTCAGGCTGGAAAAGACCTGGAGGATCAGGGAGTGCAGGCTGTGCCCGATCCCCCATGGGGGATTTTGGGTGTCCCAAAAGGCTCAGGGCAGCCTGGCCCTGCACGAGGCACTCAGTCACAGGCATCCTTGGCCTCCACACATGGAGTTTGTGTTGGCAGCTCTTGCTGGACCCCACTGGATGTGCCAGAGATCAGCACTCCAGACCTTAATGGCAAGAGTTGCAATGCTTGTCAGAGGGCCCTGTTGGGGTTAGAAGAATTTACCCTCATTTCATTCTCTTACATGGCCACACCAGAACCACTCATTCTGTGGCCTTCAGTGATGGAGCTGAAATTGCATTTTATTTCAGACTCCATCAGTAGTGAAATTGTCTGGTGTTCCATGTCTGTGTCTGTACCAACATCCATTCAATCTTGCCTAATGCAGCTATTAAATAAAAAGACTGGTTCTAATTGGTCTTCCTGAGTCAAAGTCTTTCTCCATCCCACTTTAGGTAAAGCTCCATAAAGGGTCTATTTATGAATGTTGCCAACATGGTTAATGCTTTTGACCTTTGATGGGGAGCAATTATAATAATTGTGCAAAGCAGCAGCAACATTTTTTACTGTTACTGTTCTGAATGTTCCTGTTCAGGAACAGTCTGATGGCCTCTATTTCCCCCTCTCTTCCTCTTTCTCTGTTTTTTTAAGTCTACCAAATAAAAGGATTTATTTGCCCAGAGTGCAGACCAGCTGAGTTTAGCAGAAGTTCATGAGCAGTAATCTAGAGAACAGTTCACACACAGCTTCTGAGAATCCACCCCATCAAAACACACAGTCCTTCTGACAGGTATTTTTAACAATAGAGCCAAAATGGGCACAGGGGGAGGACAAGCACATGTGTGATAAAGAATCTGCAGTTACATTTCTCATATGAGTGATGCAATGACCTCCTGGATTCTGACTTAGGACAGCTGAGAGGAAATTAAGGAGGGGCTTAAACAAGACAATTGCTTAAATTGTAAACTAATTGTAAACTGTTCTACAGCAAGCAAACAATAACTCAAATCTTGAAAAAAAATTATTAAATTATTCCATTATGTTTTCATCAGCACTTGTATTTTATTTTCATGCACTGCTTTAGAAGTGCCCTACAGCTCTAACCTAGCTAGGTTTTTTTGATGTGTGATGGACAGACTGGTGCATGCATGATTTCAGAGGGGCAGGAAACAATAGTGACACATCCTGATCAGCACAGAGCTGGAGCTTTTGTGTCTGTCTGGGTAGAGAAAGCCTTGGGGAGCACAGGGGAAGGGTTTGGCTGGGTAAAGTCACAGAGTTTAAATCCCTGTCATGTAGGTGAATGCAAGGGAGATGTGCCACAGAACAGATGGGTGTGAGGAGATAGAGGGATTCCTCCTCATCATCACCACAGAGCATTTCCTTTCAATGTCCTCTCAGAAAACTGAGTTCCTGGTTTCCTACTTTCCTGAATTTTTGCTTCAAGATTTTTTACTGTTTTAGCTGTATTGGAACCAGATTTAAACCCTTGGTTTGAACTGCAGAAGAATTGGCGATGAAAGAAATGTTGGCAATCATCCTTCTTGTGAGCTGCTGGAGTGAAGCAGGCTATGCCTTTCTAATTGTTTGAGTTTGCAGCAACCCCTCCGCCCAGGATTCCCAGCATAAATTCAGGTCTGGGAAAAGGCCAGAGTCAGGAGCACTATGCCAACCCCATGTCATCACTCGCTGGCAATCTGCCACAGCAGAAACTGCACACTTCAAAACGGTTTGGTTACCCCAGCAGTTCATATTTGGTTACCCCAGCAGTTCATATTTTCTTGCTGGAAGGAGGCTCATCTCTTGTACTGAGCATTTAAAAAATGTAACAACTCTAAATCTGGTATTTTTCTAAGTGGGAGGATGGTGAACAAATAAAAATTATTTTTTATATATAATATCCTTCCTAGATTGCTCCTGGGATCCCGGAGATAAGAATAAGAGACTGATATGTACTCTTTATGGACAAGTGAACCAAAGTCTGACTAAAGTGAGGACTACACCTCAGAGAAGCACTGAAGGTGCCACTTTTGGCAATTCCAGAGGAGAGACTCTGCTCACAGCCTGCAGGTGACTTGTGATGCACCACACAGCAGGAAATATTGACCTCCTTGGCTTTAGGGAGAAAACCCAAGATTCTCCAGCTCTGGCATCCACAGACCAGCTGCCTGGGATGCTGCTGAGCTCACACAGCCTGGGACTGCCCTAAAAATAAACACATGAGCACAGAACACACCTGGGCCATGTTTCCTGCACTCACAGAATGCACACCTGGACTTTCCTGCCTGGCCTGCTCCTGCTGTCTGGAGCTGTCCCCAGTTGTCCTTTGGGGCAAGGACCTGCCCTTGTGCACTGGGCAGGCACTTTGAGCACCTGCATGAAGCTGTTTCAAATTTCACTCCTGGAATTTTGGCTCCTTAAAATTTAAGTCAGCAGTATCAGCAGCTGGGGGCTGTGAACAAATCACAAACGGGACAGGGCTGCTGTGGTACGTGCCTTGAGCTGTTTTATTTTCCAGCATCACTCTCATTACATGGCTATGACAATGGGAAGATGCCACCAGCTCACATCCCAGGCAGCAGACAAAGAACTTAATGTTACAACTTACTTGATAAGTTTTTTGAGCAATCACACAAAGAAAAAGCACATTGACAGTAGTTTGATCCAATCACTATAAGCACACATACCTTGGGTTAAACAGTCCTTGCTTATTTTGAATACAATACCTACTTGTAAGCCTTAAAACACAATGCTCAGAGCTCCATTATTAAGCTTCAAACTTCTTAATATCTTGCTAGATAACTTTTCTGTAGCTTAGAGGTTTATTCTAGACAAGCGTTAATACACAGACCATTGCTCTATTTGCCCTTGCTTTTCTACTTTTAAATAAATTTTCTGCTCACCTAACTCATAGCTGCTTAGCTCTAATCATAGTTTTGATTTTGTAGATTCCTACAAGCAGAACTGCTCCCAAACTCACTGGTGGATCTGGCCCAACACCACAGGTCCAGATGCAGAACCAAAACTAGGATTGAACTCAGATAGTTCTCAAATAAGAAAAGCAAAAACCTAAATTATATTCTCATATACACAGGTCACAGAGGAAGGTGAGTGCAGTAGCAGCACACTGCCTTCCTTTCATTGGCACAGAACAACCAGAAAGAAAAGGTATTTTTCAAATGCCAGACTAGAATTTGGTTGATGCTGTTGTTGTTTATCTCCACCACACTGGCAGCCTTTAATTCAGTGTGAATTTGAGTCCATAAGAAGCTGAGTGTGGCAGCAAAGGAGCCCACATTGGGATCCTGATTCCTGACACATTGCTTGCAATATTTGCCCTCCAAGGATGCTCCTGCCTTATGTCTGCACCTCCTTCAGCTGGGAATTCCAGCTGGGAATTCCAGTGCACCTTCCTCTGTAAGGTTACAGATTAATCCACATGCCCCAGTAACGGGACCAAGAGAATTATGGAAAAGGAGTAATTGACAGCATTTCTTCACATTCCTAGCCAGACAGCATCTGTTCAAATTAGATTTTGTGAATTTGATGCTGTCTGAACAGCAGGTCTGGTCCATAAGCCACCAATAACTCTTTTTCCTTCCCTCTCCCTTCTCTAATGAAACAATCAGCTCTAAAACAGATTCCTTGGAAAGAGATATGTGCAAATGGATTTTTTTTTTATGCCAAACAGAGCTTTACTAACACCAGTAAAATCAACACAGGTATAAGGGATTGCTCATTAAGAGGTGGAATCTCTATATTCTGCTCTTCTAGGAACTGGAATATGTTAAAGACAAACATATTTCTCATTCATCTTTTCTCCCTGGTGACAAGTTGCTATTGGATGCCTTATTTAATGGTCTGAGTGGGCTGTATCACCCAATTACTGTACAGATAGGCTCATTAATGGAAGATTACAGCAATCAAATATGCTTCTCTTTAATTTTACTAGCATACCTATTCTCCTACCATGGATTCCTGTGCCCACAAATCAAAAGTTTTACTGGGAGGTATGTGGGGGGAGAAGCATTCTTTTTCTTGTCTTTCATAAATTAAATTTTGTGAATGTTAATTCTGTGCCTCTGGCAGCAGAGCAAGTGGAAGGACACTTTTATTTTTTTGGAGTTTATCACTCAATAGTGACTATTTTCCCATAGAGCCAAAAAAAAAATCAATCTCTGCTCAAAATGCCCCTGAACACAGGAGAATGCATTGTGTGCCTTGCTGGTTAATATGTCTATCTGATGAAAAAAAAAAAAATCAATACATTTTTCGTAAAAAGGGTTACTGCAAGAGGAGAAAGTAGTTTATCTCTTTCTGATTGATGAAACTGCATCAAAGTCAGTTATCCACCATAAAGTTCCATATTTATCCTCGTCACCCTTCAGACTGCTGGAGTTCAGTGTTCAGCCAGTACTTCCATTTTAATATTAAGTCTAAGTTGAGAGCATTTGAAAAACTCAGAGAACTGGAAAATTTTACTAAAAGATGTGTTTGAAAGGGAAGCATGGGAGATTTAAATAAATATAAAAAATTAAATAAGAAATGAAAGGGTTCTAAGGGCCAGAAAAGGGGTCAGAACCACGGCAGGCTGAGGTTATTCTATTCCTCAGGAGATTATATATTCATGTTTTTTTCTGACAGCCTGCAGTCCCAGGGCTGCTGTTCTTTTGAATCTCAAACTCACCATTGTTCCAGAGAGATTTGGTGTCCTCCATTCCTTTTTTATTGGATAAAACTATTTGGAATTTTTAAAATGAAGGTCAAAAAAGTTTCTTATGGTCTCTAAGAGCCAAAGTTTCAGCTTTAAGCTTCCTGCTTAAATATGCTATCAGACTTGATATAAAGTATTTCTTGTGTAAAATATAAATATAGAAGAGTTAACAAATGTTGATTCTCAAATGTTGGTGAGACACTGGAACACAACAGCTGGAGCTATTGTGGATGCCCCCTCCCTGGAAGTGTTCAACAGGTGGGAAGGGGCTTTGACCAGTGGGATCTAATGAAAGGGGGTTGCAACAAGATGATCTTTAAGGTCCATTCCAAGAAAAACCATTCCATGATTCTGGGAATGTACAATGGATAGTCATATTCCCTCTTCAGGGAAAGAGAAGGGACTTGTTTCCTCCAGTTTAACTCGAATTTCAAGTAAGGTAAGGGAATTACTGCCCATCCTTACTGACCACTAGCAATATTTATGGAATCATGGAATCATTAAGGTGCTATGCCACCCACTGCAACCCCATGCCTTGAAAGGGTTTGCAAGTAGGAAAAGATTGAACTGCATCCAGGTTTATCTTTTAAGTGTCACTATTATCTACAATCAGCCAAGGAAACACAAGTACATAACGTGGTCTCCGAGAACTGAGTTTATACAATTTCAGGCACTGCATTATTCCATTTACAATTTTCCATGGTGAAGTTTCTTGCCCAGTTTCTGCCCATGGTATTAGCAAAGCTGTCATGAGTGTCACTAAAGAGATTGAAGGGCAGAGCTCTGCAGAGGAGTTTCCTTCCTCCCACCTCTGGTGGACTGGAAGCTTTGTGGTCTGAGTCTCAACACCAAATGTCTTTGACTATGAAATAGAAATAAAAGAGGAGAGGCCAAACAGGGAAATACACTGTGTTTGGCAAAGGGTAATGTACCATTTGCTAGTCAGCTGGGAAATACTGCTGAGCTTTTAAAAGTTGATCCAAGACAATTAAAGTCAATGAAATCTTCCCCAAACATTTTCACATGCTTTGCATCAGTCCTCTATAAGTTATTAATTTTTTCATAGGGTAAACTTACATACAATCAGACCTAGACAAAATCCATCTGCCCCCATCTCTAAGAAGAAAAATCTGTGACTGGAAAATTCCTAGAAGTGTCAGCTTTCTTCCCTCATTGGTATTTCTATGAGAGTTCAATAGCATTCTCCTTTACCCAGAAGATTTCTCCCTAAACCTTTTCTTTCTTTTTTGCTTTTGACAACATCTACCCAGAAAATATAAATCTAAGTAGGATTAATATTATTTTATAAACCACTCCACACTGGCTAGGGTTGCCAAGGTTGCCAATCCCCAGTTTAGTGTCTCTTGATATCTCAGACCTGCAGATCAACATTTGAATGAGCAAACTGAAGCCTTTTTGGAGATAGTGTAGATTGCCCAAATTTAGGTGCAGGAAATTGTTAAAGACCTACTCCTACATTTATTTTTTTTTTGTGACCTGCTATGCAGCAATAGATCAGATAGCATACCTTTTCTCCTCAGTCTGTAGCTTTAACTTTTTCCTTTTTCCTGCTAGCATCCAGCCTAATCTTTCTACTTCTTCAGTCAGATGCAGAAAATGCAGTAATTCACTGTTTTCCTTCCTTCACCCTGTGTAGCTTTGGTATTGTTGAGTGAAATTACATTGTAGAGTAATGTGGGATAGAGCATTATACAGCAAAGTGCTTTTTAAAAATAAGTCTTTTTATGGTAAAAAGTAGTGCTACATGGCAAATAGCTCATGGTAGTGATGATGATAGGAATCATAAACATAAAGGAGGAAGAGAGAAAAACAAGGTAAGCAAAAATTAGCTCCCAGAGATGAAAGCCTGCCTGGTCTAGTATGAGCCACCCAAATGTAAAATTACAACAGAAATTACCATTATGAAGACTGGTTTTTAATTAGCAACAGTCACATTAATTGTCATGATATATCTGTTTATTTCTCAACAAAATAGGTAAAACATAAATTCTATTAATCTTTCTCATCCTAACTGATTTTTTTTTTTTGATTGCATGAATAAGCCACCTCCTAATTAATTTTAGTTATGTTAATAAATAGCTATTAGACTGTAGTGAAGCTATTTGTTAGCCACAGCAGATATATTATTTAGAGATTGTAATAACCCTAAGTATTCTCATTATTATCAATCTGAATAGACATAGATCTGCAGAGACAAATGCAGCTTCTACAAAGCCTTTAAGGCTGTAAATGCTGGAGTTTACAAGCAACAGCCTGAGATGTTGTAGATCCACAGCCAACTTCTCTGCACAGTCAACTGAAAGTTAATTCGTGAATTAAAAAGGATAACTTCTCACTGCTCTCCAGTAAAACTGTCCAACAGAAAAGGAAGGTAAAATTATTGAAAACTGTTTTCAGAGGGGTTGAAACTCTTACAGCCAGACCTAGGCTCTTGAAAAATGGGGTTCCAAGAAGGGATGCTGTTCTCTGTTGTTGTTTAATTTGTATTTATCAAATACTGTCCTTCCAAGAATTTACTTCACATCTCCTAGTATTTAACAGAGTAACAGTCTGAGATGGGATTCCTTCACTCCTCCCATTCAAATTATGTTTCAAAATTATTAATGAGAGATGCAGAAACAGATTCCTTTATCAAATGGCCGTATGATAAATGAAGCAATGGATTTCAGTCCTTCCTTTACTTATTGGTTCAGTCTGTTTTCCTTTTTCCTGCCCCATCTATTTTGAACATGGTTAAAAAATCCCACTCTGCTGAAAGAGTCAGGAAGAGGTGATTTGGGAGATGATGATTCATGCTCAGGAAAGCCAGCAGACAAAGCTTTTTGCCTTTGTGATCAGTGATAACGATTCCAACACCTCCTCAACAACACAGTCAGAAAATTAGTGTGGGGAATCTAACACTCCACAGCTTAAGGCATAGCAGTGGTGTGAGACAGAACACTTTTCATCTAAAACTGGGATGAGTGGAGGTGTTCAATAGGAGGGAGGAAAGGTCAAGAAATCTGAGATGGAAATCTTGGCTAAGGAGTCAATGTGAGGGGGTAGGTGAGAGAGGAGAATGGTAGGGTGTGGTGAGAAGAAGAAGCAACGTTCATGCAGTAAAATAAATGCAAAAGTTGAGGTTGTCTTGTATTCATGGTCATTCTATTTTTAGGGAGCTGCTGTATTTAATAGAAAATGCAATTTGAGGTATAAATTCTCATTCATCCTTTTGAAATCTTCCTCTCTGTAAGATATTGAATTTCTCTCACAAAAACTGCCAGGCTTCTGTTCCTGCACAGGGAATTTGTATGAGAGCTTCATCTGTCAGCTGATATATTTGGGGATAAGATAAGGTCAGAGTAGGAAGAGAAAAGGTGAATTTCATATACTGAATAAGAAATGCAAACAAAGACTTAGGAAACACAAAATTACTTCAGAAGTTATTGCAGGCACATTTGGTAATGTGTATACATGCAAAGTAAATACTACATTGTATTAGAGTGAGGAAGTTCAGTATGTCATTTGCAATAGCGAGTATTCCAGAGATGATCAAATGAATAAAACAATTAATGCAAATTCTGAAAGGTTCGGCGAATTTCTCTAGTCTCACCAGTGAATTCTCTTAGCCTAAAAAGTAGAGGTTTAGAGTAGGAAACAGCATTTCCTGTGCAGATACTGACAGAGTGTTGTTGTTATCTTATTGTATTTCATATTTCTAGAGTCCCATACTGGTGTTGTTATATTCTTAAAGTCCATACCTTCTAGCTGGTTTTCTACCATGCAGCTCTTTCTCTGTAGCACAGTTCCTCATGACTTCTACAGGGGCTCCACCAGGGCTCACAACCCACCCCTTTTATCCCAGTTGCCTTCATGAGCTACAGCTGCTGCCCAACCAAGGGCCCCACAGCTGTAGCTCATCCAGAGCAACCAGGACCCACCTATCCAATACATAGGACTCTCACTACATTTCCCCCTTTTTTCTATTACTAACAGATGTATTCAAATACAATATAGATATTCAAGTACAATATATTCATTGCCTTTACAATACATGTTTTATCCCAAGACTCAAAGGCCTCATACACCACACAAGTACAATACACACATTCCCCCATGGCTCAAAGGTCATGTACAACACACACAGCTTCTTGACTCAAAGGCCATATTTCTCTCAGCTCCTGGCTGCCACAGCTCCTTGATCCAATAGCTATGTTCTTTCTGCAGTTCTAGGCTGCCTTTCCCACAGTCCTACAGCTCTCAGGCTGCTACACCTATCTTCCACAGCTCTTCAGGCTGCTACAGCTCTCAGGCTGTCCTGTTTTCCACAGCTCTTCAGGCTGCATACCTCCATCTCCACAGCTCTTCAGCCTGCATACCTCCATCACGTCGGGGTCACCAATTGTTGCTGTTATCTTATTGTATTTCATATTTCTAGAGTCCCATACTCTTGTTATGATATTCTTAAAGTCCATACCTTCTAGCTGGTTTTCTACCATGTAGCTCTTCTCTGCAGTGCAGTCCCTCATAGCTTCACAGGGGCTCCGCCAGGGCTCTCGACCCAACCCCTTTTATCCCAGTTACCTTTACGAGCCACAGCTGCTGCCCAACTAAGGACTTTGCAGCTGTAGCTCATTTAGAGCAACTAGGACCCACTTATCCAATACATAGGACTCTCACTACAACAGAGTTACTGCATTGCTGACTCTTGCATGTTCCTTTCCCATCTTCACACTTCCTTCCTTCCTCCCTTCCTCCCCTTATCTATACATTTTGACTATGCCATGATTAGGCTATGAGTTTAATATAATGTATGCTTCACAGAATCTCCAGTACATCAGGATCCTTCTCTAAATACTCTTCTCTCTAATCTTCATTCCTAATAATTCCAAGTGACAAAAGCCCTGCAGGTGTTTCACTGGGAAGGTGGCAGGAGGGGGAGGGAGGGGAGTGATGCGTGTGTCACAGATCACAGCAAAACTCTTTGCTGCAAATGCTTTTCTGCCAGGATCAAGGATGTTCCTGCACAGCCTCATGTGACTATTCAGCAGCTGATGAATGCACACTGGGCCTCCTCCAAGCACCTTGTAATTGATCTGGAGCAAATGTGCACAAAGATATCCCACTGCTTAACGAACTGAAGCCCTGCTGGTTAGTACAAGTATCACTGTGCTAACCTTCCTCCTTGGCTGATTTTAATCTTCTGGCTCCATCACACAGTTAATTGTTTCTCATTTATCCATATTAGAGGAAGATCATATGAAATCCATGCAAATTAGGCTGTGAGAGCCTCATTTACTACATTTACAGAAATTTGCAGAGAGATTTTGTCAATAGAACAGTTCTTAGCCAGTGGCCTGGTTCTGGTAAAGATCTGCTTGGTGTGGTGTGATGTATATGGCATGAGGTCTAACAAGGCCAGGTGCCAGGTCCTGCACTTGGGTCACAGCCACCCTGGGCAGAGTGGCTGGAAGCCTTCCCAGCAGGAAAGGACCTGGGGTATCACCAGCTGGGGGCTATGTACAAATCACAAACAGGACAGGACTGCTGAGGAACGTGCTTTGAGCTGTTTTATTTTCCAGCATCAGTCTCATTACATGGCTATGACAATGGGAAGATGCCACCAGCTCACATCCCAGGCAGCAGACAAAGAAGTTAATGTTACAACTTACTTGATAAGTTTTTTGAGCAAACACACAAAGAAAAAGCACATTGACAGTAGTTTGATCCAATCACTATAAGCACACATACCTTTGGTTAAACAGTCCTTGCTTATTTTGAATACAATACCTACTTGTAAGCCTTAAAACACAATGCACAGAGCTCCATTATTAAGCTTCAAACTTCCTGATATCCTGCTAGATAAACTTTTCTGTAGCTTAGAGGTTTATTCTAGACAAGCATTAATACACAGACCATTTTTCTACTTGTCCTTGTATTTCTACTTTTTAGATAATTTTTCTGCTGACCTATCTCATAGCTGCTGCTTAGCTCTAATCACAGTTTTACTGTCTCTGAGGCCTGCCTTTTGCAGCTTTCCCAAAATCGTCTGATTTTGTGGATTCCCACACTGGGGGTGCTGGTTGACAGCGACTGAGCATGAGCCAGCAGTGCCCAGGTGGCCAAGAAGGCCAATGGCACCTGGCCTGGATCAGCAGTGGTGTGGCAGCAGGACCAGGGCAGGGATTGTCCCCTGTGCTGGGCACTGCTGAGGGCACATCTTGCACCCTGTGCTCAGTTTTGGGCTCCTCACCATGAGAAGACATTGAGGGGTTGGAGTGTGTCCAGAGAAGGGCAGCAGAGCTGAGGAAGGGTCTGGAGCGCAAGGCTGACGAGAAGTAGCTGAGGGAACTGGGGATGTTCATCCTGGAGAAAAGGAGGCTCAGAAGAGATCTGAAAGGAGTTTTAGCCAGGTGGGGTTGTGTGGAGGCCCTGGAGGGGCTTCTCCTAAGTTACATCCCATTGGCTCCTTTCCCTGTTCCTATTCCTGAACATAGGATTCCTGAGGCTCTCCCTCCCTTTTCCCTGATGGGGCCTCACCTTGATACTGCCTGGAGACCAAGGTCAGCCAGGAGGCCCCTGGGGGAGAGAGCTGGGCCTTGGGGGCGAGTGTGTGTCAGAGAGGAGAACATCTCACTACACAGCGGAATTAAACATCTATGGATGTTATGCAAAAGCCTTTTTGGCTTCTTTACCCTGGACTTTACTAGCAGCAATTCAAGTTGCAACAGGGTTGGCGCCTTATACTGGCTAACAAACATCAGGACAAGAGGACGTGGCCTCAGGTTGCACCAGGGTAAGCTTAGATGTGAGATTAGGGAAAATTTCCTCACTGAAGAGGTGGTCAGGCTTTAGATCAGGCTGCACAGGGAATGGTGCAGCCACTGGCCCTCAAAGTGTTCAAAAAGACACAGAGATAAGGTTTGGTGGTGGGCCTGGCAGTGCTGAGTTAATGGCTGGGCTCAGTTCCACACCCTGCAATCCTGCGTGCTCCATGGTACAGGACAAGAGGCTGCTGCTCTGCTGCACTAGGAAAATTTCCTTATGATATCTGAGGATATTGACTGTACATTTACCTACTCCTTCCTCTCCTGAATGCAATCGTCTTGAAAAACAATATTTTTCAGACTGAATCTGTTGTCTTTGCCTGGAAAAACCCTTTGGATTACAAAACAGACATTGTTCTCTGCGGTAGGTTTTATATCTGAACCTCCTTCCACATATTACACATGAACTTCTGCTCCTGTGGGGACCTGTGTAATAGCTGCAATTCAAAACAAAAAAAAAAAAAAAAAAAAAAAAACAATAAAAAAAAAAACCCAGACAGAGCATTTGGAGTAAATGTCTTTAATTTTTAAATCTGATACCAGGCAATTTTGTTGAAATGTACTAGTGTAAAGTTGTAAACAAGGTCAAAATTCAATTTCCCTCTGTGTTTGGGCTTTGGAGGGTAAGTATCTTGGATTTTATTTGGTTTTGTTGTTTTGGCTGGGGAGTTATTGTTTGATTCATTTGGTTTTGTTTTCTTGAATACATTTGATGCTCTGCTGCCCTTTGCCTTGTAATTTTCCTTCTCTGAGTTGCCTTGTAATTTTCTTACTCTGAGTTTGTGCAGCCTACCGGTGAAGCATTATTCCTAGGGTCTGAAATAATTTATTTTTTTCTCACTTTTACTATAAACATATTAAACATTTATATACAGATAGTGAGGAATTGATCCCTTAGATCTTCTTATTTTTTTTTTAATGAGGTGAACTTTGTGCGCTATGAAGCTATTTCATTTTTACAAAGGAAGTGTAATGAAGTATTACATAAAGGATTAACATTTTACACTTGCTTTACAAAGCATGGTGATAAATAATCAGCAGCTCTTTGCCTTGCAGTGTGTGGAATCATGCAGTGCCTATTTCATAGCTGTCTAAAAGTGCCCACTTGGTTCCTGTTTTTCAGGACTGACTAGTTCTGCATAATTTCTGCATTTAGGAAGTCAAGCTATGAATCCCTCTCAAAGAAGCTCAGTGCCATGTATTAAATATTAAATAGAAATTTATAGCTGTTTCTTGCTTCTGTGATCGTGGTCTCTCTGAACACTGACTGGGAAGTGTAGGAGGAATTCATCCTGATGTATGGATGCCATGGGATGTCAGCATCACCTCCACAGGGAGAATGTTTTTGTGGAATGGTTCTGTCCTCTGGTGTCAGTTCTCTCAGTCTCCATTCCTAGGGTTCTTCCAAGAGGGTCAATCACTGTAGATTCTAGGAGTTTCCAGCTCACATATGTTCAGATGTGCCTTGCCACTGTACCCAGTGTGCTTCAGCCATAGGCACAGGTTGGAAATGTTTAATGCTGTGACAAAAAGGAGCAGGGCAGTGGGACAGGAATCCTGAATCCTGTATTTGCCCTGAGAGAGTCCTACACACCTTGATTCCTCACCCATGGTGCTCTCATCTTCTTGCTCTGTAAAACTCCTCTATAGGAAAGGACAAATTCAGGTACATTGGACAAGAAAACCTTTTCTTTTTGGGTGAATGACTTGGCTTCTTAGGAATGTTTTATCTTTATTGAGGATAATGCAAGTATATCTTTCTATGCTAGGAATGTAGCACCTTTTCCATCATCCTGGTTTGAAAAAGTGAAGCCACTTTAAAAAAAAAAAAAAACCCACATTGATCTTGGTTGATTTTAAGGCGGTCAGAAAAATCTGGAGATCTGAGGTATTGATTGTAGGTGCCCTTGGTCTGGTAGGTGCTGTGAGGAGAGGCCAGGGCTCATCTGTAACCACACTGGAGTAGGGGAAATACATGAGGATGAAGGAACTGCAGACAGGAGTTGCCATGGACTGACCACAGCCTTCAAGTCAAGCCTGTTGCAAACACAAGCTTTTCAATCTTAATTTTTCTCCTCCCTGTCCTTTGAGGAGGGGGAGTAGGAAAGCAGCTGGGTGGTTTGGCAGCCAGACAAAGTGAACCCACCACAAGGGAGGTGTCTTGGGAACACCTTTATGCTCCTTACTTGCATGGTAATGCAACTGTTCTTTGTGATTCTATTACTATGCTTCAGTGGTATCATCCAAATGACAGGGAATTATTTGCATATGATCTTTGTTGTTTGAGGGGGAAAGGAGGGCTTCAGTGTGAAAGCTACTTGAGATAATTACTACATATGTGAAAATGTTAATACTTAAGTTCTTCCAGACCCAATGAATCACACTGTAAACTGTTCATTTTTGTGCTGTTTTCACTGAGGAAATGTTGTCTGTCTATAGATTATCTCTCTTTGTTCTTCTTTCAGTCAATATATGCTTTGTACTGATGCAGAAAAAAGGACACCATGATTTTACCTAACAAGATAGGAAAAAATCCTGACATTGTCATTGTATTAATTCATGGTATAGGACAAAAATATTCTAGTTATAGTAAGAAAACTCTAAACAATCATCTTGAAAGCAACCAAAAAAAACCCAACCCAAAATCCAGTGATCTGTTTCACAACATAAGGTTTGAAAGCACACTCAGTAATTTACATGTGCCTACAGAAATCTGTACTGACTTATTACATTTTAAAGCATGTTTGCACTAATGAATATAGCAAAAGAGACTGATCTTCAGTGACTTTGTATCAGTAAGGGGCTGGTCTCACGCAGAGTGAAAATCAGATTCTATATGATCAGTGGCAGGGTACAGAGGAATGAAGGTAATAAGCAAAACAGGGATCTTTTACCTGTCCAAAGCCCATTATGAGAACACTACAAAAGAATTCTACAAAAGCAAATGGCAAGCAACCTAAAGCTTTTGATCATTATTCTGATTTTAAATGCAGCATTTGACTAACTCAATACAGCAATTTTTTTTATGAAGTGCAAGAGAAAGAGTTAAAAAATTCTGCAGAATTCATACCCAGCGAGCATGGATTATTGTGACTATTTTGGTGTACGTTTTAAAGTAGATATCCTCATATTTTTGTGAACACTTTAATTCTGTTCTTCTTATGTCAGGTATAAGCTACTTTTTGTGCTGTGTCTCCCTCCAGAGGCATTTTTATGAGAATGTGTAATTTTTTGATTTTATGAAGCTGAAGGAAAAATGGAAAATTACGCCTTGTTTACACTGTAAGAGGTAATTATTATTTCCAGAATAATATTTTGTTGAGCTCACTCTCTGGCTGAAAAGGTGATTCTAGAGATCACAGTTACAGTCATCACACCTTGCTGGGACAGCAAAAATCAGTATCAATGGTATTGAATATCAGTAATATTGCAGAAATTGCAGGTAGCAAAACTGAAGTTTAGCTTTACATAATTAAAATCAAAATCACACTGAGGAGGATTGTCCTTTAATGCAAGTCCCTTCCAGTTAAGTACTGCAGTGATTCTTACTCTTATAAACATATTATATATAGACATATTATATACAGACATATATGTCCAGGTACTAAATACAAACACAACCGAATACGTTTTTAGGGTTCCTTATTCTTCTGAAGAAAGGTAGGAACCTTCATTTCTTCCTAATGTGAAGGAAAGGAAAAAAAGGAAGAAATGAAACACCAATATATAGCCTGAAGATGTAGAGCTAACCCTGATCTCATCCCTAGGAGTTTTCAAGTACAAAATGCTTCCTCCAGCTCTCTGAAGATCATTCCTTGCTTTTACACACCTCATTAAAAGCCATACTGTTAACTACCCCTGCTCTTTATAGAAAATCCCCTTTGCTCAGTTTGCTGATCACTAGCAAATCTTCCTATATGTTGAGGAAGATTTTTCCCTCTTATTTCTTAAATAGCTTTCTTTGTGTTTCTGTGACAAAATTATCTAAAATATTGCAACTAATTTCATTACTTTACTTATTCAGATCAAAGGGGAAAAAACCCCAACAAATAAAACAGCAAACAAAAAAAAAACCCAAAATAACCCCACACCACTTTTTTGATTGAAGCGCCAATCTTTATTTCACCCAGTGTGATCCAGAGGCCTCCAAATCCCCTTCAAGGATTCTTTTCCTGCTCTTTGTCTAGGATAGGGCTTCACAAAAGCAATAGCCTGGAAATTCCTCATCAATTTAAAGAATACAAATAGGAAATACAAATAGGTACACCTGTCTTATATTTATTTACATGTCCACTTTCTAAAATGTCCATCTCTGATTATGAAAAAAACGCTGAGACTTTTGAATGCATCTCTTAGACTCAGCAATTTAGATATGCTAATTTCCTTCAGCAAATGGTCTGAAAATCATATTTTTCAGCTGAAATTATAGGCAAAAGCTTAGGGCAACATACATACACCAGCTGCATTATGGGCATGTCTTGTTAAATATTTTCTCTTACAGCTGGTGTCAGTAAACTGAAGTGTCAAAGGAAATTTTTGTTTTTCTAAATATTTCTTTAGCTCCTCGCTTATGACCTTCTTTTTGTCTTGTTTTTCCCGTTCCTCACCCTCCTCTCTGCAGCAATAGATCACTGCAGCAAACAGCTCATCACAGCTGTCACTCTGAGAACTTTTTGGAATTGTGAAGCTTTGATGTCTCAGCAAATCAGACAGCATTTTCAATTTAGTACATGGCAGATTGCTTTTTACAATGGGCTGGAAGACTTGGTAATGGAATATGGTGCCTTTCAGCTACTTAAATCTATTTCAGTTTGATAGTGACAGAAAATTCATTACCACCTGTGTTGTGAATAAGTGCAGATATTTGGGCAAAGGAGTTGTCTCTTTGTTTTTCTTCCCACACCATACTCAGAAGTTCAAAAAGATTTCACTAAATTCAGTTCTTTTACAATTACCAGTACTTGGCTAACTTTAAAGTATGTTAACTAAAGATGGTGTTTTTCCTACCCTTTCAGTTCAGGGAACACCTGTGTGTCTGGGAACTGGGCAATGCCTGTTTGGAGTTGGACCTAAGAAGCACAAATAGTCATAGAATTATAAAGTGGTCTGGGTTTGAAGAGACCTAAAAGAGCATCTCATTCCAGACCCCTGCCATGGCACAGACATATTTCATTATAGGTTGCTCAGAGCCCACCAAACCTGGCCTTGGTGTGGGGCATCCACAGCTTCTCAGAGTAACCTGATACAAACCTTCATCACCCTCACAGTAAAAAATGTCTTCCTAAGTTCTACTCTAAACCTACACTGTTTCAGTTTAAAACCATTCCCCCTTGTCCTATCATTACACGCTCTCATAAAAAGTCCCTTTCTTATTTTCTTGTAAGGCCCCTGTAGGTACTGAAAGGCTTCTGTAAGGTCTCTCCAGAACCTTCTCTTCTCTAGAATGAGCAGACCCAGCTCTTTTATCCTATCTTCATAGGAGGGGTACTCCAGCCCTCTGAGCATCTTTGTGGACTGGCTCCAACAGAGCCAAGTCTTTCTTGTGCTGGGAGCCCAGAGCTGGATGCAGCCCTGCAGGTGGGCTCTCAGCACAGGGGGCAGAGGGGCAGAATCCCCTCCCTGCCCTGCTGCCCACGGGCTCTGGGTGAGCCCAGGATAGATTTGACTTACTGGGCTGCAAGTGCGCACTGTCAGCTCATGTGGAGCTTCCCTTCCACCAACAGCCCCAAATTCTTCTCCTTTAGGGCTGCCCTCAACTAATTCTTCACCAGGCCTGTGCTTGTGCTTGGGATTGCCCTGACTCTAGTGCAGGACCTTCAAAATATTTCCCTTCACAGCTAAAAGGGGTGAAATTACAGTTTAGCTTGGGTTCAGAGAGCAAGTGAGAAAACTCGTACTTGATCCTTTTAAGAGCCACTGTCCATCACTGCCCTGAGCACTCTCAAGGTTTCTGCATCAATTCTGAATCCTCTGGTCCATCCAGTTTTTTGTACAACCATGTAGATGGTTTAGTAGTTTTGCTTCCCTTTATTTAATTCAACTTTGGCATTTTGAGCTTCAACACTTCCTCAAATTTTGAAGAACTATTGATCAGCTTTGTTTAGTAGCGGAGTGCAGAGTTCTCTTCCTTGAATGTCTCCAGAGATTCTGGGTTTGTCTTCCAGATTTGTGTCTCAAAGGTGCTCTGAGTTTTGAAAATGTGGTGTTCCCAAACTTAGCTGATGGAGATGAAAAGCTAATAATACAAATAAAGACTGATACAGCTTCACTTCCCAGTAAGGTTTCCTTGAATATGTTAACATGTTTGACTATTGTCTTCCCAACAGTGTCTGGGAGAGACAAATGAGTTCTGGGCTGAGTTACCTGATCAGTTTTTCAAAAGGGCTTTGCTGATTGTGAGATTGTGTTGAGACACAATCTGAAGATAATTCTGGAGATTTGTATGTAGCTGATCCCATTTCTGCATTATTTACTCCTAATTTTGTATTTACTTATGCAAACATAAGAATGAGCAATAGTAGTATAAACTCTGCTATTAGTGTTCAAGAATACCTCCTGTTGTTTTGTTGGATCCTCTTTTCTTATATTTTTACAAATGGTAATTCTCTTTTTGTAATAAAAGTAGTTAGAAGTATTTATTTACTTAATAAACCCACACATCTTTACTGAAGTCATTTGGATTGCATGAAGTCAAGAATCTGTCTTATGCACAGTGAATCATCAAAAATGGTTTTGTCACACACATTTTAAAAGACTGCATTAAAACATTTACATAATGCAGTCATAATAGAGCTGCTGCACTGTGATCCATCACGTCAGCTCTCAAACACTCTCTGCAGGGTTTATGCTCTTTTTGCTATGAAAAGAGAAAAATTAATTTACTGCACCGATCTTATCTCCCTACATGGTGCTGAAGTGTACAGTGTTCATACTTTTTTCCAAAGCTGTGAAGTGGAAAGTATGTCTATCCTTCTTAAATTTCATAGGAAGAGTGAAAACTCTCAAAAAGGCCAATCAATATATTTACCCTTTTACAGTGGGAAAATTACTTTTACAACTTGCCATTTAAGTCTGGTGCTTTGCCTGGACTGTACACACTGGCACACAAAGTTAATAGCAAGATGCCAAGAAATTTCAGTGTGCTTTATTGCTTTAAAAAATAAAAAGCTCTGTTCTCTGTGGAAAGGAGGAAGAAAATGGTGTCATAGGTAAACTGTGCTGTGCATCTCTCTCTATGGTCTCCCCAAGCTGAGAGCAGAATGTGCTGCTGGCTCTTTGTCACTGTGTAAATTCTTACCCTATTCACTGCCACCCTCCTCTCCCACCACAAATTAGTATGTAGAGCATGTTTCACTTGTTGTCCACAGCCAATATCTGCTGGTATAAGTTGTGTCCATTTTAAATTAAGGGACATTCAATTTCATGTCCATACTTACAGACTCTGAATGAAGCTTCATAGAAAATCTCACTGCAAAATGAGAATGGAAAAAAAACTTGAGCATTATTTCTTTCCTGCTACTCCTGGGAAAATGAGAGACTAATTCTTGTTTCTCTCAGCCTTTGGCTTAAGAATGATGGATATGTCTGTGGCCCTGCTTCCTAGCCTGAGAAATCAACCCTTTTTCTATTACTGTGCACTTAAAGCAGATACACTCTGGGAAGCAACAGTGAGGAAAACAGTTTAACCCTACCTTATCACAGGACTAAAAAATTCATTACTAAACTCTCCTGGGATTTGTAAAAATGGTCTGTGTCCCTTGTGGGAAGAAAGCTTAATGAATGAATCTTTAAATGTTATCACTAAAACTTGCTGCAAAATGCAGGGAGATGTGGACTCTGGGCAAAGGAGAATTCAGTGTGTCAGTGATGTCTAGTCCTGAAACAGATACAAAGGAAAAGCTGATAACCAAGACTAGCAAAATATTTCCATTAGTTACCCCTCATTAGTCCTGTGACAGCCTTCTACTATTGTACATTTGACATTCAAATCTGTAGGTTTTGCATGATAATAATCTGTTAATTGATAATTTATCTAACCAGTTTTATAAATGTGGTTTATTCATGAGTGTAATTTAAAGATGTGATGAACTACATTATTGAGTTTTAAGTATCAGTGACAGTTGCAAGCCTGTCAATCAGAAATCTGAAATGTTAAAAATGTTTAAAGATGCCCTGGACTTTGATTTTTTTTTCAGTTACATTTGTATGTAACTGAATTATATGTGAGATCTAAGAGAGCTTAAGTGACCTGTTGATCATTCAATCTGACATAATGAAACCACCGCCCTTCATATTGTGCTCTATTGGAATACGAATCCCAATATTACCAGTTAGATAGTGCCTGGGCCAGTCTGACCCTTGCTGCTGGGCCAAAGGCAGCAACTGCGGTGTATCACCCCAGAGACACCTTGGCTTGCTGGAGATTGCAGCTGGGCACTGAACAAGTACAGGCTTGTTAGGAACTCCGTTTACCTCAGGAAGAAGGCTTCAGGCGATGGTGAAGAGAAAAGGGAGATGGATTCTGCTGGAGGGTTTATATCCAGAGGTTTATTCCATGGTTACAGAGGTCTGAATGTAGGCAACTGCTCCAACAGAATCCCGGCCGCATGGTCTGATCACCTTTTAAGCTCAGGGACAGGGGGAGGGGAGGGGACAGGTGAGCACCAACCAGGTGAGAGGGGTGGGGTCTCAGGGGGGATGACACCCAGACAGGCCAATGACCCCTGGGCCTGAGGGGCATCCTTTGAACCTGACCAACCACACGACGCCTTGCTGGAATGTTAAACCTGATTGACAGGACTCACTCAGCATGGGGGCAAGGGGGAAGGGAGAGAGGTACAGGCACACCTGGGGAAGGAAGTTTACCGCACACTGCAACATCGCTCATGCAAAGCGACTCTTTTCACAGAACCACAGAATATCCAGAGTTGGAAGAGACACACAAGCATCATTCTGTGCAACTCCCGGCCCTGCACAGAGCTTCCTCAAGAGTCATACCATGAGCCCAAGAGTGTTTTCCAAACACAAACTCCAGCAGGACTGGTGCTGTGACCACTGCCCTGGGGACTCTCTTCCAGTGCCCAGCCATGCTCTGGGTGAAGAACCTTCCCCTGACATAATTTCAGGCCATTCCCTTCTTTCACTGGGCATCAGAGAGAAGAGATCAGTGTCTGCTCCTCCTCTTCCTGTCTTGAGGAAGTTGTAACAGCAGTGAGATCTCCCCTCAGTCTCCTCTGCTCCAGGCTGAACAGACCAGGAGACCTCAGCTGCTCCCCATAAATCTTCACCTCTGATGGGTTTGAATCTCATGATCAATGAGAACTAAATGTACTTTTCCTACAGACATTTCATATCCAAAATCTCTTGTTTTAATGGCAAGTGCCTTGGTAATATTTTTTATGTGTGTTTTTGGTTTTTCTTTTACCTGAAAAAATTTCTAATCAACCACAAGAAAAGAGTAATATCAACTAATTGAAGACCAAAAACATGAGATTTAAGATATTATCTTACAGTACAGGTAGAACTACTATTAAATACTGAAGATAGGACAGATAATGTCAAACAAAAACAGACTCAGAGGATTCACAAGTCATAACCATGAGGGTTCAATTTCAGTCTTTTAAGAAGACCCTAAGTCTTTTCTCAAGGATCTTCCCATCTTTTCCAGCACACTCTCTCCTTGACTTTACAATCTCATTCCAATGGTGACCTGCAGCTAAGCTCCCAATCATTTCTCAATTTTCCTTTAAACTTGATGAATGGACTGGACTCTGCAGGATTCTTTTAGCTCCCTTCAGTATATATATTTCCTGGTTTTTTCTTTTTTTTTTTTTTTTCTCTTTTTTAATTTAAAGTTTAGACTTGATAAGTGGTTACATTACTGTTGTGGCCAAATTTTATATGTGCTCCTTTTGTTCTGAATCATGGTTTTATGCCAAAGGCCTTGAAGAAAGTGTTGCTATAGCAGAAAGATCTGTTCAGATGATTTGATAGGCAAGGTTCCATTATATCATGTTGCAGGACTACACTTGCACTTTAGCTTTCAGTTGTGTATTGATGAGTGTCCTGAACTGAGTTCCTGTATTTTAAACCCAGCTGAATGTCAGGCTAATTGCTGTAAAAACTACTGTAAAAGTGGATGTACCATTTTTGAAGTATCCTAAATCTTTGGAATATCTGCTTTTGCAGTTCGCTCAGTACTTCTTCTTCTTGGAAAAAAGTGGTCTGGAACTTGAAATATTTAAGGTTTGAAATGTAGTTTGCACAAACAAGAATTTATCATCTCATGTTAAAAACACTGGATTGAAACTCTGTGAGCTTTGCCCATTTCCCAAACAGATGTCCTAGAGAGCATGAAGTAAATCTCCACAAGTTTCTGCTCCCCGTAGAGATTTCACTTTTTATTTTTCCCCTGCCATATCTATCAATCTTATCTTTATGAATTGCACAGAGGAAATGCTGTTTTTTACATAAAAAGGATGAGGAAAAGCCCCATCAGGAAGGGGTGCTAAATTTGACCAAGACTTTTTAGGCATACCTCATAAAATCACTTGTTTTTTTGCTTAAAGGACAGGGCAAAAGAGGCACAGGGCAGTGTGTGTATGCGTGTTGGGTTTTTTTTTTGGTTTGGTGTTTTTTGGTTTGGTTTGGAGTGTTTTTTTTTAGGAAGGGTGATAGTTAAATGACCTCTTGGATGAGGGCAGGTATTACTGCACCTGTGTGGGTCGCAGCTGGTGAGAGAGAGACGGTGAATCTTGTATCTTGATCAGAAGGCTGTATTTATTAAGACATTATATATAATACATTATTACTATACTAATAGAATATAGAGAGAGGTTTGCAGAGCAGCTAGGCTAGGCTAGGAATAGATAGAAAGAATCTATAACAAAGTTTGTCCAAAGACTGAGTCCCTGGCTTACACTTTGTGATTGGCCCTTAATTATAAACAAAGAAAATGAGCCAATCAAGGTGCGTCCCATTACATTCCACAGCAGCTGATAATAATTGTTTACCTTGTCTTCCGAGGCCTCTGGCCTCCAGAAGACACAGAAATCTGAAAGAAAGGATTTCTGTGAAGAAATGTCTGCGGCAGGCAGGTTACTGACTGATGTGGGTGCTGGTTGAAAGCAGCTGAACATGAGCCAGCAGTGCCCAGGTGACCAAGAAAGACAATGGACCTGGCCTGGATCAGCAGTGGTGGGGACAGCAGGAGCAGGGCAGGGATTGTGCCCTGTGCTGGGACCTTGGAGGCCACACCTCAAGTGCTGTGTCCTGTTCTGGGTCCCTCAATCCAGGAAAGCCATTGAGGCACTGGAGCAGCTCCAGAGAGGACAACAGGGCTGGTGAATTGTCTGGAGCATGAGGGACAGCTGAGGGAGACGGGGGGAGAAAAAGAATCTTAGGGGAAATCTTATGGCTCTCTAAAACTCCCTGGGAGGAGATTGTAGCCAGCTGGGGGGTTGTTCTCTTCTCCAGGCAGTTTGTCCCTTGTACAGATGTCTGAATTTATCCCAGTAATTACTTCCATAATCCTAATGACATTTCAAATTTTCATAATCACCTGATTACCAGATGTACAAAGGCCCCACGTGCCAGAGGGATTCAAGGATGGTCTGTAAGCATTCTCATAAAAGGAAGAGTTGCTCAGAGTTCTGTAGAACCTGATTTTTGCTTATCCAATACAACTACTTTAGATACTGGAATATTCTTCCCTATTGTTGTCCGCTGATAGAGGGAAATTGTGAGGAGGTATTATAAAGGATTATAACAATTAGCCTGGATCAGAGGTGAGAGGAGAGCCTCCAGAGGTTCTCCCAGCAGCTCTCATTGGGGACACTTGTCATGTAGGCCTCTGGTTCTGAGACATTTCCACAACCTCCATCACTATTAGCAGAAACATCAAAACACAGTCCTTTCATCAATTAGAAGCAGATCCCCTGAGGTATAGCACAGCTATTTTCCAAAGTTTATTCCAACAAAAAATTGCCTTGAATAGCCTGCTTGTAACACTAATTACTTCCTCTGTAGGGCTTTGTAGCCAAACTACATGGCAAAACATTTTGTGTTTCATTTGGAAAGTAAATGCCTTGGTTTTGCTTTCAAATAAGAGAATTATAAAAAGATGATTCCCCAAATAATTATCTACTGATGCAAATGGAGAAATTGCTGCTAAGGTGAACTACATCAGTAGCCACTTAACAGAATAAAATATGCTATTTCCCCTTCTTTTTGCATTTTAAAATACTGATGCAGCAGCAGATGTCTAACACCTTCAAAAGCATGAAATCCAAGCATTAAAATGCAGTCTGAATGCTGTGTTGGTTTGTCCCACTCACCCAACTATGACCAGGCTCCTGCAATTTTTCTTTCTTAGAGTAATTTTGCAAATAGTATTCAGAGAACTCCATTAGCTCCAAAATGCCATTTAGAGCAGTGCGCCAAGCGTCGCGTCAAGGGTGAGAACGGGCACTCACAGGCTTGATACATCATTTTTCTTATTTTGTTTTTGCTCCTGCTGCATGGATCAGTGGTGTCTGTGCCATGTAGTTAACATCACACCCACCCTGGAAAACCACTGGAGCATGCAGCTGGCCCACAGGAGCCAGGCAGGTGGCCTCTTATTAGAGTACTGCAGTTTTTCTAAAGCTTGCCTGTTGAGGCATCAGTCCTGCAAATATCTCTCATATTTATCCCTTTAGCCATTGGTCTATTTAGCCCCTCTGAAAATTAACAGAAGCACCTGATGTGACAGCATGACAGCATGCAGAACATGTCACCCTGCTAAAGTGCTTAGGAGTAGTGGCACACAAATATGAGTGCTACAGGCATTAGTGCTTGGCATTTATTGCAAATAAGAAATGGAGAAAAGAAAAAGCGCTTTGAAAGAAAAAAAAATAAGTAGAATGTAAAAAAAATCCTCCTAGCCTTTTCCTTTGCTTTCCAAGATGTGTCATATTTTATTTTATTTAATCTCAATATAATTGTAAGGAGAGAAAGGCTGTAAAAACAATTGAAATTTTACAGTGTTTGTCAGTTGGCATCTCTGATTATTGTTGAATAAAAGAGAGGTAGATCTGGCAGTTATTATTTTATTTTAAAATTAAAATGTGACTATAAAAAGAGGAAAATGCTTGTATATATATACATATATACACAATATCTGTCTAAACACATGCATGGTGCAAAGTTGAGGTTTTGTGGTCTGTGGTTTGGTTTAAGTGTTTTTTTTTTTTTGGACAGGAGGCTCCAAGTACCAGTCACTGGTTTTGAAACCAGTTAACATTAGTTAGTTTGCTCTAGAAAGTTTATGGCTAGTTTTGTCTTTAGGGAATTGGTCTTAAGAGTTAGAGGAGTTCAAAATTGTGTGAGAAATTGAGCTAAGAAAGCAAACAATATGGACAGTCATGAATTCAGTCCTCAGACTTGTTCCTTGGCCCTTTCTTTTAAACACTGTATACTTACTCTAGGTGTGCAAGAGATTTTAAATTGATTATGACATTAAAATCTTAATTTTAATACAAAACTGACATATGGCTGTGGTAACACCCTATGGAGGCTGAGCTTTGCAGTATGTATTATTAACAGTCCATTATTAACTCAAACAAAAGATTGCTTTAAGTATGAATATTAATCCATTTGATTAATAAGGGAAAGTACAAAATCCGCTGTCCAGAGCTGACTCAAAATTGGTAAATTATCCCTCAAGTGCCATCCATCCATCCATCCATCCATCCATCCATCCATCCATCCATCCATCCATCCATCCATCCTCAAAAGAAGATGTAGATCTGTACTAGCAGTTGTGCCTCTCTTCTAATTCCAGTTTGGGGTTGAGGTTTGGTTACTCATCATCATCACCCTCAATTTTTATCCTCTTGCCTGATTTCTTTGGAGATGAACCTGTGGTTCCCTTCCAGAAAAACAGACTTTAGTAGGTGCCTGTTTGGTGTGAGTGGCTCATGAACACCTCACATTTCAGTGCATCCCAGCAGTCAAACTGGTGCAGCCTGACATGACCAGACACAAATGATGAATTAATCCCACAGGAAGAAGTAATTACTCTCATAATTTCATGTGTTCAATTTTATGCTGATGATACTCAGTTATTTTCTGGATATCTCAGTTCAAAATGTGCATTCTAAAGCTTGAGTTTGCATGATAACTGGCTGTGTACTAAAGCTATAGTCCATATCTACAAACTGAATAGTACTTAAATGTTTTCTCTTTGGCTTTAAAATCAGCATATTTCTGGTGTTCTCTCTTGCATTTTCTTTCTTTCCTTGTTTTCATTATCAAGGAACTTTGCCATCAGCTAACTCATCCAAGCAAATCAAAATAAGCCCTGTATTGCTTTTCCTGCAACCACTATAAATCACTTATTTCAATTACTTTTCTTGCCCAATTTTAGAAAATCTTCAGCACAAATGATGTCAAATCATCTGAAATAATAATAAAAAATTTGTATTTTAAAACACTTGGCTTTTTTGTTATATTTCCAGGGCCTAAAACAGATCCTAAAATGAAGTCTGCTCCACGATGTATAAAGTTTGCTACTGTGAATAATACCCTCAAGCAGTGACTTGTAATCCTACCAGGTATTTCCCAAAACAAGGAAGAAAACCATCCTTATTGTCAACTCCCAGCAATTTGAAAGTTTCAGCTGATTATTTATTACCAGACCTTATGCTAAGAATACATCAGAAATTAAATATTTGCCAGAGATACACAGGTCATTGTTGTTTTTGGAAATACAATGAATGCAAGTATATAAAACTATAGTTCAGAGTAGTGATTATAGAATTTGCATTTACCAAAAGGTGAGAGCACATGCAAGGCAGTAAATGTGGCACGGACAAGGGGCAGCAGGTTGATATTCTATGGATAATATCCTTCCCTTTGCACCTTCTCCATAAATAAACCAAAGACTGTTTGGATTTTAAACAGTCACATGGTGGAAAAAAAAAATCTATCCTGCATTGAGACAAATAGAAGTATTTTATTGTATTTCCTGTGCAAGCACAATCCCTTTGTTCTTTTCAAACTGTTAAGTTTTTGCATTGTCCAAGAAGATTTCTCCTGGTGCATAGCAAACTGTCATACTCTGTGATTTCATCCCTCTTAAATCACAAGGCATCAGAGAAACAAATTTAGTTTTTGCTCTGAAAAAAGGCATCAGAGCAAAATACATAATGCATTTTGTGTGGTGTGATCATTCAGCTCTATGAGCTGTATAATTGTCCTTCAGATTTAAGACTTCTCCCTTCAAAAACAAAGCAACCATTAATTTCTTTCCTTATTATTTTCATGAGCCTTCTTTCTCACTATGAAATGTATTTAAATAGAGTTCAGATATTTGAGTCTTATTTTCAACTAGAAATAAAACCTGCAAGAATACCTTGCCAATAGGAACCAGTTAGTTTGATATTAGATCTGTTGATCTGAACATGGTTGACTATCTGTCTATTGATCAATTCAGTAAAGAAAATCAATAATTATTACTGATATGGCTAAAAGTGCTTCAGGGTTCTTATGCTTAAAGAGTTAAAACAAGCTTTGCTCCAGCCTATGATTTAAGAGAGAGCAAAACTCAACAGCCAAAGAATTTTGAATTTGAGGGGGGGAAAAAAGTGGGTATTACTGACCAGTGTTCCTCTGACACTCAAAAGTGACATATTTTATGTGTGTGTGAGTACATGAAAAGAAATAAAGATATTGTTACCTTCCCTTTTGCATCTTTCACTCTCTCCCCCTCAGAAAAGTCTCTGTTTCCCCTGGGGAAGAAAAGAGATTTCATCTGGCCGAATACCCTGGTGCCCACACAGGCTGCTCTGTCACTGCCCTTCTCAGCTGCACCAGGGAGAGAAAATGCAGCAAAAGACTCGTGAGTGAGTCAGGATAAGGGCAGGGAGAGATCATTAAGAAATTCCTGTCACCAGCAAAACAGACTCAGCTCTGGGACAAGAGTTTAATTGGCAACCAAATCAGAGCAGAGTAATTAGACATAAAACCGAATCATAAAAAACCTCCTCCCGACCATTCCCTTCTTCGCAGGCTCTGCTTCACTCCCCTCCTCTCACTCTTTCCCCAGAGATGCAGAACATCTCTTTGAGATATTTCCTTCCCCAAACTCTGCCTAAAAATTCAAAGGCTATTTTTTTCTCACATGGAAATAAGACAACTGCCATTCCAGACTGTCATGATATTGCTAGTGCATATTTTGGGGGAAAAAATGCCTTTGTTTTCCATGCAAGCTGAAATCTCTGGTTGGCCTTGTCATGCACACTGTGAGGAGCTGCAGAACAGACTCCAGTCCTCAGCATACAGTCATGCATCTTGCTGAGCTGAAAGGATGTTATGAGCTATGAAAAGGAACACAAAAAGCAAGTGATGGTGTTTGTGCACCTTTCTTGATTTCTATGATACATATTTTATATGACTGATGTTCCACTGATAGATGTCTGATAATGGTTTTCTAACTTGTAAAGAAGAGTTTTGGATTTTCACTAGACAATAACTTCAGCTTTCTCATGTAAGTTTTCAAAGTGATAGAACATGGGCATAGAATTATACAAAACAAAAAAATCTTTTGAAGAAAATTATTTTTTTGTTTTGTACTGATAAAAGTGGAAAGGCAGCTTGAATAGCAATGATTTTGTTTCAGAGAGCAAACCCCTAAGAAACATTTGTTTAAGTGAGGATTAGGCTGGTGAGGGGTTTCAGTCTCCAAACCAGTTGCCAAGGTTGTTATTTTCATGCTCTTGCAAGTCAGATGTGATGTTGTTTTGGGGATAAAATTTTACAAAGGTAAAACTGCATCAGCCAGAGGCAATACAAAAACAAGATGTTTTAAAAACTCAACTGTGAAGAATTAAGAATTGCTTTATATACATTCAACTTACCTGAAAAGCATGCTTTCTGTAACATGTGAGCTTGCTCATGACAGTTTTGTAAACCATCTTCATGTCCTTTTATTTGAGTTCCCTTGGTAGATATTTAGTAGGTGTAAGTGTCAGCAATTGCATCCAGTTTTTGTGAAACTAGATACACAAAAGTCATGGTAGATGCCTAACTCAGCCTGGGTTAATAAATTAATTTTAATTTTAAAGTAATCACCTTTTTCATTATTTATTTATCAAAACCATTGTTTGGTGGTTGTAATTGCTGATAGAGCAGTGAAGCTTTCCTTTGTGACTACAAAGATGTTTCCTTGACAGTTTTTCCTGCCTTGCAAAATAATGAGCTTCAGTAGTTCTTCTCACTAGAGCTGGAAAGAAATATTTGGAAAGTATGGGAAGTATCTTTCAGATTGAGTGGGTTTGCTTGTTTTTGGATTTTTTTTTAATGGAATAATCTACCAGATTATAATTCCTGTATAAATACATTAGGAAAACTATTCTTAAAAAGAATACTGGCAATTAAATTCTACTAACACAATGCACATGAGACCCAGGATGATGAATTAAGTGACTGTAGCTCTGGGAGAGTTATAGCTTGACACAGGTAGAGGCAACATCAAACAGGGGCACAGCAGAAAGACAGGGAAAAAAGACAAATGCCTATAATGCCAAATTAAAGAAAGAATTGCACAACTTCTTTGAACCTGCTAAGACCCATATAGAAAAATCTCAATTTTTATTAAAGGCTGCCAGGCTATAATAGAGCAGGACAGTTGGCAGTGAGGTACAAGTTCAAATTTTGCCTAGTCCAAATTTTATTATGGCAAAACTTCCATTGTCTGCAGAAAGTGTTTTGTATTTTTGTTTTTTTTATAAATTTATTAGTTACTTCAATAATGGATTTTGTGTTACTGTTGGGACTTGATTCTCCTTTCTCTGTTGAAAGATAGGAATTTTGTGAGGGTTGCTTTTGACTTACAGTGGGGCGACTAAGAAGACAATCAAAATGAAATAGTTCAGCAAAATTTATTATTTGTGGCAAATCAGTCTTTTTTTTTTTTTAGTAAGATATCTTCTTAAGTGTCTGTTACATCTGTCTTCAGCAGAAAGCTCAAGCTAAAAATTGTCAAATTGCCTAAGTTGCACAGTTTCTAAAGTGCCAAACTCAACAGTGTCTTACACATTTTTAAAACTTTCAGGAGAAGTTTTGACAAGTGATTAAACTGATTCAGACTTCAGAACACTCAAAACCTGAGACATAAAATAACTAAACCTGAAGGCTTGAAACGAGTGATAAATTTCAATGTTTTTTCACTTCCTAGTTTAAAGTAGATGTATCATAAAATACTTAAATCCTGGCAGCTTTGCTCAGTGAAGTTTGGAGTGGTATGGATAAAAGTGTACCAGTTAAAACTCTTTATCCAGAACATCAAAACAACCCCCAAAGTTTTTCCTTCTGAGGGTGGGCTGGTTTAATGTTAACTTCTTTCATGGGAAGTGTATTTCACTCAGTAGGAGGGAGAAATGGATAATAAAATAAAGAAAAGGCACATGTCTATGTTTTGGGATTCTTTATCTGCACAAATGTGAAGAAACAGCTTTTTGAGAGCAAAAAGTAAAATCATTAATATTGTATAGGACAATAAACAAGGGCTGTGGTTGATGGTCATTCAGGATTATGACAAAGCAAGCAGCTAAGTGCTTTAATTTGCTTTGTAAACTATGAACATTTTTATAGCTGCAGTAAGCGATAAATAGAAAGAAGAAAAATTCTTAACTGCTCAAAGCTTTAAAAATATCAAAGAAAAATAATCATCATTCTTTGTGTTTTCCTGATTTTCATGTGAAAGATTTAAGAGCAGTGCATTTCACAGCAGGATAGCTGGAAATAGCCTCACTACCCAGAGAACCCTTGTGAGCAGTGAAGCTAAAAGATTTCACCACTAGCAGTTTATTAGGATTCAATGTTCAGTCACTTGCTTGCAGGTGATTATCAGATGAACTGGGGTAGGCTATGATACATGGAGGCAATTTTCTTTCACCTAATGTCAGCAGCAGTTGTGACAAACCTGAACAACTTTCATAAAAAAGCATATTTAGGTTTGTACTCATTAAATCTTATATTAGAATTTCATTTTCCAAAAGAAATGACATCTTAAGGAAGAGGAGGAATTTTAGCTGGAGGGTTTGTTTAGCTGAGCTCTGAAAAATTAAAGAAAAGCCAATTTCTTCCAAAAGAAACCATCTTAGGTATAGCACACAGAGTAAAATTACTTTTATATTCCTTTGAAAGGAAGGTTATTTTTCAGTTCATACTAGGAGTTAGATGTTTTTAAATCACCATTGTTAACTAAAAGCATTTGACAGGGAAACACAGAGTCTGCTGTGCTACCTCTGAGACAGAGGTTCCTCTGAAGTTCAGTTTGAGGCTTCTATAAATTAGTGTGATAGCAAGTATCACACTCCTTAAATCTCAGTAGGCATGGCTTTGGATGTTTCATAATATTTGAGCATAGCTGTGTCCTTCAAAAAAGACAAATTTTGTTTGTCGTGCAGTACAGTGTGTGCTTGCCACTTGCATCATCATTCCAGATGAAGGGTTAAAGCAAATTCCTGCAAACTGATTTGTATCCACAGGTTCCATGCTGGGTTTACAAAATTTGATCTGTAAATAAGGTCAGGTGTCTGAACTTGATATCTGGCATATTTTATATTCTTTCTGCTTCAAAATTCACCTACTCACAGACATTCTGATTGTTGTATTTCTATTTTTTTTTTCTAAGCCCATTCAGTAAATTGTAGGAATATCCTAATATCCTGACAGCTTCTTTATTCCCCTGAAGTCTTCATATTACCAGATAAACTTTTTTGTCTTGTGCTAGCCTAAGTTATCACTAGTTATTGCTTAGTTTCCCATCGCTGCAAAACAAGAAATTACTTATATTAAATTCATGCCAGAAGAGTAATAGGTGAAAATTCCACACAATTACTTTTAAGAAAGTTGATTTAAACTTTCTGGAACCAACAAACTAGATGAAATACTGGAGCTCCACTTCCATTTTATTTTCTTGCAGAAGGAGAATTCAAGTTTGTCATAATATGTGAAGCAGCCAGAAACTGAGAGGATTCAAGAAAAGGACTTCTTATCAAGATCAGACAATCTGCTACACAAATAAAGTTTAGCATATTAAAACATGGATCTGGTTGTCCCAAACATCATTCAAATTAAATCAGCTTTTGGAAAAGTGCTCCATGCTTTGTGTCAGTGTGTTTATCTCACCTGCTCAACACTTGCAAATCTAAATCTGCAATTCCAGAAACTTTCAGCCATGATCTAGCAAGATCCAACAAAATCTTTATAACATTTCCACAGGACCTTACTTTTTAGAGACGTTTGCTGTTTTAAATTCAAAAAATATAATTTCATTTTGAGGATGCTGAAGGAGACTGATTGCAATTATGCACATTTGGAACTTCCACAGAGTGGCTGTACCTGGCTGGATAAATCATTCATACGTGCTGCTCAAATTTGTTTTAGTAAGCATCTACAAAATTCCAGTGTCCATGTCCTAAAAATCTTTTGCACTAAAAATGGTTCTTGAAATATCATGATTTAAATACAACTATGAATAAATTGAAGGATGCAATGGATATATTGCTGATCAGAATTACACTTTTTTGTTTTATTTTTTTGGGGTTTTTATTTGCATGAGAATAGCAAGACATACAAAATGACTTTTGATCTCATAAGGGAGATTTATTAACATGTAGATGATCAGAAGCTGCTGGGCATGGAAGGTTGGAATGAAAAGTTTACAATATTGTAAACATTGCTTCTTTGTAATATTTATTTATTTATTTATTTATTTATTTATTTAGTCAGGACTTCTGTTTTTGTTGTAGAATTTTTTCCCAGGTGAGATTTCACAGCTGAGACGAGCTGATCCAACAGCTTACTGACAAAAACAGAGAACGTTTTACCCTCTGGTCTCACCCTCAGACTGGATCTGGTTATTACCTAATCCCTATGTGATGAGCTGGTACAACAGGTAATTTGCTTTTTCTTTTTTCTTGTTTTTATTCTTTTTTTTCCTTTGGCTAGTTTAATTTTTCATCATTTTAATAAGCTAGGGGACAAGAATGCAATCCCAGCTTGCAGATGGAAAGTCCATAATGGTTCTTTGTTTGTAATGATCCAAAATTGACTGACTTGCTTGCTTATTGAAGATCCAACAGGCTGAAATTGTCTTATATTATGTTGTCTCCTGCCCCTTCAAAACACCTACAAAAACAACCCCCTTCCCTTAAGCCTCTCAGAGCTCTAAAATATTTTATTTCTATTCAGAAGAAACACTGCATCTTGATTTCTGAAAGAAAGGATAAACTGTGTGCTCTGTCATTGAACTACAGGACACCTAATGAGATTTCTAGTTCTGGTCCTTCACACACCTCTTTTTCTGTGATCACAGACTGCCTCATGTATTTTACCATGTATTGAGCAGTGAGAGAAGTGTGAGAGCATTTAGGAAAGTGTAGTTACAGATTTTATGATGCAGTAATAAAGCAGTCAGTAATTTGCCCAAACACATCCAATAACTGTAGCTCTCAAGAACAACAACAGTGGAAATGAATATATTTCAGTCTCTAAAAGAACATTGGCTCAGTCCACATGCCCAATAATGGTTAAGCAGGGTTCTGAATAAGAAATGTGAACTGCATATATAGCCCTGGAAGATGTATTTATGATTAGGATCATTTTGTGAAAAAGGGTGGAAAAATAATGCAGAAAAACATGGACAGGGATTTATTAGCAGAAAAAAAAGTGTTAAATTTCTGCTAGAACATGGAATATGGACTAGAGTACTGGATAGGGCATATATATATATATATATATATATATATATATATATATATGAGAGGAAACAGTACACCAGTGAGGGAGTCATAATTGTGTCCTGCAGCTTTATTTGGTCACACTGTTCATAAATTCACTGAACAGGACACAAAGTGCTCCTACCCAATTTACAGAGGAAGTTCATTGCATTGAACTAGGTTTCCCTGAATCTTTCTTTTGGATGTGATAATGGACCTTTACCCTTATTGACCTGGCAGTAAAAAATGGTCACTCTCATGCTGTGAGCAAGAACCAACTTTTCTTAGAAAATAGATCACAGAGGCCTTTTCTAAATGGCACCAGGGAAGCTGCCAGTGAGAACTCCCCCAACACTCCTCCATCACTAAGATGCTTTGAGCTTCTGGAGCAGGAAATATCACACCTGAGGAAACATTTTCAGCCAGCCCAACAAGTGTTACAGCCACTTTGGAATGGCTGCCTGTTCTGATACTGGCAGGAAATTAGATTGAAGCCCCAGGAATGGCAAATCCTGAAGTAAGCAGCAATTTTGGGGTGATTTAAGACCTCACAAAAAGGGTGAACACTAAGAAAAGTAGGCAGCTGTGCTCCAGACTAGAATACATAAAACTTTGCAGCTCTTAGTGTGAATACCAAAGCAGCTTTGGATGTTATGCAGGGGGATCTCAGAGGTAATTTTCTGAGGTACCAATGTGTTGCACAAAAGCAACACCTCCTGTCTCTTGAGGATCCACACCAGGGGCATCTGCTTGGCCATTTGTTAAGTGTGCCACAGTGCCTGTATCTCCAGGCAGCAGATTCACAGCTGCTTTGTTATATTAAGAAATTTAAATTAGTTTTGTTGAGACAGGAGGATGGTTTTATTTAGTTTGCCCTTTATGTCATGCGTTTTGAATTTGAGATTCTTGCCTCTTTGTATGGAGAGACAAATTACAGGTGTTTGCAGAGAAATGGGGATTCTGAGGTAAGGTGGTTAAAGGTAGAAGCTCTGTCCTGAATAGACTTTGTTTTCTAATCATAAATATATTAAATGGAATGAAGTATGAAGGACGACAAGAACACTGAATTTAAGTTGAGAAGAAGGGTTCTTGTGCAAACATATCTTGGGATAAATATGAACTCAGAAAAGACTTTAAGTGTTACTTTCAAAAGAAATGTATAAAAATGTCCTAAAGTTTAAAGACTTCTTAAGAAGTCTATTTTGGTATTTGTTATTCCTTTCATTTATCTGTAGTTATGCAAAAGGTCCAGTTTGTTCTTCTTTGAGACAAATAAAAAATAACTGTCACAAAAAGATATGCACATATTCATGACTCGAGAAGTTACTAATTTTTAAATTTTTTTGCCTGTAGACTGTTTATATATATTCTGAAAGCCAGAACCCTCAGTGCCTCTGACATGCTGCCCCTGGTCAATGGCTCTTATTTCTAGTCAAACAAAGGATAGGAGAACTCCACCATGTAAAAAGGAAGTAATGCAAACTCTCATTTCAATAATACAGTTTTGCATTTCTTAGGGGAGCAATCTCCTCTGTTAATCTCTTCCATTTTTCAAAAATCTCAATTTAATATGCAATGGGGCTAAAACTTAAATCTGCTCACCTGGACTCAGATCATCCTTTTGACTCTCACTCTCCTGGATAATTCTCTTCAGGAGTGGAATTAGCTGTGCTTTCAGACCTTTAAGAAACTCAGTGCCACAGATATGAGCAGCTGCAGCACCAGGTGTGCCATGCTGCTCTCACAACAGCTGCAAAACCTTTGTGCCTATTTCTTGTCTTCATAACTTGCTGATAATAGGACCTGAACATATATTCCTTGGCACACCCATCATCATCATGTGTGAGCACCAGGTACAAATCAGCTTTGTTATCAGAGAAAAACTGTTCCAGTGCTGGCAGCTGTGGCCTGAAGCCACCTCTGCATTTGGATGTGGATGTGGGAGTTCTCTTAAATTCCTTCTGAAGTTGAAGACTGCTGGATAAAGCTGCCCATTGCTGTGCACACCTTTCCAGAATCAGGGCTGTGTGGGATCTCAGCACCTCAGGATGGAGGTGCAAAGAGGCCGAGACCACCCTTGGGGGGCTCGGGAGTCCTGGAATGTTGCCAGAAGTGTCTGGTGGCTGGACTTTGATCCGACACAGGAGACGACGCCTGTATGAGGATGGGAGGATTTCACTGGGTGAATGGTGAAGGGATAAGTTAGTTAAAGTGTAAAACACAGGGTTTAGGATTTCTGTACAGGGGGGTCTAAAGAAGTAAGATGGAGGAATTGGGGCGTGTCCTGTTCTTCTTCTTCTTCTTCTTGGCCTCATCTTCTGTGGTGGTGGTGGCACTTTGGGATTGGTTATTACTAAAAGTGCACCGGTTAATAAGGGTAGAAGGTATTGGGGAGAAATGATAAATATTGTACACGTAACTTCGGGTATAAAGATAAGTGACCGCCCCGGGGGCTTCGGGAATGTGCCCATGGCTGACTTGCTGTGCAGACCTCTGTCGGGCTGAAAAAAAATCTTTTAGATAAACAATTAATAAACACCGAGACCGAGACAAGATCAGAAGTCTCTCCTCGTCCTTTGAAGCGTCGGCTCTTCAAGGCCATCCCTGGGCCTTTCCAGGCCACCTAAACAGCACAGAAAACCTTACAGGGCTGCAGTGAGATTTGACAGCTTATAGTTTTAACCATAGATGTGCAAATATACAGATTGCAGCACAGGACAGCGGTGGCTTTTGAGGCAGCTGCAGAGCATGTTAAGATCATTAAAAAATGCTTTCATTGTCTTATTGGGAATGCAGACTGAGAAACTTTTGAGCAGGATGCCAACTAATTTCTTAAGACTACAGAGAAACCGCAAGACAGAGAAAAACTCCAGACTGTATGTTCAGCTATTTGCTGTCTGTAGATGCAATGCTCCATAACAACAGAGGGCAGATAAATTATCAAATTCTTTGTCTGGAATATTTATTTTTTTTTTTAAATAAAAGCAGCACAAACTGAAAGGGAATACAGAAACCCCCTTATTTTTACATATGGACCATAACTTCCAAGTGTAATTGAGAAACACTAACAGCAATTTGGAAATTAATTTGAGTGGGACAAGAGAGAAACAAAGTGAACCCGTGATAATCGGCAGAGTGACAGCAGAGGGCACCAGTGGCCTGCACTGCAGGAAAATGGACTTTTCTTCCCCTTGTAAATTGCCCAATAAATCCTTGTTTGCTCTTACCTGCTTAATGCAACAAAGCCAAAGCAACGTGTCAATTTTAGCGGATTCTCAGGGCTGAATCTTTGGGGTGTTCCAGATATGTACAGCTTCCACCATCTGATGCCAGACAGAAACAAGAAAAATGTCCAAACTGCTCTTTATCAAAATCTATTGCCCACACATTTGCTGAAGGTAATCTATTCATAAAAGCTTGTTTCTTGGGAATTCTTAGCCTTTCACCTCCCAAGAAAAGCATTTATTCCTCATAGAAAACATTCTGTGCCTTATTTATCAGTAATTTAAAAGTTTTAAAGACTCAGTAAATTGTGATTTATGTGATAGTTATTTTCATCTAAATTAGTAGAAATAGAAGAGAAAATATTAGGCTGTGGAAATCTATACATAAATTCCTGAATTTATACTTTACAATTTTATATCCATAAACTGAAGGTGACATGTTTACAAACAGTAGAATCCACGCAGATTATTCATTGCATTTATTATTATTATTTATTTTGTATTAATATGCCTCTTTGAACAGACAGCACCTACCACAGGTATTTCAGCTTGCTGTGGAGACCTCGTGCCCCTGAGATTTTCAATTTCTATTGGGTACAAGGGGTGAGTGGGATGGGGATGGAAGCCACGTAAGCCTGTGAATATTTTTAATTTTGCCATGTAAATATTATATTGTATGCTTTCATGACATCAAATGTTACTTATAGGTGTATGCATATGTATTTTAAATACTAAAAAATTATTTTGTTGTGTTTATCTGGATGATGGTGATCTGAATATCTCTAATGGGATGAGAATAGGGGCAAATTCTTTGCAAATAGCTCTGATGCAGGTTAGTATTTAGACATGTTCAGAGAATAATGAAATCATCAGCTGCTGCCAGAGCAGGGATGGAGAGAGGAATAAATAAACCCTCTGGCTATTCACTTGGCTTAATACTTTGTTTATTATTACATTTTCCTATTTGTTTATTGGAAATAGCCATGTGAAGATAATGACTTGATGACCGGTCTTCATTTCCTGGCACTCTCAAGCATCTAATCTCCAAGGATTTTGAAGCTGGCATGCTCTAAATTTGTAATAAAATACCCCTTTAATTGGTAAGCACAGAAAATATTACTTTTATAAATATTTGATGAACGGAGATGTTTTATCTATTCATTAGACTCCAGAGTAATATATGTTCATTAGCAGAAGATGAATAACAGCATTTAATATTCTTTGTTTACAACTGAAGGTCACATGGAAGAATATATTAATATATAAATTGTGACCTTCACGTTTTGTCTGTTTTAACAAGAATGAGCTTGTTTGCCTTTATGGTCAGACCTGTGTTTGATTTTCAGCTTTAATTAGCACAATTAAATTCACTCTCTGTGACAGGCAAAATACACTGTGATTGGCAAGACTGGTGTGGTGACTTACCGTTCTTGTTCAAAAGAGAGAAAAAAACTATAATTTTTAAGAAGATAAATATTTATTCACATTCCAGAGAATAAAATTATAGAATATTATTGTGTAAAAGAGTTACTATTATCAGAAGTAATCAGAAATAGGTACCAGAAATAACATCAAAATTAGTTTTCTTTTCTAATATGTACCTTGATAGGAAATAACAGTCATACAAAGATAAGGACACAGTTTAGGTCTCTTGCTCTGTGTGTCTCAAGAGTCATGGACACACTCCAAGCTCACAAAGCTGTTAGATAGCACAACTCTGTTTAAAATTGTATGACTGGTAAGTGTATTACACTTACAGCTTTCAGGCATGACTTCACAGAACAGACAGCAGGGAGGAACAAAGAAAGACCAGGCTAAGAAAAAAATGGTGCTTAGAGCTCATCAAAAGCTGAATTTGTCAGATTGGCTTTTGAAGGGAACTGTGATTTCCAGAAAATCATCATTTTCTTGAAAATAATTATTCTGTGGTTTATCTTGGTAACTGGAGTTCAGTCATACCACAGCCTAGAAAAGATCCAGGGAATCACTGGGTTCATTTAAAAAAAGAAAACCCTCTATTTTTCTTACTGATTTTAAAACTAAAAGTGAAAATATCAGAGATTCCTCCAGGATGTACACTTAAATGTTTGGTCAACAACAACTGGAGAAAAGTCTTTCCAATAAGATGTTTAACTTTGTGGAAGGTAAAGCTGTGGCCTAGCTGCTGCATGTAATATATTTTGTTAATAATATAAAATTCTTGTCAATGTGATGTTCTGCCTTTTTTTAAAATTTATTTATTTTTTATTTTTGTTACTATTTAGGCTGTGTTGTTCATTTCCCTGTTTCCATAAAGTACAGTCTAAAGAGAATTGCTGTGTCAAAAATGGGTCAGAGACTACATAATGGATTTAAAGGAAGTCTATCCCTTCCCAAAAAACACAGAGGAGTTATTTTAGTATGAGAGGACATGGCTTCAAGTTATACCACAGGAGGTTTAGATTGGATATTAGGAAAAAAATTTTCACTGAAAGGGTGCCCAAGGAAGTGGTGGAGTGCTTAGGGACAGGGTTTAGTGCTGGGTTTGCAGTTGGACTCAATGACCCCAAAGGTCTTTTCCAACCTGAATAATTCTGTGATTATCTGGTTGTCACATATCATCTGTAAGTAGAAGCTTCTCCCTACCCACTCCCCATCCCCAGCTCTGGTGTCATACCATCATCCTTCTTGCTCAAAAGCAGAGCAGGAAAAACACACCAAATCTTAGAGCATTTAAAACAAATTAGGGATTTAATTCTCTGTGTAGGAAAATCCCCTGCATTATTAGAAGATGAGGATGGGCAGATATTCAGAATATGTCCTGTAACAGCTGTGTCCTAGGAGCATGTCCGTGTGTCCCAGGTGTGGGAAAGTTCAGTAGAGGGAACAAGACCACAGAATCTTGGAATGGTTTGGGTTGGGAGGGACCATAAAGACCATCTCCTTCCAAGGTCTCTGCTATTTTGAAATCTGCATCAAGTTCTATTCAAAATTAATTAATATTACTTAAATTAGTTCATGGACTTCATAAATTTCTTCATATTTCAGATATGATATTTAAGAGAAACCTTAACTAATATAAATTAACAAAAAGAAATTATAAACCAGAGGTCAACATCCATTGCCTTTTTTTCATTCTTCTCACCATTCCTCTGATTTGTTTACCAAAAATAAGACCAGATATGTACTTTTGGACTATAGACAGTAATATATGTCATGATGATAGAGGAGAAGAGAATGGCTGTTGGATTGACTGATTTTGTTATATAGTAGGTGGATTTTCTAAAAAGGGAGAGGACTTTCCCAGTTGTCTGTGGGAAAAGTTGGTAGGTCTAATGAGCAATACATAACAGCTCATTCTTGGACTTGGGGGAGTTTACAAGAAGAATGAAAACAAGTTTCTGGGAGAGACAGAAGAACTGAATCAGCAAAGTTGACAAATGGACACCATTTAGTTCACTTTTATTATGTTTAAAAATTATTCTTCAAGCACAAAGCCTTCTACAGATGCCTCTATTAATGAAAAAAATATTATTTATTAGAATTATTGTTTATTATTGGAAAATAAATTTCCAATCATTTATTAGAATTATTATTTATTATTGGAAAATCAATTTCTTTCATGATTTTGGTTTCAAGAAGGACTGAGCATTTGTTTGTGTGAGAATGTACTAGTATTTTTACATTAGATACATTTGTCAGATTTGGCCAGACAAAGACTATGAAAGAATTTAATAAAAAAATCCTTTACAACAATCTAGACTTAAAAGTCATCCTTTAGAAGATAAATACATACCTGACCTTCAGAGGAAAATGATACCATACTAAATGGCTACAGAGTTTCAGTTTGCTATGGACAAAGGAGCCAGAAAATAATGGGTTTGACAATGTAATATTTTGTATTTTTGTCACTTCTTTAAACAGATATCTGAAATGCCAACCTCTTACTATATTGACAGCAACTTTTTAACATTCAGTAAAGAGAGAAGATGTTAGATATTTCTTGAGGATCTCTAAGGAAAGAGGTACTATTACTACTGGCAGCAGTTTTAACTGCACAGTCAAAACACAAAAAGAATGAAGGCTTAAATAAATATCAAGTTGAAAATTTAATTTTCAAAGAAACAACAAAATAGCAACAAGAACAGGAAAAAGCCCTCTGGAGATTCGTTTCCATTTGGAGCAAAACAATTCTGTTGCATGAAGGCATTTAGTTCAAAACATTATTTGTTATTTTAAAAGACTTCTCTAAATGTCCTTTCCTTGTATTCATTTATGTTCCCATTTAGATTTGTCTTGTGTTTAGACTCTCAATAGAATCCATTCATGCTTAGTGTATTTAAGACACAGGGTATATAGTAATGATAAAAAAAAAAAACAAAAACTAAGCAAAACAACAATTATTGACGTCCTTAGTCCACAGGAAAAAAATATCAGCTGAGACAAAGAAGGATTAAAAAAAATAATAAAAGGAAGATATTTACAGATATATACAGACTTTTCTTCAGAAGCAGTGTCAGTGTTTGAAAAACCTCCATCACAACTCCAGAGCATTCAGGGTATTATTATTATTATTATTATTATTATTATTATTATTATTATTATTATTATTATTACTACTACTACTACTACTACTACTACTACTACTACTACTACTACTACTACTATTACTATTACTATTACTATTGATTACTATTACTCTTATTTTCTCTTCCCCATTTCTAATACCTAAAACAGTCAAGTCTCCCTAACTATGACACAGACAGAATTAAATTGCTGACTGAATAAATGTTTCATTTTTTTCAATGGTGATTAATACCAGATTTGGGATATTGGCTCAGTTTTAAGACACTGTCACTCCATTGGGAAGAATAAAAAAAGGGACAAGTCCTGTTTCCAACTATTGCCAAGTTTTCCCAACATTGTGCATTTTCATCATGTAGAGAGGACACATGAAAGAGCAAATGGTTTCTGCTGAGGAAATTTTGGCTGAGGAATGGAGGAAGTGTGTCTCATTTGGGCACAGCAGAGCCAGTTTTTCAAAGATTGACCCTTACACAAAGGAACTGTGCATTTTAATATAAATTTCTGCCAATAAAGGCAAGTGATTATTCTGTAATATCAGCACAGCATCTAGTTTTTGTGTCTACACCTGGCTGGTACCTGTTCTTCTGTGGCCATTGTCTGAACGGGACCAGGACAAGGAAAGGATGATGGAGGAGCTGTGTAGTGCCTTTAGTAACACTCAGGAAAAACAGGGGATAAATGTCCATTCTTAGTAAGGGCCAAGAAAGCACAATAAATGACAAGTTTTTAGGATGTAAAGGAATAAGTAATGAATTAGGACATGATTAGTACACCATATCAGTCAATGCTGTTCTGCATTCTGCCCTTGCTGCATAGCTCAGATTTCCTCATTCAGAGCTGCTAAAATAGAAAGGGCAAAAGGCAATGCCAAAGATAGTGAGCAGATTCTCCAGGAGGGCTGATTACTTTGACTAGGATAGTGTTGTATGGAAAAAAAAACAAAAAAAAAAAAACCCAAAAAACCCCAAACAAACAAACAAAAAACCTCCCACAAAACAAAACAAAAGCAACAACAAAAAACCCAACAAAATAACCCAAACAAAAAGAAAACAAGCAAAAAAACCCCATAAAATGTGATATAATATCCATATAAATCCCATGAAGGCAGATATTTGACATCTTGGTTTATAAAACCATGAGAGGGATGGTGAAGGTATCTTTTGTTCTTGCCTAGCATGAGGATAGAGAGTGTTTTTGTTCATATTCTCAGAAATAACAAATAATATGGAAGAAATTTTCTGTGATAATACCAGAAATACTGTCATGACTTAGATCTGTACATGGCAAGTCAGAAAAATAGTATAGAACATAAGCTTCCAGTGTGTAAGGAAGGAAGAAGGACCACAAAACTAGGATTGTAAAATACTGCTATATTAGAACATTTCAGGAGTCGCCATTCTTGAAAATGTATAAAATTAAACAAGTTTTGAAGGGTTATCAGTCAATAATGAAAATGAGCAACAGACTGAAAAAAAAATTAAACCAAATTTTCATTTCATAAACTTTTTAATTTAGAAGTATATGACAAGATTCATTAACAAATCTCTCTGAGAAAAGAGAAATGCTTAAAACAAGTAAAGGGTATAAAATTATCCTTGTGTGAAATTTCAGATTAATTTTAAAAGTGTCTGAAGTCTTCTAAGATGCATAAGAATATTCAATAATTATATGTAAGGCAATTTATCAAAGTCATTTGCTTTGCTGGAATGCAGGTTTTAATATGCAAATGTGAAGTAAAATCACTACTACAGCTGCATATAAATACTATAGCTTGCTACCCTCAAGTTAATTTCTATGTTGCCAATAGAGAAATAAGGGTGCTTTTTATTTAATACAGCTCATTTCATTATGGGTATTATTCAGCTATACATTCTGAAATGACAGTTTGATTTGGTTACACTTGAATATTTCAAAACTGTTTTGAGCTATAAAGCTCTAGCAGGCACCAGAACAATGTGTTAATATTCAATATTATACTCACAAATTGAATTAGTTTAGGAGCTGCAACTCCTATAGTGAAAACTCTTGGTATGAAATGCACAGCTTAGTGCAGATTTTATGGTCTCCAACAGAAGAGCTGTGGCTTTGTTTATCAATTCTTCTATTTACAATATGTTCTTTAGGATGGCATGTCAAAGGCATTTCTGCTGGGGCAGCTTTAGAGGAAGAAACTGCTGTATCTCTTTGGGAAGTATGAAAACTATTAGTATTGGAGAAAATGTATTAAGAGAGCCTGAAATTCAGTGTTGAAATGGAACTTCTCACTTCTGAGGAAATGTTCAGTTTGGGTCAGATGAACTAAAATTCAGTCTTCAAAATAGTGAATAATAATTCAAAAAGCTGCTGATGAATAAGACTGTTGTTTAACACAAATATGGGTGAGTTTTTATTAATTCTAGAGAGCAGCCTGTTTCTGCTGAAATTCCCCTGCAAGGTTAATTCAGTGCAGGTTGTGCTTCCAGAAACCCTGCAAGCCATGCTGTCTTGCAGTAACAGGAGTGTGCTTGTGTTAATATTTACAGGAAAGTGAAAAAAAACCAAACCAAACCAAAACAAAACAAAATAACAAACACTGGTGCAATTATTCAATGAGAAAAAAAAATCCATAAGAACTATGTCAGGCATGTTTATTAAGTGAAAGGAAGAGGAGATAAAATCTGGGTTGTTCTTTCTTTTTTTTATTTGTTTTCCATGGGTTCCATGGGTTTTTGTGAGAAAAACAGAAGACAAAAGAAAGGTATTTGGGATAGTAAGTCTATATTTGCTTGGAGACAAGTTGTTAAAATGTTATAATTAATCCACGTCCTAGTCACTGCTTAAGTAGTTTAGAAGTCAAATTTTAAAGGAAGAGCAGTGATGGCTCTGTTTTGTGGCTCTTAGTGCATTTCTCACAGCAAATGAGGATGTGTAAGGGGACAGGGTATGACCCACTTCTGAATCCAGGTGAAGGTGTCCAGGTGAATCTGTAGCACCAAAGAACTGCCCCCTTTCTGCATTATTCCTTTCAGCAGTTTTCTGAGGTTTGCAGGCACTCTTAAAAAACTCAAGTCCTTCTTAAGGGCTTTGCAGAATTAATCCTCACAATCCCCTGTCACCCTTAACAATATTTCCTTTTCACCTTTGCAGGTTCTAGACCCTCCCAGAGTCCCCGTGGGAGCCTTAATTCAGAACATCAATGTTCTGCTAAATGTATCATCAAATTCTCTTCATCCTCTTTCCATGAGCAGCCATACCCTGTCCTCTGTGGCCTGCCTTCTCCAGGGCTGACAATGGAAAGCACCTTTTTCTGCCTTTCTCCCCCAAAAGAGTTCCACAAAGACTACAAAATCAAGTCAGTCAGGGTAAGAGGTTTTGTGGGGGCTGATTTTGAGCTGTGAACCCAATCTCAATCTCTCACAATTCATGAATTCCTCATTTCTCTGCAAGAAGAGGAGCACAGGGTGTGCACAGGGGACTGGTTTCAAACCATTGCCTCTTTCTGGTCCTCTGTGGCCAGACCAGGGCACAAATTTGCTCCTCAAAACCATCTGTTCTTGTCTATGGCTGTGTCCAAGAAGATGAGCATTTACTACATATAGGGACAGAAAGATGATGTAGATGATCTATGAGAATTCAATGATTTTTGAGCATCCAGGGAGGTCTCACCTGACTGGAAGCTGGTTAAAGTCATCCCAAAGAAGGAGGACCCCAGAAAATATAGGTCTGTCTGTCCCACTTAAGCTTCTCTCCGTAAATTAGGATTTAAGCATTTAACAGAAAAATAAGAAGAAATAAAACCCCCCCAAGCAAGTAAAAATAATAAGAAAGCTTTAAAGGATATAGGACAACTTTCAGGAACCTTCAGCTACTACTAATTGTTACTGCAAAGAGCAATTCTAAATTTTTATTTATTTCTAAGCTAGTGTTAGCTTGCACGCACCAAGACACTTCTGCTGACACAATAAGGGGGGGATAAAAACATGACAGAAAACAGCAGCAACTAAAAGGTGTCAGCAACTGTTTCTCTTGGGTTTCAGTCCTCTTGTATCACATAAAGGAAATTAGCCTTAATAGAGTGCTGCTAGTCAGGAAAAATACCTCTCAGAACTGTGTGCTTTACATAAATTCCAAATGATCTGGTTTCTCCCATGGCTGTTCTAATATTTAACTTCAGGCAAATTTTTTTAAAACATTTCTATTTCACTAAACTGGTGTCAGTACTGAATCAATTACAAAGAAGCTGACCTCCTCATGGTTTATTTTGGGTATCCTTTATATTAAAAGTTTTTAATCTGTAAACTAGTTTACATAGTTGTAAATGCATCCTATTAATTTTCTTTTCCCTTGTTTGTGGAATAGGATGAACATATTAATTTGTGGAGAACTTAGGCAATTCCAAGACCTCAACATTTCCACAGATATTTATTGATTGAAAACTCTAAGTACTTATTGAGATAATTGTTTATAAAACACAATTCCATTGTGTGCAGTTCATTGTCATGATGTCTCAGTTCTTTTTGCTTGTTTATTTGGGTTTGGGGTTTTTGTTTGTTTGTGTTCATTTTTTGGTTTGGTTTTGCTTTTGGTTTTTTTTCCCTGTGGCAATTCATGTGTGAGTTGTGGAAGCTGAAGATATAACCACATTAACATCTACATTGCCTCTACAGTTTTCTGTCATATATCCATACAAATTAGCAAACAAAACTTAATCCTCCAGTTGTGATGGGAATTAGTGAACAGAGTTATTTCTCTCCAAGGTAAATAAATCTCTACTGATAAGTGAGATCTAAAGAAGAAATCATTAAATGGATGTGTGACATGGAACATTATTGCAGTTTCTAATTCTCATGGATGTGTGCAGCATGGGCAACATTGGGAGAGCAAATGATGTTTTGAGCTGTGCAAATACATTAAAGGATAATCAAAATCAACTGACTCCTATGCTTAATTCCCTTCAGCAAGGAGAACTCAAAATATGTAAAAGAGGCAAGAATATCTGTTTTCTGTATTCTTGCAGACAAGCTCAAAATGTGTATATATAACAGGAAAACTTAAGTAATCAGTTAATTACTTTTAACTGGGTTAACATTGAAGATTTTGATTCCTCATAGCTCTTTCAGTGTAGAATTGAACACATAATGTCATAAGTTAAGAATTCACCGGCATTATTTATTCTATCATGTAACTTAAACAGTTAATTACAATTGTAATGAATTGAAGCTATATCTAATTTTGGATTTTGAGCATGTGTTACTCTTGCAACAAATGAGTAATTTCTCAATTATTTTTTAATATAACAGATATTATGTGATATAATATTATGTGATTATGGTTTCTTAGTAATAATTTTCATCTTAAAAGGTAATTTGCCATTTTAGATTTTCTTTATTGGGGTATGCTTGACAGTTTGAATTGTCTACAAGTGACATGAAAAGTTTTAAAGCTGATTAAAATCATTGGTGTCTTCATCTTTCCAATTTTTTAATGCAATTTAATTTTCTTCACTTTTATATGTTAATGATTTGTTACAAGTGTAATGAAGCAGAATATCCATTGCATTCTCTTTAATTAATATTATTTATTTGGTTGAATTTTGCATGGGTAAGTTTCCTTTTACAGAAAGAAATATAAAAAGTAAGTCATAGCCATTTTATCTTTCTGTAGAAAATACTGGAAGACCTAAACCTTGGAATATAGATTTTGTGAAACAGGGTACCACAAAATAGAAATATAATTGCCATGACCTGAGGTAGAATTCAGAAAATTCTGTATGCCAAAAAAATAGGTTAATTTTTGTTTTAATTTCATTTAATTCCAGAAGTACATGGAACTGCTGTCTAAAATTTATGGTCTCTCCCTGAGATTCTCTTCCAGAACACATTTTCATGCATTGCTGATGGCATTGCCATTGAAGAAAGAAGGTGTAGCTGACCATTAATGGAAAAAGGAAGATGAGAAGCAATGTGATCTTGAGGAAACTTTATTTTCAGGTTTTCTACCATTGCCATTTTAATGTTCTTCAGTAAATCCCACAGAGATTCAAGTGTAGGATGTTATGTCCTTTCAACCAGAATAATTTATTCATAGTTGGTATATGAAATACTCCTGCATGCAAAGACATAAAAGGTCTTTAAACTCTCTAAATGTGTGGTTTAACAATTCTTTTACTTTAATCTGTTGTGGTTCCTTCCAACAGCTGATCACTTTTTCACAGCTACTCTTTAATATCCATTTCTTGCCTTGAAACTATTTTAAAAAATATAATCGAATTTCAAAAAAAAAAAAAAACCAAAACAAAAATCTCAAAAAACTAACCTGCAGAAAACAAACATACCATAAAGATAGTTTGAAGTTAATTAAACATTTAGTGTCCATTAATACAATATCCATTAGCAATTGAGCATGAAAGAAAGACCAGGGAATAATCTGATTTCTTTTCTAATGTTACCTTTTTTGCTTTTGAGACTGTCATTGTTCACTAATCTATGACAACAAGATCAACAGCAGCTTAAACACCTTTCAGTTTTTGGCAAATATTATTTTTTGACAATTTTTGGTACCGCAAATAAAATTTGGCCTGTATTTCATTAGGTCAACAGTAATCAATGATTAATTCAAAATTTAGGATAATCTCAGGGGGTAGGATGTTATGTTGGCAGAATTGGAAGCAAAACATAATTGAGAAATTGTTGAAAAACCAAAGTTGTGGTGTTTGTTTGCTTCAAGGTTTTCAAAGTCCCCAAAGCATGATCTTTCCTTTTTCTTTGGTTCAAATGCCCTGAAAGTTTCCACACTCCTAGATTGTGGGGTATTTTTGGTTATTTTGGTTTTTTTTTTTTCAGTGGGACTTGTTGCCACCTGAGATCTGCTGGGAGCAAGAAGGTGAGGAGGTCTGGAAGGAGCCCAGAATATATTCCCTGGTCCAATTTCCCAGCAGTGCACTACCCCAAGTAAGAGAAAATCTCCAAACCTACACTCAGTAATGAGAAAATCCAGAGTGCTCATAAAATGGTTTGCTGCAAGTTCAAGTTACACTGAGAGAATTCACGAAATAAAGTGATTCAAGGTCGTTGGACAAAACACACAGAACCTGGAAGAAATGTTTTATTTCCCTAGTGCACCTTTGAAAGATAAGATAAATTTATAATATTATACTGAATATTTCCCAAGCAGATTTTAGGTTTCTGTTTGTTTATTTGGTTTTATGCTTTTGATATGCCTGTTTTTTGCCATTTTTTCTTCTCTGCATTGGCTTATGGAAAACTTCAGGGCTCTGCTGTGCTAAAGCAAAGTCCAGAAGCAGAAAAAGCCCTGTGCTGCACAGGGGTGAATTATCCCTGCCCCAGAGTGCTCCCAGAGGAGGACTGAGGTGTGCAGTGGGAAGAAAAGGAGCAGGAATTACTTTGGTGTGGTGGGGCAGAGTTGAGACAGTGATAAAACTGAGAAAGTGCAGCAGAATTCTTGCTTTTCAATGTTTTTATCTCTATGTGAGTTATTGGCACGACAATGTCTAATCACAGCAACAGCACTTCAAGCTCTTTGAAAATCACTCTGAGATGTGCTGCTGGATGAATTCAGTGCAAGGAACTCTCTTTTTTCTTTCCTTATTAACAGACAGATCTCTGATAAAAATACTCACAATAAGGTGTTTAAAACAAACTGGAAATTGCTTGATGAATGTAATGAAGTCTTCTTGGAATTCTTGTGAATAAACTAATTTGCTTGAGTGTTCAAGCGAAACAACTATAAGGAGAAAACAACCACAGAATGACTCTTTTATTGATACGAAAATCTGTGAAAATTCTTCTTGGAACATCACTTTATTGTTTTTATATTTTGCTTGCCTGCAGGCAGTTTCTCTTTAAAAGTGATTTCTGGTGTATTCAGTACTTAAAAATACTTGGTTGATTTGCTGTTTTTCATTTGTGCAAATTTAATTTGACTTTTTTCTCTCAAAATCCAGTTTTGTCTTTTTTTGTTTGATTTTATTTTTAATATGACAACAGATTCAATGGCTCTTATAGTCTAGTCCAGGTTTTTAATAATTCCAATTAAATACAAAGGTGGAAAATATAATTTTCTTGTTATACTGCAGTTAATACCTTCCTGCCTGATAAATTATTATCTTATTTTCCCTAAAACAAAAAATGTCCCTGCTGTCTGCTGTACACATGACCTGTCACTAGAAGCATAACCAGAGCACGTGCCCTTTGTGCCTCCATCAGGGCAATGCTCCAAGAACCATTTTTTTTTCTTTTTTGCTAGTGAGCACTATGAAAATACTGCTAATTATTGCTGACCCAGCCTGTGACACTGTGAATCCAGTTGCACAATTTGAAGCAAAATCTGAGCAACAAGCTAATCCCTTGCTATATCATTATCCATCCCTCACCCTCCTCCTCAGGACACTGGGGGAGAGGATTAAAGCCATGACACATTTGGAAGAGATTGAAATGACCTATGGACCTTGTAGTTAATCTCTGATGTCTGAGGATCAATGGAAACGCTCTCATAATTGGGATTTTTTAGCTAATTTTTTTGTGCTAACACACTATACACAATATTTTCTGCTCTTTGACTTGGAAGAAAAAGGTTGGTGAGGAAAAAGAGGCAAGAGAAGACAGTATTATAAAACCAAGGAAGGGTCAAATAATTGTGACTTTGGTTGCCCTGGCAAGCAGTGGGTGTCATCAATAGTAAATGCTGCTAATCATTAATTTTCTTTGTCAGAAGACTGTATATTGAATTTTTCATTGGTCTTTCCACAGCTATTGTGTAAACAATACAAAACACTCTTGGTTTTTTACCCTCTGGTTTTAAAAGAGATCTACTAATTAAATAATTTGTGTCATTAGGGCAATTCTGGGGATTTTTCTTTCCTTAAGGAATAAAAAGCCACAGCTCTTTTGTAGTATCTGGATCCTTGGAGACTGCTGAGGTTATTCCTTATTAATTCAGCAGCTTTTTAAATGCTTAGAGCAGAGTTTGGATTTTTTGAAAAAAGTTACCATTCCATTCTAATCTTCTTCTGTCTTCATGCTATTGCAAAACGACCTGTCATAGCATTGATTAGGAACCCCTGAATGGAAATATAAAGCTGAATTTGTCTTTCTTTGAAAGGTATTTTGAGCCCCTGTGAGCCCTGATGTCTGGTTGCACTCTTTCTGATCAGAACTTCTTAATTTCACTAGGGGCACTTAAAAGAAACTCCAAACTCATATTTTACTGCACATTTTAATACACACAATTTTACTTTTCTTATTTTTTTCTAATTTTGCCCTAAGATGGGGGATTAACCTCTTCCTCCTTCCTCTTTACTTCAGCAATTGCCTGCACCATCTCCAACCATTTTCTACTCATCCAAAAATGTCACAACTTTAGTAGGAACAGGAATTCTTAATCAAATGACTAAACAAGACTGCTTAGCACAATGCCTAGCACATTCCTATAAATATTTTGCTTCTTTTGGCATGAAATAGGAATAAAGTATAACAAAGGCTTGATGGAACCTTCTGAGGCTACCAGTGCTACTGCCACCATAAGCCTTTATTTAAAAAAAACAAACAAACAAACAAAAAAAAAACAAAACAAAACAACAAAGAAATTAAAAGACAAAAGACATTGAATATATTTAAAGTAGAGGTTTTTTTCACTAGAAATATTCTCCCCTGCTGTCTCATTCCTCTGCAGCTGTTTGTGTATTATCCAGCATTATTCTTGGTTCAAAACCAGGGCTTATTGACTTGATGGTAACAAATTAAATGACTGACCTTCTGTGTTATACAGCTACAAAAAGGAAAATCAATTCTCCCTCACACTTCACAATACACCTTCACACTCCTTAGCAGATTTTAGTGTGGACAAGTCTTTTAGCCCCTTGAAATATGTTCTTGGACAGTTGGGTTTGTTCTTCCCTAAGAATATCTATTTCTTTTTTATAGTGATTGTTTCAGATCCCATTATGGTGCTTCTCTTAGGCAAATATATTAAGAGAACATTAAAGCACTGTCTCATCTCAAGGCTGCTATTGAACAAAGAATTCTAAGAGTCAAAGCTCCCCAGTTAGAGCAAAAAAAATTACATAAAATAATTCTTCCATTTATTAAATTATTAAAAAAATCAGTTAGACAAAGTGGCATCCACATTCTCTTGGTTTGGATTTTTTATACAACTTCACTACTCATATTGTTTTTGATTGCTTTTCTATTTATTGGCAGCTGAAGTATATGTTTAAGTCTTTTGCATAGGTTTAATCTTGTGATGGAAATCATATGTTTGAAACTAATAACCATTGCTCTTTCAAAACCACCTTTAACCTTTTTAGCTTTGAATAAGTTCTGTTATTATTTTAATTTATAATAAATTTAAGTGTTTTTTTCATGAAGACACTCTTATTAATGTGTATAATAAGATATTCTTTAGAAGCACAACAATTTAAACATGTTGCATTCAATATATTAGACAAGAATACATTAAAAAATTCCATTACTCTCCTTTAAAAATAAAGGCATCAATACAAATATGATGAATATAAATATGCATGATGTTATAAAAATTTTACTAAAAGAAAAACCTGATAGTGAAGGTAGATTTTCTTCCTAAACCAGATGAAGTTGCAGTTACTTGATATTACAAATAACTAATAAATAAACAATTGCATTTTAAATTTTCCACATCAGCTGCACAATCTGAAAGTAATTACCTATTCTCTTCAGGGCTTGGCTGGAATTGGAGTACATATGATATTAATTTGTTTTCTTTCATTTTTATTATATTTTCTATAACTCTGGTGTTCAGTGAAATTGCTATTCACTTTCTATGGAAAGCATAAAGATTTTTTGTTTTCCTCTTACTTATTGATAAATAACCTTCCTTTCTATGCAGCTACCTCCTGCATGATGGAATGTGAGCACAGGTATTTATAACCCCAAACACTGAACACCAGTCCTAGCACACAGCTGACACAAGGGATTTCCTAAATAATTTTTTTTTATAGTGACATGCCTGAAATGATGAGAAGAGAAGAGAGAAGAGAGAAGAGGAAGAGAAGAGAAGAGAAGAGAAGAGAAGAGAAGAGAAGAGAAGAGAAGAGAAGAGAAGAGAAGAGAAGAGAAGAGAAGAGAAGAGAAGAGAAGAGAAGAGAAGAGAATGTTTATCTGGAATATTTATTTGTTCTGTCGTCACAAATTTTGCTGGAAAATGAAGATAAATGTTTTATCATAGTCAGTTTTTACAGCATCTTTTAAACCACCCGGTGCTTTGAAAACTCTTAACTCCAAATAAACTATAAGAATTTTGCAACTGTGGGACACGTTTGTACCTATTTTTAGGGAATTAATGTTTCCTTTGTATATAACCTCTGTAGAGAGGTGAAATCTAATTATCTCAGTTGCTTTGAACTGCTTGTTTCCCTTAACTCCATAAAGCTCCTCTCTACATCCTTTACAAATAACATGAATATCTTTTGTCACATTTGATGGGGAACAGGAGTATCTATTTCTCAGTAGAAAGCAGCCATTTTGTAGCCTCCCTTAGATTTTCTCCAAGCTCTTTACAACATATGAACTCACACACACAACAGCACAATATTAAATTCTATTGTGTTGAAGTTTTTTTTTGCTTTCTTATCTATCTCATCCTTAGCTTTAAAGTCCTGGGTAACACCAATATTTGCAGGTTTGTTGCAAATTGTAAAGAAGAGTTGTGCACAAACCCTTTATGTTTTCTCTGGTTTTTTACTGTCTTTCTTTAGTTTGTTTTTCCCTGTGCCCTTTATTAACACTGACAATAAGAGGAGGCAGAATCTTGTGATTAGTTTTTGCAGTCCAACACAGTTCAAAAGTGGAATTTGTTGCATACCTGTGATAACCTGGGACTTCAAACAAGCAAGCAATTCTAAGTTCTTCTTCACTGCACTTGAACAAGGTGAGATTTTCTTTAATTAGTCAGAAGTGAGCATGGGTGGAAAAATGTTGTTTGATTTATACAGACTTAACAGATGAGGTGTGCTCAGTGTGTCACTAAATGGTTTTTTATCTGAGCCCAAGGATTTTTCACCTTTACTTCTTAATCCTTATCAGCTCCAGAGGTGAGCACTGGGGAAATGTGATACAGTGAACGAACCAGGGGGAGATACAGGCAGACTTGCAAGTTTTAAAATTCTGTTGGCTGCTAAAACTTGAAAGGTGGACCCTGAGTTTTCCTCCCTCAGATAATATCCAGGGAGCATCTCAGCACAAATTCTGCCATAACACATGACTAGGTAATGCTGGAACTGATGGAGAAATTCTACTTTGTTTAAGAAGGAACAATTTCCCCAGGTAAAACTTACTCTGAAGAGCTTAGATGATATTTGAAATTGTTTTGTGAATTGTGTTACAATTCGCATGTCTATTTGCCACTTGTTTATAATCTTATATTCAAAAATAAATGCAGACTTTACCTTCTGCCCCATGAAAATAAAAATGTATTATTTTTATATAATATATAATATATACTATAATATACTATAATATGCTATAATATATATGCTATGCTATAATATAATATAATATAATATCATATCATATCATATCATATCATATATATTATATTATATTGTATTGTATTGTATTATATTATATTATATTATATTATATTATATTATATTATATTATATTATATTATATTATATTTCTATAAATATTTTCACTAATTCCTGTTGTTCAAGCTTCAGATAATTTACTGTTTGTGATTATTGTTTATAACAATACCTATCCAGGTGACTGAGGATTGAGCCAGGGATTGCTTGTAGAAAATTCACCTCTACAAGTCCATGTTAACTTTCCAAAATGCACATATTTATTCATTTTTTTCTTCATCCTCTATATCAAAAATAATCCCTGAATTTCCAAGTTTCTAAATTACCATTTGGATTTACTAATTAGTAGTTAGTTATCTCACCATCTTTGATGGCAAAGTTAGGCAGGTATTTTTTTGGGTTTTTTTTAACATACATGTAAAATAACTAGAATGTAGTATATTTAAATAATGTTTAAACACTTGAGTTTGGGTTTCTGACACTTCACTTCTTTAATTCATTATATATATATAAATATTTATCTTTCAGCCTATACATTTTCAGCACTTTAGTCTGAAGGAAGGTTCCATCACCCAATGCTGCAATTGAATTTGCAAACCCCACATAACTGAGCTTTGGATTCAGTAACCAGATCTGATAAAATCTTCAACAGCATAAAAAAAAAATTAAAAATCTGATTCCAATTAAATAACAGCTTAGGTCTTTGACTAAGATTTGGAAACAAGTTGTCAAAAATTGGAATAAAACCCAAACCTATTTAAGTTTTTCAAAGCACATAGTTTCTAAGGCATCATTTAAAACTATTTAAAATCCCAAATGGTCATTGGGGATTGCAAAGGCCACTGGATTCTTTCTACAGGAAAGGCTTTAATGATGTATACTTCCTTGGTTTAGGGAAAGTATTAACCTCATGTGTAATTTTGTTGCTGCTATTATTTCTACAAGAAATACACACCTGATACTTGTGTCTTTTAGTGTTTCAATAAATGGGTGCACACACCTCAGCAACAGGGTGAAAAATTAAAGAAATTTTCTTCTTTCCACCAAATGACAGTATAAACGTTTTTATTCATATTTCAGCAGTTTCAGGTGAGGTAACATTGCATTGGGACTCCTGTGATTAATTTATGAAGAATATATTTGACATGAGAACCATGAAAGCCAGAATAATTTTTTTTTCTCTTTTTACTTAATTTTACCTAAATCACTTGGTTTTCAACTAAATGAATTAATTAAATGAAAAACCAATAAATAATAAGATCCTACTGTTAAATAGTCCACCAGTTTCTGTGAAGTACTACTAGAAACCAATACTTTCTATTTTCTTTGTGAGATCTGGGGGAACCTAACAAAGCCTGTATTGCCTTTAAAAAAATATACAATTATCTTTTGTGCTTTGTTTTAGTTTTTGTGGGGTTTGGTTTGAGGGTTTTTTGGGGAGGGTGGATTGGTGGTTTATTTGTAATATTAAACCCAATACAGAAATGGAAAAGCCACTAAAAATTCAATATCAGAAGAAAATTAATTTGCATGGATGTAGAGTTAATTGAATATTCTTACCATGCTTTGCTTTAATAAGTATTTTTCTGGTAATACATCAAGGAATATATAATGCACTTTACAGCTCAGCATGGATTTCCAATTTAATGACTTTCCTCTGGTTACGAGACTGTCTACTTCAAAATGATTTGTTTAGAAATGCAGTAATTCCTTGGGTTTAGCTCATTTCTCAATTACTATGGGGTCCAGAGCACTATGACATGCTTCAATTAAATATGTAAGATGGGACTGAATGCCCCTCATGCTGATTCCAGGTTATTCAGAGGCATTTACCATGTAAATCTTTTTATTCAGGCTGTGTTCAGAACAGAAATGTAACAACTGCTTTTCCTGGAACAACAATGTTCATATTGAGTTGGATGATCTTCTGCAGAAACTCATGTGGGATGAGACAGGAGGAGGAGGAGTCTGCAGAGCACGTCTAACTCCTGACCAAACCCAAAAACCCACATAGAAGGGCTGGAGGCTCAGTTCAATAAAAATCTGAATGGCACCCACTTGAAAAAAAATTACAGCACTCCTTGTTCAATCAGTTTATAGGATATGAAGCTTCAATGGATGAAGTATCAAATGGATGTTGTCACCTCTTTAAAATGAGTACAGGCACAGAAAGGAGGGTTTGGGTACCAGCTCTGTGTTCCTCATCCGTATCTGAGCATCCATTGGGTGCCCCCAGGAGATCTGTCTGTTCTTCTGGCAGCTTGGCAAAGATGTTAAATGTGCTGCAGCAGTCCCTGGGTGATCTCAAGAGAGATTGGGGTTCCCTAAAGTGTGTGTGTTCAAGGAGAAAGCAATTCCGCATCCAGCTATCAAATTTGGAAGTTCAAATATGAGATTATATCAGTATGAATGAACTTTGCTTTCTGTACCTTGATCTTTAAATAAACAACTTTGAATGTTGTGCTTCCTGGCAGAGAAAGCAGGAGAACTACCTTTGGTATAGAAAGGACAGGATAAACTGTTCCATTAAGCCCAGTTTGAGTGTTAGATCAGATGTGAAACATGCAGCTAAGTCTGACTTGATTTTTTAAATACTAATACCCACTAATACTCAATACTAAATATTTAAATACTAGAACCCACCAATAAATCAACGTCCTTACCTCGACCTCAAGCAGGTAGGCAGCATTTGCAGACCCCAACCTGTTCTGCAGCTGGGAGCCACTCCTGCTACATGCAGAACTCCCTGAGGAGGGGCTCTGAAGAGCACAGTGTGTTTTATGGGATTATCCACCTGCAGGAGAGGGCATTGTTGAACACCTGGAGCTTTCTTGCTGAAAGTACTGAGTGCAGAGGCCATCGTGTATCAACTCCTTCCATGAGATTTTAGTCAGAACAGTTGTAATTAACAGGCAGCTCCTGACACATTTAAGACTTCTGCTTTTAGAAGTACATACCTAAGAGAAATTTGAGAATTTGTGGTTAAGGTTTTTTTTCAGTTTGTCTTTAGCGTCCTTATTTTAACATCCTTAAAGCAGTTATCAGATTTTATTTTCCCATAGTAGTAGCTATTAATTTTTTTGTTGCTAGCTTTCTCACTATATATGTAAAAAGTGAGATGATTAAAACAGAGGTTCCTTTCCTGTGGATAGCAGCAGGAGCAATCCTACATCATCATTACATGTGGATTCCTTTTTTATGTGCTTAAAGATTTCTCTGGCACTACTGTCATGCATTTCATAGACTGATCCAACCTTCCACGTTTGCCAAAAATGAGGCAATTAAAATGTTCTTGTGAACCAGTGGCATAAGAAGCCTGCAGAGTATGGAGCATTTGTGGCCTAGAAGCCACAGGGAGATGAGTTATTAATGAAATGAATCATTAGATAATAGTCTCCCATGCATTTTAAATGGAGTTTTCTAAAGTTCTCATGGGTAATAGGATGTGAAGTGACTTGTATTGACTTATAAAGAAAAATGCAAGGTGCTTTAGCAGAGAATTAGCTTAATAAGAGAATTAATTTTCTAAATATACCTCTCCAGAGTTAGTTTGCAACAGCATTCTAGTCTAATTTCTGTTCTCACAGCGGATGTTGCTCTGGAGAGCTGACAGTCCTACCCTCATGACACTCTTATCACCACATTGCAGCCTGAACAGTGGTGCTGCAATTCACCAAAGTAGATTTTCCCTCAGCTTTTAAGTGGGGACCCAGCATTGCTCCTCTTAGTTCAATTACAGCAATTACTGAAACAAGTGGGCTGACTGCTGACGCTTCTGATTTTACCTTCACATATGAAAAATCGTACATTCTGAAACACAAATAAAAAGAGTCAGGATTTGACCCAGAGGATCAGGAGAAAAATAAGCAGGATTTAACTCTTGTATAAAACTCACCTTCGCTTCCCTTGTCTGGCAAGTAGCATTAGTGTTTGTTGGTGAAATCCACGTTTCATGTGATGCAACAATTTCAGAATGCTACAGATAATAAACTTCAACACTTGAGGCAAGTTTATTAGTAACAAGTCAAAATGTAGTTGATAGTGTTAAAGAACTGTACTACAGAGATGCTTTAGAAGAAGGAACACGAAGTGTGTCCTTTATTCTGAAAACCTAGATGCGTTTTTGGTAGCATAAACCTCTTTCCATTCCACTAAATTTTGACATTATATTGCACAGAATTTCCCAGGAACATTTTTCCTTCTCCTTTCTAAGAGTGTGCATGTATCATAGTACTGCAAAATGAACAAAGTTTTCTGAAAGAAAATGTCCACGCTTTGATTTTCTTTTCTGTTCAATTCAATTTCTTCTCAGAGGACTCAACCTTTTGAGGCAAAGTATTGTTCTCCATGGCTGATAAAGCAGTGCATATTAAATGAATAAGTCTCTTAGGTCTTTATCTGGAAAACTGTGTTGTTCTAACCTGTAGATTCTCCTTTCTGTTTCAATTTCCTAACTCAGCTTTAGTTTTTACGGTGTCTTTCATAAAGGGGATGAATGATTGACTTAAAAAGGTTAAGTGAATGATTTGTATATGGAAAAATTTATTTTGAGGATTTATGGAATATCATTGGGTTTTACATTTAAGCTGCATCTTAGGAGAATAAATGTAGTTTGTGATCACAGGTAATTACAGAAGCCAGCAGAGCACCAGAAACTGCCTTTTGCCCTCCCAGCTCTGAGAATCAAAATTTCCAACTCAAGGCAATGTACAAAAAAATGGTTTTGCTGATGAATTTGAACAGAACTAGAGCAGAGTCCTGCAGCCAGTTAGGTTAATAGGAAAAAATGTTATTACCTTTTTCCCCAAGGATGCCATTAATTTAACACTGGCAAGCCATCATTAGAGCTGTGTGCAGTGACTAATTCTCCCCCAGGAGCTGCTCACACACGAGGCAAGGGGTTCCCCTGAAGAGTTCACAAGCCTGTGTGATCCACGGGTTAGACTTTCACGGCAAGCGCTGGGAAAAAGCTGCATGTGGATCGCTGCTTTTGCTTTCAGCATTGCCAGCTTTAAAACACTTCAGAATTAAACCTTCAAGGCTAACTTAAAAGAAAGAACCAAGCACCTTTACACCTCCAAAAATGCTTGCTCTTTCTTGTTCCTCTTACTTCCTTACCTACCTCTTAAAAGACACTTTCCACTTTTCCATTTATTTTTTTTTTTCTTAGTTCAAAGACTAAGCTTCTGTTTTCCATCTGTATTACACTGCTGCTTTTCCACATATTGTCTATACTAATAATACCCCAATTGAAATACGTGCCTACTTGTAAATCTGATTTTTTAAAGATTCATCACAAAAAAAAACCAACCCTCAAGTGCTGCAATTAGTAGACTATTGCCACTGGAGAAGTCCAGAAAAAGATTCAAAATATTTATTTTCAGAGGAAGGTCAAAAGAATCCAACACTAACTGCCATACCCCAAATTTCTTTTAAAAAAGAGAGAAAAAAAGAGAGGAAGAAAGAGAGAAAGAAAGAGAGAAAGAGAGAAAGAGAGAAAGAAAAAAAGAAAGAAAGAAAGAAAGACCCCTAAGTTGCATAATTTAGCTTGCATATCAGCAAATAGCATTCAGCAAATAGTTGGAAGAGAAGAAAGAAAAAATGAGCCTATGGTCTAAAATGAGACCAATTGCCTGAAAAAAATGTAAGATTTACTCCTTACCCATGGTAAACCATCTGGTTTGTGGAAGTTAAGCTGGTAATTATACAGCCATTTATTGGCAAAGTGGTTTTTCTCCCAAAAGGGAGAAAAATATATTTGAAAGAACTATTTAATTTTTGGATAGGAGTTGCTTTTTGATGCAGGGTTCGGTTTGGGATTTTGTTTGTTTGGGGGAGTTTGGTTTTTTTGTTAGCGTTTTGCTCTGTTGAGATGGTTTTGCAGTGGGGTTCTGTCTTATTCTGCATGCAGGCAGTGCCAAGGATGTGCCATAATAATTTGGGGGCAAGGTGTCAGATGTTAGTAGGAATGACTTTGCCTTCCCTTGCTGCTTTTCTAAGTCACTTAGCAGTAAAAACAGCCACTGTGCTCTCAGTCTCCAAATTACCTGACATTATTTTTAGGCTCTGATTGACAAAATATACATCATAGTATTTGAAGACTTTCAGTAGCCTTGCTGCTGTGTTCCCAGCTCATAATTCTGCATTGTGCTCTAGCCCTATTAATGCCTGTTAGATTTTCAGTGTGTGTAGATGACACTGCTAAACAAATATTAAGATTAGTCTAGATTACAACCAACTCTTCTTGAAAGAAGAGTAATACTTTTAGTGAAAAACTGCCAACACCAGAACAATTGGGGAAATAAAGCAAAACACAGTTAGAGGAAGTGGAGCATTGCCAGTGGTTTCTGTAGAGCCAGAACATACCTCTGATCATCAGAAAAAGTTTAGGTGATCTTTACCTCCTGAGCATGCTGGAGACAGCAATAATTCCTGAAAATGCTAGCAAAATAGAAATTATTTTTTGATTTAACCGACACTAGTTGATTTTGAATGCAACCTTCCAAAATTACCACCAATTAAAAAAAAAAACCAAAAATCTACCCATAAATATTCTTTTGATTTTAGGTTACACTGAAAACTTGTTTTAGAAAGCCTTTTAAAACCTCCAACTTTTGATGGCATTTGACATTTATATTGCATTTCAGTTCTTCTGTCCTTACAGTTGTATTGCTTCTGTGAAGATGTAACCTCAAAAAATTTGCATTTTTAAAGCTATTTTTTGTAATCAAGAAAAACAATGGTAATTACAAGAACAGGACAGTAGAAGTAATTACATTATTAATATAAAGAGATTTTTTTCTGACTCCTACTAAGTTCATAAAATTATAAAGTAACCTCCTACTGTTAAACAGAGTGAGAAAGAAATAATGTGTATATAAATTAATAATTGTAAGTGCATCTTTAATTTGCTAAATTATGTCTTCAAAGAGCAGATTATCAAACAGTGATCTTTAATGTTTGGAGGGGAAATTAAAAAATAAATCTCTTTCTCTCATTAATCTCTTCCTTTCTCTCTTCACTCTTATACAAAATCCACTGCCACGTGCTTATAGAGTAGGTCAGGGACAACTATAAAAATTTTCATACCCAATATGCAATTTACTAATAGAATTTAGTGACTTCTTGGTGGACCCTCCTACTTCTTCCATTCCCTTCAACAATAAGCATTAATGAATCTTGGATGCTCCACTCCACCTTAAGGGTGGGGTGTCACAAGCAGAAACATTTTTATCTTTATGTGTGAATATACATGACAGCAAAGATGTCATGGTAAGATCTGTGATCATAATGAAATAATATTTTTAAAAAAGACATATCATACATAAAGACAAAATTCTGTCCTCGTCTCAATATACTGAAAGTTCATAAAAAACGATTGCAAAACTAAGCCAGAACTATTCAATGATGACTTTGAGTAATTAAAATTGTGCAGATCCTGAGTTTCAGGTTTTCAGCACCAAAGGGCAGTCAGTCATTTCTATTGACAAATTTATCCTACATCTCATGGCAGTGCTGGGCCATTTAATGGGGATATGGTACTCCCAAGAAAGTGGAAAAATGGAGTTTAAGAAAGTTCCAGAAATTCTGGTTATGAGAGTGGGAATCCTGTAAAATCCTCTGAAAAGCTTCTGGCAAATCTATTGCAATACATAACATGTTTTATCTCTGCAAGTAGGAGCTAGGAGCCAAGACTTGAAAAGCAATAATAGGAAGCATCATAAATCCAATCAAGAAAAGAGATAACACCATAAAAAGCTGCTGAGAGAGCCAAAGAAGAGTTTTACTTGAACTTTGTGCTAATATTTAGCCATTATTACAGTGAAATCCACCTGCAGAAGCCCCCATCTCACATAAACTCCTTCCCAATAGAGGATGCATAGTAAAAAAATTTTGTTGGAGGGGTGGGGGTGAGGAAGAGTCCCCCTGAGACCCTTCCTGAGAGGGCAAAAGGCAGTTTCTGGTGTTCTGCTGGCTTCTGCAATTACCTGTAATCACAAACTACACTTATTCTCCTAAGATGCATCTTAAATTCAAAACCCAATTATTATACTGATAATTTCATAATCAGTATAATGAAACAGAAACAAAGGAAGCTGTAGCCATTGCTTAGAGCTTTAGCTTGTTGCATGTGTGGGAAATGTTGATCCTTCCCTGTTGGAAGTGTACACAAGCAAGCAGCTGGCACACTGAGGCTGTGCTAGATGTGTGGATTTGCCACCTAGCACCCAGCTCAATACAGACTTGGAATAAATAGCTCAACTCTGTGTGTGGATTGGCTTCTTGCACACCAGGAAAAACAGCCCATACTTGGCACAACAAATCCAGGTTGTGCTCTTGCCAGGATAACAGAGATAGATTTTTTCCTACTGTCAGATACAAACCAAGAAAAGAAAGCACAGGCATTATTTAAACTAATTTATGTCAAGGGTTACCCACCCTCACCCACATCTCCCCAACCAAATGTCTCAAAGGAAACAAGTTCCAATTGCAAGTCGCTTTGAATAATTTCACATTACTCAAGTCTTTTGGATATTATTATTCCAGTCAGCCCTTCTGTTGCTTGCATATCTTTCTGTAGAGTGGCAGCTGCTTCTTGCAATTTTGTGATTTTTTTTTCCTGAAAAAAATCCAGGATGAAACAGCAAACCTTTTAATTAAACCCCTGTTTGACACAGTGAAAGAGAAATGGCACATGTGAGAGCTGATTACCTGGGGGAATGAGAGCTCAAAAAGCAGCACAAAATATGCCTGAAGAGAGAGTGGAGATCACTTGCTCTTTCCTCTGGAAGGTGCAGAAAGCTGAGAGAAATGGGAGCTCCCCATTTGAGAGATTTGGGATTTGAAGAGCCTGTGCATGACCAGGTTCTGGAGGTGGTGGATCTGTTCTCCCTCAGCTCTGTACATTCTGGGCAGCTGGTGCTGCTGCCTGTGTGCAGCCCTGCCCAGAAGAGGGAGGGGAAATGCTGGAGTTGTGCTGCTTCAACCCCTTCTCCCATCTCCCACCTCCAGGCTGTGAAAAGGGGAAATCTGCCTCCTGCCCGCTCCCAGTGCAATTCCCAAAGGTGGTCCCACACTGGATCCTCACAGACCATGCTTCTGCATCTCACCAGAGCAGGACAACATCCATTTGCTTCCATCTATCTGGAAGCAAAAATGTTTTCATATTTATTTTCATGAATTGGAAATAAATACAGTTTTATGGAAGGCTGGTTTTGGGATGGTTTCAGCTGGTGTGCATATGATCAAAGCTGAGTGCAGGATTGTGTGGTGGATCATAAATACAAGTGATAAGGGCAACGAACACAGAAGTAATAGATCAGAATTTTTAAATCATCTGCTTTTTCCTGTGACCACATTGCTTTTTGTTGTGTCATGATGCTTCCTACATCATTTATTAGGAGATTTCAACCAGCATGAAGGATTTTGTTATGCTGAGCTATTGTTAATAAAGGACCCTATAATCTGTCTCTGTGTGTAGTTAAAATAACTCTATAATTACATTTGATGAGAGAGATTGCTGAACATCTTTGTTCTTTAGAACTTTGGTCATTTGTCTTGAAAATACAAATTGACTCCCAGAGTACAGTATTGAAATGTAAGCACCTCTGGGGAGCAAACTGAAAGGCTTAAGCTTCTTTGTTTAAAACAATTCTTCAGAAAGCAAAAAAAAGACTTGCCCAGTCGAGTCACAGATCAGTAATGGCATCTCTTTCTGTATTTTTAGAATCATGTATCTCTTGCCTGTAGTAGTTAATGTGATTCATTAACTTGCTACATTCTGAACCTCACAAACTTTGCATCCTAAGATAATACTGAAATTCTAGAAAAGTTTTTTTTTTTTTTTTTTTTTCCCTGAGGGACAATGATGATGTGTGTACCTGTGCATTAAAAAGTTTATCATAAGCAGACTAACTGCCTGTGAAATATTACTGAGAGCATATTAACCAAATTGGGTTTTTTATAGGTAATACCTTGTGAAAACCTTGTTTCTAATGTGATCTGGTCAATTCCCCTATAACCTGCCCATTTCCAGTCACAGGCAATGAAAATGAACTGCTTGCTTCAGAGACAAACACTGCAGACCCAAAAAATATTTTGTCTTCATTTAAACCTTAATCCATTTAAATGGAATCTGCACTGTAATAGTAGCATTAAATCACACAGAGGGGAACAGTGCTAACAACAGGACATTATCTTTTATTGAGGGCAAGCAGCAGGGTTGCTGCTAATGAGGACATCACCAATTTATCAGCTAAAGGTCAATCCAAAAGGATTCCTGCCCTCTGCCTGTCCCCCGCCCCAGTGTTTTTTCACTCTGTGCTCTCCTGTCTGGGCCCTTGATCATTTTTATCAATCATACTCTGCTAGGACAGGAGACACCTTAAAGTCTGCATAATGTTTACAAATACAGGTTTGCTTAACTGAGAAATCCTGTTTCCTCCTCCTATTTTAATATCCTGCCATTTTCCTCGAAGTTTCTGGTCATTTTTAAGTCTTAACACAAAATAAATCTTTGATGGTATGAATTCCTTGGTGACTGGTATGTTTTACTGGAATAAAACTTGGAAAAGGATTCACTATCCTTCATTTATTAGGTGGCTATCAAAGACAAAAACTTCTTAATTCAATATTGAAAATTACAGGTGCATATCTTCAAAAGCCTTCTTGATTGCAAAAATATGAAATAAGTAAGATATAACTCATTGCTTACAAAAGATTGGATCAATTATATCACAACCTATCCCATAGTAAAATCAAATTTAGATTTCATCATAAGAATTTAATTACTTTTCCCCTTCCCAAGCTTGTGCCATATATTGGCTATAACATGGTACCCAGAAAGATATTTTCTCTTTCTTTAGTGGAGCTGTCAAACTCACATGGTTCCTTTCCACAGGAGATGTCTGGTGTGGTTGGTGTGACTTTGCACCTGCCAAGGGATGAGACCTTGAGAATCAACTGAAAGAAACAGAGAAAATGTTTTCCTGCACCTCACTGGGAAGTTGCTACTCTGTTTGAAGCTGTTTATCACTGACTAAGTTAAAATTTAATTATCTCTACATATGAGCCATGTTATTGGTGAAATTTGTACTTTTCCTAATTTTGTAGATTGTTTTAATCCATTAAAAGGTCAAGTTTTCATCGGAATTCTTGTATCACTTCTTTTTTTTTCTTTGTAATTTCACCATACGTGGATTAGTACCTTAGGGACAATTTAAAAATAATTTTGACAAGAATTTGCCCAAGCTAAATCTCTCCTTGTGTAGCTTGAGGCTGTTTCCTCTCATCCTGTTGCTGATTACGTGGGAGAAGGAACAAATTCTACCTGGCTACAATATCCAAACAGGTAGAGAGCAACAATATCTTCCTCCTTCCCTCCCCAACCTCCTTTTCCCCAGGCAATGCTTTTACTGCTTCCATTTTAAAACAGTGTTTGATCTAAATGGGCCTTTTTAAATGAAAAACACAAGCTTAGCATTTACACAGAGAAAATCCCAAATGCTGGCAATCCATTGCTTTGGGTGGTTAATTGAAAGTAAGGCCAAACTTTCATGCAGATTTGCACTGTTCTAGTGTTAAAATCCCTGTGATTGTACCCAGGAGTGCCTCAGTGCCATCACATTCACTCCGCCAGATTGGGTACAAGATCTGAATCACCAGCTTCAAAGGAAACAAGAAGACAGTAGTGATCATCATGATAAACACTAGTCTGTGTTGTTAAATTATTAGGTTTTTAAACTAATTTACTTAGTGGGTACCACTGAACAGGTTAAAAATGGATGATATATTGATCTTGCTAATCTTGTGAGTAATCAATTTAATCTAGGCTGATGTTTCAGGTTTAAAACAATTTAAGAGTGTCTACGTGGGAGTTTCGCACCACTTTAACTAAATCAATCTTGAACCAATTTAATTTGGCTTGGTATAATGTTTTGGATAGGAAACACTGAATAAAATGCTTAAATGTAGAAATAAAGTGATTCTAATTGCAAATTAATGATCAGACTCTGCCTTTGGTTATTTGTCATGCTCCATTAAAATTAGTAGGATTGCGCTACATCTGGGAAAACAACCTTTAGGCAAAGCTCTGCCTTTTTGGAAAGCACTGCTCTTTTTGAGATGCTACTTCATCCAGATGACAGGTGATGGGTCAAGGCTTTGATTTTTTTTTCATGCAAATAGATCTTCAATTTAATGCTCCCAGACTTCTAGGTGGGTGTGAGTAAATTCCACGTGATGGTGAGGAAGGGGGAGAAAGAGGGCAATAAAATATAATTATGGGCTACATGCTTAAATTCTGATTGGGGCTGATTTCTTGACCCTTTAATAATTTACTGGATAATCTATTTGGTTTCTCAAAAGTACTACAGTGATCCTGAATGTCCTTTTTTTCTAGGATCTATCCTGAAGAATGCATCCATGCACAGACAGGTGTTATAAAGCCTCCACTTCAGAGTGGAGCTTGTTGTTTCAGTGTGAAACAACAACAAGCTCATGAGCTGTTTCCTCAGCTGGATGCAGCTCTAAGGTAATAACTCAGCACTGTGTGCTGTGCCATTTAGTAAGCACCCTCCTCTTGGGATGAACTCACTGAAAATTCTTTTCATCGTCTTTAGAAGAGACTTGAGGTCTAAGCACATCCTGTCTTAGAACTGAGCCCTTCAAATTCTATTATTTTCTTCTAGCCACGAAACAGTAGAAGGGGGACATTACTTGCTTGCTCCTGCATAAGTCACAGTAGTCTGGTGTCTAATCTGAAAAAATGCATATGTAGAATGCTACAATCATAGAATGGTTTGTGCTGGAAAGGACATTAAAGCCCCAACATCCCAGCCATGGGCAGGGACACCTTCCTCTATCCCAGGTTGCTCAGAGCCCCATCCAACCCAGCCCTGAACACTGCCAGGGATGGGGCAGCCACAGCTTCTTCCCCATTCCAGTGACTCGTCCTCCTCATGGTGAGAGGAATAGCAGATTTGTCTTTACAAACAAGCTGTGGGTCTGCTGGGAGATAAAACTAGCACTGGGAGATAAAAGAAACAGTGGGAAGGATTCCACTGATAGATAAATGGAAAAAAGATATTTGCTTTTACAAATAAAATGATAAATGAAATTAGACATTGAAAGATAAAAGAAACAATGGGGAAGAAAAACCCCTAAATTCCATAAGAATTAAAAATATAAGGGGAGCGTTATACACTAGAGGGAAATCTTTGGTATCAGGTGAATCAGGAATTCTGTACCTCTCAAGCACCCCAGCCAATGAGGAAAGAGAGAGGGAAATGCAGCTGGGAAATTAGGATAAAAAGGAAGGCTGCATCCTCCAAAAATTTGAGAGATCCCAGGGGAATGCCCCATGGTCTCTCTCTTTATTTGAATAAAATCAAAGGACTCCTCTGTCTCCTTTTTGGACATAAACCTCTGATGTTTGTGGATTAATTTTCCTGACAATGGTAATAATTTTTTTCTTAATATCCAATCTAAATCTGCTCTTTGTCAGTTTGAATCCATTTCCCCTTACCTGTCACTCCAGGCCCTTGTAAATAATCTCCCTCCATCTTTCTTGCTGGCTCTCTTCAGGTACTGGAGGGCCACACATTTGTGTGATGGATGAAGGCAGCTTCCAGGGAGAGAGGTGAAAAGCATCCTTGAGGATTTTTGGCACTAGGAAAATGTGCAATGTGGTACTCACTGCTGAATTTGTCCCAGACATACTCCTGCCAATGAACAGAAGCATAGTTGGATACATACCTTGCTCAAAAGCAGGACTCCAACATCTTAAATATGGATTTTAGAAACTGCATGTAGGGGTTTCATGGACTTCTTTTCTTGTTCTTCCTTTTGTGCAAGGCCAGGAGTGTAAGAGCTGCTTGATAAATCTTAACAATAAAGATCAATAGACATGACTATATTTATTGCTGTTTGTAAACAAAAAATATGAAATGCTATCTCAGCTGCTGCAAAAAATGTTGATGAGGCCCATTTAATTCATAGATATTGTTGATATTTTAATTCAGCAGTAGCACTGGGATGAGAGAAACATATATCTCTCTGAATTTACATCTGCAGCAAAATGAGAGCTACTGGAAATATGGTTTGAGGGCAAGTTTGCTGCTAGTTTACAATAGCAGAATCCTACTTTCACTAGATTAATAACGGGAAATATCTCCATTTAAAAATTCAGTCCTGTAGTTTATGGTTTGTCACAAATGCCAGAAAAATAATCTTGCAGATAAAACTCTATGCCACTGTCCCTACAGGCACAATGTTACAGAATACATATGAGTGTAGTAAGCCTGGTTTTAACTTAACAGTTTTAGAAAATTTACTGTGGCAGGTCTAGTTGGGCATATTTCTCCTCTGAACCACCCAAAAATTGAAAAGGGCAAAAATTCTCAGTACTAGGGTGAGAAGGATGTTTTCCTTTTTTGGACACCCTTTCAGGTCCCTCCCAAAACGGCATTTTCTTTGTTAAGAAATAACTGAAATTACTTGAAATCAAATCATCACATCAGCCATATTTTTCTGGTATGTTTCCATATCTTGAAACCAAGTGTTATGCATTTCCTCAAACTGAAGAAAAGGAGAACAACTTAAATCTTATCTTTCAAAAATGAAGGTCCAGTGAGAGGGAGAGAAATTTGCTGAAGTTTTAGCAAGTAGTCCAAACTTTTCAAGTTGCTTTGGTGGCACCCAAATGTTAATACACATGGGCAAATTGCCACTGTCAAAAACACACATGCTGCTTTCTTAAAATGAATTTAAAGTACATATTTTATGGGCCAGACTGTCAAATTGATTCTCTATTGGCTTTTTTCCACATTCTAAAATTTACTTTGTTCCAGATCTCCCCTCTTGCTGCAGATGGTCAAGCCTCAAAAGAGGCTTGGTTTGGCCAACAAGTGGCTTCACAATTTGTTTCCCCTTGCCTGAAGAGGCATGAAATTCATGCCTCTGAAATTAATTCCTACCAACCACCATGTAAACATATCTCATTTATTTGACTGTTTTTTTGAGGGTTTTTTGGTTACCTCACACTGTGAGCTGATGCATCTGGGATATGCCATGGGGAAAGTTTCTGTGGCTGTTGATGCTGATACAAACTGAGTGTAAAATCACTTCTGCAAGTTTGAGGTGCCATAAGCAAGGGCAGGAGGTTCAGCTGAGAATCAGACTCCTGGTTGGAGGCAGTGGGACTGGGCTGAGTTACCAGGGGTCTGCTTTCACTCTACCAGCTCGGCTGGCTCTTTCATGAATGACAGAAAGCATTTTAAACCCCTTTTCTTGCAGCCAGACAAGCTAAGTTCACAGAAGATGATTTCCAGTACCTAAAGTCCCTAGTGTAAGATTTTTGCAGCCATGCCTAGCTTCCTCAAGGACCTTATGCATGTCACATTCAGTAGCAGTAAGAACAGCTTTTTCAGTTTATTGGATTTGATCTTCCACTACTTCACAGTTCTATTTGTCGTGATAAAAGCTACAGCTTACAGTTTGTCAGATTTACACCTTTTTCCATTATTTAGTCAGGTGTATGTTCTATTCTCATCATGTAGCTGTTTTGAAACATTTGTGGCTGAGCCATAAAAGAAGTCGAAGCTGCAATATTCCATGCTGCTGATGGAATGATCCCATGTTCAGTTTTCACACAGTTTATTTAGTCCTAAATCTAATTGGATGGCAGCTGAACTCAGATGCTAGAAAACATTCCAGTATGGTTTAAAATAAATAGATTTTATCTCTTCTCCTTCTCCCCCTAAACAAAAACCTAAGGTGTTGTTTTTGGGGTTTGTTTTCTACATAGAAAAGAGTCATTTTAGACCTTTTCTGAGGAGGGAAATTCCTGATATCTTTCTTTTCCTTTCCTTCCTCTGGACTCTAAAGATCAAGAGAGACAAAACCATTATGCCCTCTCCACACCTGCCCTGGAAGTGAAAGTAGCTTCCACCTTCTGCCTGAGAGGTTTTAAACAGATCTCTTCTCCCACCCCTGCCTCAGGCTGCTCCCTTAGCCACTGGCACCCCAGCTACTCTCAGCCTGAAAATATAAATTTCTCCAGCTGACACTGGCTTGTTCTGCAGGACAAGTGTTCACAGGAAACATAAACTAGAATCCCCTGCAGCTTGTAATTTTAACTTACTTCTCAAGTGAACATCCTGCTCACTGGAGTAAGTGATGGAGTAAATTATGCAGCACAAAGCAGTTCTGGCTGGGGAGTGTGCAGGGTACAAGTTTCAGCCTCCTGTTGAAAAGCAAAGCCCTGTCATTGGGCATAAAAGCCTTCCTCCCCTTAGATTAATGCTATCATTTCACTGTCTTTGGGGGGAAAATACTCATTTCAGGCAAGCTTCATCTCTCTGCAGCTCCACATCCTGCACATAATCCATTAGCAAAACACAATTAAAAATACAGCAGACTAGATGAAAGGGTTGCTCTCTGCCCTCCTTTCCAATAGAAGACTGCAGGGTAAAGGGGTTTAACTGGAAACTGAATATATGAGTTTAATCTACTGAGGGAAAAGAAGGAATGTAATTGATATTTTCCATATTTTTCCACTGAATTCTATGTGCTGATGCATTGTCTGATCCATTCCAAACACATCAGGGCTGTAACTCATGAGCAAGTCAGCTGTGTGATACACGTGCAATTTGCTCATAGCTTCCCAGATATATCAGAGCCATTGCACAAGAGCGAAAGCCTAGGGAACAGAGCTGCCCTTGCACAGCCACACGATCTTTACATGCCTGTTGAGATTTCTGGAACTAACTCCATCAGGGGTACAGCTTGTATATAAACCTAGAGGAAAAGACAAAGTCTGGAACTCAGATAAAACTCCCAAAGAGAAAATAAATCACCAAGCAAAAAACTCCCCCAAAAACCCAACAAAAGAACAACAACAAAAAAACCAAACCCCAAAACCCAGGAAAAAAATCAGATCTGCTGACCTTGTTGCTTAAGGAAATTTGCACCCAGTAGATTGACTTCTTTGAGTCCAATAGCTACATCCTGACCCTCTGTATTTCCTAAATTACTTGTCTCAGTTCTATGACTCCAGCTAATGAGTGTGGCATGAAAGGCTGTGGAGATGATAGAAGGGAGAAAAAAACTGAAAAAACCTCTATGTATCATTGAAATGGGGTTGCTGTTCCATTTGAGGAAAAGTTTGAAAGTATTATTTTGGATAGAGTTTAGCAATGAAGGGGAAAAACACCTCTTTCTTTAGTGAACTAAAATTCTATGGTATTGTAAGAATTCTAATTCATGCCTAGCAAGACTAAATGAAGGGAATCAGAAAAGAACTGGAGAATTGGAACAGCAGGAATATTTAAAATAATTTATTTCCAGCATGTGCAGCCTTTCATGTTTCAAACATATCATACATTTTAGGGTACTTTATTCTTCCATTAGAGAGCAACTGAATTGATATGTTCTGTTCTGTTCATTTCTGGAACTGTAGTTATTTGGAACTAACACATTTCAACTGCATGGCAACCTCTAAATGAGATCAAAAATAAATCAAATTTTGAAGAGTTGCCTTGGACACCTACAGAGGATAGAAGATTAAGTGAAACTGGGTGAATAACAGGTAGGGGATAATATACTCAAAGAATTTTTATCTTTTTTATTTTATGGAAGCTTCCCTATCCGACCATTGCAGGAGCCACTCTGGCAGTCACACCCACACCACCTGAGCTGGGTGACACTAAAAAGGGACCCTGAGCAAAGGAACTTCTGGGCTTTCATATCCTCACAGTCTAAGTGTGCAAAAGTTTGGGGGCAGTCAGCTTCAGCTGTGCCCCTCAGTGTCCCTCTGTCCCCCTGCCCCTGGACTCTTTCCCATACAAAGGGTTGGCAGTTCACAGCTTCTTTTCTTAGGCCCCTACCCAGAGCCTGACCTGCAGCTATCCCAGCCACCTGAACAGAATATGTTCCTTTACAGTTCTCCCTTTATTTCAACTGAGCACACCTGCTAATGTACTAAAAGGGAAAACAGAAACTTTTCAAGGCATTTGACCTCTTCCCTTACATAATTACAAATCACTATTCCAGAATGAAGGGTAACAAGATTGTCATGGGGTGGAAATTATTATCATTATTAATGTAACATCACAAAGGATTCTCAAATCAGTAACTATGAACTGATTGATAATTCACTACTTATACAGGGTCAAGCATTCAGCTCCATCCAACGCTGGCCTTAGCTGGGATGTAAGTTCCTGGTAGGTGCCTCTCTGACCCCAAAACTGATACACTTAATCAATTATATCCACTATAAAATGAGCACTTCTGTTTGATTCACTTGACTCTGGAATCTCATATCTAGGTATAAATTCCTTTAGCAAGGCTTTTACTACTGCTCCTATGTCAGCCCTCCTTGTCAGAAAGCCTCAGTCAGCCAGACAGCTGCTCTACTATCAGCAATAAATGATTGTACCAGCCATAGACGGCACACCTGCAGAGTTTGTGAGCAGCTACTGAAAATGGAAATAGGTCCACAGCCATCCTCCTAACTCTGAGATCAGTCTGATATTTGGGATCTTCTGGCATGTCAGGCAACAGTTTATGATTCATTTTTTGGTGGCAAAAGCCGTTAAATACTCTTTGGCAGAATTGGCTTTCGCCCAATCATTCATATTCCATGACTATGTTGACTTGCCTCCCACTTTTCCCACTGTCTCTCTACCTCTGCTGAGCAATCCTTCTCACATAGGGTCTGCCAAAGTTGATCTTTCACTGTGGCCGTCCCTCAGGACCACAGCACCCCTCTAATTTGTCAAGGTCTCTCTGACTCTTTCCTCTCTCCCCAGATGTGCTGCACATGCCAGATACTCATTCTGATCCTTGTGTGCTCACTTTGCTTGTGCCTCTGCTCCTGTCCTTGGCTCAGCACAGAATTAAATCAGAACCAAACCAGTTCAGACCAGTTCTGACTGGTTCAAACTGATTCCAGCCAGCTACAACTGGTTCAAAGTGCTTCCAGCCAGCAGATCAGGTTGAGCTGGGTGCCTCTGGAGTACAGTAGATATTTTTGCTCCTGACGAAGGTGAGGAATGATGAGGAAGACTCCATCTTATCAGAAGGGTAATAAATTACTTTATTATACTATATTATTCTATATTATATTACACTTAATGAATATATATACTATATTACATATTAAATTACATCTAAACTGAATCTGCCAAGCACTCCACTGCACTCTCACAGAATCTCATGAGTGCTACCTGACAGTCCACACACACACACACACACACACACACACACACACACACATTTGGCCCTAACAGGCCAAGGAAACAAAACTCCATCACTTTGGGTAAACAATCTCCATATTGCATTCTACTTTTGCATAAACACAGGCACAGCAAATGAGATAAGAATTGGTTTTCCTTTCTCTGAGGTTCAGAGAATGTGAATCTCGGAAATAATCTTGGGAAGTTGTGCCTTGCTTTTCTCTGTGAAGAGAAATGTGGCTATACTGGAGGGAGACCCAGGACAAAGAAATCCCTGGGAAATTATATCCTTTCAACTTCTGCATCTGCCCCTCACGCACTCTTCACACGTCTTGCATGTGCCTCTTGGCACAGAGGTAATTTTCAGCCTCAGGTCTCCTAACACCTTACTGAGCTCTTTCCCTGTGTCCATGCAGGCTGGCCATTAATTGTAATTGATTAATTATCTTGTCAAGTTGAAGGTTCTTCTGACAACTGTATCCTCCTTATATTCTGCTTTGTGGTTATGGTGCACTTGCCCGCTGGCAGAGCACAGGAAACTAAAGGAGCCCCAGACTTGGGATGAATGTTACCTAGCAACCACAAAAACATCAGTGTGTTATCAATATTCCTCTCTTACTAAAGACAAAACACAGCTACTAGAAAAACTACTGAGAAAATTATTCTATCTAAACACATATCTAGGTCTAAGTTCTCAGTTTGCAGCCTGAGGTTTCAGCAAACATAGCTATTATATTCTGTATCACACAGTATTATAACTAACACTTGTTCAGCTTAAAACTGATTTTTTCTAAACAACTGATTTCTCTCAGCAATATAATGAGACAGTCCTTAGGATCCAAATTCTCTGGTAAAATAATGCAATCCCTTAGTTCTCTCTGCATTAAAATGATGTACCTCCATCTTCTGCTACCCCTCTAGTCTTCCTGTAACATATCAAGATATAACTTTAAAAAAAAAAACCTAAAGCACAATAGGATTGCTGCTCCAAAACTTAGCCTGGTTTATTGCATTTCCTTTTATTCCTGCAAGAGCAGGAGAGGTGAAGGAAGGAAGAGATCAGATGGGGTAAAATAAGAATTGTGCTAAAATTAACCCTTTCTACTCAAATTCCACTCTCCCCGGGGCATGCCAGCTGAATATTATGTCTGGAGGTAAGTATGCTTGGGAGCCTAAAAAGATTCCTGCAAAGAATACATTTAATGTTTCAGAGACCACAAGAAGCTTTACTTAAATCACTTGTCAGAGACACACATCTGCAGATTTGACTGCTGAATTTTCCCCTTAGAATGTGGTATTTATTTATGACACATGCTAGGTGGGTGCTGACTCTTATAGTTCAATATTTCCCTCCAATGATCTATTGCTTCTATAATTAGAGCTCTTCTTTTGATGCCTCCTAGCCTAATTTTCTTTTGTATCTTGTGCTTGTTTTCACAGGGTTTCCATGGAAATCCTGGAGTTGTAATTGATTTCTTTGAAGTTCAGCAGCTCTGTAAGTGGATGTGAAGCATTCTAGTTAGGATAGCTTCCACTACTCTATACAATGCTACCCTCTAGTTCTTTTACAGTACAATAGCACCTTCCTTTAAATCTTTGTGCAGGTATAACAGACTAAAAACATCTAATACATCTGGAACAACTTTTTTTTGCATGCATATTCTGGCTGTTACCTCAGAGGAGAAAAAAAATCACCATATTTTGGTACACTTACTTTTGGAAAAAAGGGGCATTGCAAGAGGGTTTGTCATCAAAATTATGAAAATATTTGTTGCTGTGAGAAGATAACATTTGCTGCTTGTCTTTTACTGCTGTAAGCTGTGTGAGGTAAAACAGTTAAATCTGTTCAAATTCAGCCCTGGTATTTTGGATGCTGAGCTGAACTGGCTGTGTTGCCTCCTGCCTGATAAGCCCTCAGCTCTCAGATCTAAATCAGGAAATAGCAACAGGAACTAAAACAACCCACTGACAAAGCCACCTTTTTACCTGGTTACAAAGTGTTGACCTAACTAATTACCCATATGGGAGTGAATTTTTAAGACAGTGATTTTCAACTGTGACACAACCAATACCCAGGAATTTTAGCATACCTCAGAGTTTCTCCTTTTGCACTTCAGATATTGAAAGCTATGACTGAAATCACCCTATCCCTTTGGCCAAGATTCCCTAAAAACAAGGTTGCCACTGATTCTTTTGCCTGTTTTTCTCCCTGTTCTGCACATACCAATACGGTGCAGATGCTGTGTGACATGTAAGTGTATGATTGTCAGAAAGAAAATTTCCTTTGTTGATCGGAAAACAGAATGACTGAAGAGAATGTCAGGTAAAATATCTGTGCTTTTTCAAGTTTCAAGAATGACACTGGAGTTAATATGGGATTTCTACAGTTTCTTACATATACCTTCATTCCACAGCCTGAGACCCTCTTTGTTGTCATACAAAGCATTTAAAATGCAGTGGTCATCCTTGCCACAAGCATAGAAGACATCTTTTGTTCAAAAAATTTCATCAAAACAATGGTAAAACACAGTCTTACTACCTTTCACATGACAAAAGTTACCTGGAATATTAATTACTTGCAGAAAGGTAGTAAAGTGGAATGAAAGAGAAATCTGTTGTTTAATTTTTGAGAAGGTCTGCATAATGTCAATAATTGAGGTTTCAAATTTTTTTAAGCTTGGGAAAAGTCTAATTCTGTGATCTGAAATGCCATTGTTTGATAGTTGAGTCAGTTTTAAATAGCAATGCCTGCTACTTTTTTCTTCTTTATATACTTCCATGTTAATCACAACATTCCCCAAAACCAAAGCAGTTTGTGGCATTTTTCATTATAAAAGCACAAAGAATTTAACTGTTTTATGAAACGCATTATTAACAATGTCACTGAAATCATTAATAATAGCATACAGGTAATCCTCTAAAGATGCAAAATTTGGTTCAAAATTTACCTGAAGCTTATGCATCTTAAATCTCCTTGGACATACAGCATTTTATAGGAATCTGTTCAGGGGGATCGTATATCCAGATGCCCAGAAAGACAAAAAAAACCGTTTGCTCAATAGTATTTCAGTGTTCAGCTCCAGAGCCACCAGGAGCCTTGAGCTACAGAACACTGCAAAACTAGCATGAGTGAAATGAACACAGGGTGAGCATTAAAAAAAAAAAAAAAAAAAAAAGGGGTTTTAAATGCAGGTGAGAGTTTGGTGTGCATTGTGCATTGGTCTTCTCAGTTCTAAGTGAGAATTAATCTAGTACTTAGTAATGAATTTTTAGAATGAATGGACTGTCTCAAATGTCTATTTTGATAATTTATCAAAAATGACAAAGTCTGTTTTTTCTTCTCATTTTTTTTTATTCTTAATGTTCAGAAATCTGGCCTTGTTGAAGCTAAATCATGTAAAAAAAATGACTGCTTTGGATTCATGCATCCTTGGTTGTCATTTTGGCACAGAAGGATTGTATGGGAAAGCAGCAATCAGTTCACGAAAAGAAAGATATCACTTAAATTACAAATGGCCAAAAAAAGAAGAGAAAGATTTGGAATTTGGTGGGATTTTTTGTTGTTGGTTTGTTTTTTTTTTGGGTTTTTTTTTTTTTTTTTCTTGTTTGTTTTGGGGGTTTTTGTTGTTGTTGTTTTGGTTCATTTTTTGTTGGTTTTTTTTTTTTACATAGAATGGACACCTGAAAACCTTTTTCATCAGCTGTCTTTATATGCCTCTTGTCTTTTGACAGACAGCAGTGCAGGATATTTGCAGAAGTGCCAATGATGGCAGGGCCACCAGCAGGAGCTGCAAGGTGTCTTGGGTTTGACTCTCCAGCATTTCCAGGATGACCGAAGTTCACAAATGTGTAAGTAAAAATTTCTCAAAAAGTCAATACAAAACAGCACCTCCTGAGGCAGGAAAAAGAGAAACTGGACTCCCAAGCAACTTTTGTCTTTCAGCTACTGAGCTCTGACTTGGTGAGTGAAGACAGATCTTAATGTTTTTTTATATGGAAGTAATTTTTGTCTAGTGTACCAAAGGATTAAGTGATATGTTTGTAAGCTGACAATTTTTAAAATCTAGCTGCCAACCCAAGGGAGAGTAGAAGAGGGAGGAAGATGATGGAGATGGTCTCTGGACAGCATGGGCAGCCTAATGGCTCCTCCTACCTGGAAGAGGAGGCTCTCTCACTTCATTTCATACCTTCCTCTCAATTCCATTCTACATCTTCCTAGAAATTTTTGGTATCAGCCCTGTCTCAATTTTTTCCTCTGCATCTGATGTTCCCTTCACCCTTACTATAAACTGATCTCTTCATTCTGCATTAGTGAATTGAAACAGTCTAATTTACAAACCATTTTTTGCAATCTTATGTGATACAAATCAGCTTGGGAAAAACTCTGACAAGGGACGTGGATGAGCAGTAGCCAGAGCACGGAGAACAAAAGGAGGGGAGGATTCAGTTGCAGCAGGGAGCCATCAAGGGCTCCCCATTGCCTTGTGTCCCTTACCATTAGGCCAGGAATAATTTTTAGGAAACTCTTTCTGAAATTTGTAAGATTCAGACATCAGTGGCTTTTGCAGCATAACCAGCTCAAGAACCTCTGTGACTTCCAAAAGGCTGCACATTTCTCCTTCCCAGTAATTCTTCTCACCAGTAATCCAGCCCCTCAGCTGGATTGCAGGGGGCTCCAGAGCTGGAAATGTGTTGAAAACTGCTCATGTCTGAGTTTGGAGATGTTCAAAGCTGGTCCCACTAAAAGTGATCTTGCCAATACACTTCATCTTGCTGAAAAGATTATTAAAGTGCAGCCTTTCTTGATTTTGTTTTACCATCTCTGAAATATTTTGGAGCAGTTTCTATTGAGAAATGCAGAGTCTGGCAGCCAGTAGAGTGACACAGGGAAGGTGTGGGGACAGAAAGGCAAAATGCTGTGTGGCAACAAGGGGAAAAGTGTGAGAAACATCCCTGTGGGCCCCAAGAGAAGGAGGGGGAGGAGAGGAGGAGGTGATCAGGTCTCTGGCAGCCCCTCCAGCAGCCCCTCTGGCAGCCCCCATTCCCCATCCTCCCAACAGCACTCACAGCAAGACAGGCTGAGGAATCAGCAATGAAGGAGTGAAGGTGAGGCTGGGAGAAAGCAGTTGGAGGAGCTTTAATTTTCTCTTTGTTTCTCACCATCCAAAGCTATTTTAACCACCAATAAAGTAAATTATTTTTCCTCAAGACAAGTCTGCCTTTTTTGTGACAGTGATATCCCTGCCTTCACCTTGATCCATGAGCTTGTCAGTCGTATTTCCCCTTGCCTTGTCGTTTTGAGGGCTGGGATGAGAAAGTGACTGGGTGGGCATCTGGCCAAGGTCAACCCACCGCCACCACCAGGGAAATAATTTGTCAGTCTTATTATATTAAAGGATAATGCCTAGCTATAGGAAAGAGCTAGAACAGCTTGCAGGTGTGAGGATGAGCAGCCAGCACCACCATCACAATCCCCAAAGCCAGCTTGCAGAGCCCAGAGAAAACAGCAATATGAAACAGTGGGTGTAGCCTGGTTCTGCTCCCACAAACCCTCTGAATCTGGATTGCAAATAGATGTGTTTGGTGTTCAGACACTGGATTTCCCCCACAGCCCTAAAAGGGACAAACATTGTCCTGCCTGCCCTGGCAGAGCCTCAGGATGCTTTTCCTTGTCTGAGTGCCCTGCTTTAGGAAACAACAACCACACATAACAATACTTTCAACATTTGCTGGGCAATTGTTTTTTATGCTCTTCCTCTTGAGTGCTTTTCATAGCTCTGCTTTCTCCTACACCTAATGGACTCTTACACTGTCTGTTGACCCCATAACCCTAACAACTTCTGAAAATCATTAGATTTGAAAGGAAAATACATAAAGTGGAAAATAATGGAGCCTTTTGTTACAGGATTGCTTGTGTTTTTAAAAGATGCTGAATGTCCCTTGGAACTAAAGAGCATTGCATCCTCACCTGTAGTGTCACACAGGTTAACACACACATAGAAAATTACATCTTACTGCAGCAATTCTTCTGTTAAAATATAATTTGTACAGTCAATAGCATTTTCTTCAGTACCTGTTAAAGATTAAAAAAAAACCAACCTAATGGTTCTACATTAAAATTTACTGGGAATTGAGGTAGTATATCTCACTACCTCAGTTCTTCTCAACTGAAGTAGTGTTTACAGAGACAAAGAAAAATCCACACATTATCCAGTTTGTCTCACAACTGTTCTTTAACAGTACATGTTTGCAAGGCAGTCCACCTTTTGAAAAAGCTTTTTATTTTGGCTTAAATTTTTATTTGGACAAAAAAATAAACGGCAATAATAAAGTACTAATTGATAGTTCAGAGCCTCAGGACAAAATCTAAGTAGTAGATAATTTGCTAGGTAAGCATGTAAGAACAGAAGACCAAGACTAACACCTATGGAAGGAGTTAAATTGTTTCACAGAATGTTAAGCCTCTTACCAGCAAAGTAGACAGAAGAACACCCTGTCTGTGCAGATTGGTCAATGAGTGATGATTCCTGCACTCGTGGAGCTCCAGTGAAATCAACAATTCAGGACCTGGTGTCAGCGGATTAAATTTCAGTCACATCCTGAGGAGTGATTGAGAAATTGTCTGGGACTAGTTATTGTACTAAAATATGTTGATGTTGTGTTCTTTGGCAGGAGAGAAACTAATTAGAGAGTTACAAAGCACCAGGAGCATCATCTTTCCCGGTCCCATGGCAGAATTTTAATACTCGTGCCAGTGGCAAAAACCTGATTTCCTGCAGACAGATGGAGCTGGGAGCTGCTGAAACCCTTTAAGACCTCCAAAGAAAGAGCAATGCAGCCTCTCTCTGGTCTCCTCTTGCTCTCTTTGCTTTCTGTTGTTTACTTTGCTAATTTGCCCGAAGCTGTTTGCTCTGGTTGGTTTGTATTTGCTTTAGAGGATGTTGCTTAACACAGATTGTATCGTGTGTTTGCTTTTTAAATTCAAACACCGTGCTACCTTCATCCTTAAAAGCTGCCTGCAGTACCAAAAAGCTCAGACAGTGCACCCTGAGAAAAAAAAAAAAAAAAAAAGAAAGGAAAAGAAAAAAAAGAAAAAAATAAGAAAAAAAGAAAAAGAAAAAGATCCCTTTGATTATGCTTGAAATGAAATGCAACAATTTTCAGAGTTTAACGTTGACAGGTGAGCTCTAATGATGCTGGGTGTTTGCCTGTAGTCTCCCTAAGCATAATTAACATAGAGGTAAGGTGATGGATAGCAAAGGGAACGTGGTTTATTTCCAGTATTTCAGAAGCTGTGGGGCAAATCCTGCTCATCATCCAGGGATGGAGCTGCTCTTTGCTCCTTGCTCCCACAGCTTTTAGGTGCACAAAATCATTTTAGGTGAACTTGAGGCACTTTTGACTTTAAATTTCCTAAGAGAGCAGAAGAGGCAGGCAGCGAACCTGCCTTCCCTCAGTGCTACACGGATACAACGCCAGGAAGCAAATCGCTCCATTCGTCGGCTTTGCTGGCACAGACACCTATCACACATAAAAAGCATATAAAACTGAGGCATCTCTAAAAGCAGAAATATTCCTCAGAGCGGTATTTTAGATAAAATAATTATCCCGAGGGACAGCAACTCGCGGCCGGGAGGGCCTGAGGGACCCGGCGGGGCCGCCAGGTGGCGCTGTGCGCTCGCGCCCGCGGCGCCGCGAGAGCGGGAGGGAAACCCGGGATGGATCCCGGACGGGATCCCGGAATGCATCCGGGCGGAAATACCGGGATGGATCTCGGAGGGGATCCCGGGATGGATCCCAGTGGGAAACCCGGGATGGATCCCAGTGGGAAACCCGGGATGGATCCCGGACGGGATCCCGGAATGCATCCGGGCGGAAATACCGGGATGGATCTCGGAGGGGATCCCGGGATGGATCCCAGTGGGAAACCCGAGATGGATCCCGGCAGGAATCCAAGGATGGATCCCGGAGGGGATCCTGGGATGGATTCGGGTGGGAATCCCGGAGCGTGTCCACGTGGGACCGAGTAGGAACCTCGGGATGGATCCACCCTCTGGAGCCTTTCTTGGGTGCTGTTTATAACACCTACCTAAATAGGAAAGTGTGTGGAATTTCTCCTCTAGTTTCCATTGAAGCTGTCCTGTGCTTCCTTATCTTCACCCTGGAAAGTAAGCCTTTAGCTGGCAGATCACTTATTGCTTTTCTTATAAATCCAGTATATATATGTACACATACAAATACCTATGTATATGTGTATATATATATATATGTTTATATGTATGTGTATAAGTGCATGTATATACATGTATATCTATAGATACATGTATATACACTCATATATATGAGTGTATATTTATATATATGTAATATATATATTTGTATGTATACACGCGTGTATATATACACATATATATGTGTATACACACACACACACACACACACACACACACACACACATATATATATATATATATGTTTATATACATATGGTTTATGTATCAGTCCTTTGATTCACCTCCTTCTGCAGATGTGCCTGTACAAATCGGAGGAATATTGCTACATGTAATTATAAGCACACACACACAACACTAATTGTGTTTTTTACCATGAAATAAATAGTGATTGAATTGTATTTCTTGCATAAGGAATAATTGTCGAGAGGGTAGCAGAAATAGTAAGATTAATAAATCAGAGTTTGATGGTGGTTTGTTTGTTTGTTTAGTGATGTTTCTTTGGTTGGTTGGTTTGGTTTTCCCCTCATCATGTAAACACTACTTACCTGATTTCTTTTCATTTAATATTGCTCTTTTTGATTTTTTAAGAGAGTGTTATGAAGATTCCATTATGAATTGCTTCTACTGGATATTTTTTAAAGATATACAGACAGTCAGATTTGTTATCTAATTTAATACATCCCAAATGAATTGGGTGGATGTCACAGCAAGTAATCCAGATGGAAAAAGGGATTGGCCCTAAAACCAGCTAAAAAAAGGTAATGAGAGATTAATTTAACCTGAGGTATTGTATGAGTGTGGTTGTGGGGATAGAAAACACAGCTCAGAAACACAGCTTGAAAACAGGTGTTCAAATTGACTCTGTTCCTACTTAAGACAAAGTTTAATCCCTTAAAAAGACACTTGAAAATATTTCTAAGAAATAGATAATCAGATATAAAAACTAAAAATGTGTCATGTTTTCAGTGGCAAACAGAATGGGCATTATTCATCATTGAAAATAAAATTAGGCTTCCCACAAAGGGTAGATGATGCACAGCACAGATTTTGTTTAGTTTGCTTTTAAATATTAAGATAAATTTTATTGTGTGTGAGAAACAATAAAGTTTCTGAAAATACAAATTTTATTCCCTATCTCCCTCATCCTTTGCTCCTAACATCAATGTAATGTGAAGAAAAGAAAGAAGATAGTGCACTTTTTCTCATTCTTTTTTCTCACCTCTACCTCTGTTACACACTCAGTTAGAACTTCTTACAGAAATCCCACCCAGAAGGAAGCTGTAAAAGTAAATAATTTATATAACTGAATTTTGATCATTAAATATGAATTTCGGGTTATTGAATAGTCAGTCATGTCAGCTTTGTGCTGTGTTTTGATCCCCATAAAGCAAGGAAGTCTTGCAGAATATCATGGAGATTTGATAAGGACTGTAATTTTAGATTTACATCCTTATTTTTAAAATGAAACTGGATAGCATCCCCTATGTGCTCTTATATATGTGTTTTATAGAGCATAGTTTGGTGTTTCAACCCTTTCTGGGTCTATCTTTTAGCCATGATGTATTCCTGTATGGAATTATATTTGGCAAATCAGTTTTGCACAGAAAAAAATCTGATTTTATGATGAGGAAGCTGTCCTGAGTTCAATCCTGTAAGTGGTTTCAACAGGCATGCCTAATTTCAGCTCCATCTCAATTTATCTTTTCCATTTTTCTCAGCAAACTTCTTTCAACCTTTAGTTTGAAGAGGCACCTTTGAATGACAAGGAGAGAAGTCTGTCAAACAGTGGGAAATAATGGTAAATATATATTTTTTAACAAGAGCAGAAGACTATTCTGGAAAAAAATGATGTTCAAAGACTGGTTATATTATACTTTTGTATTACTTTTGGAGAGTTCATACTATTGTATGAAATGTCTTGCTGAAAAAATTTTAGCTGTTTTCCATCTTCATTCTTCAATAAAGTGAGAAAATTGCATGTCTCTGCTAAACAGAAGGAAGGGTTATCCCAGAACTTTACATTTATCATCTGATCATGTGAACACCTTGTTTAGTGGAGGAATAAACAGAGTCACGTTAAATTTGTTGTGAGCTTGAGCCTCTGACAGTGCTCGTTTTATCAACAAAGACAAATGAAGGAGCAGAAATTGTAGCACTCCCTCTACTATTTCATCACTGTCAACCTTAAATACAATCATTCACTGCTGATAGATTTTTCTCCTTCCTTCTCCCACTAATACTAAGCTGTCAGAATCCCTTTTGATATGATCCAGAGTCCCAGTAGCAGTGATTAAAAAAGAAGGAATTAAATTAACTTTTTAAATCTCTCTCAACAAATATCATATTTTCAGAGAAAGAGCTCTGAAATATCCTCTTTCTTGTTGCCATTTCATTAGAAAGAGGTGAAAGTAAATTGTAGAGTGGTTTGACATTAAGTTTGTTTGGAAACCAGTAATTAGTGGCATCACACATGCTCTTGAAAGACTGAATACTGAAAAGAAAGGAAACTTAGTTATCAGTGGAGGTTGATTTTCTGCAGAGAGGTCCACAAAAAATACCCTGTAGGATGACAGACACACTTAGATAGGGCCAAAAACTCATTTTATTCATCATAACTGCATTGACATATTGATCTACTGACCTCAAGGCACTACCTAAGGTGCAGAACTGCTCCTTATCATAAAGGGTCAAAATCTGACCTGACATTCCAGTGGTTAAATTTTATTAATTTTTAATTTTTTTCCTATGAAAGAACTATTTGGACTTTTTTTTAAATTAATTATTTGCTAAAGGGAAAAGTTGATTGAAAATCTTGTGGATAAAATGTTCACAGCTTGCCAGATCAAAACATGTCAGTTCAAAAGTGCACGATCCAAAACCACCGTGCAACTAGGGTTTGGATTTTGCAATCCAAAAACACCCTATGCAACCAAATACCAATATCTAACACCAAAAAGATATTAAATATTGGTTTTTAGTTGCATAGGGTCAGGTCACATTCAAGATGAGACTAATTAAATTAGGCAAGGCAGATTTCAAAAATATTTGTTTATCCTACCCTTGCACAACAGGATATGAATACCCGTCAGACTACTCATGTCTTGTATGAAATAAGGAAGACAGAATCCAAGGATAATGATGTATTTAAACAAAAAAAAATAACCTAGATAAATGTAAAATTTGAAAAGCACAATCAAATGAGTTTGAAAGATTGCAACCTTTGGAAATGTAAAGGAAGGATGAAATGATCATCCACTGGCAGACTGCATAAGATACTATGCGTCACAAATTCTGACTAAATAATACAGAAGAATGATGGTGTACAATCTAATCAGCCATATCAAAAATATTTATAATAATTTTTTCTTTAGAAGATGTAAAACATGGTAGTAAAAGAAGTACCCACAAATGACGTTTTATTAATATTCTATTTAAGTTTAAAACTTACCAGTAGCTCTTTTCGGATTTAATTTTTATAAAGCTTTATATTTATAAGCTTAAACTGTTGTTTCATAGCAGACTCTAGAAATAAGATCAAGCACAGACAGAAGCACAGGAGTCCTGCCAAGCCTTGCTGAACCTGTTTCAAGGAAGACAACAACTGAAGTTACTGAAACTTTGCTGAAAACTTTTGCAGAGCAGAAGCAAATTAGCAGTGGCATTCACCTGCCAGCCTGGAAGGCTCATGAGGCTGCACACCTCATAAATCCTCTTAAAGCCCAGTTTTGGGAGTTTAAGTGGGACTTAAGTGATGGTAGGCCAAGAGCAGGGGTGTGAATTTTGCTTTAATGACTTGCATGTCAGTAGAGTTAGATTAGTATGAGAAGAGAAGAGAAGAGAAGAGAAGAGAAGAGAAGAGAAGAGAAGAGAAGAGAAGAGAAGAGAAGAGAAGAGAAGAGAAGAGATGCTCAGAAGGCCCTGTGCCACTGCAGCTCTGGGTTATTTAACTGTGTTATTTTGCTGAGCACCTATATTAAAATAAATTGATTTCCCCTCCACAGGATGTAACAGCTATACAAAAATATGTAAAGGGTACTTATAACATCAGAAGACTCTTCAGACTTTGGATTTCATTATTAACTCAGAGCATAAATTGACTTTGAGTGTGAATAAAATTTCCATTTTCAATAGCCTTTATGGATTTTCATCATTCAAAAATTAGTGTTCTTACATATTTCTTGCATGTTATTGCAACCTTTTGTTAAACCTCCAGACCAGCAGCAGCCTCACCTCACAAAGCTGGATCCTCAGCTTCTGAAATGACTTAATAACAGAATTTATTGTGCTTTTAATTATTGATATCAGCCTAGGGTTTCCAAGATGCAATAACAGGGATTAAAAAAGCATATTTTCTTTCATTATATACATTTTTTTTTTCTTTATAGAAGAGAAGATTGAGAGTGGATCTCGCCAATGCATATGAATGTCTCAAAGGTGGTTGTCAAGAGGATGGTGCCAGACGCTTTTCAGTCATGCCCACAAACAGGATGAGGGGCAATGGAATTAAATAAAACACAAAATGTTCCACCACAAGAGGAAGAACTTTTTTACACAAAGGGTGGCAGAGCTCTGGAAGAGGCTGCCCAGGGAGGTCGTGGATTCTGCCTCTCTGGAGACATTTGAATCCACCTGGATACCTTCCTCTGTCACCTGCTCTGGGTGACCCTGCCTTGGCATGGGGGTTGGACCAGATGATCTCCAAAGGTTCCTCTCAACCCTATAAATTCCATGATTCATGAAAAACAATGTTGTTAAAGAAGCAGGAGTAGAAACAGGAGGCACCTTAGGTCACAGAAACAATGGAATGAAAAAGGTGAATTTACTAGACCCCAAGCCCCAGCCTGATATTCCTTTAATTGTGGCTGAATTTTGTCTAATGCCATGCTGGTCATTACTACAATGGGAAAGTATTCTCCTAATGTTTCTGAGACAAGCCTTGGGGAATAAGGGATGAAAGGCTGAGTGTCAAACTGAATAAGGAATCAAAGATATTGCTTCTTCTGAAAAGAATAATGAAGTGTTTCAAGATGCAAGTTTATCAGGTTTTGTTGAAATGTAAAGGGACAGAACTGTCTTTTCTCATCTGGGATGGGCTGCTTAAAGTCAAGGGTTGTTTTTATTCCCCATTTTTATTAATCCAGGGACTTCTCTAAAAACATATTTAATTCTGTTGAATCATTATCCAGATGGAACTACCAGTAGGGTACATGAAACAGTTTAGCTAATTGAAATATTCTGAAAATAAGGATGGATTGTTTTATATGCTAACTCTACCTCACAGTTATCTCTGCGGACTTAGTTAAGCGCTGCAAGAAAAGGAGAGACAGTGCACATTTTGATCCATGTCATGTGAAAAGGGAGATTTCTCTGAAGATTTTGTGTTTGATCAGTCTGTCATCACCCCAGGTAAGCCAAGCTCCTTGTGCCCAGCCAGTCTGTCACCGTCCCCTTTTGGGGAGCCTTCCGTGAGCAGCCCCCTGAACGGGAGAGCCGTTTGACTGACTTGTTCAGAGACACACACAGAACATAAGAGATCCCCCCTCCCCAGGTCTCCATGCTTTTTATTTGAGTTTGTTCCCTCTGCCAGCAACTGATGAACTCCCTTGAAGGGCTCGCACTGATGGCTCGTGGAATGCTCATTATTAATAACACTGTGGCAGTTTGAGGTTTGAGAATTGCTGGTGACGGCATCTGATTGCAAAAATGTATTCAAAGCAATACACAGCTTTGAATAGCTCCAATCCCTGACAAAAGCTCACTCCAGGTAATCATTCAGTGCTCTAGAGGATGATTCCTACCCAGCAGGCAGCTCTATGAGGGAGTAGAAAAATTCAGCTTGATCCCAGAAGTTAGGATGGAGTCTAGTCTGACTTCCATCCATTCCTAGCTTACTTTTACACTGTTCCTTTATGATCACATGCAGCTTGAGTGACTCCAGTCACACATAACGCTCACTGAGGTGTGGTTGTGTGGTGAAGGCGGGTAACCTTGGGATGGAGATGCGCATCAGTGTTACATCCCAGAGAGGGATTTCACCACAGTTGATGGTCTTCTTCTATCTCCCTTATCACAGCTGCTCTGTGGCTTATCAGCTAGAAGGTAGCAATGGAGTTTGCTCTTCTGCATGGGTTTGAACAGAGCCTGGTCACAGTGTCTCCACGCTGCTCCTCCCCTCTGCTTCATGCCCCCCTTGGCATGTGAGGTGTGGGGGAAGTTGGGCATGCTGACCACTTTCCATCCAGGGAATAGCAGCCACATTTCCCACTACAATTTCTCTACTGTTATAACTCTGTCTATAAATTTCCATTTTTGTTTCATTTTATCCCCATCCTTTTTTTTCCCCACAATCCATTTAAGGTACTTGTTCATGATAAAGACAAAAGCGAATGCGTCTGAGGAGTGAGAACTTTTCTGAATGAGTGGGTTGCAAAAGAATTGTCTGAAACTATTGCCTTAGAATCATTTAAATTCACTAGAGATAACTAACACTGATAATTCCTTTTGCATGTTTGCATAGCAGAAAGCAGAAAGAGATCAGTGTTTGGAGTGATCCATCCCCTCATGGCGTTATGCCCAGTTAGGAAGGTTGTTGGGATGCAAATTCACAGAGGGTAACTGGAGGAGGAAAATAGTTTTCAGAATTACAAGACACTCACCCTTCTTTCTGTTGTCAAAGGACGCAAATGAGTTGCTGAACATGTAACAAAATTTATTGTGAGAGAGAAGAAAAGAGAAGTTAGAGGTATTACAGCACTTGGGATTAACCAGGCTGTTTTCCTTCATGGGGAAAAATACACCCTATCACAGCTTTATGTGCATTGCTCATCATATACAACATCACAATAAATATGTCCAACAGAGCCTGGTTTCAAAATACCACACATCAACTGAAAAAATTGCAGAATAAATAGGTTTTCCTTAAATGACTGTGGTGTTTAACAGAGTTTTCCTCTTCACAAATGTGATTTATAAGATTTTTTTCATATACATGATTCTTGCTACCTGTGAAATTGATGTGTGTCCTATGATGCTATAAATGGATAAAGAAAGGGAGTTTTGTATCACAGATATTGTGAGGAGAAAACATGACAAAGAGATGAAGTGTCAGAAAAATCCAATTTTGATTTAGAGAGATCAGTCTGACTTTATATTGCAGATGGGGAACTAGAAAGTGTCCTGGGAATGTGAGATGTTTCTGAACTACAAATTTACATCCATATTTTATAACCCATAAATTTATAAGGATTTTGACATGCCAATGTTCAATAAGTAAGATAGATTTTCTTTGGATTTTCTTTGTTAGATTTTCTTTGTTGGGTGGGGGGGTAGAAAATTTTATCAAAATCGTAACTTCGCACAGTAAAAATGAGAATGATGTTGCATTGTGGCAGGAATAAACAAAATCCACTTGGCTGTGAGCTTTCATAAATATTCTGATCTTATTCCTGCCCATCCATATCACATTGCCATTGATTCTGCTTGGGTGATTTTTTTTTTTGCTTTCCCCCCACGGCTAAGAGGCTGCAATGTTCATGCCTGTTGATCTCCTTGCTGGAGACCCACAACCAGAGCATTCCAGGGAAATTTTCCACATGTAGCTCTGCTGGATGCTAAGCATCCTGGCCACCCCTAAACACCTACAAAAGGAAGTTCTAGGACACTGAAACCCTACAACACATTAAACAAAAGCCACTAGAATTTGGGCTAAAACAGCCAGAGAACGCCTGCAGAGTGTAACTGAGTGTCCTGCAAAGGCAGTACTGCACAACAAGCAGGTGAAAATAGGCAGAAATGGAACAGAAAACTATACTGACTTTTAAGAAAAGGCACCTTAAAGCTTGGATGTTTCTAGCCCTGCTTAGCCTTTGAAATGTAGACACTGTTGATTTTGAGTGGTATGGTTGTTGGACTTTTTGGGGTTGCAGTTTGGTTTCTTGGGGGTTTGTTTGTTTGTTTGTATTTCTTATTTTTCTTTTTGAGGGAAAAAGGAGTTTTGAAAAAGAATGTGTTGTCTTAAACTCTTGTCTCCAAATGTACTTAACTTTTTAAAATCTTTCTTTTGTAGTATATTCTGGGTAAAGACAAGAAGCCAGTATTTCCTAAGATATTTCAATAGGGTACTCTCTGATTTCTTGAAATCAATAACAAATAAGTGAAAAAAAAAGATTATTTCTCATTTCACTGCTGTCTCAGAGTTTGAGTAGTGCATATCACAGGGTTCAAAGATACAAGAAGAAACCTTGCTCAAATCTCTTTTCCATATCTCAAACCCTCCTCTTCTGAAGCGCATGAATGCAACCACTGTAACTTAGATCAGGAAAATTATGCCACAGAAAAGATTTTCATCCAAGTCACCTATTATTTTACCTCTTGTCCCATCTACAGTTTTTCTTCAATACTGAGTGCAAGAAAACTGTCATCATTTGAATGTGACAGGGGTTTTGTTGAATAGGGCTTCACACAAAAGACAAAGCATAAAGCAGGAAAGAACTATACTCATAGTTGCACATAAAGAGAGTCCAGTTAATAGTTAATGACAATATTGCACATTTCTCTGTTCTTTTTGTGTCAAGTCCTGCAAATCTAATTAATTACAAATGCTGTAATGTTATAGTTTGTGTGCCTCTTGTGCCTTATGGTTTTCAAGGAGTTAAATAGTGCAAGAGGTTTGAACAGCAAATAGATGTATATCAAAAGAAAGTAAGTATATTTTCATATATATTTACTTTGTCATATAATTTCATCGTGTCTATTTTTCTGAAAGAAACTACTTGAGTACATATTAAAAACAGCAGTTAAATGAGAGCTATGGAACATTACCACATTCTGTTGTTGTCTAAGAAGAAAACAATACATAAAATGTAAACAACCACTGCTAAAAAGTCTGTTTTTCTATGAAAAAATGCTTGAAAATAAGTTATTTGACTTTTCCCTCACACAGAACTCAGATGGGCTTACAATTTTTCTTTCATTCCAAACACTGGAGTAGTTCTCCAAATGGCATAAATCCTCCTGGGTCCCTGGCTGTCATCAGATCTAAAACTGTTGATAGCAGCTGACCTAGACAGTGCATTGTGGAAATCAGGGGAAGTCACACCTCCTCACTCACTCTCAGTCACTAATAGCTTATTAATCTAGTTATAATTTTCCCACATAATTTGAGTGTTTGTTTGTGTTGTTGTTTTTTTTTTTTGTTTTTTTTTTGTTTTTTTTTTTTTAAATATCCAGCAGGAACATTAAAAGAGTTCAAAGAAGAAAAAGTGTAATGGAAATATAATGGAATCTAATGGAAAAGGGCACTTTTCTCTCCATTGAGACGGATATTCGGTTTGTAGGAATATGCCTATCTTCTTGGAGAGGATCTTCAGGGATTATTTTCATCAGGTGGTGCAGAGATCATCTTCACCTCTCAGCCATAAACAGCAAGGAGAAAAGGAAGGGTGGAGGTGGAAGAGAGGGGAAAGCAAACTAGAGAGAAAAGGCATGAGAGAAGGGTCATCAAACAGCCCTGAGGGATTAGTCAGGGAAGGAGATTTAATGGTGAAGCCAGAAGAGAGGCATCACTAAAGGAGGCAGAAACAGAACTGTGAGATGTGCTAAAGTGTTATAAAAGGGAATGGAATTAAGAAGAAGGGGCTCTAGAAGGTATGGATGGAGTAAAATCAGAAGGATTCTGGATAGATGGTAGAAGCTTAAGGGGAGCTTAAAAGAAAATATTTTTCAAAGAACAGAAAGTTTAAAAAATATTGCCTTTATTTGCACATTTATGCAATGGGAGTTATTTGCAATAACATTTTCAGATGCCATTTTCCTTTCCATCTGCCTTCTTCCAGTTCCACTGAGAAACATTTGAATTTCATGTCCTTGACATTCTGGTTTCTGTGTTTACAGAAGAAGGAAAGTAACATTGTTTGGATTGCTATTATTTCTTGAACATTATGACAAAGAAAAGTTAACTTCACTGTGAAACTTTTCAAAGTGACACATTTTAGCACATTCCTTTCTAATATTTGTTATTCCTAATGATTCCTATTATGTGGGGCTATTTGTGCCTGCTTTGTTTATTGTACTAGGAAATATTTCAGCTTTAAGGAGACCAGCACTCTATTCAGCTGACTCTGGCTTTTACCTAATGATCTAATAAGTTGGTGAGTGTTTGATGGGTACATATTGTGTTTCAGGTCTCAGTGGGAAGTTGCCAAGACTTTTATTGAGTGGTAATATTTTCCTCTTGCTGGTTTTGGATTTCTCTGAGGATCAGCAGTTAACAAGCCTTTTCTCTTACAATTAGGTTAAAGTGCCAGTGATTTGTTTTTCCTTCATTCAATTTTTTTTAATTAGGTCATTCCTTAAAAGGTTATCTTAATATCGTAAATGCACTACCTCTATGAATGAGGCAAGCTGGATGATGCATGGGTCTTTGCTGTTAGGGCTCTGTACAAAAAGACTTTTAGAAAATTCCCATCCTGGCAGAAATAACGATAAACTGCAAGTTACAGACTTTTCCTCACTTGTAATCAGTGCCAAAAAATCACAGATATAGAAAAATCCCTAATCTTTTGAGCTCAGAGGCTGATCTCTAGCAGCCTTGTTCCTCTTTTGGTGAGCGGTTTTATGTCAGTTTATATTAGTTAAGGATCTAGCCTAGGAGGGTGTGCAAGTAACCACTTCAAGTTTAGCTTTCATTATTTTCATTCAATCCATGAACCACAGTCAAAGACAGCAATAAAATTTTGGTTGGTATATTTTTATACTCTAGCAATGGATTTTGAATTATTTGGGTAGGTGGTTGTGGCTCAGTGGGGTTTGTTGAAAAAGAAGTTAGTGAAAGCTTGAAAACCTTTTAGGCTTAGCCTAGGTTGCAATTTGTTATTGGTTTGTTTGTTTGCAGATCCTCTTCAATCTCGAAATTTTCTCTCTCTAACAATTTAAAGAAATAGCTGCAGATTGGCAAAACAAACACTCAGTCTTCAATAAACAGCCTTTAATAAGCAACATGGATTTATGTCCTAGTTCACATAATCACAGAAGCAGCAGTTTATATACAGTTTATCTTCTGTAAAACTGAATTACTACAGAACTTTTGCCTTTTTTATTCAAACCATTCAGTATTTGTAATGCTCTGAGTAACCTGCATACAGGCACATAGAAGCTTATCCAGGGAAATTTTCATTGGTGAGAAGGAGTGGTGCAGTGAAGACTAAATAAGTGAAAAAATTATATTTTTTATCTGTATGCTAGTACAGGTATGCTTTCTACTGTTTTGTTTAGTAATGTATTTACTATATCAGTCTTAAATTAATTTCTTCCTTAAGTACCTCCAGTACCTCTTGTCTGATGACAAGAAAAAGTGCTGTCAGTCTTGACAAAGTGGAAACATGTGAAGTAAGAACCTTGCTGGCCCATCGTCCATCCAGTGTGACCAATTAAAGCATTCTATCCATCTATTTAGCATACCAAATTCAATCAAGCTATTTAATTAGTTGATGTTGCTATTAATTACATAGCAGGCATTGATAGGGTGTTAAATGCTGCATAAAGATGGAAAGACAGGATTCCTTCCTTAAGAGAGCCTGAGAGTCACAGAGACCTCACCAGTACCAGGCAGCTCCAGAGGAAGGTTCACCTAAACAGCAGCCTGAGAATTTAATTTGCTTTGTTTATGTAGTGGGTATTGTGGTGACACAGAATTGATGATTAATCCTGTTGGAACCTGGATATGCAACCTTACAAAGGTGTATGAGACAGGCTGTACAGCTGGTGTGCAAAAGTGTCTGAAGGAAAAAGGGAATCTCATTTGTTTACTGTATGTTTTTACTGCTGTATATCCCTGCAGTTTTGTCACAAAAGAATACTGCCTAAACAAAAATTTAAAATAATTATTTCTAAATCATAAAATATCTTTTGAAAAATTCTACAGCTTGATTTTGCTTCTGTTTTAAGACATGTCACTGCCTTCTTTTTCTAACGCCAAAAATTCTTCTCTGTGGAGAAAAGGAAGGAGGAGGAGGACCAAATCAAACAATTCAATCTTTTTACTTTGCACAGCGTGTTGTACTTCATTCAGAAGGATGCACTTGAAATTCAAAATAGCACTTCACACTTAATCACACTGCACAGGGTGTGCTAACATTTGTGCTTATGTAAGGAGCAGTTATATAGATGGGAATGAAGTATCTGACATTTATAAATACAAATTAATACCCACGTGAGTCACACAAGAATACAGCCAAATAAAAACCTTCTGGCATTTAAGGTTATGTTCTGCCCAAAGGGACACCAAATTTCTACTAATACATGAGTTCTTCTTGGTTCCATATTTCACAGCACTTCTGCTGACTGGCAACATATGAAAATATGGATATATTGAACTGTGTGCAGCGAGACTGATGTGTTTAAGACAGTCTTAATAGACACCAGGGAGAGGGAAATTAGTCTGAGAACACAATGAAGACAGAGATGTTGCTTAATTTTACCAATTTAGTCATCATATTGGATCAAATAGGATCAAACAACTCAAAGGGTCAAAGTCCACCTTCAAAGGGAAGTCCTAATGGATAATATGAATTCCCTGGATGAAAATTAATTTGGACTTGGTTTGTGAAGTGTATTCCAAGTGTGTAAAAGCACAGGTTCTGATGCATTTATTTGGCATGCTTTTGAAAAAAAAATCCAACCAAACTCTTTCATTCAAAAATTTATTCCTTATCTTTTTGTGGGTAATATTGGATTCTCTTCAAAGGAACATATTAATATATATCTTTGCCAGTGGAAGATCAATTTAAGCCCAACACTTAATAGCATTTAATCCAATCTGGATTAGAGCTCCAAGTGATGAAATAATAGGTAATTCTGTCTCTTCAAATGTCTGGACATTGAGCAAAATGCCTAATAGGACTTCATTAAATTCCTTTCAATGTCCAGTTTTCAGTCACTGAAAGAAATTAATTGAATTTTTCTTCTGCTTAGTAGAAGGTTGGAGGAAAGTATCCCTTTTGCACTGTGCCTTATTGAAAGGCAAATATTATCTTGATCTTCTTACAGAAATCATATCTGTAGTCTTTGGGATTATTGGTAACTCATTGCAGATAAGAGTATTAGGAGTAGTAGTCTCCCCATAATTTTAATAGAAAATATAAATGTTCATTCCTTATCAAAAGTGTAATTCATAACATTTATATTTAATTTCTATGCCAATTAATTATGGTTTTCGGAAAGATTTAATAGTAGCCATTATAATTTTCAGTCTGGATGTAATCATTCTAAGCATAGAGAAAAAAGATATTTAGCTGGGCTTCTCATGTGTACATCTCTTTCTTCCTCTGAGTGCGTGTTGCAGGTCCTGGGTGGATTCAAGGTGATAAGCCCTTGAGAGAACCATAATGTGATTATCTTGCAGAGAGGTGGTAGAGTAAATAAGATTATCCATAACAAGCTTAGCTGCTGATGAGTTCAAGCTGTGCTGATACACAAAGTCCTGACACAATTGCAAGGTAATAACAGAAAAAAACACGTTTGCAAAGGAGAGAGGGCTGCTTGAACTGAGAAATCTTCCATCGTTAGTGCAAACTCACCTACAGCCTTCCACATGGAGGCCTCACTGAATTTTCCATGCCTCTTTCAGACACTATTCCAGGGTGAGCTTTAAGTCTCTTTATACATATAAAAATTAGTATTACTTAAGGTAAAATTATTTCTAAATTTACTTCTTTTTTGTTTTGTTTTGGTTTGGTTTGGTTTGGTTTGGTTTGTTTGACTTGAAGACTGGTGCAACATTTCTTTGAGTTTGGAGTTATTTGTGATGTGTATTTTCAAAATGAATGATTTTGATAAATTATGTTTATATGATCATGTAGGTCATAAAAATAGACCAGGCTGTTCTCCTAAACCATGAAGACACCAACTAAATGTCATGCACTCATGTTATATGAGGGGCAGAGGATGTGATATTTAATTCATTTTTAAGTTTATATCTGTTCCTGACTCTTTCTTGCATCATCTGTCTTTGACTCCAACAGTTCAGATACCTATTGCTCTTCTTTTCTCTTAATTATCCCAGCTGCACAGAAATGAATGGAAAAATTATTGATGTGAGCACTAATCTAACCTGCAGTACTTAATTTAACCTTTTGGATAAAAAGGAACAAATGTAATTGTTCTCTCACACATACCATTATTTAGTAGCAAGAAAGTTTATTATGGTTAGTTTTCTAATAGGACTGTTGTGAAAAAAAAACTCCAGCATATACAGAAATTAAAGCTTTTTTTAAGTAAAAATTGTACAATTTCAATGTAAAAAAAAAAATTAAAATTCTAAGCCAATGTTTTCAAGCAGTAACAACAGACCTATCTTGCAACACCTTGATTTTCAGAAGCACAGATTGTAGGTTTATTAAGAATATTTCTTATTTTGTCATATCATAGGTGCAGGAATTTCAAGGCAGGAGGAATTTTGGCTAAAGAATATAGTATAAGATTGCCAGTTTAGAGCCTGACAAAAAGTTCTACAGGTCGTGATAAAATCTATATTTTCTAAATTATATCTAGGGTGAGAGATATCTTCTGAGATGACAATGCCTTTGGCTATTCACTGCCTTGTGCCAAGGGAATAAAATATTTTAATTAAAGGAAATAGTGGCATTAAGGCTCAATTAAGAACAGAAAATCAGCACCAGATATTATTAATATGAAACAGGTAAAAAGCATATATCTTCTCACTCTGAAGATGAAGTGTCTGAAATAAATCCCTGGGAAGAAGGTAAAACATACAGGTAAGAAAAAAAGCCACATTAAATAAATTGGTCAATTATTCTGTAGAATTTATTTCTTAAAAAAGAGAAACCATAAAGAAATCAACATCTATCTGGACAGAGAGAAATACTTAATGGTACTTCATTACAGGCTTTATCTCCTAGAGTTTCTTTCTATTAAAAAACATCAGAGGAAATTTCTAAACTTTACAGGTATTTCATCCCAGGTTGTTGGATATTGCAGAGCTGTTAGATAGCATCTAGCACTTAGTCACTGATGATGTATAATTAAAATAGGAATCATTTTGATTTCAGGCATCTGGAAGCCAGAACTCTTAAACAGCCTTAACAGGGTGGAACAATAATTTTATTGCAGAAGTAAAAAGAAGAGGTTTCTTTATAGATTAGATTGGGGTTTTTTTTCCGTAGTGTATGACTTTATATGGAAATTTCTAATCTGCATTTATTAAAAAGCACCTATCCTACAGAGATGAACCCTTTTTTACAACTAAGGAATTAAATTTGCAATGTTATGTTTCTTTTTTAACCAAAGCTAGATTGCTTGGTTTTGGTTTCTTTTGGGTTTGGGTTTTTTTCCTCGATAAATAAAATATATGAATTCTTCTAGCAGTCAACAGACACGCAGCACTCTGTTGTTATAGCTTTTTTCTGACATTTGAAATTCTCTCTTCTGTTCACATGAGAAATTGACTTTTTTTTTAAATGATCATTAATAATTAATAACTTTAATAAAAACTTCTTATAGAAGGGAGTATAGAGGAACATTCCTTTTTTTACTATATCGCTGTGTGAACAGGGAACACGGATGATTCTCTTTGTTTCTAAAGCGGTAAATAGCAGCCTTTAAACAGGTCGCAGCAGAAACAGAACTTAATATATTTGCGCATGTGTGTATTATTTTTGGTTGTTTTTAAAAAAGATGTGCTGGAAGCTGTAGGAAGCTGTGATATCCTTGCAGTTAATTTTAGTGTGAGGTCAGAGCCAGACTCCTTGTTCAGAGAAACAGGAAAACTGCTGTGGGTAGACCGCTGCAGAGGCTGTGGGCGTGTCTGCTCATTACAGTCTGCAGAGAAATGTGTGGCCATGCAGACAATCAGCATCCATGGTGAGGTTACATAGCTGCCACCTGGTACGCTAATGAGATGGAAGGCAATTAAAAATAATTACCGCTGCAAACTCATTAAAATTCCGTAGGTTTTGCTCAACTCTGGCCCCTCATAATTGCTGCAGAACATTTTAGTGTGTCTCAAAAATTACTTTGAAATTCAGTGATATTTTAAATCAGGGATTGAGAGGGAGTATGAATCTCAAAGGTTAATTCCAGGGAAGATATTTAATAGCTACAAACCACCATGGTATAGTACTGAGAAAGTTATAATTTCAATCTTGTAGGAGTATCAGGAGTGTCACCATCGAACCAGATCTGAAGGTCTTTCTGTGTAGTGTCCTGAGGTTTAAATTCGTGGATTTTCATGTACATCTATTTGGACTGAGAGACTTGAGTAGTAAAATTATCAGTAAGCTTTTCCATTTTCAAGGCAACATCACAGAATTACAATGAAAATGTTAAAAACAGAAGAAAAAGCATAGAGGTTGCCACAAAATGGTTTCTGCAGTTAATCACTAGTGATGAGAGAAGAGAGCTCTCAGAGCTTTGTGGCATCTGTGGGAGGTCTCTAATTCCAGTGGGAATGGGAAAAGGATGCTCCTTCCAGGCAGGAACCTGCTTTAAGCAGCTAAGCAGTAAGGGAAGACATGAGGCAGGAATTCTTTGAGAACAGTGCGCCTCCTTTGGGGGATTGGTTTGAAGACCTCGCGCAAATAATGCACTGGAAAAATCATGAGGCTGCTGCTGATAGGATTCTTTATCAAGGCCATTCACACTGGAACATAAACACATTATGCAGTTCCACTTCTGGCATTCATTGTCAGTGACATAGCCTCTGTTAAAATAAAGACATCTCCAAGCCTAGAGGGATGAAGTTGGGTGTCATGAACCAGATCTCAGAAACATGAAAATTAATTATTTGATTTTATTTGTTTTCTGTATTTTTATTCTAAATAGTCTATCTGGACAGGAAATAAAGAGTACATTACGCTTTGTGCAATATATGTATACCATAGCCTGCATATGGTCTGAGACAGAAGTGGAAATTTAGCTTAAAGGTACAAATCTATAATGTTTGCAGAGATGAAATTTTGAAAATGAGTCATTAATGAAGATATTAAAAAAGGAACAACCAATTCTTCCCCACAGTTAATAATGAAATTATCTTTAATAATTGCAACATTTTGGTGCTGCATGGTAATCTGGAGTTTTGTGTTGACTTCTGGGAGTCATCTCTCTCCTAAATATCTCTTTCCAGAGAGCTGTCAAGTGTCTGGTATGATAAGGACCATTTGAGCAAGCAAGGAAAAGAACCAAGATCAGAGAGATTAGAGGGGCTGGAATGGGAGTTTTGCCAGCATGGAAGAGGGAGGAGGCCTGGGGTTGTATTTTACTGAAATCTAGCTGCACATTTCTTGCATCCCCTCACACAAGATGTTGAACTTCTGGCCTTTGGTTTTCTAAAGATAAAATGCAAATGAAATAACTAACCAGCTGGAACGTGACATAAACTAAGAAAGCTGCAGCTGCAGTTCACATAATTCACCCTCTATTCTGGTAGAGTTCACTACTCTAAAGTTTCTGGTGGTATGACCAGTTGTGACTGGGATGGTATGGCATTCTGTAAGAAATGCCATTTTTTTTACAGAAATTCAATCTAGAATTGACATATTTTCACTTCATTTTATTTGAAAAATACTGTGTGACTGTATGAAAAAATGCCATATCTTAAACCAGAAGTGTTATAGGCTAATATAAGTGTTATAGGCTAATATAGGCTAATATTGAATATTATAGGCTAATATTGAATAGTAATTTTTTTTTCAGATTTTAATTCCTCATTGCCTTCATCATAATTTTCCTTCATAACTGTTTTTTATGACAGAAGTAAAGGCAAAATATGTACCAGGGGATTGATGATTTTTTGTAAATGCTCTAATCTAATTTTCTGCCTATTTCAGACTCTATTATTAGAGATGGCTTTATTATTTTTGCTTTTCTTCTACTTTTAACTGTGTTAGTTTTGTTATCAGCAGAGACAAGTCACCATACTGCAAAATTGTGCTGTCATTTGTCGTTCCAGAGGACAATAGTTACATATTGTAACAACAGCGTGTTTTTTCATATTTTTATAGGCATCAGGTATATAATCATGTGCTATGTTGTGGCAGCCAGGAAGGCAGTGCAACACATCAGCAGGAGAACTGAAATGGCCTTCAGCAATATGTGCAAATTCAAACAGTGAAATGCTGCTTTCTGTGGGCCTTTTGTATTTATATTCAAAGTGTTGCAGCACAATAACAATAGTTGAACACAGTCAGAGGGCTAATGAATTAGATTTTTCCTTGGCTCTGCTGAAAACACATTTAGCAGTTTCAGCAATGGCAAGCCCATCTCATTAAATTAAGTGGCTCAGCTACCGGTGCCAGCAACACTTCATAAGGCTTATGGACTAAAGTTTTTGGGATATTGCTAGTCTGGCACATGTCCCAAAGAGATGATAGTCTGCTTTTTAGAGAACCACTATCAGATGCAATAAATATTTGAGAATACCAAAGGTAGACAGAAGGTTTGTTCACTGAGGTGAGGGAGGATGAAAAATGTGGAGTTTTCTAGATTTGTCCCTAGAATATTTTAAAACTTTTATCCAAGGGAATTTTTCATTTAATATAGGGCCACATTTCTTTGTTTTTGTTCATCTTAAGATATAATCACATTGACTTAAGCTGTATTTATCTTGCAGCAAAATACTTTTCTCTGTTACTCTAAAGAAATGAATTCATCTCTTTATTGTCTCCAGTACAAATATATTTGGAAATGCAGACCCAAACCCATTTCACAAGTATTTCCATGGCTTTCAATCAGATGAACTGCTAAGGCAGGGCATCACTAGACTGCAGATGCTGGATGAAGGTGCCCAGGGTCTGGCTGGGGCTGCAGGGCAGTGTCTGAGAAGTGGCCAGAGCTGACCCGTGCTGGACATAGAGGAGGACGGGGTGCAGGTGCCAGAGCAAGAGTGTCGTAGACATCTTTTCATTAAAAATCCTTTCTTAGGATTTTTCCTCCTGAGAAGCTGAGAAGCTTCAGGAACAAAATGTAAACATTGATTATCTGCTGCTGTGGAATGCAACAGGTGCATCTGTGATTGGTCTCATCTGCTTGTTTGTAATTAATGGCCAATCACAGCAGAGCTCACTCAGACAGAGAGTCTGAAGCAGTTGCCTTTGTTATCATTCTTGTCTATTCTATTCTAAGCTTAGCTAGCCTTCTGAGATGAAACTTTTCCTTATATTCTTTTTAGTATAGTTTTAATGTAATGTATATAATAAAATAATAAATCAAGCCTTCTGAATATGGAGTCAACATTCTCATCTCTTCCCTCAACCTGAAAACTCCTGTGAACACCATCACACAAGAGTTCCCTTGTGATTCCTGGAGAAGACCATGGTGGAGTTCTGTCAGGTTGCAAATGCATGATGTGGCCAGGGGTGTGTATTCCATTGCCATCTGTTAGAGGTGGGGCAGTTATCTTCTGTTAACTGGGTCAGCTGCTAAAACCAGGAGGGACAGTTTTCTTTATCTATTCCACGACCCATCCTCCCTCTGGGAGATATCTTCTGTTCATGGGCCGTTGAGTCTCACTGCATGACTGATGAAATTCCACCCTCCCATTGGGAGATGCTCCACCCAGGGGGAGGAGCCAAGCATTCCTGCCTGGAGATAGTCTGAGGTTTGGAGCTCCACAGGCAGCCTTTTCCCACTGGATTCACAGAGGAAGAGCAGGCTCATCTACACGACCACTGGACCTTCAGAGGAAAACTCCACTCTTCTACAGGATCCCTGCTCCAGCAGAACCACACCTGTCACTACAGGAGGGCTGCAGCCTCCATTCAATGGCACTGCTACCAGCACCCTGACCAACAGGGTGTCAGGTCATATTCTGACTCTGTCAGTCTTGGTTTGTATTACTTCACTTTTATTTTTATATTTTCTTCTTTTAAATTTTTATTATTTTTTTCTTAATAAAGAACTCCTATTCCTACTGCCATATCTTTGCCTGAGAGCCCCTTAATTTAAAAATTATAACAATTCAGAGGGAGGGGGGGGCTTACATTTTCCATTTCAAGGGAGGCTTCTGCCTTCCTTAGCAGACACCTGTCATTTCAAACCAAAACAAGCTGGCATTTCCCTTCAGCCCATGGAGAACCACAGAGGAGCAGATATCCACACAGCAGCCCTTGGAGGATCCCATACCAGAGCAGGGGGATCTGAAGGAATTGCAGGTGCAATGAAGGAGGCTGCACCCTGAGGGGGAACCCACAGAGAGGACCCCACACAGGAGCAAGTTTTCTGGCAGGAAAAATGGGAGATCCATGATGGAGCAGTGTGTTCCTTAAGGGCTGGGGCCTAAGGAAAGGGAAATAAAAAGGATCTATACAAGAGCAGTTTGTGAAGAACCGTAGCCTGTGAAAAGGACTTGTGTTGGAGAAGTTCAGGTGAAAAAACAGACAAAATCAAGCTTGAATATCATTCTTTTCAGTATCCTGCTTTTGCCAGTGCTTTATACCAAACTGTACCAGAAGAAATAGATATGAAACACATAAAATCCTTAGATCTTCTCTTACTTTCCAGACACCACATCATCATGATTAACTAGAACTTAGACTGTCCTCAAACTTAACTTCAAATCATATAACTAAACTTGCATCATTAATCCTTTAAAGACTATTTTAAAAGATTTAGGCAAATAAGTAGGAATGTCTAAAATACAGCTTGCAGCGGGTGAAAACAGCCTCCTGGTTTCCAACAGAAAATTTGAAATGGGGTTTACTTAATTTTTCCCTGCTCTGTGGACTTGCAATTAAATTGTAGCAAGATATTTCACTCCATTCCCAACCCCCAGCCCTGCTGAGGTATTGTGTTCCCAAGCAGTCCTCACTCCAGTGACAAATAGCTTATTTACTCACATCAGGAGGTGAGGCATCTCAGTCATCATTTCTCCTTGCTCCAGGATAATCTTTGTATCCAGGAAAGTACTGCAAACATTCATTTATGGATGTTGCAGTTTGAGGGGACTGTCTACGTCCTGCTGAAGCTGTCACACACTGAATGATAAATAGCTGCAGAAAAAGACAGAAAAAATGACTGTTTCTCTACAGCCTGGCAGTTATCTTCTCATTCTTGGATAGGATCATCTTTTTTCATAGAACATTTTGCTCCATCATAGCAAATATTCAGGGTTTTTAATGAAATAATATTGTTTTTATACAGACTAGGAAACTGAAAGGCAGAGAGATTAGAAGTATGCTATAGGAGCAAGTCCTAGATGGTTGAAATGGTTTTGTCCACTCCCTGAGCTGGTTGAAGTTTAAATGCATTTGATCCAAACATGATTTACAGTGTTTGGTGGTGCTCAGCAGTAATTTGCCTACCAGCTTTGCAGAAGGTGGGGCACATTCCTCATGTTCTTAACCTCTCTGTCTCTCTAACCATATCAGCTTTTTTGTTCATAGTATTTAAAACCTCATTTAATTTCTGGTATATTTACACAATATCCTCCGTATACAATATGTATATAGAAGAGACCAACACCTAAGAGTTGCATGTGTCTGCTGTGATAGATGAACATTATCAATTAATTTGAAAATTTGATCCACACTTAAGCATGTGAGTACAGTACAGAAAGGAGATGAAAAACATGAGGAGAAAAACTCTATAACAAAAGGGGTTTTTACACAGAATCACAGAATGGTTTGGGTTGGAAGGCACATTAAATATCCTCTGGTTCCAAGCCCCTCTGCTGTGGGCAAGGACACCTTTCTCTATCCCAGGTTGCTCAGAGCCCCATCCAGCCTGGCCTTGAACACTTCCAGAGATGGGGTATCCACAGTTTCTCTGGGCTACCTATTCCAGTGCTTCCCCACCCTCAAACTAAGAATTTCTTCCTCATAACTAAACTAAATCTGTTCTTTCAGATTAAAGCCATTATCCCTCTTCATATCCTGCCCTTGGAGTAAATCCCTCTCCACCTCTCTTGTAGGCCTGTTTTGGGAACTGGAAGATGCCACAAGGTCTCTCCAGAACCTTCTTCTCTCCAGGCTGAACAATCCTGACTCTCTCAGCCTGTCCTCACAGGAGAGGTGCTCCAGCCCTCTGAGCCATCTTTGTGGCCTCCTACAAGTAAAATCACTTTGCTTCACATTGTAGATTTTTTCTGTAGAATTGTCTGTCTGATCTGTCCATTAAGAATGTGTTTACATGATGGCAAGAAAGGTGACAACTGCCTTATTTTTACACTTTATGAGGCTACATCTTGAAGAGCATGTTTAAAATGAATGACTGTGTAGTGCTGAACACACCTTTTCTCCTGGTAAAATCACTGGCACGTTTCCATCCATTTACAGGAAGGAAAAGTTGGTAATTTTTACAATTCCATTCATTACACTTATAAATCTGTGATTTTACCTAAGTGTCAAAAGTGATGTCTGTAGTTTTGTTTTTGTTTTTTTTTTAATGTTTCCTTGGCAATGTAAGAACTATTCTGGCTCCAGTTAGAAACCAAACAAGACTCATCACAAACTACTCTTCTCCAAAACTCTTTTCCTTCCCATCTAATACATTTGTTCTAGTATTTCACACTGAAATGTGATGAATGATGACTTCATGAACTACCTGGGTACTTGTGTTCTGCAATACCAGAATTACAGATTTCTATCCTGATTCTTCCCTGATTTCACACCAGTCATACTGACAAAAGAATTGCTTTCATAAATACAGCATCTGATCTACAGCAACTGTCCACTGTGAATTCTTTTAGCCTATGGCAAATGTAAAATAAATTGAGTTTGCCTAGCCTTCGTTCATGCTAACTTAAATTACGCTGCATTTACCACAGGCTAAGAGCATTCAAATAGATATTTATTGTGGATTTGCCAGCACGTGGTAACTTTTTACCCTGCAGCAATATGGCTGTTTGAGGTCTCAGGCAGAGAAGTTTTAATGTTGCAAATTCTCATATGAAACAGTAAAATTAATAAATAAATAAAATTTCAGCATTATTTTGTGGAAAGTTGATCCAGAAGCTAAGCTGGCCTGAGATCAAATACAAGACCATTTAATTAATGAATAAAGGTAGACAGCCAAAAGTAGATCTCGATTTAGAAATCTTTTAAAAGATGAAGTTGCCTTATTTAGATTGTCAAAGTCAATTTTGAATGATTGTCCAAAACTCCTAATGACATGCTTTCAGAAAGTTTGGTTATATTGTCCTTACAGAGAGTACAAGGTCCATTATTGTTTTCTGACTTCACAAAAGTAGTCTGACACCTTACAGCATATCTTTATGCATTATTCTCCTAGAGTAGTAGCTTCTCTAAAACTCTTAGACATTGCTTGACCTTGATGCATTTCAGAAGACAACAGCCTTAATGTTATGATTTAAAAATCCAGTAGTATAATTGAAAACGCTAACAGCAATTTGCTACTCATAGAAGTACTATTTTAGGAAAGATTTGCAATCAGGAGATTCTATGTAGACTTGTGAAAATCCACCGTGGCTTTTATGTGAGATGGATAGGATAGGATAGGATAGGATAGGATAGGATAGGATAGGATAGGATAGGATAATTTGGCTGGACAAGAACCTAACCGATGATCTAATCTAACATGGGAGGACTGTCTGCCATGGGAAGGACCCCAAACTGGGGCTGTAGGAAGGAGTGGCAGAGACAAAGTGTCATGAGGTGTCCTCCAGCCCCATTCCTCACAGCTCTGTGCCTCTTGTGGGGAGGAAGAAGAGTCATAAGTGAATTTGAGATGGAGAAGGAGAGTTGGGGAGAAGTTGTTTTTAGTTTTGTTTTTATTTCTCACTATTGCACTCTTATAATTTGACAATGAATTAATTTTCCCAAGTGGAACCTCTTTCTCCTGTACTGATAATTGGTAAGTGATCTCCCTGTCCTTACTTTAATCCTTGAGCTTTTCCATCATATTTCTTCCCCGTCTTGCTGATGAGAGGGTGAGAGTCTTCAGAATTAACACATATATAGGACAGTCACAATCAACCAGAGGATGGTTCATAAGCAACACATATATTCCTTAAGTTCTCTCAGCAGTGAACATTAAATTTTTCACTTCTTCTGTGAAGAATTGACAGCACATTGTCACAGCTCTGCTGGTTAATATAACTTCTCCCAGTCACCTATACTGAAGTGAAAGTGGACTTTTGGATTTCTGTGTTAATATTATCCAGTCTGCACCTGGACAGTAGATGGAGAGGGAAGGAGAAGGACTTTCCTTAGTAAAGATTCACTCCAGTAGTTTCTCACATTGCTGTGTCTATTCAGATGGACATGTTAAGATCTTGCTTCCTTTTTTCCTTCCAAACTTTGTCCCCACCAAATAAGACAAGCATATCTGTATTTTATATTGCAATTCAACAGACAAGTTAATTTTCTCAGTATTGTTAACCATAATCATGTTTTTTGCTGACAGAAGAACCAAGGTCAATGTTTCATTGTGTCAAGCAGGCATTGCACAAATAAAGATTGCAAATATTATTGCTTGAATAACAGATAAAGCAACTGCAAAACCAGGAAAAAAAGCCAAAGTATCTGGAGGAAAAAATATTTAATAATTTCTACAGGGATAAATCATTTATTTCTTCTGATTGAGCATTTCCAGTTTGGTCTCTGTTTAGGCCACATCCAATGTGGCTGATAGAAGAGCATCCAATATTTTGATGGAAAGGAAAAAGCTAAATCTCACCACATCACCTGCCCAAACAGCTGGGGATTTGAGTATTGGGACACATAGGGAAGTGTATTTACTGACCTCAGTGTTGCCTTGGAACACAGATTAAGACTTCAGAAAAAACTAAAATATAAATATTGGCATTCTTTTCTTCAGAGGCCTACCTTAATTAGAGGTTAATTTTGTTAATGTTTTTTCTATGCAAATTTTCACATGAATCCAACTTAATTTTTAATTCATTCTAGAACAAGAGTCACATAAAAATAGACCTGAGCAGCTGATAATTACAAATTAGTTAATCATTATTCCTAACAATGGATAGAATTAATTGCAATAAGCTAACTAGTGTATCAAGGTGTTAGTGGATAGATATGTAAACCGAACTGTACACATTAAAATGATGCTTTGTGTTGTATTGCTAAGAAAACTCTCTCTGAAAAGAGCTGTAGGCCATGCTTCTATAAATCAGACCTAACTATTATCCTGATGCTGGCCTAATGTAGTGATAACACTTAAATAAATATTGTGGACATATCTTTGATTATATGGAAAGCTATGTGTTTCCAGTCTGGGAAATATTATGATGAAAATGTCAGAAGAACAACACCCTTGTTTTCTTTCAAAGATAAGGTAAGATTTGCATTCAATTCACAACACTTCAAATACATGGTAAAAAAAAGGGGAAGGGAAGGGAAGGGAAGGGAAGGGAAGGGAAGGGAAGGGAAGGGAAGGGAAGGGAAGGGAAGGGAAGGGAAGGCAAGGCAAGGCAAGGCAAGGCAAGGCAAGGCAAGGCAAGGCAAGGCAAGGCAAGGCAAGGCAAGGAAAGGAAAGGAAAGGAAAGGAAAGGAAAGGAAAGGAAAGGAAAGGAAAGGAAAGGAAAAAGGACTCTTGCACACTACTCACACTCGGTCACACTCACTCACACTCATGCACACTACTTACACTCACATAGACTCTTGCACACTACTCACACTCGCTCACACTCACACTTGCACACTACTCACACTCACTCACACTCTTGCACACTTGCTCACACTCACACTCATGCACACTACTCACTCTCACTCACACTGTTGCACACTCTTGCACACTCACACACTCCTGCATGCATGTGTGCTGGGTTTAAGGAGCTAAAAGTCCAACCCACACCTGTCCCACCATGCACTGCATTGGTTACTCCGTTTTCAGTCACTCCACTCCTTGTGCTCCTCACAGCTCGTCCATCTGGTCAGTGAGAATCTGATTGAGCTCAATATTATGCAGAAAATTGCACTCATGACAGAAATTAATTTCCATCCTTCATTTAATGATTTTGTGGTTTAGGTTTGAAGGGTAAGGGAAATAGCAGCGGACAGCGGACGTGCCCGAAATCTTCACCAAAAAGGAAAAGTTCTGTAATGCCTGAGAAAGGTTGAAATGCTGAGTGCCTTTATCACCCCAGAAAAGTGATAAGGTATCAAGATTGTGTCTCTTGAAAATGGCTTGTCATCAGATCCCCCTCAACTTAATTTTTCTTTTAGTTGCTGGTACTTGACCAAGCCATGTTTTAATTTAAATAGCCCATTTGAAAAATTATTTTCTTTTTTTTCTAGAATAGAAATTTCACTCATGGTATCAAGAAAATTAAAATGTAGTTTCTGCCAACTGCATTTCTCTTCTCCCTGTCTCTTTTGGCTTAGCTGTCTAAATCATCCTAGCTCTTTTTTTTTTTTCCTGTTTTGTGCAAGATTAGAGAGCTTTATAGCCAATTAATTGCTACAGACTCCAGTAGCCTGAGAAAATATTTATTTTAAATCTATTTTCATATAGATGGTTCTGTACACATAACCATACATATATATACACACATGGATATATACAAACATGTAGGTGGATGTGGTGTGGGTTTTTTTTTTTCTTTGTTTGATTGGTTGGTTGGTTTGGAGGTTTTGTTTTGGTCTTCACTGATGTTTGAGTTACTCCCTAACCACAATTGAAAGCCAATTGAGAAATAATGAAATGTTATGCTAAATTTCAGTAGGTTCCTCACACAAGTCATGCCTGAAGTGATTGATAAAACTGAAGAGTAGATTCATCTTACTCTGCAAACAAAGCACAACACAATGAATGCCATGCTAATCAGGTTACTATAGCTTTCCTCAGGTTTATATATTTTTTGCTTCCAGACCTTGATATTCTTTTGAATGTCTAGACAAAATATACTGGAGGAAATTCAAGCTGTAGGTCAGTGCTCCAGAGCACACTAAGGGCGTTGCTAGCACACTAGTCCTTGTGAATTTATACCCTCATGATGGGCCATATTTATTGAACCTTTGAGGTTTTTTTTTCCTCTTTCAGTCCATTTTCTTCCTTTATTCTTCTGGTCTTGTGAATGCTGATTCCTTTTGGCAGAGCATATATAGACTGTACAGTGGAAGAGCTGTAAGGGCATTTATGTCCAATTTATCAAACTGGCATGATGGTGAACTTTCTATTTCTCTACCTGGCCACACAAACAGCCATAATTAGAATAGAATAGAATAGAATAGAATAGAATAGAATAGAATAGAATAGAATAGAATAGAATAGAATAGAATCCATGCTGGCAGTTCTGAGTAACACCAGCTGATTTTGATAATCAAAGATGATTGAAGTCTCCCATTCACTTGATTACAGTCTTCCCAAAGACTAAAGCAAGCATCAGTCCAGACCCTCATGGGAGTCTGGGATTCAGGGACGTGGAGAAGTGATGTTCTGGCATTGCTCAGGCAGGGAAAATCCAGAGACAGGAGCTTGGGCAGGCAGCAGGGACAGAGCTGTCATGGACAAGGCTGCAGAACCTGTTCAAGCAGAGTGAGCAGCTGCTGCACAGGCAGAGCACTGAAACATTCCAGATGATGCCAGTGATTACAGATGCACCTCCAGTAACTTCAGAGTCCCATTTAAGATCATGTCTTAGCAAACTTTAGGACTTAAAGCACACTCTTAGATTTATCTACCTCAAAACCAGTGATTGCTGCCCTTAAACATCCATACTTTTCACACCAAAGTCCTTCCAGAGGCTTCTCTATATTCCTCTTACAGAGCTTATTCAGATAGGGCATGTTGATGCATTTCTGTGGTGGAAGGAAACTATGTTTTGGAGGATATAATGGCATCAGACTCAGAAGAATACTTTGAGAATCATGTGTGATCACTGCAAGTGATCACAGTCAAATATGCAAATTGGAGAGACAACCCATATTCTTCCAAAGACTCTGGAACTTAGGGGTATATATATCTACTTTTATTAAAAAATATGAGTGAAATATTTGGGCACTGGAACAAGCTCCCCAGAGAAGTAGTAAAAACACCAAGCCTGACAGAATTCAAGATGAATTTGGACAATATTTTCAGGTGCTGTGCAGGGCCAGAAGCTGAATTCAATGATCCTTGTGGTGCCTTACAACTCAGCATATTCTGTGATCCTGTGACTGCCTGTAATAGCTCATCTGTCTGTCCTGCTTAAAATGCTTCATGCCTTAACATAGTTATGATTCTTTTCTTAAACTTTTTTAATGACCTCTGAATGCTCTTTGACACATCTTTACTACAACAGAAGTGGAAGTTGATTTTAAGTAGATAAAATTATGAATTGAACCAGACTGTATAATTGAAGGCAGCTTTGAGTCATTATTATTATTATTATTATTACTATTATTATTATTGTTGTTGTAGTTGTTGTTGTTCTGAGTCTTTGCTCCTAATGGTGATAGAGCCAGATGTGGGACCAAAATGTGTAAAGGATCAAGTAATTCAGGAAACTGAAATCCTGTGTAGAAATGTGACACCTACCATTGTGTATAATGTTACTCTCAGGTTCCATGGTTGCAAACAAGGAACCCATCTGCAAACAATTTGTACGCCCCTGGGCAGGCATGATTAAGAGATGATTTGTTTTGGCTGTAGTCTAACCTTTCCTTGCAGAAATCATATGCTTTAAACACAATCGGATAATCTGTTACCTCTAAAAATCAAAAAAGACAAAATAATACTTATGTGGACAGTGGGAAGATAAACATTCAAACTAATGTTTTTTTCATGGCCCTATCTATTCAACGCAGTTGAAGAGAGAAACTTCTGTTTCTGCAGAGGCAGCAAGAACCAGATTTTATTCAGCTCTTGGTATACTTGAAAAGACATATTTCTAGAATCTCTGCTAATTTCTTAACAGTCTGCTCAGCAGGAATTATTTTTGCTGATGCTGTATGCCATTCTGATGGTTTATGGAGTCACTGAACTTACTCCAAAATTCATTTCCACAATTTTTAATTATTTTTTTTTTCAGAACACAAAGTACTGGTCCTGCCAACCTCATGTATACCTTCTGTCCCATTCCTAATGTAAAATGAGAAGAAATCTCTCACAGATACTTTATGTGTCATATTGCTCAAGATGAAAATAAAACATCATTAAAAACTATTTGAAACTGAAAAGTCAGCACTTACTAGAGACAACACAGGCATCTATTGCACTGGCACAGCCATAGAAAATATTAATCACAACTTAGAACATCTACTAGAGTGCAATCACTGGAGTATTTGTATCTCTGACCAGGTTTACTTCAGTGGACACCTGTTTTACCGCAGGGGAGGCTGCCTGTGGTAGAGAAGCTGTATATTCATACAGTGCTTTCAGGATTTGGACTTACATGGTGAACAAAATCATTATCTCTCAATGTTTCTATAACCATCCATCACTGTCCCAGATTATTTCTTCTTGCCATGCTAAGTTTCAATTCCCTGCAACTGTGAAGGGAAAATCCTCCTTGGGAAAGACCAGAAATTTCCCATTGAATAGTGCCAAGTCCAGCTTACTTCATTAGGAAAATACTACAAATGTTATTTCTTCACTATTAATTGCAAATTGAAAAGCTTTTTATCCAGCACACATGTACCTTGTAGAAAATAACTCACTCATTCTATAATATTGTTGAAATGTTTTAGAGGTCACATGGGACTGCTTGCATAGAGCTCAATTAATGTAGATCTTAGTGAAAAATTTTGCCCATGACTTTAACATTTACTGACTTCAGTACATGTTTTATAATTCAATATTCAAAGTTATTTTTTGAGACAGTGCTGAATTTAGAAATAAGTGAGTCATTGGTACTCTAAAGATACCAATAGGGTGTTCTTTGGAAAAGAGGATGAAATAATTTATTAAGGTGTAGGAATTTAATTAGAAAATTACTCCAAGTAATTTGTACAGAAATAGAACTGTTTCAGAATCCCCTTCTCATTCACAGTCCATTGGGATCAATAACGTCTTCTAACAAAAGGCATAGAATGCTCTAGAAAGTGTCTCTAGATCTGCCTGTTGATCATATATCTCCTGTATCAGTGAATGACTGCTGGCTGGTTTTGCATGTCTGAGTTCATTTTCTCACTGAATTAGTGAAGACGTGTCAGTGGATTTACAAAATATGTCTGTTTTAATGTACTTCAGTGCTCCTGACAGATCTGAATTCTTTTCTATGCCACTGTGCTGTTGCCAACATGGAATAATATGAGAGTATTTCATCTTTGGGCATTCAAATTTAAGTACACTTAGTTAATAAGTATAAATGAATACATCTATTACCTTAGCCCATAATCTTTTGGCAATGCAGATCAGTGCCAGGGCTCTGGATGTGCAGTGCTGGCACATTTCAGGATTCCAGTGCTTTCAGTCTCAGAGAAAATGTATTGCCTACACAGTCCCTCCTATTGGTGTCTTTTGTTCAGTTGCAAGATCTTTTTTAGCAATGGGGAGGAGGCTGTAGCTTGAATATTCCCTGTGCAGGACTCTCCATGGAATCCTGACTGTAGGAGGGGAAATTTACCTTGCTAAACTACATTCGTCTTCTGAACACAACCTTTCTGCACCCTGTCCTTCATCAGATCACAACATGTAACCCAAACTGAAGTGATTGCAAAATATAATTTTTTCTTGAAGAAGTGATGAATGCTTACCAAGGCACTACTCTCTGTTTTCAGCAGGGTTGTAAGAATAACAGGCCCCCTAAGAGCCATGAGCTGAAATGTCTCCATCCCTTTAAGACCGTCTTTCCATTTAAGAGCACCTGAGAGTCCCGGTCAAAGTATATTAGCAACTTGATTAAATTCCTCTCCGTTGCTCTCAGACAATGCCCTTAACTGCTCCTGTTGGTTTGCTGCATTAAAGGCTCATCAGAGTTACGGCTGCTGGCTCAGTATTAATCACCCCTGGAGGGCCCTCGCGGGGTTCGTGGCGACGCCAGCGCGCTTTGCTGACGCGGTTTGTGCACAAGGTCACCGCCACCTTCATTGCCTTGCACTCCGAGCACAGCAGCCCCATGCCAAGATTTTTGAATTGCCAAGGATGTGGGAGGACTGATTTGGTAAGGTCACTGCTATATCCATTGCACTGGCACTCGTAGCGCAGCAGCTCCATCCTGTGACCGTGTTCTCAGGGGTCTGAGATGAGGGAAGAGATGAGGACCCGACTCCATGTTTCAGAAGGCTTGATTTATTATTTTATGATATGTATTACATTAAAACTATACTAAAAGAATAGAAGAAAGGATTTCATCAGAAGGCTAGCTAAGAATAGAAAAAGAAGGAATGATAACAAAAGCTTCTGTCTGGGACAGAAAGTCTGAGCCAGCTGACTGTGATTGACCATTAATTAGAAACAACCAACATGGGCCAATCCCAGATGCCCCTGCTGCATCCCACAGCAGCAGATAATCAATGTTTGCATTTTGTTCCTGAGGCCTCTGAGCTTCTCAGGAGGAAAAATCCTAAGGAAAGGATTTTTCATAAAAGATGTCTGTGACACCATCCCAAGATTCTGGAACTGCCAAGGATGTGACAGGACTGATTTGGTAACAAGAACTGTCTCATTTTAAGACAGCTACATCTCTTTAAGACACCTTCAAAGAATCTGTTACACTCTTAAAATAGTGAAATTATTGGATACATTTTATTTTTTTATTTCATTAAGATTTAAGTTGATCATCATATCCACTGATACGTTGCTAAGGAATAAAAGTGGGTGTGCTTACCTGTTTGATAGTCACATTAGTGAGAAATTGGTTATCTCTCAGATTAGATATGCATAAATTCTATTTATTTACATTTAGGTTGGCTGAACCTTTAGCTGCAGCAATACAAAATGAATGTGAAAGCAGACTCATTAGTTATAATCATAAATTAAATAGGTGCAAATAAAAAAACATACATGATATACTATCCCTGATGAGAGAGTGGATGCACCTCTACATTTTGTGAAAGATATATTTCTTTTTGATAAACAGTATTTTCAATTCCTAATTTGGGCTGTAAATGTATCTATACTATTCAAAATATTTTTCCCATACACGTCTTCAGAAAATATGTATGGTGAGCAAGTTTATAGTTGCTTTATTTCTTGGAAAATGGTTTGGTCTTGCACTTTAGGTTTTTAAAAACAAGTGTTTTCCCCTTATCTTTTCCAAACTTTCCTTTGTTGATTATCTTTTTGCAGTCATTCAATTGTATTCAATGATTAATCATTTGATATAAGCCAAAGTTATTTTTTAAATGAGCAGTAGCACTATTGCAGATTGTTTTGGCTTTAGGATGATAGGTCATTTTTTATTTATTATTTGCTTTCATTATAAAAGATTCAGAAGAGATGTTTATCAGGACAATTAGTGACCCTGGGGTTCTTTTGGCTAGGAAAGAAAGCCAAAACAGGACTATAACAGCCCAGCATGGCTTCAATCAGCTGTGGGCTCAGAGAATATGCTCCTTTGCCAGGAACATCTGGCTTTTGAAAAGCTGGTAAAAAGTTTGAGATTGCTGTAACAAAACCCAGAAATTAATTACAAACCCAGGAGTAACTTCAATAGTTTTTTTTGAAGTGGAAGCAGTTTCATTTTCCTCAGGGATGAAGAGAAGGACTTGCCAGTAAAGTTTGCTGGCCTAAACAAATTATTCAGTAGATACACACTGCTGCAGCTCAGAAAAAATTGATTCCACGCCCTTGTCCATTAGTCTATTTCATAACATTAACAAAGGCACAGAAAATCTGGTAAATACAGGTAAACCTAGTTCTGCAAACACCAGGAGTTTTGGTTTTAATCTCGATTTACTAAATATGTTGGCATCTTTACAGTACAATCATGAAGCAAGGAAAGAGACTTTTTAAAGCATTTCCATTCTAGAAAGAATTGAATCCTGTTCTGTAAGTGCAATAATTACATAAGAAAAGCAGTCATGAAAGGAAGTGCTTTTTTTTTTTTTTAATTCTCTTGGGAGACTCTGCTAGCAGTTTAAATAGATGTCTAATTTCAAAGTTATGATTAGTTTCATAGAGAGTCATTCATACGGTTTAGTTCTGTAAGTACTGAAGAAATTTGCTGAATCAAGGTCAATATCCTGTGCACACAAGAACATCCATACTGATTTTGTCTGTGGTACAGACATTATTACCTGCACATTATAGGGAAGACAACTTTTGAATTACTCCACAGTGCATTATGTCACCACTGAAATTTAATACATTTGTGGTTTACATTCAAATAACCTACATTTTCAAGTGCATAACGGGCTTCTTGGTGAAAAAAATAACCACAAACAGACTTAATAAATCAACTGTGCATAAAAATGAATGATTCTACAGTGTAAAGATGTGTGGGAATTAGCAGTAAAAGCACCTTCAAGTCCTCAGCACAAGGGAAAATTGGTCTTTCCTCTGTGGCTGTGGAGGTTTGTCCTTGCTGGAAGCTGCATCCTTCTCCCATGTACCGTACAGTTATTTAACAACTGTTAGAAAGCTGTCTGGAGTCAGGTCTTCCATGTGCAGCTGGAAAGCTGCAATTTTGGTTTTCAACCCCAGAAGGCTGTTAGGTGACACACCTAGACATGAGAGGAGGGACAAACAACATGAGGAAGACCAAAGAATAATTAAGCACATCACTGCTTGAAAGTTGAGACTCCAACTCCTGCTTGTGCAGGGGTAAGATCTCAAAGACCTGAGTGAAATGTTTAATCAAATAGCTTTTATATCAGCAGTAGCTTGTGAGTAAGAATCTGAATTTTATTTGTTGTGTTTGTACTTTATAAGCATGTTCATATATTAGCTGTTAGCTGTTAGCAGAAATCAGGGGCATCATGCAGTTGGGCGAATGTTTAAGTTTGTTAGTTTTTTTTCTCTAAGTAATAAAAGTCTTAAGAAGAATAATTTAGTACCCAGAGGTATTTTTCATGCTGTTTTTTTTGCTTTTTTCTTTGCTTACGCTCTTTTCCATATACAACATTATTATTTGGGGTTTTTATTTCCCCACAGGCTCACAGAATGAAAGTCAGTAGGCTGCCTCCTTGCTGGAAATCTGTATATCCTTAATTTGCATAACAGTGAAAAGGGTTTGTGGCATTTCAGTAGGAAAAGACCTTATAAAATATTAACATTTGGAGAGATTTGAAGAATTGCCAATCAACCTCTAATTAACTCTCATAAGAAATACTTTATTCTGTGATGAGCATAACTCCAAGTTTCTTAATGGTACATTCCCAACATAATTTTTATCATTCACTGTTTTCATCCTGATACCTTTTTTCTGGTTTTCATCTCTCCTCTGATCATCCAAGCTGACTGACCAAAGTCTCAGTTCAGCACAGCACTGGATTATCTCTACATCCAGTTGCACTTCAACTCAAGCTAACAGCCCCAGGTTTAGGACTCTTCATAAATATGCAATAATTTCCTAATCCTGATGGAAAGAATGGCTCAATGTCTTCACCATTAGCCTGATCTAACCAGGTTTAGAGTTTGAAGTACTGACCTGGACCATCAAAAGCCCATGGTAGAGTTGAATTTATGAGAGACTTTGATAATAAAACCATCAATGCAGAAAAAGTAATGCAAAAAAAACCCAAAGAAGCAAAACTCCCATTAAAGTATAAAACATGGGGAGATTCTCCAAGACTGTGAAACAATGATCTTTTTTAAGGTAATAGTACCCATTTTAATAATTGAGGGATTGTTTCCTATTTCATTTTATCACTACTTACCTGTGTCTTGAACATATATTGGAACATAAATTATATAGTGAATAGATGTAGTATAGAATAAGAATATTAACAATAGCAATATAGGATTAATACACAATAATTAGAACAGGTAGTGAGATTTAATAGCACTATAGCATGGAATAAACTAATTTCAGGCTTTCTCTTGGCACTGGCGCTCCCCCAGTTATAGTTCAGATTTTGAATCTCTGGAGAGGAAAGAATTATTCTTCCTAGCCTATACTAGTGATTGTTGGAAGAAATGACTGATGACAGCACTATAGTGTGGAATCATGTACAAACTGAGTAACTGTGGTGCAAGCTGCCACACAGGGTACCAGTCTGTGGTTGTGAACTCTCATGCTGCATTGCAGCCATTTAATGGTGTAACACACACCATTTGGGTGATGAGAACAGTGTGTTATTTGATGCACATTGCCTTTTTCTACTTAAGGCAATATTAGAGTGCTGCTCCTGCGGTTAGTGGCAAAGGGCGTATTGAATGGGAGATATATCCAGCTCCAAAAATACCCACTGGAAAAAAAAAATCCTACCTCTGAGCATGCAAGCTCTTGGCAGTTTGGTGATGTTGAGTTAAAGGGTTTAAGTTTTTCCATGGGGACAGTGCAGGGATCTCAGGAGCAGAGTAAGGAGAGCAGCCTTTGGTGGCTCTTCTCCAAGAGCCCAGGGACATGACGATCTACAACTAAAAGTCCCATACTGGGCACACCTGAGGGGTCCTGAACACCCTCGGTTGCACCCTCGGGTTAGCAGATAATCCATAACACCCAAACAGAGTTATGGCTCTGGTTTGTTTGTTGTTGTTGGTTTTTTTTGGGTTTTTTTTTTTTTTCTTTATTTTCCATGTTTAAAGAAAGAAACTCTGTCTGACTCAAATTTTTTGACATTTCTTTAAAAAAAATATAAAATTGCTTCTACAGATCCAGTGTTGAAAGTGACAGGTGTCACAAAGGAAGGAATGCCTATCTGAGATTGCAGTGCAGGCCATTTAAATAGGCTGAATTCTACAGTACTTCTACTTTTCCTTGTGAATCCTTTCTTTTTCAGTGCTTATTCAGGTATGCACTGAATCCTATGGCTGGACTTAGCAGGTCAAGAAGATTTATAGACAATCCAGAATAAGACTGCAAAGTTTCACCACATATTTACACAACTTTCTGCTAAGTTGTGATTTGTCTCAGGGACTGGTGAGTAGGTCACTCTTTTGTTTGTTTTCCGTGATATGGCAGCATTGCAAAGCTCTGGTTCCAGCAGGTGATTGGCCTCCAATTCCAGGAGGTTTCCAGGGGGATATTTTCTATTTGTGTTTACATTTATTGAACCTGTGCTTTCAAAATCATTTTTTCACTGGAGTATTTCCTGCCACTGGTTGCATTTCTTCCTTTGGAATGACATGCTTTGACAACAGAGCCCAAAGGGACACGTACAGCTAAAAAGTAATTTTCAGAGAGAGAATAGAAAGCAAACAGTAACTTGCTAAAGCAAATCTTGATTTATATATTGCTTGAACTACTACTGAAATCAAAAGGGGGAAAAGCATGTTTTATGTCTTCCCTCTTCTTATTAAATTACTTGAAGGTTTGTGTATGTGATCAGCCCAGAGTCTTGCTAGCAGATGAACAAACCACATTCCATTGAGTATCTTCCTTTCCTTTCCTTTCCTTTCCTTTCCTTTCCTTTCCTTTCCTTTCCTTTCCTTTCCTTTCCTTTCCTTTCCTTTCCTTTCCTTTCCTTTCCTTTCCTTTCCTTTCCTTTCCTTTCCTTTCCTTTCCTTTCCTCTCCTCTCCTCTCCTCTCCTCTCCTCTCCTCTCCTCTCCTCTCCTCTCCTCTCCTCTCCTCTCCTCTCCTCTCCTCTCCTCTCCTCTCCTCTCCTCTCCTCTCCTCTCCTCTCCTCTCCTCTCCTCTCCTCTCCTCTCCTCTCCTCTCCTCTCCTCTCCTCTCCTCTCCTCTCCTCTCCTCCTTCCTTCCTTCCATGGAGTATTTTGAAAGAGCTGTACTAAATACACAGAAAACACTGGCATGTGATTATGAATCATTTAGGAAGCTGTGTGTGTTGTGCTTGTTTTGCCTTCTCTCATACACCACAAATCAGCTGCAGCTTCACTGCAGTAAAAACAAGCCAGAAAAATGAGGGCATGCAACATGCAAATGTGCTACTAAGGGGATGAACCTACACCAGCTGAGCATCTAGTGATTGCAAAAATCCAAGTATGATTTACATGCAGAAGAAATAGTTGTACCATTCAAGGGAACTGCAAACCTCTCTCAGAAACTTTTTCAACCCCATTCATTTCTTCAGAGGTAAAATATTTGCTGCTCTATAGGGCCTGAGTGACAAACCTTAATATGCAAGGGAACACTATTCTTTCTGAACTTGTAGATCAGGTAGTATCACATACACTTAATTTCTGCCAAATTAAATTCCACTCTCCTGCAGAGATCCACATAGTCTAGACATGGTACTTTTCCTAGTATTTTATGGATTCCAACATTGGCAGGGAAAAAAGAAATCTGTTAGACCAGATAACTGGCAATAAGCTTATAATTGATACATTTAATCAAGTTTTAGTGTCATGGCCTATATTGTTCTGAGTAGTCTGTTGAACTGTAGCTTGAGAACAAGACTGAGGGGGGAAAATATAGCCTGAAAAAAGAAACACATTTTTTTAAAAGGAAATAATGGTCGTGCTTAAAACAAACATCAAGATGATAATGGAATTTCTATACTAAAAAACTGTGGAAATAAATTTAGCAGTTTTGTAAAAAGAAATGAGTAGTCATATTTCTCTGTCTTGTGTGTATCATGAATACACACATGATACCAAATGCTTTAGCAGCTTTCTCTTTTAGAACCTAGGACAGAGCCTCTGAAAAAAAATAATTTAGTTAGAAACAATAGGCACACAAACATTGCCTCCCTGGATCAGTTCAAAAAAATAGCTCCACCATAGACAATCTAATTTGTGGAACAGCTGGGTCTTTTTATCTTGACCTTTCTTCACCTTCCAAAGCTGTCATTGAAGGCTTCTTTTTGTTTTAAGTAATAAATGTTAATTGCTGGAGTTTTTTCATAGGCACTATTGTACATAGAAGCAGGCCCATTGTGCCCCATGTGCCACACCTGAAAGATTCACACATTATCATGGCTCTGTGCTCCAACATAGGCACAAAATTTACCTTTCCTCATGAGCTGAAAGCTGATCAAAACATAAAGCTTTCCAAGGCAGGGAAAGGGAACTGGGAGCTCTGAGCTGTGGGTGATGTATCCATTTACTCAAGACACAAACACCAGTATTGTACTTGGAAGCATTTTAGCAGGAACAGTCAAAACACAAGTGACCCAAGCCAATATTTATCTTTCCAGGTATCAATGGGCTCTTAAGGCATTATCCCTGGCTACAGTTTTAAAACACTCCAAGAGGTCCTCAGATTTCTTCTTTGACTGCAGCATGACCTCTTTAATCTCACTGGGCTCTTTTGTTACCCTGGCTGCAAGTTTGGTTTTCTACTCAGAGCTCTGCTAAACCCTCTGTGTTCTTAATTGTCCATAAAAGTTAAATAAACTCCATGTACCTCACTTCCACATTAATGTGACGGTGTTTACAGGGGCTCTTCGATGAGGGAAGAGATGAGGATCTGACTCCATGTTTCAGAAGGCTTGATTTAGTATTTTATGATATATATTACATTAAAACTGTACTAAAAGGATAGAAGAAAGGATTTCATCAGAAGGGTAGCTAAGAGTAGCATAGCAAAGAATGATAACAAAGGTTTTTGGCTCGGGCTCTCTGTCTGAGCCAGCTGACTGTGATTGGCCATTAATTGCAAACATCTAACATGGGCCAATCCCAGATGCACCTGTTGCATTCCACAGCAGCAGATAATCAATGTTTACATTTTGTTCCTGAGGCCTCCCAGCTTCTCAGGAGGAAAAATCCTAAGGAAAGAATTTTTCACAAAAGATGTCTGCGACACATTAATTTAGCACATTGCTTTTAGATTTTCTTTCAGTTATTCCAAGCTTGACATATCCTCATAATTAGCACTACTCTGTCAAGGGATAGTAGCAATAAAATATCCACTTGTCTCTAGATGGATGAAGTCCTCAGGATTCTCTTTTCAGAGACAGAAAAGAAGAGATGAAAGCAAAAACAGTGAGGCATAGACAACCCCTTACCTGAAGGGTGGCACAAATCCCCAGTGCCACTCTTCAGATGGGGGTCTGTGCGGTGACAGCTTCCACCCTGCACACCTGGGAAATGCAGCACATACTGGCAGGGAGAGACATACCAGAACTGTGCAGGGCAAGCAGCCAGCACAAACACAGCCAATCTGACACGTCCTGGTCGTAGATTAACCCTACAATAATCCTGTGTGGAGCTCAAGGGGCTCCATCTCACACAGAGCAGCTCCGCGCTGCGAGAGCGCTCTGGCACGGCATCTCTGTGCACACACCGGGCACTTAAACTCTGCCATCTGTGCAGGACAGAAGGGCTCTGAGCAGCCTGACAGGCTTTCTGAACATCTGGAAACTTTGGACTAAAGTGCTGAAGTGTTATGTTAATAGCTAAGAACTACAGGACTCCTAGTCTTTGCCCTGATCTGCAAAATTCTGTGCCTCCACACAGGCTCAGAGTGCTCCATTTATAAATGATTCCTGAAGTGTGAGTTTGATTGGTTTAGTTTTATTGTTTTTATTGTTTGTTTGTTTATTTTGGTTTTTTTTGAGGGTTTGTTTGCTTGTAAATGAATAGAAATTGGAGGGGTTTTTGACAGCTTAAAAGCATTTCAAAAGTCACGTCGCTTCAAAATCCATGCTTGTTTTATAGTTTATGAAGCATTACATCTCCTTATTTCCTGATAGGATTTATGAAGAGACCAAATTCTCTGAATAAATTCTTCAGTTGTAGCTAAAACTATTCTTTTCTTTTTTTTTTTTTTTTTTGTTTTCAGGGATAACCTGACCTTAAAAATTCCTTGGAAGATTCCTGAGAAAATAAGGATCTGTATTCCTCAGCATAAACTTTTCAAGGTAATTTGTTTTTTTTCACTTAACATCCTCCAAATCTACAGAATTATGCCAAGTTTTGTTGATATTTTCTTGTGTCCTTATCTAAATACTTTTAAGAAATTCATCCAGTGATTTTAAATCTTATTTTGTATGATGTTGAGGGAGCACCTATTTGGTAAAGATAGGCTCAAATATCTCATTTCTGTAATGTGCCCTTTGCACAAAGTTTTCTGTCTGCATCTTGGGAACATGGAAAATTTCTGCAATAGAGGAAGAAGTTCAGGATAGAGGGATGAATGCCTTTAAATACCAGGTAGTAATGGGACAGCCTGACCTTGGATGCAAGAGCCTCAGCCCACATTTTTTTGACTTGTATGAATTGTTTATAATAAGAATTCACTTGAGTATAAGGAGTCAACAATGCAACAACACTGTTCAAATTGCCCATGAAGTCTTAAAGTGATTTGTTCAATTTATGTGGTTATTCCAGTTTTAAAAAAGAAATTTTTTACATTTGCATTATGAAAGTTGTTTATTTGTTATGTCCAAACCTGTTTTCTTGGATGATTTCACAGTCAGGAATATAAAGAATGGGATTGAAAGCACTTTTTGAGCAGCATTTTCTGGAATTTAATAGATCAGTTACAGATCTTAACTTTTCTTCTCCTTCTTTTCTATTTAAAGTTTCTCTGAATTTTGGGTTTTTTAAGGATTATAAATGTAGAATTTCATTGGAAGTGTATTTATCTCTGTTATCAACTCCAACTAGATACTTGAATTAAACAGTGGTAGATGAAGATCTGCCAGTTTATTTAAATTACACATTGCAGATTTTTTCCCTAGTGACTCCAAAACTGATATTTGATTCATATCTTACCTGAGAATAGGGTCAGAAACTGCAATGAAAAACCTAAAGGACAAGGTCTTTTCCATTGCTTTCAGCAATAGTCCATCCTGCATAAGGAAGATGTGAGTAAAATCTGTCTATGTTATCCATTTATTGACTAAACAGTAATGAAGGAAATTAGTAAAGAAACAAGATTATTTTTTTTTTCACTTTTTCATTTACATGGAATTATGTATAAGCTGTCACTCTGAGGAAAGAGGAATAACAGAAACTGCTCCATGTGGAGTAGCTGCTCTTTGAGGTTTGTTTCAGACTCTCAGTCCAAAAAACATCCCTAAATTCAGTTAAAATCTGGCAGAACACACTGATTTGCCAGCAGTGCTGTGCAGTCTGTGCTCACTGGTTCCATATCCAGGGATGAGCCACAAAAGTTGCCTGAATTTTCATGCGGAAAAATTGGCTGGAACTTCTCTCCTGAGATCTTGCTGGCAGCCAAGTGGATGCAGCTTCCCTACCTCCAGCCAGCTGGCCCACCTGGCAGTAATGTGCTAAGATGTTCCCAGGGATTTGCTGGAAATGCTTGTTAGAAATTTACCCTCCAAGTGAGGAGGGGATGATGGTTGCAAATATATATATATATATATATATATATATACACACATATATATACACACATATATATACACACATATATATATACATATATATACATACATATACACATATACATAATACATATTATATATATTATATACATTATATTATATACATTATATATAATATATTATATATATTATAATTTTTTTTTGTTTTGTTTGTTTGTTTTTTAATAGCACATATTGGATGGTCTCTGCTGGAGAGGATGTTTCCCAAGGTCAGAAATCCAATTTGCCAGGCGTGTTTAAAAATATAATAACTCCAAGACTTGCCAGTGATAAGGAGATTTTATAGCACAGCATACCTGGAGCCTTTAAAGAAATAAGTACCATTACCAGAAATAGATGTAAGACCAAAACTTATTACCAATGAGCTGTAGGCAAGAAGGATGAATGTCTAACATTTCTCTGGACTTGAATATGACAATAAATATGTTTGATTATGAAGCAGTGGAATAATACTTAAATTTCTGCCTGAAAAATAGAATTCAGTGAAGTCGATTTTTCTGTGGGGAAAAACAGGCTACTCACAGATTGTAAATTACATAATTATCTCTCAGATAATTGGTCTGTTAACAGAGAAACAAAACAAAAGGAAACAAAAAAATAGGCACTTAAAAGATTTCTCTCTATAAACAGATACATTTAAACTCAGCTGAGACAGATAAAGTGTCACTGAATCCCTGAAATATATTTGATCAATTTTCTATCTACCGTTGGCTGTCTTAAAGAGACATGACTTAAAGGTGGTTCCTAAAGGTAGTTCATGTCAGGCCTTTCAGAGACTAGAATAAAATCGTTTTTATCCATACATTTCAACATTCTCAGGCACATAGCTATATCATTAAAAGCATTTGATTAATTTACTTAAGATAAAATTCTTCTTGATTGTTGTAGAAAAGAAAGATCCTGATATACTAATGAGATTTGCATTTATATGCTAGGCACAATTTTTTTTTACCAGGCTCATTTATTTCTTTGAATCTAACTATTTATTTTACATTCTTTCTCATGCACACAGTACTTTGGATTGCAAAACCTTGGAAGGTAAATGATGTGGCAGTATTTTTCCAATACTGGCAACATGGGTTGTGTTTGCTTTGTTTTGCTTATAAAAGTTCCTATCAGTAAAATTTCTCTGTCTCTCAGTACAAGAAGAAACTACTTAAGGTTAACACTATTTACAGTTTTGAAATTTCCCACCACAGAATACATCAGAAATTTAAAATGGAAATTAAGCAATGTATACTACAAACTATATCTAAAGGCAATGTATACACATAAATACAAGAAAAAAGCTATTTGGTTCAAATATTTAAATATTTATTCAAGATCTGAGATCTGGGCCTTTTTTTTCCCTTCTAAGTGAGTATAAACTAGTCATATAACAGCCTAATCTAGCTTTGAAATTTTGCCATATCTGGAACAGCTTTTTATCATTTCAAAGTTCTCTCTGAAATGACAGGAAGCAGAGCAGTAAAAAATGATTACCAGTATGATGGTACTGATTTTCAGTGGAGAGCCTAAACTCAGTTCAAAAGGATAAAATAAATTACATTTAAACAAACGTGCTGTATGATGTTTCTTGCACATAATGGCAGACAAGAGGAGGGATTTTTTGGTTTTGTTTGGACTTTTCAGGGTTTTATTGCAATTACTGGTCTCTATTGTTTCCATTTCTTAACGTATGGGAACGTGAACAGCACTCTTAGTGTTTATAAATAAAACTTGGGTATGTCTTCAGGCTGATCTTCTCTGTTCCACCTCAGCTGATAGTTCTGTAGACCTAACACATCACACAGGTGAAATTACTATTGTAATGAGAACATGATGATGAATATTTTAGGTATTTTAGGTATTGTAACACAGCACATAGTAATTCTACATTTTCCTTAAAATGCTTTGCTTTTCTAGCAAAACACTTTGCCAAATTTGTTGGTATCCCAATGTTTTTAATGTTAAAAACATTTCAGTGTCTTGTGGACCAGGAGTTAATTTATACTGTATTAGAGAAAGTGTAATTAGGATGTTAAACTTCAATGAAAAAACAAAAGTCAAAAAAAATTTGAAAAAATTACTAAAAAAATTAAATGGATTAACATGTTTTTAAAACATATGAGCTAACTTTTCACCATGAAGGCTTTCCTGACGTTTTTACTCACTCATTCTTTGGACTCCTCTTATATTAATGGGAAGGATTTCTACTAAATGATTTTGAGCTTTGAGCTGAAGGAAAGGATATTGTGGACATTTCCCACACAACAAACAGAATCTGTGGTATGGCCTAAAATGGGAAGCTATAAAGATTAAATGTGTACTTTAAGATGATGTTAGCATTCACAAGTAATGTTTGCATGTGATAGAAAAAAATGAGATAATTAGAGCTATCCATTTAGCAAACATAATCCCACGGAGCTAAAATCAATAAGCCAGTGAAATTCCCCTCCTTGCATGTTGCATAGATGTTTGCCTATATATTCATGAAAACACACATGCAAATATTTTTCTAAACATTTGTAATTAAAATGTGTATTGTTATAAATTATTTTAATATTGGTTTGGTGTTTTTTTTTCAAATGCTAGCTTTTTAGGTGTAGAAATTATTCAGAGTAGTTCTATTCATAAAAGTCAGCAAGTTGATTTGGCTCCAGAACACTTGGATGAATTTGATAAGCAATTCTGTATGACAGTTATACTGAAAAGATTTTAAAAATGGAATAAGAATGCATTGACTTAGAAAAAAGCAGCTCATAACCCAATTAAAATAAATAGCATTTTGAAATAATAAAGTACTGGTATTAAAAAAAAAATGTGGGAAAAGACAGGGACCACAATTCACAATTTTGTCTTGGAAAATGATGTGTTAAAAACTGTCAGAGCTAACCTTGCCAGGTATAAATTCAGCTAATTCCACAGGCAGTAATGGAACTGTTCCAGTCTGTCACAGCTAAAGAGCTATCTCTAAATCTTTTTAAGCAAATTTTCCTCTCTAAAACTTATGCTGTCTAAGCACTTTTAAGCATGGCTATCTGAGTAAGAAATTTCTCAAACACAATAAGTTTTAATCAGGACAGCTCAAATTAATTGCTCAGATAAATTAAAGACTTTGCTTTATTGCAGGTGTTTTCTGACTCAGAACCATTTTTACATCATGTGAAAAATTCTGTGCATAGTGCTGTGGTGACATTTTGGGTTTTGTTTGCCATCAGCAGCCAGTTTTCCAGGACACTGCAGAAACTGTCCTCCCCCTTGTTATACACAGGAGCCCAAAGGACAAATCGTGTGCTTTTCATCTAGAACTGGACTCTGACAAATTAATTAATCTTGCTCCAGAATTTTAGGGTGAATATCCATCAGTCTGCTCCATTAGAGATTGCCATGCTGGTGGCAGAACTGGTAGGAGAGACCTTCTGCCCACAGCTCACCTGCTTCTGTGAGTGGTCTGTGAACCTCCTGTAATTTATATAGTAGTAGTAATAATAATAATAATATGCCCTGAAAACCAATATAAGTTATGATAAATTATGATGCACACAGTGAACCGCTTGTCATAACTGCAAGCTACATACAGGGGAAAAAATGGGGCTAGGAGGATGAAGGAACCTTTAAATCCAGTGTTTGAAGGGACTTAAAATGGAAGGAAAGACTGTTTTGTGAATGACTTGAGAGCATAAAGAGCAGAGGAAAGGAGGATTTATGAAAATACATGAAATTTAAAGTGGAAGTCTATGGAGGCTGGGGAAGAGTTATAATTTCTCCTTTTTTTTATGCAAGTTACTGCATCTGATGTTTTAAAATCAGATTTTAGAAGATAATAGGGAAGGAAGAAGAGGGAAAGTGCTGAAAGGAGCAGTCTGATTCCTTAATCCTGGGGCTGCCTGAGCTTCATTTACGCATCTTAACAGCAGTCACCTAGGCTGATCCAAATTACATTGGTAGCAACAGCTCCCCAAAGACAAGAGTTATGCTCCCTGTGTTGCAAGGCTGACAAGAGGAGGAACAAAAGGTTTTGAAATTAATGTTAAGTTCACCTAATTTAATTCAAATAGATTGGCCATTTGAGAAATGTTCCTCTCTCTCAAGGAGACTGGGAAGTACTGGAACAAATTTCTGCTTTAATGCTGCTGCCCTCAGTAGAGTTGTATCAAGTTTAAATTTAGGCTGCACCAGAGAGAGGGAGAGGCAGAGTTCTTGTGTTTTTCTCTGTGGAGCACCAGCACTGAGTTTATTCAGGGCTTTTGCCGGAAAAGGTTATTGTATTGTATTTCATATTTCTCGAGTCCCATACTGTTGTTATGATATTCTTAAAGTCCATACCTTCTAGCTGGTTTTCTACCATGCAGCTCCTCATGGCTTCACAGGAGCTCCCCCCGGGCTCTCGTCCCACTCCTTTTATCCCAGTTATCTTTGCAAGCCACAGCTGCTGCCCAACTAAGGACTTGACAGCTGTGGCTCATTTGGAATAACTAGGACCCACTTATCCAACACGTAGATTTTGTAGGGACTCTCTCCACATTTCCCCCTTTTTCTATTACTAACAGATGTATTCAAATACAATATAGATATTCAAGTACAATATATTAATTTCCTTTACAATACATGTTTTATCCCAAGACTCAAAGGCCCCATACACCACACAAGTAGAATACACACAATCTTCCACAGCTCTTCAGGCTGCTACAGCTCTCAGGCTGTCCTTATTTTCTACAGCTCTTCAGGCTGTCCTATTTTCCACAGCTCTTCAGGCTGCATACCTCCATCTCCACAGATCTTCAGGCTGTCCTATTTTCCACAGCTCTTCAGGCTGCATACCTCCATCTCCACAGATCTTCAGGCTGTCCTATTTTCCACAGCTCTTCAGGCTGCATACCTCCATCACGTCGGGGTCACCAATGATTGTATTGTATTTCATACTTCTCAAGTCCCATACTATTGTTATGATATTCCTAAAGTCCATACCTTCTTCCTGGTTTTCTACCATGCAGCTCCTCTCTGCTGTGCAGTTCCTTATGGCTTCACAGCAGCCCCTCCCGGGCTCTCGACCCAACCCCTTTTATCCCAGTTATTTTTTCAAGCCACAGCTGCTGCCCAACTAAGGACTTCACAGCTGTGTCTCATCAGAGATCCACCCCTGCTCTGCTGCAGCTCTGTGGGTTTACCTTTCCATTTGGTGTAGGTCCAGAAGAAATAGAGGTGAGTTATCATGTTTCACTGCTAGAAGAACTTGTAAAAGAAAGAAAATATAAATGTGGTTGCTGTGGGAAGAAAGAGAATTAAATTTGGCATGTTTAAATATTCAGAAGATACACTATGGACAGCAGGGCAGGGAGGGGATTCTGCCCCTCTGCCCCCTGTGCTGAGAGCCCACCTGCAGGGCTGCATCCAGCTCTGGGCTCCCAGCACAGCAAGGACAGGGACCAGCTGCAGCCAGCCCAGAGCAGGCACTAAGGCCATCAGAGGGATGGAGCAGCTCTCCTACAGAAAAAGGCTGAGAAAATTAAGTCGTTTATCCTGGAAAAGAGAAGGCTTTAGGATGGCCTAATTGCAGGGTTCCAGCACCTGAAGGGGGCTCACAAGAGAGATGGAGAGAGACTATTTATGGGAGCCTGGAGACACAGGACAAGGGGGAATGGCTTCAGACTGACAGTAGGTTTATACCAGACATTAGGAAAAAATTCTCTACTGTGAAGGTGCCAAGGCACTGGCACAGGTTTCCCAGAGGAGCTGTGGATGCCCCAGCCCTGGATGTGTTCAAGGCCAGGTTGGATGGGGCTTAGAGCAACCTGGGATAGTGGAAGGTGTCCCTGCCCATGACAGAGGGGTTTGGAACTGGATAGAATTGACTTTAGGGTCCCTTCCAGTCCAGGCCATTCTATGGTTAGAATGAAAAGTTAAGTCAAATACATCAAACGGTCTTTACTAGCCTGAAAACTATTTTTACCAAAACTGGAGCATCTTTTCTTTTGAAGGTCAGCTTCTTGAATACCTGTGGGATCAGTGAGTTCATGAAAGGTTACCAGAAGTTTTTTAAAATGGGTGGCTTTAAAATGGGTGGCTTTAAAATGGCTTTTTATCAAGGATGGAGAAATGAGAGGATAAGAGAAAGCTGATAGGATGCTCAAAATAGAGGGTGAATTGATTAATAAAGCATGTTCTGGTGGAATTACAGAACTGGGGAAAAAAATTCAGTTTTAAACCATGTTTTATTGTTTACAAATTTCATGTGGTGCTTGAATGAAATGATGGAAAATTCTCCACTTGATCTTGGTTAGCAGTAGCAGCCAAAGCAGAGGCAGAATATTTTAATCAGATAAGAGGACTGGTGTGATTCTTCTTGCTGGAGGTTTAATAAAATATATTAAGACCGTATTAAATACAGATAAGTGGAGAATACCTTTCCATATCCCTTGGAACTCAAAATCAGTTGCTAAGTAACCAAAGATAATATCCAAAATCTAGTTTCAACAGTGATCTGTTTTGAAGTAATACTAATGATTGCATCTGTCCAAAAAGTGTGATTTTCTTCATTTATTAAGCTTAAATTAGGGGAACATTCTGATATTTTAAGTAGCAAAAATTGACATTAAATAAATCCATATGTACAGTGGCCTTGTTTATTTTAATCAGTAAAATTTATGGATCAAAGTTCTAATCAACAGTCTCATAAACATATTAGTTTTGTCTAGCAAATATGAATAAAAATTAGATTATCAATCAAGCATGAATAACACTTCTTCATTATGTATCATTCATACAATCAACACCAACAAAGGGGAAAAGAATGAGGTGTGTAAATAGGTGGAAAAGGTATAGGCACGATGTATTCAGATATTTTCAAAAGATAATATTTAATTTGACAGATGTTATAGAAATGGTAGATTATCTCAAGCAGTAATATATTAAGAGCTCTTAGGAATTCCAAAAGACTGGAAAATTGTAATTGTAGGCTGCTTAATTTAGAGAAAGAAACCAAAATCATTAGAATTAGGTTTTCCTCACTTTCAATTTTCAGGAAAACATTGGAAAAATATTCAAGTAAACTAATCACATAGGTGGTACATGGGACATGAATATTTACCAATACAGATTTATCAAGAGCAAATGATGTTAAATCAATGTATTTTCTATCTGGAGGAAAGAAATGCATGCTCTGTACCCTATGTACCTTGATTTCAGAAAGGCTTTTGTTTCTGTTGCAGATTGTATTCTTTAGCAATATAAGACAACAAATCCAAGCTAAAATTACTAAAATAAACAGCTGGAAAAGAATACTCAAGGGCTACTTAATATTGTGCATCTTTAAACTGGAATAATACATCAATAATTCCTGAAAATTTTGTTCTGAGTCTTGTACTATTTTTTCAATTAGCCAACTTATAGAAGAGAGTAGGAATATTCACTTTAGAGATGTCACCCATTCTGGAAAGCCGGCAGTCCTTTAGGAGACAGGTTCAAATGTAAAATGATTCTGGCAGTCTGGAGAAATCAATCAAAAAAAACAAAAAAGCCCAAACAAAACAACAACCAGCAAAACACGCTTCAATTTTAAAATGTTTCCCCTCGTATTTCCATATAATGAATTTATTCTTATATTGTAAATGGGCACCATGTCAAAATTCCTGGCTGTGCACAAAAGACCTGTAAGAAGGGAAGGTGTTGGAAACTGAGTGGGACAATGTCATGTTGTTTTCAGAAAGACTGGCACGCTACTGAGATGTGAAATGTGAGTTTGTCAGTAAAACATGGAGCACAACCTTTCCACCACACAGATCATAAATTGCCTGCTCTGCTCTGGGAATATACTGGAATAAAAATTCGGACCTGCCAGTCTGTGAGAGGAGAAGAGAAAATCAGATCAGTGATTGGGAGAATGTCTTAAAATTAAATACTGGAACTTTGGAGTTTTTTGAGAGAAAAAGGAGACCTGAGGGAGGTCTTTATGTCCTTTATATAAATGTTAGTTAGAGGGAAGGAAAAAGTTGTTCTGTAGATCTCTGCACATGCTATTACTTCATGTATGAGTTGGTAATATCCCCAGTGCTGTTAATCATATTTCTAAAATTTGTCAGAAAATAGCATTTGTCCCTACAAAGGTCCTAAAATATGCCTACGTAGAAAAGCTAGTACTCATCATACAAATTAAAGTACTTATCTGCTCTTAAAAATCTTTCCAATTATTAAATTCAAATCTTCTTCTTTTAGCACCTACAGTAATGAGGGAAATGTAAAAAGAAATTTAGAATAATATATCCATCAAATAGTCATAAGGTGTAAATTTTCCGGCGTTCTTCTTTTGCTGCTGATTTATGTCCGGCTGATTTATTACCGGAGATAGCTCCGGGAGGCCGCTTGTTGGGTTTCTCGGCTGTTTAGGCTTGTTAGGTTTTCTGCTGCTGTTTTAGGTGCTCTGGAATTCTCAGGGATGGCCTTGGAGAGCCGACGCTTCAAAGAACGAGGAGAGACTTCTGATCTTGTCTCGGTCTCGGTGTTTATTAATTGTTTATCTAAAAGATTTTCTTTCAGCCCGACAGAGGTCTGCACAGCAAGTCAGCCATGGGCACACTCCCCAAGCCCCTGGGCGGTCACTTATCTTTATACCCTAAGTTACGTGTACAATATTTATCATTTTTCTCCAATACCTTCTACCCTTATTAACCGGTGCACTTTTAGTAATGACCAATCCCAAAGTGCCACCACCACCACAGAAAATGGAGGCCAAGAAGAAGAAGAAGAAGGACAGGACACGCCCCAATTCCTCCATCTTACTTCTTTAGACCCCCCTGTACCAAAATCCTAAACCCTGTGTTTCACACTTTAGCTAACTTATCCCTTCACCATTCACCCAGTGGAATCCTCCCAGTCCTCATACAGGTCTCATCTCCTGTGTAGGATCAAAATCCTGCCACCAGACACTTCTGGCAACATTCCAGGATTCCCGAGCCCCCCAAGGGTGGTCTCGGCCTCTCTGCACCTCCATCCTGAGGTGCTGAGATCCCACAATAAGGTGTAATTGAATTCATTTAATTGAACTACACAAATTACCACAACTTAAGAAAATGTTAATTTAGATTTTTTTTCTGCTGGAATACCCTTATATTAGTGAGTACAAGTGCATGCTTGTTAATCTATTGCATTCTAAGGGATTCATGCTATCAGAACTTGGACAGCAGTTCAGTAAAGTGCCTGCTCACAAACTCTAATAATGTGCAACACTTCCAAACTGGGCTGCTAGATTAGTGATGAAAATGGCACTGAGCAGAAAAAGTGAAGATGTTAATCCTATGAGGAGAAAATGTGAATAAACAGTCAAAATTTAGAAGAAATGCAGAGCAGATGACTGTTGGTGACGAAAACTAGAAGAAAGTCACAGGGGCAGAATGGGCCACTGAAGTTTCTCTGATAAGGAAAGAAGCTTGCTCTGCTGAAACCAGCACTTCTGTAACTCTTTGGAACCTCAGAAAATCGGAGAAATGTGAATTTGGCCTAATTTCCCCCAAACAGAGGAATTACATTGATCATGAAAAACCCACTTCCTTTCTAGAAAGCACAATTGCTGCTCATGCCAAGAGGGGAGCTGCTGTTTGCAGAGCTGGAAGAATGTGGCCTGAGAATCCTTTGAACCACAAAATTAACTTTTGTGGAATTATGTGGGACTCAAGATATCTACCCCTGCAAAAGACAGAAGTACACACACACAGGGACAGACAGGCAGGGATGCCATTTCTCAAAACAGGCTAAATTATGCAGATTGATGATGCGCAAGTGAGAATTTCCAGAATGAGTACACTGTAATTCCAGCACAGAAAACATGGAAACCAGCTGAAATGGATTTTAATTTATTTAAAATGCTCTGATCCTAATTTGCAATTCAGAAAACCTTCATTCTGAACATTTTTAAAATCTTTTGTCTAGTTTGTCTAGTCTAATTTAAGGACTTCTTAGTAATGATGTTTAAAAGCATTTCTATTTAGAAAGAAAGAATAAACATTATTTTAAGCATGTTTACATCTTCCAAAAAAAAGGAGATGAGAGTACATACTTAATGTTCTCATAAAATTAAATATTTTACTATATATTTAGAGTACAATTTAAAAATGAAAAATATATGGTAAGAATAACTAGAAGATAATTGGTATTAGAGACATAAACAAAAACCTTGCCAAAAATATTGGAAACAGATTTTGATAACTTCCTTCACAGGAACATAAATCAGGATCTACGCCACTCAAGTCACTGAGATTAGATTCAAGTGTAAAATCAGGAAAAATTATGCTTGATTATGCCTCAAGTTATTAACTATTCTGTAAAATTAGAGCAAATAGGATGGGAAGAGTTGTTCGCACCTGCTAAAAGAAGAATTCTGTTATCTCAAGGCCTTCTTGAAAGCCATTGATGGCAATTACAATCTTGCCAAGAGCTTTAGTGCACCTGGAATGATGTTTTCAGGAAGGAGATGCCTGCAAGATTAAGAATGTGAACAAAAGTCAGAGTGCTCTCACTGTGAAGGGAATGTGGCTCTCGCACATTTTCCGGACTCTCTTCCCTGCATTTGCATTCTAATGCATGTATTTCATCAATGTGCAATTGTAAACATACCCTTCAGAAAAATGACCTATTGATGGGTTCCCCAAAAAGCCTCTACTGCCTATAATGTGTAATTTAATTTCAATTTCTATCTGAAATTAATTATAAGCACTGTGAAACATCATAGAAAATTGCATTTTCTGTTTTGATGTTTTGTTTTTTTTTTTTTTTTTATTAGTGGCAATAAATTCCTGATTATTATTTTTGAATTATGTTTATGTTTTTGCTGATATGAAACCTCAACTGATAACAGTAGTGAGGCAGCAATAAGCAATGTGAAATATACATGAATGCACTTATTCATGGTTTATGATTAACCATAAAAAACACCAGGATTTTGAACAGCTTATCTTTTTCTAACATCCTTTATAGTGTCTCCAAGGCTTGGTATTTTATATATTACTTTAAATATATGCTGCTCTTACCATGAATAGAAATTAAAACTACAATTTATTTACAAGACACTTTTATAGCCATATATATGTATACAGCTGGTCATAACCCTGTATGAAACCGAATGAGAAAGATTTGACTGTAAAATATGTTACCCCTGATATCATATGTTTTGCTACTGTACTGCATAGAATGCATAAAAACACAGTCACTTCCAATGCCCGTGATATTTCTAATATATAGAGGAATAATTTTTTCATTTGTATAACTTCTTTCATACTGCATCTTTTTCAAGCTTTATGTTAAGAACATGGCTTTCAGAATATCAAATATAACATTTTACCAGGGTGGGCTTTTTAAATGTTTGTTTGTTTGGTTGGTTTGGAGGTTTTTCTGGGGTTTTATTTGTTTTTTTTTTTTTTTTTCCTTTGGTTTGTTTTGAGATTTTTGGGGTTTTTTTGTTTGGTTTGGTTTGGTTTTGTGTTTTTGGGGTTTTTTTGGTTGGTTGTTTTTTTTAATGGCTTTTGTTGCAACTTCACCTACTCTCAAGTCTTTCTTTTCCACTTTCAGATAGCCTTAGGCTGAAAGAAGAATTTAATGTCAGGCTTTTCTCTCCTATTGGATAGCTTGACTTGGCTTCCAGTATCTGATATAGTTCAACACCAGAGAAGACTCAAACTCCTAAGCTTTGAAGTTCAGTAACACTTGAAAGAAAGCCCTAAGGCAAATACCAGACTCAAAGAATTAAATCTGTTCTGGATAGGTGAAGCAATACCCCATAGCTCCAAGGGAGATTTAATTAATAAAAACATGCGAGCTCCCTATTCTGCACCAGAATATCCTCTCATGATCTTTGTTAAGAAATTCAGTTTTATTAACAGTTCAAATTAAATCCTTTATTCAAGACATAACTTCAGTTTGGTATACCAGCTTGGGTACTTTTTGAATTTAAAAAAAGAGTTATCTAATATATGGAGAAAATAGTTGCAGCTGAATGCCTGAAAAGACCCTCAGGTGCCAGGAGAAGAGATAAAAATCAGAAAAAGAAGGAAACCATACCTCTCAAAGTGCTCTGTCCTTTACAAAGCATATTGTTACTCTGCTTAGCCTCTTCAAGTCAATGATCCATGAAGTCCAATGTAGTTTCCAATTTTTTGTAGAAATTGGTGAGTTTCTGCTTGTCCATGACAGAACACCACTCCTGGGAGAAAATAAATAAATAAATAACAAAAATAAATTTATCCACATGGATAATGTTGGAATAGAGTCAGTCATCCAAAAAGAAACTTCATCTGAAATACATCCATTAGGCAATTCTACATCTTAGTGCTGGACTAGTTCTGGTTTTGCACACAAATCTACAGAGAAAACCATCAAAATGTGAACACAGATTTAAGTTTTTCTTGTTCTCCAGTTTTTTGCTGCCTATAATTTATTCTTCTCCAGATTCTTTTTTCTTCTTCCTTTGTGTCCTCAGTTTATCAGTCAGCTTTAAAATCCATTTAGTTTTGTTTGTTTGTTCTCTTCCCTCAGAAAAGTTTATCAGTCTCTTCTAAGTGTAATGTTAGTAGATTCTTCCAAGAACCACATAATCAAATAAATTTTATTATGGTGTACCAAGAACTGAAATTTCTGGATGATGAACAGTCACCAAGAATATTCATGTAATCACAATAGCATCATTTGCTTGGTTTGCTGAAGATATTTTCACATGTAGAAATATAAATTATAAATATTCTTCCTGCCCCATTCTTTTCTGCAGTTAAATACACTTTCAGTTCATATCAATAACAACTTCAGCACTGGACATTTCTTTGGGGCTTAATGACTCTTCACAAGGTTCTGGATCATTGGCTCCCAGGAGGTTGTTAATTCTCAGAAAAAGGTCTGTTCCTCTGCTTTTGTTGCTTAAATATATTGTTTGTGGAAATATAATATAAATACTGAAGAGAAAAGCAAGTTACCAGCTGAGCAGAAACAGATATGGCTCAAATTGACTTTATTTTGTGCTTGATGGCTGGATATTAGCAATCACATCCACTGCTTATCCTTAATTTATTAAAATTTCAGGGTAAAAGACTGCCTTTTACTTTTCCTTTATAAAGGACCTAAAGATGAATTATCTTGAGTGCATCAGTTGTACTCTTGCATCATAAATTGAATAAAACCCATGAAAATTCACATTTTTAACAAATGCAATTTTGAATTAAGGTATGATTCTGGTCTTTGTTGCCATATTAAAGACAATTGTTGCAATATTAAAAGGCATTAATCCTTTTGATAAATTGAATCATGACATTGGACTCAAAAATTTGGGGGTTTTCACATATAAAAACGACTTCCAAAAAAGTAAAATTTTTTTTTTTTTCAGTCTCTGGTAACAACAAAGAAAAATTTTATTCAGCAACAACAAGTATTTTTGACCCAAAGACTCTTAACTTTTTCAGTTTATTACAGTGTTATGGATTTTGCCAGTATTTTTTCCTTAATAATATTTTTTCATTCTTTAAAAAAAAGTAAATCTGATTCCTCTCAGACAAGTTTCCTAATTAAAAGTAATCTTTAGTGCAAACACAAAAAGATTTTCTTTAGCTACCCTTTCTCTTTGGGCAGAGGAGAATAAATGTGATGATGCACATCATCTATCTACCTCATGTGTCTAGTGACAGAAACATTAATTCCAAGCACAATTCTATTTCAACCATTTATTTGCACCCTGTTAGTGCATGAAGAGCAATATTTCTGTGGAGGTATGGTGACATCAAGTGGCTGCCTATACGATCCCTGCAAATATATGGATGTACGCTCCAGACATTGGAGAAAAAACCAATACCAGGAACTACCATTATGTAGTTTTACCTCTCTGAAATATGAGTGAACTTCCAGTCAGTTCCAAGTGATGGATGGAAATCTTAATTTTAGGTGTATCATCCGGGTGTGTATCATTAAATGTCATTGATGAAAATCAAACCTTTGTATCTCATCCTTGAGATAAAGTTCAAAGGTAAGAGACTGGCGTTGAGATGAAAAACGGTGCTCAACACCAAATCATCCAAACTGCTCTCTTTTACCTTGTGTTAAAACACTTCTGGGTGACTCAGTCAGTGGCTGTGCACTTTTTAGGAAAATAGAGCAGCTCAGAATGATCTTCTGATAGGATTTTTGTGATTGAGTTAACAAGTTAATATCTACTGCTTTAATTGCATCTTCTGGTTTAATGAACAGATTTTCATAAAGGTAACAAATGAAGTTCAGTATGTTCTACAGTAGGTTGGTTTCTTTCAAATTCTCTCTTGTCAAAATTTCCATTTTCAACCCTTTCCATGCCATGGCTGGTTCATGAGTAATGAGCATGAAGACATACATTTTAAGAGTCTTCAGTGAGTGCATTTTCTTCACCAGCTTGTTTTTACACTCACTTTCCTCATGGGATGACTTCTTCACCTCCTTTCTTAAATCTCTTCCTTCCGTTTGCTATCCTCAGCCTCTCAAAATTAATGCAATCACTCACCATCCTTTTTCCGTGTCACATCAGAGTTTGTTCCCTCCTTCAAGGCTTGAGTCCACCTGTTTGGATGGCCTCCAACAAGGATTAGCTGGAAAATAAAGACACAATATGAAATCAATAAAAGATTACTGTTGACCAAAGAGTAACTACAGAATTGCAACTCATCACAACATTGCCAAAATGGTAGCTGAGAAGCACAGAGAAAATAGTGAATGGTGTCTGTTTGAATTTAAATATACTGATACAAAAATTCCAATAAAAGTCACTATTTAATACAAGTGCAGTTTAATGCAGTGGCTGCATAATACTGACTTAAGTTGTAGTAAAGATGCCATCTCCTTCTTTCAGCTTGATGAAAGCCTTTAACTTTGACATCTTACTTGACTAGTTCACATTTTCCCATGTATTATAATGACTTCACATTTGTGAGTGAAATAGATTTACCTGAAAGGACTATCTATATATCTGTATGTGTATGTGTGTGCACACTATATACTTCTTTTTTGTTGTTGTTGTTTATCTTCTTGTTGTGTGATCCTCAGAAAACAAATTATTAACTCTGGTACACCAAACCTTACTTGCAAGATTAAGATGAAAATTTAATTTTAGTAAGTAGAGAAAAATCTGACTTGAAGTACATATTCTTTAGTGGGGACTCTCATAAAAATATTATGTATGAGAAGCTATTTGGGAGAAAAATCACATGGCTTCATTGCTCTGGAAGAAACACAAAATAAAATACATTAATCAGTCTGCTCACAGGACTATTTAAAGGAGAAATCCCATTAAGTACTTAAATTGATTTACTCTTCCCTCCCTCAAAATAACAAAATAAAATTCCTCAAGTGTCTATTAAATCAGACAATAAATAAAGATAGGTGGGTAAAATCCTTGGGGAAAGGAAGGACCTTAAGGCCATCTGATTCATATTTCATACCTCTCCTATTTCTCCATTTTTTTTTCATCCTTGTTGAAATTCATACATATACAATGTCATAAGCTAGTGTTGGTTTGGATTCAATTTATTTTACAAAAGGAAAAAAATATAGAGAAAAAAATCATGTGGACTGATGCCAAAATAGTCTAGTGAAATAATTTTATTTTCATTTATATTCACTGCCATGTCTCTCCACTGAAGTTAATGCATTTTCCCTGAAAGGTAATTCATTTCAATTTAAATCAATACTGTATCTTTGAACTAATGCCTTCCAGAGATGCCATGTTTGAACCAACAGCGGTATATTTGTGTAAATTGCAAATTTTATTAGTAATTGTACCAAAAAAAGGGTGCTCAGAAAAATACTTTTGCTTCTAAACAATACAGACTGTAAACCCAATAAATCCACATTTTTCGTTGTTTTGTTGTTCTGTTTTGAGATTCAGGGTTATTCTAGGCTTTGATATAGAAGAGGGAAGGGAAAATCTATATATCTAAATAAAACCAGGTGTAGTTCTTGCCTAAGAAATTAATCAGTACTTTTGTGAAAGGAATGCCTACTTTTGGAGGTGTTCTTGTTTTTTTGGTTTTTTTTTTTATTCAATACCTTTCAACATAGCAGGGAAGACTGTCCCAGGGTGGAACCAGGAACATAAAAATCCACCTTGTTTTAAACTTGCATTTCCTAATCTGCAGAACACAGCAAGTAACACTTAACTGGGGGGGATGCACCAATGAGAAAAGAGTGATTTTTGTTTAGCACAAACCAATAGTGTGGGGTTGAAAAAGAGGCAGATGAGCCCTGAATTATAAAATATTTGACTGTCATTCTCAAGTTCCTCTTGCAAATAATCTGCAAAACTTTTCTTTCAAGCGGTGTTTTTCAGTCTGAAAATTACCATCCCCTCTGAGGGATCAAAGGGATTATAAAAGGCTGGAAAATGTCACATCTCTTGCCAGTTGTTCTGTTCTTCCAAGGGAGCTGAGGAAAGCAGGGACTGTGTTTGCGGGCTGAAAATGCCTTCATGGGTAACAGCCTTGGGTTGCTGGCAGTAGTTTGGCCTCTTTATGGCAGGAGGTAGAGAGGGTTGGCTTTTCTGGATGGTTTGGGGTTGTTTTGCTTCCCGCTTTTAGATGTCACCTAGCTGGGTGGTTGGAACCAATGTTCCAACTAAATAGTCAAGTTTAACATGGCTTGAGTTGAATGGAACTAGTTTGAACCGGTTTTGTCTGGTTTGATCCAGTTAAAATTGGTTGGGAGCAGTAGAAACCAGTTTAGCCTGGTTTAAATTGGTTTGAATCAGGCTGATCTGGTTTAAAGCAGTTAGAACTGGTTTGAACTGGTTGGAACCAGTGTAGTCAAGTTTAAGATGGTTATGACAGTTTGGATCTGGTTTGAACTGGTTTTATCTGGTTTAAAGTGTTTGGAACCTGTTTGATCTGGTTGGAAGCAGATTAATCCAGTTTTAACTGGTTTGAAGTGCTTTAAACCAGTTTGAATTGGTTTTATCTGCTTTGATCCCAATTGAACTGGCAGGAACCAGTTGGAAAGAGTTTAATCCAGTTTAAGCCAGTTAAGACTGGTCGGAACCTGAACTGGCTTGATCCAGTTGAAAAAGGTTGGACTTGGTTTAGACTGGTGGAAATTAGTTTGTCCAGTTGGAGTGAGTTTAGTTCAATTTAAACTTGTTTGATCTGGTTGGAACCAGTTTCAAATGGTTTGAACCAGTTTTAATTGGTTTGATCTGTTTTAAACACGTTTGAACCTATTGGAACCCAAAGACTGGGACCAGTTTGATCTGGTTTAAACCATTTTGATTTTTGGGAACCAGTTTGGTCCTCCTGCAGAGTAGATGGCAGCAGCATTCCTGTTTCCTGAGATGGCTCCATGAGGCTAAAAGAACCAGGAAAGACACATGAGCTGCCTAAGGGAGTATTCTACCACTGTTTTGGTGCTGATTTCCACACAACATTGTTATGCCAGTCATGTTTGAAATGACGGAATGACCCAACTTTATTTTCCTCAGATGTTTTGAAAAACTACACAGACCAAACTTTAGGAAGCTGTTCAGATCCTCACATAGGGTAGTCACCCAAATTTTCAGGTATGTGCTTCCTCCTCCTTTCTTTTCATCCTTTTACCTCCTTTAACCCACAGTAGAGCCATCATCCTTTCTTGAGAGAAACTGCAAGGATGCCATGGGAGATACATTAAACATTTCACTCTAATTAATTTTTTTCCAGTACTCTATTTTTTCCTATTGCTCTATATTTCTGTGTCCAGTTCATTGCAAGAATGGGTATTGATCTTTAAATATAATACCTCTAAATATTTCTGTATCCTTTTGTCAGCTTTCTTATTTGTTAATTTTACATTTTTTCTCTTAGAAGCCAAGAGCACTTAACATAGTTCTTCCTTGAGATATCATTAAAATATGCTAACTAAGGTAAATGTGTAAGAAAGAATGCAGACATTTCTAAAGGTTATGATCTATGACAACACTTCTTAGCTTTAAAGTTACTTTGATTGAATTAATTGTAGCATTGAATAAACTGAAGAACAAAGAGAGGTCTGACTCTGAATGTATTAAAGGGAAATATCTGACCTTTTCAATATGTTACATTTTGATTGGCACTCCTTTCTGTTGGAGCTCCCTTAATAATAACTTTCTAATTATTTTCTCCATGAAAAGTAAGATAGGTGTGTCAAAAAGCTGAAGCACAGCTGAGATAATTTGAAATATCCAAGAGTGGAAGTGTGCAAGTATACGTGTACACTACCTACCATAATTCAGAGGATGTCAGCAATGGCAGGCTCATTTTGTTGGCAAAGCTTCTGACAGAAGGAAAAAGAAGCTAGACCAATTTAAACTTAATTTTTCATATCAGAATCATAGAGTCATACAAGGGTTTGGTTTGGAAGGGATCTTAAGTAAAGAACATCTCATTCCAACCCCCTGCCATGGGCAGGGACACCTTCCACCAGACCAGGCTGCCTAAAGCCCAACCCAGCCTGGCCATGAACAGTTCCAGAGATGGAGCAACCACAATCTCCCTGGGTAACCTGTTCCAGTGCCTCACTAGTCACAATAAAGAATTTCTTCCTACTATCCAATATAAACCTACATTCCTTCAGCTTAAGGCCACATTCCCCTTTGTCCAGTCCCTACATGCCCTTGGAAAAAGTCCCTCTCCACCTTTCTTCAGGTCTCAGAAAGCTGCTATAATGCTAATTTCACACTTATTTTGGTTTGCAGGATTATAAAGAGTTCTTTATTCATAAGGTTTTTCTCTGAAAAACGTTGTTCACTGCTTTATACATGAGAAGAAAAAACCATTTGCACTGAACTTCAGGTTATTTATTAACAGATCTCTCTGAGAAGCAGAGATGCTTTTCAATTTTTATTTTTTTTTAGTACTTTAACTCAGTAAGATTAAATTAATTTTCTTTAAAAAGCAGCAGGAGTTTCACATGCCGTGGTATTTACCTGTGGATGTGAGCTTTTCTTGTACCTCCTTCTTTACCTTTGTCACTGAGTACAGCTGTTCCTGTTTTACAGTTTGCTGAATTCTCTCAGTAGTTCCCTGATCCTGTGTTACTGGTTCCACGGTGCCCTGATCTTTTTGGGTTTCCTGGCCCCTCATTGTTACATGATTTAAAAATTAAAAGTAAGGTAAAGGGCCCTACCTCAGCCTGACAGTTAGTTCTTTATTAAAGTTTACATAAGACCTCAGGAATAGCTCTGACAGCATGCTACAGATACTAAGGAAAAAAAATTCAGGTGGCAAACTGTCTTTTCATCCCCTGCATTGTTTTCCTTATTTAGCTTTTACTGAAAAACTTAACTGCTGAAAAATTTTAAATTTCAATCTTTCAAAATCAAAATGAACCAAAATCAGGCACTGTGAGAGTTCCTGATGTTTACTGATTTATTGAAATCATCAAATTTCATCTTACATGCAAATATTCCCTAAATCCTCAGAGGTTAGGATAGGTGTATTTATGCATAGGCAATATCTCTTTGTATAGTGCTGTAATTCTATGCAAAACCAAAGCAAAAATTATTTCCCTTGTACAGATTAAAGCATGCTTGAGGCAAAAATCTGGGCTTGTTTTCAGCTAGTGAAGAATTTGTTTGTAGACTACGTAAGTACCACATTTCTGGCCTACTGCTGCATCTCTAACCTCCCTGTAAATTGTTTATAACAAATACTCTGATTTTTAGCTTTGATGTCTGATCTGTACTTACCCCATGAAAATTTAAAAGGTCATTAAGTGTTTTAAACAACTGATTTTTACTGGTACTTCATTTCACATTGTCAAAACATTCACAAAAATGCCTTTGACTATGTAGGAAGAACAAATACATTGTAAATTATTTCCTAACCTCCTAAATTGCTGCTTTCTGGACTTTGGTTTTCTAAGTAGAAAAACACTTCAAATTCAGCACATCACCAGATCACTTTAACCTCTTTGAAAATGCATTTCAGGAGCCTTGATAGATCTCTTGCTCAGCAATTGGCCTTGGGAAAGTATACACTTCATGGTAAGCCAAGTGCCACGTTCTGCAATCTGTCAGAAAGGGAACAGCAAGTGTAATGGGAGGTTGAAACAGATCATTTAGCATAGTGACATTATTTGTGAATTTGGCTCTATGAGAAAGAATTTTTGTCATGCATATTGTTGGTATTGATGTGAGGCTATGAATGTGGCTGGCTGTCTCCCCAGCTTCTGAGGAGTTATGAAGTATAACTTAACTTGGGTCTCTCTCTGCAACCTTTTAAGAGTGGGACTGATAACACATCCTGCATAAGATGCTCCACTGGAGTGAAGCTGAACAGTTCTGATGCCTTCCCAATTGCCCACAAAGCAATTTGGGAGGAACCCTGCTTCACTTTTATTAACCCCAGAGGTCTCCCCCTTTCTTTGATTTTCCAGTCTACATCTTTCTTCAGCTGTCCAGCTAAATTGACAAAGCACAGAGTCCTGTGCCATGTAGCAAGTGTCTTTGTAGAAATCTCTTTAAAAGCTTTAGCACTTAAGAAAAATCAATAGCGCTTATGATGTCTTGCAGGTCTTCCCTCTCCTGCACGCTAAATTCTCATCAGCCTGTTATTAACTGGTGGAAGAAGACAGTAAACATTGCATTTTAAAAGCACTCCTGTGGCATTTCACTTGAATAACATTGCCTATCCTTCCTTAATGAATTTAGTGGGACTGTGTTGTTGGTATATTTAGAAAGAGAAATAAGAGCTGTGCAAAATGCATTGCAGGTATGGAGCCAAGTATATCTATTATATACAAGTCCTCCATGTTCATTGAAATAAAATGAGCCCATAGAAATACTGATGTTTTAAATACCACTTCAGAGTATAAATGGCCACAAAGATAATCAATTATATCTTTGTCCAAATATACTCGGAGAAAAAAATTTCCAAAAAATTTCAAAAAAGCACTGAAAGATCAACCTGTGATTTATCACAGGAAAGAAAATGTAGACATAAAAAAAAAAAAAAAAAAACAAACAGTAGAAAACTGAAGTAAAAATTATATAAATGTACTACATTAAGAAAGATATTTAGGAAGCAAAACTAACGAAGACAAAAACATGTAAGTTTCAAACATCTACCTCCCAAGTGTTATCCTTATGGTTTCTAGACATGAAGAGTTACCATGTCTTGGAAAGGGATCTGGAAGAATTGGATTTGGATCATGTTCCTCACAACAGGAATTAAAAAAAAAGGGTTCTACATCAAGATGGTGAGTAGGTTTACCTGCCATTCACAGTTTGTAGTCTCTGCTTGTTTGTCCTGTATGTCCTTCACATTTCTACATGAATTATAGAAATTTTGTTAAGACAGAGAAAGAATTATTTTTTTTTCTTTTTTTTTTCCTTACTGTTTCGTCCCGGTGGTTATAACAATAGAGTACAAGAATCCTAGCTGCAATTCCCCAATTTGCTTAATAGCTTCAAATGTTCATCACTGCAGACTGACTTAATTACTGGGGTACTGTCCTCTTCAGTAGTGCTCATGCACCTGTGAAAGGAGTGGAGGGGGGGAGATTTCCCATGCTGCATGTCAGTGTTTTCCTTAAATAAAATCAATTCAAGATTCTTTTATTCTGGAATGAGGGTGAATATATATATATATATTTCTATAGATTAGTGATGATGACTTTTCATGGAAAGGGACAGGTTTGGATCATGCAACATTTCTGCATGCTTTTAATCATCCATGATTAAATGATTAAACAGTCCTTGGAGATGAGCTTGTGAGCTAAGCCCACATCTTCCAGACTTGGCCTTGCACATCATTCTGGAGGCAATCACTTAATTAATCTTGATCTTCTTGATATATTTACTTTTCAGTTTAGTGAGATGGGAGTTGTCCTTCCCAAAGCAGTTTGGTGCTCAGCTCATGCTTTGCCAGAATGGGGGAAGGTTAAAACTCACTGGGCACGAATCCAAGGCTCCTGCAAGGGGATTGCTCTGTCCTCACCTGGTAGTGGAGAGGCCAGTCTACCTTTATTGAGTTTTAAATAAAAACTTTTTTTTATGAGGCCCTATTTCAGTAAAAACATCTGTTAGAGGAATGTAGATATCCTCAGAAGAGACAAGGAAGGGAAAAGTCCAATTTTCTGATCCATACTGGTCCTTCACTTGCAGCCCCAGGATGATGTATACTGCTAAAGCACATTGGGAGTCCTGTCTGTTCAATACCTACAGCACCACTTCATCACTTCACCAATCCTGCTGCTGCAAGTGATGTTCTGGAGTTTAAATCTGGTAAGGACATGGGAAAAAAAAGAGTCCTTCAAAACAGATTACAAATATTTACATTGGCATAAGTGAGAAATTTGAAGAAATGGCCCTCTATATGATAGAGAAAAGACATATTGAGCAGGCTTCACAACTGAAGAAGCTGTAAAAGGGAATGACATCTTTCAGTTTATTTATAGCTTAAATCTAGCATTTTTGCTGTCAGATTAAAATATCGGGTGAATTCTTTTGAATCTGCCTCCTGTGGTGTGACATATCTTTTCTCTGGCTCGTATTACTTTTATTATCAACATCAGCAATCTTTTACCCTTTCTTAAGCAGAAAAATTAGTAGCATTTCACATTTACTCTGGAAAACCAGACTTTGTTGGTATTGCCTATACAGAAGAATGTAATGTGAAGTAAATTCAAGAGAATTCTGATCTTGTAGGTACAAAGGGTTGTGATCTTTCTGTTTCTGGTCACCTTTGCTGCTCTACAAAGAAGATTTTACTTTGACCACAGTAGCTTGAGGTTCTGTCTCTAGTTCCATCCAATGTCAGCTCATTCTTTCCAATGTAATGTGTAAATTAAATCACCTCACATCAATTTTCATCTATTCCATATTACCTTCCAAAGTACGTATGCCCACTCTGTTCGTTTTCATTGCTCCAAGTTGCCACACAAGCCTCTGACATTTCTGACAATCTCAGTTTCAATTTCAGATCATTTTACAACAGTGCTTTAAAAGAACCCCAAAACATTGACTTGCTCTTCTTTATAGAAGTAATTTAAATTGTAGGCACTCTAAATAAATCTCTCCTGTGTCAGAATATAAACGTTAACCTGTAAAATAAATATAAGCACACAGCTAGCAGGACAGAACTGGGGACCAGGAAAGGCTTAACCTTAATTACTGGTATTCAACAGCCACAAAGTCCCCTAAAGGTTATTCTTCTGACTTAAAAGAAAAGAAAAAAAAAATTTAATATACAAATCAGCACTTTGGGGGGAGAATGATACACTAAAAAAAAAAAAAAATAAAGTGGATTGCAATACCTTAAAGCATAGTTCACTGTGACCAATTAAGAAAATGAAATCTATCTGACAGATTCAAACCAATTTCTTTAGAAATCAAAATCCCAGTTTATGCTTAAAATCCAATCCCAGATGTATTGATCTGGATACTTTCTTTTGATATCAAAAAGACTTTGCTTTTCATCCCAAAAAGAAAGCTTGTGTACATCAAACAAGAAAAGAGTAGACACCTCTCAAGTTCTACATAAAAAAATCACTGCTTATGAACACAGCTTATTATTTCTACCTGCAAATTTTAAGCCTCAAAACCTCTCATTTTTCAAAGGGTCCTAAGAAAGTCTGACTTGCCTCAGGTCAGAGTAGATAATTGGAAAAAAATAAATCTTGCTTTCTCTGCTTCATCACATCATATTTATGTTGCGTGACCATGTTTATTTTTTATATTTCTTATATGTTTAGTATTTTAAAGACTACTAGAAGGTAGTAGATTTCTTCAAAATTCAAATTTTATACAAGAATCATAATCACTGTGAGTGTGCCATGAAAAGACTTTTTAATGATATATAGATAAATATACAGAAAATAAACTATTCATCTCTCTTGAAACAGCTTGTAAAAATTACTCATAAATCAAAAGATGGGATAGGGTATTTTTTCTCAGATTCATGCCAAGTATCCACATGAACACACAATTTAATATGAAGGGTAGTCTTTTTTAAAGGAAACTGAAGTAAATATCTGAAGCATTAAAGCAAAGATCTTTGAGGGCAATTGGCCCATGTCCAGTGATAAAACCATGTATTTCATTGTTTTATGAGGGTAGTAGTGAGAAAATAAGTAGTCAGAAAAACAAGAATAGGGTGTTTCCTTTATACGTAACATTTCTTCATATGTGTTAATTGCATATGTAGGTAAAGGTCAAAGCCAATTTAAATTTTGGGCAAATTTGCAAACGGATTTAAAAAAAGAAAGATTACAATAGGACAGAAGGACTTTAAGGTTGCTAATATGTCACTGGGGAGCATCACAAACTGTGCTGACCCAGGATAGTTTGAGAGGGTAAGCCATGCATTGTTTCCCTCGGTGTTATGGTTATAACATAAACCTTTTACAAAAGTACCTCTCAGTCATACCAAAACCAGTTGGCCTGCCTCTTTTCCAACACAGGAGAAGTGAATTCTCCAAAGAGCTTTTCAGTAGGTTGTTTTGTTATCAATTGTATATTGTACTTCAGGAACATCAACTTATCTCCCAGTGCCGGACGCTGCATTTCCTTTACAAATGCTCAGGTTAAACAGAAGTCATTAACCTTTGTTCATCCACAAATCTTCTATCAGATCAAGAGCTGACCAAAAAAAAAAAAAAAAAAACAACACACAAAACCAACCAAAACCAAAACAGGAAAAGCTCCAAAAACCCACTCAGTGGACAGAGAAATGAAGCCCATTGGGAAAACCTTGTTTGTCATCATCTGCCACTATTCTGCCCACTCGGGTGGGTAATCATTTTGCACAGTTTCTCCAGCTCTCTTTTGCCCTGTGGGAGAGATGACAGTGCTTTTCATCCGGTCTCCAAACTAGGAAAGGCCATGGTCAAATATTCACAACTGCCAGCTTCAAAGCAATTTTTCCATGGCAACCATACCTCAAAAGCCTGGAGTTGCAGAACTTGCCAATTAGCAACTCCAAAGGGGGCCATTAGCTCCTTCAAAAACATAAAGGACACTGTTTTTAATCACCATTTGTTTCCAGCCTTACAGCAAGCACTTCATGAACACCAACCATGCAAGTGCAAGGCTGACTACTTAAAAAGAAGTTGATGTTGCATGAAAAGAACACACATCAAGCTACATTTTTTTTTAATAAATAAAGAACAATTATCCTCAGTAAATCATTGCTTCTAATTTATTGTTGTTTAATTAAAGCAAGTGGTATTTTCTCATTATTGCCAGTGGTAAACCATGCATAACAGCCACGGAATTTGCAGTCAGTAGGAGTCCTTAGTTATTACTGCAGCTTGGGAGTGAACAAGTGCTGTAAAATAAGAAGCATCTGCATAAATATGGACCTGTAGAATAGCCTGTCTAGCTGTCTAAGGCTTCTATTCATAAAGAGAGGACATACTGGAGAAAATCAAAATATTACATAAGGAAAGTACAGAAATAAGAATTTGGCTCGTTAGCTTGTAAAATTTTTCTGACTCCACTGAAGTCTCTGGGAAGTTGTGTCATTGTCTGCCATGAAACCTAGATCTATATTGATTTAAGATTATCCTATACATAAAAAAGAAAACAGACCTTTTTAATTAAGGAAAAAAAAAAAAAACAAAAACAAAAACCTCCTATATTTTCACTCCTTTGAAGTAATTATTTCTTTATTCACATAAATGACGTGAATGTCCTTTAAGGTCATGTATTTCAGCAAGAAAAGTAGGAGAAACTTGAACTTCACCCATTCATTTGAAAATTATGTCATTTGTGAAGCCAAATTATACCCTTTACTACCATTAAAACTCTATCACAGCTAACTAATTTATCACTTACCACTGTGTCATAAAACCCCAGTTATCCAGCTCATCTTGTGTTGCTGGAGGTGTTCTTGTCACTTTGACATCTGGTGTGTTTGAGAGGGGTAGCTGCGCAAATTCTGAACATGTAACCAACTTAGGGACCTCTCCGCACAGCAGAAAGACACTTTCTTTGATGCAAAATTGGGATAAGTTTGGAAGAAATGAGGCACACAGGATGTTACATGAAACCTGCCTGAACGTCTGTCTCACAAGTCAGGACGTGGTCAGGGCATCACAGGCTATGGTGCTATGTGCAGTGCCTGTGCTGGTTCTGCCACGTGAGCCCGTAAAAAGCAGCCCAGACTCCTGGACAAGAGCAGGACGGACGGCAGGGCCAGCTGAGCAATCCCCTGAATGAGAACGGGAGTCTTGACAGGTCAGGACAAAAACAAGAGCAAAGCAAGATTGTGTTAAATTTAATGGTTTTCACGCACACATGAAACATGTTGTCATCTGTCCAGTAAAAGCCCAATGAACTCAGAGCTGATTTGTCAGAAATGGTGCTAATTGAAGTTTCTAGTACTCCTACTTGAATAATTCCAGTCTCTTAAAAAGAGGTTAAGTGGTTCTGAAATACTGAGGACCAAGCTCAAATAAATAACGCTCCTTTTATTATCACCTCCAGGTAAACCAGAGATTTCCATTATGATCTCCTGGAAGATGTTATTTTGGTTGCATGTGCTTGTTTAGAGTCCATATTAAAATGAGCTACATGCTTGTTGCTCACTTGGAAGCAAAGTTAATGAAATTTTGTGGCACATCAGTTGGATAGATAATGCAAATTTCCTCGTGCATTCCCAATTAACATTTAGCCTGGCTTCACGGAGCAAGAGATACTATTGCTAGTCCAGGCCAGGGGGTTTTTTTAAAATATATTTAAGAAATAAATATATTTTTATGTTAAATATAAATAAATATATTTATTTATATAAATAAAAATTTTATATAAAAATAAACATACAAAATATATAAAATATATAAAATATAATAAAATACATAAAATATATTTTGTATGGGCAGAACATCATTTACCTTCCCCAAAGCTGACATCTGGCACCGGAGTCAACACTTATGAGTACGTAAATGATGGAATCATAGCAACACACTGGCTGGACATTGAAGTCTAGGGATAAAAAAAAGAAAAATTTTCTCTACTGAAGGTATAGAAAGTATTTGACTGCTAAATTAATGCTTTTCATAGTGCTTTGGCTTAACTACACTTTGTGTTAGTATGTTAATGGGGCCTTGTCCATATAAAAGCAGGATGAAGACTAACTTGAGAAAAAGGTAGAAATTTCCTCACAAAGGCTTCCTCTTAAATAAAGTTCTTAAGTCATGTGAGATACTGCCTCTGAGAAAAGATTAAAGAAATGCTTAATAAAAGAGAAGAAATAGATCAATAAGCTCTTTTTTGAAAGACCAGGTTGAAAAAGACAGTGTAATGAAATTTTTAAACAGGAAAAAAAAATACTATGTCATCTTTTTTGACACATACAACATGGTTTTAAAAGCAGCAGTATGGAAAAAAACCCATCAACTCCTTGCAAAACCAACAATGAGAAATTAATAAAAGATAGGATATTTCTGTTGTTTTGGGGTTTTTTCCCCTTCTTTAGCATGACATGAAAATCCATAGAAAAGTTATTTTTATAAAGGTATGCTGTTGACCTAACCAGTGATGGTTATGGATGCCTTCACAGCCCAGGTCTGTGTTGCCTTTGTAGTAGTGTTTAATATGTGACATTGCTTGCTTTTCCTTTGCTGTGGGAGTCCTTCATATCCCAAGGGAGCACTGGGAATATGAGTCCTGAGTAACTGTGCACCACCTACCTCATAGATTAACAATTTATTGGTAGAGAAGAAGAAAATTCTATTTACCACAACACCATCCTCTGCTGAGGTTTCTGCTCCAGTGACAACCCTGTCTTCTCTCACTAGGATAGTTCAAAACCAAAAAGAGATACAAGTGTATTTTCAGAGTTGTAATTTTGCTATGTGTCCCCTCCTCTCTCCCAAAAATTAGATCAAACTATTAGCAATGGCATGTCAATATAGACAGGCATGGCTTGATGTGAGCCTTCTTCAGCTGTTCCTAGGAAAACAACTCCTGCCTTGAAATTCTGTCAATTCTTCCACTCTGTGGCTGAACCTTGGTTAATGTGCCCTAACAGATTCAAGGTGCTTTCCCATTAAATATTTAAAGATTTTCTGGAACAGAAGAAACAGTTAAATGTGTTAAGCATCTCAAAGGAATGGCCTAGCTCCAATCTGATGCATGTCCTTGTGTTTCCTTTCACAATGTCTGTTCAGGACTTTTAAACACACTGGAAGAGTTTCCCCAGTGAAACAGAGAGCACAGCCCTGCTTGGTGGGCAGGACATGCTTCTATAACCTGGTCCCAGCTGAAACACTTATCTTTTACTCACATAGCCTTGATAAAGATAATTACAAACCACTGGAAACCTCTCATGGGGTGTTTCTATCACCACACCCACTGCTCTATCCAGAGAATATTCATTTGATACCTGTGATATGATATTACACAGCACAGGTGTTACTGCTTAACATCTATCACCACTAGTTCTTATAAAAAGAAACTGAACAGAAATGAAATTAGCAATGATCTTATTCTGTATTTTTACCAAGACAAATGCATCCCAGGGCTCATGTCCCAGCCCTCTAGTCCCATTACATATTCAATAATCCCCTAGCTCTACAGCATTCCAAGTATCCCTTTGCCTGAGCCTAACAAATGAGTACATATGTGTCATATTTAGCAGTGTTCTGTCTTCTTTTCTACTTGTGCCCTCACACCTTATTTCTTTTAACATGTGCTTCATTTATAGTATGTCTTTATAGCAGATAGAACAAGAGCCAAATACTTCTAAACAATTGACATCACTCCTGAATTCCTTTACTATGAATCAATATCAGATTCAATCCTAGGCCATTCTGAGCCCCCTCACACCCTTTTATTTCTCTTCAGACACAGTGCCAATGATTCTATTAACCTTCTTGCATGAACTGTGTGAATTCACTATCACAGTCAGTACCCCTTGCACCAAAAATTTGAATTTCAGTGTCACAATGTCATTAATACTCTGTCAGAAATACCCATGCTAGTGACATTTTTACACACCAGAACTAACACAAAAATGCTTCCTGTGGGTGTATCCTTGATGTGTGGTCTCCCAGAACAGTTTTGATTGGTTTTTTGGGGTTTTTTTTCTTGCTTCTTTTTCCACTTGCCATTGTGCTCATTTACTGAGTCAGACTGCAAAGCTAATGCAGTTAAGTCCCTCCATAGTGCTCTTCTATAAGACCTCCAAAGCTGAGGCTTAAAAGCTCTTTCCAAGTGATAATTCTGTCTCTGGAGCTCAGAGAGTGAGTGTTGCGTGTGCAGGTTCTTGGAGTGGGGAATGATGGTGTGTCTTCAGGCTGTTATGGGCTCACAGTGCACAACAAAGCCACACTTTCCTTCCCTGGCAGCCTCTTTGTGCCTTAAAAGGAGCTTTTAGTCTGAGGATCATAGCTTTAGGATATCCATTTTTCTTTTGGCACTTCAAGCTCAAACTCCTGTGTATCATCTACAAGGATTCATTCCTGCTCTCAGAATGCTCTGAAATTTCCCCTGAAAGCTTTCTCTCTGTAGTCCTTCCCCTGCTTTGCCTCTAACTTCTAGTCTTCAAAACAATTCCATGCCTTGATTCCTTTCATGAAACAAATGGAGATTTCTTGCTTGAAGATCATCTGTCACTCAATTCCTTCTTCCTTAAAATCCTGCCTTCACAAAGTCCTTCTTCCACTCTCTGTGCTAGTGTGGTTTCTTCAAATTCACTTGATACTGATGTCTCTTGTTAAAATTGATTTTTTATGGATTTTTTTCCTTTTTTTTTTTTTTTTTTTTTTTTGGTAATTATATTTCTGTCTTCTCAATGCCACACAGTTGCGTCTTGTCAATATTCTTAATCACTTCACACACACCCTCATAATCCTGTATGGACTGAGAGTTTGCAAACCTCCCTTTTTTGGACTGCTACTTTTGAAAAAGACAAGTATTTAAATTATTTCTTTGAGTATTTTCCTCTTTTAGCATAGCTATAATGCACACTGTTACATCTGTATGGAACTGCAAAGTCTGTACCAAATATTTTTTAAGTGAGTAGTGTTTTTATCTCACTTATCTATCTTATCTCTACTACACATATCTCACTTCTTCCATGTGATGCAGATAAAAATGTGAAAAATGCATGTGGTGTCAACAATAATAAACTCAGCTCCACAGGGTAAATTGCATCATACATCCTTCACACCTGGATGATACAATAGTAGAACATGGCCTCAACTATTCATATCACTGATGTTGAAGAATAAGATGTATTTTCCTAGTTCTCTATTTTTTTTTAAACACAATTTCTATTTTTTATAATATCATTTGAACATGTATTTTTCAAAGACCAGCAGGTGATTCTAAGCTAAAAGTATTTCTCCTTCTCCATTTGTCACACATTATCCCAGCACTTGTAATTTCACACACCTTAATCGCACACCTTAAAGCAAAAATTCCATCTTCACTGTGTCAGAGCTCATTATCAGCTGCTTTCTGATGGCCTTATACACTGCTGCAGTCAATACTTGCTCTTGAAACCATGTCAATTGAACGAGATCAGAAAATCCTACACTGAAATTATTGTGTGCAGCTGCGAAAAAAATATACTTGTTTCCAAGCAAATGTTCTAGCACAGATTTCTGAGGGGTCTGCTGTGACTTTTATTTATTAATGACATTTTTTCTTGTCATTATCTGCTGTTAAGAAATATTTAAATAGAAATATAAGAAGAAATAGATAAATACAAGAAATATATAAATACACTGATGATACACTATCTAATTCCTGAGAGTGGATTATAAATATATCAATGGCAGTAGCACTACAATGAGAGTCACAGAATCACAGAATATTGTGAGTTGGAAGGGATCCACAGGGATCATCAAGTCCAACTCTTAAGAGAATGGCCCACATTGGGATTGAACCCCACAGTCTTGGTCTTTTTAGCATCAGGCTCTGACCATCTGAACTAAAGTGGCACTTCAACTCCCTAAATTAAAATTGGAAGAAATAGAAATGGAATTTGGAAACATACCCATATTGCCATATTGTATAGAAAAGCCAAAGGTAGAAAACCACAAGAAAATTTGCACATCAATAAAGTACTATATTTGTACAGGATTATTGCAGCATTTTGTTGCTGGGGTTTTTTTATAGCTATCAGTATAACATCCCAAGCAGCTAAGCATTTCTGGAGTGGAGTTTCCACTGATTTTCTTTATAAAAATGTCACAAAGGATTTTGCAGTAAATGAAAATTTCATCATATACCCTTCACCATCTGTGATAGCAATAGCAGCACTGCATCATTACTATGGGTTAGAAGTACAGACAAAGAGAAATAAAACAAATTTGGAGAAAACACAGGCTAAGCTATATTTTCAGATTTATTTTGAGAATGGTACTAAAACTCCAAATGGCCATGCTGATTGTATCACATTGCTTCTCATGGCTTTTCTCCCTCCCCTGGTGAGGATTTCATGGGTGCAAAGCAGAATTACTTTAGTTGCACTCACTCCAGTATGACTGGATGAATCCAGGAGGAAGAATTGAGTCTATATTGTAGAATTTCTCTGGAATTCTACAGAACCATAGAATAATTTAGGTTGCAAGGATCTTCTGACCACATTCTGTTAAACTTTCCCTGATGGTTGCAAAGGTAAGGACATGCACACCTTCCAGGCTGTGGGACTGCAATGGAATCAGAGCAGTGAGATGTTCCAGTATTAAACAGATGTCCATTGGAGCTGAGCTGTGAAAATATCACACTGTTGGAAAAGGCCTGCTGGAGATGTGGAGCACAGAAATGCTTTTAGCCAGCAACTTTTGGGGAAGAAAAAAAATAAAAAGGAACGTGGCACTATTCATTCAAATGACACCTGGCACGTGCTATTGTTCTGCTGGCTTGATTTGCCACTACAGGCTGAAAAATTCATCATTCATCTTGCAGACATATCACATCAGCTTTAACTCTGATTGTGACAGCTTAATTTTAGTTTGCAAAGACGATGATGATGTCCTTTTTTACCTGATTACTTTTTCAGACTGATTTAGAATCAGTTTCTTTCACTTTTTGGAAGAAGGAAAAGTAAAATGACTGGGATTTTAATGTTTTTTTTCTTCCAGGTTTGAATCTATCCTTTGTCTAAGAATGCAAAAGATATATAGATATAGATTATATAGATAGATATAGATATAGATATAGATATAGCCCCATATTATTTGACTTTAACAAAACTCTTGGCTACTCAATGAACCTAAAATCCTTACCTACTTTTTTTTTCTTTCTCTTTTTTATTTTTCACAATTCTAAGTGTTCCTGACCACTGAAGATTTGCAGTGGATCTGTTGACTGTGAACAGGACAGGCTGTAGAAGAACTTTCCAATTCATCATATGGCCAAATCCTAAACATTCATGCATATTACTGTCTGGGGGTCAAATGTGCAGCCAGAAGATGAGGGTGTGGGACTACCAATGAATCTTCCAGGACTCTTTTCATGATATGGAGAAAGGATTTGTCTATATTCACCTGCCTCTTCTGATGTGTGATTGACTTTCCATAGCCTTGGGGACTGGTTGTAAGCATGAGATAGTAATGGTTTTCTTGGGAGAAAAAGGAAAAGCAAAAGCAAAAGCAAAAGAGCTCGATTCAAAGAAATGGATTAATTCTCTCTTATTAAATTCCTAAAGACTAGATCTAATCTCTTGCTGCGTTATTTATTTTGGGTTTTTTTGAACCTTAATGTAATAATTTAGACTAATTTGAAAAGGAAGAAACAAACAACTAAAAGAAGGGATAGTCTGGAAGACATAGCATCAAAAAGAAAGGGAAAAAAATCAACCCCCAGAGCCATTATCTAGGAAAATCCTTTCTATTTAAAAAATTATGAACTATAAATTGCATCATGTCTGTTAGGAACCAGCTCAGTTAATTCCCTATTTTTCTTTTCCTGCATTGTTCTTTCTCTTAATGCTGTGTTGAAGATCAGCTGTCCCTGATTTTCCCACCTCCATGTTCTGCCCTTCTAGGGGAACTGCACTGGGCTGAAACACATTTTTTCCTTCTCCTGCTATTCCTCCTGGAAATCCCTGCACCTGCAGGCAGGGGTACTCACAGGTACAAGGCAGCTCTTTCCCTGACTCGTGCTGAACCTGAAGGATGTGTGAGGAAAATGAAAAGCGTTAATATTCCGCTTGTGACAGAGAGGCCCTGGGAGTGACCTTCAGAAGGTGCAAACATGGAACTCCCTGGTATTACACGGCTCCCCCGGGACCAGCTGAGCAGGGAAATTGCAACAGAGCTCACAAAGCTGTTCTGATTCAAACTGCAGTCTTGCAGGATCTTAACTCTGAAGAGACACTGCCCCTTTCTCGGGAAACCTAATGATCGATGCACAAAACTCATGGCGTGTGGCTGAAATGTCACTCTGCACTGAAATATTGCTGTGGGACTTGCTGCTTTCCTTCAGCCCCCTGAATAATTTTGGATCATCTAAAAATGCTGAGGATCACTGCCATTCCAGCTCTCCATGCTGTGAGATCTGCATTTTTTTGTAGGGCTGGCAGGCAGAACCCCTTCATGAGCCAAAGCTTGACCTGGGGTCTCATGCTTTGCTGAGGATCTGGCTGCATCCTGTAAACTGTATTGTGCTAATGCAAATAGAAGTCTCTGGAAAAGTTCACTCCATGTTATATGACCTATAAACTGTTACAGTAGAGATTCTTATCTGCCTTAAAACCATTAAGTCTTTACCTTGTAAAATACACTTAACATTTCCCAGAGATTCTCTGCACTGGTTAGGTCAGGAATGAATTTGATGTGTAACATTCTACTTGTGTAACATCAGGTGTTTTATTAAAATTGTTTTTTTAGACAGAGACATTTATTCACTTTGTGTACTTAAGAGTATTTTTAGGATGGAGTACAAGTGCTTTAATCCATTTGCTTTTGGAATGCAAACTTACTGAACATAATTCATTTATTAATGAAGCTACAATTGTGCAGTAAGTGTTCTACTGAATTGAAACAGATGGAACCAACAGATTTAATATAATTGGCAATATAAGAGTTTCTGATTCAAAATGAGCTAACACATAAAGGCAAATCCTTCATTTAAGTTTCCAACATTCCACCTTCTGTCTTATGTACTAAGGTCTTTTGGGGGCCAGTGTGATTTTGGGTCAGAAATACAAAGTTGTCATACAACCATGGCTTTTGCCCTTTGGAAACCTGAGCAAATAGCTTCACACACATTTTTCAGTCCTCTGCGGAACTAGTGCAGTGCTCCATGAAATAACAGACAGCTTCAGGAGAGAACAGGACACAGAAAAGACTAATTATGACTTTGAAGATTGAAATTTGCTTTGGAAATGCTCAGGCACACAGAATAAACTATCATCTGTATCTCTCTATAACTATAATAGAGCGTGCAATAGCTCCAAGAGAGAGACAGCATGCAGTACAGTACAAAAGTAGTTTTTCATTTAGATGTATGCACTTTAAAGACCCAGAATAAAAAAAGTGAGAGCCAAAATCTGAGTGGAAGAAAATTGTTCCAGGAAGCCCCAGGGTTCAAAATATGACTGTGGAAGACAGCCAGTGAAACCTTATTTGAAATATGTGCACACACAGGATAGGGGTTGGCCGAGGTCTCACTGAAAAATAGAAGAAAGAGAAAGAAAAAATCACAGAAAGAGCATTTTCAAATGCAGATTTGGGAGTTTCAGCACTGCCTACATTTTGAAGAACAAAGGAGTCACAAGGAGATTTACAAAAAAGGCCATGATGTCCTCAGGGAAATCTCAGTGAAGGAAAACCATGGCACCTGGTAGTGAAGCTTATTCTGCATATTAAATGAGGTCATGAAAAAGCAATTTTTTTCAGTGATCAAAGCCTCTCTGGAGAACTCATGAAAAAGCATCAAAATGAGGGAGCAGAGCTACTGTCCAGACCAACTATGTTAATAAAAATACTTCGCTGTTCCACGGCAGAGGTCAAATGTTCTGTAGGTGAAAACTAAAGAAAAGTCCTAGGACAACAGGTGACCAGTAGCAGAATCCTCTTTGTAGAAATGAATAATGACATTAAAAAGTTTTCAACTAACTTCAGACTTAAAGAGAGGATCACAGCAGTAAAAAAAAACCAGTGTTCACTGGCACAGTAATATCAGAACTTAAATAGTCTCAAAAAAATATTTAAAAAATCCACCAACTCAGAATCTTCAAATCAGATGATGAGACAAAAGGTATGTCCTGTGAATGGTACTTTTTGCAGATAGGCCAACTCTCTTAATTGGATATGAGTATGTAAAGGTATATTTCTTTTTATACATATGTGTATATATACATATATATAATACATATAGGATGTATTTCTTGAATATAAAGTCAAAAATCCTACTGAACTCATTACATGAAGACAAATACATGCTGCCTCAAGGAGACCTGTTACTTCTAAGCTTTGAAGTGTAATGTACATAATCAATGTTGTAGGACAGTGGAGGCACACCACATGTAAAAAATAAAAATCAAAGTATTTAGCCTAACAGTGGGAAACCAGAAGGTGATGATAAGAATGGAAGCATGGCCATAGAGCAAAATTGAATTTTTTATCATTATGGAAGCTTTTAAAGAAGTTATGTGACAAAGTCCTAGATTGTGTATTTAAAGTTTTCAAACATAATTATAATTTGATAAATATTCAGTGCATCCTTCAGAAAGGTGAGGTAGTGACTGTTTTAGTCAACTGATGGGTTATCATTCAGGAAGTCTGAGATCATCCTGTCTATGCTCTTCTCCATTTCTGTGCCAATTAAGTGATTTGCAGCTGTGACAAGGTTAGAAACACCTATGATTCTGAGGCTAACAGGGAATTTTTGGCATGCTAATCACAGACTGTCTCTTTATCACCTTTTACCTTAGTTTAAATAAATAAATAAATATTAATTTTAAAACTTATTTTCATAAGGCTTTAACTGAATAATGAAAAAACAATTAATGTGACTAATGAGACCACATCTCATTAGCTGTAAGTTCACCACTCAGGTCAAAACCCCAAAATAATTGTTGCAGCATAAAATACAGAGGATGTAAGAGATGTATTTTTGCATCCTTCCCTCTTTCTCTGGAATTATGCATAATTTCTTTTTTGTTTGTGAAAAAAATTGAAATGGGGAATCCACACTGCCTTTTAGAGCACATTTCAGCAGTGAGCCAGAGGAATTCAGCTTTCCCAGGAATTTAACACAGCCCTTCTCTATCTAGCAGTGCTCTGAACATGCTATTATAACATGATTTCTATTGCTCTGTCAGATGAGAAAATTGAGACTCCTATGAAACCAAGACCAGAAAGAAGATAAAAAGGGAATGGAGAAATAAGGACAAGTCAAGACAGGATTCTGACTACAGAGTGTCATTTGCAGCAGATTTGGCTGCCTCCCTTTCAGAGCACCTTCCTGGCAGAGATCTCCTCCCACTGAGCAGAGTGGCCCTGCAGCTGGAGTCACTCCAGGTAGCACATGAGATGCAGAGAAAAGCAAATATCCAAATCCCTCCAACATTAACAAAATCTCACTGCTTTCAAGTCATAAAATGATATTCAAGATTTTCAAGATATTCTAGTTATTCAAGATGAACCATTAACACTTATTATTAACAAGATAATGTTAATAATGGTAATGCACATTAGATGTGTGCCCAACACCAGCCAGTCATGGCATTATCCTGGGACAAAGGATTCCAATGGTACTGGACATACTTAAATTGTGAGTGACACAGAGGGCAGCCATTCCTCTTCCAAACAGCCAGTTATCTCAGCCTGCATCCCACAGAGACAGCCAGGTGGAAGAGCTCTTTTTTGGAGAGTGTTTTATACTCCCATACTGAGAGGAGGACACCAGCAGGTTTCAAATAAGCCTAGCAACATGCAGCATGTGAGCTCCTTATTGGAGCTCCTACAGAAGAAACAGCCTTTTGGATCCCCAAAGATGTTTTATTTATGAATTGTTTGCAGTCATATGGATTGAGAGATGGAAAAAGTTTAATTTATAAAAACTACATTAGTTGCAGTGGTTGCTATTTTTCCTAATTAGGAAAACATTACATCCAAAACACTGTGGAACTACTTTTGCTTTCTTCTTGCAATTTTTCAGTAAGGTTTGGGGTTTTTTCAATATCTTGGACCACACTATGGCAGAAAATCTAAAAAGCTTCCCTCTCTCCAAATTTCACTTACATGAACATGTAATTGGAGGAATAGAAGATGAGAAGTTTGAACAAGTCATGGTCAGCTCTGGACAGGGTACCATGACTATTTGAATTATGTTTAGTTTGATGATTCTTTTTTTCTGCTAATTTTGTCTTTGGCAAAATAGAAATAATGCTAACAATCTAGTGCCCACTAACAGACACAGCCTGTGAGCTCCCAGTACTGAGCAGTCTCTACAAGATTGGTGCTATCTCTCACTACCAAAGAAATCTAAAAGAAAATTAAAAATAGAATAGCATGCCCTGGAGATATACAGCATTTTAGCCCAGGAAATTTACTGTTATTTTATTCCTGAGAAATAAGATACATTTATGTCATGTAAATTCTGAATTAAGGATGAGAAATTTGATGTTGTATTTACATTTTCTAGTCTGAAGATTAAATCAAGCAAGGTTTTGGTTACTTTCAAAATTATTTTATCCACATCCTCACTTGTATTTCCCATAGATAGTAGAAGAAGCAAGACTTCAATTCATGTATTGTGCTTTCACAAAAAATGAGATCAGATGGCAAAGCTGAAAGTTGTTTTACTAGTTTTACTACATCTGAAAGACTCTTTGCTAATTCCACCTGATAATAACTGAATAAGTTATTAGTTATGAAATTTTTGCATCTTGCTGAATGTGCCATGACACCATATCTCAAAGTTCTAACTTTACACTAAATTATATTGTAAACGTATTAAGTTCTTCTAGCCAGAGTTTTCTTTCTGGTTTGTTAGAGCATAAATGTAACTATTTGAATGGTTTAATATAATTGCATCCTAAATGTATAATATTAGGCTTCATTCACACTATTGTAGCTCCTGGCATCCTCTTAATTAATTGAAAAAAAACAAGTAGAGATATCATTCCATAGTAAATAATAGTAAATACCCATCAGGACAGTTTCCTAATAGTGGAGAAATCGCACATTCTTTCTGAATACAATAGTTCCATTACTCCCAGGGACATCAGTTTAGACCTTTGAAACACCATTTACACATTTTGACCATCTATGATTATCCAGTTAGTTTACTGTATACAAAAGATAACAAAAAAGCACTTATTATGTTCCCCACACACAAAGAGAGCATAATTTGCAAAAAGCAGATAATTCATAGGTTCAAAGTCCTACCAAATCTGTGAGAGAATAAGTTAAAAGAGGCAAATGAAATAAACTGTGCAGCTGTTGCTGTTGGACCAAGGATTCCTTTTTCTCACACGAATTGGTTTGTCACAGACTCTGGAGACATGCAGCTCTCTCTGGCTCTCTGGGAGACTTTCTACTTCATCTGACCTATTTCAATCATAAGGACATGTCCCACTCAATAAACAAGAGAATAAGTGTTTTTTTTTTCTGTAAAAATATTTTCTAGAAAATGGGAAAAAAAAAAAACAAACCAAAAAGAAAGATAAAGAATGGGATTTTTGCAATGCCAAATAGCCTGACCATTAAAGGACTTTGATAAGAGCAATGAATTCAAGACTCACCAAATAGGGGAAGATATTGAACCACAGTATTCCAGATCCAAGATAAGCAAATTAAACAGACTTCAGAATTCCCTTCACCTGCATTTTACGCCAAAGTAAAATAATATCAAAATACTTAGTCTCAAAACTGAAAACAATCTTTGAATTTAATCTACAGAAAAAAACCTTGCAATTTTAAGTTAAATTCAACTGGAAGCTAATATAAACAGATCTTTTATGCTGTTTTGACATCTCTCCCCATTAGATCCATGGATTTCAGTATAATTCTGCAGTGTCACCCTTTGATATCGTCCATGAAGAATGACTACAACACAGTAAGAGAAATATTTTTACCTTTACTGTGTGAATTCTAGAATTATTTTTAACTCTAAAGAATGTTGACTCAAAGTTAACTGTAAAATCTTAATTTTAAAGTAATATTTGTTTTATGTTTGTAAATGTACCATTCTGAAGATAGATTGCCTTGCAATTCAGGGTGAAACAGCCACCCTACACATGTTCTAGAGTTGAATATTCAATTTCTTTACTACAGCAGCACATTATTATAGGGGTTTTCCTATTATGGCAAGTTAGTATGTACATAATTATGGGCATGAGCTTGTAGATATGTTTTTGTTAGCTCTGTTTGTAATTTTTATGTCAGGATAACTCACCTTGACAGTCATGGCTACTGGAAGGAGGGCACTAATAGACATTATGATCACAGTTCAGTCTACATTGTAAAAGTTCCTTTTTCACAGGTACTGGCTTCTGCTTTGGCAAGAAAAATGTCCTTGGTAGAGCCCTACTGATGACACCTGGTGTCTTATTAAGCAACTAAAGTAAAAATTAACTCTTCAAGCCTTAATAATGAATATATGAATGTGGTTATTGTGTCCAGTCACCCTTATATAAAAACAAAACCTGCATGTTTATTCTTCAGCCTTAGCTATTGCATTTATGTGTTTCTTTCATAGTTATCAATAAATGCACAAATTCAGGACAGTCTTTGGTTTGTATCAAACCATGACGTGAGTCTATGGAAGAAAAATCAGCAGGTGTGGTATCAAGGCAGGAATCAGACTCAGACCTGACATTCGCATCTCCAGGAGCAGTAGCAGCGAGTCTATGACACCCCTTCAGACACAAAATGTGTTCTGCAGCCATATTCTGTCATTTCACTGCAGCTTTCAGGATATTATCCTATCAGGTTTATCATTCTCCTTGCAAACATGTTATCTGCAAGTCAGCGTGGCTTTTTCAACAGCCTGTCTGTGGCAGGAAACAAAATTATTTGCCAGTCCACTGTCACAGGGGATGCAAATAAAAGGGAATAAAAGGGCATGCAAATTGTGTCTGTTCCCTTATGTGAAAAGGTCTTTGAAGCAGGCAGGCAGTGCAATGAATATTACTAAGGAGTATGAATCAACAGGTCATTGTATGGATTGCTTGGCCTCCAAAGCTGAGTGACAGAGTCCTCTTAATCAGCAAACACTGATCATGGACATAACACAACCCAGACCATGTAGACAGTGTTTGCTTGAATGTTTCTTCTCAATAATTGTGATTAAGTGTTCTAACACCTGAACAGAACCTGAAATTTTGCTGGATCTTTCTTACTTTTGGCTCAGAACTCCCTGCACTGATTCCAATTTATTTTCTCTTATTCTTCTTTTTTCATACTTTTTAGATAAACAACAAATGTTAAGGCCACTGAAGAAAGAATCTTTAAAAATTCACATCATTAAGACTATTCAGGTATTCATGAAGTACTGAAATATGGATAATGACTTGAGCATGTCAGTAAAATGATCATCTGTCCCAATTAATATTGATATATTGCAGTTGTGAAGGCTTTTAATGATCGCATTACTAGGAAATTATTGCTGCTCATATAATTTGTCCTTATAATCATGTATTTATCATAGATACAAAAGACAAGTTCCCCAAGAGGACAATTAAAGCCCATATTCTGCTGATTCTTAATTGGTAGAGAAGACAGTCTTTACACTTATGTGGGAACAACTGTCTTTTTGTCAACACAAGTGTCTCTTTTTAATTACAGCCTATATATGCTGCACGTACCCATATGTTTTATGGGCCTGGGATGTAACAGCACTTCTGAAAAATATCTGCATGGGGTGGAATAGATAACCAGTTAGGCAAGAATCAGCCCAAACAACTTTCTGAAATTGTCCTTGGAGGGGGAAAAGCGATGAACTAAAAATATTAATAGTTTTGGGGTTTTTTCTCAGTCTAATTTGGTGACCAGTTTTGTTTGAGGCTATTCAATCACAGGTTACTTCTGCAGATTGAAGCTGCAGTGACCGCGTCCCAAAATAATGCCACAGGTATTTGGATGGTGTGTTCAATAGATTTCAGAGCACTGAATTTTATAGGCTTAAAGATTAAATGAAGGAACCACTGCTAATCACTAAATCTCACTCTGCAAAATTAGTTCCCTTGTCTTATACAATTGCCTGCCTGTCTGCATGAATAGATTGCAACTGAGTGTTGTATCTTCCATCTAGTTATGTCTGTAAACTAATCATACACATGGCCACTTGGTATGGTTTTTATTATGATTAAAAATCCTGGAGTCCAGGTGTTATAGCTTGTTGGCCATGTAATTTAGAGAGTTATCCAAGGGATCCATTTCCCCTGCAATTACAAAATGTGTCAGACCTGAGGCCCACTAAACATGAAACTGGTTGTGTGTGTTCCTGCACTTCTAGGGCAGGCCTAGCCATCAGTCTCAGAAGATATTTTATTTATAGGGACTACAGTGTCACACACAGCCATAAACTAAGAACTTTGAATTGTGAAGCCATTGTTGCAGCAGCCCTTTTCTTTTGGCTGACTGGTGTAAGAATATCTACTGGTTAAATTCTGCTCAGACAGGCCCAGTGATATTGATGTTTGCTCTAATTATTAAATTAACATGAAGAGAGTGCAGTTCTCAATTAAATTTTCTATCTCCCCTTGGAAGCACACTCACCATGGCACACTGGGATTTTCCTTACAGAGGAGGCAGCAAATTTTTTCATTGTGAACCTGTCGCAGATATTTTTTTCATGAAATTCCTTTCCTTAGGATTTTTTCTTCTTGATAAGCTGAGAGGCCTCAAGAACAAAATGTAAACAATGATTATCTGCTGCTGTGAAATGCAACAGGTGGATCTTTGATTGGCCCATCTTAGATATTTATAATTAATGGCCAATCACAGCCCATGTAACTCAGACTCTCAGCTCGAGCTACAAACTTCAGCTATTCATTCTTTTCTATTCTTAGCCTGGCTTTCTGATGAAACTTTTTCTTCTATTCTTTAAGTATCATTTTAATGTAATATATATCATAAAATAATAAATCCAGCCTTCTGAAACATGAAGCCAACATTCTCATCTCTTCCCTCATCTGGAAACCCCTGTGAACACGGTCACATGAACCTGCAAAGTGGATTGAGGCTGCTGTTTGCAGAGAGATAGACACACACACATGAGGGAGATGCAGAGGGGAACTTGGCAAAGGGATGCTCCTCCTTGGCACATTGCAGTGGGTCAGCATCATCTCTGCAGCTTGGAGAGCCAGGACAAGACACAGCCCTGGGATTATTGGCAGGTGCCTGTAGTCAGCAGCTGCCAGAAATTGGCCCCACAAGAACCAGCAGAGGCAAGAAGCCTCCAGTTGTGCTTTATTAGCTATGTGTGACAAGCCAGATGATGGGGTTTGTGTCTGCCTCTGCCTAGCCCTGATATCAGTGTCCAGGCAGTGCTGGATAATGAGACTGCACGCACCGCGCTCCTCGAGGTCTCTCGTGAAATCCCCAACCCTCCCCTAACTCTCATGAAGATCATTTGGAAGATTGACTGGATCCTTTTTGCCTTGGGTTCTGTGCTTTTATTATACAATGCACAACTTTATTTTTTTTAATTTTATTTTTAATATAGTTCTTTAATAAAAATACTTTTTTTTATTATTATCTTTGTCCTTGGGGATGTTTTTTTGTGTTTACTTCTAATTGTGTGTCTAGATTCCCTCAGGGAACTTGAGTGGGCTCTCTAATACAACACTTGTCCAGCTTTATAAACTAAGATTACAAGTCTGTTCTCTATTGCATTTTTACTCAGAATAAGTTACCTATATGCAACTTTATACACACATACAGAATAATTGCCAACTACCATTTTTTCTCTCCTTCAAATTTGCCAGGATTATTTTTTTTCATTTGATTTTTGTTTTTTTATAGTTTTTTTTCATAAAGATAAAATATATATGTCCTGACAGAAATTGCAGCCATTCTTTGCAGGAGAAGCAACATAGCAAATTGCCCAGTAAACCCCAATGAAATCACTTAAAGCTCAGCAGCAGCCTAGCCCAATTATCATTCCAAGACAAGTTATAATTTCAAGGTAAAATGCTTACAGGGTGCCTGAAGCTGGAGAATAGATTTTACCTTCCAAATGGAAGTATGAAAATATTCCTACATATTTTAAAGTACATTTTGTTAACGTAATCAGTAACTGAACTAATATATTTTCTGCCTTTTTCTCAAAACTAACCAACTAACCAAACATAAATCAACCAAAACTAAACAACCCAACTCCCCAAAAATCAAGCCAAATCTGTGCTAAAAACCTATATCCTATGATTGAAAATTAAACTTTTAGTCCCCATAATATTTTCAATAAAATGAATAAAACAAAGAAATAAATTTATGAAATGGAGGAAAGCAGCATGGCATCACATTACTCTGCAGAGCACGACAGTCAGAATGCTTGTTCTACTAGAAGGATTCCAATTTTGAGGATCTAAAACCAAAAGCATCATTCCCAGACTTATCAAAAGCAGGTTCTTACCCTCTGGTCACAGCACAGCCCAGGTCATGTGCTCTCAGCCTTTCCTGCTGACATGATCATCCCCCATAAATAGTTTAACTCCCAGCTGAGGATCTGGGTTGCAAGGTTAAGGAGTCATGCTAACCTATTTGCTCATGGGCTCAATTAGCACTAGGAGTACTGTGTATTATGACCCATCTCCAGTAGGAAATGTTGCAGCTGTTTGAATTTCAAATACTCTGAAGTCTGTTTCTTATGGCAGTTTTCTGGGGGCAAGAGACTTTGGGTCAAATCCTGGATCTGAGTTGGATTTGCTCGTCTCCCTTTGCATGGGTTTTTTAGTTTTCTTCTGCAAAATATCTGTCAGGGATGAATATCAGTCTGGGATGAAGCTTTCCTGTTGCTTTTGTTTGAGATAGAAAATGTGTTAAGCAAGCACTGAGTTAGAGGGGAAGCTTGAGGATAACTTGAGTAAAAGGCTGGTGCCCTTTCTGTACAGCAAGAATCTGTTCTTCTCTCCTGGAAAGGCAAAATCACAAGAGCAGCAGAGAAAAAGAAACAAGACCCTTTTCCACCCTACCTGAGAGTATCTCATTCTTGTGGGAGCTGTAAATTCTGATGACTTTAGGAAGTTGGTGCTCCAGCTGTAAATTTCACACAATTTTTTTTTAATGTGTCAGGAGATGCAGGGCTCTGACAGCCAACAATCACTCTCTCTCTCTCTCCTCTATGTGCCTCACCCCTGTGTTCTGCACAAATGTTTTTTTCCAAGAGGTGAAAGATGGGCTACACAGCCTAGAGGTTGTAAACACTTTATGAATTCACCTCTGATGTAGCAAAGAAACCTGAATTCATCATAGAGAAGTGAAGGCAGTGAAAAGATGGGTGTGAGGACACAATCCTCTCCTTGGTGTCCGTAAGATGCCATGGAAGGGGAGCCATGTGTGGAGAGGCTGTGTCAGCTTCAAGTCACCTCAGAAGAGTATTTCAAATGCATTTAAGTGAGCTGAAGTTTGGGGCAGAACCATCAGAAAGGAACAAAGAGCTATTCACTGTCAACAGTGCCTGTACTTAGCAGTTGTAACATTATTTGCAATTTTCACGTCCTTCTTCCTTCATGGACACCTGGAATAAATTGGGTTTATTAGCTACATTTAATGAAAACTGTGTTTCTTCCTTTTTTTTACCTTTTTTTTTCTTTTTTCTTTTATTCCCCCTGCCCTGCTCCTCTCTTGCCATGTGTTGCATCTGTGTTCTCAGACTTCTATGAAAAGAATAGAGCCATCTCTTGTTTTCCCCGTGGCACAGCAGTGCAGGGATCTAAGTTCTACTGATCTCAGCACTAAAGACATCACTGCGCTTCTTGAGTCAGGTGGCTCACTAGCTGGATTTCACATCAGAGACAAATAAATGGAGAGAAAAAAACAGTAGTGAGAAATGTTTTCTCATCTGTGTGTCTGGAGACACAGCTTGACATCGCTTTAACAACCGCAGAGTTGACTTGAGCTGCAACATTTGAATTCATAGCCTCAGTTTTTCAGTGGTCCAGGATACACTGCATTAAAAGTTTTTCCCATAAAAGTATTTCCATTTGTCTTAGAATCTTCTGTTCCCCTGAAGTGTCTGAAGTTCCTAAGCAGCTTTTAACTGCATTAGAAAGGCAAATGAGTTAAATGATGTAAGGATTTATTTTCTTTTTATTTTGAGGAAAGAAAAGAGAAAATATCTCCTATAGCTCTCCTGACAGGTTGCATGCCAGTCTCAGCCAGATGTGATTTAAGGCAGACAAGTTATAAACCCTGAAAAATGGGGTTTGTAATGGAAACAACTGACCCTGAACCTTAATGCCGTGTGCACAATGCTATAATAGCTGCCACTTGGCACTCACTTTCATCTCTCACCTCAGTCAACAGATAAAAAAAAAAAAATGCTGCTCATTTATTAGCTTTTAGGTTAGGCTGTCCATGCATAGGCTTTCAATTTCTCCTCTTCCTCTGGCTGCTGCATAACCTGCCTCTGAGACTCAGATCAGAAAGGTGTAAAGCTTGACTTTGCTTATGCCCAAGTCAAGGTGGCTGCATGCAAGACAGCAAATCTGCACATAAAGTTTTGTGGGCTTGGAAGACTTCCAAAGGTTTGGTCAACATTAAGCAATTTCTTTCTCAGACCTTACCCAACACTTCCTAAATGACAAAGCACTGTGTGAAGAAATATTTTGGCAATATTACTCAATTCCCCAGTGGAGAAAGGACCAGGATGCTTCAGTGGGAAACAGCAAACTCCCAGAAGGATTTTCCCACCTGGAATAACCTGGGAAAAAAACCCTATGATTTTCTGTTTGCCTTGCATTTCCAGCTCTTGAATAATGAATGGCCACCTAATAAGCACCTAATCAGAGACAACTCTATCACATCAGGGTATTGAAACAGATGTGGAAATATGTCTTCTGACAAAACCACTTCTTCCCTTTGATTTGGTAAAACAAGTATTTGGAAGTTTTGAGATTTTATCATCTGGAAATAATTTTAAGGTAGTCTAAATTGTAGCAAAGAAGACATTAATTGGTTCAGAGGAACAAAGAAATTCAACCAGACAACCAAGTAGGTGAGAAATGTTTTTATTTGAAAGCTGGCTTTAAGGCAGTAGTTTTTCTGCCAGAGAAATAAAATCTTTGGGACTGAGTGTCAAAAAAACCCAAAAAAGGCTCCAAGAAAACAAACCCCTAAAACATTTTCACTTTCAATAGGACAAATTAGAGCTGGGCTAGAAATGTTAGCAATGTGCCAATTTGAGCCATGCCAAGAATGTGTAATGCCAATACCCCATTAGGATTTTACAGAATTTCTGCTGTTTGAGAAGCCAGCAGCTTTCAGACTTCTGAGGAAGTCAGATCAGGTCACACCTATTCCCTGGTGCAGTTTTACTGGCTTCATCTGGCTCAGATGCCAACACAGCATCAACAGCATCCTATGGGAGCATTTCATGATGATTTGAGGGACCAAACTGCAAATATTCTGTTAAACCATCTATTTTGATGTTATATTTTTGTTTGAAAAAGGTTACTTGGCACAGGAATCTACAAGTATTGATATTAGAGATACCAAAGAGAAACTTGTATTAACCCTGTTTCAGAGTAGACAACAAAAATGAGGACTTAACACTGGCTTTTAAAATTTAAAAGATTAATCAGTAGTTCTGTGCATTTAGAGAATGTCTGTTTTTAATCAGAGAGGGAATATTAATTTCCAAATAATACCTCAGAGCTGTCCTTCTCATTAGGGAGCTGACCTTTTCCCAACTGATATTAGAAAATGTCTGTTATCTCCATACATTTATATACAAATGCTGAAAATTTATTGGCCTTTGTAGTTGTAAAGTGTATGTAATCTTCTCATGTCTGGAGTCCACATCTGACCGAATGACACTGAATAAAGGAAAAAAAAAAAGAAAAAAGCCTTGTCTCAACATAACAGCCTAACTTCAAACATTTATCTCTGGTGCACCTTCAAAAAATTAAATGTTCCTTGCTGTAAAGCAGAGGAATTAATAGCAGTTATGTTTAAATGCTGCTTATGTTATTTAGCAGTCAGCCTTTTCTAATGTCAAGTTAATGAGAATGCCAATCAAGGAGGAATGCTGCATGCTAAGACATGCAAATGAGACATTGGCGTGCTGAAATTGCTGTCATCTTTACATCCTGTGATGCTGTGCCAGTCTGGGAGAACTTTCCCAGGAAATGGCCAGATTTCAATGGAAAAGACGAACTTAAGTGGTTACTAACTCACAGTGTTTGTTGCTTCCATGACAGCTGAAGGAAAAAAAGAACAAAACCAGAACATGCTCAAGCATAACTTTATTTTGTCTAATCTGCAACAAAAGCACAGTTCATGGCATCTTGAACTGACTGTGATTGTAAGCAAGTAATAATTAAATTGGAGAAAACTACCCAGTGATGCCTGAAAGCCATGAATTACAGAAATAGCTCTGGTGGAGCCCTGGACTTGATGGACACTGTGCAAACAATTTTGACTTGAAAATTCTTTCTCCAGGTTCTGCACAGAGACATTTATAATATTGGCATATAATAATTAACAGTCAAAGTAAAGTTTGCCCTGGTGGACAGTAATTGGGATGCCTCATCTGCATCCTACTGCACTGAACCTATGTTTTTATTATGTCAAGATCTGTTCTCGTTAGATTTTTAGGGGGATGGAAGAAGGTTCCTGACAGGGAGGGATGGGAAGTGTGTGACTACTCTGAAGACCTCTGTGGCTTTATGCTTTGTAGAAAAATACCTTTTGCTCCAAAGAGACTGATGTACATCAGTTGCAAAGCTGCCTCTTCCCAAAAGCTCAACACTTATTGAGGGTTTGGTTTCCATCTTCACAGCACCAGTATGTGACGGTGTTCACAGGGGTCCTATGTTGAAGGAAGAGACGAAGATCTGACTCCATATTTCAGAACGCTTGATTTATTATTTTATGATATATATTACATTAAAACTATACTAAAAGAATAGAAGAAAAGGTTCTCAGAAGGCTAGGCTAAGATAAGAATAGAAAGGAATGAATGACAACAAAGGTTTGTGGCTCAGGCTCTGTCTCTGACCCAGCTGACTGTGGTTGGCCATTAATTCCAAACAAGCACATGAGACCAATCACAGCTGCACCTGTTGCATCCCACAGCAGCAGATAATCACTGTTTGCATTTTGTCCCTGAGGCCTCTCAGCTTCTCAGGAGGAAAAAACCCCAAGGAAAAGATTTTCATAGAAAGATATCTGTGGCACTAGTATCCTCAATAGATCTGTGAAAAGCTACACAGCTCCTTTTTACTTGACCTGACCTCATACCTTTCTTGGGAGAATACTTTACATTCCAGAAAATTCACATGTACTTAGTTGGTGTAGGGATTTTTTCTGGGTGTTTATTAAAGTCTGGATTGAAAACTCAAAAGTTACTGTCTTTTTAATTTGCATTTTCACCTTGAAAATCAGTTGCTGTCCCTGCTCTATTTACAATTGTTTAAGGGGAATGATTTATTTTAATGCCACCTGAGTTCAGAATTATTCATGCTCTAATAATTATCAAAATGTATCCTGATGGCTGTCTTATTACTTTAGAGTTTCATTATTACAAAAATTATTATTTTAGTATGGTCTCAAATGTAAGTTGCCTAAGGCATATGGCATGTACACATTGTGTGCATTTAATTTTTTGACATGAATTTTAATTTTAACAGCATTATACCATTCCCTGCCTTGCCCACACACTGTTCTCCTACACTTCCTTTTTAATATAATGGGAATTTTAAGAGCAATTTCATTTTCCTACAATATCGATGAAGAAAGAATGCTAAATCCCTCAATGAATTCCTTTCTTTACCTGTGGAAAAGAATTTTTAAAAAGTCACATTATATATTTTATGATTCAGTTAGCATTTCTGGTCTCATCAATGTAGAATAGGAGGTTTTTTCTGTGCTTTTAAAAACATTTGAGTCAGTAACATGAAACATGGAAAGAATCAGAATGCTTGCAGGACCTCTTCTGTAAAGAGAGGGAGAATGTCCTTGGAATTTTCCTTCTCTTAGCACAGTAAAAATTTAGTTTATTTATAGTAATGATGAATATATTTTGATAACTTGTAATATTTTCTTCAGTACAACCTGAGGTAATGTAAGTTCTTCCCTCTTCATCATATTAACTTGACCATAACATTTTAGTAGGATATTGTTTGGGGGTTTTTTTGGGTTTTTTTTTGTTTTAATATTGAAAGCAAGCAAGGCTTGGCTCAAGCTGCAATCCTTCAAAAACCAATAAGGAATGTGCCAAATAAATGCACAATGGAGAGAGAGAGAGAGAGGCTGAAAGTCTCAGCCTCCCTCCTCGTGCTGCAGCACTGAGAAATTTTACATTTCAGAAAATTCGAAGTAGCCTTTGGCTTCCTGTGTCCTTGCCCCAATGGTCACTCTCCCTTTTGTCCCTAGATCCATCAGCTGCCACCCCCAGCCCCTATGGAACTTCAGCTGAGGTCTATTTCCCCAACACTGGGAATCCCAGTGATTGCCTGCTCTGAAAGGCAAAAAGCCATTTATTCCCACTGGGCCAAACAGGCTGCAGAAATCCTCCCCCTCTCCTTTAGAACAATGAGAGGCCCTGCTGAATTAAGGAAAACCAAAGTTTAACAAAACCAAAGTTTAGTTCCCTTCTCACCATTGAAGTGAGCTGTAGGAGGTAGCACAACTCTAGCACATATTAACAGTAAAATTGCAGACCCATAGAGGTAAAAATCCCACTTTTTTGTTGGACCTTTTGGCTTCGACAGGAATGTATCCCATTTTATTTCTTAAATTCCCTTGGACTGTATGGATGAGGCCTTGCTGTAGATCATTGCCCTTGTGCCTGTAGAAGTACCTGTTAAACGACCAGTGAGTGAGACAGTGGTTTTGTATTAACCCCATTATGTGTCAAATTATACAGTCTGGTCTTAAAAATCATTCCTGAGTCCAAACTCCGTTTCAAATCCTGTAGGCATCCCACTGCCAGTGGGCTTCCTCCTGATGCTGAAACTGCTTATTTCCATAAATCACAGAGGGCATCACAGAGTTTGTTTGCAGCATATTTTCTGGCCTAAAATATCTATTTTATGCTATCTCTCTGGATGTTTCTCTAACATAGTATTTATTAATTATCTTTTGAGTTTAGTTGTTTTTGGTTTTGTTTGGGATGATTTTGGTGGTTTTTTTTGGTTTTAACTGATGTTTCTGAGATTATTTGAAGGATGATTCTGCTTATGCTGTTTGTATCTGTAATAGGAAACAGATTTTTAATAGCAAAATTTTCTCCATTCTGAGCTTTTTTAGAGATGTGTGGAGCTCATGGGACACTGTGGCAGTCTCTGTCAGAGTTAAAATTTTGGTTCAGCTACCTCAAAACCCCAGGGACAGATCCCAGGGAAGGACTTGAGGAGCAGGTGCTCATTTTGGCATTGCAAAGGTGTTTGGTAAGGATGCTCTTGAGACAGATAAGCTTTGGGGAGAGAAATTCAACATTAAGAATACAAAGAAAACTCAGAAAATTATTTGTAAAATAATATGGATTTCATGAGGAAGGGACTGCATCTGCAGAGGTAAGATCAGAGACAAGATGTATGGGAAGAAAAAAATCAGAGTTGAATGGAATCCCCGAAGCCTGACAGTTTTTAAGAGGCATTTGGACAATGTCCCTAATAACATGCTTTAAGCTTTTGTCAGCTTTGAAGTGTCAGGCAGTTGGACTGGATGATCATCAGATGACACTTGTAGGTCACTTTCAGCTGAAATAATCTTCCTTTATGTTCTGTGCTGTTCTGCAGCAGCTGGGAGACGGGAGAAAAGACAGTTCTTCTTTCCATCCTGATGGAAGTGTTCCAGGCACAATTTTCGTTCTATCACTTAATTTGGACAAGAAAACCTCATCCTCCTTGCTTGGGAGTATCTGGGGACATGACAGCACCCAGTGTCCCAGGGAAGGCTGTGACAGGTCCTCACATGTGCCTGAGCTGAGGCAAACGGGGATTTGCCAGCAGCAGAGCTCTCCACCATCCTGAGGGATGAAACCAAGTTCTCAGGCCTTCCAAAACAGCTGGAATGCTCTGAAATTGCCATTAACAAGGGTGGGGGTAGTCACTAATGTAATACAGCAAGAAGATCACTAAAGGATTAATCCCTTCATTTCTGTGCTCTGGGAACCAGAGGATAAACATTGGTCATGAGTTACTTAGAAGCTATTTCCATATACAGTGGTTATTTATGTATATCTACATACAGACTGGATTTTCTTAGAAATTTCTCCAGCCTTTTCAATTTTTTAGTCAAGGGTTTAATATTGTTCTTGTCTCATTCAGAAATTGCTTCTTTGCTAATGTGATTAATTCATGTTTTGATGATTTCAATCACTCCTTGCCCAATGTTTCAGTTTTCAAAATGGTTTCCATCTATTTTCAGTGATCTTTGAACTAATCTGACACAGGATAAAAAAATTTAAAAAGTGAAGGATTTCACTGGTAAAAAAAAAAAAAACTAAAAATGATGGCTTTAAAAGACAGTGAAATGATAACATAGACTTTTTCCTTTGATTTCCATCACCATGGAAATAAAAAAAAAAAAAAAAAAAGAATATTTTTGAGTCCATAGGAATTTAAATATTAAGGTGCTGGTGGCCTGCTATGGGAAAAGAAAAGCATGCCTAGGGTGTTGCTCTTAATTCCACAGTCTACAGTGGATACACACAGTTTGTGATGCATTAGTAAAGTAAATATATATTCTTTAAATTATACATGATGCTTCAGCAAATGAAAGAGAATTTCTGTAATAAAAGCTGAGGACTTGAATCTGATTCAAGCAAACACAACCACAGCAGAGGGAAGGAGGAGAGGCTTCATTCCACTGACAGTTTTTGGAAGCTTTCTGTCTTTGGAGCACATGGGAAGACAGAAAACCTTTGCAGCATCCCCAGAACAGATGGATAGTCTCTGATTAAACTTGAACTGGATGAGTGTTGGTTTTCAGGGTTTTCAGGGACTCCCTTTTTAAGTGTTTCTAGTTTTGTCTTTAGGTTGAGTGTTGGCCTTTGCTTTGTTTCACAGAGGGAATAATTGGCATTTTTTTCATAACATTTTGGAGTTGTACTTCTACCCACATGAATTCACATGAATCAGATATTTTATTTGCATTTTCTGGATGCAGAATAAGGAACTACACATGACTGGGAAGGTACAGGACCATCTCATAGTTTCCATTTTTATTTTTTTAAATGTGCATAAATGCAGTTTGAGATAGTCCTTTAGAAAAGAACACAAATTGAGAGTGAGACTTTGGAAATGATGATTTCCCAAAGCTTCTTCTTCTTCATTCTTTCTCCTAGCTATAATCTGGAGGGGTCTAGCAATAAAAAATAAATATAGAATTTAATGGTAAACAACCCTGTCTTTGGAGCAGTTTTAGTACAAAGACCTTCCACGCTGTGCAGCAATATTGATAAGTACCAAGAACTTTCACACAAAATGGTCAGATAGGTAGAGTTTATTCTATTTACCTTCATCTAATTTGAGCATTCTCCATGCTTTCTCAATGGCAGCTGTGTCCAAATATCTGTAAAAACAGCCGCAAGCTGAAGAAGGGGTAAATAAAATTCAGAACTGAGAAAACACTAGATTTCAGTTTTCCAGCACAAACTCACATGAAGTCATTTTTTGAGCTTTAAGAGGCATTTTTTTAGATATTATTCCCTGTTTTCCCCCATGTCTGCACACAAGACAAACCTGTGCTGAGGATTCTGCATGGTTGTCCAGTTCCTTGCTGACAGCAGAAGAATGAATGCAGTTCTTACCCAGTCAGGGGACTTGACCCTCACAGCTGAAACATTTCAAATACACTTTTTAATTCCTCACCCCATGAATACCAGGTCATGACTGCCCCAGTTCTCCTTTCCTATCCTTCTCTCACCTTCCTTTCACAAACCCTGCAGCCTTTTCCATTCTCACTTTCAGTTAACTGCTATTTTCTTCCTTTCTGTGAACTCTCTACCTCCTCTCTCTTTTGTTCTTTTTAATAATCACTCTCCATCACCCTGCAGTCACTTTCCTGCTTGCCACAAGGAAAGGGCCACTCAGAGGACAGAAAATAAAAATGGGAACCTAAACCAGAGTCTTCCGTAATTCCCAATGCCCTTGACTGGGCCAGAAAATTACAGTTTGGAAAAATGAATCTCTGTATGAGACAGTGGAGAATATTTGTTCTTCTGTATCACCATTCAGCACTTTTTGTGGTACTGATAACGTGGAAAGGAATGCTTGGGGAATATTTCTAAAGGCAAGGAAAAATGTGAGTGCTGAAATCCTGCTGCACCACACCTGCTGATCCATCCTGCATTTAATTTTCTTTCTATTCATGCTCTCCCTGCCAGCAGGGAAAGCTAAATGATGTCAATGTCTTCTCAGTCATCCTTATCACAAATGATCATTCTGTGTGGCCTATGTTAATCATCCTCACCCGTCTCCCTCTCTCACTATTAGATTAATAGTTGCCAATTATGCACACTCTCCCCTGCACAGCTATTGTTTACACATTCCCTAATTCTCTTCATTAGACCAGTGAGTGGGCATAATTATGGTTATAAGTTATCCATCCATTTTCTCAAGGACAGTGAGAAATGCAGTACAGCCAGAGTTTGGTTTCATGATAGCATCTAGCACTAATAAAAAAGAAACTTAGGCTTCACACGTCCATGGGAACATTCATCTCGTGCTCGTGGTGTGTGTTCAATATGCAAATTCTCTGCACTTTTAGAAATTGTAGACACACAGAAAGAGAAGAGGTGCCTGCTGCTGCCTTGATCCTCACCACTTGCCTTTTTAATGGGGAAAAAATGGGAATGATAATAACTCTGCTTTTGAGCATGTAGTAGCTGAGGCAGATAATGAGTGCTGCTCAATATTTCTCCCAGCATTTTTGAGACAATCTGGAGGCTAAAGGTGATAGAAAGGACATCCAAGGGGCATGTTGTTTATTTACTGAGATGAGCAGTCTGAATACTCAATTGGAGTTTAGCTAAAATCCCAGTGAATTTTAAGGAGCACTTCTTTAAAAAATGAAAGAATGACTTTTGTTTTCTTTCTGGTCCTTTAAGTAAATCGCTATGACTGCCTGCTGCTAAAATATGCCTTTTAAAGGTGTCTTATTCTGCTTTTTTCTCCTGACTTAAGAAAATAGTAATTTTCTTATTCCTAAAAATATGCAAATGGGTCTTGTCAAAGACAGAGAATAAGCAAAGCTCTTCTTTCTATAAGTGAAGCTTTCATAAGGGATCTATTCCAATAAATAAAAGCCAAAAATTTTGTTCAGTATCTCATTTATTAAAAAGACAGTAACAACAAACATTTGGTTTATATTTCTAATTAGCAGATTTTCTCAAATAAAAATAATGAGGCATATTGAACAATTAGTTAGAAGTGCAAATCTCTCCATAATTAAAATCCAAAATTTATTTACAAATAACATGACTTGCCTAGTCCAGGAAAAAAAAAAAAAAAGAGTAAATACTTTGTAATTAATTATGTTTCATCTGAAGCTCTCATTTGACCAGTACATACAATCATATTCCACTTGCTAAATGATATGTAATAATCATTTTCCAAAATAAATTTAAAAAAATAAACTTTTCATGGTACTAAATTAGTACTTTTAAAAAGTCGTGGTTTATATTTCAGAAGAATACTGATCTATTAACCCTACAATCTATCCAGTTTTTATTCCTTGGAGAGTTTCAAGAGTCTGCTCCCATTTCCTATCCAAGTAGCAGCAGTGGCCCATATGCTTCCCCAGTGAGCCAACTCCAGCTTGGAGCATTTGTGCGCTCTGATTCCTGGGCGGCCCTGCAGAACAGACTCTAATCCTGCACTTCTGAGTTACTGGCAATCTCAGCAGCAACTTGAGCATGAAGCACAACAATGGTGGTGCAGTGGACAAAACACATGGAAAATGTTGTTAGGAAACCACAATTCTAGAGGAATTATTTTGACATAATGTAACTGCTCCTCCAGACAGGGTCATATAGAGAGTGGCCAGCTGTGTGCTTGAGGCCTGAAATATGCATACCTGACCGATTATTCTTGAATTTCTGCTGTTCTAGACTATCTTAGCCCTTTTCATTGGTAATTCTCACACATTTTTTTACTCTTGTCCCTCGTTACCCTCCATACACAAACTTACAATCTGTATTTCTGTGGCACTTTGTCTCTCCATGTGAGGGTTTCCATGTTTTTCTCCCCTGACTGCAAATGCTGCATTTGGCATTTCTCAGCAAGTGCAAAACCTTGAATGGTTTACTGAAGCTGGACTACCAAGAGGATGAGAGAGAAATTCAAATAAAATGACAACGGAATTAAATGGTTAGGATATCTTCTATGCCATCTGTAGTGATTAAAATCTGATCTGCACAAAGTGGTTCATTACTTCTCCTGTGATCTGCTGCCTAGATTTTCAATTAGACAAGGTGCACAGGGGTGGATCCCCACCAAATCTCAGCCTGCAGATCACTTCTATTTGTGAAAGCAAAGACAGCTGAAGGACAAAGCAAAATGCAGCAACACAAAGCAAGTAATCGATCTGAAGCTGTAGACCACTCATGTTTTTATTGAAATGAAAGCAGAACACACAAACAAATTCACACTTATAGACTGATCTAATGCCAAACACATTTGACATAAGAGTGCTTCATTCTATGATCTAATAACTTGGATTGAATCTGAGATATGTGAGAAAAGATGTGCTGGAGACAAAGGATTCAAAAAGCATGGAGACAAAATATCTCATAAATTTCTAATTCAAGAAGCAATAAGTACTGACTGATCGTGTCTGTGGTAAAAATTGAATATATTGGAATTAATATATCTGATAATATTCTGATAAATATGCTCTTGCTCTTTTCAGGTTATTGGGGTTAGAAGGAACTCAAATAACTTGCAGCTGAATAGGGATGGCATACAAAAAAGGAATGCTGTCTTGACAATTAAACCAGTCCTTCTGTTATGAAATGACAAACAATGCTGCAATTGTCTCAAAAGTATCTTGTGGCCTTTTAGCATTTACCTCTGAAATTATGTATTCCATCCAAGCAATTCCAGTGGAAATCCATATCAAGATATTACTGCTACAGGCTCCCATTCAAATGTTATTTGGGGCAGCAAGATCCACAGGGTTAATTAAGAAAGCATTATATAATCCTCTTCTAAGGGATGGCCTAATGGCTCCAGGCCGTTGGGGACAGAACCAGTTACACAAATATGGGACCTGAGAGGATGCTTTAACGGGGGCAGCAATAAAAGTGTGAGCAGAAAAATTTTTACTGCCCACTGATGGTCAATAGCTTTCTTAACACAACATCTGTGACTGCCTGGATGGCTGTGATCCCCAGCAGTCACCCTGAGCTCAGAATCTGCTTCAGTAAGAGTCCCAGAAATATTTTTACTCTAAAGCAAATAAATCACTCTGAACTTCTGTCCATGAAAAATTTCCTCTCTTCCATAAAAATTGTTGAATTAAACAATTCCGTTCAAATTATTCTTTGCAGGGGGAATGGGATTAATGAAATTGTGCTGATTTAATAATCTATATGATTTATTAATGTGACCCTGGAGTGGAGCAGGTTTCAAGAACATTCGTAGCACTTGAACAGTAGATGTTGAACTCTAATAAAACCACCTAAGAACTAATTAAACAAAAAAAAAGTTAAAAGCATGGGCACTCCAAAATGGAAGAATTAACTTTGATGCAAAATAAACAGGCAGTGATTTCACAAAATTCCATCTTGACAATATGAAAATAGTAAGCCAGGGAAGCATTGACATTATGTTTTCATGTGAAATAATTACAAACTGTGGTTTTTTACTCCCATAAAAACTGAAATGTATCAAGATCATATTTCTTCCATTCAAGAAGTTAGTGGTGTTCTAGTGCTTCTCCTTACCCACTCCCTGCCCCATCCACTTATTTGTTTCTTATGCACTACCATGAAAAATAAAACTGTTTTGGGGGCTGATTTATTATTTATATTAGTGATACTTGATCAAATTCCAGGCAGAAATCAGATGTCTGCATTATTGTCCATGTCAAACGAGTGGGATTTCCCTCTCCAGTATGAGCCTATTAAAGTTGTGACCTTTGTGATCCCTCTGCAGCTCAGCTTTTGGGATTAGCCTGTGAAGAATGGAAAGGTTAAAGCAAACCTTTGCCTTTTACCTTTCACATCTGCAAAGTTCAGTGAAAAGCAAACAGAACTTGCCAGAAAAAAAAAATGTTATAGTTTTACCAGCAGTCCTGGTGAATTCCCAAGATGTGGTAAAGGGTGCAAACCTTTTCACAGTGTTAGAAATAACAATGAAGAACTGATCCTGCCTTTAAAATGATGGAGTAAAGGCCTAGAAGGGTCTAGATGATATCTAAATTTACCATGATCTTTCATACTAATAACACCTACTGACTTCCACAGTGACATCAGCACTGGAGCCTCTTGCAGAAGCAACTGGAGTCAAAATATCTGAACCTGAGTCAAAATGTCTGAATCAAGAACCTGATCTTAGACCTACTGAAATTAGAAGGAATATTGTAGTTTATCTTAGGAAGCTGACTATTACTTCTGGTAAAGTCTAAAGACAGCCAAATGAGGTAGACATTCTTTACACCTAGCTCCTAACAAGTGAAACAAAACATGAAAGGTGAAGTTGGAAAGATCAAAATAATCCAATTTCTTTCAGCTAATTCCAGTACATATGATACTTCCCAGGATAGAAGGTTATCTACTTTATGTGAGAAAATTTCCCAATTATTTATTTTTTGGCTTCCATTATCCTCCTGTAATACATGTAGGGAAATCTTAAAGATCCCTACAGTTTCACTGCAAATAAAATGGGAATCTTTTCTGGGTGTTAAATACATGGAAAATGAATTAAACTATTTGTTTCTTCTGCATAATCACCATGGCCACTGCAGCCAACCCATGGAGCACATTACTGAAATGTGTGATAAAGTCTGTATCATTGTATTTTATATTTTGCTCCATGAATTTTCTTAGTAAGGCAAAATTTAACAGAAGGTTCAAAGTCCCAAAGTGCAGACATGAAGTGAAGCTCACAAATAGTACACAGCTCCTTGAAATCAGTTAAAGACCCTTTTAGAGATCACTAGGTGAGACCACTGACCTATTTCCCAGTGGTCCCAAATAACAGACTCAGTTAAGGAATTATTTTAGCCAGAGGTGCCCTCAGTTGGCTGGGAGCAGCACAGTTTCATTAGTGCAGTGCTCCATCCCAGATAATTACATCTATATTCCCTGCCCACCTAATTCTGCCTGCTCAGACCAAAATTCAAGTAATCCTGTCCTGATGCCTTCCAGCCTTCGGGCTGGCTTATTCACAGGTCACTTCAGCAGCCCTGGCTTGCATGAAAACCTTCTATTTTGATGTTTCTTCCTTGGAGCAGCAGCTCAAAAATTCTTCCACTGGCTCATTGACAACAATTCAGCATCAAGGTAATTAACAGCAGCAAAACCCAAATTCACAGATTTCCTTAGACATGACTTGCAAACTCTGTAGCTGAAAACTAGGAGGGTTTGATGTGTATATGTTGTGGCCTTCCATGTTCTACCCCAAATGCTAGGAGAGAAATCTCTTGGATGTTTTAGAAAGAAAGCTGCAATCCCAGGGCACCACAGTGGTGGGAACAATTAATTCCTGGCTGTATTTCTTTATATATATATATATATATTTCTTTATTTCCTTATAGCGTTGGTGGGTGCAGCTGTTGAAGCTCTGGCACCAGAGGCACATTCTGCCCTCTGTACTCGTGATTTGTGCTCGTGGCACAGCTGTTGGCAGCCTGGGAGGGTGGCACACCCAGGGTTTGCACTCAGAGGATCCAGACAACGTGTAAGGAACAGAGACAGACAGAAAATATTGCACCAAGAAGAAATAACATAAGCATTCAGTAGCTGTGAGTTTGCCATAGCCCTTCTTTGAGTTGAAGAGAGAGCATCTATAATTTTTTTATATTTCTACAGCTCCTAGAAAAATTTGATGCTGTGCCATTTGGCCTCTAGATGGTACCAGAATATAGAGGTTTAATAATACATATTTTTTTGTCTCTAGAGTCAAAACATTATTTTAAAAATCACCTCAAGTCCAAAATTCTACAAGTCTGTGCCTCTTTTTGTTTCTTCAGCGATCGCTATCCCTCATTAATTCCTAGTTTTCTATCAGTGTATTTCTTGCTTCAATTAAGTTTGTTGGCTTGCTTTTTACATGTGAACATATTTTAGTTGTATAAAAAAAGCTCCTGATAGCCACATTTATATGTAAGGAACTCACTTATCACAGTCAAAATTAATTGAATGTTAACAGGTTAATATTCTTAAACTAATCTGCATTCTACATTTTATGGACTTTCTCACCGTAAGGTACTCCCCAAAGCTCACACAGTAAAAACTAAATAAAGCCCTGAATTGGATGTCATGGGATTCTGGGATAAATGTTTTCATGATATCCTTATTCTTGTTGCATTTAACTCTTAAAAGATCCTCAAATTTTTGTGTTATCATCTCTGTCACACAAAGGCCATCTTAAAATCCTCAATATCTAGTCCAACTCAAATCTCTTCTGGTTTTGTTTCCTTTACTTTTATCTGGTTCAGGATGAAGCCTTTGTTTCCACCAATAGCTTTTGGCAGCACTTTTGCATCATACACATTGCACTTTTATCATATATTGATAAAAACTACCTTAAAGTGCATCTCTGAGTCCAGGATTTGCTTTCAGAGTCCACCAGCCCATGCCAGTGTTTAAAGAATGAGAGAGAGACTAAATAAAAATGAAGAAGTCAGTTTGATGTGTTAATTTTGCTTCAATCAGATAATAATGAAATAAATACATGTTGTTTCAACTGCAAAAGTGACTGAGTGTCATACAGGATTATTCTGTTTTAACAGGACATCATACAGGTTAGGTGTTTTAATACATTTCATTTCCTCAAGTGGGTAGTTTGATATTTTTCCTCGGGGACAAAAAGAAACCTGATCATCCTGGTAAATCTGAGCTGACATACTAAGTTATCTACTTACTCTGAGTAAAGCAGGAAATTCACTGGAAATAAAATGAAGTTAAAGGCAAAAATATTAAATGTCCTGAGATTTAAAGGCTGTATATTTGAACAGAAAAAAAGGGAAAAAATCAGGTTTTGGTGGTAAAATGTTTTTCTCTGTTGTTCAGGTGTGAGCCAGGAGGAATGCTGCTGCTTTTAATGCAATCATTCCATGTTTATACCCTTGTAAATATGAATTGCAGCAAGGCTTTTTTTCAAGCTCTAGTGACAGGTATGGATCTCCATCTCCCTCAGTGTTTTCCTGCCCTGAATGGGGCAGCCTGATAAGACTCTCATATTGAACAGGCACATCGTGCACGTCTCCCCTACAGCACCCATTCACTACATAAAAGTCACCTTTTCTTTTCACAGAATCACAGAATCACAGAATTTTCAAGACTGGAAGAGACCTATAAGATCATCTAGTCCAGCCAATGTTCTAACTGTTCAGCTAGATCATGGCAGCAAGTGCCACATCCTTTCTCTTTGGGGTGGGAAATTCATCTCACTGTCAGTCAGAACTCTTTCAAAATTCCCAATTTCAACATATATCTGCTCATCCTTTAGAAAATCTGAATTGAAAAGTCGAGAAATTTTCTTTAATTTGAAAAGTATTTTTCCCTTAACAAAAAAGCTCTAGGATGTTATATTAATTGGAATACAATTCTTTTTTGCACAAAAATACTTAGATTTTCATATCAATTGCCTATTTTGAAGTTCAGTAGTGCTTTAAAAAAACAATAATTTGAGATAAAATAGTTCTATGTATATTTTACTGGAAAAAATAAAAAAACAAAACGTGCTCAATATACCAGTGAGCCAAAGTGCCCATTTCTTTCCCCAGCTGTCAGATCAGTCCACTCCAGCTCACAGATCAGCTGATTCTTAATTGTGGGATGGTAAAGAAGCTGCTGGATGAAAGCTAAAGGTGATATCCTAGATAAAGATATCCTAGTTATCCTAGAGATGCTCTCTGGTTGTCGTGAAACTCAATCCTGAACTTGCAATCTCTCATTGAGCAGACCTCATTTGTTAATTGTTGATTTCACTGCAGATTTACTGTCTCTCTCTCTCTCTGAGGGTCTAGGAACATAAAATCAAATTAGGGAAGGAATTCAGGTGCCTCAAATTGCCAATACATAGATAGGTGTAGAATTTTTATATCTAAATGTTAGAAAAATTACAGTCATAGCGCATTGCTGTTATTATAGCCCTCAACAAGTAGAATGATTTAAGGTATTATTAGCTTTGTTCCACTGTGGAAGCACTTTCACATTGATATTTTTATTAAATTTTACCACCAGGACCAAAAAATTATTTTACTAATGACCTTTTTTTTACCTGTTCCTTTTACCTGTACCTTTGTCCCTGTGCAATATAAGCAGCTACCTTCTCACCTTTTCAGATGAAGCACAAAGAGCAAGCCTGCTTAGGATTGCAACACCTAAAACTGAGAGGACACTGAAAAAAAAGCTTTCAAAGAAACAAAGGAACAGTAGAACACTTGTGTCAGGTAGGCATATCTGACAAATGTGGGGAGTGTACAGCACGTGCTTTATCAGTGTCACACTTTAGTACATGCTGGTGGCTGCAGAAAAGATCTGTAAGAAGTATTTTGCCATGAAAAGGCAGCAATGCACAAGCAAAAGCAGATGTAGACATCACTTTGTTGTTATTGCACTATCCTTTTTTTTTTCCCCTTTGTAATTTAAAGTGCTGTCTTTGGTTTCACATGTAAGATATTGATTGCACAAGAATTCTGCACTGCTTTTGTCACTTAATAGCCATCCAAGCACAGACACTGCAGGTTCATTTCAGCGTCACATTTATGGACTGAGTAAACTACACAATCCCTGCTACTACTAAAAAGCCCAGGGCATTTCCTCCCTCCCCTCTCTGATGGGCAGTGTGTTATGGATTTCTGAGAAAGGAACAAACAAGCCAGGCAGGAATAGAATTGGGCCAAGGAAATGCTCTGAGGGTGCAGAAGAGCGATCGCTCAGCAGATACCTGAGACAGCCCTGATGATTGATTCTGTGTCTAAAATCAGGAACAGGAGACACCAGAAAACAAAACCTTTGGGTACTGTCACACCATAAAGAAAAGAGATATGTTTTGGATTGATCGTGGATGGTTATCAAAGGTAAGAGGGAGCTATGGCTTGGAAAGTAACAGAGCACAGAAAGCGATGGGGAATCTGTATAGATATAAAAGGTTTAGTTAGAGGAAAGACAGAAAAATTCTTTTAATAGTTTCTATACATTCCCCTTTTTATGCTTGACTGTATATATGAAGTTCTTCTTATTTTTACCATTCAGAGGAATAGTCAATATTGACTTACAACAAATTTTAAAAATCAGATCCCAGTCATACATATGATTTTATTACTTCATTCAGAACATCATTTAAGTCTCTGTAAAATAGGAATAGTCCTATTCACCTACAACATATGAGGAATAGTCAATATTCACCTACAATAAATTTTAAAAATCAGCTCTCAGTCGCACATATGATTATATGCCTTCATTCAGAACATAATTTAGGTCTCTGCAAAATCGGTGTTTCCTAATTAGAAAACTAAGGTGTGAAATTAAACATGGGGAAAAGGGCTGAAATTGCACATTTATGTTTATAGACAACCCTTTTGTTGAAAGGTAGATGGGTTTGGCTTTTTATTAGGTTACTTAAGATGTTGTCAATTTATCTGTAGGTTCACTGGTCTCTTCAGGGGAAAAAAGCCCTGAAAAATAAATAACAGAAAGTTGAGGCACATCTCACTATTTATTTTTCATCTATATAAGTTCATTTGATTTTCTCACTCTCTTGAAACCATGCTGTATTCTTTTCTTCTCTGATCAAACAACTTCCAAACATAATGAATAACACCACTCAGCTGCAAGCAACACTTCAACAGCAGATCAATATGGACACACAATAGAAGATAAAAGATTTACTTTAGAAGTTTCTAAAGGATTAGTCATAAAATACATATATTAAACTCCATGAAAAATACTACGGTGCTGTCAATATATCTGGCATAATTTTCACATCTGTTTTTTGCCTTTGGACTGGTAGTAAAGGCTTTAATTTATCAATTTGCATTTAATATGGCAGTTCTGATCGCTTGGGTCCCAGTCATAACAAGGCAATTGACACAAACTCTCAGCTAAGGGCCAATACTGTCTTTCCTCTCAGAATCCCTGTGAAGAATGCCTGAAGTGCAGCCAGTCCTCAGGAGTCATTTTTTCTGAGAAATCTGTGTGTTTTAACTTAATGCTAGAAATAAACCTCTCCTAACTACTCATTTATACCCATGCAGTTGTTCACATTAATGTCTTTTTATTTGCATGCTACCTTGTAAGAACCTCAAGTTAAATGGTGAAACAGAAATACCTCACCCATATGGAAGATTTTTTTCCTCTCTGTTGGACAGTAAATCATGGAAAAAATCACACAATGTATACCTTTGTACCTTTGCTGTTTTTCATATGCAGTGCTGACAGACATAACTTAGTTGAAGTGTCTCATAGACTTCAGCTGCTTTAAAAATGCACATTCGCTCTTGAAATAAATCAAAGGAAATTAAACTACAAAACTGATATTGAAAGGTCTGCCAGCATGTTATGGATGACAGTGTGTATTAGGACTATTTAAAATACATTGACAGTTCCAGTGATAGCACTCCTGCATGGGAAAACACCCAGATGCCACTTTAGGAGAATTAATATGTGTCCATCAAGTTCTGCTTCTGTTCACCTTTTGAAAATTCATGTTTAACAGCTTTATTTATGCAATACATGGTAGGTATTAATTGCTCTTGGACAAATGAAACCCCGGTCTCAATAAGAGCTCCTCAGGTTACTTACATCAAGTGAGTGAGAATTGTGCCTATAAGAAAGATTTGAGGAGCTCAGGCTCTTAAGTTAAAATCCTGAAAAATATCTTAGCCACTCCTTCCTGGTGTATAATCCTTCCAGGATTATAACATCTTCACTTCCCAAATGAAAATCTACTTCAGAGACCTAGTTAGGATGAGCAGATCACTTGTCACAGTAACCTGTACAACTACAAAAAAAAACCCCATGAAAAATGAGTGATGAGAAAGATGTGGCAATTAATAAAAATACACTTTAATTAGGCAACAAAGACAGCAATATTTGTGTCTGAAAAAATAAGAAAATAATTAGATTCTCATTAGTAAAAACGCAAAAATTACTAGAAAGCATTAACACTTTTCTGTTCTATTACTGTCTTTCTGTGTGGTTAGCATGACAGGAGATGGAAAGGGGAGGAAGAAGGCTACTAATATATTTTTACTATTCCACAATGGCAAACCCCTGAATTTTGGTTTTGGAGACCTCATTGAACAGTGGGGTCTCCCTGACCCCTTCACTCCAGGTGAGAATACCTCTCCTTGGGCTCTGATGCAGAATGGCAACCCACAATGTACATGGGAAGTAGTGAGAATAAGTCCTACAATATCATTTTTTAATTGGTTTTTGTAAAAGAGCATGGAAGTAGAGAGCATATTTTTTTCACAGAACCCCCATTATTGCTAAAAATTGATCTAAGACATGGTGGATATTAGTACAGCCTTTACAAAGCACAAGTGTTAGGACTGTGTTCAAGGTAGTAGCAGGCAAATCTCTGTGGGTCTAAGAATTATGGTGCTGAAATACATGCATTGGGCACAATTTTTTATTGGCACAAAGGCAATCCAATTTCCAGGTTCATTACCCAAAACAACACAGAAATTTGAAACAAGAAAACATTTTAGTGCTTGAACTATAGATCAAACTATAATTCATAGTCCACGTTCCCTCATGGATTGCGAGGATAAGAAGGGGAAGGAAAAAAGCAATTTTTCTGCCCACTTGATCGATGTTCTATTTGACCTCTGAAATGCCCTCTTGCCATAACCTTTTAAATACCATCTGCTCTTTTTGTGAAGAGTGTGATGGGAAGGAGTCACTTCCAGACAGCAATTGATTATAAAAGCATTAATCAAGCACATGGATTATCTGTAGCACAACATTGTGTGCTGTAGTTAAGCAATTTCACCTTAAATGTGATTGGAAAGGTTAATCCTGTTTCTCAAGACTAATTTAGACTTAGTATCAAACAACTCAGGACATGGTGAAAACAGCTGTAGCAAACAGGAGCTGAGGAATTGTCTGCTCCCATTAGGAAGTTTTGTAAACTTTGGCTCTGAGAGAAGACAAACAGTGGGTCTGTAGGCATGTCCCTCATTTTTTCCAAATTGAGTGAATGGTGACAGCTTTCCCTCTCAAGTCACTGGAATTGTTCTCCCTCTTTCTGCAAGCCAAGTGAAATTTCTTTTTTAATATTTGGTATTCTCAGATAATATTATCCATTGAGCCAATCTCTACCACTGAAGGATTGCAGAGTCCTTTTCTGTTGCTCATTTCCCCTCAGGATGTTTAACACAGACTTCTCCCTGGGCCTGGGTGTGCAGGCAGCGTCCAGAGGTGGTGGCATGCAACAACTGGAATCCAAACCCAGATCCCAGGGCAGCCCTGCTTTGATTGCTCTTCCTCGTTAACACTCCCCTCCACGTTTTAGGGTAATGTGAGAGAAGCTTGCTCCTGTAGGTATGGCACTTGCTGATAGAGGATGCTGCAATAAATACATGTCAAGTGTATTGTAAGGTTGAGGTAATTTATTTTTATCTGGGGCTCCAAACAGGCTGATTATGCTATGAAAAATTAGGATATTCTGTTCCTTTCTCCATATCTGTTGTCACCATCTTCAGATAGTGCAATTTGCAATTAATAAAGGGATGTGTCATTGCTATTACAGTTGAAGTAATCACTAGAGAGCTTGGCAATGGTCACTTCAAACACAGGGGGTGGGGGTTGAGTGTCTGTGACAAAGGGTTTCAGCCACGTCACACAGATTCAGGAGAGCTAGATACAGGAAAAAACATGGAAGCTCAGACTTCCATTAAATTCTGAATTCATATTCTGCCTGGTTTATTCCCCTTCTGGAGTGCTTAGCTATTTTCTCATATCCATGGAAATGGATGGAAAACCACCTTGGTTTCCCCAAAGTCATTGGGTTTTCAGCCAGCAGTGGCTTTCAGCCTCCTCTGACCAATGGACAATATTGAAAAATAAATGTGCTGAGGGGAGTGCCTTGTTTTACAATTCACATCTGCCTCCTGTTTAATTGTTTAATTTCCTGTTTCTGCAGACAACATCAGGGCGCCATGCAGCCTGTAAATTATGAGCATGTATCACAGATGAAAGTCCTCACCTCAGAGACATAAATACCACAGATCAGAAGCAATAAAATCCAAAGAATAAATGCCAACACAGCACCAAGAGTGTCAATAACCTTTCTAAACGGAAGCCCTGTATCCCCATTACATTATCTTGTGTATAAACAAAAGCAATATAAAACTTCTTGTTGAGCAAGACTAAATGTTATAATGCTGCTCCCAAAGAGAAATGTGGAGCGTGGTGCCATTTACTGTTTCTGTTGATTGATTTTTTTCTAAATTGAAAGCACTCTGCTACAATAAAAACTAGAAGCTTTGTGCTCCTACCCATAAAGCAGATCAGTTACTAGCACTTAAAGTTTCTCAGATGTGACAAGAAATCACGGTCCCAAAACACCTATTGCTGGAATTTCTCTGTTTCTGGTCTCTTTTGCAACTTAAAAATAATCTATGTGCATGTTCAACCAGCACAAATAAAGCACAATTTGAATCTCTCATCAGTGTCACTGCAGTCCTGTGGCAGACAAACCCCCTGGAAGGGGTAGTGGTGGGACTGACAGATATTTTATCATCTGGGCATGTCCTTGAAGTTGCCCTGTAAGATGCAGTGTTCATGTCCTTGTCCTGGCACCATCGTGGAGGCAGAGGCTCTGCTCTTCTGCAGTGTCACAGCCATCTTTTGTGAAAAATCCTTTCCTTAGGATTTTTCCTCCTGAGAAGCTGGGAGGCCTCAGGAACAAAATGTAAACATTGATTATCTGCTGCTGTGGAATGCAACAGGTGCATCTGTGATTGGTCTCATGTGGATGTTTGAAATTAATGGCCAATCACAGTCAGCTGGCTCAGACTCTCAGTCACAAACCTTTGTTATCATTCTTTCCTTTTCTATTCTTCGCTAGCCTTCTGATGAAACCCTTTCTTCTATTCTTTTGGTATAGTTTTAATGTAATATATATAATAAAATAATAAATCAAGCCTTCTGATACATGGAGTGAGATCCTATTCTCTTCCCTCATCCGCAGACCCCTGTGAACAGGGTCACTCTGCAGAGCTTCCTTTACACCCCCACATTGAGTCTGGATGTAAGAGAATGTGAGAGAAGACAAGGGCTGCTGGACACCTAAGCTGGAAACAGAAAGATTACCTGTGCTCATTTGTTCCTTTCTTTCTTACACATTTTGTGCTCTACTGAATAAAATGAAAAACTTGATAGATCCAAAATCAGGGAGCATCTCTGAAGATTTGAATTAAGCAGCTAGTTTACTCACTTTGATGTGGTAAAAATCACTACATAACATTCAGGGTGTGACAGCAGGACAACTGGGCTCTCCCACTGAAGTGGGAAGAAGTAATAAAGTCAAGAAGGTGACAAGAAAAGTTCAATACCTTTGTCTCCTAATTAGGCCTGTCTGCTGACTGAAATATGCCCTGAATTCATCTGACTGACCTTTAGGCTTTAAATCAAGGGGCCTAAGAGAGGAATGTCATCACAGGAGTGTAAAGTTGTCTAACCTTGCGTGCCCCCGTGAGGTGTGGTACTCTGTTCCAGCACCCATTCATTGCACTAAAAAATCCATCTCAATGCACCTCCCAATGTTTTTTAATCCTTGAACTGTCTGGTATCAAGTACAGTTTGTCAGCTTGACCTTTCTAATTGCTTATAAAGCAGCCTAATGATGATGATTCATGACCATGGGTGTAATAATTATTTTTAAGGATATCAAAATGGAAGCATTAACTGCAGATCCAGATACTGTCTTCCCCATAATTCCATGTCTTTAAATGTAATTAATCAAGACTTTAAATAGAAATCATACATTTATTATCACAATCATTATATTTTAATTTAAATATTTAAAATAATGACTTAAATTGATATATAAAATATCATATAAACCCCTGCCTGTGATCACTGTCTGCTCACAGGTACTGGCAGAGGACAGCAGTCAGTCTATAAGTACATCTGTCAGTGAGTGCTAACAGGGATCTGGCAACTACAAAAGAAAGTGTTTGTGGGGCTTTTTCTTCCTTTTACTCATTTTTTTAGACCACTTATGTCTTTCAGAACTGGCATAAGGAATATCAGAAAACAATGCTTTATAATATTTTTTCCCCTCTTCAAATACACTGTTCCCGCAGAAAATATTTTCTTCAAATCCTCAGCATGGGCTAATTATATTGGAAAGATTTGTAATTGGATCTGAGAAAATAGCAGGGAAAGAGAGCCAGCAGATCTGCAGAAATACCTCTACAAAGGAACATAATCAGAAACTTAAACTAAGGAGCAATGAACAGCTGCATGAGATAACTACAGACTCATTCAAACAGCTTTCTACTGCTCATTTAACATCTATTACTGAAAATTGAAATGTGCAGGTCTCTGTTGCTGAAATTACCATTCTTCACTATTTAGGTTGATGACATGAGGAGCTTAAAAATGTTCTCTTTCTGCCTCAGTCTACTCTGTGCAAACTGTATATGAGAGGACACAGCTAAATATCAGAGAATAGCTAACAAAGAGCTCTAAGCAAATTATTGCTCCATATTTCTAGGGGTGGGTAATTTTGATCCTTTAAAGTTTGGCTATTAATCTATGGTAAAGTAAAACAGAGAGTGGGAGAATTATGCCAGATTGTGATGAGATGAGGGGGGAAAAAAGAGCCAACAAATGTTGGTATCCCTTGCAAACATAACTTTAGATCTTATGCCAAAAATAATGCATTTATATAAGTGCCTGTCAAGGCACCAATGTTTATTCAGCCATTTGAAATAATGACTCTCAGAGGCTTGCCATAAGATATAAATCTCATAATATGAAAAAATATATAAAGTAGAGGAAAATGATCCTGCAATAATGTTTTAGATTTACCTAACATGAGGGAGAATTTACTAAGAGAGAAAAATATTAAACCAAGACCTATAAACTCACTTCTTCCTTCAATGTAATGTGTTAATTTCAGGGTTTCTGCCACTTTAATGGACAGGAATCTGTGGAGGATCTTGTGTCTGTGCCAAGTCTGTCGCGTGGCCAAACCCACACTCAGTGAATAACAGGGGTGACTCTTTGGACTGAATTAATTTGGGTCAATATTTAAAACTATTTTATAACCTTGCTGTAAATCTTTTGACTGCTGATACAGTGACAAACTGCAATAATTCTCTTTCCTTGTACCATGAGAACTTCTCTAATCCTCACATTTGGTTAGGACATTTTTTGCATCATTTTTTGGCTACTTGAGGTAAGATCTTGACTGAAACATTGTATGGAAAAACATATTAGTAATTTAGACTGAAAACAAGCTATTGCCTTTTTGCTCAAATAATGTGTAGTTGTTACCCAAATGCTTAATAAGCTTTCTGCTTTCCATTTAAAATATACAAACGCAGGTAAGTACAGTGGTAAATTGAGATGCTAGTTAGCCTCACCTCTGCTGTCCAACACAATCTGCTCCAGGACTCCTCCCCTAGATGTGAAGAAACCCATATATACAGTTATCAAATGTGTCCCTGTAATTTCTGGGGTTAATTTGCATTCTAACATAGCAATTTCAGCTGACATGACGTGGCAGGATTGGGATGCCACGGAGCCACACTGCTCAGTGAAGCATGTGTCAGCTGGAACACCCACTATTGAGGAGGTGAATGACAGCAAGCTTGGGAGGGGAGGGGATGGGATATTTCACAGGCAATCACAACAGGGCAAACCTCTCCTCCAGCTTTTCAGCAGGGTTGCCATCACACTGGTACTAATATTTCAATAGAGAAGGCTTTTTTTTAATTTGCATCTCAACTAAAAAGCAGTACAGAGGGAGTTGTTGGAGCTTTTCCTTTTCTCTTTTTTTTTTTTTTTTTTTTTATTTTTCCTAGCCAAAGGAGCTTTGAGATTGATACAGTGTGGGAGAAATGAAATGGAGAGCATGCCAGATAAAAATGCCCCAGGCCAAATCAAACAAATGTCTGCACTTGGCACATGGATATTACAGCAATAGAAATATTATAGATTTTTTTTTTTTTCCAGCTCCAGGGACAGCTTATACATTTGCTTTAAGTCTTTGGGTATGATACATAACAGCACACAGAGCAGAGAGGTGCAGCTTTTCTGCTTGCAGGAGAGGGTCCTGCTGGATTTCTTTGGATCCCTGTGATATTTGCAGCCTCTCCCATGCTGAGGTCCCCAAGCTGGCACCAATGGGAACAGGGTTTTTCCCTGAGGGGTGTTGGGAGCACCCCAGGACGCAGCCCCTGCTCTCTCACAGGGATGAGATAAACAATAAAACCAAGCAGGATTTGCTCTCCTTCCTCCCCACCTCCTAACCCCAGCCACTGAACCTGTGTGCAGCAGCTGGGCAGCATAACCATCATCACATTTAAAGATAATGATTTGGTTTGTGGGGTATTTTATAGTGTTGGGGCAGGCTAGCCATGCTTCAGGAGGAGAATTAAAAACGCAGCATGCAGGTGGTGAGTCCCCAGACAGTTTTAGACTGCAAGGTATGTCTTTAATGGGGCACACTTAGAGAAAAGCAGCTGCCCAAATGTATTTTGTGGATCTAAAGTGGATTAACATTTAAGGAAGATCTTCCTACTGGCATTTTAAAAAGCATCTAGACTTAAAAAGTTTATGTATACTGAGAGACTGTATCCCTTGAGGACAGAGAAGACCTGAGGGTTTGGAAGTTTTGAGCTTAAAATTTCCCATTCTTCTCTATAGGCACTTATCAGGCTTAATTGCAATTCTGAGCACATTTTTCTTTCACTTACAAATCTATTCCAGCAAATTGCATTCATAGCACCTTATTAAGATTGGTTTAAAAAGCCCCACACACCACACTGAAAATGAATTTCAAACAAGCCCCCACCCCAAGTGCTTTGCTGAATAAAAAAAGTGGAGGGGGAGAAAGATTGAGGTCATCAGCCAGAATAAAAATCAGTTGTTGGTGTAGAAAATGATATGCTCTTGTGGCTTAGTGAAACAAAAAGTAATATATCTGAATATCTGAAAAAGACAGCTCTGAGCTTTTCCTAATCTGCCTAATAGTCAGACTTTCCTTGCTAACAGTACCTTCTTTTTACAGGGACAAAAATGTTATTTAAACAATTATATGCTATTAAGTAAAAGATGAATTACAGAGAAAATTGCACCATTAGTAAAATTTAAGTTCTTAACTTCGTGTAATAAAAGATGGTAACCTTTTTGTAATGGCATTTCAATTTACCATTTATTATAAAAGTCCAATTTAGAAGGCAAAATGAATTCTGGTTCCAGACTTATTACTCTGGCTGTTACATTTCTATGCAAGATGCAATTCATAACAAAGCTCCAGAAAAAAAATTAATGAAGAATATTTTAAGATAATGTAAGATCTTGGTTGAGCATTGCAGTATAGTAGAGATGATATCCTTCTTTTAAAAGGCAAGGAAATATATTAATATATTAAAAAAAAAAAAAAGAAAGAAAAAAAGAAAAAACAGATTGATCCAGATATTTAAAATATATCATCTACCAGTGTTGTTTTACTAGAATCCTGGAATGGTTTGGCTCCCCTGGACTTGTTCTAATGGGTCCATGTTTAATGTTGGGGACCCCAGAGCAGATTCCAGGATGGTTCTCACAAGAGCAGAGTAGAAGGGTGGGATCACCTTCCTTGACCTGCTGCCCACAGAGCTTTGATAAAGATGTTAAGCAGCTGAGGGCTCAATACTGACCCCTGAGAAATGCCACTCATCACTGGCTTCTAATAAGCCTTTCAAACCATCCTAATGTTTCAGTTAATTGTTATAGTGACTGCTCACAATTTGATTCCCTCATTCCTTCTACTAAATGCTGTTTCTAGTTAATTAGGTATTGTAAGTAATCTATTTTTTTATCTTAAAGCAGAGAAAATAAACTTTAGATTGAATTTTGGAGAAGACTTAGCAAGGCATTGTTTTGGTTTTTTTTTAATTACTGTTATTGCTAACAGCTTAAAAATTACCCATACCAAGGAGCACACCAGACCTGTTTTGCACAGTTCTCCATCCCTGGCTCACATTTCATGCTTCTTGCTGTCATTAAGACAGTGTAAAGAGGGGGAAAAAGTCTTTAGACTGACCTAAAATAACTACTTTTTTAGAGTTCTATCAGAACATGTTATTTCTGAATCCAGTGTATTACTGTTTCAGTGGATTTTCAGAAATAGAGATATAATTTATAAATTGACTCACACTTGTCTTTATTTTCACTGTTGCTGCTCTGTCTTGATGGCGCCCTTCCTGCATGATTTATAATTGTCACGTCAATATCACTGCATTAACAAGAAGACACCCTTCATTTTAAAAACAGCTGAAACTTCCAAGCAAAAAGCCTGAAAATCTTTCTCAGTGAAAGAGAAGGGACAGTGCCTGAAACCCCTCATTCCAGCGGTCTGTTCTCCATGAAGCTGTCACCATTAGAAAAGCTAACGTGAGCACACAGAGGTGCCTGAGACACCCCAGCATGTTACAGCAGTTCTGGTACTAGAGCAGGTAATGACCTCTGGTATTTCAAAGCGATTTGATGGAGGGAGAGCACACACCTACATGCTGTACCACCTTAAAAGGCTGAATTCTAAATGCTGACAGGCATTCCACAGTGAGATCTCACACAACAAGACATGGTATTTTAAAATCCAGCCAAAGAGCATTTTGGAATGAAAGGCAGAAATGTGGTTTCTGTCTGCTGGGGAACCCTCTGTTTCTCACATTCTGCTTTGCTTCAGGGTTCATAGGAACTCAAATTGTACCAGAAATTAAATGTTTCTTATTTCTTTGTAATATTTTGAGCTGACTGGAGTTGAGCTCTCATCTCTATCCTACTCATTATTTAAGAGAAATTAGCATCTGTCTTATCCTCTTTTCACTTAGGTATTTACAGCATATAACAATAAACTTACAATACTGTAAACAGTATTGCGTTACCCCAATTTGTTGGGTTTTTTGAGTTGGTTTTGTTTTGTTTTGTTTTTTTTTTTCTTGGTTTGGGTGGGTATTTTTTTGGTTGGCTGGTTTGGTGGTTGTGGCTTTTTTTGAGGGTTGGGGTTTTGTTGATGGTTTCTTTATTTATCAAACACCTTGGATCAGGGCCTTGGGAATTACAATGTCTTCTGGACAGGAGAACTTGGTTGGCCAGGTTACATGGTTATAGCAAACAGCTGTACAGGATATCCTTTAGCAATCTCTGAAATTTAAGGGGAAGGTCTTCAGCTTTGCACAATGAAAAGCAATGATCTCTGCAATCAGAAATTATACAATCAGTGGCTATATTTTATAGAATAATTTTCCTTCCCATTACCAGAATGGAATTCCTGATAATGGTGCAGCTATGATGTGGGTTTTTTTTTTACAAGATACATATTCATCAGGTGTCACCCTGATATTACTATAATTTGTTAAAAGGGCAAATGAATGGTGCCAGCACCATTCTTCCTTCCTGGACAATCCTCAGGGGGGCTGTATTCTTGTGCAAGCCATGATTAGAAACAACAAAATTAACTTTGTCCTCAGAGTAACAGAAGACATGTAACAATGTAAAATAGAACTTGTCTCATCAATTATTTGAGATTTGTTTTATTTTTGGAGTGTTTTTCAATCTTTATAGGTCTGTATTTAATGTGGGTAGGGATAGTCTGGAATCTTATATGCAGAGAACATGATAGACTTGCTCCTCAGTCTTTCTCACCCATATAGTAAACCAAAAATCCCTCTTACACAGATGTTGGTAGAAGAGTCACACTCTAAAGGAAAACATTATTAATGAAAACCTGACTGAAAAATATTGCTAGCTTAAACCATGGCCTATTTATCATCTTTCAGTGTGTGATAAACTCTTGTGTTTTCAAACCTTTACTTCTTTACTCTCTTAAAACTGCTGAAAAATTGTTATTAACAAGCATTTGAATGCAAAGAGAGAAAGGATATTCCTCCTCAAAGGATATTTTAATAATTTTGTGGATTTATTATGCTTAATATTAATAGAGCTGGCAACATTAGGCAGAGATAAAAGCATGTTTATCTAGTTAGTTATAAGCGAACAAAGATATTAGAAATTATTGAAATATTTTGTAACAGCTGTGTGTCTTTACAAAAGAAAGCAAAACCCAATTCTGGCATAGTGGAATATAATCTGATTTCTAGCCAGTTAAGGAATACAGTTTAGGTAAAATAATTATAGACTGGCTGGAGTATTTTTAGCCAAGAAACAAACACAGGTATGTATTTGTGTTCTCAGGACAGGTTACAAAATGATAGGTTTGGAAAAGATGCCAGTTTCTTCCCTGACTACTCTAGATTAGGAGTACAAAGCACTGTGCAGTCACACTCCAGTGACCAGATGCTCTGTTGATGCCAGACATCTCAGACCACCTGTTTTCACATCCCTACACACACTTTAGTCTGTCATTCAAAATAGGCTGGTGCTGCAGTTTGGCATTGGAAATCACTATTGCTCTGGCACTGAGCCAGACCAAAGCACAACCCACACTTTTCTGTCAGTAAAATCCAAGCAAAACCATGAAAAGTACCTAAAACTACACTTACATTTTTATAAGAATATGTTTGGAGACAGACAGAGAGAAAAAGGAACAAAATGGTGAAAAATGAGTGAAATGTTTAAATCTCTGCATAATAAAATTGCGTTAGCATTCTAAATTTTCCAGTTCCTAAACATCTCAGCCACTCTGTCTCTCATAATTCTCCAGATGATCCACAGAACAAATGCTCATCACAATGCCATGAGCATGCTACAAAACTGGGACAATCCCAAGGGAGATACCAGCAATTTCACTCTTTCCTAACACAATTCCTAGAGACAAGAAAACCCATTACCACCACCCCCTTCATCTTTTATACCAGATACATATCAAGGAAAATCTTTATAATATTCTAACTTCCTGCAATATGGTCAAAGTTTGGGCTTCTGTCTGAAATTTCAGACAATTGGATGGATGGATGGATGGATGGATGGATGGATGGATGGATGGATGGATGGATGGATGGATGATACTCATGTCTAGGACTTTTGCATCTCAGCAGAGGAGAAGTTCCATTTTCTCATCAGCTCAGTTGCAACAGGGACACGGACACCTAGAAATCCTGGAGAAATTGAGAAATTCTTTTCTGTTTCTAAGCTACCCAACTCTATACTGCTTCTAAGAAAATATAAAGTCTTACCACTGTCCTAACACTTCCTTCAGGCAGAACAATGTGGTTAGGTTAAGACACTGGCAAACCCAGACGTGGCCTAATTGCTCTGGCTTTAAATTCTCTTATGAAGCTGTAGTATAAATGTCAGAGCTGTGCAGAATGGTTGCACCTGCTGAAAATTCACAAGTTAATATAAGCAGACAATTTTTAGCAGACACATCTACATTCAGAAGAGGATATATAACCTTTTACAAAACCTTGTTTCTCCTGGCATCTTCTGCCCTCGTGTTTTGTGACAATAAGGTCACTGCACAGAGCGGTGTCCTCATGTTCCTGGTAATTTCCCGAGCTGGAGCTGGTGCTGGAGACAGGGTCCAGCAGGACATCATGAACTGTCTGCTTGACTTGCCTGAAGTTGAGTGACCTGGTTCTGGCTGCCAGGGGACACCAGCAAATTCCCAGAAGGATCTCCTGAGACAAGAAAGTCAGTGGAAGCATATCGTAGAAAGATGACCCCCAGCCAGGGAATAATTGCTCCGACTCCAATGATTTTAGAAGGCTGAACTGTTGCTTTATTAAGCTATACAATCTTACACTAATACTATACTATATTAAAGAGATGCTATAGTAAAAAGATACTAAAGAAAAACCCATGACTGCCCCAACAATCATGACACAGCTTCGACCTAACTGGCCAATCAATCCAAACAACCATCACCGATGTCCAATAAACAAATCACTCTTGCTAAGCAATCTCCATAACACATTCCACACGTGCCAAACAACAGGAGTAGCAAGTAGAGCTAAGAATTGTTTTCTCTTCTTCTCTGAGTTTTCTCACTGCCTTTCCCTAGGGGAAATCTTTGGGAAAGTTGTGCCTGGTGCTGTCTGTGAAGAGAGCTGTGGTCACACAAGTGTGTGCCTGGACAAGCCCTCAGAAACAGGGGGCACTGGGAGACAAGTGGGTGTCCTGTAAGTTTATGGGCCCCTCTCATGTCCTGAATGTTCAATCTTTGCCTCATGAAAACCCTTTACATGTTTCCTCTGAGAGATGAACTCCTGAGAACTTCTGGGTTTAAAGCCAAGCAACTTCCTTAGCCTCAGAGTATTGAAACCACTGCTTGCCCAAAGTAAAGAACCATTTTATTTTTCCTTTTCTTTACCTTATTCTATTTTTTTAAACCTGTAGATTTCTGTTCATCCAGTAGATCAGTAAGTGGCAGAAATACTAGAAGAAAAATGAGAATACATTAATATAGCAAATTACTGCAATAATTGTTTTCCCCTTGTTCCTTTTAATTTGTGTAGTTGGTTTACCAACTCTGAACTGTAATGGGGCTGTAATCCCCATTCCCATCTCCCTGTGCTGCTGGAGGAGAGGAGGTACAGCAGGGAAGGAATGGGAGGGGAGTAGGGGGGAAAATGTTTTTAAGGTCTTATTTTTATACTGCTCTGATTTTGCTAGTAATAAATTCAAATAATATCTCTAATGTGAGTCTGGTTTGTCCATGACAGAATTTGGTGAATGATCTTTCTCTGTCCTTATCTCAACCCACGGACATTTTGTCATAATTTCTGTCCCCTGTCCAGCTGTGGAGGGGAGTGATGGAGAGGCTTTGCTGGATGTCTGGCATCCAGCCAGGGTCAAACCACTGCAATTTGCATTGAACAGGTTTAACTGCAGCATTTAATTTGCCCTTTGTGGAGTCTGGGAGCTTTCAGAAATAAGTGTTACCTTCTCTAAGGCATCATGGGTACTTTTCTCAAAAATAATTAATCATGGAAGAATATGGGAGGAGAAAAAATTGCATAAATAATGTAATTTTGTTCAGCAAAGGAAAAACCTCTGCTTACTTTTGGCAACAGTTTGCAAGATACATTATGAAGAATATTTTACACAGCTAACTTACGACAGGCACTAAGGTTATTGTAGACCTTCTCATATATTCTCACTTCTCCAGCAGGAGCTGGCAGTCCCCTCGGGGAATGTCACTTGGAACACGAGGCTTCAAAGCTTCCTCTGTGACTTCCTGGCAGTCCTCTTACTGTGGCTCATATACAGAAATACTGAACATGCTCCTGAAATACTGAACATTGACTCCTTGGTTCTGGTTTTCATTTTTTTTTGTTGGTTTTGATTTTGTTTTGGTTTGTTTTGGGGTTTTTTTCCCAAAATGGAATCAATTACCATTTTAACAAATATTTTGCTTTACTTTAGCCAATATTCTAGCACCTTATTAAAACCACCACTCTATATGAATATTTAAGATATTTTTAAATGGATAAAATGTTAGGTATACCGCTCAGGAACAAAATAGTAATAAAGTTTAGGAATATTTTTTTCTGTCTTGGCTTTGTGAGTGAGAAGAAATCTGCCATCTGTATCCCCCTGCTCGTCAGTTTATCATCAGGATCTAGTATATCAGATTTTGCTCAGAGACGCTCTGTTTAAGATTTGCAATGAGCTCAGTCTTTTGTTGTGTAGAGCTGCTTAAGTGTATGTGCTCAAATTGCAATCCATTCACAGCTTTATGCTGGCGAAATCTCTATTAAGTAATTAAGCATCCAATATTTTTTGTTATATTTTCTTAGTTGACTCACAGCGCTGTTTTCACATCTAAGCCTCAGCAAGCCTCGAAGGTTTGCTTGCAAATCACTCCCCTACCAGGCCACATGGTAAAACTGAAACAAAACAAAAAGAAAAAGAAGAAAAAGGTGCTCAAGCTTAGAGCTTCAAAGGACTGCTTTCATTTCCCTCTTCCATTTCCAGTTAGGGGAATAGATTTAATGCTTCTTGCAGGAGTGATGCCCAGCAGCAGGTGAGTGCTGCCAGTGCTGCTCTGAATCTGCTTCACTTTGTATAAAACAATTTCTCTTTGCTGGGGGAAGACAGGCTCTGATCTGGTAGCTCTCAGCAGGTAGCAGGGAGAGATTAAGGGATCCCAGCCCCTGCTCTCATCCATCTCTGTTCAGCATGCGCATTGCAGAAGAGACAGATTCACCTGCTGAATGTAAATTCAGGGCTGTGTTCTGAATCCAGCCCCTCCCAGACATTCACATAATGATCAGCCACCATGACACTCAGCTTTAGGGGGCACAGTTCCTTATCGCCATGGTTTTCCTTAATTTCTGTCATTCAAATCTTTATTCCAAACAAAAGGAAGGGGGAAGATATATAAATACATATATATGAAAAATAGATATATAAATATATAAATATATAAATATATAAATATATAAATATATAAATATATGTATGTATATATATATATATATATATATGTATGCGTATATATATATATATATATATATATATATATATATATGTGTATGTATGTATGTATGCATATATATATATAAAATACTTGCCCTTTTTCTCATATTTTCCTTATCTTGCCAAAAATGGTGGGGAAAAGGCTATTTTAATAATATTTTTATATCACTCAAAATTTTATTTTTATTGTCCTTGCTAATACAATTTTAATTTGATGATGGTTTATATAACCTTTAGTCTTGTGAAAAAATTTTTGCTTGAAAAGGCTTTTTAATATTTTTTCTTACAAACAAAGCTTTTTTAGGATTTTAGAAGTGAATTTGCAGCTTTTCTAAGAACAACTGAGTGTTCTTGCATCCTGGCCAATGTTATTTACATTAATCAAAGCTGTATTCAATAATGATGGAAATAGAGATGCTAAAATTGGTGCCACAATCCCAAGGTGATGCAATCACGACATCAAACAGGGAGCTGAGAGTCAGCTTTTGAAGACTGCATGTTGCTAATACTTAAACAATTACAGTTGCAATCACAAGTAAATAATGTTATTCAATTTCATCTTAATGCTTGTTTTGCAATTTCTCATGTTGTAATTCCCATGAAGCAGTCACAGACCATAAAACTAATAGGTGGGGAAGAAAATGTTGTGGATTTTCTAATAGGACTGGCTATCAAACTAATTATGAGTCGTTAGACAAGCTGTCTCAAGGCTTGTGCACAACGTGCTCAACTGCAATCAGGGGGTAATAAACCTCAGAAGCATTTCTATCAAAGAAGATGGCCTTCAAAACAGAGATGTGGGAGATTCTATTGAATGCTTTAAATTAGATATAGATTAGTCACAAATCACTGGGAGGGCTTAGCAAGGAATCCAAATCAACACCTTGAGTATGGAAGCTGCTTGTCAATAAGCAGCTCTCTAATGTGTGACATGATCAACATTTCAATATCTTCCACCCCAGTCATCCAACAATTCTTTGGATGAGCTGAGGCAATATGATGACTCTCTTATGCAGCACTCAAACATCACTAAGTCCTCCAGCAAACATTATGGTACTAGAATTATTTTTTTAATCACTTCTGTCACTCTGGACTACTACCAGTTAAAATATTTGCTGTAGGACTGTTTGCATTTTCTCCTGTCAGAGAAAAACCAATCACAAATGTTGTCTAATCTAAGGTTTATTTTAATCACCATGAGATTTCCAATTCTCTTGAGAGAAGCTTGGATGAATTATTCCTGCAGCTAAATATACGTTGTCATTTAGATGGCATTGTCATTCAAAATAAATTTTCCTCTCTGTTTACTTTAGCCAACTTTCGTAGATTTCTTTTGTTTTCCAGCTGGGTGATAAATATATTCAGACTTTCTAAAGACAGAATAATTACCTCCATTCCCTTAAGCTTGCAGGACAAGGTTCATTTGTGGTAGAGTCTTTCTCTGATGAGTTGAACTTCAATGGCATCTTAGATGTATTTTTCGTGTAATTTTTTTTTTCCCTTGGGGTAGAGACAAAAAAATAGAGTAATATCACATTGTATGAAATCTCAATCTCCAATGCCAGATTTTTATGTCTTCAGTAGATTCTGCCTTCAAGAAAAGAAAAAAAGAAAGAAGCAAGCAATACAGGCTGCATTTCAGCAAAGCATTTGAATATATATTTCACACAAAAGAACCAAAATGAACCATTTAACATTGATGGAGTTAAGGTGAGTTTAATGAAAATGCTTTCCCTTGTGTCCTCCTGGATCCTCCACCTTCTCCTTCTGTGTGACAGATTTTCCAGGTGGTTTTCCAGCAGCTCTGACTGAACCCAGATTCACAGAGAGACCAAGAGTTCAGTGGCAGGGCTGGACACGAGGAAGGCACGGCTGCATCAATCACATTTGATTCCCTAACATCCCACACTGGTTTCTCAGAGCTGATGTCCGCTTTTTCCTTGAGCACTCACCTAAACTCTTGTGCACTGCACCCTCTACAGGATAAAGTACACAGCGTGTCAGAGGGAATGGGAGGGAAAAAGAGAAAACCTCAGATGGATACTAGAGATTATTTTCTGCCATTGGAAATCTAATTGCGGATTTAGGCAGTTAATTTTCAATGGTGTGTTTCTTAAAGAATAAAGCAGGTTCGTTCCATTAGAACATAAAATGTCAGGTTGAAATATTGCTGAATGAATGGATTTGTGCTTTAAAAGCAAGGAGTGCAAAAGTAGGATTCAGGCTGGCTGGATGCTGAAGCAAAAATGGGAGCTCTTCCTCGGTATGTAATCAGTGTGCTGTCAATACATCACCAATCCAAACTGCAAAATGCTAATTAAACTTTTGCCTTACATAGCATGCAAGTGACAAGTGTATTTTTAAAAGCCCCACTGTCTTTTTCTCTTATTCTGACAGTTTTTAAGTGCTTGATGACTGACAGATTTCTGTAAGTATAAAGTTGTGTATCAAAGGGGAATAGTAAGTAAAAGTAGAATTTCACAGTGAATAAAACGTTCTTAACTGCCATTAGTTTAGGGAACAGAGTAACACAACCCCAGACATGAATTTTTAGACCTTTCTTATGCTGAGTATTTATAATCAATAAAAGCAGCCTTAATTTAGAGATGCACACAATTTAAAAGTACTTCAAAATGTGACATAGACCTATATTAAGTCTACTGAAGGACTACTTTGATTATTAGCACTGTCTTACACTTCAGAGCAGTCTTTCCCCCTCTGACCATTTTATTTTTCATTGTTATTATTAAGTACAATATAAATAGGAACCAATTGCTTTTCTCCTACTCACCACCAAGTATTTCACCCTGAGTTTCACATCTGGCTAACTTTGCACAAGGAATGAAAAACTCTGTTATAACTTGCCCTTTCCAAGATGACGAGCAAACTACCAGAAACATAATTCAAGAGCTGCATCTTTTTGGCAAAAATACTTTTCTTTTAAGTGGGATGATTAGATGACTATCTCAGCTTGCAGTGTTCATCAAACCTGTTAGCATATTACTTGAACAGGAGCAGTAATTTTCCCTCATTGACAGTGACATTTTGAGGAACAGTTATTTCTGAGCACTTCAGCCAGACAAGCAACAGAACTGCACAAACATAGTTTCTATTAAATGGGAAGGAGCACTTTCCTAAACTAATATTTTTGCAAAGATTTGCTTTCATTCCCTTATGTTACAGTCTCTGAGGGAAAGCTTAGACTTTGTCTCATGAGTCAATTAGAGCAAAATGCTCAGGGCTATATTCCCTTGCCTAATGTCTTCTCCATAAATGAAGTAGGTGTCAAAAATTCAACTTTATCTTTACAATTCACATTACCGCCTCAGTGACTGAAATATATAAGTACCAGAGCAACAAGGAGGAAAATAACTTTTATGAAAGGCATCCTTCTGTAGAATAATGGATAAATGGAGTGGGACTTTTTTTTTTTTTCTTAAGACACTTCCAATAATGTTGGATGATTTATAGCAGGGATGAATTTGGTTCACTGTCTTCCATGCACTGATGAATTCATTCAATGAGAGTTCCTCTTAGCAACTGTAGCCAGTCTCATGGCAGTGAATTGAATCTATGATAAACTTACTGTAGAATATAGTTGAAATGAAGCATTATACCTCTCCATACTAGTCTGTTATTATGGAGGTGCTTATCTGAAATCATCATGATGAGGCAGAGAGTTTAAAAAAAAACCAATCTCATTTTTGGATGAGGAGAAGAAATCAATGAGGTGGTAGTGCTTTTCATTTCTATTTCCATTAAGAGGCATCTGACCTTACTTGCCAAGTCTTTAAAGGTAGAGGTTTAAAAATGAAAATATTCACTATACAATATGGAAACATGTTATTGGATAATAGCATCAGTTTTTAATAATTAAGAAATGACAATGGTGTTTCATCCTGAGAACATACCTACAACTTATTTATCAATCTTTTTTTGTGGAAAAATAAAAAATAAATCCCTCAATGACATCTTTTGAAGACTACCATTGATCACTGAAATTTGCATAGAAAAAAAGCTATAGCAATCACATCCTCATCACATCCTGTCTTTGTGCTTGTATCCCATTCAGTTTTGGATTTTTTTTTTTTTTGTTTGTTTTATTCTGGTTTTAAGATCTCTGTTCTTCATCTTTAGTCAGTCTTAATATATTTCCTTAGGAGCTGGGATTTTCCTTCTCAATGCTATATTCAGTCACCGTGTCTTGACAGAGTGTCACTGTGCTGAACAGCTTTGTAACCAGATAAGGAGTGGGATAGCAGGGAAATAAACTGTGTCTGGAGTAATTAATATTGGGTTCATATGAGAGCTCAAATATTTAAATATTTGAAGTTATTTATAATGAACAAACTTAGGTACATGTGAGTGTGTGTGTGTAACAACATAAAATATGAAAAGAATACAAACCTTCAAAAGGTTATTTGGCCTTTCAGAGGAATCATTTAGTGGAGGGGATGAAAAATAAGGGGGCAAAATTCCCACCACTATCATCTACCTTTCCAGTTCACCAAACTAATTATTTAATCTCCATAAACTCCTCATCAAGAGAGGGGGAAAAATCCCCAAACCATCACAACATCCTCTGCAGGAGAGTTCAGAGAAGGTTTTGACTCTCTTTACTGAGTATAGAAAGCCTGAGGAACACTGGACAGCTATTTCCCTTACCTGGTGAAACAACTTAAGCATTCCCTCTGAAATGACAAAAATTCAAAATTGGCTCATAATATAATGGGCAAAGCAAAGAGCAAAGTATTATTCATGCATGCCAACAATTCTGGAAAAAATTAATCGTCAAAAAGCAAAATTAGTTACAATCATAGTGGTTCTATCTCCACAATAACAATTACTTGGCACTTAGCTTAATGCCTAAATCATATAAATATATGTGTGTTTGTGTGTATATAACTAGGTTTGTGAACTTGTAGAGGCAGGAAGATTTTATGTTACTGGAAAACAATATTGTAACTTCCTTCAGTTTCAGGCACTCAGCTTTCATGATCCTGTCACACAATTTGAGGTGTAAAATTCATATCTCCTGTGATATTTAGCTTATAAAAATGGGCTGTGGAGGTCCAGGATGCCCTCACACATTCTTTTCAACAAAGCAGCTCTCAGATATAAATATTACCCAAAGGGTGCATAGATCATTTGTGTATAATGGAGGATGGCTGAATAATGGAAGATGCTCCCCCTCTAAGGAGCTGTATTATTATTCCAGAATTTTCTCGTGTGTGAAGCTTTGCCAGGGTCATGTGTGTCAATTCTCCATTTAGCAGCTCAAGTAGGTGAGCACTTGCCTGCTCTCTGATTTTTTTCCATATACACTTAACATTTTGAACCATAAGAAAATGAAAACCTCTTTCATAGTGCCTAGCATCTTCCTTAAACATGGCCCAGGTAAAAAATATTCTTTTTGTAGAAAAATCACCATTACTCACACATTTTTGACTTTTGCCATATCTGTCACAACAAAATGGAAAGGATGTCCAGATATTCCTTGATACTCTTTAGCATGGCAGATGTAAGGGAAATTATAAGAAAACTATGATTTTTTTCTTCCTTTCCTCTCTCCCCATACTGAAGGTTGGTCATTGATGGCTTGCATCAATGCAACATTTTACTGTCTTATAGGAAAGGAATTTAAATCGATGGTTATAAAATTACACTCACTGCCAAGTAATCTGCACTTGATTTGTCAGGATTGTGGCTCCTACAAGAACCAGATAAGGTCTAAAAGAGTCAAGGCTAAGGTAAAGCAATCTAGTCCTGCTGAATCTCAGCAGGCTGTGCTTGAAGAATTTTGTGAATGCTCGATCTCTTGCCACAAGGGAGTCCTTTACAATCCATACTTTGCAAAATCCCTTTCCCATGGGCTCAGATGTTCTGTCCAGACAACTTTTCTCAGCTTCATCAAGCCAACACACATTAATTTCCCATCCAGCTCCCCATTTGGCAAACTGCTTTTGGTCATTTTTATGCCAATGTTAGTATTCCACAGCCTTTAAATGTTTTGATTATTAAAGGAAGAGGAAAGAATCCCACCAACAACCCTACCTACACCACCACTGAATGAAAAGTCCAGCATTGTGCCATGCATACATTTTCAATAGCAAATGACATTACAAGACTAAAATAACACCCTATAGAGGAAAATGAGCAGCCCTGATGTGATGCTTACAAAGCCTTCTGTAGGGACTCCCAAAAGCTTTGAGCAGCCCATGAGTATGAGGCATTGTTGGGAATCCTCAAGGGGAAATAAAATAACTCTTCCTCACTCACTCCCCATGACAAAAAAAATGCTAAATGTCCATAAGAAAAACTCACAGGGATGGCTTTACCTGTTGTGTAAAATGGCAGCACAAAATGAGTTTATCTGAACTGTGTGCATTTCACACAGGTTCGCTCAGCAGCAGATCTGGGCTCAGGATGTGAAGTGCCAGGCACCTGCACTGTGGGTTATTTATCAAAGTCTGAACAGATTTCAGAGATATCACTATCATTATATCTGGATTTAGTGCTCAGGTTGTTCTACTATGATTTAGGAATATCAGTTTTAACCATTAAACCAGTTTTAATCATTTAGCCATGGTTTTAACCATTAATGGTTTTAACCATTTAACCATAGTTTTAACCATTATAGTTTAAACATTTAACCAGTTTTACTTCCTTTTACAGGTAAGTAAAGAAAAAAAAAAAACAAATTTCATAAGGAAAAAAAATGACTGAAAGTCTTTAAAACAAATAATTTTCCATGCTTTTAGCCTTTGAGCAAAGCAGACTGTAAGCTTATTTTGTAAAAAAGTACTCCAAAATCCTTTCCCTAAATTATTATAGCTGTTATCAGCTACAATAATTTAGAATACTTTGCTTTTTTTGCTTACATAAAAGTTTATACTTATGAATAAATATTTACTTTAAGCCTAGAAGCCTGAAGATATTGTATCTGAAACCAGAAGGAATTTTGTGTTGTTGTTGTGGTTGTTTTTGGGTTTTGATTTTTTGTTTGTTTGTTTGTTTTGAGTAAAAAATAATGGGATAAAGGGAGCAGAAAAGCAAGAGAATACAATTTACTTTTATACTACATAAGCAAACTTCCTCACTGGTTCTCACACCCTTTTAAAACCATGCAAAAGGTGGTCCTGTTTATAATGTTAATGAGCCCCCCCCAAAAATCACAGTTAATTCAAATTCTATTGGAATACATTGCTCACTATAGAAAAATCTGGTTTGTGTATCCTAGGAAAATAATACTCATCATTTACAAAGCTGGTGATATTTCTAAATTTCACTAATCTTGCATTATGAGTATTCATTTACTTTCAGTCTGTATTAGAGGAAGAGTTTTAAGGAGCGCAGATTTTGCAAAGTGAAGATCAAGGATAACATTGAAAAAATATTTTTATTAATATATTAATTTAAGATAATGGATAAAAAAATCTCATTACATTTGACATAATTTCATAAAATAATTTAAAGAGTTTTTCATCACCACTAAAAAAAAAAGATAAATCAACAGACAAATGGAATTTAAATGACTCCTCACTCTCAAATACCAGCCTTTCTACTCTTTCACAAAAGCTTAGATTAAAAGAGAGAAATGGCACTAAGAGTCTATTGATTTGAGTTATTTTGGGGCAGGGGAGAAAAAGAGATTCCATCCACAAAATTACCATTCAGAGAAAAGCCAGTAATCTCTTGTCTTCTTTAATGATGAGCTCCAGCTTCAGCTTTTGGGACCAAAGCATTAATGAGGAAGGAAATGAGGCCATCTCTGAGACAAATAAGGCTCAAATCATTTAGGCCCAAAATGTTAAAGAATTAAATGGCACAAGGAAGCAAACACACAGCCAGAGAAAATTTTGCAACTCTGACATTATAAACCCTGAAAATGCACTGGTAAGGTGTAGTAGTTGTTCAAAATGCATTTTGTTTCCAGATGTGATCTTAGATCCACAAAAAAAGGGAGAAGAATTTTGGATATTCACGGTATTACCAGAAACATAAGTGTCAGAAATCAAAATCACACTCTAACTGCTGGAGCTTTTTCTACCAAAATAAAAATTAAAAAATAAAAATTGCAGCATCTTCTATCTTAATAAACTAAGCTAGTCAGTACAGCTGCACAATTTGCAAAATAAGAAGGTCTTTCCCAGCAGTTTCAAGCAGATGGATTAAAAGGAAAATTAAGACTACATTGACAAAATTTATATAGTTTGTGCAATGAAATGTTTGAGCTCTTCTCCAGTCCCCTTCAAGTCCCCATTTCTGCAGAGCTGTATTTTAATCTTATACTGTTATTGATCATATTACAGGCTTTTTCCCCCTAGACAGTTTTAAAATATACACATCTTGATGGCTGAGATGCTAAATTTGGAAATTGGTGCAGGAGACTCAGCCCCTCTCCAATTATATCTTGTGAAACAGACTCTCTGGAGATTTTCAATAAAATGTTCTTTCATTATCACTCAAATTACATCTTCACGTTTATTGACAATAATCCTGAAGAGGCTGAGTTCCTGCTGTAAATCAGCTTCCACCATCAGGAGCAAGGATTTCAGGAAAATGGGCGTTAAAAATGGGCTGCAGAAAGTGTAGGATCCTATTTCTGCAGAATGCTATGGGGTAAATGACTGTTCTATTGCACACTATCACTGTTGCAATGTTGGGGAAAAAAGAGCCTCATTTACCATGAAACAGCATCCACGAGCTGAAATCATAAGCTTGTAGATTTAATGATGGGTTATTAGCTGAGCATCAATTTAGAAATTCATTTAGGGAATAAAGAAAACAAGCAAACCAAAAAAACCTCCCTGATTGTGAGAGAGATTTTAGCAGGTATTTCTGGTGTTTGCTGTGATGGATGAGTATTCCTGAATTTGCATTGCTTCAGTGATAATATCCTGTTAAATCTGGGCTCTTGGGGATAGAGATAGGTAAAGACACATTCATTTAAGTGGTTTTGTACAATGATTTTCACCACCTACTTCCAAACTCAGAATACTTGTAGGATGTGGTTGAAAAGCTTCTACAATCTGCATAGCTTCAGCCAAACCAAGATTAATTTGAATTTGTGAAGACAAAAAATTAACAACTCAGCTGAAATTTAGGGGATTTTTACTTCTCACTTGGTATCTATGTAAAAACATTTAGCATAAGTAAGTGGTAATCTAGAAAACAGTTATTGCAAAAAAAAAAAAAAAGAAGAAAATATTACCACAGAAAACAAAATATTTTAGCTATATAGGAAAAAGGTTGATTTCATATTTCGAAATCAAATGTGGCTAATTTTTGCATAAGAAATCTGAAAAATTCAAAGATTTTATCTAACTCAAAGTAGAAGCCAAAAAATAGATTTTTTAACTCAACCTAAGATTTCTTTTTGCTTTAAATCTTTGATCCTAAACCATCTCATTAGAATCCCACTCACATGGCTCTCAATGTAGTCTCATGATTTTAAACAAGCCAATTCCACATTGCTGCAATAATTCAAGATGGAGAAGAACTGGTCTTGAATTCAACATCTAGTTATTCATTACTCATTGTTATATAAAATAACCCTCCCTGTTATTTATCTTGTCTAAGGAACAGATTTTTATTAAAGTGAGAATTGCAAAGAAGATCCATTCAGGTCTGGTCATGCCTAGTGCCAGGTATTTCCTGTTACAAAATATGGATGTTGTAAAGTTTCTCCCCCTGCTCCCAGGGCAGACCCCACATTATATTTACATATTTCAGTTTTATTTTTGTTTGTATTGATCAGACCCCCCCACAGCAATGCCTGGTGCCCCGCAAAATCACCCAGTCCAAATCCAACCCAACCATCTGCCTCCTTTACCTCCATCTTTTCTATTTTGTTCTAATTACTTGCGGCTGCTTTAAATTCCAACTAAAACAACAGCTCCCAGGGTTGTGACACTTTTCAAAATGGGCAACACCAAAAAATTTGCTTTTATATGGGAGAAGGTGGCAGGGAGCCCCTTTAAAATGTGCAGCCTCCACAGCCCTGCTGTTGCTCTTTCATCTGCCCTTTCCACGTGGTGAGGAACTGCTGAAAAAGAAGAGGAGGTAAGACAGAAGAAACAGATAATATTAAGCAATACCCAAGGAATAACTGGAAATATCCAAGAATGTATTTCTTACTAAAATGGTGCCATGTAAAACATGACAAGCTTATCATTTGTGAAAATAACAACATAAATCAACCCCACCGTTTATGTTTAAGTCTCTTTGTGATTTCAGCAGATTTCACATGAATAAAGAAGGAATTATTGTATAAGAAACTCATGTAACATCCAATATACTGATGCATGGCAACTGGTGGTGAGTTATGTTCTCAGCGGTCCCTTAGGGAGTTTTCATCTCTGCTAAGCTGACAAAAAGCTGTTTTGCTCTAAATTCACCTGGTCATCTCTTTGTTTTCATTATGATTGACATACCTTCCTCTCAACTGTATATAAAGAATGATGAGAAACCTCCTCTGATTTTACTGTGAATCTCACAGCAATTTTCAATACAATTAATGAAGATTCACAAGTTCAGACTTTGCAATCAGCAAGATTCTTGGATTTTGTTTTGAGTTCTTTTCCTTTTGTAAAAATGAGCTGGATAAATGCTGGAAGATCAGGACTCAGAAAGAAAATTAAGAAGGAACACAGTCAATTTAATTAATAATTTAAATATTCATCAATAAATTTAATAATTTGAGCTTTCAGGGCAATCCCACTTGACTATACTGCTGAATTCCAGATTCCTGAGACTGGAAAAAGAAGATTAGAAAGCTGCAGCCTCCTTTTATCCTCAGGCCTAGTAATAAGCGGACAATAGCTGGGAACAGGCTGCCTGTCCTTTATGTTAGTTCCCAAAGAACAGATGTATCATCTTTGGCTTTTTATAATTGCCTGAGGTTTACCTGCATTCAACTGGCTGGAATATTTTTAAAATATAAATAAGAGTGTTAAAGATGCGTCTCCCTTTTCTCTTAGCTTGATTTGCTCTAACCGTATTTTATGCTATTTTCAGCCTGATTTACAGTGGGTTTCCCTCTCTTTTATTCTTGCCACTCACAGCAGCACATGAATCCCTAAATTTAATAGAGAAAGAGAGGAAAGGGGGGAGAATTTATGTTAACAGGGAGGTAGGTGTTCACTTACTGTTATGAAAATTTGTCTTTTCTTATCACCACTGTTTGGCCAGGCCCTCAAATCCCAGCCCTGCACTCTGTTAGGAAAGAAACTGCGGAGGATCTGAACCCACCTGGACTGGTCATGACAGTGTTTATCACAACAGAATCCAGAAAACATATGGCCTAAACAAGGGATAGTGCAACATCATTCACACCTCTCTGAACACATGAAAATGAGCTAGCAGGAGAAGGAATATTGGGTGAGCTCTCTCACCTCATGAACATATGGACTGAAAAGATGGAAATGTCCTTAGGTAACATCTGGCCACTTTTTCATAGTCCAACAAGGGCTGTGAGGGTCCAAAGCCATGGAGAACATCTGGCCCCAGAAGGCGGAGCACTCATAAAAACTAAAACTTTAAGTTCCATAAAATAAGTCAATGAATAGGCTAGAGGAAATACCTCCCATCAGCAGGAAGATGAGGTGGGAGGCTGTTGGGAGGATTTGGAGACAAAGAATCTAGGAGAGGAATCAATCCTCAGGTTTGAAACAGGAACTGTCAGCTCCTTCACACTGCTGCGTGTCACTTAAAGATTTTGAATATTGAGTACTGAACACTGACTGATCCTATTATTTCATCTCCTCTCCTCAAAATACGTGTGTGACCCAGGCCATCAGGTTTCCAGGAACATTATTCATCTGTCTGAGGAAATCAGGGTTTGGGAAGTTCCTGGTGCATGTATTCAAGCATAATTTTGTCTTCCATTGGCTTTTCTTAAAGGAGAATATTGGACTATCTCAGCAGGTTAAGATGTCTGTGATCAAGAGACCACAAAGTCACAAAATGGCTATAAATTCCTTCTTTGGATTGGCCTAAACAATCTGGTTTTGCTGCAATCTGCTCTGCACAGAATAATTCTCACCAAAAAAGATCAGTCCTTAGCATACAGCCTTTAAGTCTCCATTCTCATTCCAAAGTGATTTCTAGCAAAAAAAGCAGCTCACACTGACTAAAACCCAAGACGCATGCAAGTAAAAAATTGATAATCAATTTATTTCTCTTTAAAAGACTTCACTGAGGAAAAGAAAATGAGATGGAGGAGGGTAACATTGGAGCAGCAAGATAATAAGCTTCTGACACCTCTTTTTGTTGACATTATGGGATAATGTGGTAATAACATTAATTCAAACACATGATACCTGAGCTGGGCTGGCATAATCCGACCTCTCAGGCTGAGCTACACAAATGTTGCTGACCCTTCTTCCCACACATTTCTGTGCCCTGGATATGTGCTAAAAAATCCAATGAGAAACAGAATTTTTCTGCGGCACAGTTTCTTAATCAGAAGTCATCCACACAGTACCAGGCTGGGAAAGACATGCAGTTGATAAAATAACTAGATTTTCAGCACTTTATCCACTAGAGATTTAAAGTTGGATGTTAAAAGCACTCTGAACTGATGAATTTATCATGGCTTGATGGTTACTTTCTTAATTAACTGAGTATTAAAATCCATTTTCCTAAACCTGGGGAGGCAGGGGAGGAAGCAACAAAAAAAACCCCAAAACAGACTACTCCATGTGCAAGGAGCAAATAAGGGTCCTAAGGTAAGAGAGAGTGCACTCACATAACCATAAACATTTATTCAATGTGATTCACAATGTATAAAAAGAAAACATCAAAAATAGGTAAAGCACTGGACTATGGCTCCAATATTATTTCATTGGACAGTGCTAAACGCACCAGTTGAAACATGCCTTTTTATAATGCTTTAAAGTATTTCCATCACTGTTAGAGAACTTCATTAATAAAACACCTACATGAACTTAACTGGAAAACACCTAAAATCTCAGGGTTATAGTGTATGGTTCCTAGAAACTCTAATTTTAAAAGGCTTTGCATAAATTGAGCTGAATGGAGAGGTTATACTGTGACTAAGCAAAGTACCCTTACCTCATGCTGAGATTTGAATGTGATTTAATTTTATGCCCAATTTTAAGAACATATCACATGCTTTCATATATATATATATATACATATGTATATATATAAATGTGGAATTGTGCTATTGTTCAGCTCCTTTTTCTATAATCTACTTGTTTTGCAACCTTGTGAATTAGAAGACACAAACATTTATTTAGATTAACTCTGGATAGGCTAGATTGGCTATGTGAGGCCAGAAATAACACTCAGATTTGCTAAGCCAATCAGAAAGCAACTGATCAATAATGATATATTGATCAATTTTCCTTCTCTTGCAACAACATCAGATTGAATGATTACATCAACCATTTAGTATTTCAGAAACAAAGTAGTAGTAAAAGGGAATCATTGCAGAATCAATTTTTTCCTACTTTGAGGCCAGTCTCAGAAAATGCTGCACTTTCCTGAAGCAAATTTCAAGATTAACATTCCAGGCTGTTTCGCTCAAAGTTAAAGTTTTAACAGCATTAAAGTAAAGCTTCCTAAAGGTCTCCCTTAAAATAAATTTTTCATGCACTCTCCACAAAAAGAACAGAATTAAATTCCATCACCTTTCAAACAAAGGATGTAAAGTAGTCATATACAAGACCATTCTATAATTGGGGATGCTGAATACTGTTGTTTTTCATCCTTTTTCACTTTTTGCTGCAGGTTTTTCTAAATTGAGATTACATTTTCCTGCTATTCAGAGACCTAAGAAAAGGTTAGAATTTAAAGGAAACGCCACAAACTCCTTAATGGATTTTTATTATTCGTAGTTTCTCCCAAGCCACACTACCTAAAATGCACTGGTGGGTGTTAGGATTTACTACTTGCTCTTCAGTTTGGATGTATATTAGGAAATTGGTGACTAGAATTATCAGAAACAACTATTTGCTTCATTGTTCCCACATTTTTATACAGCCCTTTCTTTCCTCTTTTTGTTCTTTTTCTTTTTTCTCCTCCTGTGGGTATCAATTGAAAGCATCCACATTTTCCTGTCAAGCTCTCAGGCTGCAAAGAAGGGAGTGAATCTGCATTGATAGTTATCAGCACAGTCATTAAGAGGTCAGCAGGCAAGTGAATGATTAATCATGCTTTGTTTAATTCAGACCAGCTTTTTCCAATCATATTCTTCAATCTGAGAATATTCCTAGTCTGTAGTTTCATGCATCTACCTAAAGCAACATCATTTTAACGGCACAGCTACTCTGCTATTAAAATAAACCAACAAAACAATAAAAAATTATAAATGTTAAATATGGAGAACAAAGTCTTCAGAGGTTTCTGGAGAATGATCTTTTCTCCTTTCTCCTCTTTCATTGCTGTGTCTTTATAGAACAAAAAGCTCAGCTCCATTTACTTAAAAATCAGAGGTTACTAAGTCTGAAGATCAGACTCCAGCAATTAAAATCAGTCATGGAGATGGTAACAGACCTACAAAGAGAGAATAAATGGTAGTTAAGGATTTAACTAGGATTAAGCAGAATACAGTCACAAAATTTCCCTAATTTTCACAACAGATTAGGTACGTTATTATTTATTGATGGCTGATAGTTAAGATGCTTTATATTGTCTAGCAAAATGAATTATTTTATTTTTTCTTTGTAAAAAACAATAAAAATCTGTAGTAAGAAACTCTCCTTGCCTTTCAGAAGCGTTCCCCAGGAAAGAGCAAGCAACGTATTTTACAGCAAACAATATTTTTGCAAAGAAAGCAGCGCAAAAATCTAGAAAACCACGCAGTCCATGCAGTGCTCTGGTGCCCTAGTGTGTTTTTGTGTCTTGTTCCCAGCCTGTGATGCTGCAGAAAAACCATGTTATCATGCTTATTCTCCAATTTAATGTACTTTTGCCCCAGTTTTAGAATTTTTTCCTGGGCTGGCTGGCTCCACTGCAGCCTTTGCGAATGCAGCAATCCAGAGATGTGCAGAGCACTGCAGAGCTGGAGCCAAACAGGGCATGGCACAACTCAGAGTAAAATAAAAAGTTGTAGTTGATGTCTCTATGCATCAGAGCCATTGCTCTCCACATTTAATGGCTACAATTCAGCTATACCTGCTGAATACTAACAGGTTTTTTGGGGTTTTTTTCCCCCTCATGTATCTCTGCTCTCCTAAACATAACAGTTTGCTCTTTGGGGACGTTATACTTGTTTAATTTCCTTGGCAGTATATGCAGAACACAATGCACTATTGAGCAAAAAATACTGATTGTACTTGTGAATCATACATTCCAATTAAAAATTAATTTTGCTACTTTTCATCTAAAAATAAAACAAACAGCATGAGTCTGTGTTCTGCCAAAAGATTTGTAGAGAGAAGTGTTTTTATTCAATGCTGATTTCCACTGATGCACTGAACACACCTCTGTTTTTTCCTTTTTATTTAAATCTCTGCCTTTCCCTATGACAAAAAAGCAGCACCTTACTCTTTATAGATAAGGCTATATTTTTCTTTCTTTTACCATGTATGTTATTACTAACAATTTGCAATGTTTTGTGACCTCTGTCAGGTGGTGGGAAAGGTGAATAAAACAACTCTGTCACTGCTGGGTTTGGTTGTGCAGCGGGCCCCAAATCCTTCCCTCAGTCCTGGTGGATACAATGCTGTAATAAATGAGAATGTTTTTATCCTCAGCAGGGTGACTTTAATGCCAACACACCCTTGCTCAAGTTGTAATGGAGGAATAATCAAATACATTTTTTATTCTTTGAGCATCTTCTTCCTACTTAAACATGGAGATTAGCTAACATTGCCTTCTGGTACTTTCTTTCTGAGATGAGCAAACAAAAGTCACTGCTGCTGTCACTTCATCCCATGATAGATCGATACTTCTCCCCCAGCCTGTCAGAGGAGGAAAGCAGCAATCTGGACTTTTATTATAGAGCTCTCAGGAGAGAGATGTTAAAAAAAACCCCACACCAAACCAAAAACAGAACTGCATGGAACTGTTTGTTGTGCCAGCTCTTATGCGAAAAAAATATCAATCACTTCACAAACGTGAAAAAATATCAATCACTTCACAATGTAAGACCCTAACAATAAGGAATTAAGAAATGTATTTTTATGGAGGTAGGTCACAGATTCTGCTCACAAATGTTTCATGCTTTCAAAAGATTATGGTGTACACATGAAGCATTTCTGTTTCTCCCCTATTTGTTCAAATTGAAATCGAAATCAGCTCAAAAATTACCTGGAAAATTCCGTGGATTATAAATCCCTGCTCAGCTACAGATTACGAGAATTTGAGTATGTCCTGTGACAGAGCTGCACTTTGTTCTTTTGCCCCAAGAATCCAAATCACTTTTAGATTCCTCCCAGAGTCTGGGCAGCCTTCTGCACTCATAAAATACCCAGGAGTACCCAGGGCTTCTTGTGGTACTGAGAAACAGCAGGAAATTTGCCAGCATCAGGTTAAAGAAACAAAAGATATCTAGAAAGTATAACTTACCCACAGATTTAATGTCAGCTGAGAAATGAGTACAGCAGATCCATTGAGGTGTTCCTCCTTCAAAACTCAGTGTTCTCACCCACACTCTCAACCTCCACAACAGGATGGTCCTGGAAAAGAAAAAGAATCTTTAAATTACAGTTTGAAAATGAGCAGATTACACTCTTTTGTCTGCATGCCCTACCTCTGTATTAAAATAACAAAAAATAAAATAATAAATAAATTATTTTCAAACACATATTATTCCTTTAATTCCTGATGAAACCCATCAATTTCCATATCTAAGGGTCTGGCTTTGAGGTTTTAGAATCTACCAGTTTCACGTAGTTATAAGTGTTACACACTTATAAAAAATCCCCTATCCAAAATATATAGGTTCTCTTGTATTAAATTAAGTATGGCTTCACAAGTTAGGAAGTACTCCTGGAAAAAGAAAATTAAGTAAATTTAATCTTCTCCTGTCTATAATTTATTCTTCATCTCAGGTTAATGGATATGAACCATCATAATTTTTATTAATGATATATTTAAGATTGTCAGGATCTACGAATAGCCACAGGTATCAAAAGTTCACAGAGTTTCAGATTTTTCCATGTTATATTTTATAGCTGCATTTGTTAGTGTAAAAACTCATTAAAATTCTCTGCACGTCTCATGGACTGCATGTAGACAGCAGAAAAAATAATAAATAAATCTATGAAAATCAAATAAGACCTGGGAAAGGAAAGCGCTGTTATTCTGTACTTATAGAAAATTTATAAGTATTTCATATACAAATGTTTTCTATATTACTTTAAAAAAAAATCTTCAAAAAGCCATAAAGATTGGTGCTCATATTTGCTGGTAAGTCAATCTTTCTTTGAGACATCAAGAGATGACCTCTTAAGACCCAAAGATTTATCAAGTCAGCAGTTTATTCCCTTAGGCCACCATCTCCAGCCTCTTCCTCTTCCAGTCACGTCTATTGAAGGACTTTGCAAAGCCCCATGAGGAAATGGACTAATCTACTGCTTTCGAAAGGACAGCAGTGATGCCTGTCCTGCCTGCACTTTATGGGATGAGAAAGCTAATAAAGGCAAGGAGACTCCATCTATTCGTGAAAGATTCAGTGTGGTGTTTGTGTTAAAACAGACAGAGCTGGAGTGCTCCAGCTGTCAATCACAAAAGGAGCATTGTTGCCCAGCTTCAGCAGACACCGCTCAGAAATTTTCCAGAAAATCCATTTAATCATTTTACTTTATGGGCACAAACCATCTCTGCATTGATATAAAAAATAGAGGCAAAACTGAAATAAAAAAAAATACAGGCAAAATGAACTTTCTACTCTTTTTTCTCTCTTTTATCAGTTGATTTGTTAACAGATATATACAGATAAAAATTTAAAGAAGTAAAAAACAAACTAGAACCCCCCAGTATTTCTTAATAAATTAACTCTTATTCATTTGCATTGCAGAATTTTCAATAAGCTTTTCTTTTTATTTTTACTGTATGCTTTGAAAAATTCACATATTTAAAACACATTGTTATTTGTTATTTGCAAATGTTTTCACTGCAACAAGGAAATGGCAACACAGGCACTACAATACCTTCACCAATGTATATACAAAATAATTTCTTGCCTGCTCAGACAACCTGGTTCTGGAATTATATGAAAGAAATGAAGAGACTCTGCCTCTTTTAGCCAATTACTAATTTCCAAAAAGCAAATCCAACCAAACTTTCTACCTCTTATATAATTTTAAAGGTCTGTGTTGCTCTTTTCAGGCAGTTGAATAGGTAGGTCTGTTGTCCCCTAAGTTCATGCAGATACCTCTCAAATAAGTTCTGAATTCCTTTATCTTCCCTTCTGCCATTTTTAAAAGAATAACAATAAAAATTAACTTCATTCACCTTTCTTCATATTCTTCCACTCTGGGATTTTTCTTTTTTAGTCATGGCATAGAGCATCTAATTTTCAGGTTCAGAAGTGCCCCATTATCTACTCTGCTGGCTGCTACCGTGCTGGAAAAGTGTTACCATGGGAAAGGGTAGAGATCAACCTGCAGGGCTCTGATAAGCACTTCTTTCTGTTTATTTTTGAAAATTCTATGTACTCTGCCAGTTTAGGGATCTGAAATGTGAAAATACATAAATCAAACCAATTGGAATTTAAGAAAAGAAAACGAAAGGGTAGCGATATTTGTCTCAGCCAGTTCAGGTTAATAAATAGAGGATCTTGAAATAAATAATAGTCATGATAAAACATAACTTATCTAATTTTCTGTTGGAAAGTCTAAAAAGAATATATGACTAAGATAGCTTAAATTGAAGACTTTTGGGATGTGTTTTAGGAAAGTTGGAGACATATCAGATTCCCACTGCCAAGGGCGGATGTCTTGAGAACACAATTGAAATAAAGTGTCATTGATGGGCAAAACCACAAAATGAGGCAGAAAAATCCTTTTCTAAGGATACAGAAATACTTTAGTGACTGAATTATGTTTCATAAATCATAAGGGGATAAACTAGCCGTGGTGCTGTGTGAATACCCACATTTTGTTTCAGTTCTGGGATCTTAGAAGTCACAAGTGCTTGGTAAACTGCGTGGCGGGAAGCAATAATTCCATGAATGAAGCTTTCCATGAATCCAGGGTATTTTGAAGGTCCCACTACAACCCAGCAGACACCTGATGGAGTGCACAGCAGGCTTTTGCATCCCCCAGAAGTGCTGAGGAGATCCAAAGGCTTCACCAGCAGTGGCAGAACCTTAAACACAACTGAGAGGAGTCAGCATCCCTCTCCCACAGCCTTGCTGTGAAATGCTCAAGTCCCTGTTTCTCTGGAATTGCAGAGAGCCCTGGGAAACACATTCACAGCTTTGTCAATTAAAGACAAGCAGCTTAAATTAGAATGGTCAGAGTGAAGCCTTACCAGACTGCTAAAAGCAGCACAGTAGCTTGATGGGAAGAATTAAAAATATCTGAGCAACATGAAAAGCATTCCTACGGGCAGTGTTCCAATTTCCCCACTGAAGTACTAGACATAGCAGAAGATGCTTATAAAAATACAATATGCATATCAAAACCAGAAAAACCATCTGGAAGTGATTTTAATTAATTTGCTGGGTACATGGAGAATCTGGAAATCTGACAGAAGGGCTTGGGTCAGTTGAGTTAAAAGTCAAGATTCTCTCACAGTTATCTGAAATATAATTACTTGATAATAGGAATACAAGGTTTATTTGCAATGTTGCTTTGCATGCTGAGGAGTTTTTCTAAGAAAATTACTGTATATGAAGTTCATTAAGTCATGAATTCTGGTCTTGTTTGCTGTCTCAAACACCAGAACAAAATGTATATTTTAGTTCAAGCATCTGGCCAAAACAGCTGTTACCTGTTATATTTTGGACCTTGAAGTCTGCCTCTTTTCCAGCAGATTCCCATTATGTGTTTTACAGTCTGCAAGTAACTTAAAAGTACATAGCAGATGTTACTTAGTATTACAATACATGACTTCCCATTGTCCAAGACAGCAAATCCTTTTTTTTAATTCATCACAGAACATAAGGATGCTTCCATAATCCAGCCTTTAGCACAACTAAACCTTCTAATGAGACAGTCATGCCTTACAAATGACTTACAAAAATCCTCTTTTCTGAGTTTTGTTCCATGAGACCAACAGTCAATAAAAGAGCTGTCTCTGCAATCCTCCAACCGAATAACTCTCCCAAGCCCATTTCTGCATATCCACTATTAACTATAATGAAATTGGCTGGATTAACATTTTGAATGCATTTTTGTCTTCATCACCTTTGAAAGAGCTGTGTTTTACTCTGGTTTGCTGTAATGTGTGTTCTCAGAGCAAGGTAGAATGAGAAGCTGTCATTATCATTAACAAAATTAATAAAATTCTGCCTCCACATGCTGATTTTGCAAAGGAAACCAAAAATTTATATTGAGGTAATGAAATCCCTGTGTCTCATTAGGAAACCAAGAAAAAATTTTAAATCCAGCAAAGGAGCTCTGCAGAGGGTTCTGGCATTGACTTCAGGAATTCTGCTCCAGAAGGTTAAAGGAAAATAATACATGAAACAGAGCTACAATTCTTCTGTTTCATTTGCATTACACTTCCCCCTAAGCATTTGACTTAATGATTCATTCTGGAAGGGAATTTTTTTAGTAAAATATACGTATTCCCCACTTATGAAAGAAAAGATGACAAAAGATGAATAAAAAAGCCTGACAATCAGCCTGAATGCTAGAAATTGCTTTCAACTGCTTTTCTCTTTGTAAATTGTTCATATAATTTAGAATGAAAATTAGTTCTGATTCTTTTAATGTGAATATGTAGACATTCAAAGGCCTATAAGCCTGATGAATTCTCAGAATTTCAGGCTTTAAATGCTTGTTGTCACTTTCTTAACAGATTTCTGCAGTGTTTTTCACCTAAAACAGGCCAAGATAATATATCTTTTTGTCACTAAGTTAAGGAAAGTCGGTTTAGCACCAGAATTTGAAATTGAAGCCACTGTAGTTCCTTCATCCATCTAAATTGGGTCTGACCAGGCAACTCTTCCTCTTCTACTCTGTCCCAGTATAAAATTAAATAAATAGCTTATCCTGCCAACTTAGGCAGAAGATAAAAGCACTGAAAAACTGCAATATAGTGGCAATAAGAAAGTGTTCCTGTTTCTGATGCAAGACTGGTAACTGCTGACTATTTCTAATGCTAAACTGGACTGAGTAGCTTAAACCACTGGTAGTTTGCACATTAAAAGTCAAAAAAATGACTTTTTAAATTTTTCTTAATTTTTTGTTTGGTTGGTTGGTTTTGGGTTTTTTTTTTCTTTTTGTTTTGTTTTCATTTTTACTTTGGTTTGTTGGTTTCTTGGTTGGTTCCTTTGCTTTTACTCCTGTAAATGCAGCAGGAGTATTGCATCTTTCCAAATGTCAACCACTGCATCAATCTGGTTTGCTTCCACATCCCCCATAGACTTCCATTTTCATCTAGCTAATTCTTTTTTTGCAGTTACTTTCAGGTTTGGGCGTGTTCCTGTGTTTCTTGTGGGTTACTGATCCTCTGTACCATGGTCTACATTTCCAAAGAAAATATAAGGCCTGTTGTCAATTTTTCTGCAACCTTGTAAGCAGAAACTCTCTTTTTTTCCTACATCTAAGTTCACATTGGAAGCACGATCCTCAGCTGTGGTTCATTTCTGTCTGCAGTCATACAGAAGAGTTTTCAGAAATGTTCTGGAATTCCACACTTGTTGCAAGTCACCTAAAAAGTTCATAGCTAGCAGTCAGAGGTTTGGGGTTTGTGTAAACTCTTTGCATTCCTTAGAGGTATGCACCAACCTCCCAAAATTTTTCTGTCTTTCAACTGCAGCTTTTCAGACAAAATGTCTCAAAATATCAGCACCAGTGTAAAGAAAAGCTGATTTATATCCTACCTAATTCCATTTCCATTTGTTTTTGTGAGGGTTTTCTTTTGGGAGGGATCCTTCCATCACCTCACCCCATCTCCTCCTAAGTACTGTACATTCCAGAGAGTTTGTCTTCTACTCTGCAGACCTTTTCTCTATGATCTCCACTATTTTAATTCATAAACCCTCAGCTCCTCTAAACAGCAAGTTATCATTTGTTGGTGGGTGGGTGGTTTCTATTTGACTCCACCTAGGAAATGGAGTGGCCTCTCTATCTCAACTGGGGGCAAGCATTCAAGATGAACTCTTCAGCTTTGGTTGGAACACAGCTGCACAGAAGCAGCTCTTGTATGATTGGAAACACCCAAGAGATGGTTTAGGAAGAAATTTCTCCCTATTATTTGCTGTCTTTCAAGTGAGATGAATGTCTGTTCCTAAAAGAGTGGATTGACAGCATAGGTGAATACACCTATGGTAGTCACAAGGCACACTTGGCAAGTGCATTTTGAAAGAGATAAGGAGTTAAATGACATTACTGCAAAACACTGTCTTACACAAAGGACAAAATTACTTATAAAAATACTACAATTTTTAGCAGATTATAAATTATTAAGGATAAAAAACCCATTGTTTTTTTCATACGATTTGCTTCCTTTGTGGCTTCACCTTTGCCGGCATTCAGGCCCCCAGTCCCAAATAAAATCAAGAGATCATTTCAATCTTTGAAAAAGACATGATTTAAAATGTTAAGTAAGTACTTATCACTAATTTTAGATGGCTTAATTTTTAATGAATATGTGTACATTTTCTGCACAAATAAAGAAGGACATGATAACTTTTTAAGTAAAATATCTCTTTTCATCCAAAGTATTGGGTGAATACTGATATTGCCAATTAATCAATCAAATGTTATTACAATAAGAATTCCTGAAATACTTTTGTTCTAAAAGTACAGAGGGTGCTGTCATATTTCCCTGCTACCTGAAATTAGATTATTCTGCTTTGGGAAGGCAGCTTTTCAACATCTAAACCTGTGTTATAGTTGAGTTGAAATTGTTCTGTGTTTTTATAAAGAAAGTATTTCTCTCACATCAGTGTGGGTGAGTTTCAGGTTCCAATATCCTATCACTGGATCTTAGCCCTCTGAATAAAATAGCTTTTCATGAAAGCTTTTCCTTTAAATTGTAAACAGGAAGAAAATTCCTTGTACATCCAACCTTTCATTTTTATTCAGGTGGCTGATTGGCTTTTTCTCCTTAAAACTAACAACTTTTACCACCTGATAAAACCAGTCAGAAATGCAAGGTCTTTAGGCATTTCTGACCATTTGCATTAGTTAACTGACAAAACATTAAGCTTTTCTTCAGGGTTCCAAAATGCCAATAAAGATGTCCTATGCCAGAAGGAGCTCTGCTGAAATGGGATACAGCTGCCATTCTGGTCAGAGACAGTTTTCCTTGGGGGCCTTTTCATTGCTTTAACACTAATCTGTGACAAAAAGGCCTTGTCAGATTCTTATTGCATTTAAGAAGCTTTTGGTAAGATTTGTATTGATTTGGAATAAGGCAACTGACAACATTGCAATAAATTTTTACTACTTAGTACTGATCAATATGGATTTTTTCAACCTTTCTCAAGAAAATTGCTTTCTATTGCTTCAGATACGGCCAAGCTGCTCCTAACTTAATTATATCTCATGCAACAGGTCATGCACTTTTTCTACTTCTGGTTTCTGACACAAAACAATTTTTAACACTCCAGCAACATTTTTGTTTCTACTACTAAAAAACCTGAGAGCCTGCTGCCCTAACAGGAGTAGCAGTATCTCAATAACGAAGGTAACTAAAGTAAATTGCCTTTGCTGTATCAAAAGAGGAACACTTCTACCACTACACCCTAAAATTCCAAGATTTTCAGATCAAACTGAAGACATTTTGGTCTGGATAGTAGGTGACCTCACCTGCCCATTTCCAGATGCCTCTCACAACTCTCAAATTTAAGCCATCCATTGTGAAAATTATCTAAATGGATATTTTTTTCTTCATGAATTCTACTTTAAATACAATTATGTTCTTTGGAGAAAAAAGGGAGTTTAAAAAAATATGCAACCAAAATATGCAGAAGCTTTAGTGAGAAGTTCATCCAGCACAGCAAAATAAATATAACTTCTTCTCCTCATGTGTGAAGAAAACAGGAAAAAGAAAATTATAAACTAACTCAGTTCAGCAGGAATTGCCAACATTGACTCATGAGGAAAGGTTAGGCAGAGGAATATTTGCAGGAAAGCATAGGAAAACTCATTCACATTCAGCATTTCAGCAAAACTCATATTTGTTGATTAATGGAAAAATGCATTTTTATTTGTCCTTCTTCAGTCACCTGTTCTTATGTCTGGCTAGACTGATTTTGGAGAGTAAATTGAGCTTCTTTCCTTGTCTCAGCATCACAGAATATCTGATCAGAGAACTCCTTCAATACTGGAGTTAAAAACATGCAGCAATCACTATTTAGTATGTCTTGTGGTTTATAGGCATATATTTCTCAATTCCTATTTAGAAAAAAGGCATGAATATTATTCCTTTAGAAAACAGTATTTTGATTGAACACATTCTTAAAAATATCTCCCTTGCATGGGAAATAACTTTCCAAAGTATCAGTTCTAATTATTAAAATTACAATGGCTGTGTTTGTGTCACTGGGTTTTTATCCTAATGTTTTCTGAAATATCCAGTTGCATCTATTTTAACTAACAATTTTAACTCAGATTGAAATTGTACCCTCCAGACCTAATTTCTCATCAGACAGATGTGGATGTTTGCTTTGGCATGAATGTAACCTATCCACTTGTGAAATGAATGTGTTATTTATATTACTTTTGTTAAGTTTAAATAATCACAGTGGCACTTGGAGCAAGAGTAACTCCAGCTACAGCTCAGCAACTTTTAAAGTGTCTGTCACCTGAGGAGTTGAGCATGGCAGAATTACCTGTCATGAGGACCTCTTCTCTTGTTAACTTAGTAAAATCTATGAAAGAGGTTTGAAAAATCAAATAAAAATTAGTGCTTGAGATATAGTTTGTACATGCACTCTATTACAGCTCTATTTCAGAGCTATGGAAGTCAAATAATTGCATTCTTAAAAGAAGTTTCATTTCAGTGGTAAATAAGATTGAAATTACAATTGACTTTTTGGCAGTTCTTGGTAGAAGAGTAGCTGTTACTGATAATCAGAAAAGACATCCAGTTTATTTTCATTTCTCTAGGTGAACAAACTCAATTCCTGGAAAAATTTTAGGATATTTTTCTTCAACTAAAAATACTTTAATACATCTTGTAGGGGTACATGTAACAGCATGCATGTCACAAGTCACATAGTTTTGATAAAATCAGTATCTATCCAAAACCAAATTCATGTGTTTAATAAAGCAAAAAAAAGATTATACCAAGTGAAATGTGCCTCCTGGACTGAAAGCATTAGTGAGGAAAGAGTGAGGATTGAATTCATTATGTTGCTACTGTGTTAGCCATGAATTAAATATGAAAGTTAGAAATAAAGAGAAATAGAGGAAAAGAAAAGAGATGGGAAATAGATGATGGTGAATGAGAGCAGCTGTTTTAATCTCCTCCAGTCTCTGTATATTACTGAATAAAACAGGAAAATAAGCCAAGTTCATCACAGTGAAATGCAGCCCTTTTGCTATTAAAGAAAAAAAACCTGACTGCTGCTGCTGTAATTAGGAAAGATGAGGAAGCTGGAACTGCCTCAGCCAACAGGGATTTTTCCAAATTATTCTGATTGTTATAAATAACAACCTGGTAGCTTCTGATGGCATTTACCAGCTCTAAAAAAGCATGAAAGAAGGGAAAGCAGGAAGACAATTCAAAAACCATAATCAGAAGGATTCAAGTTCTCAAGCAAAACCACTTCTCCCTGCCAGAACAATCTCTGGTTGAAGGTCTATTTATAGTATTTCTCTTCTACAAAAAATGCAGAATAATTTCATTTTTAATAATTTTTAAAACTGTGAAAATGAAAACTCAGAGATTTGAAAATAGCTTTTTCTTCCATGTTTTGGTTCACTTAGAGACTTCTTGGAATTAAGAAAAGGTGTTCTTTCTCTCAAGATTTTAAAGCAAGAAAAGTTTATGTTGTAGAGCAATGCCTGTCTTGTTTTAGAAATACAACCTGGTATGACATAGATACAATTTTAAAATATTTTCATATAATTTTTCATGGTTGTCTGAAAAGGTCAAAAACCACCAAGGAAAGGTTTTGAGGTTCTTCCAAATTTCATAAGAGGTTTTGTTTGGGTTTTTTTGTAATAGAAGTGTCTCAACATGGATATGACATGTGATTGGGAGGTTAAGCAGGATAAACAACACTTGGAACACTATCATCAGAAACTGGATTAATCAAGTCTTTATAATACCATAAATCTGTGCCAAACAAAATGAGATACCATTCCAAAGATATAAATGTAAGCCTATATTTCTTCATATAAGTTGTTAAATAACTCTCTAAGACTCTAATCATAATGAAAAGAAAATATATTAGGAGTCTGCCATTTTACCCACAGGCAAATCATAATGATACCCCCGCTAATTAAACCAAGACTTCATTAAAGTGTTTCTCATTATCATTTGCAATATTTTATGATAATTATCTGCCTTTTATATAACAAATTAAATTAATGTTTTTAATAACACCTTTAACCTTAGCTTAGGTAATTTTGAATGACAATGTAAGGAGTACACTTTAATGCATATTTTAATTGCCCATCACATCAATTATTTTCTAATGAAATAATTTGGGCAACTTATTCTCATTATTTGTTCCTTTTGCATTACAATTAAACACTCGATATGCTTTGTGAGCAATGTTAACACAGGCTTAAATTAGTTCAGCTGCATTAGTATGTCTGTAAAATACCAGCACTGACAGATCTTTCAGTCACACTTAGTATTTCTCTTTCCTCTTGTGCGGTTCTGATTAAATCAGATAATGCTGGTGGAGTAAAACAAAGGTTCAGCCCCATTTTGCCATCACAATATAAATTATCACACATCACCACAGATCAATAAGGGCATTGAAAAGCACAAGACTTGAGCAAAAGATGGTGCCAAGCAATGGGACAAGACACAAAGGGCAGAAACTGATGCGCAGGAAGTTCCACCTGAACATGAGGAGGAAATTCTTTACTCTGGAGGTCACACTGCACTGGATAGATTTCCCAGAGAGTATGTGAGGGTCTCCTTCTTTGGAGATGTTAAAAATCTATCTGGATTATCCTGAATAACATGCTCTGGGAGGGTGCTGCTTGAGCAGGGAGGGCTGGACAAGCTGACCCATGGTGGTGCCTTCCAACCTGACCCACTCTGTGGTTCTGAGGCCCTTTACTGTACAAATTTACTGTAAAAATACCTCTTTACTGTACAAATACCTCTTGGTATCTCCTTAGATCACCCAAGGCTGAATCATTACATTCCAAACCTCAAAAGCTCTTGTGCCAAACTGAGGTTTGATGAGCTCACTGGTCACAAACTGGCAATAATTGGCTGATAAAGTTCCTTTACTTCACCTATCAAATATCTGTTTGCTAACAGACAAATGAGAAATGCATTTTGTATAATCACATTTGCATCTTCACTTTTTAAAGGATAGTTTGAGAATATAAGTGAAAGAGAGAGTGAAGGAAATCCTTTTCTTCCTGACAGGTAGTAGAGTTGCTGTCACTTTGGCAGAAGTAGAACAAGGCTCACAGAAAAGCAGCTAATGCACAGAGAGGGGGAATCACACAGTGCAAGGGAGCTTTATTTGCATATAATAAAAATTATAATTATAATAATAATTCTACTTACCAAAATTGCATTTCATTCTTTGTTTCATAACCCCAGCTGAGATCCATAGAACTTCAAATCTGATATACCAATACACCCATTTTCCAATTACAAATCAAAACAAATCTCATTTGAACTTGTTTGAAAAAAAAACCCCAAACCTGATGATTTTACAAATTCATTTAGGTTGAGTGTCAGATATTTGAGTCACTAATTTTAGAAGTGAGAAAATCAGTACTTTTCCATAGGCATATGGTACATGCTAAATTTCAAAGGAGTTGGATAACTGGGATAACATAAATTCCCATCAGACCCAGTTATTCCACTTTTTTTTTTATTTACACTAAAAGTCTTTCTCTTGCTGTGGCAGCACTTTTATTGAGTGGTTATTCCACTAATATAGAAGCAGTGTAGATCAAGTTTGCTTTGACTTTGCCTCTTTAATATGGGTAGGTGACAAAATGACCCTCTTTAATATGGGTAGAAGCCATTTGTGCAGCAGGCACATTCTGAATTGACAGCATTCAGAATGTGCCTGCTGCAGCAAGCGTCACCAAGCTATTCCCTATTTTCTTAGCAGTTTCAAATCCCAAAATATTTGCTTAAGAATGTCCTCAAAGCTGATTTATGGCACACATAAAGCATAATTTCACATAAAAAAAAAATTCAGAAGAGAAGAAGGTGTGCTTTCAACTCTCTGTGGGTATTGCTCAGGTGATCAAAGGACTGTATTTGCTGGAGGTATGATAGTTTCTCAATCCTTTAAAATGCATTTTGCAGCACTTCCAGAGTCTTACACCGTGGCCAAACATTTGACTGATGCTGGTATCTAAATGTGTCTAGACATAAGCTGTAAATATCTGGATAGACTTGACCATAACATATACTGATCTTCAGCTCACATAAAACTGTCAGTTTTATGGAAAAAAAAACCATCCTCTTGTTCATAACAAAGAGCAGAGACAGAAATAGGAGAGGTCTTACAGAGAGCATAGATAATACAAGTGTGATCAGTGCACAGGAAAGCAAAATGCTTTCCCTTTCCCCCTTCATGGAATCAGACAGAATGGCACATTGACAGAGCATTTCCTGAGTGAGGGATTGCTTTACCACGATCTAGACTGAAATGGGATCTCATTTTAGAACCATTAACTGGGGCTGTGGATACCTCACAATTATGGGGTGTCCTGCCACCTGGAAATGGATGCAGCAGATAGATAAAATACACCTATGAGCACTGAAGTGGGGTTTTTGCCTGCAGTCAGAGGCAATCCCACACTGGACAGATTGGGAAATCACTTGGGCAGGACTCTGTACAAATTGCTGACACACAAAGGAGGAGATTTACCTCACACATCTTCCAGCGCCTTTGTAGCACAACTGCATCTGAGCTCAGGAACAGGATCCCTTTCAAAGGAAATGGAGAAAAGAAGAATTATTTCAGACGTGGCTCTTTTGGTCTACTTCAGATATTTACTCTAGTGTCAAAGATCACAAGCCTTCTGTGATCCCACCATGTCTGTTCACCTCCCATTTTGCCTTCCTCTCTGAGTGGATAGTTCTTCATGCTTTTGTAGCATTTTTTCTCATATATTTGCATAATTAATGGGGTTTCTTCAGAGGGTCTGTTTCCCAGTGTCCAGATCTTCCTCTAGTCTGAACTGATTCTCTAGTCTCAATTATTTATTGTCCAATATTTTTGAAGTTTTGAAACACTCCAAATAACTCTATTAGATTATATGTATATAAATAGAATCCATAAAACTCAGGTTGCTCCATGTGGGGAATCTTTCTAACTAATTTAACATTCTGTGTAGGAATTACTGGGAGTTTTCATTCTTATATTTCTTTCTTCAGAAAAATATATTTCCTGTAGGAAAAACAACATTTTACACCAAATATATAAATAAATCCCGCATATTTAAATGTGAAAGCATCATCATTAATTTAAAATTTGGATTTAAATGCTGGGGACTCTTACTTTGAGCAAAGAAGGTTCACAGTGTGGTGGATGTGTATAAATATCTGATGGGGGAAGTAAAGAAGAGGCAATCAGGCTCTGGCCAGTGGGGCCCAGCGACAGGAAAACTGGCAATGGACATGATCTGGAACCTGAGGAATGTGACTTAAACATTTGAAAATAATTTTCTGCTCTGAGGGTATTTGAACACTGGAACAGAGAGGGTTTTTTTTGGGTTTCCATCTCTAGAGATATTCAAAACCAAAGTGAGTGCAACCCTGAACACTCTGCTCTGGCTGACCCCTGAGCAGAGGCTTGGACTAGAACATCTTCAGAGGCACCTGTTAAACTCATTTATTCTGTGCTTTTGTAATTACTGCAAAATAAGGGAGGGAGGGAGGGAGGGAGGGAGGGAGGGAGGGAGGGAGGGAGGGAGGGAGGGAGGGAGGGAGGGAGGGAGGGAGGGAGGGAGGGAGGGAGGGAGGGAGGGAGGGAGGGAGGGAGGGAGGGGTGAAAAAAAGGTTTTGCCTCTTTAATTTTACCAAAGAAAACAGTATGAGTCACAGCTAGGGTGGTGACAACTAAGCCTCTCATGAGCTAATATATGTGCTTGAAAACACTGCATTTTGGTCTCATAATTGTTCACCCTGCTATAATTTCCACCAGATATTTTAATTTACTTTTAAACCAAGGTTCTGCAGCAGATGCAAGTATTCAATTTAGATAGCATGAAAATATATTCCACTGAATCTTAAAAAAAAAGAATATTCTCTTTTGCTGTTTTCCAGCAGTCACCACACTGAATCCTTTCTACTGAGATGACCTGGTCAGGCTGAGAGATAAGGGAGAAACATCAGCATATTCCAGTTCTGTTCTGTGCATCATTTGCAGATGTTCATTTATTAAAATGTCCCTGTAAAACATGAGCAGACATGTGAGGAGGTTTTATTAGAAGCTACAAATTTCCAAAATTCCTCTCTGTGTCCAGCATTATTTTGTATTCTAATCACAATAGGAAAAAAATTCAAGCTGAGTAGGGAAAAGCAGATGCATCATCACCTTTGGTAGTTTTACAGTTAAAAAATTTCCTTAGGCATGCTGCATTTTTCATGAAGCAAATACTTTCATTAATAACAGTAATCTTCTATTACTGTGTGAAGAGACCCAATTTAAAGCACTTGTTATTTCTGACAGCAAGACTTTTCCAACAGCAGCTCTACCTGCTGAAAATGACTAGCCACGCCACATATAAGAAAGAATTTTCATTAGAAGTGTCCTTTGGAAAAATAAAATAAAAAAAAATCCAGCAGGCCTGCCCTTCATTCTCAATAACTAAGTTAAATACAGCAATTAACTTGCTGTCTGGCAGATCTGCAATCATCATCATCTTTTCCAAATAGATAAACTCACCACCGTGCATTTTAAGCTTCAAGATTAATGTATTCCAAGAATGCACTGAAGAATAAAGATGCTTTGTGGCTGTCTGATTTTAGGCGTCTCTCCCATCATCCCAAAGTGTAATCCCCTGGAGTGATTACGTGTGAATAATTTAGAAAAGTGCACAATGCCTGACGATTATAGGCATAATGTAATCCAATATTTGTTCAGTGGCATGGCCATGGCAGACAGGCTGTAATGATCTTGCTGAGGGCATGGCAGATAGTTCACCTGTATGAGGACCAATTTTTCACCCCAGAGACTTGTTCTTTATTCATGAAACAAGCTCTGCCCTGGAATGGCTGTTAAACTCCTTTCCTAGCATGCATTAAAAAAAAACCCCAAAAAACAAAACAGCAACAAAATATAATCTAGTTTAAAAATTATGAACTGTAAAAGAGAAACTGAAAAGGCCCCACTAAGAAACCAATATAATGCCTGAATTTCAGTGTCTCTAGCACTTAGAAGCTAAAATGTCAATGACTTTTAGAAAGAGGGTTCAAGTGCTCAAGAGTCTTTTGAAAATGATCTGTGACCTCCTGTGTCACATAGGTGACACATTATGTATTTATCATTGCTCATTCTGAATCAAACTTTGCACAATGATGTTGTGTTATCATTGTGCCACTAAAAATAGCTCAATTCTTATCCTCTCTCTCCTAGATCTCTCTTTCTTGGAACATGATCTTTTTTCCATATAAAAGACATTTCCAACAGAAACATCACTGAGAATTTAATCTCTACAGATGTAGGAAACATAGAAGTAAATCTGATTTTTTGATGGATCTTTGGGAAATGAACATTAAATGGGGACAACAAAATCAAAAAGTTAATTTATGTTAGTAAGGTTACCATCCAGAATGTTTGTGAGGATTGATATTTTTCCAGCTCTATTTAATGTCTACATCTAATTTTCTTCATGTGAAATTTTAGGTATTGTTAAATACCTTTTAACAATGGGTAAAAGGTATTTAACCTTTTAAATACTTTATAAAGGTATTTTTGCCAAGACTTCCTTTTAAAATAAAAGGAAGAATTCCTTTTAAAATAAAGTCTTATGTCAAAACACTTTACAGATCTTGTTTTGTTTTGCTTTTCCTGTTGCTTCACTGTGCTCACTCCTCACAGCATTCTCATAATTTAGTTGAGCTGGAATGATCAATTTTTCTTAAAAATCTAAAGAAAAAATAATAATTAAAAAGCAATAAAATTAAAATTTTAATACATTTTAATAAATTAAAATTAAATTAATAAAAATAAAATGTTGCCATCAAGGTTAATGCTGAGGAAGGAGGAAGAAAAGTAAATCTCATTTAAAAAGTGTCTATAGTTCTGGTTTACCATAAACACAAAAATTACCTTCATAATGGTAAAAGCATCCTTTTCTTATGGCCAGGGAGTCTGACTTCATCACATGGAAGAAACTGTAATGAAAGCAGGGGAAATAAAGAAGTGTAAGCCAGATGTCACAGCCATGGCCTTCATTGGCTGAAGGAAATTTAGGTCTGAATCTTGTTTCTAAGTAGCAATGGCAATTTTAGTCATGGTTGGCTGTTGTCCATCTGTATGGGAGGATTCTGAGGTTAAGGATCAGCTTCCATACCCTAAGGTACAGTAATATTCAAAGAAAATTATTATTGACAAGATTTTACCAGGCTGGTTGCTGTTTGCTTTGCATAATTATTTTGGAATTTTGTTTCTTTATGAAGCTCCATTGTGACAATGAGCCTAAACTTGGGTTTTCTCTATTGCAGAATACTTTCTGCATTCATCTTAATAAAACTTAAGGAATGTTAATAGAGGCTAATACATTTATAGATGTTCCCAAGATGCCATTTACATGCTAACAATGAGATATTGATTGTGCAGGTTTATTCCCATGTATAGAGTACATATTCATCACAGTAAAATACTTGCACTCTATCAATGACATAATTTGACTTAAAATACTTCCTGTTAGCATGACTGTAGTGACTTACATTGCAGCCTGCATTGAGGTGTATTTTCTGCTGTTCTATTTGCCTGCTCTGAATTAGGAAAAGTCTATTTCTTATGGTATTACTGTTGTAATTTATCAAGCCACTATAACTATTACGGCATATTCTTTATTTTTCATCCAGTGGAAAAAAGAGCAATATCACACACACAGCAAAGAGAAAGCAAACCTGTGTTGTTTAGGGAAATACACCATCAAATTTCAAGTAATTATTTCAAAATCAGTAACTTTTACCTTCATAATTTTGTATTTTACATATTTTGTATGTTATATAAAATAATGTAATCATGTGTATTATGTATGCATATTAATATGCAATATTATACCTATTTTGTCTATTTTACAATTTTTCATTTCTGTAAAAGATGAGTGATTAAAAGAAATTAAAAAGATGTCATTCTTGAAAAATAAAAGTTTATGATTATGAAATTGATCTCTAAGTTTTGCAATTCCACTTCACCTATTTTCAAAAATTTTACTTGCCATATTTAAAGTCTATCTGTAAGATTTTTTTTGTTTTTGCTTTATTTGTCTAAGTAAATTATTTCTCCTGCACATCAATTTAGTTTTTCCTTCTCTTCCTTTGATGGCCTTAAACCGTACTCTATTGAAAAAATAATTTTTGAACTGTCATCAGCTCATTTCCCTTCTCTTCCTCGAAGAGATTTTAATGAATACATGCAATTCCTTGTGCAACAATGGCACTTACAGTTATAAAGGGAATCTTATGCTGGATTGCTGGATTATCTTTTTTTTTTTTTTTGCTTTAGAATCTGACCAGGGAGGAACAATTTCAGCCAAACAATGTTGGCTGCTGAATGCTTTATTAACTTGGTGCGCTGCCACTCTGCTCAGGAGAGTCACCAAGTTCAGCGCACCACCCAGCTGAGCCTTGTGCAGCTCAAAGAGAGACAGAACCACCCAATTCCCCTGCCTTGGCTCCACTTCCAAACCCCACACCAGCTCCCAGAAGCTGCCAGCATTGCCAAGGGACAGACCCCCAAGGTGAGGGGGGACCCACATCCTCCATCCACAGCAGAGAGAATGAAGGAGGGTTCCAAAGGCTGGCCCTGCACCAGTTTGGCCCTGCGGGTCAAACTGGCAATTTTCCCCGGCCTTGGCATGCCAAGAGACCTGTTTTTCCCCTAAGCACACTTAGAAGAGGACAGAGCTCCATAGATTTGCCCCAGCCCATTATTTCTCCTTGGTGCAGAATCCAAAGCTCAGATCCCAGCCTGACCTGCTGGCTCTGGAGATTAGTGAGTTGCAGATTAATGCCAGAGTGCAGCGCTGGTTGGATTTGCAGGGGCACTTTTAACATCCTACTGTCTTCAAAAGGAAGCTGTGACCCTGAAAACTAGATACACTAAAATGTCAGTACTTTAAGAAGAAAGATATGAGGTATAAAAATACCTTGGAATATACTTCCAAGCCTTCTGATGAAGTCCACCCTGGAGCAGCTGTAAATGGACTGGATAAAATTTAGAAAGACAGGAGCTGTGTACCCCAGTCCTTTTGGATACAGTTCCTAGGAAGCCTCCACAATAATAATTCCTTTTTCAAAAGTATGACTAATACCAGTTTTGAGCACAGATTTATGAAAATATAGGTTGATCCTTCCCCTGAGGAATGTTTGCCTAAGAAAGTGTTTTTAAAGATCATGATTGCAACACTGCAATCATTGTCTTATGCAAAGTACCTCGAGTTCAGAAAGCTAATCACCCCATTGTTTGGCTTACTTTTTAAAGCCCCTGTGATGTTCTAAATACAAAAACTTGGATTCAAGCCAATTTGCACCTTCTGGGCCTCCAATTACAAAACATCAAACTCTAGCTTCCCTCAGAGGTCAGCTTATAAATCTGATTCTTCAAGCAATGCAAAAGAACACAGTACATTTCAGAAAGATGAAATTTAAAAATAAAAAAAGGAGAAAAAAAGACACAAAAAAGCAACAAGAAAAAACCCACAACAAACAAGTAACACAACCCTTTGATTGATATCAAGCAGAAAAAGCTTTTTAATGCCCTGCCATCCAACATAACATTTAAAGAACCAGCAACGTATTTTGAATTTTATTTTTCTCTTTCCTCTTTTCTTGAAAGCTGCTTGATCTGTATGTTACAGTAGCAGACAGAGAGCTCTTAAGAGTGTCATCCCATCACTCTCAGGGAAGCAAAACCCTGGAAAAAATTTCCGAAAGTTTTGTTGCCTCAGATGTAGGAAACACAAATCCATTAGCTATAATGTGATTTGAGTAGCACACAGTAGGATAACACTTTGTGTGCTTGTGGTTAAATCTGTGAATGACTGAAATGCATTTCTGTATGTATATGTGAACAATCTATCTCACAAACATAAGAAATGGAAGGGGAAAGTTATACATGACAAGAGCAACTCCTTTTATTTTCCCATAAGGCTTTCAGCACTATCTCCAATCTGTTTAGATAAAGTAATTAATTAATGACATTTTTAAACTTCAAAGCAAAATTGAGAATGAAATTGGTTTCAAGAGGAGTGCAGTAATTATCATTACAGCCACAAGAAGTGCTAAAATGTGCACTTACTATTCTGTACACCTACACAACTTCTTTCTTTGTACAACACATTTTATTAAATCCTTGATTCAACCTTCTGATCTTTAGCATTATAAATCTTGCAACAAGCTACAGGAGAAACTCAGGCAGAATTTAATTAACCAAGATGTTTAAGCAAAAAAAACCACAGTAGCCTAGCTCAGAATGTGTAGCAGCATCAAACTGAAAGGGTAAGGCTCAGCAACGACTGACTCTCAGTTTTCATTGATTTTGACAGAAAGCTAGCTGGGGTCTTGTTTGTTTTATTAAAAGATAACATAATATAATTTCAATTTTTTTTAAAGGGTATCTGAAATTTAAAAAATACAAAGTTGCAACAAAAGAGAATTAAAGGGTATTGAAATCTGGTTTATGTCTGTTAGGTGGCCCAAACTCTTCCTCCTCACCAAGGCAGTGCTGTGCCAGGCTGGCACTGTGATGCCTGGGGAGGGCAGGATTTCTGTGCAGGATATCCTGGGGCAATTCCCACATGGAATCAAATTACTTATTTTTTCCTTTTTCCTTTTTGTTTTTTTTTAGAGGGGGGATAAAAAAATGAAAGGAAAAAAAAATAGAGATCATAACAATAGAAACAGAGGCACATATAAAACCAGAATCCTTGACACACACAGACTAGACCCCATGGAGCTCTGTAATAGCAATTTTCTCATTTCTGATTGTTCCCCTTTCCCTTGGTACTCAATCTGAAAGTCCAATTTGCCAGAATAATGTATCTGGTGTGAGAGACAATTTCTACGACTGAAGTAACTGTTCCTTAGCAACCAGAAATGCTCTAGGAACAGGTTTCATTTTCCCCCATACCCACCGAGATGCAGAATAATTGTTGAGATAATTATATCACATTTGTGAAGATTTACATATCTTCTATATAATTATTTACAGTATTAGTCAATAAAATGAAAGAGTTAATTGACCACAGGCAGGACCCAGACTTAATTTACAGATAGCCCCTAGGTATCTGAATGAATTACACATAGGCAGGTTACAGATTTCAATCCCAATAAACAGATTGCTATTTTCCATTTGTATCACTGTAATAGTGAGAGATATCCCTGACTTCTGCCTCTCCTCTGCTTGCCTGAGGTGACAGTGCTGCTATACCAGGCACTCCAGAAGGACATCACTCCACCTGGCTGTCCAAACACAGAAACCATACAAAGCGCAAGGAAAGGAGAGTGTGATCCTCCTCAGCTTGACAGAGGGGGAAACCAAGCAAACAGAGCTGAAATAGCACAGGTTGGACACAGGTTCAACAGGCAGTTCCAGTTCTGGAGGATGCTGAAGGCATCCCTTGCTATAGCCAGGGTCATGCAGGGGCAGCTGTGTCTCCAGGACCCTGTAAGGTTGTTTTATCCAGGCTGGAATCCCCTGCTTTGCTCCTGTGGAAGGAATGATTGCTCCCCCATCCCTTGCAATCCAGTGGTTGCCTGGCAAGCTGATTTGGAATCCTGATCTTTTAAGAAATTACAGCAAAGAGAGCAAATGCACTGTCAGACTGGCAAGAGGATCCAATTCCCTGCATAACTAATGCTGGCACAAAGGTGAGCCTGGAATGCCTCATGGCAAAGGAAGGAGAATACAGGCAGGTCCACACCCTTATATAACATTCCTACTTCATCCTTTAGGCAAGTTATGAAGTAGTAACTTTATAAAGAAGACCTTGCATCCCCAGTTCTGCAATGGCAAATATGGAAAATCTCATGAGCAAAGTCACAAAGTCAAAATTTCCAAGGTGCATCAACAGCCATTAGCAACAGCCACAGAGAAGCCGCTATTAACAGATGAGGAAAAAAATTACTTTTCTAATGATTGAAACACTCAAGAGATGTGGTCACCAATTGTTGCAGTGTTGTGAGTCCCAGGATGAGGTGAGAGATGAGAATTGACTCTAAGTCCTCAGAAGCCTGGTATTATATTTTATATTATATTTTATATATTCTGTACATTTTGTATAATATTTTAATTTAATTTTGTATACATAATACTATATCATAATATAATATATTAAATTATATTATATCATAATATATAATATTATTATATTATAGTATATTATAGTATGTTATAGTATGTTATAGTATATTATCATATATGTATTATATTTTATATATAATCTTTTATATTATATTTTATTATATTATATATATAATATTTTTTTATTAAATTATATTTATTATAAGAAAATTATATACTAAAACTATACTAAAGAAAGAGAGAGGATAAATCCAGAAAAGAACGATAATAAAAACCTGTGACAGGCCAGAGTCCCGACACAGCTGGACTGGGATTGCTCATTAAGTTAAAACAATTCACATGCTGGGGAAACAATTCTCCAAATCACATTCCAGAGGAGCAAAACATGCGGAAGCTGATGCTTCCCATCTTGTCAGGAGAAGAAATCCTGGCAAGGGCATCTTCCATAAAATATCACAGTGACAAAGAGATGTTTTGCATTACTCTCCACAGTAATGGAGAGTTGCTAAAATCCAGGAAATGCAGCTACACAAAGGTGTTTTATTGTCAATAGAGTGGGACGTCCTTAGTCTGACAGGAATTGCTCCTGATGCCAATGTTTGCCTTCTTTTTTCAGCCAGTGCAAATCTCCAGGCTTAAACCAACAGAAAGGATGCTCACCCTCATTCTGCAGGATATTTGCTCTTCCAGGTGGACGTGACAGCCTGTCATCCCACAGTCTGTGGAGGAGAAAAACCTCTGAAGGCGTCATTCCATCAGTGTTATTTACTTAAAATTAGCTGACTTTCCCGTCTTGTCCACTTTTGCCACCTTCTTCCTTCGGAGCAGCCCTGTTATGATTGGATCCCAAAACACTGCATTCCTGCATTCCAGTTTCCCACTATTCTGTGTGCCAGAATGGCCCTAGGCTCTGGTCTCCCAGGTAGCTGTAATATCCTTTTGTAAATCTTCCATGAATGATTATGGTAAATCTTGCTTGCAGCGATTTCTGTTCCCTCTAGCATTTTTTCCACCCACCTGTCTGTGCTTTTTTTTTCCATTTCTTTTCTTTCTGATTTTCAATTCCCTATTTTACCTTCTACCCTACAGCCTAACAGGCTGTCATAATACACTTCTTTTTCCCCTGCTGTCTCTTTCTCTGTGTCAGTAAAACAATGTGATTTTCAAACCTCTCAAGATAAGTAATTTTTGTACTAAAAATACCAATACTAAGCATCTACAAAAATCAAAATTGTATGAGTAAAATCATTTAAGAAACACCTTAGGTGTTGCTATTCATCTGAATTGCGTTTACAAAATGTAACTATTGTTCTTCCTTTCTTGGAACTGCTACAATAAAGCCAGTGTCTCAAATGCTGAATTAAAAGTTAATATCAAGCTTTAAAGACATCACACTTTGAGGCTTAAAGTACCTTAAAGGACTAATAGTGTTAACTTATAATTGCTTATTTTAAATTGAAAAAAATCTAACTTATTTCACTTAGCATAAATAGATACAAGCCTAATACATCTTTGCCAGCTGAAAGCTGGCGTGCAATTCAGTTTTAAAAGCAAATATCCAAGAGTTTGGGAGAAGATCAGGAATAGTGGACTTGTGTGTCTTGAATAGCTGCTAATGAAATGTAGGATATTTCTCACCTTGGTCAGGCTTGTCATATCAGCAGACAAATCTCCATGCAAACTCAGATGTACTGTTCTCCTAAAAGAACTGCTGTAAAAGTTGGTCCCAGATCTTGAAAAACCTCCAACTTTTAATATTCACCTTCAGTAAAGAAATAAAGGACACTGGCTGCTTACTCAGTCTTGGGCTGAATATTGTCCTCTGTATTCTCAAATAATTTTACATAAGTCATGCATGTACTGGAATTATTTTAATTACATGTGAAAACCGTAATTTCTAGAAAAAAAATCCAACAATTCTATAACACCAAGCCTGGTGTGGCTCCAAAGCAGTGTCCATTGCAAATGTGAAAATTATCATCCACTCTAAAAAATTATTTGGATTTTTTGGGTGAGTAGTGACTGGATTTTAGCTGGGAGATTAAACTTTGTCTTCCAAAACCACAGGAAAACAAGAATGATTCTCAAACTCAAAGTGAGAATTTAAGTAGTAAACAAATAAGGCACTCTTCTATTAGCTACATACCTTAGAAATCCAAAATAATATTGGCAGTGGATTTTTGACTTTTGAAATTAGGACTTAATCTGATTTAGCCTCCATTTCAAAGCCTAGTTCTATAACACATATATGAAACTGTAACATGAGTAGCTGGAATTGTTGCTTCTTAGGCTTCTGAGGCCTATTTTAGTTAGTCAAATTGACTGCTGACTTCTCTTAATTTCCTCCGGTGAAATGTACTGCATGCTGTTATTATAAGCAAGGGAACCATCATTGAAAACCTCATCTAAGCAAAACTCCACTTTAAACCAACCGTATTTTTGCTTTCTAAAATAATTTTTTCCCTATGGAACTAGTTCTGCCAGCTTATCAGTTCTTCCAAAAATTGAATTGCTGAAGATTTTCCGTGGTCTTTTAAAATGTGAGTGATATGGTAAGCAATTAATTAAATTTGCTTCGCTGGAAATTTCACCTATGTATAGACTTTACAACTGAGTTTTGCTTTTTTCCATTGGGCAAATGTCCATTTGCCTCTCAAGAAAAAGCAATTTGAATATCTGGATTATCTGATATCTGGATTTACCAGTATAAAACTACATATTTCTCTTTCTTGGGTTTTCTATGGAAGCAAGAAGAGAATTATTTTGACTACTGTTCCATCAGGGAATAAGACTTATAAAACCTGTTCTTGAACTTTTTGTCCCTGTGCACCATGTGGATACATTTACTACTCTATCCACTGGATTAGGAGCACACTGCTGAAATATCATCAGCTAAAACTTTTTTTACCAAGTTTTTACTCCGGAGGCTTGAACATATGAATGGAAAGTAGTCTTCATCTCCTGGTTATTATTAGGAAGGTGGTTTGTTTGGGTTGATTTTTCTCCTTGTCCCTAGAAAGAATAGATTTGGATGATTTCTCCAGAGCTGCACTTTCCTTTTTCCATTATTTTTTAAAATTTTCAAACACAATCCATTCTTGTTCTTTAAGAGTGCTGCATGTGAGTCTTTGGGGATTTTTTGGTTGGCCTTTTTCTGTCCCACAAGAAGAAACCATTCTCCTGGCTTTTGAAACTCTCTTCCTACCTCTGCATCCCTATATCAACAAAATTGCACTGTGAAAAGATTTATTTGCCTGTTTCAGTGTTTATTGCCAGACCACAGAAAAGTTTTATCACGTGAATCTAAGTATTATTAAAATATGAGACACTAGGTTCAGTGTAAAAAGAAATATGCCATTCATCACTGCTAACTCACAGGCATTAACCAGCCAACCTAAAGCTACTGACTTTAATAGAAGTGAGACATAAAATGCTAATTTTCTTCTTCTTTCTAATTTTTAGAGCAGTACAAGATCCAGTTTTATGAATATACAAGTTTAACCTCCCTGGTAAAAAAAATAAAACGAAACAAAAATAACCTCAAGCTTAAAAATAAAAACTTAAATGTCTGCAAAATTAGTGCATGAGAGCACTCATGGTTCAGCTGGAAATGATAGGTCATAACAACAAAAATTTAAACACAAGTGCTTGTTTGCTTTCTATTCTGCTGTAAACTCCATGGTTTCTAGGGCTAGAGGAACTTGATGAGATAGTGTTTGGTGTTCAAACACAATATTTTGAGAAAAGCATGAAAGTGAAATCACAATAATGCTAAAGATGTAGTAAAATTGTATTTTTATGCAGTTTACTTTTATAGTATTAATAAAATGATTTCTTGATCTTTAAGGAAGGTTTTTTTTATTTCATGACTTTACGTAAATTCCCATTTCCTTCTGTAAGTGGTTCATGGTGGTAGTAATAAATGCTCAAAAGGCTCCTTACAGAGACCCAAGTCTGTAAAGCTTAAACTAAAATAATTCTCTGCGTAGTTTAAACTCCAAGCAAAAAAAAAAAAAAAGCTGCAAAGTATCCACAAGTATGAAAAAAAAAAAAAAGCAGAGTAGAAATCAGTCATAAGATTACTCCTAATATCAAGAAAAGCCATATTTCTTAAAAGATATAATTCTGAACAGGTACCTCATCTTCCAGAACAGTAGGAACAGAAATATGAGGTTATGAAAGGGGTCTTTTCATGGAAAGACATTGTTACTCCAAAGTAGCTGAAAATTTCCAGTCTCCAGAGGTCAAACACTACTTGTGAGTATCAGTGATATGAAAAATACCATTAATCCATGTTTCAATTATTTTTTTTTTCCTAGTAAGGTAAATTGCATTTTTCCGCCTAGTAGGTAGAAAGGACATGCCCTGAAGGAACTGTGCCCAGTGAGAAGCCCATGCAGGAGCAGGTTTATCCTACAGGATTGTAGCCCATGGGAAGTTCTGTCCATATGGAAGCAGGAAAACTGTGAGGAAGAAGGAGCAGTGGAGAGATGATATTATGGACTGATCACAGCCCCCATTGTCCATCCCCTGTGCCAGTCATAAGGTGGGAGGAGAAAGAGGAACTGAGGATCAAAGAGTGAAGTTCACTCTGGGAAAAAAAGGGAAGTGAAAGGTGTTGGTTCAATCTTCCTTTGTTTCACACTATCCAATTCTCTTTTCACTGACAATAAATTGAAGTAATTTTTTTCCCAAGTAAAGTCTGTTTTGCCCATGACAATTGGTAAGTGGTCTCCTTGTCTTTACCTTCACCTGAGCTTTTTCTCATTTTCTTCCTCTGCCTTTTCAGGAAGAAATGAGAGTCCAGCTGGAAGAGCAGCTGGCACCCAGACTTGATCAACCCAGCATAGCTCCATAACTCTTTAGCTACTTGTTTTGTGGGCCAACTTTGATTCCATTTTCTAAAGTGGGCTATTTCTGTAAGCTCACTGTCCTTTCCTAAGTTAAATCACTGCCCTGGCTGTGAGTCAGAGCTTTGTGCAACTAAAGCTTTTCATTTCCTCCTAATTTTCACACTGCATGAAGTCACCATCAAAGACTGGGACTTGGTATGCTTTTTAAAAAGCAAGCAGAAGATTGATGTCTAAATGAGAAGAGCAGTTCAACAGAATTATTGAATCATAAGCTAGATTTAATAAAATGACAATTTCATTTAGTTGTAGTATTGGTTTCAAATGTTTCACTTATAAAGGCAGAAGGAAAGCCATCAATTTATGTGATGGAGATCTAATTTAGCACCTCTTCTATAAAGCTGCAGTTTATAAAGTTAGCTACATAAATCATTAGTGCTGGAAATCTGCTGAAATATCACACTGAAAATTGTCAGTACCTTAAAAGGTCTGCATAAAACACCAAATTGGATGGGATATAAATTTTTCTTCCATGCAGTCAAACTTAAGCCTGAAAACATCAACTATATATTCTACAGGTGCAAGCTGTTCCCAACAGTGTGCATTAAGGAAATAATTAAGGAAATGTCTCATAAGACTGGGAAGCCAAAGCCAGGGGAGCAGAATTTATGCAATGAAGACTCAGATAACTCAGCAGAGACAAAAAGTAAAATCTCTGAGAATACTTTCCAGGTTACCAAACTTGGCTACTCAGACTATTCCTAAACATTGGCACTTCATAGCTATATGATTTAATGCCTACGTTGATTGGTCTAAGTGCATTCTCTCCTGCCAAAGATAAGCCACTTCTCCTTTAACACACAGCTTTGATTTTCCTCTGTTGCCACTCTGCCAACAACTATTCATTTTCTATACACATTCAGGCACTCAGCAGTATGCTACGGCAATTTTTACTTTTCACTCAATAATTTCCAGTGACATAAATATTCAGTTGGGGTTTCTTTCATTCAACCCAGTGTTTGCAATGAGGTTTCTGTTATTCCTTCAGCCACTAATTAATAGGGGGGAAAAAAAGAAAACCCTCGCCTCTTATCTATGAGAGAATATTCTTTAAAAACATAAAAGACATAATTTAATTTCGCCTAATTCAATTATACTGACTACTGATATGCTGGTTGGCTCCTTCTAAGAACTGGGACAGCTGTGTGATTCATGGCTTCCCTTTACAGAAGCTGTGTTGACTCAAGCAATATTACTCACCCTCACTGGCCTCTCCTCAAAGTCTGAGCCGGTCCTGTGGAAGCTCTTCCTAACAAACCCCTCCACAGAGTCTCATCCTGGATCTTGCTTTCTGCCCAGCAGTTTCAGAGTGCTCACTCTGGAAATGGTGCTCCTCACTGAACTTCTGGTGAGGCTGCTGAAATCAGAGTGCCCCAGGGAGCAGCTCTCAGAGCTTTGGCTTCCCATCCTCTCCAAGCTCACTCTTTGATCCAGCAGCATTCACCCTGCACAAGTTCCCTTCCCCTCTAGAACTTACCACACAAGAACTCAAGAATCCATAGCTACATTTGAAATCCTAATAACAATAAGTTTTTATATAAAAAATTAAAGTAATATGTTTTAGCGACACCATGGGTGAGTGACATGATGTCTCAGTCATGGTCTTACATTGGTGATTTGTTAATAATGTACGGATATTTGTATATTTGTTAATAATGTACGGATATACGTATATTGTATATTTGTTAATAATGCATGGATGTGAGCTTGCTTCGTAGAGGTAGGACCCTGGTTACTCATTCTAGCATTAATTCTCCTATTTGAATATAGGTTAGCCTGTTAATGGGGAGGGAGTCATAAAATTCTTATATTTTTGTAGTGTAGGGCTTTAACACTCTCTTTGTTGATGGCTGCTCGAGGACCTTCAAGCAGGCTTAGAGCTCCCAGTACAAATCTCACTTGGCATTTAGAAAATTCTGATTCTTTCTAAAGTTCTTTCTAAAATGTTTTAAATGATGTTGGATGTCACTGGATTTCTCCAGTTTATAAAGAGCTGCCTGCTACATGAAAAAAGGTGTTCATGCAAATGAAGAAATTTAAATAACAAGAAGAAAACCAGGCTTCCTTTTGAAAAAATTCAAAATAACACAGGAACATTAGTGGTTTAGACCAATTCAAGGAGAGCTTTTGAGTTATTACAAAAAACAGTTCTTATAATTAAGATCAGTTTTTTTGTCTATGAGGTTCTCCGGTATTCTGTCCTTGTTTTCTTTATAAACTAAATTTTATTACTTTAATGTGTTTAGTTAGTAAGTGCCTCCGAGGAGTTGTGCTTCTTTTTATTCTGAGGTACTCTGGTTGTCTTTTATTCATAAACATGCATAAGGATATGTGCAATTAGCAGAACTATTAGCATTGAATCTATTTTACGCCTCCGTGAATAATGAGTAGAAAATAACATTGATTTTGTTTCATAAGCATGCTTGCATATAATTATCTTTATATTCCTCTTAGAATGCTCATCAATAAATATTGCATATTCCACAATTATACCATTATACACTTCTGAGAACTGTAGTCTTTGAATTTATATCAGAACAGAAGATATTAATTGATTCACACCACACCCTGCAAGCAATTTGGAAGTGATGCTCATCAGATTTCAAATGCACCACAGTTTCCAAATGCCATTAGTGGTAAGGAAGAGCTCATGCATGAAAAATGCTCACAGAAAACTCCACATGAAACATGAAGCTATAATTATATGCGCTGCATTCTGCAGCAGGCTCCTGCCTATCCATACAGCACATATTGCACTGATATTTTCCAATTATTCTTGTGATTTTCTTACTACAGGTTTTGCATCAGCCTAGCTGTAGCTAAAGATGATGCATCAAATCTGTTCTTTGTTTCTAAGCAAACTATTTTCTGGTTTCAATTCAAGGTTAGTGTTTTTGCAAGAAGTTAGAGACCTAAATTCTGTACTTTTCTTCATGGCCATTACAAGTTTACTGTGGTTCCTTGTCAGTTGTAGAATATGGTATAAAAATTAATAAGATTCCTATGCCTGTTTTTTTTTCATCTTTCTGATCAACACTTTGTTCTATTCCAGGTAAGTTAACTCAAGTTTCCATAGCAAAAAGGACTACAGGTGGGCTGGACTGTGAGAGACTCCAAAGGGCCCCCAGATATCCTTTAGTTATCCTTAGCCCCAAGAGAAATATATAGACTTGTCAGCTGCTACTTTGGTTTAGGCAAGACAATTAATTCCAGATAGAAATAACTGAAAAAATAGGTTAGAAAATAATTAAGGATTTGGGGTTTGTTTGAGTGCAATTCTGAAGAGGGGAGGATTCCTTATAACTGTGCATTAATTCTTAAGCACAGTAACTCATACAAGCCAGGTTTTAACATTCCTGAATGTTCATTAACAAGTAGGCAACTCCAGGATCAGTATTTTGGTCGATTAGATTCTTTTCTGTCTCCCTTATTAGCAGTAGTGCTGCTATTCCTCTTCACTTCCTGCCATCTTTATGCAGTTATTCACAGATCCCAAGGTTTTAAGGTGGCATATAACAAGTTGCAATTCAATAATTCTAAATTTGCTGCTTTTTTGTCACTGGAGAGGATTGCCCTTTATTCTTTATATTCCAAATTATGTGCTATATAGCAGACTGGCTGGACCCAAACCTGTAACAGGATTTTACTTTTGTTTTTGAGGATTTTTCTGCTGGACAACTGCATTCACATTGGAAAAATGAGGCAACTTAAATAAATGAGATACTGACAGTCCTTTCCCTTGCCATAGCCAAAACTCCAACTATGCTGATTAAATTAAGCCCATGGTTAAAAATAGACCACTCTCATTGTATTAAAAGAGATGGCAGCCAGTCAACTCCTTTCTGAAGTCAACTGCACAGAATTTAGATTCAGCCTGCTGTGGAGCTGGAAAGTCCCAACACCATTATTTCAAGGTTTAAGACATCAAGCATTTCCAATACTAGTATTTCCTGATGATTGCTTGTACGGAAGAGCAACATTCTGAAACTGACCTTTTTCAGAAATGTGAAGGACAAAATATCTGCTTAATAAATCCCAAAGGTGGAAACCATCATTTTATGAAGAGCATCCAGGATGAGATAAAGGCCTGAGGTTATAACAAAGGCACCTTAATAGCTGTAGGTGTGAATCACACAGTCCACTTGCTATGGTCATAAAGACATAATTGAAAGATGTATCACTACCATCATCCCCCTTCAAATCATAAAATGTTGTGAATTTATAATTGCTTTAAAATGAGGCACTTTAAGCATGTATATAAAAAAAGCCTAACAATCATTCAGCTGAAAAGATTTTTGGTTTTTTTGTGCACCATGGATCTGATGGTGGCTGTGTAAGGATCTGAATAGCTTGTTGCATTTGAGGTTTGTGAAATAGCCACTACTTCAGCACCAAGCTGTTAAGTCATATGGTTGTACAGTTCTTCAATAAATGAAGAATTTCTGAGTTTAATATTTCTGCTCACTTTTGTGAAAAGGATTTAACAAAGAGCCTGTTGAAAACTTGTTTTTATACTATTTAACACTGACACAATAACACATCTGTAGTTTAAGATTTATAGGAGTTATCAGGTGCTAGGTCATACTGACCTAGAAAAGACAAAATTGTGCTTCTTTCCACTGATGAAACAACAACAAAAATAACCTCCTGTGGTACAGGGCAGCTTAAACTCTTTTTATTGACACTGGAGGAATTAGTCAGTCATGAATGAGTAACTCTGCTGCTTCTGATGGGATTTTTATTATATCATTGACCATAGCATCGTGTTATTAGTACCAAATAAAATAAACATTTAGGTGATAAGAGAGGGCCTGATGCATCCCCAGGAACATTTTGCAATGTCTGCTCTTGTCCTCTGAGCTCCCAAGTCAGTGTCAGGAAGAACAGCTGCCATCAGCATCCATTTCCCTCCTGTCGTCTCTTTAAGGCAGTTATTTTATTTCTTCCTTTTAATGTCTTTGCAAACACAACAACAATTCTGCTAGTGAGGATGCTAAAGAGCGAAGTATGATTGATAAATCTCACCTTTTGTGCTGCTATCAGCACATTCCCTTTTATTTTATCAATATATTCAGAGAATAAAACACTGCAAGGAGAATTTTGAATAGTAAATTAAATCTAAAGAAGGATCACTGTGGAAAAAAAGACTATACCTGAAAAATGAGTTCTTAAATATGGGGAGGACAGGCAAGGTAGTGAGAAAGTCAGGAGACAAACAGCCTCATTCTGCTTCTGCCTCATCTTATAACTGAATTCCCAGCCAAATTGCAATGCCTGGAAACTTCAGGAAAAGAAGTGACAATTTAATGTGTAGTAGATCAGAGGCAAAAGAGAAGTACAAATCAGGCAACACCTAAAAGGAGGAGGGGAAAAAGGCAGGAACAAAAACCCAACCAGCTTGTGTTTCAAACTCTTAGAGAAATTTCCAAGCCAGTGTTTAAGACATTTTCTTTTAAATGTTGGTTATTCCCCTCATATTTTATTTTCTTATAGCACAAGGAGGAAGAGGGGATGGGGGAAGGAGGGATAATCAGGATATCTGTTTGAAAATGTTATCTGTTGCCTCTTTCACTCTTGTTTCTACTACTTCCATGTACATGACTTGTTGACTACATTGCATAAACAGTAAATACTGTAGAAGTACCTTGCTGCATCCTTAATCTGTTTTTTATATTATTTTAGTTGCTTTTTCCCTTTGTACACTGAAAATTTCAGAAGCTGGCATGGGGTCTATCAAAACAAAGGGATTAGGATTTGCTAATGAGGGCACAGGGAACTGAGCTTGCCACTTCAGGTCTCCTCAGCAGGTAGAAGCTGCTATTTAAAATGGGATTTTTTTAATAAGTCTTACCTTGTGTTATATAGGTCTATATCTTCCCTGTTATTCTCCTGGTTGTTTTGGAGCTGCAGTAATTTATAACCTCCATTAAGCACAATCTCCATCCATAGGTTACTCCTACAAGCTTTGGAAGGATTACTCTAGAAATACACAGCTTTACAGTGTGAGAAAAATTAGCAAGACTAGGTCATAGTTAAGATTGTTTATGGACTGCATTCAGCTGAACTGAATACTGCACACATGTATTTTTCAGCTGTCAATATGAATATCCCCACTAATTAAAAATTAGACAAGTAAAGATGTAAAATTTTTAACATTTTGGATGGCTTCCTTTCTACCCTCACAGGGTTAAGAAAACATTGTACACTGGAATGACTTTCTGACTTCTAAATAAATGTACTTAAGAGACTTTCTAAATAAGGGTAAGATATTTTTTGACCTGGTGTTGTACCACTTTATAATTACCTCCATTAAGAAAAGAATAATTAGATCAGGAAAAAGCACAAAAACTGGGAGCCAGAATTTAACTACTAAATAATGAATGCCAACTCTTAATTCATAGCTAACGAACTAAACTGTCCCAATCCACACATTAATTATTCATATAAATTTTGAAGAAATTAAGGAAACATTAAGCATGCATAAAATGAACAGCTAGATAGTAATATCAAAGCTGATTATTTAATGCATAAATAAATAAATCTAGGAGACTGTGCATGAGGCACAGGCATGTTGGGGTTTTTTACATACATTTTGAACATATAATGTGTTTAGTTATTGCTGAGGGACTAATTTAATTTTAAAAATGGAAAGATCTTTTCCAAGGTGCCAACAAAGCAACAGAACAATTAATTCTTCCACCCTCTCAGTTTTACACATAATGTAAGGGAAGCAGGGATTGTTGAGGCACATGACTAAGTTTGAAATGTCATTTTCCAGCTTTTCTGTCTGCATAATGCACCCTAACATTTCCAAAATGCTTTCAAAAGAGAGGTTTGTAGCTGGGTGTTAGTGCAGGCTGGGATTATAAAGGGATTTCTGAAGAAGTGGATTTCAAGGTGAATGACAGCAACACAGATAGATTTCTGGATGGGGATACAAGAAAGAGCAGAAAATCAGCACAAGATCTGGTTATGTGCAAATAGCATGTGCTGAGAACCAACTGGGTGAAAAATGAGCCCACAGTGATCAATTCCCACTGCAGGTCCTCCTGTAAGGGTGGAGAGTGCTGCAATTTCTGCTCTGGAGCTGAGGCTGTGGGAAGGAGCCAGGACAAAGAGAAAGGCTCTGCAGAAGGAGTCACAAGCCATCACCTGTCCTCACAGCTGTCCTGGTGGCCTCTGCATGCAGCTCTAATCAAGAATCCAGATGGTGTGAATATCCCCAGCACAAGCTGCATTTTCAACACTCTTGCACTGCTCGTGCACAGCTCTGAGTATGGACCTAGAATTTGGAGCAAATTAAAGAATTATGCTGATTTTTCCACCCTTAATAAATGAACCCAAAGCCAAAGAGAAAAACAGCTTTGTTTACCCATCTGTCTCTTTAATGGCTTCTGCATTTAATAGATTGGATTTTCACTTTTGTTTCTGCTAATTATCTAAATCTTTCCAAATTGTTTATTACCCTCCCCCAAAAACATGAGCAACCTTTGCCCTACTGAAACAAACTAATACACTTTGAAACTGAGAAATCTTATTAACCTGCCAGTTTATATGGAGGATGCAATTTGGAGGTTTTTCTCTAAAACACCATTGAAATTATGTTACACTTCTGTATTCTGTTTTTAGTGCATGTCACTAAGTATTCTGAAATGCAAAATCTGAATTTAGTGACATCAAAAAAAAGCATAAATTACAACAATATACCAATATCAGCTGGGCTGCCAAGTCATCTACACAAAGGATGAATGGCTGATATTAGAAAAGGAAATCACTTTTCGTTCTGTTGGGGCATATGGAAGCCTAAAATCCTGAGCTTGGATTTTTAGGTGCCTTGTAATGAAAACATTGGACCAGTAAAATAAGACAGGGACCACAATTGCATTATTAAAACGGAAAGATCTGACATGTAAACAGCAATATTAGCAAGATGAAAGGAAGAGTAGTCATCACAACATAGCAAATGTAAACAGGGGTGAGGGGACCTGCAGTTCACTACCCCTGACTGCAGATCCATCTTTCCTCTCTTCCTCCACGCAGAGGATATATTCAAAACAACCCGAGAACTGAGCTTTCAGATAGCTTTTGTGTTCTTAAACCCCACTCTGAAGTTTCACTGGATAATTTGTGTATCTCCCTGTCAAAGTGATCTACTCTAGAGCTGGCTGGACTCCCAGCTTTCCTGGTGGTGTTTATACCTGGACAATATCACAACTTGTAGGACACCTTCCCTTATCTGCTCTAGAATGGTTATAAACATAAGCAGGCAGAAATCCCCTTAAATTCTTACTAAAAAGAAGAATTACTAAATTCTTACTAAAAAGAAGAATCATCAAACCCTCAATACTTATTGAGTAGAGAACTGAGGAAAGACAAAATCTGGTGGAAAAAAAAATGGCCTGCAGGCTTTGAATGAGGAATGGTCAAAGGCCCTGTAAAAGCATCTGAAAAATAAAAGGCAAGGCTTATTATAATTTCACTTCCACTTTTTTTCAGGGTAGCTTTCTTTCTTCGATACCTTCAGAAAATCATGTAAGCACCATAAACAGAAGGCAATCCAAAAGGCTGTGATAATGAATCCATGCTACCCATCAGAAACATTCCCTAGTATTAGGAAAACAATACCTACTGCATATAACTATTACGGCAACTTGTCATTTGGCATAATTTCTGATTTACATTTGTATAGAGTTATATAGTTACATATTTTTTTAAAATAATTGTTTCGCTTCTGAAAATCTGGTAAAGCCTCACATAAATCCAAATTTTGCTTTGCCATTTTTTATGTAGATTAGGATCTCCAGCCATTACTAAACATAGTAATTATTTAGCCATACTAAAAAATATATTGGATACCTATACCTTCTGTTTGGGAATAACAATTTAAGTACATCCTAAAGTTGTGCCTTTCATTTGGACTCCAGCTTCCTTTTCCTTCACTTCATTTTAATTACTTTCACTTAACTTTTAACTATTCACAAGACTAATAGATTATAATATGTAGATCTGCATATGATAATCTCAGTATTACATTTCTCATATTTCCATTATGCTTCACCTTCCCTGGCTGAGCCTCTAGGACTGGATTGAGCTGGATCCCACCCCAGCTGGTGCAATTGTCTCACCAAGTGTTCTCAGCATCACAAAGAAACACTTGGATCCAAACAGAAACCCCGTCAAATCTAAATGTCATCCACTCAAAACTCTCTCTCCTGGCTGAAGGGGAGTGTTTAATTCCATGGGAAGAGCTCCATGTATGCTGCAGATCCCTTCCTCCTCTAATCACTCAACCTTCTCTTTTCCAGCTCTTTTCAGCCCTGTCTTGTGAGGAGCAGAAGTTGTTTGGCTCTCCCGAGAGGCTCTTCTGCCAAATTTAAGGTTTGCATCAAAAGTGTTTCTGTTCATTGCCCAAAATAATTTAGCAATTGTTATTGCCACCCCCACATAGTCACAAACACATTCCAGTTATCACCCTTATAAGAGTTTTTGAAATATTTCACATTTAATCATTTAAATACTGAGCTGAAAAAGTAGCTCCATTAGTAACTGCTCAGAGGAAAGGTCTTTGCAAAAAAAGGGAGGAGGGAAAGAAGACATCCCACAGAATATTTATGCCATTAATTCAAAATTCTGAATGTTACATTTCAAAGAATAATTATGGCTGCAGAGGTTATCGGTTGTGAGATAATTGTGATAATGGCATTATAAAGTTAAATTGTCTTGTATATTTTTGTGTGCTCAGAATGAGAATTCTAGTAAATTTATTCAGGCTTAAAAAAACCCAAATCAACTCTATTTTGTGATGTTAAAAGGATGCCAATCACATAAAAGAGAATTTAGAGAACTTTTCCTTATTATGGCTCAAACCATCATAAATAAAAAGAATTCTGTAACAAATATGAATGTCATTATGTGGGAGCTTTTTCATCTTTATTTGTTCCCAAGCCTAAAGTAAGACGATGATTGATAGATATGTGGAAAAAAATATTCCCACTACCAGTCTTGCCCTTTAGCAATCTCTCTGTACTCTTGTGCTATTTCAAATAACCACAGGCTCTGGTGAGATAATAATGAAGATGTTTGTGGTTGCCTTAAACCAAATGCAATATTTTAATTTAAGTCTGATACTGATCCTCAGTGTATCCTACAATAATTTATAGTCAATGCATCTCTTCAGTCTCACTTAATTCACAGAACCAGCTATGTTGGACTAGGGAAACTTCTAATGTCTCATGCCGTCCTTTTATTTTTTTCTTTGCCCGCAGCAGAGACCATGATGAGCTTGGAAAAAGACAAAAGAGGAAGCAGATCTTTTCTTTTTTTTCAAGAGAAATGGTCTAGCATGAATTATGGCTTTTTAGACACTTCACATTTCTCTTCAATCACTTTATCTAGAAACAACGCTATACACAGAGAACCTTAATAATAGCAGCAAGGTTAGTTGTATCAATGACATAACTTGCCCTCATAAAAGGCAGCATCAGGTTTTGATTATCCTGTAAGATCAATTGTCAGGATTTACTGCAAAAAAAAAAGTCTGCTGATGCATTTTTTAAATTATCTGAATTGATATTAAAACCCCAAATCTTGTATTTCTCATTCAGCCTTGTATCAAACTGACAAGTGACATGAGTTAAATTGTTAGTAAAAATAAAAGTATTTCTTTTCAGATGAGAAAAATTTGAATGTACATTGTTATTAACTTTGAAATTACTTGTCTGTTACTTATAAAATGCAGCCAAAAAGTAAAAAGGGCTACATGTAAGTGCTGATGACTTAAAGCCTGCTTTTTCCCCATCATGGTAAAGGTCTTTGATATATTTTAAGTTTTGCTGCCTGCAGGACAGGCAGCAGTTAATGGCCCCTCTGTGTTACAAACCATCCAGGATTATAAAATCTTCAAAGGGAAAAGAAAATAAACTAGACAAATAACAAGGAAAAAAATCAATCAATCAATATTAGCAGGTCAACATCCATTTGCATTTCTTGGAATGGCATCAAGCAATTGGAGAGGCAATCAGAGACTGCAAGTAAGAAATTTATAAAGTTTAAAGGGCAAAAGACCAAATGGTTCAATATGTAACAAAGAAACAAAGTGATAAAACAAACATTCTGAAGTGATATACTTGGTTCTTCAAGCATTCTGCTTTTGTAATCTGTTCTACATTTTGTGAGGTTTTTCTCAGTTATACCTTTATAAGGAAAAGACACACTGAAAAAAATACAGACAGAACAAATAAAAATATCCTGAAGGGCAAAATGCACAGAGAGATGGAAAGAGGCTCTGCATTACTGAATGCTTTATATATTTCACCTTGGCTGAGTTCATGGTTTCCAAGTGAATTGATCCAAAGTTTTATTCCTTAATAGTATTAGAAGAAAAATGTAAAACACACACAGTAAATAAAACTGCTGGTCTAAAATGACTGGGACAGCTGCAAACAAAGGATGCTATGCTGTATCTATTTCATTCCTGGTTCAGATTCTCTTACCAAATATAATACCCTATCTATTTACAAGAAGTACAGCTCACATCCTCAAGGACAGTGTGTTGGAAATCTGAAGGGTCTTCTTTCTTTCCTGCCACTCTGCTGCCAGGCAATTAGTCGTGGGAGGAGAAATGGAGAACGAGATTCTCCTTGAGTCACTCCAAGATTCACACTGGCAAGAAGCAATTTCCTACTCCTGAATTATGAACTGATCACATGGCCTTGAAGCTGCCTGAGTGAGGGGGCAGCTGCCATTAGCAGGTGACAAAATGTCATCTTTGTCTCCCGGGGGCCAGATGTGAATGTTCCTGTGCAGCAGCCAGCCAAGGGATCAGAGCTGAGCTCTTCTGACTCTGCCCAGGACTGGAAATGCTGACAGACACTGCAGATGTGCTGCTCACCCAAAAATGCATCCCCTGCACCTGGGAGAAGGCTTGGACACCTTCTCCCAGCAAACAAGGCTCCCAGTGTCACTGTCCCAGCACACCAAGGCGTAGGGTGAATGCTAACCTACCAAAATGTATAATCATGTCGCAGACATCTTTTGTGAAACTCCTTTCTTAGGATTTTTCCTGCTGAAGCTGAGAAGTTCCAGCAACAAAATGTGAACAATGGTTATCTGCTGCTGTGGAATGCAACAGGTCCATATCTGTGATTGGGCCATCTTGGATGTTTATAATTAATGGCCAATCAAGATCCGAGCTATCTTGGACAGAGTCCTAGAGAGCTGCCTTTTGTTATCATTCTTTTCTTTTCTATTCTTAGCTAGCCTTCTGAGGAAATATTTCCTTCTATTTCTTTTTAGTATAGTTATAATGTAATACATATATGTCATAAAATATTAAATCAAGCCTTCTGAAACATGGAGTCAACATTCTCGTCTCTCCCCTCATCCAAGAACCCCTGTGACCACTCTCACAACTTCAGGTCTAGTCCAGGCACTAGGCATGTTTGCACAGGTTTTCAAAATCAGGAGTTCTATTTGAAAAAGAGATTTCAGCAGAGAAAAGTACTTGGTGAACAATATGAGTTATATTAAAAATAAAGGGCCTAATTCCTCAGTTCATCACTCTAGGATTAAATTAATGAATATCCATGGAGTTATAGCCAGTGAAGAACTCTTAAGATTTGAACCATCATAAAACCTAGAGTAATGGAGTTTTGCCCATGTTTTTGCATATGTGAGAGTGTGTAGGACATTCTAAGTGGTGAAAGGCAAGGTTTGGGTGGGAGCAGAAGAGGGAAGTAAGCCCTTCTTTCTTGCCTCTTCCACCATCCATTTTTGTACAGCACAAAAAACATTGATTTTCCTCTTAGCACTTATTATGAGCACTGTGTGAAATTAATTTGCTGAACAAGTGTCTGATACTAATACAATTTTTGTTAGTCTTTGGTTTAAGTTACCTACTTGAGTATTTTTTTCCCCAAAATGAAAGAAAACAGAAACAGATGGAGAGCATATTAATATCTACACATTATTATCACTGAAATTTTAGACTCTATGACTCAACTGTTTTAACAAGGAAAGATTAATGTAAGGCAGTTGATGGTTTCCTTTGGGGACTTAAAAAACCCCTGCTGGCTTGCAAATAAGTTGTTATTGTTTGGTTTTGTGACTGAATATAATTTTTTTTTTAAATTACAACAGCTTCACTTACTGTACAAGAACACTTCCCTCTGCATCTACAATGTGGAAAGAAACATCACGTATTTTCCATCTGCAATGGTTTTACTCTTAGCACTAAAGTTAATATTTAGGAAATTGAGCCATAACACACAATCTTTGTGTTTCTGACCACCAAGTCAGAAACAGCAGAGAGGAAAGTTTGCACCAAACCCTGGGCAGTAACTTCTCTGAGCAGTGGCATTAATGTCCAGATGTACTTGTGAGCAGCTTTGCAGACACATCGCTTTTGCTTCTCATTATAGCCACACACCAAATAAAATTAAACTACTCCTGGAGCTGGTCAGACCAGGAAATGAAAAATGTTTCCATTAGATGCAAGAGGAGGAAGGATTGAGATAAAAGGTTTCATCCATTTTTGGCAGATGAAAGCATGTCAGTGAAAGTACAACTTTTATGTTGCCCTCATATACGGAGGCTTCTAAAAGCCGAACCTGGAGCTGTTATTGCATGTTGCTGACAAGACATACGAATATAATGAGGTTAAAGGTAAAGGAAACCCTCAGAAAAGCTAGAAGTGCACTCAGGGAATGTCTCAAAAGGATGTAGCTCTTACTGTAAATCTTCTGCAGGAGTCTTTCTCTTGCCTCTTTTCCATCCCTGTGCAGTCAGACAGAAGCAGCTTAGGAGCAGTGAATGCCAGCTTGTGTCACTGCTGATTCTCCTGGGAGCAGCCCCTAAAGATGCTGAGAAAGGTTTTGGCTCCTCATTCCTCTAGAGTCAGCCAAATAACATTGAATAACATTTTCTTCCAGATGCACAGTGATATGAAAGTGCAATCCCACGCATGGGTGCTAAGGAGACAAAGGATCTGGAAAGGGAAAGAGACTTCTGGCCTCAGCACACTTATGTTACTGTGATATTTCTCTAAGAGGCAGGGATGGGTTTTCATTCATCCTGCTGTAATCAAAATTTGAGGAAAACTCAAAGAACTCATGCAGGTTGTATCACTTGAGTCACCAATTCCAAAAGCCTAAAAAAAATTATTTTTTGAGGATGGTTTATGTACTGGAGGCATGAAAATTGAAGTACCAGGTTTATCTGACACCATATAGAGAAGCAGAGTGATAGATATAAGAGAGACATAGAAACTTATATAAAATACATTCATTAGGCAGGTTTAATAGATTTTAGTATTGTCCAGTTTAAATTATCTGATAGAGTCAAATTACTCCTAGAGATGTTTTAGTCTACACTGAATTTTAGCAGGACTTGTGGAATAAAATAAAGCAGGCTGAAGAAAACCTAATTAAATAAAATTTAACACAGGTAAGGCATTCTAATCAGAAAATGGTGATAGAGAAACAAGATATTTACTGTGGTTTAACCTAGAAATTAGCATTGCAAGAAACCATCTTTCTATCAAGTTGCAAGTGCTCTGAACTTTTCAGGCTTGCACCACTGACAGGATGGAAATCAACACGTTGTAGAAACAAACCACCAAGAAAAACTTCTCAAAAGGCATTTAAATAAAAGGCTTAGTGACTTGACAAAGAAAATTGTAACATGGTTTCATCTGTGTACACAACAAAATACCACCAGCTGAAAGTAGAGTCCAGATCCTGTTGTGCTTGTGGACATTTGTGGATGTTGCTATACAAACAAAACATTGGAGATTTAAAAATATTAAAAACAATGAGCAATCATCACATTGAGCCTGCTACTTAGTAATGAGGAGTACAAACACTTGTTTCAATTTAGTAGATATAGTCAGGTCTGAGAATTAAAATAAAAAGTTTCCAGTGAAACCAGGCATGTGAGAGATGTTGAAAAAACTTAATACCACAGGCAAACAGAATACCAAGCATTTCTCTTTGCTAAAATTATAGGCAGCTAAAAAAAAAAAAAAAAAAACAACCAAAAAACACTAACAAACAAAAAGACACCAGAACATGGATTAATTCTGCCTGTTGAAAAGATAATTCATAATTTTTTCTTGAGACATAAGAGCTTAGAGGAACTGTAAGCAAAAGAAAATAATAAGAGTGAGCAAATAATGGAAAAAACAACAAGTTATAATCACTTTAAAAAAATTGAGGTACTGACTCTGCCTAGGAACATACAGAACATGTTAGTTGTATATTCAAAGGAGAACCAGCAGCACAAATGTGGCATTCACAGAGCATTTTGTGGACTGCTTGGAAAGCTGAGCCTTGTCAGGACTTACAGGTGACAAAAGCAATCTGAGATAAATGAGGAGTTCTGTTGACTTTGAGGAGCCTTTATCAGAGGTTTTCACCAACCATGCACTATGAGAAATGAGGAGGAAAATAGCAAACTGAAGCAAGGGTGAATACGTGTGCCTGTCATCAGGGAACACAAGGCTGGAAAGGCACCAGTGGGTGATCCCTAATGGAACTATCCCTGCTTTGCAAAGCAGCTCTAAAAGTCTTTAACAGACAGGGCCAAAAAATAACATAGAGTGAATAAACACACACAACATAATAAAAAATATAAAATAATAAAAGCATCATAAAATGAGAAAATCAGAGCTTCAGAGCACCATTTTCTGTAGCATTTCCACTTTGCTTCCTTAGCATTGTACAGACAATGCAGTGCTGGCTACAGAGAATAAACAATCACTCAGGTGGATGCATACAGATAACGCACAGAGTGTAAAATATGACTAAGTAGAAAGCTGTCATTACTCTAGAAGACACTGTCAAAGGGATCAATATCAAGGCTGTTTTCATTCCAGTAAAAGCACCTGAGCTGTATTTTGACTAAAGCTGAGTGACACAGAATTTCTGTCTATATCTTGGAGTAGCATTATCACTCTCATGTGAATGAGGTACATTAAATATTTCCCTTTAATACTCCTCTAATGGGAAAAGTTTATTTGTTGTAGTTTACAGGAATAGGGTTTACTTGTAACATAAAAATCTCTTATCAACAGGTGCAGAAAAACCTATTTCATGTTATTTCTCTGCTTAGACACCTCCTCACATGACAACAAGCAAGCTTCAGCTCTGTTCTCCCTCCCTGGTCAATGCCTTTCAAATATCACGTGAATAAACATGTAAATGTGTCATTTTCTCTGAATTTTCTGTGGGATTTAAAAGTTTGTCTGATCAACATTAAGAAAATCCAACAGAAGTATGGCTGAAGTTACTGACAATTCAATACCTTATTTTTGCATTAGAATAAAACTATGAAGCACAGTCAAAGGCATTGCCTTTCAGACATGAATGATTTTCCTGCTCCACTTGTATAGAATGAGATGCAAAACTTTCATTTCCTGTTTACTGTTAGTATTAAATTACTGCTAATTTTTTATTACTATCTATTACTAAACAATTGCCAAAAAAAGCACATGAAAAATAATTTTTCTATGTTGCAAAGAACTCTGTGTATCCACCGAATAATACAGATTACTGATGCCACAGCCTTCAGAGGAACCCTTCCTAAAATTCTATTCAGCTTCAGCAGGAGTGTGTGTTTCTGGCCATCCATAAGGAGTGAGCATGAATCAAAACTTCATCTCTCTCAATATAAATAAATGCTTATTTCCACACCAATTTTATACCTCTGTTACATAAAGTTAAGGAAAAAATAAAGAATCAGAAAGGGGAGTTACGTACTGCAATAAGAATTGTTGGAGATTTCTCTAGGGTGAAAAGAAAATAATCCAAGAATGAGTTTTCCTATTTACGCATGTGTCAGCAAGACAATTTGTCACAAGTAAACAATTTAAGTGGGAATGTTACATAATGTTGAAGTAATTTCTGGTATTGTTATATGTGACATGTTTCCATTCAGCCTAAGAATTATATCCTGAGCTGGAAGGGACCCAGCAGGATCCAAAAAATAATTTGATGCGTTTATATCAGTGACAAATAATAAAGATTTTTACAGGAGATTTGGGTTCAAATTCCAACTTTTGTCATTAGTTTTCTTAAGCAATCCCTGGTAAAGCACTTCAAGGCTCTCTTCACTCTGCAATATGAATCTGTGAAACATTTTGCCTGGAGCAGTAAAAATTTGTTTGAAAAACAAAACAAAGTAAAACAGAACATGCAAAAGGAATAACTGTATTAAAAATTCCCCCAAATCTCCTTATTTTATAAACAACCAATCAAAACAAAGATAAAGAGAAAAATAAGCAGCAACATTCTACTAGACCTTATCTTAAATATCTGTTTTCTTTTCCCAGGGAAAGGAAACAATAACGGGAGAAAACAGAAATAATCAGGCAGTACATTCAAAGATGAGGGAAACAAAAGCTTATACAAAAACTTGTCTGGAAAATAAAATAAAATAAAATAATAAAAAATTAAAATAAAAAATAAAAAACAAAAATAAAATAAAAAATAAAAATAAAATAAAATCAATAAAAAATAAAAAAATAAAAAAATAAAATAAAATCTAATAATGTTGGCTTAAAATATACAAAATAAATAAGAAATGTTACCAGAAGTACTCATAAAAGTATATGGTGCCAAGATAAAACAAAGAGGTTACTTATTTTTTCTGCTAACATCCACAGAAGTAAAGCAAATTGAGTTAAACCAAAGGGAAGAATTTAAAACTGTTAAAAACTGCCCTGCTGTAAAATATATAATTCTAATAATATAATTTATAATTATAACTATATACATAATTTATACTTTATTTATAATTATATTTTATATAATTTTCAATAAGGCTTTCATTCATTATAAGTCCTTCAATCTTTTTCTATAAAAATAATAAATAATTTCAAACATCAGCACAGAAAGGGTCTGAAGCATTGATATCTCTTCCATGAATGAACTTGTCTCATTTACTAGAGGAAAAAAAGATTTACATGACTGAAGGGAGTTCCCACAGGGAAGAATCATCATTGCCCATTTGAGACTTCTGCCACTAACCTTGAAAACCAACGGTGTTGCTCTCTACCCATGAAAATATAGATCTGAACTGGTGTGAATTAGCTGAAAAATGTCTCCATCCTAAATGCAGCCTTGTGAAAAAGAATCATACCTCCAAAACCCAATGGAAACATCACCATGGAGTTTGTTTAGAGCTGAACAGGAGTTTAAATATGGATTTTCTTAACGGCCATGAATGTTCACTCTGGAGCTACATGGGTTTCAGGAACAAAGTGAGTCAGTAGGGTTATTTAATTGTTTTAAAGGCCAAAGCCAGGACTGTCTGGAAGCATAACATTGAAATGAGAGTTATTTGAAGCGCAATATTAGCGATACTAAAGGTCAGATTGATGAGCTAACAATGTTTTTCTTTTTAAAGATGCTTAAAAACAGTAAAATAGATGCTTAAAATAATATTTTTGGTTACAATACAACCATAATCTAATGGGAAGACATGGAGGAGGCAGGGTGCTTGTCATTTAAATCTGCAGAAAAGCTCAAAAACATAAAACCTGCATGGGTCTGTGTGCCTTGGCTTCTGGGAGAGCTGACCCTTGTGCACATTTTGGTGGAGTTGTGCTGTGCAGTGCTGTCCAGCACTGGCTTTTTATGCCTTCAAAATACTGAAGTAGCTCTTGAATACTTGGAAATTTAAAAATCCTCTGCAGCAGTGAGGGAAAAAAACAAAATTTCTTAGCATTGTGAGGACAAAATGCCTTTTCTATAGTAATTGAATAGAGAATTTGAGTGTCGCAGACATCATTTAATGAAAAATCCTTTCCTTAGGATTTTTCGTCCTGAGAAGCTGAGAAGCCTCAGGAACAAAATGCAAACATTGATTATCTGCTGCTGTGGATGCAACAGGTGCATCTGGGATTGGCCCATGTTGGATGTTTCTAATTCATGGCCAGTCACAGTCAGCTGGCTCAGACTCTCTGTCTGAGACAGTTTTTGTTATCATTGTTTCTAATTCAATTCTTAGCTGGCCTTCTGATGAGAACCTCTTCTTCCATTCTTTCACTATAGTTTTGATATAATATATATCATAAAATAATAAATCAAGCCTTCTCAGACATGGAGTCAACATTCTCGTCTCTTCCCTCATCCAAGAACCCCTGTGAACACGGTCACATTTGAGGTACTGAGAAGAGGAGGAGAAAAAAACTCCTTTTGTTTCATTTTTTTTCTATCTATTTTCAAACAACTTATAAAGATGGCATTTTTTTACTTTCTTTTGAAGACTTTATACCCAGAAATACAATTATTCCATGAGATAACAGCATGGATCTAACTTAGTGGCTATCTTTTGACTACTAAGCCATGTTGACTTTTTGTCTACAAAAACCACTTTATAGTATAATTATGAGCTGAGTTGAAGCTTGTGGCTGTAAATGGGTTTCTTCCCCATGCATATACATAGGCATAGGACAAGCAAATACAGAAAATTACTTGCTGGAAAGAACACAGAATTTAAAAAATATATGCATGTACATATACTAGTACTAAATGTACTAGTAGTGCTGTACCTCAAATTCCTGAACTGCCACTGGTGTCAGACAGGAAGCAGAACAATCCTATTTTCAGTGGCACAGTAAACTGCAATCTCAAAATCTGATAGGCACATTCTCCCCAAATTTTTCACCCTAATTTCCGTGTCCTTCCTTCATTTTGTCTTCATCTGACCCGTTCTTGGATCCAAAATACAATCTCCACCCCATTTTCCAGCTGTGATATTATATTTTATTGTTCTCTACCTCCTTTGGGGCTCTTTCTTTTCTAATTATCACACTAAGTAGATCTGGCTTTCTTGCTCACAGCTTGATGACTTTTTTCATGTGTGATACCATCTGCCTAATAGGCTTTCTTCTCTGGCTTGGGGGGAAGGGGGGGCTGCCATTGTAGATTCTGCTGTGCCTCCCCAGAGATTTCAAACCATCCTTTCTTATCATTTAAAAAGAAAAAAAAAAAAAGAAAAAAAAAACAAAAACAACACAATCTTCTAATTTTATAGCTGATTTCAGCAACAAGTTTTTAGCCACATGTAACAGAATATCAGAATATGCTTTTTCTGCACCATTTTCATGCAAAGCTTATGGCTAGTAATAATATTTTCTATTCAAATGTTTACATCCATGTAAAGACAGTCATCATATGCATGCCCTGAAAGAAGCAAATTCCCTTTATTCTATCTACTGGCTAGGTGAGTAAAATCTCACCTAGCACAGATCAGAATGGATCTGATTGATTTCACAGATATTAATAATGTAATCCTGATTACCAGAGCAGACCTGATCATTCTAGAATGATAGTTTCTGTTAGACAAATTAGTAATAGAAATGCTCCAAGAAATTAAATACTCAGCTCCCAGTGGGGAGTGTGGGTGCCTGGGGCTGAATTGAGATGAGCTTGAACAATTCCATGTCCCTTCTGGAAGAAGGATCCTGCTCTTTGTGTGCAAAAAATGCCCCTGGCATGAGTGCCAGCATATCACCATCTAATTTATTTACTGTGTGATTCATTGATTAATCATTTCTTTGCATTCCATGACACAGAACACTACACAGAAACACGTCCTCCTCTGTAGGACTGGGTTTGTGGATCAAGAGAGCTGTGTGTAAACCAGAGAGACAATAATAGCTGCACAAATTTGTTCTGCAAATTTTAGTTTCACAAGGGATTGTCTCAATGTTTGACTTTGTTGAATGAAGATATTTGGAGGGAAAGCACAACATAATTCAGTCCATGACAGAAAACAGGAAGATAGTGAAGCAGCATCTTAATTTGTTGAGGCTCACATTAAAAACTGACACTGGGAACATGTTGTCATACTTTTTTCCATACTTCATGGAATCCTGGCCATCTCAGATTTCATGGCAAAGCTCCTCTTGATTTCTACATGACTGAAAATTTATTTGTATTAAAACCATTATTTGACATGTTGAAACCTTTGCATAAATGGCATCATGCTTATATTAAATCTGCATTAAGAGCATGACTGACCACCTAGCTTCAAACTGAGTTCTCACTTTTTCCGCTTGAGTGTTCTATTTATTGTTACACTCTAAACCCTACTAGACAAATCACCAGATTTATTTGCAACCTGATGAAATGTCAGTGACTTCACTGAGTTTACCTCATCGAGAAGTTAGGCCTGAATTTTTGGGACGTATCAAAACACACCTTCAAGGCAATAGTGCTTAGAATAATGCCAATTTATCACATTAATGGACAAGCAGCAAAGGATTTATGGAAGCCTTCCCAGTAGGTCTGATGGATGGGATAAGGCATCCATAATTGCTCAAATATCAGCTGTGTGACATCTGCCTCGCAGGCTCTTGCTCTGATTAGGGTCACGTCACAGGTTAAGAGTAATTCCTTACCTTTGACTGTGTGTGGAGTCATCATTTCCTCTTTCAAGTGGTTGGAAGAAATCCACTTACCACACTTAGCACTGAATTTTAGCCTAAAATAGCAATGACAACAGTGACTTGGTTGTCATTGCTATTTTAACCCAAATCAGCCACCCTTAATGACAGCCAGGGTGATCTGCAGAGCCCAGGGCTGGTGCAGGGACCACAGCAGGAGCTGGTGAAGCCATTCCTCCCCCTGGAGTGGGAATGCAGCTGTGTTCCAGCCACCTGAGAGCGCTGCCCTTTCAGCTGGACTATGCCTCAGCGCTCTGCACAATCACTCTGCCACCTGCACAATGCCAGCCCAGCTCACACACAGGGAACCTGGGTACAGCCACAAATAGATTAACTGCACTGGTAAACCTTTCCCACAGACCAATACTGCTCCTCCAAACTAACCTGCAATGCAACAGAAGCCAGTAAATCTCAGTTATTCATTAATTCTGTCATCAGAGTTCCCCTACATGGCTCCATTTTCATTACTGTTGCTTTATTTGATATCTCTGTGGGTATTGAATGGGCTCTCATGAGTATTCTGCCACACTCCACTGAATTGTTTGACTTTTCACCCATGTTTCTTAAGAGACTACAGTATGAAACAATTCAATAGCTATTACCTGTGGGGCAGCCTGAGAACCTGTGATAGACATTGCTCCCTTTAGCTCTGACTTAGAGGAGTCTGGTGATTCTGGCACAGCAGTGAGAGTAGCACACATCTGGTAGGATATAGAGCAGATGTGCAAAGACTGGACACTCAGATTTATACAAATCTATGGTTAGGTCCATCCACACCATTCTTGAATTTATCCACCACCAAATGAAAAATATTTCATTCTGTGGGGAAAAAAACAAAACAAACAAACAAAAACAAACAAATGAAAACAAAAACCACATAAACAAAAAAAAACCCAAAAAACAAAACAAAAAAAATACCATACCAAACGAAAAAAAAAAAAAACCCAGCACTTTTCTGTCTTATCACAAAAAGTAGGCAGGGATAAAATAAAGCTATGATGAAAACATGAGAGAGAAAAAAAGAACACAAGCAACTTAAAAATAAAGCTCAAGAATAATACTTTTAAAAAATATAGACAATGAAAAAAGAAATGCAAGAGCCAGATTATCAGCATCTATAAAGACAGCGTGGCTAAAATAACATTGAAGTTTTTAAAAAGAAAGTGAGAGCAGAGCAGTTGCGTCAAGTTCTAAAATCTTGAGGGAATATCAGCAGAAAAGATAAAATTAGTATCCTTAGAGCCCAAATTCCAGAATATTTTTCTTAGATCCTATTCTAACCCAGAGAAATGGGGTCAACTTTATGATTGAGACTTAAAGAGGTGAATATTTGATGCAGCATTATTAACCCCACATCATCCATTAAAACATTTCTAATTGTCTTGATGATGATGAATGTGAAAGAAAAAAATAATCAAAGACATTATAACATGATGATTAGAACATAATCAAAAGTGAAAACATGCTTGATGTTTAACACTTTGATTTGGTAGAAAAAATTAAGTGCTTTCTTTTTTTATTTCGTTTTTTTGTGATTTTAATCGTTACTCATGTAATTTAATGAACTACCAAGTCTGAGTGTCCCAGAATCAGGTCTCAAACAGCACCAGCCACAAAAAAGAATTATTGCCTGCAGAGTGAAACAGAGCACACAGCTATGGAAGTGCACACTTAAGAATTTTTTGGGCAGAATTATAAGAATCTTCATATCTGTGCCAGGAACAAGTTGCAGGTTTTAAAATCGGTCTTGGAGCCTGAAACACGTACTCTAAGTTTTGTTCTGGCACTACTTGTGAGCAGGGTGATGGTTGGACTCCATGATTTTAGAGGTCTTCTGCAAACCTGATAATTCTCAGACAAGATCACATTCCCCTTTCCAGGGGAGGGATTGCATTACAAGGTACACAGGCTTTAGAAAAGATTTCTCCAGGAAGCACAGAAGTGCTGTCATCCAAGAACTTTCCTGAGGAAAGAATTATTATTATTTAAAGTAGAAAGAACATATATAAAATGTGTTTATTCTGTCCTTTGACCATATGTAAGCAGATTGTTAAAAAGAAAAAAAAAAAGCTATAAAAACGCTGTTTAAATTCCATTCAATTTATGGACTAAATGGAAGAGTTACTGCTGTTTAGTTTCTTCAAACATTCCATATATTACAGGTACTTTGATCTGCTAAAGGGACCCACCTGCCAGAATCTCCATCACACACAAATGGGTAGAGATGCAGTGTTACCATAGAAATGGGGCAGCACCACAGAAAAAAATACATATAATAATCATGTTTGTACCCTGAATGGAGGCACACTAACTATGCATGGGAAAGCAGCGTGCTGGGATCACTTCCTGGAATGATGATGGGATTGCCTGGAAAATTGCTGTTCATGGTGTCTGCAGGGTTCAGAGTGCAAACAGGAAACAAAAGAAAATCTTCACTCAGACTCCCTGCAGAGGATGCAATGGATAAGGTGGGGAAAAGCAGCCTGTGGAAAAGAAGCAAATAGCAAGAGTGGAAGAAGAAAAAAGTAGGGCAATTTAGAAAATGAGAAACTGAAGAAATTGTGAGTGAAGTAGAAGCAAGAGCTGAAGGGAGAGTGGAGGATGAGAAACTTAATGACAGAAAATGGAAAAAAGAAGCCAGACTCAAATGGGAAAGAGAAAACTGAGAAGCAGTGCAGGAAAGTGAACAACAGGGAGAGGAAAAGCAGAGATGAGGATAACAAGGAGAAAATCTCCAGGAGAAAATTATTGCAAATGAAGGAGTGAGAAGGAAAACAGAGGAAGAAATGCCCAGATTTAAGAGAACCTGGAAAACCAGCTAACACTGAAGAAGCTACATATCCCATAATTGGAAGTATAAACCCGAAATATATTTTCTTTTTAAAATATTAATAACAAAGCAATATTGCATCTCGCAGTATCATTTTTTTCCAAGTCCACTAATATTAATAACACTGTAACAGAAGCAAAATTGAACCACATTTTTTATTTCTGGGAAAAGATAATCTATTTTTTATGTAGTATTTGCCCATGTCACTCACTTTTATTTCATTTGCTCATGGATGTTTCACCACCAAGGAAAAAAAAATACACCCTAAGCAAAATCAAGGCCAAGATTACAACACTGAACCTATGATCAGATAGAAGGTACCTGGCCAGATTTTCATATATTTAAAGGACCCTAATAGGAAGCAATAGCAGAAACATCATTTAAAAAAATTTATTTGCTATTTAAACATTCCAATAAAGCACATGAGCTATTTGGGGTGTTTGTTTCCTTTTTTCCCTAAATTCAGGTTTAAACCTTATCTGGCAGTGAGAATAAACAAACACTGATAATTTTTGCATGCATAACAAATATACTACCTTAGCTATTGTTTTTGTAATTAAAGCTTAACATCTTTTTAGCTTTTATCTTAGATAATGGCATCTATTCTTACACTTTGGGAAAGGATGTAACAATGAGAGCATGTCTTAGATTTTCTTTTAGAAGTTTCCTATAGTTTACTGGAGGAAAAGAACGAGTTACAATTATTTCAGTTTTCAGCTTGCAAGGCTCAATTCTTTTGTCAGACTAGAGATTTTATCAGTTCTCTTCAGAACTTTTGTACCTTTCTGAGGTGTTTCACTATCAAATAAAAGGTAGTACGAAGAGTTTTTTTAAAGAATCCAAAAAATCTGAAATTGCTGATAGCATAAATTTATAAACACAGTAGCAAGACCAAAATCAGTAATCAACTTACTTGATTTTGCTCAATCCAGCTCATTTACTTAGAAAACTAAAAAATTTATGAGACTAAACAGCCATAACTGCCCAAATTTTAAAAAAAAGTCACACTCTCTTCCATTATTTCTGCAAAAAGATATTTCTGCTCCCAGCAATGATTTACTCTTGTTTTGACACAACACAGTGTGCAAATTAAGTCCAGAATTCCCAACAACGAAAAGCTCAGGATTAGAGCATAGGTACCTGAAGGGCTGACAAATGATAAATTAGGAAGGGAACCAATCTGTTACCTTTGTTCCACTCAGGGACAGGTCTCCGAAGCACTTGCAGCACTGTCACAGTGTCACTGAGACACAGAATCCTTCCCAGGGCTCTGCAGGTGCCACTTTGATGGATGTGCACCAGGAGATCCGTTCCTGGCCACCGCAGAGGGCTGCAGCTCCCTCTGCACGGCTGTCAGGGTTTCGTTAGCTTGGGCACTTGAACAGCGCAGACCGCGTAAGCGCAGCCCAAGAATGCAAACCAAACGTGGGCACAAAGCTGTGCAAGGAAAACGACACCTGGAGAAGTCCGTAACTCCGCAGAGCTAAGGTTGCTGTGGGGAAAAAATTCATTTTCCTGTTCTGCCTCAACTACACATATAAGACTTCCAAAATCAGAGTTTCTGCAATGACTTGTTGCAATTTTTGCCCAGTTTTCAGTAAACTGAATTTGTTTGCAATCCAGACTTAATACTTAAAAGCATGACTTCATTATTACTCCATTTTTATCCTGTTAAAGTCTCAAAAGAAAAAGGCCTAAGCAACAAGTAATTTTCCATGGGTATGAAAATAAATTGCCAGAAGAAAAACCAGCCTAAAAACACAGAAATCTTCTTGTAACGTTAATTATCTTACTAGCAACATAACCTCTGTCAAATTCAAGAGAATATGGTGATAATGAAGATCTGGCCTTCTGCTTGTATGAGCAAATATGCAATAGCAAAACTCCTCTTCTCCCATACCTATCACTTCAATGTTTATAATTGAAGACATATTTGCCCATTTAAAGAATCTGGCCACATAATTAAAGGTTGAATGAGAAGTCTTACGGAAAGACAGTGCATTAGCAATATTTATCATTGCAATTCCCTGTGAATAAAATTAATTGAAAAGCATAAATTATTTTGTAACCACTGTGATCACTAGCATCCCAATGAAATCACAAATATTCTGGGCAGAATTAGCAAGTTATGTTAGTACCCTTGTTATTCAATTAGCTTGTCTGCAGAAAGAAATTCTGTGACTATCTAAAAAGGCAAAAGGCCGTAGTGGTCTAAATTTTTACTATTAGTAGGAGAAAAGGATTTGCTCTAAGTCTACATTTGAGCAACAGGTTGTTTTGAAGAATAATAAATCTACTTAAAATAAATAGAATTTATTATTCTATTTACCCATTAAATATTTTGAAAATCTGCTTACAGAACCTGTTTGTGTTCCATGCAAAAAAAACGTATTTGCAAGTGTCACATTAACTATGTTAACGTACTGATCTATTTGCATGGAAGTGGTTAAAGTCTACACACTTAAATATAAACATGCATTTCAGCTTTCGGGAAGGCAAACAGACACTTTTGCTCAAAGATGAAACCCTGATTTCCAAAGTATTTACCTGATCTACTCTGACACATGCTAAAAGTGCCTAGAAAAGGGGAAACAGGCTGAAATTTACCTTCTCCTGGTTTAAGGAAGTTCATCATACATTTTCTTCTACAGTCCTGTGGCAGAACTAATATTGCAACCAGCTACATTCCCAGCACCTATATGTTCCTCTTTCATTGCTCTGGGAATTTGAAAGCTGCTTTTAATTTCCCTCATAAATTCACATATGCTGAGGTTATCCTTATTTGTCTTTTGACAAGTGTTACCTCTTAACTGAGAGGATTTTTCCCCTGCTCCATGCTTGTCTCTTCTACATTTAAATATTGTTTTTATTTTGCTAGGCCCTTTCTTTGTCCCTACAAGCAAGGCTGCCACTTCCCCCATCACCGTGTTACACTCTCACTTATCACTTGCAGCATCATGTGCAATTCTTATTGCTTGTGTTCTGCAAGACTATCTCTTTTATCTCCTGCACAAAAGAGCAGAAAGGCTCCATTTGTGCTGGAAATAGCTCACTCAGTACAACTTCCATAACATTAACACTGTCAGGGGAAACAACCTCCCCTCGCTGCCAGGGGTTTCAATGCAGAGACTGAAATTTCTGATGGGAGTCTCTGAATGCTGGGCAAAACAATACCTGTGAGCTCAGAAGGTTTTGGGGAACAAACCCCTCAATCCTGTGCTGTTTTCTTCCTCTCTGCTTTTTTTTTTTTCCTGTCTTCCTAAACTGCAGAAAAAAAAATTAATCTCATTCTTTTAGGTACAGGGTTTTTTTTTCTACCACTCTGCTGCTGCTGAATCTTCCCTGAGCTCAGAAAACGTCTTTGTGCTGCCTCTATGCCTTGTTCAGGCCATATGTCTCATATAATACTAATTCCTATGATTCTATATAATTTCCTATATACTGTGCTCCCAGGAAATCAAAATTTAGTTAGTTCTCCAAAAGCTTGCATTGTTTTCTTATTTCTTTCTATAATCTGATGCCACTCCACATCTTCCTACTGTAATAGGAAACCAACAAATCTGATGGGACATTAGAACGCATTTTATTTTCTCCTATCTGGAGTAATTTTTTCAACATCTCTTCATCTTGAAAGCTTTCTGTTTTGATATCAGAAAAGTTGATGTTACCTGCAAAAAATTTGTTCTCAAAGAACTACATTGAAGAACTGCTGTTCCTTCAAATGTCTCCACTGGCTGCAGACACCACAGAATTCTGAGCTGAGCACATTGCACCATGAAATTCATATGAGATAATATAAAATGTTCTGGGCTAAGGATCCATATTTTCCTCAATTTATATACATCCACTACAAATTTTCAGTCAGAAGATTTTTGATTTTTCTTCTCAGCGAAATCAGCTAGGGAAGACTTTTCTGTTTGGCACACTGCACTTATTTGATAAAGTTTATTCATAGCTTGAGAGTTAACAAGGGTTATGCTGTAACTTTTAACTATTACTCATAGGATATGAATCCTATGGATTCATATTTGTCTCACTCTAGCTAATTAAAATTAAAACCTCAATCTTACAGAACTCCTCAGAATACACTATAATCATTCACTAGAAAATATTTATTGAGAGAAATCATATTTCCTCCCAAGTAATCAGTATGCAACAGTTGCACTTGATCTTCTCTAAGACAAAAAGATGTTTCATGGTGCAGTGGTGGCAGTGGGAAAACTTCATTAATCAGAGCAGAGGAGGTGTTTTATAGCCACTGGCTTCCAAAATTCTTTTCCCACCAAGTTTGCTGTGCACTGGCTGGAAAATGTGTTGGGACTGATCTCTTCCTGCCCCATTCCTCCAGCCCCACTTGTCCCCTGCTTCCTGCAATAATTTGACATGAGAAAAAGGGCAGGGCAATTCTAGAAGACAGAAAAATACTCCTTTCCTGAGCAAATAGTCTAAACATCATGAAATCTGATAAAGATTACATTACATCTGTGAACTCTGTGTGTGCACAAACACAGCCACCACATTTTCTTAGCTGTGGTCTCATTTTAAAGGGAAATGTGATGGGCGGTTATAGCTGTGAATAACACAGAGAGAAGGCAGGGATCACTTTTGGCTCAGAGAGAGGTTAAACTGCACAATTTGTTTTTAAACATTTGTGTTTTAATTTCTCAGTTTGTGGGGATTGCAGGGCTAAGCAATATATGTAAACCCAAGACTTTGGCCATGAATGGTGACCCTGGCCAAGGATTTACACTCCCTAGGATCCTGTTTCCAGCTGTGAGGTGCCCAAGGCCTGCAGATAAACTGACCCATGATGAATCTGCCTGGAATGAACCTTTAAGCTCCTTAATCCTCAGCTTCAGACACCTTTAGGATCAGGTGTTGCAGCACTCAGCCAGATGTTTGAGGCTCTCAGCGCCCAGAACTGGGTGTAGGTGTTGGGGGATATCTTACCTTTAACAGGTTTTCTCACACCAAAATGATCTATGCTTCATGAAACAGCCTTTTTCTCATGAAAGAAAGCAAGCTGCACGGCACAACATGTTCTGCTTCTTTGAGAACTTACAAAAAGAGGTTTTCTGCAGATGACCATTTTTGGCTGAATTATGGCCACTGCATGAGCAGTAGAAACATTTTCCTAGCCAAAACTCGGGCTTTTTGCTGTATGAATAAATCTCTCTTTTGCCGTCTTTATATTTAACTCTAAATACATATTTAAATGTGCTTTATCCATTTCTATAACATTCCCCAGCATTATGATTTTTAGAGAGCCTCATTAGATGGTAGGAAAAAAAGCACCATACACTCCATCATACTTCAGAGGAGACTTAAATTTCCTTTGCAATTTACCCTGAGAGAAGAATGGCTAACAGCAGTGGCATGAAAATTATGGCTGCTTATTTTTCCTAATGATTCGTCACCACAAAAATTGCTTACAGCCTGAATCATAATCTGGCCTTTTCCTCCTCTATTCCCATTCCAGTGTAAAGTGGAAGCATAATGGTTCTGCTATGCAAAACATCTGTGTCATTGATCTATACCTCTCCTACTGTTTATTTTCAAGCTTTTTATATATTTACTGTAAAATAATAGGATTAAATATCTTAAAATCTGCTTTGAAGGACTGTTCTCACAGCAGTCTGAATAAAGGATCTGAATCACACACAGCATTTCACAATCCACTAAGAGATGAAAAACAATAAAGCTGATAAGAAAGCCAGGCATCCTAGGAGCAATTTGTTCAATTACAGTCCATCATGGTGGAATTTTGCACAGTAATGTTGCTCAGTTTTAAAGGAGAGACATTTTTATCTAGGCAGTAAGGTTCAGTCAATTTACGCCAGTAGGTTTTTCTGCCTTCTTCAACAGGGACAAAAGTTTGAATTTAAGCTGTGCCTCAACTATATCAAACATGGCACACTGCAGACTGAGTCTGCTGCAGGGCATGAAAAGATCTAAATTGTAATAAAATGGGATCAGTTTTGCTGATTATAAAGAAGAAAAATAACTTTCTGAAACAAAAATAAGAAAAAAGAGAGAGAGAAGAAATCAAACCGAGGATTACTTCCTTTCTGAAATGATCACTGGAATCTTGGAAAAAAGAAAAGCATCTCCATCCAAAGGATATTCCATGATGGGGTTGAGTTTCACAGGCACGCCTTCTTCACATTTTACAGTACTATATATGGAAATCAAAGAGAAGGAGGGGAAGGGCTAAAAAAGGAAAAGGAAAAAAAGGAAAAGGAAAAAAAGGAAAAGGAAAAAAAGGAAAAGGAAAAAAAGGAAAAGGAAAAAAAGGAAAAGGAAAAAAAAGGAAAAGGAAAAAAAAGGAAAAGGAAAAAAAGGAAAAGGAAAAAAAAAGGAAAAGGAAAAAAAAAGGAAAAGGAAAAAAAAAGGAAAAGGAAAAAAAAGGAAAGGAAAAATAGGAAAAGGAAAAAAAAGAAAAGAAAAAAAAGGAAAAGGAAAAAAAGGAAAAGGAAAAAAAGGAAAAGGAAAAAAAGGAAAAGGAAAAAAAGGAAAAGGAAAAAAAAGGAAAAGGAAAAAAAGGAAAAGGAAAAAAAGGAAAAGGAAAAAAAGGAAAAGGAAAAAAAGGAAAAGAACAATTATATCTTGGAGGGTCCTTGAAAAAGTCAACAGTTAATAACACTGGATTTAAAAAGGAATGGACACATGATGTTCCCTGCATTTCCCTATAGGTGACCTTTTCACCAAGCATCTGTAAACTACAGACAATTTGCTTAAAATATGCTGCAAGTGATAGGGACTGAATGCAATTGATATGTTAGATTAATTTTAGGACATTATTCTGTAAACCAAGAAAGTCAGGAAATTAGTGGCAGAAAACTGAATGTTTTGTTTTTTGTTTTGTTTTGTCATAAGGTTTTGCTTGTAAAAACTCCTTTAAATACGTATATTTTCAACTACAGATTTAGCCCTGGACAATAGTTTATTAAAAATTTACTGGGAAAATATGTGTGTTCTGGAAATAGAAAGTTAAACAGACTTATTCTGTGTTTACATTGTTGCAGCTGATGACAAATGTATACATTGAGGACACAAAAAGATCAAGAGCAAAGGGGAATTTCTTCTGCATATAATACATAAATAAACTTGTAATTACTGAAAAAAATAGCATATAGCCAAATATGCAAATACAGAGAAATTTCTGATTCTGAGGCTTAGAGCTATTCATTCATGTCTATAAATTCATCACTAATAAAGTTTGCTCAAAAACTATTAAGTGTTTGAGGGTAAACACACAGGAGTGTTCCTGGTGAAAATAAACTTTTAGGTCCTTTCCCATACCTCTGCATGCAGATTATATAGAAATTTGTATATAAATAGAGACAGATATTGCTATGGCACTCAATGGCCTGTTAAAAACAAGTCTGGTTTAAGAGTTATCTCTAGAACACTTTCTTAATATTCCTGACACTACTGTTTGAGGTGTGCAACCTGATTTGCACTGTGGCCAGGAAAGTGTCAGCCACACTGCACTGCATGGTTGGTCCAAGCCTCACTTTCTAAGGGGCTGCTGTAACCCATAAAAACAGGTTCCTGATGTTTTATAATATTTATTTCCTGTATTGTTACTTGTAAAAGTCTGGCACGTATCAGAGTAAGGTGGTAGATGTTAGCACTGAAAAGTTTGATAATTCTGTTAACCTGTTCATAAATATGTTAGCAATTATAAATAAAATAAAAATAAATAAAACAGCATAAACCAAAATAGCAATAATAATATTAATGGTAGTCATGCCCATTTAAAAAGCATGGTCTGAAATAGATTTCTTAAAAGTATGTTTTGAGGCTAGAAGAAAAAATCTATTGATTGTATCATAGAAAAACATACTTTAAATTGCAAGCAAATTCTTCTTTACAGAAAAAAATATCATGACTTCTTGCAATTACCTAACGTTTTAAAAAACGTTCTAAAAACATGAAATAATAAAGCATAAATGTTCAAGAGATAAAAGAAGCAACCATTAATAGGATGCTGGTATAGGAACCCCAGGAAGCTACAGTAGGTGTCTGAAGCAGTTGATGATTTTCCAACGAACAAAGAATGTGAGGGGCTGTTGATAAGTCTTTCAAGAGAGCTGGACTTGAGCCACATAGTGCTTGGTCTGCAAATACTATGTTTAAAAATCAATCCTTTGCTTCACAGGAAGCCAATGTACTTTTGTCAAAATTAGAGCAACATGAACATCTGTCCTGGAGCCAGTTAACCATCTCACTGCCTGCACACTTCTGATATTCCCTTTCCTCCCACGAGCAGTGGAGAGAAAAATTGTAAACATCCACAGAACCCCGAGGGTTAATGCATTTGCAGCAGCGTGAGGGTATCAACACACTCTAGCATTAGTGAGAAAATTCAGGCAGTCAGCAGCGCAAGACACAACTTGAGGATTCAGAGTCTCAAAGCAGAAACCGAAGCCCGAAGTTACAAGCATTGAAAACTGTTGAGGATAAATAAAACAAAAGCAACACAGGATGCCATTCACATCTTCAAAATTGCCTTTCAAAACAATTCAAATATGCTTTTAGAAAGCACTAACTAAAAGGTGTTGATGGTACTATTTAGCTTGCAACCTCTGCTTTCAGTTAGATTTCGGTTTTTTTCCAGACACGTGTTTTGAGAGAAAATATTTTGTTGCTATTTTTTTTTCCAGTCATAGAAATATTAATATTATAAGGTTGGAAAAAAAGGAACTATACCAAGAGGATTTTTTGCTTTCAATGTATTTCTATACAGAGCCATCGTTATCCAAAGAATTAAACACCCTCTGCTGCAACAATTGTTGAATGGATGACCCTTCTCCCTTTCTGGAGGAGCTCTCGTGTGGATGCAGGTGGCTCAATCAAGTCCCTCTCTGCCTTCTGATGTTTTTCCCTGGAGACCACCTGCCCAGATACTTGCATTTGACTGTAATTCCCTCCAACAGCACTGCTACTTACTTCCCTGGGGCAGGATTTTGCCTTAGCTATTTACAGAACCATTTTGATGCCACCTAAAAAAAATCTCATTATCATGTCGCTTAAGAGGGAGAGAGAGATGCAAGTGAAATATTCCTACAGCAAAGCTGAAAGGCTGGGGACTGGAATAGACTGGAAAGCTGCTCCCTGCCTGAACCTCACCCTGTTAACAGGTCTCAAAATCCTTCAGCAAGCTGCAGATTAAATACCTCAGCCTCAGTGGAGCAGCCCCATCACGAATATTGTGTAACGCTGGGCATCCAAGCAGAAGAAATGAGATTTTTCAACTCAAAAACGCATCAAATTCTTGTGCAGCACCACCTGGCACCAACTAAAGCTTGCAACAGGCACCGCCACATCTGCCAAAGGCATGCTTGGTTAGCATTGCCCAAGGCTTTGTAAACCAGAACCACTCACGTGCCTGGAATTTCACCTGTTCACAGGGAACTGTTGGTGCAGGGCTACATAGCACTTGGGTTAAAGAAAGGATTGAAAGCTCTTAGGAGAAAATAGACACAATTTAAGAATAAAATCCCTGTATGAGAATAAAAAACCCCCACCAAAAAAAACCATAAAGCAAATAAAGCAAGCTCAAAACAAAAGAGAAAAGAATAAGCCCTAGGAAATAATAATTATAGCTACTGGCTTACACAACTGCCCCTTGAAGCTAAGAATAGCCAGATGAACAAAAACCATGGAGGTGCAAGCTCAAGAGTAATCCAATGATCATTTTCAATTTCAATTTCCTGTCTGCTGATGTGAGGTAGCTGGGTTCTTTTTCCTTTTCAAGAACATGAAGACCATAATGAAACTCAATGTGGATTTTGGTAGTTTGCACCACACTATTTTATTACTTGGCAATTAGAGCACTGAAAACCATCAAACCCCATTTGCTCCCATACACACCTGGTAAGTAAACATTTACAGGACACTGACTACAGGTCTTTCTCATCACATGGAAAGCCATTTCTGCTCTCTTTCCTATACACCAACTCTTTTAGAGTAACAAAGAAAGGCCATGAAATAAGTAAGGTGAAAATATAGATCCCTTGGCTGCTTTAACATAATTGTGTTTTCTTATGGTGAGACACATTATTTTCACTTCTTCCCTGGGAGGTGGCTCATTAATCACTTTAGAGTACTCTTCCCAAGCTAAAATTCACCCTTATAACACACCTTGTGGGAGAGTCTCAGAACTCTAAATCTTGGTGCATTAGGGGTCAATAATAAATGATATTAATTTTTCCTCTACACAGAACTAAAGGGCACTTTAATAAGTAAAGAAGGCGATAAACAAGCCTGAAAGGAAATGTGATTATGACAACTTGTCACAGAATATTAAATAATGTAGCATTGATATAATTAAGTATCAGAGATAGGGATGCAACAAAATAACTTATACTAATTACTTCATTTGAAAGTTAAGAAATATTGCATATGTAGCTAGGCCTATATTTGTGTCCTTATTTACATATTTATAGCATTTTAACTATAGCAGGACAATGGCTATTTCCATTTTGCTTCTTACAGAGCCTCCCTGCAGTGCTAATCAAATCTTGACATCTGACTCTAACACTGAGAGTTTTAAGATAATTAAGCACTTTAACCTAATGAACTTGCATTTTAATCCACTGTATTTGTTTAGAGAAAGCCCCGGAGACCAGTAATGAGATATGGAGTTTTACATGCATTTATAGTGAGCACTCAGATTAAGCTCAGCTCAGGAACAAGACAGATCTGAAGCTTCATCTTCAGTTGTAGCACAGCAAAGTGATGGCAGAGTTCATCACAGGAGATTAGATTTGTCTTGCTCTAATGAAATGCAGTAGCTGCTCCAAAGCAATGGCTGCATGCAGCTGCCCAAACTAAAAACTCCACTGTGATGGACTTTAATTAATGCTTGCAGCAGGCTAATTCTGAATGGAAATGGAATTTTATGGCCGTGGACGTGCCAGTGTCACAGACATCTTTTATGAAAAATCTTTTTTTTTAGGATTTTTCCATCTGAGAAGCTGGGAGGCCTCAGGAACAAAATGTAAACAATGGTTATCTGCTGCTGTGGAATGCAACAGGTGCATCTGGGATTGGTCCATGTTAGTTGTTTCTAATTAATGGCCAATCACAGTCAGCTGGCTCGGACAGAGAGTCCAAGCCACAAGCCTTTGTTATCATTCCTTCTTATTCTATTCTTACCTTTCTGATGAAACCCTTTTTGCTATTCTTTTAGTATAGTTTTAATATAATATATATCATAAAATAATAAATCAAGCCTTCTGAAACATGGAGTCAGATCCTCATCTCTTCCCTCATCCTGAGACCCTGTGAACACTGTCACACACCAGAAAAAGGGTAAAACATTTCCAGTTGACAGGGGAAAAGGAAGCTCACAACAGCCAGGGCTGTGTCTGTGGCCATCAGTCCCCAAGGCTGTTTTAGCAGCACTGCATTTCTCTACACAAAACAATCCTGCCAAGAGCCAGAGGCAGGCCTCTGGAAAGCTCAAATCTGTGTTACTGCTAAGGTAAAATCCAGTTATCAGGTAAGGACTTCCACAGGGAAATGCATTATTTGCCTATTCACAGCAAGCCTCACCAAGGGAAGGGGCTACAAGCTGGAAATGTTTCCTCACCTTCATTCAGATTTACCTCTCCAAAAGCCAAAACAATTACAGGAAAGACTTGCCTTGCCATCCATGATTAGCTTCTCTTGCCTCTTTTTTTTTTTTCTTTCCTATTTTTCTCCATCCCATGAAAAACATTAAGATTTTATATACTCTTCTTCACGACTGAAGTAAGCCAAGACTGCTGAACAGGAAGGTAAGAAACTGCCTGCTTTCCAAACAATTGCTGCTCTGCATATGATTCAGAGAAATGAGCTAAACCTTAATATTACACTTCATGGAACCATCTCCTGGCCAAAAGCATTTAGTTATTCCTGCATGGACATTCTTGAGATGTCCTGTTTGGAGGTTTTCTTTATTTGTTTTTAAAGAATAAAATGATTTTCATCATCATGACTCTTAACTCAGTAATGCCTCGGAGACTGAGGTTACACCATTAAAACTCATGAAGGACAGACAGATTTCCACAATGCTCAACACCCAACAGCCTGACAGCTCGAGCACTTCTCTCTCCAGTTTGAGTTTTTGACTCCTCTCTGTACCCCTTCTTTCAGCTTTGTGGCTGCAGATGTACCCCTGATAATATGGAAACAAAGACACCAAGTTACCATGCATAGCACAGCTCTTAAACATTTAAAAACGACAAACTGTTCCTGTCTCCTTAAGCATCACAGCAGTTCTCATGTTATTTTCCCTGGTTTTCTGGTTTCTTTTTTCAATGGTTACATTTTCAAAATTTTCACCACACCCAAGAAGAATGAGAGACTTTGGAACTACTGCATTTGCCAGCTCATACCATCAGGCAATTTCCTGATTTTCTTTGATAGATTGCAAAAAAAAACAAAACCACTAAGAAATGTTGTAGATCCCGTAAAGAAGAAAATTCAAATGTGAACTGTCAGTACAGAATGCCAGTTTCCCCTCAGCAGCACACCACATGGTCAAAGGCAGATGCAGAAGAGACCTTAACACCAGGCAACCGTGCAATAGCCACCCAAAATCAGCAGGGACAGGGCTCTGCTTGCCTTCGCATGCAATAGGCTGGTAACACAACCTGATTTTGATTTCCCACAATATGTTTTCCTATGAGAATTTTGGAGGAAAATCTATCTCCACTAGAAATTACTTCAGTGAAATAATAATCAAAAGAATCCACTTCATTTTGCATGATAGATCAGAGCAAAACCTGTCATGAATGCTTATCCTCGTGCTAGTATCAAGTTCAAGTTCTGAAATGAGATTCATAATATCTTCTGCTCTTTATTTTTCAATGTTCTTTATTTTTTTAAAACTCACTACATCCCTTCCATATTACATTTGTGCTCAATATTTTAAATGAGAAGAGTTTGATTTATCTGTGTGTCTTCCCCAGCTAAGCCTGGGCACAAATCTGCTCTTGAACACTCCTTATTTAGGTTTTGAGAATAATGAGCTCAAACACCTACAAAATTATTCAAAAGTTAACCAAAACAGGGGCAAACCAGAAAATTAATTCTCTTTACATATAACTTAAAAGGCCAGCGTTAACTGTGTTTTTTAAGTTGCTAATGTGATCACTGAGGTTTTGGTAGAAGAATTGTATCCTACTGAGATCACTCCACAGAGTTAAAGCCTTCTGATATGAGCACTTATGTGGATTTATCCACTTATACTCCAGCTCGAACAGATTATCTGCTAGAAATGTAATCAAAGAGCCCTCCAGCCCGAGTTCCTTTCAGATTTAGCTAAGCTGATTATACCCCCCCACTTTTAAGTGCTGTTTGTCCTTGTGTAATCCTGGCATTCCGGTCTCTCCCTGGGCTGCCACCCACCATCACCACGGCCTCTCTTTTGCAAGGCTACCCCAATTCTGCAACCTGATGTGAAAAACTGATGTCAAGGACCACACGCCAACACCTGTAAAGCATGCATTCATTTTGGAAAGAAATGAAATTGCAATTGCTCCATCATATAATCATCCTGTGTTTGCAATAAAAAAAACATCAGGGAATACTACATTGTTTCTTCCTGATGTTTTTTAATACAAACACAAGATGATTTCAAGCTAAACGTGAAAAATTACATCCAATTTAACTTATGAAAACAAATCTAGTTTCTAGAGGAAGTGTTTGTGTTGCCAGCATCTGGTATTTATGTATATACATGTGTTTACACACATATGTTTTTTTGATTTAGGAGTTTTAAAATTGCAAAAAAATTGACATGCATTTCCTTATGTCATCTCTAGTCAAAATATGCAAATAAACAGTGTTTTCCATAAAATTTTGCAACCCTCTTTGTTTCAACAGACCACTTTACTAATGAAAATGTGCTACTGTACATTGAATTTTACATTCAACATTAAATTTTACATTAAACATGGAATTAAGCCAGGGTACACATTATCACAATTTATTGCATGCTGTAGAGAAGGTAACATTTAAAATGCAGATGCAGATATTTAATGAACTTCTTATAGACTAATGATGTGGCAAACAGTTGTTTGTTTCTATTTGATGGTGATCCCATGAAACCATTAGAGGTCCAGCTCCAGCTATTAGTCACAATCCAGTGGCAACAGAGCTCCAGAAAAGCCAAATGCAACACATCCTTGTGACATTCTGCACTAAAGGACTGATGAAATATTAATCACTCAGGCTCCACATGCAAAATGAAACAAAAAAAAAAGTCAGAATAAGAAAAAATAGCACAGCAGGGGTGCTGTATATTAACATCAACAAGGCACTTTGAAAGGCTAAAGCAAAATGCAGCAGCCCCAGCCCCACATGTTTGTAATTTTAAAACTCTTGTCATAGCTAAGTAATAGCATGGCCACAGCAGGATACACCAAAATTAAAGGTAAAAGCTCTCCTAAGGGGTGAAGAGAAGAGGTAATAGTGCCAAAACAGTCCCTGGAAAAGGCATTTAGCTTTTTTTAAAATTTATTTTAAAAGAGAGAGAGCAAAGCAAAAGAGCCAGATTCATTGCAAAGATTCATTTGGCACAATTATCTTCTCCTCTGTGACTTCTGAAAGCCTTTGGCTGTCATCAGAAATTCTCTATGGTCTAGACATTTGGTCACTCATAGAAATATCACCTCTTACCAGAGCAGCTCTGTCAGTGACACTGGTCTTCCCAGCTCAGGTCTCTTTTGCATGAAATATTCCAGGACTCTACAATGCCAAAAAAAAAAAAAAAAAAAAAAAAAGAAAAACAAAAGTGGTTATAAAAATGTTTGTGTACAAGAGAAATTCTGCAAGTCTTCAAGTTTGCTAGTGTTTCAAAAAATGTTCCCTTTTAGCAAACAGAAAAGCAGGATAAGGTAATTTGTACCTTGGATCGCTTCCCACAATGTGCTTCTAATACAAAATACTTCAAGATCAGGGTAGCACCAATCTCACTTGGATATCACTGGTTATATAATGCAGCAATTAAACAATCTTGAATTTTCTGGAGCCTTGAATATCAGGAAAAACCTTATCTTTTTTTCCAAATATCAACCTTGCTTACTCATCAGTAGTAAGGATAGAGTAAGTAAAGATTGCCCCATTGAAGCCATTACCTTATTTCTTGGGATGACTACAATTAACTCCACAGGCCTGTTTCTCATATTGTCTGAATTACATATTTAGATTAGATGCATTAAATTGTTCTCAAATTGTACTTATAAAATTTCAGCCACTCAACATCATCAGGCTTTCCAGTAACCAATATTACCCATTATTAAATGAATCTATTCTCCTAACAAAAAGCCATGGTAGATTTTTCTGTATGTGATCATCAAACAGTGAATTAAATGAGCCAATGTGGTTTTTTCCAGCTACAAAATTATATATGAAAACATTTTTCCATTCTTCTCTTACTTAAACATTGATCCCAGTTGTAGAAAACACTATTGAGAATTTCAAAACCACACGTTGTTTTACTGTGGTCATCAGATCTCATCTATGCATCTTTATGTAAAGAACCAGTAAGTAGAAAGAATTTTAGTCTAAGATTAATGCTGGTGTTCATTGCTGCTTGGAAGGTCTTATTGTAAAATTCCAGCAACAGTAATCAAGCTCGAAAGAGCAACACAGACACCTTTTCACATGAAACACAGACTTTTAATTGAGCTTGTGGATTCTAAAAATTGTTACCAGGCTGCAGATCAAACCTACTGACTGCTAATGAAATATAAGACATACACACATTATAATTAATGTGAGGGAGGGAAAAAGGAAACATGGGTGGCACCTTTGTCTTCGTTAAATTCCACATTGATTTAACCAAAATCCAGAAGAAAAAAATGTAAGTAGAAAGAAATAAGAGTTAAACCATAAAGTTGCTATTTTTCCCCATTTTGTAACTTCATATTGGCTGCTAGAGTGTAATATAGGAAGGGTGAGAGAAAAGGGGTACTAGAGCTGGTCAAGTAATATTTGAGCATCTTGGTGTCTCCAGTGAAATTGCACACAACAGCGAAATTCCCCTTCTCCTCTGATGCCAGGCTCAATCTGGCTTGTAATAGCTGATTATGAAGCCTTGCTGCATTCTCTGCTAGATTGATTTCTGTGCCAAATAAAGGAATGAAATGGGAGCTTTTGGAGGAGGGAATGGATATCAGTTAGGGATCAACAAAAATTCATTACAATTCCTGTGACGGTGTTCACAGGGGTCCAAGGATGAGGGAAGAGACGAGGATCTGACTCCATGTTGCAGAAGGCTTGGTTTATTATTTTATGATATATATTATATTAAAACAATACTAAAAGAATAGAAGAAAGGATTTCATCAGAAGGCTAGCTAAGAATAGAATAGGAAGGAATGATAACAAAGGCTCGGGCTCTCTGTCTGAGCCTGCTGATTGTGATTGGCCATTAATTACAAACATCCAACATGGGCCAATCCCAGATGCACCTGTTGCATTCCACAGCAGCAGATAATCAATGTTTACATTTTGTTCCTGAGGCCTCCCAGCTTCTCAGATGGAAAAATCATAAAAAAATGGTTTTTCATAAAAGATGTCTGTGACACAACCCCCTTTTTCTCTAAACTGAAACTCTTGTAGAAGTTGCACATCAAAGTCCCCCTGTCATCTGACCTCTACCCTGTCAATACTAAACAAGGAGAATTTTTAGGCTTCTTGTAGCCCAGTATTTGCAATGTTTTGCACTTCCCAATGAAAGAACCCAAACTTTTTATTTTATCCCTGACGGGACTTGCAAGGGCTCATCCAGGTGTGCCAGGCTGCTGTGGCATTTGCTGAAACCCCTCATGCCCTGTCTGGCTGAACCTTTGGGGCCAGAAGGGGAGTTCCAGGGTGGTCATAGCAGCAGAATAAAAGGGTGGAGATTAGCAAATTTTTGCATTAAAATTTTAAACTTGGCTATCAAAGAGGTTTTTCTGCATTAATTAGATAATTTGGCTGCAGGCTTTAGCATAATTGCAACTGGACTGAAAGTAACTGTTTGTAATTTTTCTGATCAATCTGTTAGGATTTTAGTTACACTTAAAATCAAATCTTATCTCCATGTACGAAGTGTTCTCTTTGCCAAAGCAAGCAACATCCTTTCCCACCTTTCAGCTTTATGTGGTAGGGCTACTTACCATCCTTTATTACAGTACCGCTCTGCAGTTTTTTCCCTTTTGCAAATCTCAGTTCTTTTCTGCTTAGAAAACTGAAAAAGCAGTTTTAATCGGCTCATACAAGACAATCATAACTGGTAGTGCTTGTGAAAATAGCAGTGGCTAGAGGAAACCTTTAAAAATAGTTCTAAAAAGAACTCTAAAAAGAAGCATTATTACATGCCTTCATGACATGACTTTTTTCAAATTCTTTCAGTTTGATTTGAACTTTTTAAAAGGAAAAGGTGGGCTCATACTGCAAAGTCCATGTCATAAAGAAAAGCATAAAGATTTAAGAGCAATTTACTGAGAGATTCGCTGCAATGACACCTATTTTATGCACAAAGAAAACAACCCAAATGTGCTAATGCTGAAAACTAAGGCCTGCAGGAAAGAACTTTATCAATTTTTATTGTAATGCTTAATATGCTCATCAGTAAAAAAATAAAATAAATAATATTACAAATAAAATTAACCCAGCTTTAGAATTCAAGCAGATTTTCACTCATTACTTTAGTGGCAAAATTATCAGGCAAAACCATAATCCACTTTAAATTTTATCACATCCCAAATCCGGGTGGAAAACGGAAAGTTGACATTGCCATTTTCTCCTATAGATTATGCAGACTTCTCCACAGTAACTCCGAGTCCTCTGAAATGAAACAAGTTCAGTGAAATTAAAGATTGGCTGGTTTGCTTTGGCAAATATTCTAGATTTTTTTCCTCAAACTGTGTTATAAAATTGCAAGAACTTACAAAGTTAAAAAACCCCTTGTTTATAATCAAATATTACCTGACCCCTTTCTTTTTCTTAAAAAGAACACTGAAATCATCCATTGTGCTCCTCATATTAAAATCAAATCCATACCTAAGAACATCTGCAAACAGATTATGCTTTTTATAAAAGCTCTATGAAAGAAAATAGAACATAAACTCTTACAGGTGCTTCTTAATGCACTGATTTACATCTACATTTAAGTGCAAATTTCTTGCAGAATGTGTACATACAATACTATATTTTTACCATCTAGAATGGGACATTTCAGTAGATAGAGTACATTTTCTTACATAAACTCACCAAAGGTTATGAATCTAAGTAGTTTTTTACCAATTTACTAATCATCACATGTCCATTTGATTGGTTTCTAGGTACCAATCTTCTAATAAGAGTGAAAAATGAGCACACCACCTGAATATCCCTCAATTTAGAAAGAGGGATATAATGGAACCCTCTCCATTAGAGATATGGGAAACTCCACAATCAGTTTAGATTGATCAGGGTTATGCAGCTGATCAGTGGTGCAATTAAACAATAAGAAAGGATAAGAGAGATATCACCATGAGATGACAACTGCCTCACGGGTGTTGGCAAATTCTGAAGCCTGGAATAAACAAAAGAATGTATCATCATTGCTACGTGTCATAAACGCAGGTTTCTATTTCAAAAAACAATAACACAGCAATTGTTTATTTTACTTAAAGCAAATACTTAGTGGTTTTCATTAGAAGAGTCCTGAAAACGTAATGAGTGATACTTTTAATAACACCACCAAAATGAGTAATCAAACTAAGAATATGCAAAGCGTTTTCTTCAGTTTAATGTATAAAAGCTATAAAATATTTAGTTTTGTCTAATATTTATCTGTTAAAATTTAAATTTTCAGCCTGGGGTAGGTTATTGGGCTTCAGAGCAAGCAAGACAAGATTTTTTAGCCAGGATTTGTCACAGTGGGGAATCATAAATAATATTTTTTAAGTCAAAAGGAGTTTGTTTTCACCTGATTTCTCCATAAACCAAGAATGCAATATTTTCTCAGTTTCAATCACCCTCTTCAACTGGACATTGAGTAGATGAAGCACATTTTATTGTGCAAACTGAGCAAAAGAATATTCCATAGCACGTGGCATCACGCTCAGCATACAGAGATGAATGTCTGAACTACTGCCTGCCCATGGGAACTGGTGAATGAATTCTTGGTTTTGCTTTGCTTTTGCATAGCCTTTGCTTTCCCTATTAAACTGTTTCTAACAGCCCATGGGTTTCTGCATTTTTATCCTCTGGATTTTTTCCCCAAACCAATGTGGAGCATGCGGTTTTGTCTGGGGTTAAACCACAAGCAGAAGGTGTGATGGCAAAGCCATTTATTAGCCACATCAAGGTTGCATGAGTAGAAAACAGCTTAATTTGTCTCTTGGCATTGCTGTCTATACAACAAAGAGTGCCAGCTTGTTCTTTTCTTCTGGTTTTTTTTTTTTTGGTAATTTGCATTTTCTCCAAAATCAAAGCACCTTCTCCTTCTCATGTCACAATACAGAAAGGCTGATCATCTTGAGACAATATACATGTGAGGCAGAATGTGTGGTTCACAAAGTGCTGTTTTAATAATTCATTCTTAGGTTGTCAAAGGGAAGACAGGCTTCAGAAGTTCCTTTTGTTGTCACTACAAAACAGGGAGCACTACACAGAAGAACACAACCACTGGGTGGCCTCTCCTGGGTACTGAGCCCAGGTCTTTTTTATTGTTTTCTTGTTTATACCTGGAAATTTAGTATCAGGAACTTACCTGCAGTCCACCAAATCAAGAATTGTAATTTCCTCAATTGCTGCCCAGGGAGGTGGTGGAGTCCTAATCCCTGGAAGTGTTGGAGAAATTTCTCAGTGCAGCTCTTGGTGCTATGGTTTAGTTCATGTGTTGATGCTCAGCCAAAGGTTGGAGTGGGTCATCTTGGAGGTTTTTTCCAACCATAATGATTGCTGGATTCTAACCAGAACCTGATGAACAGCAGCACCTCTACAGACAGACAGCAGTGGTTGGTGTCCTCCCAGTGTCAAATCACAAGAGGGAGTGTGCAGCCACAGCCATTTTCTTGTTTATATCGGGAATTTACCTGCAGTCCACCAAAGCAAGAATTGTAACGGGCAGCCTAGGGAGGCGGTGGAGTCATTCTCCCTGGAAGTGTTGGAGAAATTTCTCAATGCAGCTCTTGGTGCTATGGTTTAGTTCATGTGTTGGTGTCCAGCTAAAGGTTGGACTGGGTCATCTTGGAGTTTTTTTCCAACTGTAATGATTCTTGGGTTCTAACCAGAACCTGATGAACAGCAGCACCTCTACAGACAGACAGCAGTGGCTGGTGTCCTCCCAGTGTCAAATCACAGCATGGATTTGACATGAATTGACATGAATCACAGCCATGAACCTCTGGAAGGTTCTGTGCCACCAAATGCCCAACATCTCTCCCTCCTTCCAGTCAATGCATCAGGACAGCTTGGGACTCCTCAGGACCTCTTGGCCCAAGAGCAGCTCCACAAAAGAGGTGGCAAAAGGGCCGACTCCCTCCCACAGGGATGCTGGGCCAGCTGGTGCTGCTGGCACTGGAGGCTGGAGGCACCCCAGAGAGCTTCTGGCCAGGAGAATTAATGAGAGATTATGGCCCACAGTCTTCCTCACAACTGCTGCTGGCGTGCCACAAATGCCATGAAAGCTGGGGCAGCAAAGGAGGAATGTGCTAAAACAAAAGAGACTTTTGATGTTGGTTCCCTGGGTGGACAGACGATTGTTGGCTGTGTTTGGGGCATAGCTAGCAAAGGCAAAAGGAGAAAGAAAAAAAAAAAAGCAGAAACAGCTGCAGCTTTTATTGTGGGAGCTCAGTCCTGCTGCATGTGGTAAATAAGGAATTTTTAAAGACTAATAAGGCTGGTGGATAAAATAGAACAGTCAACTGGCACAGCTTCCCCTTCTGATCCATGGCTCTAACTTGATAATAAAAAGAAACTGTAAAATAAAGTAAGCATTTTAGTCTAGAAATGTGAAATCACATCCTAAAACATTTATAGAAAATGTTTAATTTTTAAACGTATAGGTCCAAGGTTACTGAAAAAAGGCAACATTCAAAATAAGCAGATAAAGTATAAAAATGGCTGTTTCAGTGAATAGCTGTCTAGAAAATACTGTACAGTGGTTACTAAGAAGTAGTTTTCCACACAAGTACTTTAACAGCTCATCAGAGAGCTTTATTATCAGTTATAAAAAAAAAGAAAAATTTAATTTTTTTTATGTAATGATACATTCGCATAAACTTAACAGTCAAATTTTTATTCCCTATAAAAGTCATGCCTTGTCTTATGAATATCTTATATTGCTGGGAGCACTTAAAAGCAACCAGAAAAAAATGCTACAGACACAAGGAAATTAATCTAAGTGGCAATGTATGTGAGAAGGTAAAACAACAATAAAACAGTAAAAAACTCAACCCAAAACTGTGACATGAAGTTACACTAGTATATGCAAAAAGTAGGGAAAAACAGCACACAAAAAATTAATTTAGGATGTGGACAAAAGCACACTGTGTTCTTCAGAAAAACTTCCTTTGACTTAAGAGGTCATTTGTTCCTGTCCTAATAGTAAATATAGAGGGGATCTTAACCTGCATGTTATTCATCCCAAACTATTTCACTAAACTGAGATTGAGTAAAACCACAAGACATTATCAAAACGCAAACATTAATTTAGAATAGACAAAACTTATATGCTGCAATGTATTTAGTAGTAAAGACACTAATTAAGCTGGCTGACCTCTCATAGGAAACAGATTGTTTCCAATATCTGCAAGTTCAGTTTATTCCATGGGGTTTTTTGCCAGTTGTGTGAGGAAAAATTCAAACTTGGACCAACTAAAGTAATTTAAGTAATTTACTTTTAATGTTCTACATATCTGTTCCTGATTTGCTATGAAATCTATGCACACAATTGGAAGGGATTTTCTGCCCATTTAAGGGACTGCAAGCTACCAAAAACACAACTTTAAGTTTTGCAGCATATGCACACCTGAAATTGTCTGTTATTTTAAAATCCCATATTTTATTCTTAAAATCCATGTTGGAGAAAAAGCTGGCTGTATACATTCGATTTATTTACAAGCCACAGAGACTTGATGAATTCTCATCCTGAAAAGGGGGAGCAAAATCAAGCATGAACATTTAGCAGGAAGCAAAATCTCCAACCAAGACACACAACCCAAAATCTGCAGTTCCTCAAAAAATGCTCACTTGTTCTGTCCAGATGCAGGAACTAAAATAGAGAAATCCCATTCAGTTTTAACAGAATATTGAACTGAAAAGAAATACGACTGCTATCAATTTTTATTGTCTGGAAATTTATTTTCTTAGACACCTAAAAGATTCCTATTCTAATTTCACTGTTAAAATTCAGATCTGAAGGCTTCTTTCTCATCAGTCACACCAAACATAAGTTCCTGAAGATCCTGCAGCTGGGAATAAGTGCTTTGAAAGTCAATGTGCTGCATTCAGGTTTCCAAGGATATTGTGATACAAGACTTCAGACCCAAGGTAGATATAGAACTTCAAAGAGTGAGATTAGATTTATATCCAGCACCTAGGGACTCCCTCTCTAGGTAAAAATCAATTGCTCTTAATCAAATATCCTTATGGTACTGCATAATTTAAATAAAGACATAAATAAGCACATCTATTTTTTAGTAATGAAAAGCACTCTAAAATTAATGGTTCTCTTTCCCATTGAAATATGGAAATGAACTTAGAAATTAACAATGTACAGGATGGAATTACGTCAGCAGTGTGGGATTATTTTCCCCTACTAATACCAATTCACAAAACAACCATTTGCTTCTGTAAATTCAACATCAACATCCACAGGGACTGCAGCATGCACTGCAAGGCCAGACTCCTCTTTTGGTACAATTTTCTATCTTTTGTAATGAGAATTGTGTTGACTGGAACCCTTAAATTCTGCGTTGCAGAGCATAGCCCACTCATTATAAGCTGTCATGACACCTAAGAAACTATGATTTCCTTGATCCAGAATACCTATTATGGCCTTAAAATTGTGGTAGGTCGCAAATATTTTAGTTGTAATAAGTAAATAATTTTAGTTCAAATTGCTTCAGTGCCTTTTTTCTTATGCAAGTGGATTTCGCAAAAATACATAGACCTCCCTATCTTCCAAAGGCAGGTAAAACAAACTCATCATAGCAATTCTAAATTGGCAATAACAAGATATATAAAAATTGGTATGGGATATTCCTTGTGCCTGTTGAGGTCAGCTGTCCCAGCTCTGTCCCTCCAAACTCTTTGTGCACCCCCAGTCCATTCACTGGTGGGTGGCTTAAAAGGCAGAACAGGCTTTGACTGTGCAAGTTCTGCTCAGCAAAAAAAATAAAACATCCCCGTGTTATCAATGCTGCTTCCAGCACAAACTTAAAAACACAGCTACTATGAGGAAAAGTAACCCATTCCCAGTCAAAACCAGCATAACTTAAGGGGAAGAAAAACGGATAATAATTCTGGTAAATAACATGTGCCTTCTTAATTGTAATGAAATTTATGTTCCCCTGTAACAAGAACAGCAACAATAAGTTGTTACAGGAAAACAGACAAGGAAATTACATTGAAAAGTTATGTTAAACATAATTAACGCTGTGACATAAACTGACAAAAGCCAGGAAATTGAAACCTAAGGCTGACATTCTGTCTAAAATGCTCTCTGTTTTTCCATTATATGACTTAAAACCAGAGTTAGAGCCTAACTTTGAATTTCCTGTCTGTTGTGAGTTTGTGTCACAATCTTCATGTTCCTTAAACATTGGGTGAGTTTAATTGTATATTACCATTTAATTGAAATGAGAATCAACAGCAAAATCAGAACCTTTTGAAAATAGTTTTGAAAAAAAACTGCATGAGTTTTAAGTTGTCCATGTCTTGCATTGGAACCTTACCACATGATTTCTTCAAATGAAAGTTAGCAGTAAATCTTAATTTCCTACTAAACTGTAGTTCAGTAAATAAACTGTGAAAAAAAAACATTTTCTGTTTTCAAACACAGGTATTTAATTTATCAACTACACTTGGTCAAAATAAAGCTCTAAGAGAAAGCAGCAACATCTATTTTGTTGGAGAAATCTTTTTTCTTTATCATAATTGTTGCTTATTGTATCTGTCTCATATTATAATTTTATTATAATATGATTATATATAATATCACATTGATTTATTATATACAAATAATATTGTATTAGTTATTATTTTATTATATACAATATTTTTATTATAATATGATATTATAACTTTACTTTTTGATGCAGGACAAATAGGTGACAGTAAACATCTGTGGAGTTTGACATATGACAGTAAATACTCTGCTTGGGCCTCAGTTTCTTTGTATAAATATGATCATAACTTTCAGGCAAAAATTATTACTGTTGCAACAATTCAAAGCTGCAAAGGCAGAAGAAATGTTTCTAAACAACATCAGCAATTTCAAGAACTACAAAAATTCAAGAATGTGTTTATAATATGTTGTATTTCCTTCCTTCAGAGAACCAGAAAAAGCAAAACCAAATTAATTCCTAACATATATCTTAACACCCTATTTTGTTCCAAAGGCTTGTGGTTTTCCCATCTCTTTGTAGATACTAAATTAACACACAGAAATGATAATTTAAAAGATAAACAACATAACTTTGTTGAGCTACACTAACGACTGCATTTACTACTCTTTGGTACAGGTATATATATTTCCTAATAAAATCTTGTAAAGATTTTAAGCATACGGAGGCAACCTAATCCTTTTTTACTGTCAAAACGTTTACTTTCCATTCTAAAAGTACTATAAAGTCACAAATAATGATATTGTCTGTGTAAGAGAAGGAAATCAGCTGGAGGGATGTTATTAGATTTAATTCAGCCAGTGAAGAGATAGGAAATAGCATATTAGAAATCTCTTTTGCAAACCAGTGACATCGCATGTGAGGAAGCAGGATTATTTCATATATGATTAAAGGGACACATTTATTCAGTGAATTCATTGGAATTAGACCAAGAATCTTCCTTTGGGAATAATTTTACCTGGTGCTGCAGATCATTCTCTGGTATAAACCCCTCAGGCTACTTTGGCTTGATTTATGGCTCCTAGGAATGAGGCTCATTGTTCCAAAAGAGCAAAAATTTTCTTCCTCAGGAAGAGCTGCCAAGAAAAGCAAAGAAACCTTAATTGTAGGATTTGATAAATTCATATTTTCTCTAAATCTATTTAGATAGTCAATCCTCTTTAAATAAACATTTTCTGAATGCCTAAAGAACGTTATACATATTTTAAACGATGTCCTACTACATATGACACTGTGCTATAAATTAATATATTTCCTGGGGAAAAAGCATGAATTTGCCTTAAGGTCAAAGAGATTCATATCAAATCTCTGCACATGCAAAGGACTCCTCCACACAAGGTGTGCCTAACAAGCAGGCAAGTTTGCCCAGGTGGTCCAGGGTTCACCTACCCTGAGCGCACCTGGAGCCAAAGATGGGTCTCTCTGTCAATCACCTCATTACCCAAATGAACACACATGCCATTTGGCCTGGCTCCTGGCTGCTGAATTCCAGCACAATTTAGACTCCCAGAAGAGGATCAGGAGCAGTGTGAGTGCAGAAATAAATTAAGAAAACAATGAGGTGCACTCTGTCTCCAGTGTGAACTCTGCACCACGAGGTACACGTGGCCATGGGGGATGGATGATGCTGGCCAGGGCAAACTGAACCTGCCTCTCAGGCTGCCTGGAGCATCAGTGGCAAAACACAAACATTAGCAGCTCTCCTCATGCACAGAAATCATCAAAACCAATCAGCTGGCTTACTAAAGGTGGCATGTCATCTCTTTTGTCTTAAAGGCAGGTCAAGGTGCCGGGCTCGGATGCAGAGGATACAAATCCCACCTTAGGTAACTGAAAATATACTTTTTTCCCCCCCTCCAAATGTAAGTAATTTAAAACCAAACGTGCAGAATCTGTGACTGTTTATCTCTTCCTGGTTTTATCTTGCTAAGTCGTATTCTTTGATTCATATCATAGGAAGATTCCAACTCTTTATCTGTTTTAAGTACTGCCCTTGTGGAAACTGATATGGGCACAGATGAAGCAAATGGCTCATTTCAAATAGCAGCTGCAGAATATGACAACAGACTCTCTCCAGTCTGAAACCGAGTTACCTTTGATTTTGCATTAAGGCCATAACTGATTTATACGTAAAACCTATGCTTTTTCTCCCTACAGGCTGCCGCTTGGTTGGATAACCTGCTCTTTCACCATCTTTGCAAATCTTGCATGGGCAGTGAAGATTTTTTGGCAATAGTTTAGAGGCTTCCTCCCCCACAACTACTTATGAACTCCATCTGGCCAGAATGAAGGAATCTGAGTTGAACAGTACATCAAATCCCCAAGTGATATACTCCTAAATCCATTGTTTCTTGTGATGTTTCAAAGAATCATGTTTGAGCAAGGAAATTGAGGGCTTAGTAATATATTGACAATTAACACAACAGATGTTGCATAAGTGTAGGTTGCAATATCATTTCTCTCTGAAAAGAAAATAAGTATATTAAGCAAGAATAAAAACATTTTAGTGACATTATTTTAAGTGTTTTTAAAATAGTTTAGTGTTATAAATAGCTGATGTCATGTCTGAAAGGAAAATATCCAACAGTCTTCACAGTCTGCTCTTTGGTTTTTTGGGTCTTTTATTCCTTGTCTTATTTAAGTTCAAAATGAATCCAGATTTTCTGTGATTTATTGGGTAACACTGTAAGAAAGGCAAGACAGTAACCTCGGGCAAACCATATGCAGTGAGCAGGTTCCAGAGACATTTTATTGCTTTCTACCAGTGGTAGGTTAGCACTGGCAGGCTTCCTTCTGAATAGGTTACAACTGCTATCAGATACATCTGTTCAGCATTTTACTGCAAAGGGATGTAATGCCAAAACAATGCTGAACTTGGACTGCCCATTTCCTGAGATTACTGCTCTCAAAGAAGTTCACATAAAGTCTTTGTCTCTGTAATTTTAACATGTGACAAACAAAACCTGATACAATATTATAATTTCATGCATTATTCGTAAACTTCTACAGAAAATAACTATAATTAGTATAATCACTATCATCTGCCAGCAGAGGAAAGAGGTTCCAGAAATCATTTATGCTGGTTAATTTGCAGGATTTTTGTGGTTATTTTATTTTAATGAGGAAAGCCTACTTAACTATGTCCTAACTTAGCCAGTTAGATCTGTCTTGTACATTTTGTATCCTTTTCTAACAGAAAAATCACTTAGATTTTATATCATAAATTTTTGTTATTTTCAATAATGTTTTTACAGGAATTTTATTTTACAACTGACAGTCTTAATGGAGACTTTCTACTCTGTTTGCAAAATGCAAGCCTGTGCAGCATTATTATATACACCCCAGACGGTTTGCAGGTGATGACATAACAACAAAAATTCACAATACAGAAAATCATCACATTAAAAGTCAATCTCACTGTTTGTCTTCCTGAATGTTAATGTTGTCTAATATTTATAGATGACCACAACAAGAAGAGGCTACTCTGGATGAGATGGAGGTGAAGCCTGTAGTTTATCAGCATGATAAATGTCAGCTCTGGAACACATTCTCCCACTGCCTTTTGCTTGTTTCCTTTCTGCAGATTCAGTGGTGCAACAGAAAACTGTTGGGTCCTGTATTCATGGCTCCAATAATTCATGTAATAATTACTAGCTTCCATATTAATTTTTCAAAGATCAGCTTTGCAAAGCACGGTAAATCTTTGGGTTTGGATTGTGTTTTACTCTCTGTTGTGGTACAAATTCTCCAATCCAAATGGTCAGGTAAATGTGTATTCAGTCATACGTGCTCAGCCTTGTCCCTGGCCACAGCTGGGGACAAGGAGCTCTGGATCTTTGTATCTACCAGAGCTTTACTACTGGTAATGCCCTATACTAATAATTTCATGGGAAACCATGAAATCCCTCCCTTCTCTTGCGCCAACTGCACTTCTCAGCTTGGGGCTACCTGCAAACCTGCTGGGGATATCACTGTGTCACTGATAAGGACATCAAGGAGCCCTGAGGGACACCACTGCTCACCAGCCTCAGCCCGGACAGACACACTGACCACAGCCCCAGCTGCACCCATCCAGCACATGTGCAAAAGGCTCAGAAAATGAGATGGAAAACAGCTGAAGAATGATCAGAGCAACAATCATACTTTCATATTTCTGCCTTAATCCTATGACCAAACAGAAGTGAACTGGTGACGGGAGCAGATGAAAAATTAATTGTAGAAAAAGCTAAGTCATTTTTCAAAGCACAATACATTTACTTGTTTCAGCAGTGTTTTCAGTGTTAAATTTACCACTGGAGAACAAGCAGCTCCACTCACTTTTATAGAGATGAGAGAAGATTTTTATATTCCTGTCTCCAGCAGAGATTGAACGTGGCATTTACACTTTTTATCTCTTGTTATTCCTCTAAACCAGGTTTTCCTGGAAGTGTGGGAAATATAAGACATGGCCAGAAATATCAAATTTAGATATTATTAGATATGTTTCTTATAAACATCACTTTTAATAGTTAGGACTATGAGGTTTGATGAAGACAGGTCTTATTGGAATTTCTGAGATAGGACTAACATTATTGTTCTTGTAAGTGCAACAACTTTTATTCTGATGAAAATTTCCAGCTCACTCTGTTTTAAAGGAAATTTTTGTGATCCAAAGATTCAACAGTTCCCTAATAACTCCAATTAAGCATCAAGTCTTCTCAAAAATGTTCTGCCAGGCCAGATGTGTGTAATGATGTGTATCTGCTGGAACAGCTGACAGAGTTTCCATCATGCTTGGAAATGAAGCCTGAGGTTTACAAACCCCTCAAACTCTCAAAAGCCAGGGACAAGCTATTTTAATTATATCCTGAAACAGCAGAAGGAACTGAACAATCTTCTTTCTCCAATTTCACCTATATAATGTAAACAGGAAGCTAAGCCAGTTTCATCTGAAATCTACACTGCATGTATAACTTAGCACTTTCCTCCTCTTACTACATAAAATTTCTCAAGATTATACCCAGAACTAATGCATGGAGAAAACCCACTTTTCAATACATTTTTCTTTGTTCTTTTCAGAGATAACAGCATTTTTGTGCTAAACAATTTTTAATTTCCATAAGCCTCTAGAGAAGCAAAACAGAAAAATGCTGCATGAGGTACTTACTGCGCTGTTCCAATAACAACAATGAGATTAAACAAAGGACAGGATCCAGAAAGTCAGTAAGATTGTAGTGAAAGAAGCATCCAATTGTTTTTCTTTGTGGAAATAGATATGCCTAAAACCATATTAATATAGTCATAAGACTATATTCTAGTCTTATGAAGTAGCTGAGGTAATTGAATTAACGTCCATCTCTGTTATATGTTTTCAAGCTGCTTTGCTTAACAAAAATTCTCAAAACTGATCTAGTTGTTGCAGCATTCTGCAGAACCACTGCAGCTGATCCATGTGAAATAAAGGGTTGGAACACATTTCTTAGAGCAGATTTTTAACAAATTACCACGTGTTGACTGATATCTGAGGAAACTCAGAGTTACTTGAATTTCTTTAGCACCATGACGATATCTAACCTCTGATTCCACTATCCAATGGAGTCAAAGCTGGAACTATATTTTTCTACCAGGTATACAAATATCACTCTCTGAATCAGAGAAGTTTATATCTGTTTAATAATAGCCTCTGAAAAGCTGAAATTCAGTCTGCTTCTACTGCAGCTGATGAAACACCCACGAAGGAGATTGTTTTTTGCTTTCTCATAAGAAAATGTCTACAATTTCTCCAACACCGTAATTACTGGTAAAATCACACAAAGCAATTAACACTTTCAGCTTTTTTTTTTTTAAATCAGTGAAACTCAAAGCTGATATTGAGGGAAACACATTAAGCAGGCATTAAATCAGAGAAAACACTTGTGTTTGAGCATATACTTCCAATGCCTTCTCTGAATGAATTTCTGCATGAATTTCTGCACGAGTTTCTGCCCGTCTTGGCCTCAGATTTTCATTAGGTCAGGACCTGCAAATGTTCCACATTCAGTTTTGCACTGCTCAACTCAGCTCCTAATTGTTGGCACTCACCTGTATTCTAGTCCAGAGCAACTCTCACTCATAAAGCTGGGATGAAAACCAGACCATGTTCCAACTCTGGGCTACACAATTGTCCATTAGTGAAGGGACAGTGACACAGCCCTGCAGCCTCCAGATGGGAGCAGCAAAACAGAGAGGGCATCCTGAACCACTCAATGCTGCAAGTAGTGACCAAAATCTAAAAGAAACTTACTCCATAAGCCTCAAAATGCAACAAGAAATGGTACTAGAACACATAGATATACATTAGTAACTCGTGTTACTGTACATTGATTCATACTGAAAAATACATAGGTGTTCCACCCTGGCTGCAGATTCTGGGAAATGTACCTTTTTGTTTGTTTTGTGGGAAATTTAGAAGAGCTTTTACCTTTTTCATCACAAGCTGAAATGCTTTCCACACCAACAAAAGACTATTTGGCAATATACAGTCTAAATTTTAGGTTTAAATGCCGGATCTGTTGAATCTTGTGTGCTGAGGAAGGAAGTAATAAATTCTATATATGACCAGGCATGGACCCAGCGTCCTATAGGGCAGCCTGATTTATTGTATATATTTTTGATTTTTGTCTTTTCATAAACAGTGATTATCTTAATGTTAAGCAGAACACTTTGTGAGTGGAACATAGCAACTGACAGGAGACTGCTCTAATCTCAGCCACTGGACAAGCTGTGAATAGATGCTCAAATCTCAGTGCAGCCACATTTACTTTCCCGTGCTAAGTATAAACCTGTTTGGTATTCATTGCAGCTGGTGTTGCTAGAATGATGCTAATGATAGTTAATCTGCTTCCCACTCTTGCATAGCTCAATTCATATATTTAAATCAATGATGCCAAAAAGAAAATTGTACAATATATCCCTGGTCAAAAGTTAACCTTCAGTTCTGGCATCACCCACCTGAACACGGAAAAATATTCCACCCTCTGGCAGTTGAAACGGCTGTCATAAACTCTCATATAGATGCCTTCATTATTTTCTCAGTCATTGATTTTTATTCCACAACAAAAATGTTTTCTGTTTGTCCAAACAAGAGGTTGGGTTTGTTGCTTTTGTTTGCTCTCCTCTTTAATAGCAAACCTGGCTTGTTGCCTTACAGAGTATATTACTTAGAGTGATTCAATTTTCATTGTTAATTTCAACAACTCTGAACATCCTCATGAACTCCAGGACAACTAAGTATTTGTTGAAAATTGCCCTCTGTTTGCTCCAGCTCACTTTTCCTACTTTCAGTCTTCTCTCTCTCAAGAAACCAGAAGTTTTTCACCCACCTCAATGCCCTGTCACTGACAGGGATATTGCCACAACAAAATCCCTCTCCAGCATCTCAACCAACTCTACATAATTGAACCACAAATTTTAAATAAAGTTTGGCATTAAACTGGGTTTTCATGTTAATTTTGGTGAGACACAGAATTCCTCCAATAATGTAGCAATGTCATTATTACTGGATAAAGACACAGAAGGAATGAATAGAGTCCTAATTTTCTAGGTTTCTGATTCTTTGCAGTGCCACTCCAGGTCCAGGACACAGACCTGGACCTTTCAAGGTCACAAAAGTGCTTGGTGAGGGCTGGGCTTCATAAGCAGAAGTTTCCTCCATTTCAAATTGTGCTGTACTCAGCAAAGAACCCAAAATCCTCCCAAAACTCCACTGCTTTGTCACACAGCTTGAATCATGAGGCCAATATCCAAACAAATAAAACAATGGGGAAAGAGAAAGGGTAATGTTCTCAACTCAAATTGTTAGACCAGGGAGATCATTGTCAGTCCTGGTCTCAATGAAATCCAGACCCACCTGTTGTCTCACCCCTCCTGTGCAAGCATCCATAGAGAGGGATGAGGGAAACATCAGCACTGCACCACTGATAGGACCTGGAATTTAAATATCATCACACAATTCTTGAGAAAAATGCTATAAATCTGTTTTTACAGTGCACAAGGTATTTATCTACACTATAAACCCAGCAAGTACAATATACCCTGTCGTGTAGTTAATATTGATCTTATGTCTGAAAGTTTCCTAAAGTTAAAAAAAAAAGCAAACAAAAAAAGTTTGTGCCATTTACAATTGTTATTTTGTGTAACCCTCCTGCATTCTATTTCGATGTTGATTACACTCCCAACACAAAGCTACAGAGTTAAACACACAATTTATTTACAAAAGACAAGTTTATGGAAATATATATTTCTAGTCTAGCAGTTTAGCAAATTTTTGCTCATTCAACTTGCTGAAATGAATAATATTATGCAATACAGTGAAAAAAAGAATTATTAATTCACCACCATGATTGATTACTGAGAAAAAGAAGTCAAAGAAATAAATAATTGCATCCACACCAGTAAATTTCCATGAAAATTTTGCAAGGCTGTATTATGCAGTAATATTAAAAAAAATTTGTAGTAAATCAATTTCCTACTCTTCTCATTAAATTAAAGTTACTGAAGTCAAATATTTTCTTGACTTACATGTAATGACATACTGGATGACAAGGATTTAACAACTTTTTATGTGTACACCACCATGTATCTTCACTATTTATCCACAGTATATGTTCCACTATTGTGAAATAAGTTTGATATTTCTCCAACTGTAAAATTCGTGTTTAAATAAACAATTAGATGTAGATAATAAGCCATAAAGAGAAAAGGAAATGAAAATCTTTTTCAGTTATTTCTCTCTACTCAAGTAATCTTGAGCAACACATTTTTTCTAATACTAATTCCTGTTTCTCCCTTCTTTCTCTCAAATATCCATCTCTCTTCTCAAATATAGTATAGCAGCACATGTTTAATTCCAAATTATTTGGTTTCATCTAACAATTGAGAAACATTGGTTTCCACTTTAGATTTTATATTCTCTAAGTTCTGGTATTCGTTTTTTGGAAAAAAAAAATTTTAACTTCTATAAAACCATAATTAAATAACAAGTTGAATATGAGAAAGCTCATGGAAAGCATCAATATAAAAAACAAAACACAAAAAATACAAATTTATACAAGGATGTAGAGTATCAAATAGTTTATCATGAAAATGTATCCTTTGAATGACATTTGGAGTCTGGGATTCCAGCCAAAAGGAAAAGGCTTTTAGGTTATGTTGTTTCAAGATCAAAAGATCAAAAGTTTTTTATAATTTATCAAGTAAGAGCCAACAGATTTACAGTATGGCTTTTCTTGTCCTTTCAACCTTCAAGAAAATACTAAGCCAAAAGACAACAAGAACAGTCTGGGAAAAAGTATAATGTAATAAATATATTAGAGATATCAAACTACTTAATATTTATTTTACTGAATTATTTCATAGATTATCAGAAAATAGGTAGCTCAAGCACACAGTGGTGCCTTGATAATTTATTGTATTTTTATTTAGAGAGACACCTTTAGGAGTGCTAATGCAGCTAAGTATACAGGGATAATTAATTTTACATTGTACAAATTTTTTCATCTTGAAGATGGCTACATGAAAAGTAAAATTGCAAGTGCAGATGCATAAAACTTTGGTCTACTTTTGTGGCTTGCTTGGGCTGGACTTATGAATCCTTTTAATTTTCATACATTAGTTCACATAGTTATGCTCAATGAAAATAAAAACAAATTGAATTTAAGACCCCTTATTCTTTCATATGCTTCCAAGATAACACAGAAATCCATGCTAACATAGGTGAATGATGATTTCATTATTTTTGGGAGTCTGTTTTCACATATTTGTCTCCTAGTAGACTGAGGAATGCTCTGTTAGAAGTTTATATTCCTCCACCCAAAATTTATATACATGCACCTGTGCTAAGTTAAACCTTCTCCCTTGAAGGCTAGACTTGACAATGAAGAAATCATCAGCCAGCAAGATCCAACTTCTTTTTAGACATAATAGCAAAGCCAAGAGATGTCTTGGTCTCAAAACAAAAAGCATTAGTGTAGTACCATTTTTAATAATTACAAGAGCTTTCTAAACACTAACTAAGCTAGAAAGAAAAATCTGCAAGTAATTTTTCATACCAGCACACATGCTACAGTAGTTTTAAATATCATCTTCTGCTAGTTAACATCATTTTTACTCCCTAACAGCTGCAGATGAATTATCCTTTGTACGTGATGTCAAGGCTCAAGGCAAAGCTGAGACTCAGCAATAGAGGTGATTCAAGGGCTGGAGCTTGAACAAAGGGGAACCTGCTGTGGCCGCTTTGCCACTCCTGGTGAGCACAGGTGACCCTGTACACGGCACAGAGCAAGAATAAATACACCATTTCCATTCAGGATTGGAGTGCTCCAAATGGACATCTCAGGAGCAAGTGGTATCATCTGACCCCGACTGTCTTGGAGGCTGTGCGAATTTCGTACCCAAGAAACAAGATTTTCTTGTATGCTAAGGTTTTAAGCTCTCAGGTTTGAAATGTAAATGATGGTCCAAAGGAGTGATCAAGGAGATGCTGAGTCTTTAACAGACTACCCTGTTCCTACTTTCTCTCTTTCCTGCCCAAACTCCTTTTGGATCCCAGGAGCAGGATGATGGCAACTTCTGTATTTAGAATGAACATCAAGCACTAATGAGCCATAATAATACATATTTTCCATATTTTGCTTGGATTTAATTTTGTGCATGCCTGTATATTTTAAAGTAATATGCTGATCTGAAAAACAAGTCCATAGTGAAGATAATTATGATAGGTTTTTAAACCTTAATCCTGTACAGGTAGGCTAGAAAAAGATTTTTCCCTGCAGTACTGTCTTTACCTTGACAGCAGGCTCTAATCCTTCATGTGCAATTGTCATTTATGTTAATGAAATCCCTACTAGAACTTTTCTGCATTAAATATATGTGTGCAGAGGAAAACACCAGCATACCTGGAATTTTAATTCAGAGACACAAATTAGCCCATTTATTCCAGATGGTGAAATCAAACCAGCCTACTAAAAGCGCAGGATTACTTACCCTAAGCCCAGGATGTCAGAAAACTTATCTCAGGTACTAAGCTACATTAATTTAAGTCCTATTTCAGTAATTTTAAAATGGCATGGCTATTTAATCTTACCTTAGGCTGGAAAAACCAAGGTTTGCAAAACTCAACTCTGTGTTAAAAGATGCAATACAGCTACCAGAAATTTGGCCACCATTCTTACAATTCTGTTGGAGCAAGAGCAGACTTTGCACAAAAAAAATAATCAATAAGGTTTTGGCTGTACATTTATGGAATGGGCATCTGAGTGAAGGGAAATGAGCTGCAGTACTGGAGAGCAGCTGAGGAGCACTAAAACACTTGGATTTTGCTCAAAGCCTCTCTGCATTTTTTCATATGTGCATGGGAGACCTCATATCATGCTGGAATATAGAGAATAGATATCTGGTCTTGAAACATATCTCCTGCTACATAATAGGAAAAATATATAAATATCTATATATATAGATATATTTAGGTGTATTTATGATACATTTATGTACCAGCCAATCTTTTTAGCCAAGGAGGAGAATCTTGAAGAAAAAAAACTTCTCTAAATAGAATCACATCCTGCCTTCTCATGTTTCACTTAAACTTTGTTATTTGACACTTCTATGCTTTACTAAAAGAAAAAAAAAAAAAAAAAACAACCCAACAAAACTGATTTACTGAAGCCTTTTTAGACCTTGTTAAGACTTTTTAAATGTCATTCTAAAGGGTAAAAGGCAGCAGGGCTATTGACTGGCGAATGAAGTGCTCTGTGCCTTTGTTGCATCATTTTCAGTCTTTTAGCTACAGTTCCTCTGGTATCTGTATTTGGTATAAACTCAGAATGAGTGATAGATACACTCACCAGAGGCTGAACAAGAGAATCATCCTGTGCTCATTCTTTTCATGTACAAGTGGATGAATCAAACCTAGTAGTAAAAGAGACAGCAAAGAAACTAACTATTTTATCTGTAAAAGTAGAAAATACCTACTCATCCCAACATGAAATAAAAAACCAATGCCATTTTAAAGAAGAGTTAAGCTACATAATGCTAAAAATAAAACACTCTTCTTCCAAAGGTAGTTCTTTGTTCTTTTTTACACTTATTTTCTAATATTGGAATGTGTATTTTGAGAATGGAAAAGAATTAAAAAAAAATAGGACCAGTAAGAATTGTTTGGAATTTCCTTTCCATCTAAAAGACATTAACACACATACACACAAAAAAAGACCTACCACTTGATGTTTGGTAAGAGAAGTCTATGAAAATAATGAGAAACCTAGTAGGTCTTCTAGCTTTCTCTTTATTAAGGTAATGTTCATCTTCTTACTCCTACGTTTTGCTCCTTTTTTTCCCTCCAAGGTTCAATTAATCCAAAACACTAACAGCGCCTTTGTGTGTCTGAACTTTTCAAAAGGGACCAGAGATGGATAATGCCTTCTCTGCCATATCTGTGGTATGTTTATGGCTAGATCTAAAATCCCATCAAATAGGTTTTAATAGTCATGTATTGAAAATTCTGACAAAAAGATAGAGATGTAGATGGTATAGAAAGGTAGAGATGTAGATGGTATAGAAAGGTAGAGATAAAAATAGATATAGATGAATATAAATACAGATAATATAGATATAGATGATATAGATATTAAGCACCTTGCAGTGTTTGAGGTTAGCTGGAGACCAAATTTAATTAGAAATTTCTCCTATTACAGCAAATTTTACAGAGGATAAGCAACAAGGAAGGATCTTTCACCAGGCTAGAGCCTGACTCCATTTGCCAGGTACTTACCTTTGTGAACAAAGCAATCCATGAAGGGGCTCTGAAACATCTGATTTCGCCAAAGAATACAAAGAATACTGGCTGGAGAGCACGGAAACACGTGCCATGGATTACAGGGGAAGCTCTTGTAGACTTCAGGTCTGAAATATAAGTTTAACCTTAGAAAGTGAAGGACTGCACAAAAAATACGTGAAAGCTACTTCAACTTGTACAGAATCTGGACTTAACCCTGCTGAGCTTACAGTTTAAGTTATTACATCCTCCCTACCAAAACAGCAGCTCATTTTCTTCACTCTTCGCCTTCCTGATGAACAAGGTAGATTTCTTTCCCAAAACCAAACCCTAACATCGTGGAGGATGATATGGATTGACTGACAATTCAGCTAGGCTTTGCTCAATTAGGCAAACGGAGCTAAGTCCTTAACATGCCACCCTAATTTTTGAACCTATTGGATGACCTGTGATTTCTTGTGCCAGTCAGTATTACACTTCAATGGCTTCAACACCTTGGCAGCAGTTTTCCTATGTTTTTTAATTTGGTTGATTTTTTTTTGTAGAGCTGCTAAAACCTTACCTAAAATCTATCTAAGATGATAAAGAGTGAAAGGACAAGTTTTAAAATGTACTTAAATAAGATCAGAGGAGATACTTACTTTGAAACATGAATACATTGACTCATAACCATTTACTGAGATTCTTACGGTATTTTTAATCTCTACAGTCTAATTAAACCAAACCTCACATTTCTGTTGGCACAAAATCCAGCAGTAAAAATAACACTGTACATTGAAGTGTCCTTCCTCTTTTCACAGATTATAAAGGGGGAAGGGAAGGAGCCCTGGTTCTTTAAAGGGAATTACAGAGTTTAAAAACCTAACTCAAACAAACCAGATCTCCAGAGCAGCAACTTCCTCTAGCTGTTTGTCAAAAGCCTGAGCAGCTACACAAGGTCAAAACAGTGTGGTAGGAAGGGATGTACTTTTTTTGTGTATATTGGATTCGATGTTTAAGTTCAAGGTCAGGACTTTTTCATTACATCTGCACTACCTCTGGCCAAGAAAGCAACATGGTCTTTTTCACAGTTTATATGACCATGTAGATACACTTCAATAAACTAGTGTTTACAAGGAGGCAGTAAAATACTAGGAAAACAATGTTAATAACTGTCCAGATACCAGATTCTGTATTAAACCCTACGTTATTACAGCTTGCTGTGGAAATACAGCAGTTTAACTGTTGAGTATTAAACAGTTCGTGGTGTGCTATAAATTTCAGATGCATTTATGTTATATAGTGCTGTGCAAATCATTATCTGAAAGTCAGCCTCATTTGTGCAATGTGTGCTTTAGTAGAAGAAAAACAGTTCAAGCAAGTGTGTCTTCTGATTTTTTAAGGATTTTAAAGGATTATTTAACTTGAATGAAAAGCAGCTCCTAATGAAATTTGAGCTATAGCATGAAGCAAGGATCACAAGCAACAGCTGAGCTGGGTAAGCACTTAGTAACACTTTCTCAGGTTTATGATCAATTTAAATATTTTTTTTAACATTCCATTTGGGAAGGCGCAATACTAAATGGCCTTACGAAGTACATGGAGCAATACTATTGCATACATCAGTTAACCTGGTTCTGTGCTAAGGGATTTGAAATCACTCAGTTCTCAACTACTGAAGATTTCAATTCACAAATACTCCAGCCAGCCATGTGGCCCTGTTTCCTTGGGCCTTAGGGAAGGAGAACCTTCCTTCAAGACAAATTTTAAACATCATAAAAATCTACTTTCTATAGGAAGCACAGGGAGGACTAAGCACTGTGCTGATATAGATGGATGTTACCTTTAAAAAAATTAAACTCAAAAAAAAAGCAATTCAGGAATTGTTCTGCCTATTGCAGAGATGGACAGTGTAAAAGGGTACTTTTCTCTGGCAGGTATAGAGCATTTCTCCTTTTCCTCTGACAAAATCTGACATCCTTCAAGTACTGGAACTGAAAAGAAAAAGAATATTAACAACAACAAAAAAATTATAATGATATAGAAAGGAAAAAAAGAAAAAGCAGGGAGGTAAACTGGGAGGAAAAAATAAGAAAACTCCAAAATAACAGGGGAAAAAAGGAAAAACACAAAACAAAATCCACCAGGATTTTTTCTCCTTGAGGTATCAGAACATCATGAACTACAGATAGGGGGAATTAAAATGCTGCACCAACATAAGTCAGAAATAAATTGCCAGCTCCACACAAATATATTTAACCTTTTCTGTGACAAGACAGCAACTAAACAAACTGCTAACTAAAGTCATCAGTCAATAACCAATTTATTCACTTAATTTAAACATATTTAGCAATAGATTTGCCAAGGCACAAAGGAAATAGACTAACAAGGCTGGAGTTTTGGCAGCCATATATATCTGAGGGGACAAAAAGATCTCTATAACTAAGGCTGGCACCAAAAAGAGACAAGCTGGTTTTGGGGACTCCAGCAATTGAAAAGTGATTTCTGGAAGAATCTTCTCCCTTCTTCTCTAGTCAATGTCCCCAGGCAGTTGGGGCAGTTGTACCTTGCAAGGTTACACCATTGATGGAGCACTGACAAAGGATGTGCTTGCTGAGGGACAAAGATCCTGAATATTGCCTCAGGTACCAGATATGGCCAAAAGACCACCCTAGATAAAATATAGGTTGGCACAGTTTAGATGTAGGCTGGTTTATTTCTTTTGAAATAGTATCCAGGGGTCTTCACAACAAAGAATAATACAGCACCCAGTAGAGAATTCAGTCTGACTGTTCGATCTGAAACAGACCACAGAAATATTTTTTTAAATCCTGTACAAGGCTCCTGACATTTTGGGATTAACAGATAATTCTAGCAAACTGTGCGGTAGAAATTAGCATCCTCCTACTCTGTCACAGATAACCAGAATTACAAGAGAGTTAGGGGAAGCCCTAAACCACAGAGTATTTGAGGTAAAACGTTGTTTTCACCTGCTAACATTGCTGGGAGGCAGAAAGCTCTTGGGACAGAAGGCAGACCTGGAGTTAAAAACCTAAAGTGCAATAGCAAGGTTTGACAGTGCTTGTGAGAAGCAATTGATAAACACATAGGTTCAAGAGGCATTTCTCAATAAGGCAGAAGTGTTATAAGTGCTGAATGTCAGTGAATATAAAGCATTAATTTAACAAAGGGCTGGTTCCTGTGAGTGGAGAGGAATGCAGCACCTTCCCATCCAGCAGCACTTGAGAGGCAGCACAAGGGCTGACCCCTGCTTGAACTCACCCCACCAGGCTGTCAAAGAGGAAAGGCACTGAGAAAATCAGAAGGCAAAGGATTTTAAACTGGTTTGAAAAGCAAATCCTGCTCTGGACAACAGAAACTGCAAAGAAATTCCTTGAGAAATCGAGCTCAGATAAAGCACACTGACCACTCCCACAGTTTATAAAAAACCCCAACAAATTCCTGAATTCCACAGCAGGGTGTGGACAGATCCAAGTTAAATCACAAATGTAGATATTTTTGTTGTTCAAACGGCCCATAGAGTGCATTGTGTTCCCAACATTGAACAATAGTTTGAGATGCCTCTCTGGTCACCGTTTTCTCCACCAGCCATGAACTCCAGAAGCAGCAGGAGGATTTTAAATGGATCCAGGAATCTGACATGGCAAATACAAGTGGAATTGCACTGTCTGTCCGCATCAGTGACAACCCCACTGAGGTATGATCAAAATAGAAACAAAGATAAGAGTAGCCCCACAGTCACAAATGCAATGCAATAAATACTGTTTGGATAGTACTTCTGTCTATGAAGGACAGCATTTAATAATATTACAGGTCCTATTAATACATTAGCCCAGTCTGCTTGAAGCTTGCTTATTTATGTTATTCAATTTCATCAAGAAAAAATTACTGTCAGAACAGCCTACTTTACTCAGCAAAATTCTTCATCACTCTAACTTCTTTTGTCATCTTAGTAAGACATTTTCTCAAAAACACCTGCTTTAGCCTGAAGATTAGAGATGGTGATGTTCCTAATGCTGAAATTATCATAACTTTTTGTTCTTTGGGCAATACACAAAGCATCACGTATTTCTGTTGTGCACTTGGCACATAAGTCTGTGAAAAGCATCTAGAAAGTGTAAAATGATTCCTGTGTTCTCAAGCAGGTTTATCACTCCAGCAATGGTAGATAACACAACAAGTGGTTAAGAAGTTCAGTTTTATTAAGATTCAGCACTCTTCTCTGACTTGTTTCGTGTTCTGTCAGGCAACCTAAACCACAAAAGCTTTGTCGTAAATGCCTTGGTTGCACACATTCCATGGTGGTTTTCTGGGATTCTTTGGGAAGAAAAACCCCACAAAACAAAAAAAAAAACCAGAACTCATAACAGTTGAACTAAGATTTTGGATTCAACAATAAATTTTACCAAATCCCCAGCAGTATTGTCCCTATAGACCAATAAGAGATCTCCCTTAGAGTGTCTATTTAGCAGTCCTTTATTTCAGATTGGTATTATATAGGTAAAAGATTTGAAAGCAGTCACTCCCTTGCAACATACTTCTGACTAAATCATGCTTTCACTTGCCTGTTACACTAGATCACACTTATTTATGACACCAAGGAAGCTGTGTCTAAACTGAATATTAAATACAGCTAATTCTCATGTCATATAATTAAAATATAGCTCCATTCACAGAGCAATTCCTCTACAGGGTAGAGGAATATCTCCAAGAGAGATCTTTTGCCTTTGTTTTAGAGTATTTCTGATAGCAACATGCTGAAGGAGGTCAGGGAAATGAGGACAAAGATAGAGCTTAAAATTTAAACAGCCTCCAAAGGTTTGGTGTTTCAAATGGTGAGGCCAGACAGCAAAAAGGCTCCTCACCAGACTACAGAAAAACAAGAACAGACTGTTCTTTTGTCTCTGCTCCTGTCCGAGGTCTATTTGTTTCCCAGAATTCTCTGTAACCAGCAGGGAACCCCAAAACCTTGTTTTCTTGGGAAGGGTCTTGAATGTCCATGAAATTCAGTGAAGATTTTGCCACTGGCACTTTTAGGCATGGTTTCTGCATTCATTTAACACCATTCACAGTGGGGTTTTTTACACCTGTGTTGTTATAGCCTAAGTATTTATACACCTAAATGCATTTGGAAACAAACACATGTTTATAAGGACTATGTAGACATACCTTATTAAGAGGCAGCTCTGTTGCAGTTTATCCTTTGCAGGCAGATTCCTGGTTGTCACTTGGGGCATTTCGTGGGGATGGCTCTGTGGAAGTTGCATCTCCATTCTGCAGGAGGCAAGGCAGCACCAGACAGAGTGATCTGCTGGCTGACTAATTCTCCTGGATCTACAAAACCCATTTCACGGGAGAAAAAGACAGCTTTTAAAGAAGAAAAAGCTTTAAATGCAGAAAAAACACTCTTTTAGCTCTTTTTCAGGGACAGTACGCCTTGTTAGAAAATGAGGCAGCATCCATAATAAAGCTATAAAAATCTCAATAGTTAACACATAGAGGGTAGGTTGCAGTCATTTCTCAGTCTCATTTTTTTTTCCATCTAGTGAGAGTTCATGTGAAACACAGCAGCGATTAAAAGACAAGGACACAGATATCCTCCTTTTCTGTTTGAATTTCCCTCTTCCTGAGACAGGACACAAAGCCCTGCACTTGACCTGGAGTCATTTCATGGAAAGTAAGCAAAAGGAAATTAATCCTTTGAGAGTGAAGAGAGCACTGAACCTGTCTTCTCCTATGTAAAAGACAGATCACCATAAGGCAATTTTTCTTTGTTTTGTGAAGAACCCAGTTGTAGGGACAGACATTTATTACGTCTTGAGCAGATCTGGTGGTAGGTCCTGTTGACAGCCTTCAGAACAGATAAATTTGCTTTCTGAATAATCCCAACACCCAGATCACTCACCTGATCAGGCTGAGCAAAAAAAAAAAGCCCTAAGGCACTGAGGAATCTCCTCAATGTTATGAGGAAAAGAAAAGGTTCGGTACAGGTTGGCAACAGGGCACAAAAAGTCCTGGTGCACTTTTGCCATTCAGTCTAACAGTCATTAACTTACAAATAAAAGATAAAATTTAAATTAATAGCAGTTCATTGTAGATGTTGACTCTCAGCACTACGTTGATGGCTATGCAGCTTTTATAAAATAAAGACTAAAATCTAGCCTATGGATGTGGTGAGCTTAAGCTTGGGCCTCAGCCATATTACTTAAGTCCCACCTGTATATTTCTCCAGGAAATTAAAATAAATAAATAAAAACTCCCCCATAAATCAAACCTTGCCTTTGGCAGTGGACGCATGGGATAGGTTTCCAGTTCAAATTCTTAAAATTAAAGAAACTCCTCACCTCCTTTCTCTATAAGTTTTATCAGTTGTTAACTGCTCCGTAAATAAATCTCTGGATCATATTTTTTTGAAATCACTTGAAACTGAAGATATTGCTGATGTAGATGTCCATGGCTCACCCCATATACAAACAAGACCAAGGGCTCTGGCAGGTTTTTTGTAGAAACTTACAGTGGGCATTACAATATAAAAGTCAGCAACTGACTAAACACAGAAGCCACTTGCTGACAGATGATAGGAATAATTTTTCAAGCAAATCTTTGAACAAGTGAGTCTTGGAATATAAACTGTCAAGCCTGGTTTCATTGACTGACAGTTTTTAGTATTTAAGTAGGTAAAGAGCTGTGAAAATTCTTCACTTCATAAGCATTTTCAAAGTGGTTTCTGACATATAAACTTTTGGCAGCAATTTTCAAGGGGGTCATCTGAAATGACTGATATAGTAGTTAGTGTGATGCAGGCATAGCACATTTAACAGTCACTGAGCTTGGAATATGACACAGTGTGATGCTAATTGCAGCACTGCCAGCAAGGCATAAAGGAGTTGCTCAGAGTGCTTGACATATACTTTATGACTTTGGAAAAAGAAAGAGGCTTCAACTGGTGAAATCAGGACGTGGTACAATACCTCCACTTCATTTTACACATGAGAAAGTGCCATTTGCTGGCATGACCAAGACCATTCAAGAAGAAAAATAAGATAAAGCCCAACTTATTTTAGCTTTTTCAGCTCCCACGTCACATTTATTCTATTCTCAAATGTCACAAAATTATTACAGCATATTGGAGTTTAGGTTTTCCGACACATTATGAAATATGGAAGCTGGAACAGTAAGACTTGGATTCTGAGAACAACTCCCATGCCAAAAACTCAGTGGTGTGAAGAATTGCTTCTGTTGTATGTTGTTTTATTATAGCAATGTACATGATTTATACCAGGAGAGACCTTGGCTCTATGGTTTTAATTCAGTTCCACTGCCAGATTTTTCACTTGAACTGCTCAAAGCACATGAACTTAGGGAGCTGGTTTTGTGAAGAGTTCTGCAGCTACAGAAAGGCTAACTGGATTGCACCATGAAATTCTTTCTGGAAATATTCTTTGTGAAGGGGATCTGGTGAACACCTTCCAGTCAGCATTTCTGTACTTTTTAAACCATTTTATGGAAAAGAATTGTTAAAAAGAAATCAAATACTTGCCCAGAGCACTTGTTCAGGTGTGGTCTTCCCCTGCCTCACCACTAAGAAATTTAATATTTAAGCCTTCAAGTTCTAGTCTGATTTTATATTTTCTTCAGCTTTTAGAGAAAGCAATATGTCACGTTCTAGATTTTATAAATCCTTTTTGAGCTCTGATGTTGGTTTAGAGCCAAGCTGGCAGACCTGGAGGAAGCCATGGTGGTAGACAAAGACTTGGTATCTACCAGGGTTTCTTCCAAAGTTTTTTCTTAACTATTCATGCTTATGTTTACATTCAGTTGTTTGAGGCTTAATAAACCTGTGAGCATTCATTTTTTTCTGTTTATCCTTGATTTTTTTTAAGCTACCCTTTCTTTCTGTGCTAAAATTACTCTTCAACTGGCACAGACAATTAATGTGTATAAAAAATAGAACTATCTTCCAAGCAGAAGCACTAAACCCAAACCTGCGAAGCAGCAGCTCCAGCCCTTGTTCTTTCTCTCACATGGACATTTCTATTTGCTCTCCTGGAAGTCTCAGGGGTGGTGCCTGGTGCTGGCTGCTGAGTGTGACCTGCATGTTGGTGGCACATGTACAGCCCTGCAGTGCAGCTCCCAGGGTCAGGGAGGGAGGCTCTCCTCACACTGATAAAGTGCCTGCACATCACAGCAGCTTTTGAGTGCTGATATGACCCGAGCTCGCTATTAGGGGATTAAAGCCTTGGCCAGAGACAAGCCAAACAGAGCAAAAAAAGCAAGGCTGAGCAGGGGCTGCATCAAATGGCAGAGAGCAGTGGGGTAGCCAACAAAATTAGCTTGAAATACCTGCTGCAGGTTTTAAGTTATAGAGAATTTTTAAGGTCTTTTGAAGGATTCTTAATTTTCTGCTTGAAACGCACATTTAGCAGTGTCCTAATCATCCATGATGGCATTTTTCTCTCTGATGGTGAAGTGTTAGCTGTGTCATTCTTACCTCTATTCTTCCAATCAGTTCTCTCCAGAACAAGCTTCTCTGACATTTGGCTTCGCCTGGGGACACTTCTTCATTCCCAGGCTGGAGACACGGCCCTGCTGCCTCCCAGTGCCCCGCCAGGCAGAGCCAGTTTGGCACCAGTCCCTCTGCATACACACCAGTTACTGCAAAATAAAATAAAGACAGAAGCCAAAAAAACAGGCACAGACTGAATGGAAGACTAGACCCCGGGCCAGAGCTGCTCCAGCCCTTGCAGCCCAGGCACAAATGAGCTTGGAGACAATTTCACCTGTCAGATGAAGCAATAATATTAAAATTTGCCTTACAAAGCACAGAAATTTCTGTTTCGTTCTTTAATACATTTAGATCCACGACCAAGGTCTTGGCATATATAAACCTGATTAGACCGGAATACTGCATAATAAACCAATTTTTAATGATGTTTCTGATTAAAAACTGAGCTTATTCGTGCAACAGGGAGCACCCAACCATGTGTTAGAGCACTGTGCAAACAAAACGCAAAGAAAAGGCCCCTCCCTCAGGTGAAATCGCAATGAAGATGTGGACAGAGGAGTAAAACCTGAGCTTTAGGGAATTATAAATCAAACATACTATTTCATACTGTTTTTCCACATAGATTTTAATAGTTATTTTCCAGTCTGTGGAAGATGCTAAAAAACCCACATTTCTGTTAATTTTAATGTAGAGAAGGATTTATTTTACACTCCAGGGTGATCCATTAGGTTAAGCTGTATTTTAATGATCTGATTTACTCAGAGTATTTGAAACACCACGAAGACTTGCCATCCATCCTATTAAGCCCAGTATCCAACATTAGCAGCAGAAGCACATGGATAAGCAAATCAAATGAAAGCTGTGAACAAAGTTGCACAGAAGCTGCATAAATGAGATCTGTGTATCTGCAAGGCTCGTGGGAAGGATAAATTATTTCAAGATTGATTTAATGCAAAGACACAAGCTGAACAAGCTGACTGATTTTTCTCATTTATCAGTTCTCTAGAACTGGTACAATGTTGACTCATTAATTTTCCTCAAGTGATAGACACATTCAGCCAAGATGAATAAAAAATCCTGGCCATTAATTCAATGCAGAGGAAGGGAGGATGGATGATATTACTCTTGCTAGCCATAACCAAATTTAACAGCTTAGTCATAATATTTGAACTTAAATAATAAGAATGTTTTAGTCATTTCGGTTTATTTTCCTTTTTCAAAAAGGACATAAACTTTATGGAAACCGAGGGAGAGAAAATTAACAGTAGAAATTCTGGAGCTGGAAACAATTAAAAATTATGCCATGGGATACATTGAACAATTATGTCTATCAGCCAGATTCTCTTAGTGATCTAAGTGAGGTTAGCAGTGCAGAAAGCTTGTAGGATTCTCTAGAAGCAGAATGGGGAGCTGCCATTATAGATCCATAATAGAGAGACCCCAATGGAGTGGCACACAACCAAAATCATGGGAATTACTCAGAAATTAAGCCTGAGGCTACATGGATCACTGTGTATCTGTGCCTTGATCTTCACACAGCTCACCAAAAAGCCTCAAAGGTACTTAAAAATTCAGTGATAAAACTAGTAACATCTCCAGTTATTTTCCAATCCATCTTTTGGTTCATAACACAGAGTTACAAGAAATAAATATCAGCCTCTTGCAGATTCTGGGAGAAGAAATAGAACTTGATGGCAACCGCAGAATCTAACACAGGTACAACTAAAAAGAAACAGGTTTCCAATGCAGACTAAGTCATGATCAGTCATTATTTCAGACCCTCAAATGCTACACAGAAACATCTTCAGGTTTTTAAGTACTCAGTATCAAAAATAATTTGATCATTATCTTCCACTTCAAAAATCCAGAAATTTATCCTTAAAACTGAATACATTCATTCCATATGTAATTTTAAATGCTTTTACAATACTATTGGTGGTTATTTCATCATGAGATGTTCTGTGCTCTCTTATGACCTTACTTTTATTTCAGATATTGTCTTTCCTGACCCTAATTTACCTCAATCTGAGAAAGCATCAGTACGCAACCACCAAGTAATTTTGTCTGTGAAAACATCTTTTTTATATCTATATTTATGTTTGTTTCCACTGATAGTAATATCATATTACTAAGACTTACCCAACTGTGTTTACCCAACTGAGGGTAAGTTACTGATACAAATTTACAGTGTTGATTCACACAGAACGTAAATTAGTATTTTAGGAATAGTAGGAATTTTAGGAAAATATCTGAATACATAGGTTTGAAAGCCTCACCTACTCTTTTTCTTGCTGCAGAATAATCTCTTGCAATTGTGTACCTATGGAACATAGCAAATTCTATTTTAAAATCACAATATCTACCACTTTTAAGAAACTGAAGAGTTGAAGATATTTTCCTTAAAAATAAACCTTTTTGTTTTCAGTAGCTGGAGACACCACAATTAATGTAAATTGTCCTTGTAAACTGAGACGAACAAATCCAAGCTACCCAAGTGAACCAAAATACCTATTCTAAAACTTGTGGTGAGAACTCCTGGCTGGTTTAGGATTCCTCCTATGTGACCAAAGTTCTGAAAAACCTTGGGTGCCTGTCCCACCATCAAGCTTTCCATGAGCAGAAGATGAGCATTAGAAGCCAGCCCCAAAGTGTGTTTTACCCTATTAATTTTGGGCTGATGGGATATGCAGTCTTGGCATCAAGAACTCTCTCAAAAGGCCTAATATGAAGCTATGACCTGACAACCACTAGGCTCCAAAATGGATGAAGTAACTAAGAAAAAAAACCAACAATTTTTCTCCCCCATGCCCTTAGGAATAACATGCTGGCTTTTCCTTTTCAACACAAGTGCTTAATAAACCACTATTTATCTTAATTGACCAGCTAAACCAAATCCAGCAAAACTGTTCAGGACACAGAAAAGAAAAAACTATAGAAATCTCCATTACCAGAGACCTTTCTTTCAACTATTTACAATAACCAAATAATTTAAGTATTAAATACTAAGAGTTGGTCTTCAACTTGATAATGTATCAATAAAGAAAAATCCATTTCATTGCTAGCTTCATTTTTTGAAATAAAACTAAAGGTAATGACAAAAGTACAGCTTCAGATTCACTTCAATTGATAAACAATGCGAAAAAGATGACATCATGAATTTATCTTTCATTTTTTGTTTTGGTTTGAGGGGAGAGAGGGGGCAGTCACCTTGTTCCCTACCTGATTCTTTTTCTTGTTTACCTGGCAACAGATCAGCGTAAGGAGTGAAGGGACCAACTCTCTCTGCTACTGCCAAAGCAGGAAGCAATGTCACATCACATCAATAGGTCAGCAACAATTTCTTTATGGAAAACCAGGTTTCCAATCCCACAAAATTACCCCAGGAGAATTCACCGACCAGATGTCACGTCAGGAGTTGCCACAAACGCTGTGCAACAGTCCTTAATCCAAAGTATTTAATCAATTTCAAAACCAGTATTGATTTATTAGATTTCTCTTTTCATAATATAGAAATATTACATAAAAACATCTACACTGCCTGGGTAACTAATTTAGGGGCTGTGTCTCTGGTGACCTGAAATGTTGTTTGGTTTTTTTGGGGCTTTTTTGAGTGTTTTATTTCTTTTTGAATGCAGGCAAGTAGATACAGGCACAGACCCACAATAATTATGTAGCATTTCATCGTGCTATTGATCTCTGCTCAAAACTCCCATTGATATGCAGGATCAGGTACCTCTCTGCCAGATGGGATTTTTCCAGACTAACCCTTCCAAATTCCACATTGCTCTGTGATGGCAATGCTTACCACCTTAATTGAAAAGGTAACAGTGAAATGTCGTTGTAAGCTCAGATTTGTTGATCAAATCCTCAACAAGACAGTCCAGGAAAGAAAGATTCCTGTGTGCCATTATACACAATACCCTGTCCCCATCCTAGCACAGTTAGAAGGATTACAGAGCCATGTCTACCCACATGACATTGGCCTGACTCACCAAAACAAAGGAATATTTTATTTTCATGCCCATTTACTTGTCAGCCTGTCAAACAGCAACCATCTGTGACTCTAAGAAAACCAATCCTCTGACCAAAGCACTGAAACACAGTGAGCAGAGGAATAACATCAAAATGATGGCCATGAAGGTCCCCATAATCTAACACGAGCCACCTGTGAATTTTCTGGATTGAAATGAGAGTGGGAATAGTTCAGCAGGTGCCTTTAGGCTGAGAGACCAACAGAGCTGACAAAAAATAATTGCTCCCTGTAAGTTCACATGACTACAGTCTTCTGTTTAAAGAGGGCTGTGTTTTTCAGCACATAGGTACTGAAATTAGCCTTTTTCTAGGTTGTTGTGATACTGGTCTTTTGTGATGACCACACTCCTATATTGTCCTTAACACTATTTTCTACTAAATCTCACAGATGCCAGGAAATAGGAGACTTTCACCCTCCCATAGGTTTCTGCTGTGTCCAGAACATAATTTGTACTGAAACAAAGGACACTGGTTCCCATACTAATGTATACCAAATTACCCTTCCAGGTGTATTGATATTTTTCATTAGTAACACCAGGTGAGGTATTCTGTAAATCTGTTTACATTTCCTTCTGCAGCCTCTTTGCCTTTCCAAATTGACATCCTTCCCAGGTTCCTTCTTAGAGTCCTTTGCTTCCTGTCACCTATGATGGGTAATGACACACCCAATAACTTATTTCAGTGGATTATGACAAATTTAAATATGACCAATGATAACAAAGGGAAATGTACATGCCAATGATATTCTTCAGTCCATCAGAGAGAAGAAGAGGCACTCCAGGATACAGTTCCCTGCCATCCCATCCCTCTTGACTGCAATGCAGTTGTTTGCATTGTCTGCACAGCACCAGACAAAACCTGCAGACTCTGAACTCCTCCCTGTGCCCTGATCCACCCCAAGGGAGCAGCCAGGCCATGGAAAACCAAACAAATGATGAGGGACTCGAGGCCAGGATCACCTTCTAGGCAGAATGAATGATTTGACTTCTGAGGCTCAGTCTCCAGCACCTCGAGTGAAAAAATTCCTCCTTCCCATCACTCCCTAAGGCCCCAGCAAGAAAACAGCTTTTCATCTACCAAGGGACTATAAGGTACCTCTGCATTGATGTCATGTGTCTATTGGACAGAGATTTCTGTGTCCATCTAATAATTGAAATAAAAACATCCTCTCTTTAATTATCACTCCTCAGCAGAAGATCTGAGGCTTCCTCTTCTTAACTCTACTCATACCACTTGGGCAGACCTAAAGATATTTGGGATCTGTGCAGTGGAGGAGCACAAATAAAGGAGCTACTCACATTGGAGGAGACCTGGCTACATTAAAAACATGCAGTCCAATAAAGACTCAGAACCATGAATTTGGAAATAGCACATCATACAGCACCAGAGAATTACCTACACATCTCCCAAACCCAGACTGACACAGTCCTGCACTCTCAGCTTTGAGCATCTCTGCTTGACACCAAGTCCCTCTCTCCAGAGTAAAACAGATATTCAGACACAGAGACTTGGTAATTGCAAAACACTGTTTCAAATCCTATTATTTAGCTTTTTCTCAGCCATAACCAACTGTTCCCATGTTCACAGGATCGAGCACAACCTCGTTGACACCAGCACAATGAGACCCATTCACAGCCACTAATGGTGGTCGGTTCAACAAACAGCAATTGGCTGAATAGATACCATTACGCCACTTTATATCTTATTTACTTGCATGTGTAAGCCCAACAATAACACTTTGCTGGTAAAGCACAAGCCAAGTAGTGCTTTTTTCCGGACAAAATAAACTAAACAAAGCAAACTTCTACTCACATCTGTGACCAACACGAAATGTCACCCTGAAAAAGAAAATAGGCAGAGAACAAACATACACAGGGATTTATGATTTTTTTTTTTCTGAGCCAAAAAACCTGGAAAATTCCCTAAACTGCAAAGTTAGACTCTCCTCTTATCACTTTACCTGCTTCCTAATTTTCAGCTACACAGAGTCAGAAATGTTTTCCTGTTTTTCCCTTGGAACTGAGAATCTGTGTCATAGAAATCCCTGGGAAAACAATTTTTCAGAGATGGAATTGTCTTCCATATTTTAAAAAGTGTTCATTCTGAAGCCAGGATTAAGGTCTCAGGCAGGACAGGATTCAAAGGATTCAGTGGTTTTATATCACTCTGGGATGGTTTTGTGCTGCTGATCAGATTTTAGTTGTCATTAAGAGTACAGGTTTTTTCAACTTAAAAAGCAGGAAAGCCAATGAAGAAATGGAACTTGTAAGGTTTAAAAGAAAATTATTGAAAAATTGTTGAAAGAAAATTTAAAGTTTAAAAGAAAATTTACCTGATAACACCCACATGGAATTGTAGATAATGTAGTTACAGTAAAAATATATATATTATTAACAACGCATCTTTAAAAGTCTTCAGTGAGGTTTGGTTTCTCTTTTTTTTAAAATTATCATGTAAATTCTCAAAGTGAAAAACACATTGATGGATACAAGTGAGATACCATTTCACCCTTGTCTAAAAGCCCTTTCCTTTCATCTTTCTTTGAACACATCTTCAACCAGCACGGATCACATCTGCACTCAGCAGTGACACGGAAACAGAGGCTAAAAGCCCTGGAAAAAGAAACAGCTTGGGTTAGTGAATGGCATGGGAACTCATATGGCTGGAGAGTGCTCAAAAACCTCAAGCTCCTCTGTGAAAACTGTGCTATGAGCAGCCCAGGCCGCTGCCAGCCCTGGCTCAGCAGGGTCACCACACACCCCACACAGCAGGGCCAACACCACCCCAAAGGCCCCGGAACACCCACAGGTCAGCTGGGCACCAAAGCCATTAAGGACTCCTGCTGCCCTGGGAGCCCACTGAAGGATTTTAGCAACGGGATTGTGCATTTCCTTTCCTCACCGCTGTGTTTTAGTGGAACGCGACTGCTAATGGAAAGGCCATTGAAGGGTAAAATAATCAAAGGATCACCCTCGTGCTCCTGAGAGAATACCAGTTTGTGATTCCTCTCCTTGGAGCAAACAGAGGCAGAGGGAGGGGGGTGCTTGTCCAGAGTTTCTTTCCTGTTAATCCCAGCCCTCTGGATAACTACAGCTATGGCAGAAGAATAAACCAGCACATAAAAACTGCCGACTGAAAAAGGACCAAGCTGGCATTCCTGATGAGCTGCCCTGCATGCTCCTCAGCTGAAAGCTGCAATTACAGCCCTACAGTGTAAATTCCAGTACGTAACAACATAATCTTTGTTGATGACAACTAATTAAATTTCTTTTTTTTTTTCCCTGCACTTTTTTCACTCCACTTTAAAAGCACACTCATTATATTTACCTTTTCTGAGTTTCTGGATGGTTGTGAAGCACAGGCCTGCTTCCCACTGCAGCTTCTGCAGCCTTACAAATCCTCATATGTTCTCATTCTTAAACATTATTATTCTTCTCTTGACACATTCCTTCTATCCAGCACATTCAGGTGCAGTATTGCTCATCCTCATCTACTTCTGCAGAGCCCCTGAAAATCATTGAAATACTAGAGGGGGCAAAAAACCCAAAATATTATTTAAAATGTACAAAATTTGCTTTTTAATAAAACATTATTTATGCAGGGGGCAACTACAGTACACATGACACTATTATCTCCGCAAAAAAATACTTAATGTGTGTCCTCACCCCATTCTAATTTCCAAATTACAAAGCTGAAGACTTCTGCTGCTGGTAATTAATTCTTTGCCTGTTATTAACTCAAACACTGATGCCCCTTTCATTAGGTTACACAGGTGCAACTTCAGTAGCAGTTTGTCTGCATAAATAAATAAATTATGTGTTTTGACATCACTGCGTATTTGGCCTTGATATCCACAGCTGAATAAAAGGCAGGAAAGGGCCCTGATCTCTCCCTGTCTGGAGAATACAAACAGATTGAGAAGTGCATCACCTGCACATGTTATTGCAGCAGCCTTCCCTTTGTTGTCAAACTCGACTCAGATTCATTTCAAAATATCCAAGTCCAAACCTAATTTCTGGCAGGACCTACAGGATCAAATACGTCTCCTTGGCATTCATTTGCTGCCAGAGAGCCTCCAAAGGACAATGAATGACAGCCAAACTGATTATCAGTTTCAGTGAGCGAAGGTCAGTCAGTGCAGCATCTGCCTGGCTGGTACATATTCATGTGCAGCGCTCGGCTCATCCAGAGGTCACAAAAACTCACAGAACGAACAAGATCCCACTGGAGCCCTCTGCTTCCACAGGCATACAGGCACATCATTTTTTTCTCATTTAGTGGGTTTGTTTTTTTTTTTTTTTAAATGACTGACTGAAGGAGCTACATAGGTCAAAATTAAATTGGATTTATTTTCTCTTTTTTAGTTTTTTTTCTTTCCTTTAATTGAAAATGCAAAGGTAAAAAGAGAAGGATGGCAGGCATGGTATAAGAATATTTCTTCTATCTATTATAATCCATTCTGATCCACTGACACAAAAAAAAATTATTATAATTCTTCAACTACCTTCCCCATGGGGTAAAAAAGGCTACTTAAATTTTTTTGATTATCACAAGACAAATTAATGCATCTCGGTCACAGATTATTGACGAATATACCTGTCCCTTGTTTATAAAAAACTAAGCTTAAAAAGGACAGTTGCAAGTCATAAAATTTAATAATTAACTTCTACCAAAAAAAAACCTCAAATGCAGTTGGAAGTGCTGTGGTTCCTCTGCCACGATCTAAGAGAATGCCCTAGTCCCACCATGAAGGACTTAAAAAAAAAAATAATACTCCAAAAGCATAATGAAACTGTACTACTTGAATGAATCCATATCTAAATCTTAAAACTTGAAAAGATAAATTTGAATTCAGGGAGGCCAAAAACAAATAAGTTTCAAAACACATTTTACAAAAGTCAGAATTTTGGCTCTGGAAAATTGGAAACACAATATTGTAAGCATGGAATAACTTATAACAAAAAGAAACACTAACAAAATGCAGTATTTCTTCTGCTGACACCCATTGTGGTTATGTTTTGATTATTTTGGTTTCAAAAGTAGTTTTCTTAGTTTGGGACAACATTCCTGAAGTTACGGTCCTAATATATTGTTATCCAGTATTATTATTACCATATATTAAAATAATAATATATTCCTATTTTATATAATATTATTATATAATTCCTATTATTAGATTATAATTCCTATAAACTAATACCCTGGAGGGATATTCCTTTACAACAACCTTTTTATTAAAGATACAGATTCAGTAGATCAGTACATTCAACATACCTCAAGCAAATTTGTTTTCCTGATCCAAAAGCCCTGACAAGGATTCCCAGACATAAATCAGGGAGTGGAGCCCCAGTGTCTGAGTAAGAACTGCTCTGTCCAAAGCACATTTTCCACCACTGCCCTGGGATGTGGCTGTGCAGTTCCACAACATCCTCAGCACCAACAAGCAGCCCTTCGACACCATGAGAGACAATCCCTGTCACAAACACAGAAAATTCCAGAGTTCTTACTAAACATGGTTTTTCTAACATCCCCTTTCTTATCACCACTTCTCATTCCATTTCATGCTTTCCCAATACACATAAAAATTAGGGAAAATTCTGTACATCAACACAGGACATGAAATGCTTTAGGCTCTTTGTGAAGACTGAAAGAGGCAAGGAAGCATTCATTACATGGTAATTAAACCTGAGCTTTTAACAGCTACAAATTCCTCATACTCAATTTTGACACAGTGAAGCAACAGGGGGAGAACGCCTAGGTGCAATTAGAGCGTTACCAAAACAGACTGGGAAAGACATCAGCAAAAAAGACAGGAGTATTTGTGTGAAGTCGCTCCAGTAGATGGGCTGCAGAAATCAGTTCCATAGGCATGGGAGTCACTCTAACTCAAGCTGTGCCTGAGGCAACAACAAAAAAGTTAAAATCCCTCAGTCCAATTTTCTATTCCTGCAACAAGTTCATATTTTCTATTTTTATGTTATATTCACTAAACACAACAGAACCAAGAGACAACAAGGTGAGACATGGAGATGAGGTCACAGCTCCATTTGCTGTGGACAAAGCACAAAAACACAGCAAGAAATATTCTTTCCACGAAGTCAACGTGCCAAAGAAAATATTTGTTATAATTAGCTTAATATAATTTCACATATACACCATACAGCTTCCAAGTGCTCTGACTGAGAATGAAATGAGGAAGTTTATTTTTTAAACAGCTGTAGCTTTCCACCCACAAAGTCCTTAATGCAATACGCAAAATTTCATGAAAATTTTAATTCCAAGAGAAGATATTTTGGTTTCCACTTACAGTAAATTACATGAATGGCCTGTTCCTTGAATTTTTATCCTTCAAATAAATTAATGAGCAGCTTTAATTCATTAGTAAATACCAAATATTTGTTGTTAATGGTCATTTCCTTGTCATTGTCCTGGATTATATCAACAGTTTATTAGAGCAGGAAATAATGAAATTTGTGATTCATAGCTGTGTTTATTATAGTAAATTCCAATTAGTCTGTAGATAGTGTGTTCCACTGTTGTAGCTGCTTACATAAACATATCATAGGAGAAAGATGTATAACATAAATTGAGGAATGCAATTGCAGGAGTCATCTCAGCTCCACAATATTTCAGGAGTGCTCTATTTAGCAAGGATTACCCAGCTGGAAGAACAGGAAAACAAGAAACTGTGACTATCAGGGGAAGGGAGAGGTGGAAGGAGAGGAAAATGTTCTCAAGTAGAGTGAGGAGCAGTTGGGGTGAAGGACAGGAAGGAGAAAGAGCTGAAAGGAACAGGAGAATTTCACACAACAGAAGAGTGCTGCATCTCGTGATGTTGTATCCCAGCTGATGTCTGTATCCCTACAGCTCATTAATCAACCCTTCCATCCGAGGAATTCTGCTTTTTCCTATGCCAAATATTGTGGGGCTTGGGGGCTGGAAGGGAGTTTTCATAAAAAGCCCACATGAGATTTTGTCATTTATTTCTCAGACAGAAAAAATGGGCTTGATTCCCCTCTACCCATATTGCTTTACCCACACTGTTTGCAAAAAGAACATTCTAGGTTGAGAGCTGACCTGCAAGAGCCCAAAAAAGGTTTCAGCTTAACCACAGGCACAGAAAGCATAGCTAGCATGGCTAGGCACAGAAGTGGCTGAACATTTCTTACTGAAAATTTATTATACAGAAAATGGTTTCTCTGCCAATTTTACAGTGAAAAATACAGATTTCTACAAGCCTCTGAAAAGATAATTGTATATCAGTGATAATGCATTGGAAAAAAGGCCTTTTATCTCTTTTCATCTAAATCTCCATTTTTCAATATTGCTGAAAAAGTGTAACTTCTGAGAAACGTGAGTAAAGGCATGGAAGATGTGCTATTGAGCAATGGTCCATTGAAAAATGAAAAAGTGATGAGTTCACCACTCTGTTAAATAAGAAAGCCCTCTCCTTCTGCCTAAGAGATATTGAGGAGTCACAGTCATTTGCCAGCTTTCAAAAAACAGTTCTCTGCCATTATTTGAAATTAGATTATTAAGCATTTCTTTCCAGAACCATAACTTCAGGGACCAGACTCTATATACTCCAGCTTTAAGCCTTTGTCAAAGAGCTGCTTTTACTTAAACACAGGCAAACTATCTGGTCACACATTTCTAGAGCTGGACACTTGATTTCAAAATCCTTTTAAAAAATTACATATATACTTACTTTTATGCTCCAGCCATTGCCTTCCATCACCAAAATGCTTTGGGAATGTAGCTGTAGGCAGCCAGAGAGGAAATTTATTTTGTCTCTCCCAAGACTTTTGGGTCAGATGCTCCTGTCCATGCTTCCCAAGCAAAACTCCAAATCTTGAGCACAGTTTTTATTCTAAAACTCAAGACTCTTGCTCACATGCTTAACTTTAATTATTTCCCAGGAATTGGGGAAGACTACTGGCAGCAGGTTCTCACCTGCTTACTCATGACCAGCATAGGAAGGAGGCCATAGATCAGATAAAGTTATGCTGTGTTTGTTTAGGAAATAGGTTTGGATTTCAGTAACATCTGCAGTCATATGAGCTCTTGCTCTTAAGCTAATGTGTAGCAAAAAGCACACTTTAACTTTTTTCACTTTCAGCTGAAAAATATATAAGGAAAAATTACTCTAAGCTAAGCATTCTGTTAAATCGAAAAGTATTTAGTTGAGTCATTTATATGCAGTGCATTAGGTCAAACAATTTATTTTTTTTATGGTTAATTACAACTTTTGAAGGAAATTGTAAGGCCTTCATATTGTGTCTCTGCTAATAATTACCAGTAATGTGATTAAATTCATGTTTAATGCTTATCTAAATTAGCTCATTAGCTTTATGGATGTTTGAAAACCACCAAAGGCTGAAAAATATTCAGTTTTCATTATAGAGCTGATACTGATCTCACAGACTGTGGCTACCATATTCATTACTCTCTGTATACATAGTTCTGTATGGAATACCACTTGTTTCAAACCAATTATTATGCAAATCCCAAGGCCTTGCTTGACACTCCCTGGTGACAATGAAACCTTGTTTGGCTTAAATAATCATTTGGGAGCCATTTATACTAGGAATGAATATTACAGATTTTGTATAGCAAGGAACTATATTTTCTTTCATCAGAGAGTAACAGGAAATAGCAAATATCAATCTGAAGAATAATTTTAGTTTGCCTGCAAATAAATTCTAGTGCTTCAATGCCTTTTTCTGGTGTATGTGTTGAGAGATGAAAATAACAGATTGCTTTAAGTTAGTCTTGTTTATGCTTCCTATTTTTCTTATACTGAGAAAATTAACATGGACTGATTTCAATGGCATTACCTTAAGTTTGTTGCAGTCCACACCCCTAAAAAGAGTATAAGAAAACAATAAGAAATATTTTAAATATTTTTGGAATCAATAGTTATGAAAAAATTATTAATTCCTAAAGCAATTTACATCTTGTAAAACCATAGAAAGTACACAGTTACAAAACAATATTATAAAATGGTTTTTCTGAGGATATGCAATTAAATATATATCTAACTAAAGTTATTAGTGATATGAAAAATTTATTGGTTTTATTTTGTTTCTTTTAAGGTAACAATTTGGGTTTTAGTCTGCCTGACTTTTTGAAGGTGATCTGAATATTTTTCTTAATTGACATGTGGCCAAACTTTAATCTGCATATGAAACAATCTTTAGATGATAAACTCCTTAGAGTTTCTTTAGAGCAGTTGTTTAAAGCATAGATTTTGGATCAAACATGATTTTTTATCAAACCCTTTTTAAAAAAGAAAATTTAGTATCGTGCATGTTGCAACTGAATTTTTTTAGAATATACGAGTACTGCCTTGCCAAAAAGAAAAAAAAAAGGCAACTTCATTGCATTCATTAAAGCTACAAATTAAGATATAATTAAGTAGATTCCTTCTGGCAAAGCACTGTGACAAATTGATGGAGGAAAGCTTTTTCCTCCAACTTCTCCATAGTCAGGAGAATATTAGCTGTATTAATAGTGATACATCAAAATGTCTAGCTGTGTAAAACTGTCATCATTCAGAACTGCTGACACATGAGTTTGTTATTAGATAAGACTCTAAACTTTTATTTGCTCATTTTCTCCTCCAGCCAATACTACTCTTTCAATGAAAAAAGGCGAAATTAGTTCTGAAACCCACAATAAAGTAGAACTGTTAAATCTTTTCCCCTTTATTATCATTGGTTTCCACATTTCAATACTTTTTCTTCAGAATAGATGTTGTAAGTGGCATATTTTAATAGCCTGAATAATTTCAGAGCCAAAATACCAACCCAAAAAAATCCTGTAGTGAGGTAGAACAGACTCTGTTGTCTAATAGCCATCACACTTCAAGTCACTGTAATTGAAATGTGATCCACATAACCATGGGAAAACAAAAATAAATTCATCAAAATTACTCCTCTGGCTGATGAAGGTAATTTGTCTTCGACATCTGTAAATTTCAAACCCAGAACCATATTCCCTCTATGACAGTTCTCTTTCCCAAGTGAACATTAAACCCAAGACTTCCTGTTGTTGCTGTGTAGGTCAGCAGCACCTGTACTGCAGGATAGCTCACATTTGGCAACCAGGAGTAGTCTCTTAATCTTCTTTAAAACACTTCAATTTACAAGTAGTGATTATTTCAAAAATTAGTGAAATTCATATCGCTATCTTCTCATCCCTCTCTGCAATGCGGAATTTTATAAAATCTAAAAACTGTGATCATGTGATGCTTCCCTGGCAAGGATAATTTCTATCTGTAGTAAAATATTCTCAAGCAGTAGAGCATTCATTGGGACCCAAACTTCTCCCCAAGGACAACAGTCCATCTCTTATTTCCAGGTTCAATTTCCACTGCAAGTGGCTTGGTTTTTTGCTATTTGTACAATGTTATCATTTGTAAATTAGAGATGGTGTATATATGTTATCCTTCAAATAAATTATTCCAAGCCATTCCATTTGTATGGTTATGCAGCCAGGAAACCACATAAATAAAAACCATGTATTCTGCACGGAGCGTAAAGTATATTGCTCTCACTCAAGCCTACATTTGTGTTTGGATGGAATCACAGAATATTTAAAGGTCACCTCATCCAACACCCTACAAAGAGCAGGGACATTTCTTCAGAGCCATGTCCAGCCTGACCTTGAATTTTTCCAGGAACAAGGCATTACCACCTCCTTGGACAAACTGCGCCATTTTCCTCACCCTCATTATAAAAATTTCATCCTTATATCTAGTCTAAGCCAACCCTCTATCAGCCTAAAAGCATTACAATTTGTCCGGTTACAACAGACCCTGCTCAAACACCCATTCCCATCTTCCTTATTAATCCCCTTTAAACAATTAAAAACCACGATGTTTTGGAGGCTGAAGAATATTTTTGGCTACAACAAGACACCTAATTTTTCATTAATGTGCTAAAACATTTCCTAGAAAAAGATGTTTGGCTTCCTCTTGGTTGAAGACATATCATGGTGTCAGGGAAAACTCTTTGGTCTAGGTAAAGGGAGAAATAATATATTTCCCAATATATTACATATATTGGGAAATCTACTACGATGAGCACACCATACAAAGATACTCAATACAAATTGTGAAATACCAGGACAGGACATGGAGACACAAGCTGAATATTATCATATAGAAAACTAAAGTCTCTCAACTCATTTCACCAAGCTGACATCAAAAAAAATTGCATATCTGTTTATTTTAAATGCTCTACTCCAAGGACAAAACTAATGAAGCATTAATAGTTTTTATAAATCTTTAGATTTTTATGAGAAATGTGAATCTTAATTTCTTGTCCTCTCTGAAACCAATATATTTTTTGAAAAATTAGTTTCTGGCTAGATTACAATTGCACTATACAAAAAGCTCAATGACTTTTGCCTTGAAAGATAAATATTTCTTCCTGAGACATGTTAACAGCATTTCCTGAAAATTATTCGCTGTATACACTGGTGATATAAGTTTGGATTGTCTGACTTATTTCCTTATTTATAAAATGCTATACTTCTATTGCCAAAACAGGATTGTAAGGGATATGTTCTCCAGGCTGACTCCTCCAGTTAGTTTCCAATTCCATCAGCATTCATGATAGGCCCATTTGTACTGGACTGCCAGAGAACACAGAGCATTTCCTGCTGTTACCAGCAAGAATATTTATCTTATCACTGTGCTGAACCTCGAGTTTACCTATTGAATGGAATATCCTGCTCTCACCTCTAAAGCTCAGTCATCTCCTATACACCTTCACTGAAAAATGAAACCACAGGATCACAGTTCAGTAATGAATGTGCAATAACTCATAGAAATAATTGTTTCCTAACCCTAGACAGCAGGTACCTATATTTAAATAGCAGAGAAAGGTTTAAGTTATTGTTAATTATGTCTCAAAGGAACATTTTTAATTTACAATATTTTTTTTTTGATCTGTCAGAACACTAATGTATCAAAGATCAAGTAGGTTCTTTTTTTTTCCCCCCCTCTCCAGGAGATAATTACATACTCTATGCTAATCAGCAGATTTGGGGAGCTAATATGAGCTTTTTATCCAAATCACAGGCAAGTAAATGCTTAGAAAATAGTTGAATCTTATATGGGAGAACATATAGAACACATAAACACATAACACCCCCTTAATTTTGGATCATTATACAGGTGTAATTAATGTATTCATATATGCATTTTCCTAAACATGGTATAAAAACTAAGAAAAACATTTGTCCCTAAAAATTAAAAGGGTTTCAATACAAATGAAAAAAAATTAAGAGAAGATGTTTGATGCGTTAATTGATTTCACTTCTGCAAGTATGACTATAGCAGAAAACAAGAGATCCCTCTGAATAGCTGGTGGCTATTTGGCTCTGAGCTGGTGTGCATTAACGGGTCCCAAAGATGTGCAACTATTCATTGGAAATTCAAAAAGCCTGCATAACACTATCACTCTCTAAGAAATACATCTATTGTAATAAATATCATTCATCATTTGATAGTTCACGAGTGTTGATTGAGAACACCTCTGCCTAAAAAAACTAAATTGTATTGTGATAGTTAATTTATAGATATTATAGGAGTAAATGTATATGTGAGTGCATTATTTAGTCCTTATTTAGCAGTAACAGGAAAGTTACTGTGCTGTAATTTATTCATCAAAGCAGGGCAGGTACCAGCAATTCCAATACCTCAGTGCAATTCATCCCTGTATTTACATGAACAACATCTGCACAGCAAGCATATCAATTATAGATGCGCCAAGCAAAACAGAATCCAGTCTGCTATGGCAACTTCAGAAGTAATGATTTTATCTGCTTTGACTCTTAGAATCTCACTCTCGTCAGTGTTTGCACAGGTTTCCTTTTTGATTTTCAGAATAAGTCATGGCATCTTGAGCTGGGCAAGAGCACCCGCTAGATTGTGCTGTACACTCGAGATTGCTCACAATGTATGTGTGGATAAAAGACTGCAGCAGGGTCTGTCTAGCTCTAGATCTGAAGCTCAGACACAAGTATTCTCTTTTCCATCTGTAGAGCAGAAAGCACCACAATCCCACAGTGCACTTTATCCTGCCACAGACAGAGAACCTGCTGGGATGAATTGGAAATGCACAGGAAAGCTGCCTCAGCCTCCCAGCACTGCTGAGCCTGTCCCCCCAATGCCAGCAAATGTGGAGCTGCTGCTGGCAATCCTCCACATTTAGCAAAAAGAACAAATAAAAAAAAAAAAAACATACCCTTTGGATGCTGACACACCATGACATGAAACAGAATAGCAAAATCAAGTCTTACATTTACACCAGTTGCTTCAAATTTGTCAAGCTGCTACTTTCTTCACAAGTAATCATGGTGGTGTCTGCAGGTCCCCAGGATGAGTGAAGAGATGAGAATCTTGACTCCATGCTTCAGAAGGCTGATTATTTTATGATATATATATATTATATTAAAAGAAAATTGTATACTAAAACTAAAGAGAAAGGAGACATCAGAAGGCTAGAAAAGAATTAAGAATAAAATCTTGTGACTGCCCAGAGTCCTGACACTGCTGGACTTGTGATTGGTCATCAATTAATAACAACCACCTGAGACCAAGCAAAGATGCACTCAACACATCCCACAGCAGCAGGTAATTATTGTTTACATTTAGTTTCTGCAGCCTCTCAGCTACCCAGGAGAAAAATCCTGACAAAAGGATTTTTCAGAAAATATGTGTGTGACAAGTAATATCACCGCACCTAGCAGAAATACAATAAATGGGATAAAAGGGAAACAAGACTATGCTTACTGGGGATTTTCTTAAATTATCTGCATTTTCAAGGCATTTGAGAAATTAATATCCTAATGTAAGGGAGAATAACAGCCTCATTTGGAAAAACAATTTTGCCAAGTGTCCCACAAGTCTTTGGGTAATAAAGAGAAAAAAAGCCATTGTTGCAAACAAATAAAAAGGGGACTTGGGTGGGAACTATCAGAGGAAAAAGAGGATTGGTAGCATGTGTTTTACACACCAGCTACCTCAGGACAGATCCATGGATCTGGTAAAAACAGAAAATTTCATAAATACAGAGGTGGGGAGAACAGTAATTGAGAAAGCATAAGATCAGGTTCATGTCTGAAGTTTGAAACAATATTTGCCCATGGCCATAGGGCAGGAAAGAGAAGGAAATAAAAAGAAGACAAGGAGGCTTTGCAAAAAATCTTGAACAAGGACTGAGATGAAGAACCTGAAAGAGATGCATACAAACTGCAGAGCACAAAAAAGGCACCTTCTGATGTGCTCCTTGTGAATCTGGAGCTGCAGAAACAAAGATACATAAAAAGGAAGGGGAGTATAACAGTTATGAACACACCAATTTTCTATGCAATATGTGTTGGCTTTATTACAGGATTTGAGATGTGCAGCCACCAGAACATCCACTTAAAATGCTTCCAAGTGATGCTTACTGTAGCATTTGCCCAAAGCTATCAGCAAATATTTATGAAATGCACCAGCTGAGTAAGTCCAGTAACATTTTGTACACAAAAAGGGTAAGCTGCTCCTCTTATTAGTTCCCCTGTTTGGTCTGGTGGCAAACATCCATAAAATGGCTTTAGCATGTTCCAGCCATGCAGGTGACCTATGAAATGTCACTTCTTGGTTTTCATTTGCTTTCTTTAATAGACTCATGAAACTGAACCCTCTCCATAAAATGTAGTATTTTGGGTTTTTTTTCCTTAAAAAAAATATTAAAAAAAAGGAAATGTGTTGTGGTTTGACCCCAGCCAGCAGCCCAGCACCACCCAGCTGTTTGCTCACTGCCTCCATGTTGGGATGGGGGAAAGACTTGGAAGAATAAAAGTGAGAACACCCACAGGCTGAGACAGAGAGAGCTTAACCAGTCAAACAAAAGCCAGGCATGCAAGCACAGTGAAACAAGGAGTTCATTCACCACTTGCCATGGGCAGGCAGGTGCTCAGCCATCCACAGGAAAGCAGGGCTCCGTCACACAAAACTGACTTGGGAGTACAAACATTGTGGTATTTTCAGGGTCCCCTGTGGCAGGAAGGAAATGATGAATCTGACTCCATGTTCTTAGAAGGCTAATTTAGTATTTTATGATATTATATTAAAGAAAGCTATACTAAAACCATACTAAAGAATAGAGAATGGATGCAGACAGAAGGCTAGAAGATAATACTGGAAAAACTCTGGACTCCTTCCAGAGCCCCAACACAGCCTGACCATGATTGGTCATTAAGTCAAAACAATTCACATGTTGGATAAACAATGTCCAAACACATTCAAAAGCAGCAAAACACAGGAGAAGCAAATGAGGTAATATTGTTTTTCTTTTTCTCTGAGGCTTCTCAACTTCCCAGGAGACGAATCCTCAGCAAAGGGATTTTTCCAGAAAATATGACAGTGACAAAAGATGACTCCCAACATCCTTCCCTTCCTCCTTCTGTCCCCTGCTTTACATACTGAGCATGATTACCTAGGGTGTGGAATACCCCTCTGGAAAACAACACATCCTTTCTACTCACAAATCCTTGTTCACAAGAACAACTCTAGCCATGCAATTCACATTAAGTATCACATTCCAGCGGGACAGGCCTCATGTAGGAATTTATTCATGTTCATATTTTCAGGATCAGGCACCAAAAATGCAGATGCTTCTGAATAAGTTCTCTCTGCAATACCAGAAGAGTTAAACATGGGAAACAGAGCTGCTACAGGAGCAGTCCAGCAAAATGTCCCTGGAGTTTGGAGAGGGTGACAGCATAGATGACAACAGCACCATCCCCATCAGTCACTCACTGCCAAGTTGCCTTCATACGTTAACTGGTGAGACCAGTTGCCTTACCTTCTGTACAGGCAAAAGTCCAGAAATCAGAACCTTTGTGCTGTTTTTTTCCACCACTATTTGTCCTTCAGGCAAGACTGTGTGTCTTTATCAATGAACAGAAACTTGCCCTCTCGTTCTCTCTCAGCTTTTATGTTTTTTCCAGCTAAGCAAGTCCCACTTAAATAAATTTCCCTCATCTTTCCTCACTATTGGTTGCAACCCTGATCATTTCATCTGAACACCTTCTCCAGCAATTATTTACAACACCAATTGTCTATTTTTTTATTGTTACAGCATAGCTTGGGGATTTTTTTACTTGATATATTATTCCAACTAGTTATGACCGGTTATAGGCAGAGCACTTAGCATTATGTAGAATCCTTGAAAAACACAAAACTTGACAGAATCTCAGATTTAGTTACAGAGATCTATAATCTGAGGATTTACAAAGTCTAATTTAAGCAAAACAAAAATCAATAATATAAAGAAGGCACAACTGCAATAACTCATCATAAAGGGTGATTTTCCTTATGGCTACCAACAGAAACAGTCAGATGTGATAAATAAGAAAGTAATGGAATGAAACCTTTTTCTCTAACACTTAAGTGTTACATTTTGGCCATTCATTTTTTTATTTAATTTTAAAACCAGGATTTAAGAATTGTTTAGATTAGATTTAACATAAAATTATTGGATCAAAAGTAGCCCAAGCCCTTGTTTCTCATAGTAACAAAATCTCAATATCAAACACTTGGATATTATTGACAATATAAAAATTATTACTGTCAATATAAAAATAACTTTTTTCTTCTTCTCATCCACTGACTCAGGTCTTACTGACATTTTACCTGCTTCTAATCCAGATATAAATAGTCTTCTCTTCTTATTGCATGTCAGGGAGCCTCAGGGGTAGAAACATATGCCTAGAATTCTCTCAGATTTCAACTATAACGAAACAAAAGAGACACAAACAAAAAAAAGCCAAAAAACCCCAAAATCCCAGTAGTTCACAGGTTAAAACCTCCATTGTCTACTTTTAGTCCATTTAAATGTACTTTCAGCTTTCACCGCAAATGGCATACATCGAACCAAAAATTGCATTTAATGGTCACAGTTATTACTCACAACACTATAAGGGGAGCAGAACTGAAAAGCTACTGCCTAAAAACTACTTTTACTCCAGTCTTATAGTTTAAAAAGGACAAAAACTTAGAAGTTAAGGGTGTTTACAGAGCAAACGTACATCAGAGGTGCTGGACACTGAGTGACACTCAGCGCTACAGTCTTAAGCCCAGTTCCCCAACACAAGATTAAGGTCAAAATAAGCTCAGGAATCAGATTTCTATGTTCTCCTGCCTTTACAGGCCAGAGGAGACCTGGGCCTTCCACTTTCATGGCATAACTGGGCTGGACAGCCCTCTGCTTCAGGGCACTCGGCACAAGCCTACCACTGCTCCTTTCTCCCTAGCTCTGCAGACAATAAATCATGTCAGAACTCTCATTTTTGAGTTATTGCTTTTAAAAGCATTTCCCATAGGTTTCCATCCAACCAGCACCATGGAAAAAGGTTTTGAAAATTTTAAGCTCACCTTTTCATGTGCTTAGTATTAATGTTTTTTTCTGGTATCGCTTTCAAGGAATTGAGATTCAGGCAAATGGTAGTTGAGAAAGATTTATATCCTAGAGCACATTAAAAACCCCAAATTGTTCTCCTATGCTAATTAATCTGTCTGCAAATCTTTTCTTTAAAATGAAATTTATAGAAGCACAAAAGAAGTTTTTCCTACCTAAAAAAGGTATTTTGCACAGAAGAACACTCCAATTCCTTTATCTCCCATAAAATACACTTTTAATACTCAGTAGCACAGTCATTTAGATCAGCAAAAAATTGTTTGTTCCCTTTATGTCAAAGTCCTGTGCTGCATAATTTAATAATATGACAAGAAGTAGGAAATATTTCACCAGAAATAAAATTAATAAGATTCACTATATTACCCCACCATGAACACTTGTAAATGAAAGTATTCAAACCTGCTCATTTAAAAAAGAAAGGTTAATCGGTTTGAAGAAGAAATTGTCAAGTACAAGACAACATCACAGGTCTGTAGAAACACCTCTGCCCCTGAAAATAAAGGAGATAAGGAAAAGAAAATAATTCAATCTCTTTTAACAATGACTCAAGTTATCTACTCCAGTTTCCTCTGGGTATTCACTATTTCAAACCAAGGTTTCTTTCTATTCAAGATGTTTTGAAGCATGAAAACTTCTAACCTTTTCCTATTGCTTCATTTTGATATAAGAAGTCAGAATGGATACAGACTGATCAATCTATTTGAAAAGATACACACTTCATCGAGCTGTTAGTAAAGAAAATAACTCTTGCTAATCACTGAAATTTTACTTCACATTTTTTCCATCTACTTCTATGAAAAATATTTAAACTAGATCATTCATTAAATAAGTCTAAGCAAATAAGTTCCTATTATTATATATTTACTTATTTAACAGTTAATAAGATCTCTGAGACGATTTTTCTCCAGGCACCTTAAAAAAATTAACCAATTCCAGAAGAATACGCAAGTTTATTTCACATCTTAGTGTCTTGAGTGTACATCTTCAAGAAAATTACTCGACCAGAAAAAAAATAAATCTACATTTAAAAGATATTTTACTCTACATCTGGAGAAATACAATCAGAATCAGATTTATTTCTTACCAGTGGCTGAGTCTGCTGCTGAATAGACTTCTGATTTTTCTGCTTCATTAAAAGCAGAATATTCACTGGTGTAAAGAACTATTTCTGTCAATAATCTCATTTAATTCCTTACACAGGAATTAAATCTTCAAGACAAGATAAACTTTGGTTCATGATCTTCATAGGTATTCAAATTAATGAATCAAAGACTTGACTTCATCTATCATTCACCTGGGAAGAAAAAACCAATCCAGGTCAAGAATTTACATTTTTAAAAAAATCGTTGGTAGTGGTCACAGCTGGTAAATACTCCTGTATTGTAAAGAAGAGACATCTGAAAATTTCAACAAGTATAAGCATAAATCAAAAAGATTCAGAAGGATTACCAAGAATGCACTGTTGGTCAAAAAAAGACTGCAAAATTCTGGGGTTTAGTGAACATAAGTTTTTTCCAAACCATTTTAATGAAAGCTGCAGGTGTATTGAAAGGAGAGGTTTCCTTACAAAGATGCTCTGCAAAAGTCAGTGCATACTGGTCAAAATGGTTGGTCAGAGTACTTGAAATTAAGAAGCCCTCTAAGTGGCCCAAAATATTTGCTTCCCATGTTTTTTACAAGAGTATTTTGCTTTACTGTGAGCAAAATGTGTGTGCATAAGGAATGATAACTGGCACAGCAATGAGGTACAGCAGAGAAGATGACACATCAGTCACTATTCTGTTACAACATAAATACATTATCTATAAAATAATACCTCATAAATATGAGTAACATAAAAGCACTTATCCAAACATTTATTTTTTAAAAGGTCTCTCAATAGCAAAGATCTCTTTCTCTATTATAACTCTCAGTCTACATTATTATCCCAAGACAGAGTCCATATAATTAAATTAACTGTGACTCTGCAACTAATTTTCAGATTTTAAAAAACCATATGGTACCTTTCATGGGACATTTAATCTGCTCATTCATTAACAACTTTGACCCCACAAGTATTTTCCTCAGTTCAATTAAAAATCTATTAAAATATTAGTTCATGCATCAGTGTCGTGTAATCATCACTGCTCAACACAAGACAAATATAATGAGTGAAAACGGAATAAACCTTAGCATTAATTTCAATAATACAGGGTGAAGTCTTTGAAGTGAACGTTCTACACTTTGTTTTATTCAGATTTCAAAAGTCTATCACTATTGCATCCTTCTGAGAAGGCACCTGTTCCATACCCTCACCAGTGAGCAACAAAAATTCACAAGTCTGTAGAAAAACACCAGTAAATACTTGGAACTAGACATTATGCTGGACTAGAGAGAAAACATGGAATGCTCCAAATCACTACTTTGATTTGGTCTCCATTTTGGTCTCATCTGTCACTTTCAAACTGACCAAGGGCTGACTACACCAAATTTGATTCTCTCTGTGTGTGCCATCTCCCACGGCCAACACTCAAGAACACATATTTGGTTTCATAATATCTCTTCTAATTTGATTCTTACCATTAAATTTTCTCTTATCATTATCTCTTACAATAAGAGACTAAGAAACCAAAATCCCAAAAGAGCCAACCCAAAAATGGCAATTTTTTCCAGTTAGGCGCATATTATGCCTGACAGTGCCAGACCTCTGCAAACACAGGCCAAAGAAGGATGGGGACAGAAAGGATCTCTGCTGGAGCCTCCAGACCAGGACAAACAAAGGCTTCACTTCCCAAAAAACCTGCCATGGGCAGCAAAGAGACCAAGGCTAATGGGAGATGCAGTGTGGGAGAGAAGGAAACCTTGACCTTTTCTTTCTTGCCTCCTTCACCTTCATACTTTGAGTTATCTCCTCTCTCTTGTTGTGGCACATTGTTATCAATCTTCACTGCTAATTTATGATTAGCTCCTTAATAACCTTGCTTCCTCTCCTCTTTCTCCTCACTCATCATTACTACCATCTGATACCTCCTTATTCATGCACAGAGGAGGTTTTTTAGGATCATTACCTCCCTGATTCCCTTCAGAAGAAATCCCATTGCCCTGCTGAAAGCAAGTTTCAGATTCAATATTCCCCTTTTTGCCACTTGTATTTCCACTTCAGGGGCCCAAACAGTCTAACAGCTTCTCTTTTTTTATGTACATCTCAAAACTTATCTAGAGAACCATAGATAAAGTTTTATAGAATGACGGTTTAAAACTTGCATCTTTAATGTGTCTCAGACTTAATAAGCGACAAGTAAAAAAATCTTTTGTAAAAAATTAATCTATTGCAAAACTATTTCCTAGATTTACATTTAGACAGTCAATGTTACTTGAAGTACAACACCATGCCTGATATCTGTACTTCCAATCTAGATAACATTTGAAGAACATAACTTATACCACACAGAAAGGGATTTGAACACCCTGAGCATTCAGCAAAAAGATATTTAAACTGTTTTACAAATAATTAACAGTGACCAGACACAGAAATTTCCAGAACACTGCATTCATTTTATTGTTATTTCTATGGAGTTAATATGAAATTGAAAACACTTATTTTTTAGAGTACAGCTGTGCTATAGCTAGTTTGCTTTAGACAGTTCTACCATTTTCTGTTCAGCTTTCTGTAATAAATTTCAGTGGATTAATCTGAAAAAAATGTTTCCGCTGATTTAAAAGGTTAAAAGAAACATGTTTCAAAGGCAAGGTTCAGTACACTGCAGCATTTGTTAACTCTCCATAATGTCTATTGGAAAATCCTTTTATAAAAGCTCTATAACACAAGAAAATACAGCGAGATTTTTTAATAGAAAATACAGTAAGCTGTTTCATAGAGACTGTTGTCTCATTTTCTGTTATATTCAACTGTATAGTTTTATGAGTGCATAGGAAAAATAAAGCCTAGCCAAGAAACAAAAAAATCAAGCAAATACCTGTACATAACTCTATATGAAGCAAAATGGATGGCAACAGTGTTCTAGATATATTCTTCTTAAGGTTTTTTTAATCCTGCTGTATATAAACATTTATGATAATGAAGCAGACTGTAAAAAATGTTAATAAAGTTACATTGATAAAAATATCAGGTGAAATATCATTTAAGACATGGAAAACTTCCACTCAAATTTTCTTTAGATAGTGCATTGCAAAAACAAAAAAAAAAAACAACTTGCCAAAATAATACGCATAATATTCTGCATAATTTTACATTTAATATAAAATATAGAATTCATGTGAAGTGCAACTGCACTTTTGTGAGTTATGATGAATTTCTATTTAGTACAGCAATGCTATTTAGGCTTCTTGGAATTTAAATATTTGGAACAAACCCCAAGACCATGCAAAGTTACTCAGTGTCAGTCTATATTAACTCTCACTTCGCATCAAAAGTTATAAAATTGTAGTTCCTACCAATAGCCAAACTCCTGGTTTTTTTAACCATACTGAAAACAAAAAGAAGATTTAAGTTGTTTTATAAAATGTTTTATACTTCTTGCTCTAACTAATGCTAGTGGCACTGTTCAGCATCCTTAAAGATATCATGAATTCTGTAAATTAAATATATATTATGCCCCTAAGAACTGTCAAGAGATAGACAATATGTTCTAAAAATATCATTAAGGTAAACAGAATATTAGTTAGAGAAATAATTGATTATTATTTCAGTAGAAGCTTCATCACAAAACATACTGTGAATTGAATATAAAGGAAGTGCAAAACTAGGTGCAAAATATGGAAATTTTATCTTCCAATCTAGTTTAGTAATACTTGTTTGGCCTCAGTATTACACATTATTATATATTAAAGGAAATGTGGGTGTGTCCCTATAGCTGCCCTACAAAGGGTCGCAGGGTAGCTGATTCTGAAACACGAGAAACAAAGGGAATACCAAAACAGAGAGAAGGAAATTGGAAGGCAGGGAGGGCAAAACCACATGTAGTTCTGGCAAGTGTCTGCAGCCAGCAAGGAGCCACTGCCAGCTGGCCATCAGCTGTGGATGGAAATATGTTCTGGCAACTGTTCTGGGTGGTTTCATCCCAAAACAGTGGCTTCTCTCTCTGAAAAGGTGCTTGTCTTGGAAAGAACCATATGCACCCATCCACCAAACTCTAATCACTTAGGGAAACTTCCATTTTAGGGAACTGGTTTAATTAAAAGAGTCAGGAATTCCAGAATTAAAAGGAGCCAGTGAAAGCTGGGGGCTTGGAGCAACTTAAAGCTCTCGCTTGAAAGGGTTCCATGAAAAATCCAAAGTTTCCCCACAGGTTTCTACCAAAATAATATTCAACATGGCCAGACAGTTTCTAAACCTAAGCAGAGGAATGATTCCACAGATGATGATGTAAACAAGGCCAACTACATTGTTTTCAATGGGATTTCCAGCTAGAAGTGTTTCCAGAAAAGAGAAGCTTATTTATTATTACTATCAAGTATGGTACATGCCTGAAAAAAACTCCATGAGAACAAGAGTTTGCAGCTACAGAAGACTACTCAATCAAAATAAATATATACATCAAAAATTATTTGCTAGCACTCTAGAATTATTCATGGACTTCACCTTAAAATTGCGTATGATTTATTTTCTTACATGCTCTATACATCTCTTAACAGTGGTGTTCAGGAGTAGATTTTCAAAAGCATAGAAATGTTAATAAACATCTCATTTTCTAGAGTCCTTTGAAATTGTCTTTCTAAATCCTCTAGCAATTTCGATACCTGCTGTTAACTGCTGGGTTTAAGCACCACAAAAATCATCTGACCTGTTGATAAAGCATTTTCAAACAATCAGTAGTCAAAGTTATGAATATTCTTTTTTTTAACCCATAGTCTTCCAACCTACAGAAAGACCAAAACTGAAGATTTCCAGGGCAATCAATTATTTCCAATTCTCTACTGTTCTCAGACCTATTACTAGGCAACTTCCCTACAATTTTTTATTTCTTCAAGAAACACTGGAATACATCAGGCTGAAGAAACCAAATCTACTTTTTTGTAGTATTTGAAGTCTCTGCATTGCTATTGCATGTATGATAAAATGATCCTTATTTTGTAAGGGTCTGGGCTTGACTTTCAAGGGGACTCAACTGGTTTATCTTTGAAAATAGTTGTTTCCTCTGAAAGGAATTTGCATGCTGTGTTCTGAGCAGTTAAGGCATTATGGCCAATTCGCTGAAGTTGAAGATCTTCAGATCCTCATGACAGATTTCAAGAAAAAAAATCTAATATAAAAGAAAAACTCAACTACTCCAGTTAAGGCAATCAGTTCTTTATGATTATGAACTGACCAAGGGTGCCCTGGGTCACCTCTCTGCAATCACAGCCTCTGAAGAAGTTCTATTTCTGTCTCTTGCTCAAATCTCTCTGCTTGTCATGTAGTTTCAGAAGCACCTTTGATATGAGCCACAGGACAATCTGAATTGTTGTTTCTTTTCCATAGCACCTGTTTAAGACTGCCCCAGCTTATTAAGTTGAAAGGGAAAATATGAAGGTGAGGAATATTGCCTGTTTCCTTGTCCAGTTATGGAATTCCTCAAAAAGTGGAGCAAGAGTTCAACGAGATCTCTCTGCACACAAATGTGCTTGCTGCCCACCAAAACAATGAGATTGTTCAAACACAAGAAAAAATGAAAAAAAGTGCAAATTAATGATCTACTTAGAAATTTCTTATCATTTGCCCCAGACCCTGATTACTCAAATGCTCTATTGTGGGTACCATACCTGTAAATCAAAAAAAGGGAAAAAGATTGCTATATTTTTATTTAGTTTTTCAACTCAAGTGTTCTCCAGACACTGCACAAAATGGAGTAATAAAGTCTTGGATTTTAGAGGTTTATAGTGTGTGGCTCTTCCCTACTGCAGGAAACCTTAAATGTTCTTTGTCTGCTTAGTTACATCCAGTTTTTAGAAAAAGTGGTGAGCAGAATATCAGGAAGAATGACAATAAAGTTTGATCTGCTGAAAAAAAATAAAAGATTTTGATATTGTAAGAGGCCAGTCTCTCCTTATAGTGAGAGACAAACAGTTTGAAGGTTTTAGCTTCCATCACAGAAGATTCCAAAGCTTTAAAAAGTGATAAATGCTTAGAGACAAAGCTAGCCAAAGTGGCTTTCTCCTGAATTTATACTTTTAATAACAGTGTACATGCTTGAGAAATCTACAAGACACACTTCACTGGTAGAAATACCTCTGCAGGACTAATTCTTTGTGTGACCTGTAGCTCTGACACACCTCTGCACTGCAATAATCCCTTTTAATTTCATTTTTCCCCACCACACCCCTCAGCTGCTGACTCAGGAAGGCACCACTACTTCAATTACATGCTGGAGATGTTTTCAAGTCTCATCTCTTTCTTTTTACATGGGTGAGAATAAGAAAAAAAAGGAGATTTAAAATGAAAGCAACCCTAACTCCAGGATGCTGGCCCTGGATGTACTTATGTTTTAAGCCCCAGTTTGGACATACCCTTCCCTCCCCCCTCCCATGAGACATGTAGTTGTTTGCTATATCCTCCATTTGTGAGCAGGAAAGAAAACGCCAATTCTGCCGATGTGATACTCTCCAAAGCATGCAAGGTATCTGTTTTTTTATATAGCATTCATCCAATTTATCTCCACTTCCCAGCCAGTCCAGGAAACTATCAGCAACCTTCATAAGTCTCTTGTCTTAAAACAAAACTGTCTTTTTCCTCTGGTTTGTCTGGGTATTTTTTACGCTTCTCCCTTGGACCATTTCCCAGGCTCGTGCATTCTCTCCGCATTGCTCCAGTTAATTACTTATATGTGATGGCCACCTCTGCGAGCCCTGTAACTTATTGCCACTTGTGAGCTGCTGTAATCTGGGGTGTTTGTCACTTGCACCAAGGTCACAGGCAGCCCTGCTATCATGTGGTTGCCCTCCCTATCTGGCAATATTGATGATGGTGGGGTGTGAAGCATTTTCATCCCGCGCTGACCCCGTGCGCGCGAGCGCCGTGTGCTCACCTCAGGTAACTTGTGCTGAGTAAGCCTTTAGCTCTCAGCAGCCCCTGCTGCAAATGTGAGCTGTAAGTCATTGTGGGGAGCTGGGAAGCGACATAAAAATTCAGTTCCTGCAGCTTCTGTGGCTTGAAAGGTGACATTGGTCATTTTTCCCCTCAAGTTTTTGCTGCTTACTGCTAATCTCTTCCATCCACCGGCCCTTGCAAGTGGGAGTAAAAATAATGTGTCTCATTTTCTAGTGACAAATATGACACTGATTTATTTATAATCATGAAGGGCATTTCTAACTCATATCCTAGACATTAGCCTCTAACTTTTCAGGATCCTGATTACCAGAATTCTACTTTGATTTATAAATAATATTTACAGCCGTATTAACAGTTTATAGTAAACAGTTCAGGAGATTTGACTCCAGATGGACTTACATATTTGCACCTGCTTTCATCCTGCCCTACTGCTGTATTTTAGCAATCCCTTATTTACCCTTTGGGGTTTTTTTTCTACATCCATCTGTATTGCACCCCATCATCCTTCCCCAAACTGGCATACTCCAGCTGTCTGTAAACCTTCTTGCTTTCATCAAACAGTGCCTTTCTCAAGAAGGATGATGAGTGTATAAGACTACACATTTTTATTGATCCTTGATATTAGCTAGACAGCAGGCTGAATAAGACCATTAATAATTTCTCTGGAAAAAAAAAATGAGAGGAGTCAACTCTCATTCAATCTGCAGCCACCTTTCAGCTCGAAGGCATTCTAGCCAAGCAAATGCCTTGTCTTGAGTACAGCACCTCTGTCAGTGCTTTTACCAGTGACTGACATGACTGGTGGCAGTGGGCCAGTCACCAGGATTCCTCAAGCCTCAGTCTTCCCATTTGAAAATGGAAAAAAAATCCCAAGCTCTTAATTCCTGCTTTGAAATTTTTCCATACCAGCTTACGGTAAAAAACCAAACAAACCACAACCAACCTCCCCCCACCCCAAAAACAGACAAACAAAAAAAGAAGCAACCAAAAAAACCCAACGAGAAACTCAAATCCCCCCCCCAAAAAAAAAAACCCAACAAACCAAATCACCCCTACAAACAGTTTCCATTCAAATTTGTAGCGCTCAGCTTGTGTCCTCAGACATCTCTAAGGTGTGACAGCCTTTCATAAGGAAAACACTTGAATTTATTTCAGGAACCATTAGCACACTAGTAAAAATAAGGAATCCACACTCCTGGGAAAAAGATTTCAAGCTATACAGATAGAAAAATGCACCTCTGTCTTTAAACAAGGCTACAAAGACAAATAAGAAACCAGGTTTCTCCAAATTGCCATCTTACATACAGGTCAGTGCCTTTTGATCTGTTCTCCAGAAGAGAATAAGGCACAAGATGTATGAAGTGAACTCAAATCAAGGGCACACATTTTATCTAAAAACCAATGTTGAGAATTTCACCAGTATAAACAGCCTAAAATGGCATTTAATGTGTCTGTGGCCATTCAAAAATTAGACAGCTCCTTCGAAGTTCTACTAGAAATACATTATTAAAAGCCAGTTTAAAATTTAGCTGTTACAATGCTTTCCCCAAAATTCAATAATTGTCTAATTTAATACTCTACTTAGTTTGAATAGAAGCTCAAAAGCAAAGCTACCTATATTAAAAATATCATTTGCTCATTATTCTGATCACTACAGACAGATATTATTGTATCATTTCATCTGCAATAGTAAAAAGTACCCATTTAATTAGGAACTAAGAGAGAACAAAAAGACTATAAAAGATCAAATACTTGAGAGTAAAAGTAGGTCCAGGAATGAATACTAGTAATAAACTCACCATTTAGACTTAGAGTGATGGCAGATAGAGAGGATTTGGGATCAAACTCTGAAGGACACAGACTTGGACAATGTGTATCTATTCAGATAAAAAGATTAGCCACTGAAATATAAATTAACTTTATGATTAGCAAACAGAGGATATTGGCAGACACAGGATATAGGCACATCTGTGCCATAGAGAAAATGAAGTGACCAAGGTTTCCAAGACCATTAAGTCAAATCTCAGTCTTTTAAATAACTTGGAAATGCATTTAATTTTCTGCTATGTTGTTTCCTGCATATATAATCAAGTAGACAAAAAGAAACGTTTAGACTAATTCAGGCTGATTTAGGGAAGCCTTGTCTACCCAAAATTGCAGCTCTGGCAGCACAGTGAGCAGTGTACTGAAGAAATACTGTGGCACATAAACTAGAATGTCATGTGCGCAAACATGATGAGAATATATAATTCTAGAAGCAAGCACACTAACCACAAAATCACAAGGTTAAAATTCTAAAAATTACTTGATTCGTGTTTTTCAATAAATGTTACTGTTTTTGTTAGACATAAGGCAGAGAGGACAAGTACAATGATAGAACTCAAGCCAAAAACCAGATAGTACTGTATCTTTCTACAAGGTAGAGGAAAATAGTTTACCTATTTGCCTATATCAAGGCAACAATACAATAAAATCTGATAACTTGCTCAAATATCCACCCTTAAATAATCCTAGTCTTATTCACAAGAGCATTTAGGTTTATCATCTCAAACACCTAAAATGATCATAAGTATATGTTGGTAAATCTCCAATACCACATTACTGTCTCATAATCTATGATTAAAAAAGGCCCATTCCTGTCCACATGACTTTTACAAGATGTCAAACAGCCTATCAATATGGACATATTATGAGTGACAAGGGTAACCGCATCACCAAAAACTTAGAGAAGATGTTTATGTCAGTATTTGAAGATCTATTGGTGAACATAAAAAGATTTTTCCTTTGGCTTAGTTGTCCCAGTACACTCCATTTCCTCAAGTGAGGTAAAAATGAAAACATTCCCCCATAACTCCCAACAGTGAGTCCCAACTCTAACACATCCTTGTGGTTGTGCTGAATGTGCCCTCTTTATAATTTGTTTTTCTTTCTGGTTAGTTATGTATGCTTTCTATCTGTATCTTCAACCAGAGAAGCTGCTTAGCTAAATGAAATAATTATCTAATGAACTTTATGTTTGCTGCTTTACTTAATGAGACACAAGGTTATGAACTTAACCCTTATTAGTTTCCTCTTACAAGGTGACACAAGCAGAATATAACTGACCAGACCTGGAACCAGTATAAATTAACTCCATTGAATAACAACCAGTTTACATCAGCTACATCAAGGTTCTTAACATGAAAAAATTTATCTATACAAGATGACTCATTTAATTTGCCATACTATGTGTATTACCACATAAAATGAAGATTATTGCTCACTCTAGTCAAAGAAAAATTCTAGAAACAGTTTTAAGCAGCATTAAAGTTCATCCTATTCCTGATAAAGTAGTAACTCCTGTTGGTTAATTGGATGTATAGACTGCTTCCCAAAGGCATGCATGAGTCACTGTCTGGAACTTGTCCTTCTCAAGAAAATCATTAACACTTGCAGAGAAAATCATCTCTATCAGTGTTTCCTTCCTCAAATTAAAGATAGCCAGCTTGGCAAATGCTTAGAGTTGCTGTCAAAAGGTTTGACAGGCTAAATAGAGCTACAAACTGAGTGCCAAAACAAAAATGGATTGGAAGATTACAGCAACCTCACTAATAACAGTGGGACCAGAGCAGTCATATATCCTAGAGACACATGCAAATAATTTTAAACAGATAATTAGAGGTAAAGCTATAAAAAAAGTAAGTCCTTAAGAAATAATCCTTCTAACTCTTCACCTATTATTCCAGGAAAAAGGAACATATCTTCCAGCTTTGAACTCAATCATAAAGCAGAATTGTCCTCCTCAAGAGGCTCTGTTGCAGGTTGGTGGGAAGGTCTGAACGCAAATAAAACACCACACAAGCGGCAGAGGTTGTTGTAAGGAGCCTAAAATACATGAAAAACAAGACAATTCTCTCTCCTTGTGGATACCTGTCCTTAGCTGCCTGCTCTGCACATTAACGTCCTTGTGATCAAAGGAAGACAAACCCTTGTCAAAACTCTTGTGTTCCCACCTGTTTAGCAGCTTCAGTAAAACCATTTCCTTTAATTTCTTCTTGGTTTTGCTAATATTTTTTCTCCACTGCCAATAGCAGAGTGAGACTTCCTCTTTCTGCTGCAAAATACTATCAGCACCAATATCTGTAGCTATCCCAGGAAAATTAGTGCTGATGTCTATCTTGATTTTCTTCAAATGGTTGCTATTCCCCCAGATGTCCTGGTGTGTGCTTGAAATTACAATATAAAACTTGTTCATATTGCATAGGGAGAAAAATTATCAAAATGAATAATTATAGCCCTTGTGGTCCTTATTCTCCTACTCTGTTCTCTGAACTCCAGTTGCAGTGATCATGCCCTCATAGCAACAAAGATCCTGACCTTACTGTAGAGAAAACAACCCACAACCCTTCATTTTCATCATTAAGAAATTCATCTTATTGAAAGATGAGGACTCTAATTGCAAGCCCACTCTAAAGACTGATTTATGCACTTCAGCTAACATGCAATCACACCGAAAGCAAACCACCAACTTCACCTCTATCTCTGCTGCTGCCTGAGAGGCAGATTCCCACTCAAGACTCACAGAAAAAGAGCCTTTATGAGGAAAAGAAAGTAGACTTTCAGGTGAACAAGCTCTTCAGATTTAAAACAGAGGAAATTTCTAACCTGCATACAAATTGCAAATGATTACTTGACTGTACACATTAGTCAGTCCAGCTGAAGGATGTTTTCTGACTAGAGAGCAGAAAATGCTGTTATCTCTCAGAGAGCAAAATCCATACTGTCCATAACCATCAAATAGCAATTAAAATAGCAAACAAAAGAAAGGAGATAGTAATCATGAAATGGAAAGAGTACATCAATGAGGCTGACAAGCAGCTCAGATTATTCACTACAACAAAATTTTTAAAGTGTTGTATCTCCATCCCTCCTGTGTACCAGTGGTCTATACTCAAAGTGTCATTCTAAAAATCCCTCAGGAGACTGAACAATCTTGAGCCTGTTTTAGGATTCTTGTCCCCTCCAGATGATGAGATGCAGCAGAAAACAGTCAAGAGTTCTCCCAGACCAATTTCTACCTAAAACAATCTTTCCAACCAGATGAAAAAGAATTGAACACAGGTATTGTGAACAAGAATTATTACTTATTGATAATATTACTATCAAAGTAGCAGTTCCTCTCATCAGCCATGACAAATTAATTCTGAAGACTTGTGGTGGTTTGACCAGAAAGAAGTGGGAATTCTGGGATGTTGTGGTCAAACCAATGGGTGCTTGGATTTTGATATTGGCACCTGGGGTAGCCAGTGGGTTTTAGGAGACACCTCGAGAACACCCAGGGGTTAAAAGCAGAGCTTCGGCGCTGGGAGGCTCTCTTGGGACTTCGAGGGACGGCGGTCGGAGCTCTCCCCCGTTCAGCCGCTGCTGCTGGGCAGGGAGGGGCAGCCATGCGGTAGGCCTGGGCCTGGACAGACATGGGAGTGAGGAGGCCTTGGATGATGGAAGGGTGGAGGAAGAGCCCCAAGAGACATCGGACAGCCTTCCCCCCCCCCCCCCGGAGACAGAGAGAGAGAGAGAGAGAGAGAGAGAGTGCAGTCTATGTAAATTCAGTAAATATGTGCTGGCAGCAGGCAGCCCAGCTGAGGAGATGGGGGGGGGTGCAGCCAGGAGTCCAGCCGCCTGGAGGAGTTTTTAACCCCTTTTGGACAATGAAAACCCTACAGAACATTAACCCTTCCTAGGCGAGTGATAAGAGTGGAGGAGGACGAAGGAAATGAACGAGTGATGAAGGCCTGGACCAGAGAGAGAGAGAGAGAGTGAGAGATGTTGGAAAGATGGAGTGGCATTTTATGCTGGACTCTTTTGTGTAGCCATGGACAGAGCCATGTTTCTGTGAGATACAGAGACTGAGTCCAGGGGGAGAAATGTCCCAGTGCCAGAGAAGATTCAGTGTGGGTACCCCTCGGCCCCAGGGGGTATATAAAATATGGGGGGGACGGATGTCCCAAAGGTGAGAAGGTGAGATACTGTGCTTTTCTGGAACTGGACAAAGCATCCTTAAAAAGACAACCCTGGAAGCAGCCCTGATCCCTGTTCGGTGGTGAGAGCACCGGAACAAGGACGGAAAAGGCCACCACGACACACAGAAGGACTCACTCTCCTCTTGAGGAACTGAAAGTTTGAGCATTCTAAAGGGTAGTGCTGGACCCAGAACTGGTGATTTTGGAAGATGTATTGTATTGGGAATTTAGGGGGGAGGAGGAGGAGAGTGTTTTTGTGAGATTTTCATTTTCCTCGTGTTTTTTTTTTTTCTTTCTTTTTTTTGTGTGTAGTTTAGTAATTGTTTGTGTGTAGCTTAGTTAATAAAATTTTCTTTATGTTTAAGTTTGGAGCCTGTTTTGCTTATTCCGGGTCACATCTCACAGCAGACACCGGGGAGAAGGTGTACTCATGGGGGCTCTGGCTTTGCCAGGCCCAAACCATAACAAGACTAGAGATAAGAATATCAATAATATGAAAGATGCCCTTAAACACCAGCATATCTTCTGATGAATTCAGATGTGATACCACTTAGCTACCAAAAAAGATTTTCAACTTGACTAGCAAAGTATTTTTGAAAAACATCTCCTATAGACAATTCTTATCCACAAAAACACAGCATTTGAAAACTTACAGCCTGTGCTAGAAGAATTGCCAATCTTAAAAGGTATTTCCCAGAAACTCCTACCTTTCAAGCTTCCCTTTTTATCATTATACTCCCTGAACACATTATATGCATCAAATGTGACCTGCTCACACAAAGGAGGAAAAAAGCACAGGTCTAGACACCCATGAGAGATGCAATTCACAGGGGAAAAAAAATTTGATACCTAGTCCACACCCTTTCCACAACGCAGGGTACACCATCCAAAGCACCAAAAATGCTCCTCATTTTGTATGGATCAACAGCCCCAGAGTGACCTTGCAAAGACAGAGGATAAAGGGCACAGACACCCAGGGCAGAGCATTTATCGTGAGTCAGCTCTGACTCCCTTCTTCCCTCCAGGGAGGCTCCCCACAAGCCTGGGAAAGATGAACTAATTCACATAAACGCTAGAAACTGGAATCCATAACACTAGAGGATACTCACAGCTAGGAACTCCATAGAAGCACTGCCTTTATGGAACATCCCAATTTCCCACAGATGGTAGGGAGATAAGGAGTTAGTGAATTTTCCTTTCCAAGTCAGGAAAATAGGCAAAGGCATGGCTAACACCTCCTTATAGATCCCAATTATCTATTTTCCCACGGTCTAAGTAACACAGCTAATTAAGTTAGAATAACTGTTTTCAACTGGCATTTGCTTTAAATGATTGCTGTTCCTCTCTCAGACAGGAAGATCATATATTTCTACAAGCTGCAGATTTCCTTCCAGGCTTTGCTGTTGGTCTAAGATGGTACTTTCAGCCAAAACCTTGTAGAGCATAACAGCTACTGTAGTACTGCTGCTGCAACCAAATGCAACAAATTTCAGAAACCTAATTGACCTGAGGATGTTAAACTTCCAAACACACAGCAGTAAAAGAGGCATCCGTGCAGGCAATTTTAAACCGAAAGGGAAATGAAAGTAAATACTAACTGTGAGTCAGCTCCTATGCTGGTGTGCTAACAGACTTGGAAGAATCAGATGGAATTGGATAAGATGGGGAAAGAGAGCAAAAACAACTTTTAAAGTAGAAAAAACACATCAGCTAAAAGTAAACTGTTCAAGTAAAAAGCCTTATCAGAAGTTGGGGGGGAAAAAGATAGGAAGAAATAGGAGTGAATTAAAAGATAAAAATAGAGGACACACAAAAGCCCATGTAACGAAGATTCAGTTCACTACACTCCTACATTTTGTTGCATCTCTGATACAAAATTAGAATGAAAGGTACTACCTTAACTAGGAAAAATTATTTATTACATTTGTCTCTTAGGCCAAAGAGATTTAAAATCCTGGGGTTTGACAAAAGAAAACTGTCTGGTTCCTGAAATTATGCAGGTGTCCTTAAAAAACCTCACCAGCAATGCTACATTTGCTGAGATTATTTTCTCTGTTGCTGTCTTTGCCCCTTTTCTAACCATTACATGTGCTGGTAACCTTGTCGATACCAGTTCTGCAGTATCACAAGAAAAATTCTCAGGACAGTCAATTCCTAAGCAGGACAGATTCAGCCTAAATGAAGACAGTTCTACACTCCCCTAACCCAGACCACTGCACCCATTAAGATCTCATTAGTCAGCCAATTGCCTCATCCTACTTAAGGTATTAAAGAAATGAGTGGGTCATAAAATCCTCATCACCATGCATTTGGATCAGTCTATCTTTGCAATAGTGTAGTTCACACCCTGAGATGAATAACAGCTCAAACTTCACTGTGCCTGTTGAGGAGAACTCCATTAAATCAAGGTCATTTTGGTTCAAAATTATTAGTTTGGGGTCCATCAAATTGGGCTACATAACGTTTCTGGACCTTTGAGGTAGCTGTCTGTATCCATGGAAACAAAAACATGCAATAGAACGACAAGGGCAAAATGTCTCCAAACCCCAGCAATCTACATTTCTGCATAAATAATCACAGAGCAGGTTCAGGACAAATCCCTGTGTTACTGACAATAAAAAGTCTTAAATAACTCACCTAAGCCCCCCAAGCTCAAGCCTGACAAATTTAATACATCCTTTTTACACCTTGTTTCCTTCATCCCTTGTTTCTTCCTTATTTCAGGAAAATTCTAAGCTATAAAGCCAAAATTTTGAATCTCAAGCAAAGACTACTCTATATGTTACACTTTGAGTGCAGATCTGTTTTTAATAAAGGTATATATACACACCTAGAAAGTTTCACACTAATAGAGCAATAGCATGCTGAAAAAGGGCTCAAATTCATATATTTCAAACAGAATCACTGATGAAAATTAATTCGCTGCCTGTATTTTAGGCAGAGCAGAAATTCACACACTTTACCAGCCTGACCTTCACATTAATCTACTCCAGATGGTTCCGGGGAAGGAAAAGGGAGTCCTAACACACACGGTGGATTAGCAGCACAGCAAAAAAGGCTAAGTAGAGGCAGGACGAAAAAAATAAACAGTGAGATGAATCACTTTGAGAAAAAAGAATTAAAAACAAAAATGGAGAGGCAGCTTTTAAAAGCAGAGATAAGTACACTGAAATCCCTACCTTTGTCAGAACTGAAAGGTCCCTTCTGGGAGCGCTTTTGTACCTTTCTACAAGTACTTCAAAAAGCCAATTTAGCATAAAAATAAGACACTGCAACCAAAACAATGAAATGCTAAGATTGCTTTTCATACAGACTAAAACTAAAACTGCACTATTATTTATGTTCCAGAATTATTGAAAGGCATTCAATTTTTAGCTAAAAAAAACTTTACTGATTAAAATGGAAATAGAAAGCCACAGTTACCTAAGAGAAACCTTCGATAGCTACCCTAATAGAAACATTCTAGCCATCAAAAATAAATCAACCTGGGGAGTCTTTTTAGTCAACAAGAATGTTAAACAAATATCAGATCTTTCAGATCCCTTGTAAGAGTGAGTCATTTTTTGGTTTTTTTTGTTGATTTTTTAAACATGCAACAAGGTCAATATCACAATAACCCTTTAGGAAAAAAAAAATATTTAAAGAATTGCTCTTTAACAGTCTGGAAGTGTCACTAACACGTGATGGCTCAGCAGCAAAGGGCATTAACACCTTCCAAAAGTGCCAGCAGCTGCTTCAGAGCATCCTATATCACCTGCTGTTCTTCAGGGCAAGAGCTTGCAGAACAGAAATAAACCCAGTCATCCCACAGAACGTGGAGAAATATTCACCTTCGAGGAAGATCAAGCACAGCACAAAATTTTCCAGGTTTTACTCTTAAAAAAAAAAAAAAAACACAGAGCAACAAAACAAAAACAAACCACAAGAACAACCTACCAGACAGCATAGTCCTAAACTTCAGAAATAAATAGTTCAAATCTTAAGGCATGCTCTGTTTTCTACTGGGATAGAGTTCATTTTCTCCCTGGTAGCTGGGAGACAGTGGAGTATTGGATTCAGTATGAGAACAACGCTGATCACACACTGATGGTTTGGTTGGTGCTGAGGAGTGTTTGCTCAAAGTCAAGGTCTGTTCTGGGCTGTGACCGTGTTCACAGGGTCTGAGGATGAGGGAAGAGACGAGGATCTGACTCCATGTTTCAGAAGGCTTGATTTATTATTTTATGATATATATTACATTAAAACTACACTAAAAGAATAGAAGAAAGGATTTCATCAGAAGGCTAGCTAAGAATAAAAAAAGAAGGAATGAATGAATAACAAAGGTTCTTGTCTCAGACAGTCTGAGCCAGCTGGGCTGTGATTGGCCATGAATTGTTGCATTCCACAGCAGCAGATAATCAATGTTTACATTTTGTTCCTGAGGTCTCACAGCTTCTCAGGAGGAAAAATCCTAAGGAAAGGATTTTCCATAAAAGATGTCTGCAACACAGTGTCTCAGGCTCTGCCTGTGAGGAGAGGCACAAAGATTTGGGAAGGAACATGGCCAGGACAGCTGAACTGAACTAGCCCAGAGGAATATTCCATACCAGAGAACATCATTTCCAGACAAGCTGGGAAAAACTGGCTGTGAGGGGCTAATCACAGCTCAAGGACAGGCTGGGCACCTGTCAGTGGGTGTTGAGCAGATGTATCGTGAACCACTTCTCTTTATTGCTCTTTATCTCTCTCCTCCTCTCCTTTTTTATTATTATCATAAGTATTTTTATTGATCTGTTCTTACCGTCTCAACCCACAAATGCTCCTTTTTAGGGTTTTTTTTCTGGTTGATTTTCCCCTGATTTTCCTCCTGATCCCTACAGTAGGAGAGAGGGAGGAAGCAAGTGGCTGTTTGATATTTCATTGCTGGCTGGGGTTAAACCACAACAAGGCCTTAGTTCCCTCTTTCATGATTTTAAAATTTAATTGACTAAGATTCAAATTTTTAAGTTTACCAATAGTAATTTAAAAAGTTCAAAGCAGTACAGATTTAACAAAGCCCAATGGCTTTCAGCAAACACATTTTTTCTGTTAAGAGTGTGTTATAGATCTAAATTGTTTACAAAGCTGCAGCAAATAAGTTTGAGTTTATCCTTATTTTTTTTCTGATCAATAGCAATTCAAATCTCATCCTTCCAAGAATAAAAATGCCAAGCTTGTTTCTCTATTTATTACATGAGAAAACCAATTTTCTGTTTTAATCTGCAAAGCAATCACATTGGTTTTTTCAGATTTCAGAATCACACAAAGAACAGAGAGAAAAAGTACGTGCAAGAGAGAGCAAGAAGAAAATAAGCCCTGAATTTAAACTGTGAAACCACTCAAACACAGCAAGACAAACCTGACATGTTTAAAGATATGATTTACAATTTAAAACCATTAATAAATTTTTAAAATAATACCACCAGCCAGATAAATAAAGTTGACCATATTAAGCATTCCCTTAAAAATTATTTTCACTGCTAGTACAAATGACATAAAACAACAAAAGCACTGCAGCACTCGTAGGCTATACATTAGAGAATACCAGATGATCCTAATTAATCTTTTTCCTACTGTACCTGTTAATGGGAGAGTTTGTAGGAATATTTGAATTAACATTGTATGGGGAATCGTATTTCAGAATTAAAACACATTTCTGATAATGCTGTGATCTAGTAAATAAAGGTCAAGGTCTCATAAACAAAAGTTTACCTCTGGCTCTGCCTCCCATGAACTCAAAAAAAAAAATCATTGAATGAATCTGCCACCTGGATTCCCAGTGGAATAAAACAGCATTTCTATAAGTTTTTCCAAAGCTTCTGGTAAAAGATAGCTAAAATTTTCCAATTAACACTGCATACACAGGAATCACAAGAGACTGCATTAAACAAATTGAACAAGTATAAATTACCACATTTTCACCTTCTTCACACATAAAAAATTGCTTCTTTTTTCCAACTCAATATAGGGGTTGACTTTTATTCCTGAGCTTCTTGAAGCAGGCAGGTCACAGGCAGATTTTCAGAAATGCCCTAAACCACTGATGACTCCAAAGCAAGGAGAGGTCGTGAAAGCTTTTTCACAGCCTGGGCTCACCACACCCATATCCTACAGTCCCTGAAGGTCCCTCAAGCAGGCACCAGCCTCTGTGTCCCCAGGGCTGGTGGTGCCAGGCTTGCCTTGAGCTCAGAGTGAGGAACAAGAAGGCGCCCAATGCTCACATCCGAGGGTGCTCCTAACTCTGCTGCTCATTTAGAACCATGGAATGGCTTGAATTGGAAGGGTCTTCAAGATCATCTAATTCCAACCTCTTGCCATAGGCAGGGACAATTTCCACTAGACCAGGTTGCTCCGAGCTCCATCAAACCTGTCCTGCCTTTGAGCACATCAAGAAATGGGACCAGCCACCAGCTGCTCAGGGAAATCTGTTGCAGTCTGACTGTGTTCACAGAAAATGAAGGAGACCTTCTTTGCCTTCTAAGCCATAACCCAGTTTTCTTCACCTCATCCACGACCTTTTTGCATAATTACTGCATTTCTCTGCCTTGGAGCGACAAGGAGAAGAGATCTGTACTTCACACCGTTCTTTTCCTAGCCTCACCTTCACCTCTCAGCTCCTGGCAGCATCTGATTAAAAAGGCACAGAGAAATCCAACACCAGCCACAGCACACTTGTCTGGGAAGGCGCTGGACATTCACACCCCTGCCATGACAGTGATGCTTGGCAGTTCTGCTCTGCATTTTACATCATCCTCTCAAACACTTCACAGTGCCACGGAAACGTGAGAGAACATTTGCCATAGGGGTGGAAGGATGGGGGGACTGCAGGGGCAACACAGACTCACATTGACAGGTACACCCTCATAACAGGCAGGCAGAAAGCTTCCTTAAAAGCACCCTCTCCTCCAGGAGATAATGGCCATTAACCCCATCTCACAGGGTAAAAAATGCAAATTCTTAAGATCAAATCTGGTTTTGCAGGTGTTTTATGGACAGTTTTGTCACACAGTGCTATATCTTATTTTGTTTCAGTCATATGGGCCATGTTAAAATACTTGATATACGTTAGTTAGAAAAATCTAAAGACATGACCACAGCTGACACAGAATACAAAGATACTTTTGGTAGCCAATTAGATACTTCATTAAAATTTCCAAGTCCTAACACTATTACACTGAAATATTGTCTTTTTAGTCCAAATCCAATTGTATTTATTTTGCCTTATAATAAATGTTAAATTAATGTGAAAAAACACATTATAACTATTATATTCAAAGTACAAGAAAAAATAATATTTAGCTCCAACAAAATGTCTTGAACTTTTCATATTAAATTTATTTTATAGCAACTTATTCTTACTCAAGTTCCTAACATTTTTCTTGCAAAAAGCGATTGTAAATGACCAAAACCCAATTTTCCTTTATCTATTTGCAACATTTATATATTGAGACTATTACAGTACAATAACACAGTGAAAACAATCCAAATCAATAGCTGCAATCAGTGCCTTACTGATTTGTCTGTTGTCTAAAGTAGGAAACTATTCACTTCAGTACATTTTGGCGCCTACTAAGCCCACAGGTCATGCACATAGAGAACAATATTACCTGAAATATTTTTAACATGTTTCACCCAGAATGGTAGTTCTCTCCAAGCATATGATAAATAGTGAAAATAAATTTACACACACATCAAATATTGACATACTTAGAAAAAATATAAAATATACTTGTACCCAACAAATGTTAATAGTTTTCATGAAAATGCTGATAGTTGTCAGGAAATGCTGCACTTCAAATTGTTGTAAAACACAGTTTCCTTTGATTATGATATCTCAAGAGTTACTCATTGTTTCCTGTGAATAGCTTATTTTAATCTCCCCTCCCTCCAAGTTTTCATAGGCACGTGATGATAAATGAAAAATATTTCATACTAGTGGAATGGATGCAGCCTTCCATTGTTCTTATTTTTCTTTATGTTATTTCTTTCAAACCAATGTTTTTTTCTCAACAATTTAACCTCTAAGATGGAAAAATATACCCTCTCTAATAAATCTAGTATGGTTTTGAAGTATAATTTAAATATTTGTCTCAAACTAGACAATATGCTATTCATTCTTTTAAATAAGCTTATGTTGGCAATAAAAATCAAGAAAGAAACCTAGATGGCAGTGCAATGCCCGAGGGAATATTGAATTGAATTGTGAAACAATAAAATTTCTTTCCCTTGTGAGTCTGAGATTAAAGGCTTGTGATTTTGGTACAACAGCCATGAGTACCACATACAAGTGATGTTTTTTACTGCATGAGATTCTTCTCATGCACATCCCTTATTTCTTCAAGATAATTCAGATAATCAGCAAGGCAAAGACAACAGATGACATTGTTCTTGGTGTTAAACAGATAATCAATACTCCAAGGCAATAAAATTAAATGTTTGAGCTTTATTAAACTTGGGAGACTGCTGGTGAATAGCTGGAAAATAAAACAACATTAAAAGTCAATTAGCATAACCATTATAGCAAAATATTTGCTTTTTGTTCCACTACAATAGTGAATTATAAAATAAAATAAGTGAGCCCGTAAGCTCATTGTTACAGCCATGTGAGTATTATATATCTATTTAACACCAACAAGAATAAAAATTTGTAATGCAAATGCAGACTGAGGCAATCTACATGAAAATCCAATAGAAGTTAGGTCATAACAATGAACTGAATAAAACAAAGCCTAGCTCATTATGTTGCTTTGTTTCAGTCCTTCTTTCAGGTTCTAGAAATTTGTAGGTGATTAGAGGCTGGTGTGTGCCATGCACTCCTGAGCCATCCAAGTTATTAAGGAATGCAATACCCCATTAATGTGTATTAATTGAAACTACTTAGTGTTCAGAAATAAACTGTGTGATTAAGCATTTTAATGGATTTAAGCAAAACATTTAACACTACAGGCTTGAGTCTAGAAGCCTGCAGATCTCAGATAACTCCCATTAAGTTTCTTTTTATAGTTGTTTCTGGAAAAATGTTTAAATCACTGAAGTGAGCAAGTCCTACTAGGTTTAGAGTGGAAATTCAGTTTAAATTGAATCAACTGAAGTAAAATTTTATAAAAAACAAAGGCAGCCAAAAAAAAAGGCTTCACTGTATATATTTAAAGTATACCAAAGTGCAAATTAAAGCTTGGATAAGTTTCGGTCTATGCAAGTTTATTTCTGGTGTCTGAAGCCTGAGAAAGACAAAGATGAATCTGTTCTAGGCAGGATTAGATGGGGAGCCCTTGTACCAAATGTGCTCCTGTATCTCATGTGTAAATCCAGTTTCTCCAAACATCTGCCTCTCCATGGGATACTTTTATCCACACCCAGCTATTGTGCAATGCTACATCAATAATAACACAAAACCCACATCAAAAATACCTATGGAGGCCTCCCATACCTAAGGGGCTCCCATGAAATGGTGGGTATAGAGATTATACCCCAGCTGTGATTCAGCTGATCTGACTGCAGCATTTCCAGCATGGAAAACTGATCACAGAATGGGTCAGGTTGGAATGGACCACAATGGATTGTCTCGGCCAACCTCCCTGTTCAAGCAGAGCCAAAATGCTCTTTTCTCATCCCAGATGCTATTGCTGACACACGGGGCAAGATATTAACCTCCCCACTCAAAACTGAAGCCATTTCTTCCCTCCTAGATCCATTAAAATTTCATTTTAAAGAATGAAATGAAGTTTTAGATTTCAATTAGCACAAAGAAAATATGCATTCCAAGAACCTGAGAACTGACATAAAAACAGCAAAATATATTGTAGTGTTGTTTCATGAAGCAGAGGGAGTATCAGCATTGATAACAGTGATCTCCAGTTATACACCACAACAGGACAGCTGTTCTGTCCTATTACAATGAATGTAAAATTCATTGTAAAACAGTGAAAACCTGACTTTCCAGAAAGGTTGTTCCTCTTCTGCCAAAATTTCTATTCAAATGGAGATTTCAGGCTCTACTGTAGACTTTTGTTCAACAGTTACTTCAAGGATTTCCCAGCTGCTTTATTCATCAATCATTTCATCACCTCCAGCAACACTGACTCTACCTAATCTGTCTATCTGAAGCTTTTAAAACACATTTACCTCACTGCTGAAAGCACCAGTAAAATTCAAATTAGAAAAGTTTTAATAAAGAAGTTTTGCTAATTAAAATGTAAGAATTTTACTATTCCTCTTTTGCAATAGTGGGTATGCCAGTCATTATGTCTAAAGTTTCTTTTTCATTTAAATTACTTTATCTTAGCTGCCAAAATTCTTGTGTTCAGGTTTAACTTCAGGCATAAGTGCTATAATATTAAGAGTAGCAGCAATTATACATAGGTGCCTCATTTTAGTTGAGCCAACTTCACTGGTTTTGTGCAGGTGAAGGAAATGAAATAACTTTACCAAGACTATTCACTGAGAAAATTGCAAAAATAAGATTACATATTTATACAGGCAGAAGCTTCAAATGCAGCAAGTGCGTGGGAACTATATTCACATTGCTTAGAAAATAAATATAAGCTTTTTTGATCAAAATATTTCTATTAACATTTTTCTCTGAGGAAAATTAGTAGAGCCTCTGAGGAGGCTCTACTAATTTAAGTCTTCAGTCATGGTTCTCCTGCACACAGCACATTTCCTGAATATAACCTACTCATAAGGCACTGCAGTGCTGTGATTATTCCCCATTTACTGACTTGGAGATCTGTCTCAAAACAGAGAAAATCGTTATTTTCCCCCTCATATACAAAATACTCACAGCAGAAGCCATCATTAAGATGAGCGTTTTCATCATTAGTCACATCTGTGGTTTTAAAATGGACACTTATTTGTGTCTCAGGTATTACCATGGGTTTCACATCATGCTGCATTTCCCTCCTTGGTCTGGACATCATCATTCCTGACCCCCTCAGACTCTGGGATGCAGCTTGTCAGTGCTCCTCACTGCTCAGTTTTCCTGCTGAAGCCCAGAGAGATCCTGTTGGGCCCTCAGCAGTCATTGCTCATCTCCTCAGCCTGCACTCTCTGCTGCAGCCAGTCCAGCAGGCTCCCTGCCCACCACACGTCTCTCTCTCTCCAGACTGATTTTAGACTCTAAAGCTTTCCCTCTCTTCTTTTCCCCTTTTAACCCCCAGCTATCATCCACTGCTTGGGATGCTTCCTTTCCTTCCCTAAAAACCAAGAGCTGCTTTTAGTCACTTTTAAAACCACACTGAAAATCACCTCAATATTCAAGCTGGAGTTTCAGTTCTTGATTTCCCAAGACCTCCCTTCACCTTCCCAAGCTGTCAAGTCTCATCAGCAGTACAAATTGCCAGGAGGAAAAGCAGTTTGGGTTTGTTTTTTTTTGTTTTTCATGAGGAGTTTTATTTGGTGGTGTCAGGACTTAGGGAGTTCTCTTGAAAAGCTTCACTGAAAGAAAACCTGTGTATTTGTCTGTCTCATGAACAGATGGGCATATCCCAGGAAGGTCTGCAAGGGTAATATCTATTATACAAAAACAGAGAATGGGAGATACTTCCACAGCTACAAAATCTGCTTGGTTCTCACTTTGAGACAAGTTTTCATAATACGTTTTTCCACAAGCCTTCTAGGCAAGATATCTCTGTCTCTGCATCTCTGTACTAATCTACACGGTTGTTTTCAAATTTTAAAAAGACAAAATATGACAGTAAATGAAAGAAAACAGAAAATTGATCATTGATTTTTTTACTGATTGATTTGTATCTCATTTCATGCTATTTGTCTTCCATTCCCACTGGAAGCAAAAACATGCAGTTCAAACTGAGCAAAAAGAAAGCAAAGAAATTTGTATTCATTTTCTAGAGACTACTATGAAATGAAGGAAGAAGACATCAGAATAACTGACTATACATGGAAAAATATAGTCACTTATCTTGTGACTACATTTGGGAATATAGTGATAGTGACTTATCTTGTGGAAAAAGGCATTTTTCTCTTTAAAATACCACTTGCTATTCATGTTCTGCCCAGCCTCAAAATCATCCAAACAACCCTAACCATGGAGAAAAACTCAATCATCCTTCTTCTACCAAAAAAAAAAAAAATCAACTGTTAACAACAGCTTCAAATTTAGGCAAGCTGGGACTGGACTCAATGACCCAATCTCTTCAGAAAACAAGGAGGCTTAACAAGCAGTATGTAATTAGAGAAAGAGGAACAGCAGTAAGAGAATAAACACTATAATGTAAACATTGTATTATATATAATATACTATTTTTAAAAGTCATCTTAAACCATATTTGCATGCAGAATTTATGGGTTTGTCTCTACTTGGCATATCACTGAAATAAATAACTCAGCTGAATGTTATTACCTCCCAAAATTTAGTGAAAACACAAGAAATCTCTCTCCTTTTAGACTTGTGCCTAAAATTAGGCAGAACTTTGACAATACACAGCCTCCACACAACTTCTCCAAGTAGACCAAATAAAGCCTAGGTTGTCTCTCCAGAAACATTAATTATTATCTAATTAATTATTATCCAATACAGCACCCAGTAACAACACCTAATCCTTCAGCAACCCCTCAGCACCAAGCACAGCCCAAACATTCTTACATTTTTGAGAGTATCAATGTCAAAAGAGTAGAGAAACAGATGTGGAAAGGAGAACATAACTTCATCTAATCCAACCAGCTGACATAGATTTAGAGACTGTCTGCTGATTTCTGGTCGTTTTCTGACAACCTTAACTGAGGGGGAAAAGAAAAAAAATCAGTATTCTTGAGACTGCTTTAATATAAAGCTGATTTGTAGAAAAAATAGCCAAAAACACAATTCCAGGTTTTGAAGAAACAGCATGTGACCCTATAACCACAGCACAGCAAATGCTTTCCGGTGAGAGGGGAAAAAATAAAACCACCAAAAAAAAAAATGAAAGCCAAAAATGCCTTTCAGTGGTGCAATGGAAGATTTTTTGGGTGAAATTTCAGGTCATGGCATAGGAATGGTTTGGCTGATAACCAGACCATACCAATTTGCTTTGCAAGTGCTTCAATGAGTCCTTCTGAGAGAAAAGTTCTGTTTCCCGGTTGCACAGCACTCCAGATCATCTTCAGAAAAACTCCAAGTGACAATGTTTTACAAAAGACAAAGTTGTTCCTTGGCTTTTATAGTTCCCCATTGTCTTATTGCAACCTGAATTTAATATTTCCTAGAAAACCATTACTTTCTCCAAGGTAAAATCAGGGATTAAAACTGAAGGAACACTACAAATTAAATTGGAAGGCCTCCTCCAAACTATCACTGACAACAGAAATAAAAATTTAAAAATTAAATTTAAAACCCTAAACTACTGTAGAGACAGTATTTTAGAAAAAAATATATCAAGAGCAAAAGGAAAAATTATTAGAATGACATAAGCTAAAACACTTAAGCAGTAGCTTTACAAAAATCCATACAAATATAGAATTTCTCCCTATCAAACACTGCTTAAATGATTTTGCAGAATAACCACAAACATGTCAAATTAAGAAACCCTTTTCAGGCATTTATGTAGTTTTTTTAATTCCTATTTCACCATGTAACAAGCCAAGTTCCTAGGAACCATTCCAGATATGTTATTGCTCATTTTCATCCCTTAAAACATACCCAAAGTCCAGCTGAACATCTTTGTTTCTTTCCTTGTCCTTTTCGTTGCCAGTTTTTATCCTTGCCTCCCACTGTTCACACAGCATTTTCATACCTTAGAAAATTAAATTCATTTGCCAGTTTACTCAAACTCTTAACACAAATTAGATTGAACTAGTTCAGCTAAGTTAACGCATCCTCAACCAGAACAACCCTTCTTGCACAAAACAGCAAATTATTCCCTCCACAAAGCTTACAGATTCAACACACACTTATACACAAAAATAACATCAGTTTTAAAAGGCCCATAAAAAGCCCATATCATGCACACACTTGCCTGCACATGCTCTCAGCCACAGCACTCCTTCCACAAGCACCCTCCAACTCTACCCCTTCCCTCCATGGGTCTCTTAAGGTTTCCCAAACAAAGAGGAAACACCTGCACACATCATCAGTGACTTAATCAGCATCCTCCCATCACTGAATCATCTCAGGAGGTTGGTTAGGAACAGCAAGACCCTTTAGTATTTTCTAGCTCTGGATTTATTCTTCCTGTAAGTCATATGGTGCAGCTAAAAAGAAATTCCAGGTTTTGAAAAAAAAGATAGTGTCAACTAAAGGTAGCTATGACAACCTCCCATCCACCCCTGTCTCCCTATTGACTAGCATAAGTTCCTTCTACATGTTAAAGCTCTAATTAAAAAAAAAAAAAACAAAACAAGCCCAAACTACTAACATATTACTCCTTTCTGATGTGTACAGACCTTGAAAATTTACTTTCTCTTCCAAATATTTTTTCTGTTCATAAAGAATATATAAGCTATGATGGAGCATGACTGAGAAATCAAGAATTAAATGATGCAGAAGCATTACAACTATACTAAGGAGATACAAAAGTAGCTCTGAATTTAAGGATTCAGTTACCTTTATTGGCCTTTCTAGAGTTTGTGTGTTTGATAAGAAATTAGTGTTTCTCTAAAAATATCTGCCTTTTTGTTAGTTGAAGACTCTATTCCCTCCCCAAAATATTGCCTTAACAAAACATTATTGCCTTAACAAAACATTATTGCCCAACAGTTAAACACATACATTGGTGAATTGAAAGAACTGCCTTCTAAATTTATGATAGAATGCAAAGATGTTCATTAAAACTTAACCTACTTATCAGCAACAAGGATCTGAAACAAGATAGGACTTTATTTTATACACAGCAGTAAACTTGCTGACATAATTACTCAGTATTTCAGCCTCTTGATACATCACACACAAACCAAAAAACCAAAGCACTTCACTAAATTTTTAAGTGTGTTGAGCTTTGCCAAAACTCTCTGCTGCCATACACACTTAGAGGCTTTTCAAATAGGATCAAGTGTGGCTGGGGTGAGTCATCCTTTACAAATCATTGATTCACAGGGTGCACAGCACCAACAGCACAACCTGCTTACCCTCTGTCAGCAAAAAGCAAGTGTAAAAATAACAGAATAGCTAGAGCTGCCACCCTTCTCCCATGTCTTACTGCTTCAGCAAGAGCCCAGGTTTTGTTGAAGAACCACATTTGTTTGTTAGCAGGGCCAGCAGGAGATTCATGCACTTCTGTAGAGGATGGAGCGATGAGAATCCAGGTATCCACTGCTCCATGTCCTGCAGCTAAACACAGTCCTCAGGAAACACTAATCTTGAGACTCAGATGCCTACAATAGCTCAAAATCTCATGTACACCTGAAGATTTGTGCTATTAGAGTGGATATTATTTGTGCTTTCTATACTGTTGTTTCTAGCATTATCTAAATTACATAGAAAGGAAAGGAACTGCACTGAGTTTTCTGTTTCAACTTATTTTCATATATTTTAAATCAGGGAAAAATTGCCAAGATTTCCTCCAGTGCTGGAAGATGATGATCAAGGAAGAACTTGGCCAAGTTCATGTTTCAAACCAAAATGCAAGCTGAATGTTGCTGAAGCTGTCTATGGATGTGAATGAGACAAACCGCCAGCTGCACCACTGAGTCTAGTTGTTGCATCTTTCTATCTTTGCTCCCTTGAAATCAAAAGTGATACAATCTAGAACTGATACCTTCCACACATCTAATCTTTTTTTAGGCATGCTTTTTAAATTTTTGGTAGAAACTCTGTCAAAACTACTTTGAGAATGACCCTTTGGATTTCTTTATCAGAAAGAAAAAGGACATAGAAAAATTAAAGACAACAGTGTCTGAATCAATTTTCTTCAGTCTTTACTTTCCTCTTCATTTAGCAATAGCAAGAGTTCCTCCCTGACACTTTCCTCTGATAAACACTTTTGAAGTCTTTTTTTCCTCTCCTGCAGTTTTTGGAATGCCCTCACTAATCTAGCTTTTTTCCTGACACTATCTTTTCCCTGCAGCCCTCACTAAATGTACGTAGGTAGCTTTCCTATTTTTCACATTTACTTCAAGCTCATTTTAACCTTCAGACTATGCACCATTACAGCTCATGGCTTTGAAAAACAAAGGATTTTTCTATGTTTATTTGTTTTTAAGTTCTGAAAAAACAGTAAATATGTAACATATAAAATGATCTCCCAGTGGTCAGGTATCCAAATTTCACAATACACCTCAATAGGTAATACAGAACTAGAGCAGAAAACATCCCAACTGTTAATTCCTCCCCCACATTAAAAAAAAAAAAAAAAAATAGGAACATAAAACCCTCACTCTCCCAAAATATAGGGGGCAAGTGAAGTTGCAATGTGTAACCATTCCTTGCTGCTGATAACAGATGTCAATGAGACTGAAAGTGTTTTGGGCTTTGGAATAAAAGGATTGTATATGGGGCTACATATGTGACCCTATAAGAGGATGAGGTCCTGAATGTCCCTCTTCAATTATATCCTTCATGGATTGCAACAAAGAAAAATGCCAGTTTGAGTTCATTAAATGCATCCTTAGCTCTACTGCTGTCTTTCCTACACTCTTATTGTAAAAAAGTTGATTATTTTTTGTTTTTTGTCCTCTCTTATCTATGAACCAATGTTTCTGCTCAATACAGTATAATTTTTGTATATATGTAGGTTTGTGCATGCAGTGATATGACAAGGGAGAATAGCTCAAAGCTGGGAGTAGGCTTTGATTTGCTATTAGGGAGAAATTCTTCCCTATGAAGGTGGTGAGGCACTGGCACCATATTACCCGGAGAAACTGGGGGTGCCCCATCCCTGGAAGGCCATCCCAGGGCCTTTGAGCAACCTGGGATAGCAGAAGGTGTCCCTGCCCATGGCAGAGAGTTGGAAAGAAATTATTTCTATGACCCCTTCCAACCCAAAACGTTCTCTGTTTCTCTAATGCCATTCAATTTATTTTTGAAATCTCATTTTAGTCACTATGTTTTCTTTTGTTCATTCTTTTTCCTTCCTTCATACATCTTCATGACTAGATGTAATTGATGCTGGGTAACACAGGGTACTTGAAGAAGTTTCAGCCCATTATTCTAGGAGAACTTCAAAGTCAAATTCCCCACTCAAATTGTTGCTCTTCAGAGACTATTCTATTGGTTTCCTTATTTCTCTGTAATGAATTTCTGCCTTCAACAGACTATCTTTCTGATAGTCAGGAGGCATCACTTGCCTTTAGGAATAGCAAAATTTAAAGGAAGGAGTCCCTATTTCTCAAACTGCTTTAGCCAGAAGTGATGAGATGGCACAAGTCTCAAGTCTCAGACTTTTCTCCAAATAAACTACCAAATACAGATAATTAAGAATAAGAACTAACTGCAAGAACAGAAGTGAAAAGCTTTTAGGTGGGTGACACATATTTGGGGCAGAAATGGGACAGAGGGAATGTGGTGAGGTCTCATGGCTTTAGGGATAGCACAAATTCTGATCTTTCATTAGCACACTTCAGCAATACCTATGTATTTTCAACATATACACTGCCCACTTGAAATATATCCGTATGCCTTATATGTTTTCTGGTTATTCTTAGCCTTGGAAAGGCAAAACAAGTTTGCCAAATACATCTAAGCTTTATGCGTAGGAAAAAGCATTAAAAAGTTAAAAAAAAAAAAACAAACATAACTCTCTGCAACGAATCTAGGAATTAATTTCCATTAACTTGCACCTGAAAACATCTTCACACATATTACTCAACTTTTGACACAATCTGTGTTGCTGGTAATCAATAGATAGACATATTCTTTTTCCCCCTCAAAATAATCATTACAAAATGCCGTTTAAACTACATTATACTGTTGCCTCCTATCACAAAAGTTCCATACCTTCTTAGTGTTTCTCACGGTCATCTCCTCAGAGAACTGCCTCCTTCTTCCCCACAAAACAGCCACAGACTCCAATTCCCTCCTCACCCAGTCACCCCACTCTTTTATAGCATCTTCGTCTCATTGCTCACACCTGTGGCCTGTTAAAGTCACCCTGTTCCTCATCTTTGCTAATTGGCCCAGCTGCAGCTCCTTAGGGGCAAAATTACTCTCTACACTATTTTCTTATATTCTATCTCCCTACATTGTATGACTGCTTCTACAGAGAAATCAAGTATTATATTTGAACAGGACTTTGAGTCAAGGGGACAAATCTGGTCACTGCCACTGACTTTGGATCAGGTTATCACAGCATGCTCATTCTGTACAAGCTATTCACCTTTATGCCCTGGGTTTTATTTCACACAAACATAGGTGTTACCACTTCCCTTCCTGTACAGGGATGCACGCTTTGCTGATTACCAGATATAAAAATGTAATGCTGATATATGACAGCCCCCCTTTGCTTTACTGCCTCCCCATGTCCACATAAACTCCAGTCATTGTCCAAGGGCAAGCTGGGCACCAACATGTGTCATCACATATGCTGACCTTGGAAACTGTTCCAGAGCAAAATTCTGCCAAATCACCTTTGGCTGGTACATATGTAAAACAAGAAGATTCTTAGAGATCTAGGAAATACTGAAAAGTAGCAGTTGTTTAAATGTGTGTTGGATTTTTACCCATTGTGTGCATTTTAATGATTATGCATCATTGATGTTTACTCTTAAACTACAAAGGAATAACTAAACACATTATATACAGCCTTGTTTATGTCATGTAATGCACTATACACGCATTAGGCATAAATTAATGCAAACAAGGAAACATGTAAGCACACAAGTATTATTAATATGTTTCAAAGATCTTTGGTTAGCATAATGTTTTATTTATTTGCTTGTCTTCCATCAAGCTATTAGCTGGAGTGATAATTGATCAAGCAATTGCATTTTAATTGTGGTAATAGAGCAGCTTTGTGATTTATTCCTCTTTGTTTTGTTTCACTACAAAGTAATCATCTTTGCTCAGATGTTTAACCACCCACCCAATTTATCTATTGAAACAGTTTCACAGCCATATTCCATTAATCTCTGTAGGCTCTACAATGGCCATAATAATTTCTCTCCTTCACAGAGCAATTTCTTAATTGTGATATCGTTGATTATTGCCTCCTTCATCCACACTTACACCAATCCACCCTTTTTTTCAAATTTGCCAATGATTTCACATTACTTTGTTAAATACAATAGCCCAGAGCCTGTTATCTTTTAAACTGATGTTAATCAGAAATCTCCTTAAGGTGATGATGGCAAGTGTAACAGAAGAAATAAACTATGAGAGGCATATCCTGAACTCTCAGGTAAACACAATTTGTTCCAAGTAGAGCTAAAGAGAAACAAAAACAAAAGAGTGAAACAATATTTGGAAAAACTGCAAACTACTACAACATCTTCTTCTAAAACTCATATTTACTAGTGCAATAGACAGCTGTTCTCAAAGTAACTTAACTGAAGCTTAAATTTCTTCTATTTAACAAGAAAAAAATATATATGTGTACCAACAGTGATAACTGAAGATGTGTATTCAGAGAAGATTGTTTAGATATTCATAGATAGACTGTTTATTAATTGTTCTAGTATACCTCCTCTGACAACAGAAATGCTACTTGTTTGTAGCATTTATCTAAAAGATGAAACATCCAAAACAAAGCAGCAACAGAATTCAAAGAACAGAGAGTTAGAGGCTCTTTGCAACAAGAAGCACATACTTGAAGATGCTAGGTGTGAGGTAGATCTGAAGAGCTGATTTTGATCCCATACTCGTCAGCATTTCTCTCATCAGAGCCTACTGATGCACAAAAGGCTGATTTCCTCCTGCCCTCTCTTTTGTTCCTCTCCAAGGTGTACACTGTTACTTCTTTCAAAGAGTGATCCTGAGGGTCCACCAGTAGTTTAAACACTTGATTTTCCTCCATGTTTTATCTTGTTCTTTCTATGTATACCTGGTCAAACAATGGGATAGTGGCAAATAACCTTTTGCTCTATGTATGACTTGTCAATAATATTTGTGATATCTGTATTAACTGGACTGTAAGGACCTTGCCATATAAACAACACCTTACACATTGGACTTTTGTCCCCTTGCCTCTGATTTCCATTCATTCTGTGTAGGACAAGTGGCATGTTTAGGCTTTCAACAGCATCATGCTTTGCAGTATATTGCAGGCTTTGTTCCCAGATAATCTTCATACGCTATTTAAAAGACTTCATTGCATGCATAGTTTTGAGCCTATTAATGGTTATTTTCCAAATGCATGTTTATTATGTAAAGTATATTATCTACAGGTAGCAACAGAAGTTTATGCACTCTTTCCTATATAAAAGTGCTTACGTTGCTTTCATTTCTCATTTCTCATTATGTTGACCTATGTTGTCATTATCTCACATTTTCCCTCCATGTAGCAGCTGATACATAAATGCTGCATGTGTTTTTTGGCCTTTTCACTGCCTGAATTTTCAAATGGGGTATGTCCCTTAGTCCAGTGATTCCTTGCATCCAAAATGGACCACAATTTGAATATCATTAATTGTCTGTCTTTGTATTCCGTCATGGAGAAAACTTCTGCTGATGACTGTTTTTTAATTTGATTCTATTTTAATTGGGAATAAATTGCTGAAATTTCAGGAATGTTTGTTTACTTTATTTTTTCACTGAGGGGTCGATGCGCCCTTGGAAAGCCATAACTTGGGACAGAAAAAGCAGAGGTAAGTGGAATTCAATGAATAATTGATTGCTGAAGTAACTACATAATTATTAGGGAAGGTGACAGAGAATGGTGACAGCGCAGCAGAAGGGAAAAAAAAAAAACAGCTATAGATAAATTAGACAAATAAACTCCTGATTTTTTTTAAAAAGACACATTTCCCGCACCACACCGCACAATAACCCAACTGCCAGAGCAGCCGGGCAAGGCGAGATGGCAGGGCATCCTTTCGGAGCGTGCCTTTCTCCCGCTCGAACATTGCGGCACGCATCACAATGGGCGCGGTAGCGAATCAATGGAGCGGGACTCGCCCCCGCCGCCGTCCCCCAGCCCGAGCCCGCCCCGGAGCCGCTCCTGCTCGGCTTTGTGGCTGCAGGACCCGGGGGGCGCCGCCAATCGCCGCCGCCGCTGCCGGGCTCTATTTGTGTGCGATGCCTCCCGCTCCCAGCCCTGAGAGTGACGCGGGCAGCGGGGCCGAGAGAATCCCTTTCCGGAGAAGGATTTGATTTTTTTTGATTTTTTTTTTTTTTTTTTTTTAACCCGGGTCCTGATACTGGGAAGAATCCGGTTTCATCCCCTCTTTTATTCAAAAGTCTGCTGAACAGCTTGTCGACTTCAGCGCGCTTCCTCTCTCTCTCTCTCTCTCTCTCTCTCACCGTCGCTCTCCCTCTCCATATAAATACACGGAGCTCTGTCCTCGCCCTATGCAAGGAAAGTTGGCAAGGACTGCCTGGATGATGGAGCCGCTAGTTTTCTGAGAGCCGCCTGATCCCGCACGGTGAGTGCCACAACTCCCGGAGTGCCGGGCGGCATCCGCAGGGACGGGATGGCCTCTCCCGCTGCCGGGCACCGAGCGAGGGAGGCGACACTTTCCCGGAGGCGCCGGGAGAGGTCCCCGCGGCAGCGGGGATGCGAGAGTCGGAGAGTGCGCAGGGCGGGCGGTCCAACAAGTTTCTGTGCGGGTACCGCCGGTCGGGAAAAGTTACCGGGGGCTCTGCGGATCGCATCCCCCGCTCCTCTGGCCGCCCGCGGGCTCGGGTGCGATTAACAAAGAAGTTTGGCCGCTGCGCAGCCGGCATCCCGGGCGGTCTCGGGGCGCCTCTCCGGGGGTCGCGGAGCGGGGCAGAGCAGAGCGGGGGATCCGCACCGCAACTTCTGCCGGGGCGCTCCGCTTTGTTTTCGCCTTGCGGTAACCTTTCCCTTCTGGTGGGGATGCCGCCGCCGAGGAGCAGCAGCGCTGCGGGGAAAGCGCTCTCCTCTCCCCGCTACGGGGGGCGAAATTGCGCGGGAGGGCGGGAAATGTTCACGTATATTTGTCCGTGTGTATATACATGTATGTAGGTGTATAAGCGTTTTTAGGCATGGGAAGCGCAGCCCCGGAGGGGGATGTGACAGCGTGCCCGCCAGCCGTGGGCGGGGGAGCGCCTGTCTCCCTGCGCAGGGGCGGAGGGGATGCGCATCCCGCGGCGGTGCGGCCGCCTCCCCGCACAATGGAGCGGCGCGGCGGGGCGGGGGCAGGCGGAGAAGGACAAGGAGGAGGAGGAGAAGGAGGGAGGTCGTCTCCGGCTCCGCCGCAGCAGCTGCTCCCGCTGCTGCAGTGCCGCAGCCCCGCGGCGCCCCCGCCCTGGCGGAGGATGCTCGGCGCGGTGCCCGCCCGGCCAGCGCTGGGTACCGCGCCCTCCCCGCAGGGAACCGAGCCCCGGCCCCGTACAGGGGGGAGGCTCTGGGCCGGCTCCTCTCGGTCCCTGCCCGGTTCTGCCACGGGGGGGATGGAGCGAGAGCCGCTGCTTCCGTGCAGGGCTGGCAGCCGGAGTGGTGCCGCACCTGAGTGTGGAAGTATTAAGGAAAAAAAAAAGACATAAGGAGAGAGAAGTGCAAAACACACACGCGAAATTCAGGATGCAATTAACTTTACCTATAACAAGATGAGAATCCAATTTTTTTTTGGTTGTTGTTTGTTTCCTTCATGCTCATTGGGATGTATGCCAATTAATGATTGATGACTCAAAAATGGATTTAAAGGGAGTTAAGATGTTTTTCATTCCAATTTCACATTTTAGTTATAAAAAATAGTTATTTTTAAGTTGCTGGTTGTGCTGAGTACATTGAAGATCTTTAGAGGCTTTTTTTTTTTCTTTTGAGGAAAAAACGTTTCATGTCATGCCCATGTTTCACAGATAAGTGAGTAGAAGAGATAATTCTCTAATAGTAGAGCATTGTGTGTAAATACATGTTAAGGTTAAACTGATAGGCAAGAAGTGGCATTTGGGAAGGTTTCTTATTAAGCTGAAGTTCATCCTCTTCACTTAAGGAAAAAGCAGCCTTTGTTGAATGGAGTTTGTAGACAAAACAGGTAAAGAATTTCCTGTTGTATTATGGAGTAGTAAGGCTAATCTCCAAACATCACATCTGACTTTCACTATGTGCTGCTTTTCTTAATTCATTTCATATTTGTCTGCATCTGTGTCCTCTACTTACATCTTGCACTGCTGTTCATTCCAGGAGCACTGGCATGAAGAGGCTATAGGAGCGTGGAAAAAGAGACAGTTTTTGGTGGTTGGGGGCAAGGAAAGGAGGCAGAAAACTAGTAAAATTATTCTAAAGCTTCTCAGAGTAATTTATTGCTTTTCAGTCTTACAGCAAAGCCAGACAAACTTCTGCAAACTGTATAGAAATTTTGTCCCAGGTTTCTGCAAGCATCTTTGGTGCCACGGCTGATGCTTGCCTAGAAGCTGCACTGATTTCCATAAGAATCCTCATAAAAACAAAGGATGCCATTGTGGAAACTTGAAACAGCTTGGCTTGGTGATTGTTGTTTGACTTTTTAATCACTGAAACGAGATTTCAACCTTTTCCTCTTGCTTTCCTTGGTAATATTGAATCCTCTGTATTGAGTATTGACTAGTTGAACATTGGGGAAATGAGGAGGACTCAACCAGTTTTACAATGAGGCACCTGCAAGATGACAAAGACATCCCAACAGGCTTTTAAAAACAGGGAAGGTTATTTGAGTCCTGTTGCTTTTATTTCTTTTGTTTGGGGCTTTTTTTCTTTTCCTCCACTTTGTGAACTTTTTATATTGTCTCTGATACAATTGAGTTTGGACCACAATAAGCAAAATAATCCACATGGACTTTATACATAAAAAGTATTTCCTTCAAGTAACTTTTCAAGGCACATATGCACAACTGAACTTCAGTCTAAGCAATAGAGGCAAATATGTTATTGATAGGAGGCTCAGATTTTTATTGTTTTTTCCAGGAAATCAAAGGAAATTTCAATGTATACAGATAAGCAGATGCAATATGCTTTACCCATGTGTAAAATATTAAGCAAAACTGAGACTTGACAAGTCTGTCTTCTCTCTGGGAATCCCTGCCATGTTTGCTGTGGCATGATTTAGCAAACTTGTATGAGTCAACACGTAAGTGTGTAAACAAGGGAGAAAGAAATAAAAAAGAATGATGTGAGAAAGGAAGAGATTTATATTTTCTAGATCTTTTATTTGAGAGCAATTCCATGGCCTATGATGCTTCTGTGGTGGAAAAAGCTGTCAAGCAAATGAGTCTTTAAAAGACTATTATTGTGATTTTTATTTGCCCAAATTTTGCACCTGCCCTTTTAAATGTGTTCTGTGTCCTCAGAAATATGTATCAATCTCATGTTGCTTTGCTTTAGAGCCAGACCTGAACTGTCAGGTAGCAGGTGACACAAGTTTTGTGTGTAATGTGTGAATCCATCTGAGGCTACAAACCTGTGCTTGCGGAAGAAAGAGATGGAGATTTAGATAGTGGGCTTAAACTTTACTTTTTCAATCTGTGTGTCTTTTCCAGATGCCCTTTTCTGTATCTTAAAATGCAAATTATGTTTTTTTAACATATATAGTGCATGCCCTTGTACTAATATATTTCTGTACAGCCTTGTTACTTCCTTAACTTTGTTTTTGTTAACATACAAGATCAGGAACTTTGCATGTTTTCCTTTCTTCTGTAGAGGAAAATAATGGAATAATTGCATATCACTAGTAAAGTTTCTGGGTAACACTTTTTGTCAGCAATTTATTTTAAGTTGTATTTGTCAAGCCCTGTGAAAATAGTTCAGGCTTTGGTTCCAGGTTCAGGAGGAACATATGGCCTAATGTTTCTTAAACCTCTTTCCATGATTCATAATATGATAACTAAAGCAATTTGAGTGGATTTGCACACATATTTGCCTGTGTTATAGGGAAAAGAGTCTCTTCAAGTAAAGTTTAGACAATTTCAAAATTCTACATTCACCAAAATGATCCATCACATAACAGAAATACAAAGAGAATTATTCTATGTCATCCCCAGCACTTAGACACTTACATTATAGACTTAAAAAAAAAGCTGTAGAAAGGACAAGGAAAATAAATAACCATAAAGCCCTTGAAAGAACTGTAAAACAAGGATATATACTTGAGCCTGTAGGTTAAACAGCACATTAGATTTCACAGGACTCAAGTAATCCTCACCGTGCAGGGAGATACAATGAAATGTTTCTTCCAATCCAAGAGATTAATAGATACTCTATGTTTCACCTGCAATACTCTATCTGTCTAAACTGCTCGGTCCATAAATCTTTCATTCCCTGTCCTTCTTCTAATCATCAGCCCCATCAGTTCCCTCTCACCATTGACAGTTTATAGTGTGTCCAAACACATCAATCCTTTGCTTCAATTAACTCTGTCCTACAAACTTCTCCATTCATTAATCTGTCCTTGCCCACAGTGAGATCCAAGTGTGGACATTCCTCCTTCCTCCCTTGGCCATCTCTGTGTCAATTCCTTAAGGGCATTTTTGTTTCCTTCCAATCCTGTATCATCCATCCTTTCTTGGCCATTTTCAGATCTGCTCTCCAGGTCTGCCAAGTCATGTTCTCATAGAGTAAATTTTTTTCCCTAGGTCTCCTCTGGCTTTTTCCTTGGTCAGTTGTGAAGACATTGACTTTATTTGTCCTCTTTCCATGCCCAGCTCTTCTCTTGCTCCTCAGTAAGAGGAGTAAGTTGGTTTGATCCTTTTACCAACAATATGAATGTGGCAGGAGAAAACGAGTTGACAGGCAACAGCAGTGTGAATTTGTGACCTACTGGTTGTCCCCAGGTGAGGGGAAATACTGCTAGCTTTGGTCTGACTTTGTAATACACCTGGTTTCAGACAAATACTCTGTGGTTATAATGTTTGAATTAATCTAAGCAGAGTAGAAGCCAGAGTCCAGAAAGTCTTATCTTCAGACAAGTGTTTGAGTTTCTGAGCCACAGACTTTTCTCATGTGCTGTTTGGGCCTTTTCCTCCTTGCAGCCTGGGTCAATAGAGATGGAAGATGTTCCTTGTTCATCTTCTATAATCTTCCCTGAACCATAACCCTGAATAGTTTGTTAGGGACAAGGAGGTGTCAGAGACCTAAAACAGAGTCTTGAGACCTGGCAAGACCAGGAGCTGAGGTCCCTTAGTTCCACATGAAGGAATTCCTTCCCAATATATCATTCCTTTTCCTTCTCCTCAGTCTTTTAAGTAGCTGCCATGGTTTGGATTGCTATTCGCTCTGCCTGGATCTTCACCTGGCTAAGAGAACAGGGCTTCCTTCAGCCAAGGCATGGCATTGAGCTCAAAGGTCCTTTCATCATGATTCTGTACCGCTGTGAGGTTGATTCAAGGTCCTACCTGAGAAAGTTCTGCATCATTCCCATCCCTCTGGAGAAACTTTCAGACTGAGGAAAGAAACACCTTAAGTAGCAATTAGATGTGGCTTCTTCTAGATCACTTTCTTCAGTTTAGGGGAAATCATTCTGCATAAACTCTGGATTTCCCTCTCAGAGCCTCTGTGTTACAGAAGAAACGAGAAGGCATAAAAAGTAAACTTAAGTGTGCATCTTTGTTATTCCCCATAACAATTAAATCTGCTCCTAAAAACAGCCCAAGAAAGAATTTGGCTCATCTCTTAAAATAGGATTCATTTGCCAACAATGGTGACTTTTCACACTGAGTTTGTTATAATGGTGATTCCATATTAAAAAAAAGAACCATATCTGACTATGTCACTTACTATATCACTCCTTGATGCTTCTACTATTTATGTGCCCGTTGGACCTCAGACACAAGTGTCAATTAAACACTTGGTTTGTTTTAGTTAATTTTTTGTTGTGCTTCTAGCTCTTTTCTTTCTAAAACTAACTGTAGAAAGATAAGGGAAAAAGTTTTGTCATTCTAAGACCCTGTGAGCAAATGTGTTGTTGCTAAATCACATATTTTATTGTCCTGCAGTACATTCTAAAAAAAATCCCAAGGCTTAAGGAACTTTTTAAAGTCTTCATGGCCACTTCAACACTCAAAATAAATTAGTGATAGAAAGCACCAAAAACACCCCTAAAGATGAAAGGTAAAGTCATCCTCCAAACTAACATAGGCGTAAGAACAAATGGTCTAACTATGGAGGAGATTCACTGCATATGGTGCTGCCTGGGGCAAATGTGGAAATCTAAACAAATTGCAACAGTGTTTGTAACTTGCTTTTGTTCCAAGAATGCAAATACTTTAGGATTTTACTAAGAACAGCTGGACAAAAGAGTTGTAAAGTCATTTTCATTCCTTATAGAACTCTCCAATTTACTGAACTTCTAACTGCAGTTCCTACCACACCCAACATAAGATGTGAAAGTCAAATGCTTTTCTTTCACTCTCTTTTATCGCCAGTGGTAGCTGTGACTCAGAAAAGTTACTCTGCAAGTTTATATCTCAAATCCACCCTAGCTGTGTAAAGAATTTTATTAGTGATAAATGAATTTCAGGATATGTCTTGACTCTTTGAACCCACTCTTGAGTTTTTATAGCTGACAACTGAAACAAAAAATCTTTTCTGTGTTAAAAAATCAAACAGGAAAATTAAACAAATTGTCTGCAGGCAGACAGGACTGCAGACAATTCTAACTGAAATATTTGAATGTAATAAAGCCAACTTCAGTCCCCAGATAAGCCCCTGATGCAGCTAAGTATTTTTGGCTAATAACCCTTCTGAATGTTTTTCAAAAGAAGAAAAAAGCTGTTCTTGAGAACATTGCACCCATAAGGTCTAAAGAAATTCAAAAAGTGTCACTGTTTCCTATATCAGGGTATGCTTATCAAGTTTAACTGCCTATGGCTTAAAAATGAAGTGCTGAAGAAACTGTTTCAAATGACTTTCAGATTGGGTGTGCTGTCCATGGATGAAAGCAAGGCACTCGTTTGAACTATCTCCATTCTGTTATGCCAAGATAGGAACACTTCCTCCGGGTGCAATACGAGAGGAATGAGAGAATGGAAAGTATGGCAGGAGGAATTATGAGGTCCAAATATTCTTCATCTTGCATGGAGGTTTGACACTGTGAGTTAAATTTATCTCTGTTTGCTGAAGTGTATTCTGGAGTAACCCAGAGCCTGTGTGTTATAGTGAAACTCAGATCAGGAAACTGCCACAGTAAGCAGAGTACCACCAAATAAATAATGAAAATTACTAGATGGCAAACAAAACCAGGAAGCACTTCTCCTCTAATGGGAAAAGTGTACTTTTTCTGTAATTTTACAGCCAGGGTGAAATGAAGATTATTACATCATTTGTGTTCAATACATTATCCAAACAATAATTTTAATTTTCTAGTTCCTCAGCAATGTGCAGGATAAGAGGTATCTCTCTATCTTGAAGCATTATCACAGTTGCAAAAGATCAAAACCATACTTTAATCAAATGCACAGAGTTCTGTTCATAACAGTTCAACTTGAGAAGTACAAAGCTTTCATTCTTGAAATGTACATGTAATGTATGAGATACAAAGTTAGCTCTTGGACATGTTTTGCGATAGTGAGATTTTTTCATCTTAGAAGTTATGATAATAAATATTAAAATGTAGTCAGCATAAATGGCTGAGAGAAGGATGGGCATTTTCATGTCTTGCCATACTCAAACTCAGTTGCAGAAGGGTGTTATGTTTCTATCACTAGCTTGTGTAATTTAATTTTTTTTTTTTTTTATTGGCATGTAAATTGCAATTGAAAATTTATTTTTCTTCTTTTTTTTTTTTGTTTCTCACGCTGTGGACATAATATGAGCAACCCTCCTCACTGTGACCTTTTTTCTTTAAATAAGAAATAAGTCTCTCAAAATCTCTGCTAGGAGGAATTTGAAGCAGGTGATCTGAATGATTTCATTATCCTCTCTCAATATCATTCCCTTAATGTCGTGTATGATAGAGCTTATCTGAGGTCACAGATATTTATTTGTATGTAAGGAAAAGAAATGCCAATAGGCTCAAAGTGGCTCCCTGGTTTTTTTTGCTGATGGTCACCTTCTTTGCTTATTTTAGGACATTTCTTAATATATATGAGTTTGCTTTACTTGATAAATAACTTTAAGTGCAAGTGCAATAAATCTTTCGTACCTTTTCCCATTGATTGGTGCCAATGAAACAATTCCACTTTATGCAACCCCCAGCAATAGGCAGCACTTAAAAAGATGAAATTAGGTGAAACTGATCTTGGTTTATGCCAAGGCATGCAGAATACTCAAAGCAAAATACATCAATTTTATTGTGATACTTGTTGCAGGGCTGCAGAGTTCATAATCTGCTGTTGCTCAAGTGCCCTCTGTGCCCAGCATCACCCAAGTCTGACTAATGAGACACAAGTTCTGTTCTAATCAGCAGAGATCAAAGGAGGCAGTGGCCATAACCTTGCATCGATCCAGAGAGAGCCCAGCCATAGGAGGAAGGTGTTATTCAGAATGTTTCTGTCTGACAGCAGGAACCAAGTGTGAATGCTACAGCTTTTCTGCTCATCTGCTTATCATCACAGATCGAGACAGTCAGAAGGGAAATCTATATACTTTGGGAATAGAAAAATAATGCAAATTTCTCCTCACTGACCTCTGTATGACTCTGCAATGCATTTCCAATCTCAGACTGCACACATCTTCTTATCCTCCTGTCAGGAGTAACCTATAATAAGACAACCACCAGGTATTTCTTGCAGTTTAGTACAAGACAGTTCTGCCCTTTTCTGCTGAGATGATCATGGGTGATTCTAAAGCTCTTTCTGGTTTTATTCTGACTATAATACAACATGCTGCTTGGGAGAATGGCTCAAACCCTCACACATGTCTGGGAAGGCAGGAAAATTTCAGCTGACCTCAGTTACTCAGATTTCCTTGATTCTTGGCTGAGGTACAGTAATGAGAAGCATGAGAGACTAAATATTTAGAAAACATTAGGCAATATAAAATCATGCAGCACATTTCCTGCTGGGGCTGCCAGAAGCATGTTGACCCTACTCTTTGCAACCCATCAAGTTCAAGGCTTCTGTCTTAATATCCAGGGATTTTAATGTTTTTGGTTCAGGATAAACAGAATTTTTCAAGCTCTGTAGATAATGCCTCTTTCTGGCCTGATGGAACGCAAAATGCAGTGAAACCTCTGCAAGACACAAGATCTTCCAGGAGTGTGTGCTAAAGCACTGTGAAACCTATTCACTGGGGACTTAAGAACTCATTTAAGTTCTTAAGTTCTCGTTATCCTCTCTGGATAGAGCACTCCTCTAGGCTGGAGTCATTTCTAGATTGATTGCACAACACAGAGAGGGTTTGGTTGGTTGTTTGTTTAAATCTGTCTCTCAGTCATCAGTGAGAGAGTCAAACATGATAGCTGCTGGTCAAACCCACCCAGAAGAAGACAGAAACCACTAACCATTTCTACTAAGAAGACAGAAACCTGCTTAGTATTATGCATTCTGCATGGATGGCATCACAAAGTGCCCTGAAGGAGAAGCTGAGCATTCTGTTTGAGTGGCAGGAGGAACAGGAGAGGAATGTGTGGCAGGTTCCAGCTCTTCCATGAGTGTCCCCCTGTCCTGCCTGGCACAGCTATTTTCTGTCAGGTAGGATGGATATGTTGGACTGCAGCCATGTCTCCTTGTAGCCCTGCTTGTCTGCATGAGATACAGCTGCTCCTTTGTCTCCTTGGGCTGCACTGAAGAGTCGTGGGACTTGTCCCAGCCAAAGTCACTAAAAATAGTTTCTGTAGTGAGTGACTTTAATCTTTTCATGACAGTGATTTGCCACGTTGTTACATGCAGGTGAACAGATAGAAGCTCTGACATGGGGGCTTTGCATTTTTCGAGCTTTCTTTGGGGAAAAAATGGAACTTTTGAAATGTCTAGGGCTGTTCTATCTCAACTATATTTCAGGGGGAAAAGCACCAGAATTACAGATATTAATATCTTCGTACTTGAGAGGTATGAGTAATCTATAAGTTCTTAAATATACCAGTTTTCAGATGAAGATAATACCTTGCTACCACATCTTAGCAACAAGAAGCAATACAACAGAATACATGAAAATAAACATCTACATGAAGCCCTTTATAGGAAAGGAGAGAAATTATAAATTGCTTCTCTGCTTCAGGTAGCTTTATCTCTATGTCAAAGAAAAGCACGTTCTAGAAACTTATATATATTATGAAAGAAATTATTTATGACTAAAACCACATTCCCTTCCCAAGATAAACAGTGATAAAACAAGAAATCCAAGTGTACCTCAAGCGAGATTCTTCTTCTTTCTTTTTTATTTTATTTTTCTTGTTACAAAACTTGCTATTCCAATTGTGCCCTTTCAACATTTTCTGACCACAGACCATCCTTCACATGGGAGTAAATCTGTTATTGTAGGTGGCACTGGAGTATTAGTTGGAAATTCAGTTCCTGAGCCTGCTCCTCCCTCTAGTGGAACAGATACTCTTCTCATCAGCAATTCTGGTAAAAAAGAATGGAAATACATAACCTTGACAGTGCATTTTTCTTCTTTATGACTTCTTAAACTGGCTCAGAAAACGGAATGGATAAGAAGTGCTTCCATAGGCAGCTGAGAGAACTGAAATGCTGCCTCACCTGGAGCCCCTGCTGGTTAGAGCCATGCTGGAGTGCAGGAGGAAGGTGCCTGTTGTGCCCTGCTTTGTTGTTTTTCCTCGGTGCTTGGGAGCACCAGGGGATGTGACAGGTAATTATGTGTTTGTCACAGAGATGTGACACCCCTCTCCAAGAATCTGCTTCAACTGCAGTAGTTTTTTTAATTGCTTGGTACTGATAATTTAAAGCGGATTGATTGTAGTTCGGAAATAAAATGCCCGTATCAATCCTTTTCAGTGTGCTTCCAAATTAAAAAAAAAAACAAAATCAACCAACCAACCAAACAAAAGAAAACCAAACAAAAACAACAAAACAAGCAAAAGAAAAGCAATCAAAATTGAAACAAACAAAAGAAAAACAAACAAAAATTTAAAACAAACAAAAGAAAAACAAACTACAGAATGGAAACAAACAAAAGAAAAACAAACAAAAATTGAAACTAACAAAAGAAAAACAAGCAAAATCCCAAAACAGAACTACAAGCTGTGTAATTGCTTGTATAATGTTATGTGATCAAAAAAAAAAAAAGGGGCAGTAAATGCAATATTAAGTATTGCACAACCCACCTTTCTATTAATGTTATTTTTGTTCAAATGTAGCATTTCTGTTTCTTTAACAATAAGCTCCTGGTGAAGAATAGAGGGGATTTGCTGTGAGAATGGAGATTACACACTTGATTTGGGTTCACATAGGGAATGTAACATGGATTTAAAGAAACAAAACAAAGCTGGGTGTTCAGCTGCAGTATTACCTGCCAGCAATTTTCAATGGTTTTCATGAAAATTGTTTGAATAACAGAGAAACCATTTGAAGAGGAAGATGTGAGGACCTATTACTTGCCTGGCTCAGCAGTGGCTGGCAAATATTCCTTTGTGACACCAAACCCTCTTTCTACCCTCTTCATGACTCATATCCATCTACAACTCCTTACACATTTAGGAGACTAAAGGTTATCACAGCATTAAAGACTTGAAAATGTTTATGTATGTTAATTATTCAATGATGTGCTGTGTTTAATTAATACCTTATGGTTTTGAAGTGGTTTTTTCAGCTGACTACATTTCCAGTTTTTTCAGCTGATTACTTTTCAAGTTACAATTTCTTGCTTCCTTGCATTTTAGCAACACAATAAATAAACACCAGCACCAGGGTTTCAACCTGTTACTAAAGAACATAATTCTGTTTTCCCTGAGTCAGTAGGAGCACACTGACTTGAAATAGCTCATAAAGAAACACCAAGGCTCTAGATTCTCTAGATTATCAAATATTGTACAAATGGGAGCAAAATGTTTCAATTTTCCTGAACTTTGTCCATGACTTAATAGTCTGTTGAGAGCTTATGAAATACAGAATGTTAAGAAATGAATGCACTGAGAACATAAGGACAATAAATAGGAAAGGTACTGCACATTGCATTGGGAATGTTTCCTTAGGTATATTTTTCTTAAAGTGGTGTATGATTTATGGAGGCTGCCTGTGTGAATTGCACCTCCCACCAGTGGCTTCTCCACACAGAGAAAGAACAGCTTATTGCAGCTGTCAGCTAATGAGATGACTCCTGCAGCTCAAGGAGCTGCAGCTTTGGGATGAAAACTGTGGTTCTGACATTTTTGGCAATGCACACTGATGTCCTGTGGCAGAGGGCTTTTGTTTTGCCATGATGTACAACTACTGCAGTGAGGAAACACCAGGAAGACTGGAGCGTCAGAAACCACTTTATCATTAATCTGCTGTTATATTTTTTTGCTGAGCAGCAGAAAGTCTGCCAAATTTTGTGCAGAACACAATCTTTGAGGTCAATGTAGTTTCAGTGTGAATGATTACTTTCTTAAGATGTAAAGCTTAAAAAAAAATAAAAATACTAAGGGGCTGAGATTGCCTTTACAGAGGGTAATCACATATCCATGTTGGAGCTTTGGCTGTCTGGGCACAGGAGGAAATATCTTCCATGGGATATTAGCACTTTGTTTGTAAGGCCTTTAGGTCAAGAGATGCATCATCATAAAGGCATTCTGCACCTAGATTTTTTCTTTTTCTTCTTTTTTTCTTTTTTTTTTGAATCAGCAAGTCCAAATCTCATGCAAATTAATGGATAGAGCAGCTGGAAATAGTCTGATTCATTACTGTACAGTTTATGGCTGTGCATGTAACTCAAAAAGATGTGATGGCAATTCCAGCACTTATACCTTATTTCTCTGAGTGCAAATGCACCCACAGACCTCTTATTACAGTCTAACTGGAGGGCTGGTGAATAATCTCAGCGTGGTTGAGCAGCAAATGTTGGAGGATAATTGGATCTGCAGGCTAAGGTAGTATGAGCCTGGAAGGTCTGGTAGGGAAGATTGATAGGCAGTTATTTTACATCACGTTTGAAATCCGCTTTTTGTTTGTAATTTTAGGTGCAAGATAAGTTGCCTTTAAAAGTTTAAAATTATAAGTTTTGATTCAAATGAAAGATTGAGGTTAATGTTCCCTAAATAATGTCTCTGTAGTCATAAGCTGGTGAGCAGAGCATGCTGAAGAGTTCATTCAATAAAGCTTATAAGCCTTTAATTAAATTGAGAAGCCATTTATACAATGCTTTAAAAGTGGATCTTTGAACGTAAATTTGAGACACTGGGTTGAAGATAATCAAGCATTATATGTCCTTACAGTGTACTGTACCTGCTTATAGGATACTTTTCCTATAAGCTTCAGTGAACTATTGTATGCTAAAAGACAAAGAAAATAGTACAGCTGAAGCACTCTGGATAAATTCTGGCCTTTGTCACCTCTTTACAAACTGCTTGTGGCTTCCTGTATTTTTAGCATTTTTTTGCTGGGATTTTTTAACAAGCCTAACTTGAACAAGGGCTGCAGTAAGCCTTTTAAAAAATTATTATCAATATTGTTATTATTATTATCACCATCATCATTATTATCATCATCATTATTATCATCATCGTTATTATCATAATTATTATTATCATTATTATTATTGTTACCCCTTTGTCCCTTGTTTATCTGTTTTGCCTCCTTTTGATAAGAAATCTGTTCTTTCATTGTTGTTTGTCTTAAGACACTTAACAGCTCAGTGTACAATACATCCTTCTTGCTTCTTTGCAAAGTTATTCTATTTAAAACATGTTTGATAAGGTGATAGACTTTAAGACAAAACTTGTCTGAAAGGAGGGGACTCACTCACACTGGTTGTCAGGCTGGGTTTCCCAGTGGTGTTGGCCAACATAGTTGGGATCTAATACCTGAAATTGGGATGATTTTACATTGTCCTCTTCCCACATGCTTCAAACAAGACAAAACATGAGCAATAACAATGACACTGTGTGCCACTCTGTGCTCAGAGCTTATCTTGGAATCTGCTGTCTGACTCTGCCGTTCAACTTGCTTCAGAGGCTGAGGTTTCAAAGATATCTAAGTTCCTACAAGCAGCAGGGGAGAAGAGACCCAAATTAAGGTGCACATGACCTCAGTATTTATCTGTTCTGTGAGTCCCACTGGGTGGTGACTGAGCAGTGTGAACTTCTTGGCTGGGTAAGAGGCAAGCTGCTCCAGACCAGTCCCAGACCTTTTCCTGTTTTGTCCCTCCTCATGACTTAGGCATGCGCTGGTGGGAAATATGGGAATGTGGAGCTGACCTGCTCACGTGAACGATTTTCCACTGTGGCTGGAAGGAAGGTGGATGAATTGTAACCAGCAGTGTTGTAATAGAGATGGAGAAGGGATTGAGGACCTGAATTTTTAGGAAGGGACCCTTCACAGCACAGGCTGCTCATTGCAGGCATCTGCAGGGACACAACCTATGGCATTTTCTCACAATCTTAATGACACAACTTGCAAAGAAGAAGGAAGGAAGGTGAAAAGCAGCGAGAAAATAGGTTGTAGTTGCCATCAGTGGTAGTTCCTGAAAATGTGAGAACTTCCTCTAGATTCCTGCTGACAGGAAACAAATCCATATGTTGGCTGTTGTCCCACACAACAGCAGTTATTAAATCTCTCCATTCAAATAGGAGAAATTGCAGTTATTAAATCTCTCCATTCAAATAGGAGAAATTATATGACATAATTTTAGGTCTGGATTTGACCAGCTATATGGGACTGTATAAAATGCAAAGCATTTAACCTTTACTACAGCAAGAAAGGAGAATTAGTATGTCTTTAGCTTTTATCATGCATTATTAGCATCTTAAATGAGTAGTGTCAATTACATAAAGATGATTTTTTTTTATTTCAATAGACCTATTTAATAGCTGTCTCTGAATCCTACACTGTGGCAGCAAGTAAACAGCAAAAACTTCAAGTAGTCTAATACTTTATTTCTTTTCCTGCTATTAAACATTTTTCTGTTACCAGTGGTTAAAAAAATGATAAAGTTTGAGATGAACTTCATCTTTTTAAAGTATTTATCTTATTTAAAGTTTGAGAACTTCCACTTCTATAATTATAGTCTGTATATTACAATTCTAACTTCTTATGACAGGAGATTTCAGTATTCTTGCTTTCAAGCTTCAAAATGAAAAGTTGCTTCAAACTATAGAAATTGTTAATCGTGAATAAGATTTAGAGAATATGAAAGGGAAAATGAGCTTCAGCCTAACTTTGAATTCCTGGAGCAGCAACCTGGGATTCAGTGCTTGGTTTCAGTCTCACACATTGCACACTAATTGGCAGACAGGACTTTCTCCTTTCGGGGAATTGAATTAACCTTTGGCTGGAGAACTGCTGAAAAATGTATAATCCATAGCTCCACACTGTTGTACAGCACTGTGGTGGAAAAGGGCCTGAGTTTGATGCTGGTTCTCAGTGTTTCACAAATCTCTGCCACATCAGTAGTTCAGAGGTAATTTTAAAGGCCTGCAGTAAACTTAGCTGAGTTCACAGAAAATTGTTTTTCCAGTTGGATGTTAACTACTATTTTGCTTTCAGGCTTGTCTAGCAGGAACACCACCCTTGCTGTCTACCCTTCTAATACTCACCAATATTCCCAGTCTCTGATAAAAGTAGCATCTGCAGGGTTATGGTATCTTCAGTCTAACAAAAAGGTAGAAGTTGTGAGTGGTTTTTTCCTATTATTTTGTTTTGTTGTTTTGTTTTGTTTTTTTCTTCCAAGAATAATGAGTAATTAGACTACACTAGAAAATAATCCTGTGGAACTGATGTTTTAGAACCAAATTAAGCAAGAGTTTGGAGGAAAAATTCATACATATGGAACTTGCAGCTGGATGGGTCAGTTCACTACAAGGTAAACATGTCAGTGTGGGAAAAATCTGCCAGCAATGGGCAACCCCTTAATAAGCATCCTGCCCACCAATCAGCATGGATTGTCTTTTTTTTATTAATTTTTTTTAGCATCTTTCATGTTTTGCCTGCACTCCTCCAAAACCATGGCAAACAATGTTTAAGGAATCAGCTTGCCCTCATCAAACCTGATCCAAATCTGTACATCCATGGCTTCAGTGAACACAAGGACAGCAGTTGCAGATCCACTCTGTGTCTGGAGGTTGAACTGAGCTCTATTATGTGGAGTTAATGCCTTTGAGCATGATCAGAAGGAAAACAATGCTGTTACAGGTTTGGAAGAGGCTAAACTTTTAGGTTTAGTTCATTTATGGACAAATTTTGAGAATGCTCAGTGCCACCAAAGACATAATTACAGTGTCTGGCACCACATTTACCACAAAATAAATTCCCATTCCTTGTGCAAAACAGTTTGAATAACAGTGTGCTGATTTCCATTGATCTCTCTGGAAATGGATTATAGTAAGGATGAGCAGTTTTTGTGAAAAGAGGATGATAAATGCAACACAGGAAGCAATGGTTCTATTTATTTTGTTTTTTAGGCAGTGTGGTCTTGAGAACTGACTGCTGGAGCTCATAGAAATATTGTAGAAAATAAAACAACAGCAAAAAGAAAAAAAATAGGAAAAGACACCACAACCTACATTAAAATAATCTACATTAAAAATTAAATAATAAGTTATATTAGTCAACGCTGGGCATATAGAATGAATATATTAGAGGAAATTGAAAACAAAAAAAATCAGAAGCACAGCTCTTTCTGTTCTTCTTATGGAATTACTTTGAATATATTTATCTTTGGGAATGAAAAATTTTAAAATTTACTGCGCCATAAATGGAAAAATCAAATTGAATTCAAGTTTATAACTATTAAAATATGCAATGGCTTTCATTGTGACAAGCTGATTAACACTATTTGTAATAGCAAAAACATGTTATTTTGTAACTTTTCAGTTGGGAGAAGTCACCCCTATTATATGCAAGTTAACAGTTGCTAATCAGAATACTGGTATTTGCATGAGGGCTGTTGAAAGACATCATAGTTATTATAATTAGTGCTGAAAGAATAGAAAATAAATAAGTAATCTCATTATCTGTATTGACAGAAATGAAAAATCTAAGACCAAATTATTCCTGTTTTCCAAGTTTAAAATGAGTAAGTGTGGCAATCGATTACTCCTTTTGCATTGCCTCTCTTGTCCCACCAGCCTTATTGATTGGCTTCAATTAATGTATGCCAACAAGTAAATTAACATAGCACCTGAGGCATAATTCTCTGGTGGTTCGTGTACACTGACTTCTTAGCATCCTTGCTGTTTTAATTCCTACTGAGCATATTGCTGGGAGCTACAATATTTTTCAGTCTGGACACGGACATTACCCATGGCTCTAATGACAGGTCATTTACAGCAAAGCCATGTTTCACTGCAGAGATGTCTCTTTAAGTGACATCTTATCAATGGCAATTCAATTAGTCAGCCCTAAGACTCTGAGATACATCTCACACTGTGTCACACAGCGCTGCCTGTTTTGCATTTTAAATGTTAGCTTTTGTCATCGCTCTGCTTCTTTGGTATACATTAAAAAAATGCGTTTTCAGTGCAATTCTTCCTTCAGAACTTCATGGAAAACATGGAGGAAATAACATATTCTATATTAAATGAAACTGCCTTCATTCCCAACAATGCTGTCAGCTGAAGGCTTATGTGGACTTGTACTGTGGACAGGAGCCTTTCAAAGCTGATGCTCACCCTATCACCATATTATCCCACATGTCATTGGCTGCTGTAAACATCAGATGATTGTGAGCATCTGAAATATCAGTGCATCCAGTTTTATAAAATAATCAGTAATAATACAATAAAAATGGGGTGCATGTATAAATATTGTTGTGGAGTACACAGCCTGTACATACAGGCAGAAACACAAGCTAATTTAAAGTAGCAGAGTAGCAGAGAATTTATGGCCAGGTCTTGATTCTTCTGGGATGCTTACTTGATGAAGACATCCTAATAAGACATGGTCCTGCTCTGCATCAGCCAGTGTAGGGATAAAAAGAGCTGCTTTCCATAGGAAGTGATGATGTTCTGAGGAAGGTTCATTCTGGAGCGCCTACTGTAGCCCAGTGCAAATGCACTGGTTTTTTTTCAGTTTTTTCAGTTTTTCCAGTCCTGTTGTCCTGAGCATGTGCTGTTCAGGATGCACCAAGGACTTGTATTCCCAAGCTGGGCAATGCAAAGCTCTGAGCAACATAGCATGCTTATAAAGAGAGCAATTTTTTCAGTTATAAGTGCTCTAGAAGCTTATTGGAAACTGTTGGGAAATGATAATACAGCCAAGTTTAAATAAAATTCAAATATTTACTGGTTGTAACTGAGTAAAGGGTCTTCTAAACCAACACAGAAATCTTGGACACCAGGCACTTTAAATCCCTTAATTCTGTTGGTACTGTGAATGTGACTAAATACCCAAGCCCTTCTTACATTAGCCTTATAAACAAGAAGCTATGTTTGTCAGTCTTTTCAGTAGTACTTGAATGTTTTCTGGGTCTACACCTTCTTATTTCTAAATAAGCATTTTCATATGTTCATCTTTCAATTTATTGCTGTAGAATCAGATTCAAAGCTATTTTTCCCATTGTTCCCTAGAAATAAAAACCACTTGTTATTTACCAAAAGTAAGTTATTGCCAGTGCAACTCAACTTGTGTAGTTGGCAAGACTGGAGGCTAAATGTACACAGATATTTTCCTTGATAAGCTGAGTGATATTACAGAACACCAACTTGTTTAGCATGCAGCACTTGTGTTTCAAATATGTGCAACATCAAATTCAGTATTCAAAATTTCATGCTAATGAACATTTTTAACTAGTTTCAAACTACTGGATTTGCTATTCTGAGATCAAATTTTAATGGAGGGAAAAATTGTGTGATAAGGTTCATTAAAATATTTGAAAATTTAATTAGACTGAAGTTTAAAAAATAATCCTAGGCAAATTAATTCTGATAGAGCAATGTTGCCTTTTAGTAAATTAACTCCTAAGGAAAACAGACAAATTATATCCACTAATTTATGCTAGAAATGGTTGGTTGTGTTTTGTTTTGCTTTGTTTTTAAGCTAGCAATACATGTATATTTATATGCATATGTGTGTGGGCTGAGATATGCGTATGTATTTTCAGGGCACATCTTTGTTAGTGTGCTAGTTTGAATCAAGAGCATGCTTTTGAAGTGCATATTTTCCTTTCTTTCTTACTGAGCTTTGGTTCATGTCATGGGGAGCTTTTGCAGTGCCTCAACTTGATTCCTTTCAGCTGAAACCAGGGTTCAGATTTGGAAGATTTAGCACACTCCAGGAGTGTAACTAATGCACTCCAGCTGCAAATGGGCATTCAGGCCAGAGAGCCAGACTAGAGTTAATCTGAAATAAAAAGCCTTGAAAGGTGTACATTATGGACACGAGTTGTCAGCATCAACTGTTTCTCTCTACAGGGTTGCCACTATTCATCTATAAACCATCTGCTAACCTAGAAATGGCATTTGAATTTTTGTATGCTCTTTATTTTATTTTGTTTTAGCTTAGTTTTTGTCTCATTTATGATTCTCTGTGAAGGATTAGAAATTATTCCTACACAATCATAGCAGGCACTGCTATAGTGCAGCACAAAATTAATATTTACATGTATTCAGTGAGATGGCCAGTTACAACAGCTTCATTACTGTATAATATTAGGTTGTTACAAAACCTGCATGATCTGTACCCCTCAGCAGAAGCTCACTTCTGTGGTTGGAGCCATCTCTTGCTGCTGCCACTGTCTTTTAAAACCTTATCCCAGCACTGGGATAGGTATTATTCAAGCTGCTGTACAATTCTGTCGAGCTAGTTGGATGTTGTTGGACTATCTATGAAATAGCAGCCCTAAAATTCACCCATATGGAACCCAATCCCTTGCTCCACAGATTAAATTCCAATATGAATTATATTTTCTCTTATTATGGCGAGAAACATTACAGATTTATAAAATTACTTATAAATGTGAGTTGCTGTCTGTAGTTACTGCTTTGCAGAGCCTTTCTGAGGTGGGGAAGGGTTTTTAAATTTGCACATGCACAAGTTTTAAATCCCAGCTGTACTTCTTCCATATCTCTCTAAAGAACTTGGTTTTGTTACCACGCTGCTCAACAACGCTTCACTTTTATGCATTTGATTAAAACTGAATCACTGGGGAATATTAGCCCACATGACAAAATCATCACGTAATTTGGCAGAAGCGTGGAACAGTTGACAGACCTTGCCTAGGGAGAGCCCCAGGACAGAGCTAGCAGAGGGAATAAATTCACCTTTGGCCAGAAGCAAAAGCAATGCCTTTTGGATTGAGAATTAAAGTCTTGCTATAAAGCATTCCATCTGCTCCAACACCAAGCCTTCAAATGCCTGCCACAGGAGCATTGAAATCTGAGCTTTTAAGAAATGTTTAATAAATTATACTGTTGCTTATATCCTTAAAATGAAATTATTCAGCCTCTCTCCTATTCTGAAAAAAACTCTATTGCATACTTAACTTGACCCGTGTAAAGGGTAACTTAGCAGTAGGAAAGTTACTTCCCTGCAGTAGGAAAAAATATTTCTCATTGCTTTTTCTGATTCTCTAATTAAAGTTGTAGGAGTACATATTCCTCTAGTCTAAGATGTCCAGTTCAGGATAAGGTAACAGTTTAAAATGGAAATTACACTATATTTTCCAAAAATAAGATTTTCTAAAAGACACTACTATTAGCCAACTTTACTTTCTCAAGGTTAATAAATATATTGAACTTCAGTGACTTATATTTGCCATTTTGTCTCATTTGTAATTGGTATTTTGGGGTAGTGGAATAGTGAAATGTTATGACTTTGTATGTGGAATTTGGTTTGGTTTATTTTCTGAACCAATGAATAGATGTACTTATTTAGGGTTTGATTTTCCATTGGTTTTCTTTTCCTGTTCCTGTTAATAGGGTAAATGAAAACCAGACTAGAAGGATGAAACTTGGTTAAAAAGGAATATGGGGTAAACCAACTATATATTGGCAGGCAGAACCAGCAGCCAGAGGCAGCCTAATGAGAATAAACTACTCTGATACAATAGGATGAAAAAAATTCTTCCTGCTGTATTTTTTTAAAATCTCCCATTCTCTTGTCCAAGGACCTTTGGATGACATGAAACCAGTTTCCTTCATTACAATTTTCTAGGATGTATTCTGCTTACAAACTTCAGTTTGTGACTTTGAATGGTTTAAATGGAGCCCTGAAAACTTCTGGCTCTGGTCTATTACGACCACTTAGAAAAGAAAAGAAAACTTTGGCATGCCAGAATCATAAAGCTGAATATCTGGAGGTTTCTACTGAATGAATTAACCTCAGAATAATCCCTACTTAGTCTCCATCTAGTCATGACCTAAGTGGATATGTCTCAGGAGAAAGGTGGTTTATGGAACCAAGACTCAGAACTAGAGTATGTAGATTAAGGACACGTGTGCTGTATTTAATGTTTAATTTAATCAAGATGTTCAGCGGTGGCAACACGAGGTAAAAATACACTAGGTTTTGTCAGAGAGGTTTCTGGAAGTGATAGAGGATGTATGTCATTGTGTGTTCCAATAATGTATCACTAAGTTGGTTGTTCAGAGCTCATTGAGAGAAATATTTTCCTTGAAAAATTGTAAATGAAATCTGATCATGATTTGTGAATATATTTTATCCATCCATCCATCCATCCATCCATCCATCCATCCATCCATCCATCCATCCTTCCATCCATCTGCCTCAGAAGCTTAATTTGCTAGAACTATAGAAGCACTGCAATATTAAGAAAACCCAACCACAAAATAAACAAAGAAAAAAACCCAGTTAAGGCAGAAAAGTTAATTTGGCTAATTTTTTTTAAGTCTACTTGAGGCCATGTATATTACAGGAACATTTCCACTGGAGATTTTACTTTCTAAATATTAGCCTTCCTGTCTTGCATCAGAAGCTTATAAGTATGTTCATTTGTCTTTGTGACATTCACAAAGATTACAGAACTGTTCTTCTATAAAGTAATCTAAACAAATAAGTTGCTGACTAGCTGTATTTAACATTCACTGCAGTTAACCCAATACATCTTCTCATTGAATTTGTGAAACTAACCAGAAAGCATTTTCATTTTGGACAGTAACTTGTATCAGAAAAGCAGTTCAATATTGGATAATGCTCACTTTGGAAAAGAAAAGACAAAATCACAAACTACATTGAAAGGTATTTAGAAATGGCTTATTGGTACTAGAACATGAAGACTCATGTTTGTATTCCTGAAAAAGAGAATTTTCATCCAGATAAGAAAACTTCCTAGTAAGTATGTAACTAAGATGAAGTTGGGGAAAAATTCCTTTAAAAATTCCTTCAACTTTGATTTTGCAGGTCTTTACCTAAACACAAATTTTTTACCTTACATATAGAATCCAGCCTTCTTTATTTTGTTTTTAAAAATAATAATGCTTCAGAATATTTTTCTTTTTTTTCTCACTTTTCCTTATTTTTCATATTCAGCTAAATTGATAATTTGCTTAATAGAGGAGACCATTTGGGACCGTGTAGTATTCAAATTCTTCTGCTAAATTATATGTCTCATACAGCATTCTTTCTGTTTAAGATGTTCTTCTCTGAACCACAGTGTCTAGACAAAAAGCTTGCTTAATGGAACAAACATTCCCCAGGTAGGGTATTTAACATATTAAAGATAGAAAAGACTAAATAATTATTCTTCTAAATTGAACTCTGGTTAAGATTTAAAACGTAATGATTAATAAAGTATCAACAGGGTCTGACTTTCTTGTAATTTCAGTTTTGGGAAGGAGGATGAATCACACACTTTTCCTAGAGCACCGTGCCATGGGCTGGATAACCCACACCTCTGTGACATCAAATAGTGCAGATCCTGTTTCTGGCTGGCATAAACCAGATGTCATTCAACAGCAAATCAATTCTCTCTTAAGCTGGGCTCCAAATGACTGCAAGAACATAAACATTGTCAAATACAGTTTGATAGAAACATACTGACAGTTTCAAAAGTGTATTAAAGAGGGAAGCAGGGGGAAAGAGGTGGCAATAAGGGAATAGAAAATAAATATTTTAATTAGCATCTTTTTATATGTAGAACTTGTATATTTGTATAACACTTATGCAAAAGAATGTTTTGTGAGAAGAGTGATTATGATCTTTAGTGGCTGTAATACATAGAAAAATAATGAGACACTGTTATTGTAATTTTAAAACATTTAAAGATGATTTAAGTGCTTGAAGAGGAGTCATCTATGTAAGAAAAAGAAGTCTTAATTTTGAGTCTAGACAAATATCAATTTTTTTGAAAACAAATGATAGGAAATGTTCAAAGTAGACATAAAATTTGTCAATGAAATTAATTTCTTTTACATTCAGGATGTAGTTGACCTGGACAATAAGTAGCAAGACTGTGATACTGGTCTTTAAGATCATGAATCAACTATGAATAAAGTAAATGAGATGTTCTATAAATTTAAAAAAAAAAAACAAAAACAAGAGAGCATTTGATAATGGCCTCTAATTCTGATCTACATGTTTGGTAGATAGAACTAATTTTTCTTTATCATGCTTGTATAGCTGAAAACTGTTGCTGGCTAAATGAGGACAAAATAGGGTCCTAGAACCATAGATTTCAACTCTTTTTCATCCTGGACCCGTAGAGTCAGTGTCCAGTTCTTTACAGAGAAAAAACTCTGTGAGAAGAATTTTCAAGATTAAAAAAAAAATTTTAATTTTCAGAAATTGAGGTAATTTGCATTAACAATATGAAGTTCCATCCACCTTGTATAGTGGAGGTTACAATCCCTCACAGGGTTTATAAGCAAAGTGCTTGTTGATGTCATCTTCATCTGCTCATATTAGATCATATTTCCTGTCAAAGTAAAACCACATGATTACTGTGACAGAGCATAAGTTGTATCATGGGAGTCATCCTCTCTACATAAACTCAGATTATATGAAAAAGAATTCCATGTCCAGAGTCCCATCCCGTGTCCCACAAACGTTTTGCTAAATGAAGGGAAAAACTTCATCTTTACAATATTTGAAATATCTTTAGAATCTGTGGTCAGAAAGTACACATGAAATATACTGGATTTCAAGTTCTGTGTACAGATTGGGTCGATCTTGCCTTTATTTAGGTGCTGACGTGTCACATTCTTTTTTTAAAGAAAACTGGGAATGTTTTAAACTTGAAAGGTTCTGCAAAAAGCTTCAGTGTGATTCTTCATTTATCTTTCTCAATACCAAGAAACAAAAAGCCCATACAGCTCCCCTACCTCCCACCAACATCTGATACTAGCATGGATAATAGTATCCCTTAAATCAGTTGTCCCCATCTCTAAATCCTTATTGAAGTCAGTTGAAAGGCTTTGTTGTCTTAGTGGGGCATTTGTGTTTTAGTGACCCCTCTCCCAAGATTAAAGGTTGCCATCATTATGGGGCTCCGATTAAGGAATAAACCTGCTGTGTCTCAGTTCAGCTGGTCAAAAATCCATTACTGAATATTTATGTGGAGACATTACTTTATGTCCTTATTGTCATTCATAAAAAATAAGGTAATGTGGAAAAGAGAGCAGCAGAGATGTCTTTTTTGGCTATGCAACTCTGAAATAGTTTTCTGTGAAGTGCCCTGACGTTTTCTCTCCAGTGCAGAATATTTACAGTGCTAATATAAATGTCTGAGGCGTGAATAGTTCCTCCTGGGTGTGTAGAATCTAAACCAGCAGAACTCTTGGAGACAAGCCAAAGATTTGAACAGCCTATAGAAGTATTTTTTGTGAGCCATATAGCATTTGGATCTGGAGAGTATAAATAAAGATACAGTGAAACCAGCCTGAATGGCAATTTACCACATATTAGACCATAGTCATTGGAGCCAGCTAGTGCTGAAATTTATTTCCCTAAGAGTTTATTTATGTCAAGTATAGAGTGTTACTGTAATTTTGGAGCAGGCTCTCTCAAAGGCATGGAGCTCATGTGTGCTTCTCAGATGTTTCCAGCAGGTTGGGCTCTTGGTTTCCCATTCTGATGGGATGGCCTCGACTTGAGGCATTGATTAATTAAGAATTGAGTGATGAAGGTGAAAAATGTTGGTCTGTTTATATTTCTAATTAAGCTTTGCTGCTGGAAGTTTTCAACATGTATATTCAAAGTTAATGTATTGGCTGAATTCCGCACTGAGGGAATGGTGTTTCTTCATAGAGGGTTCCAACACCTTCACCTTCTTATTTTGCTGTGGTTTTATTAGATAACATAGGAACTGGCATAATTGCTCTCAAAAGTTTGTGAAACAAACTTTTCAGTTTGTTTTAATACATCCCCACTGTAAGGCTGATGTGGACTTCATTTTTGTTCTCTCACTTGTTTTAGGGTAGAGTACTCAAAGGTTGTACTCTATTAAACACTGCAGGTTTGACACACCGTATATTTGATAGCGTCCTAGAGATCTGCTGCTCTTTTAAACAAGTTTAGTTAAATATTTTGCTTTTCTTTCCATCCAAACATTTGAACTGTGGAATGCAGTAAACTCCTACATCTGCACAGCCACAGATTTCAGTGCAGCAATGAGTGTCAGGCTTGGAGAAAAAGAGGGGAAGGTGTGTTTCTTTATCTGCAAAGTGACTGTCCATAATTTCCGTTCTCTTAGTTTTATCTGGCACTCCCTATGACAGAAGGGCCATCTCCAAGTTGCTTTGAGACACTTCATAAAATCCACTGCAGCAACAGATGCAGTGTGGATACAAGATGAATGAATTTGTGGATGAAATTATATTTCAAATGAGAGTGTCCTTTCTGCTTTGTTCATGAATTTCCTTTATCCCTTACTGCCAGTGATCTGAATGTTGAAGAGTTGCCATTATGACTATTCCACATGTCTCCATGATAAATGAAGGTTTCTGGCTCATGTTAGCTGAAAAAAAAACCACTTTGAATTTAAAATAAATCCCTGACTTTGTTAGGCTCATTGCATTGTGGATTTCGGCTTTGGCTCATAAGCAGTTAACAAGTAAAAAATCTAAAGCAGGTACTGTGACCATGAGGTCATCAAGGCTACAGGTATGTTGACTCTTGGCATTAACATGAAAATGGGCAGTTTCATCAACACAGGCCTTCTGCTGTTTATTTTAGTGAGATCACTCCTTAATTTCAGTGAAATAAAATGGTGATTTTATGAGTCAGACTCAGCCTTGCTAGAGTGGTTTAGAAATTCATGTCTACTGACCTCTATACTTCAGACATCATGGGTTTGAAGTATGATACTTCTTTTCCTTGATTTCATACATTATTTAGATTAACAAAATCCAGATGATTTAGAGCTCCCAGTAGCTACAAGCTCAAGAATTTTTTGACCTTTGAAAGGAAGGCTCTATACTTTTTCAGGTCTTTCAGCATTTTATTCAGAACTTAATAGTTCAGAGGTTTTATTGTTTAGTTTCTTTCTTAAGAGGTCTATTTTCTTTAAAACATCTGTTAGAGGCATATTTGGAAGTAATGGTTATGTGCTTAATGAGTGTCTGATAGAATACACAACATGATTGTGAAGCTTTCAATCCTTCAAGAAGAACTTCCTTTGCAAGATTTTCTGAAGAAATGTAATCTTCTGAACTGAAGAAATGTAATCTTCTGTAATGAATCAATTTCATTGTTTTCAAGTATTTTAAGGATATATGTTATCCTTTGAAAAGCAAAGAACATGTATGAACTATTAGGTGGTATTATTATGAATGGATTTTTGTAAGACACAAAGAAAATGTCTAGTTTTGCTCCCAAATTCAGACACTTATCTTTAATTTTTTTCTGAAAAATTTTCCCTTATGAGAAAATGAATATTCTGGTTGATTCCTGCAAGATATCATATAGAAAAAATGTGCAGATGTGTTGTGAGTTACTCCTCCCTATTTAGTTGGGGGATTTTGGGGGATGCATAATAGATAAAGAACTGCTAGATACAGTTTTATCAAAATTTATGTCAATACTTTTCCGCAAGCTGTATTGTTTTTTCTCAATGTTCTTAGTAAAAAAAAGTGTGACTTTACCATGGATAAATATTATGCTTTGTTAAATTTTTTATTGAGTTTATTTTAGGAGTCAATGCTACTGATTTTGTATTTTGATTGGAATAATAGCATTTGCCTAAACCTCAAACAATTTGACAGCTCATCTGTGTTAAGTTACTATAAATTTGCTGGAAGTGCCAGGAGTCCAAAGCAGAATAGATTAGCAGAAGCTGATTGCAACATCTGGGTTTTAAATCAGAGCTGAAATCTGGGGTTTTTTGGCGTGGTTTTTAAATATTCAGACTTTTTAGCTACTTCTATCTAATGTGCAACACTAATGTTTCTCTGATATAACTTCAAGGCTCAATATGTGATGCTATTAAAAAATTATTTCCATAAATAACAAGAGTGTTATGGCAGAAAATCAGTTATGAATGTAGGTGTGGGCATCTCTGGAATGCTGTGAACTCAACTTTCTCTCTGTGGCTTTATTTCTTTTATTTCTTGGGCCTCGTTTTAGGCAGGAGCCAGGATGGAGCAGCACTGCTTGCCACAGTGACTGATGAATGATTGCTTAGCTCTAATGGGACAAATAGAAAAAAGAAATGAAAGGGTAGAGAGACATCCCCTCATGCCTAGTTAGAGCAGTACCCTGTACACTAATGTGATATTTTATGGTTATTTATCCCCTGGCACTATTTAACACCACCAATTTTGAAGATAAATGTAGTAAAAGCATTTTTATCCTGCTGCTATGAAAATGTGCTTTTAATAGATTTAGGTTTTCTCGGGTCATAAGGAAGAAACAGAAAGATTTTGCAGCTTTCTAAAGGACTGTATTATATGTGGAGTTTAAAATGTCATAAAGCAGCTTGAAACACTATAGGGAGTCTGTGCAGTAATTGGAAAAATGTTTCATACTAATGTTTGGATTGCATTAGTGTGAGCTGTTGGCATACATTTTGTGACAATAAACATGTCTGTCCTTAATTGTAATTATAGCTTACAAAAAGATTTAAAGAAGGAAAGTGAGAAAGGTACTTTGGTGAGTATGGATAATGACATTTGAATGCACTTAAGGCACAGTGCTGCACTCCCAAAGACCAGCTCTGGCTTATATGCACTGTAGATAGACCAGCTTTACATATTTACTTAATATTTGGAAATTGGGGGAGCTTGTTAGGACTTCTCTGTTCTACCCCTTTTCTTCACAAATTAACGACTGCCAGGGTTGTCTGTCTGTATCTCTGGTTAAATTCCTGTTAACAACACATGAGCAGATTCTAATCATTATTCAGTATTGTACAGGGACCTGTTACCAAATTTTCACTGGTGCTCTTGTCTACAGGGTGCTCCTGCCACAGCAGGTTTAGTCAGCATAGCAAAAGATGGCAGAGTCAGAATCATCCACCTTAGAAAAGTCACTTGAGGGAAGAAAAAAAAATAAATATAAGTATAGGTTCTGTATCAGAATTTCCTGCCTCCACAGCAGCCCATTGTGAATGTTAAACTGGGCTTTTATGTGCAGATTTGGACCCTGTGGAAATCCCTCAAACATCTTCATATATTTATAGTTTTCCATATGGAACCACTGAAAAATCTAAGGTTAAATTCTGGATCATAAACAATTAGGAAATATAAAATTTATTTTCCTGTCTTCACAGCAAGGTAGGTCTGCATCTGAAAGATGATTTAAAGAGAAAAATAAGAAGGTGAAAATGTTTGCTTATAATAAAGGGCATGTTTTTTGCTTGGTTTGACCTTGTAAAGAAATTTTAACATATAACTTCTGTTTTTGCCACTGTCTTTAATGATATTACAAAACTATGTTGAGAAGAATAACTGACCTATAGCCAAAATCCTTGTGTCTGTAGCATCTATTTTGTGTGCCAGCTTCCACAGATCATGTGGATCATGGCAACAATGTGATTGACTGGGCTTCAACATGAGCTACTCACCCAGAGCCCTCATGAGTTTATCCTTGATCTCTAGTGTGCCAAACAGCCACAGCTTTTTATGGGCACTTCTGTTGTTAATGCCTCCACACAAATCAAGCTGGATGGATAAGTAGCACACGTTTACCCTCTATTTTGATTGCTATATTGTAAATTTTGCTCTGGGCCTGCAGTTCTCCATCCTACCCCTCCCTTTTCCTTTCTCATTTATAGAAAAGATGGTTCACAAATACTGTGTTCAAAGTTTCTGCACAAACAACAGTGTCTCACTGGACATGATCTGCTTGAACACATTCCCTGCAGTAGAACCTACATTTTACAAAGGGTTGTCAACATGGAACCATTAGGACATGAAAAGTAGTGGTTTCATCCTATCTATATAGCTTTCATATCTACTGCTTATATATCTGAATGCAGTATCAGCCATATCAGCTTTCAGGAATTTAAATAACAGCTGACATTCATGATAATAGAATAGAATTTTTTAGATGAGAATCTAGAAATATGAAAATACATATTTTAATCTGAGCTATACCACAAATGCCATAGCACAAGTAATGGCAAGTGATTTAGTGGGCAGCATTAAATGATTACCAAACAGAATGTTGTCATCAAGTACCTTATCAGTGTGAGTAACAGGTAAGTCAATCAAGCACAGGGCACAGGCAGTTCACCATAAATATGGTATATCTCTACATGGATATGGTGCAGAGGTTTACAGATAAGCCAAACTAACTCTCTCAAACAGCTTTAGAAGAGTTGATTTTCTCTGAAGCATTAAAATGGTTAGAATAACACATGGAACTCTAGTGAAGACTTTTTGCACTGTTTTCTCTCAAGCAATTCTGAGGAAATATTATTTCTTTTTCAACCTAAAACTATGACTGTAGGAATTTAACCAGTTAATCACATGCTATGATAGATGAGAGGATTGACCACACTCCACCAGGTGAGAAACTAAAAGCTTCTGCATTCCTGGTTACAATTTATGGTGCTTATGTTAAGCGCTTTAAACTGTTCTGTTTTTAATTCATTTTTTATGTTCATGGCATAAATACAGGGGTTTTTTTAAAGATCTGGCCCTCAGTGAAATGTAATCAGTCTGGCTGGGTGTTTATGGATCTTTGATTTACCTGTCCTCTGTCGAAGCTCTGGAGGTGGTAATGGAGAAGCATCTTTGCCAATAATTTAAGGTATTTTTCAGGGAAAAGCAGCAAAATTGGAGAAAGGAATTGTGTTCCTCTCCATGAACAGTTTTCCAGCTTCTTCTTTGGTGATCATGACACTGCACTTTCTTTTACTATGGCATGCTAAGATTTTTGTTTAAAGAGGCACATTTTTGTAGTACAAAGTGCTTCTAGTCCCAGCCTCGAGTGGAATACCATATACCATGTGAAATTATTTCGACAGCTGTGTTCTCCAGAAAATACCCTGTGGGGGGCCAGGGAGAGGCAGGGAATGGTGGAAAACAACATGAATCCTAATCTGAGGGAGGAAGAACCCTGCAGAACAGATCAATGGAAGATATGGCTCCAGATGGGAATTATATCTAGCAGAAGGCTGCTGTGGATACCAGGAGCCAATCTACCTTGTCAGGACATGCTAGGAGACAGGAATTCTGGTAAAAAGCTGAGAAGCTCTGGCATAGCTCCTTCTTAACCCATTTGCTGCACCAGAAAGCTTTTTTGATGTAGCCCCAAGGTGGCATTGGTACCCCTGCACTAGCAGGACTCTCTTACTCTCCTTGGTTCACACCTGAAGCTCACCTTTAATAACTTTAGAGAATTCAATTACTAGGAAGTAATGATGAGAGCAGGTATGGTAAAGTGTGGTGCTGTAAACCTCATCAAAAACCATTACAATTTGTCTTGTGCTACAGCTCTGCATGTATTTTATGCCTGTCTTGAAGCATGTTTTGACCAAAATAAATGTTTTGGAATAACCATTTAATCCACCTATGTGGGTTTTACACCCTAAAAGGTGTCACCAATGCTGCCTTCAGAGCCCTTGAGAGAGTTGTTTATGGTTGGGTGGAATAATTTACTACCCAGTTAATCTTAATTTTTTCCTCACTGAATGTTCAAAATGTGCGTGTTTTACTTTTTGTGTCTAATACTTTATGGGTTATATTAGACTGAATTTTTTGGTAATAAGAGTCAGATATTTCCACTTTGTTACTGTTCTTCCTCCAACTTCTCTCATGAAGCTGCTGTCAGAAGCTGAACTGTATTTATGTATCCCTCGTAGGCCAAAGCATGTTGGCTCTACAGAAAATAATCACTGTCTGGCTGACTTTATTGAGCATCCATGTCAATTCATACTACAAAATATGCTTTTCATGTACTACAAAGTCTTTTTAAGGCATCTGAGGCTGGAGTATGGTCTCAGACCAACAGCAGTACTTGAGATAAACCCTTAAGAGATCATCCTCCTGACATGAGGAAATAAACCGCTTGATGCGCTCTGTCTGAAAGTCTCTTGAATCATTGGAAGTGAGTTCCCAGAAGGGAGGAGAGATTCAAGCAGTAAGATCCTGCTAAAATATCAAAAATACTGCCTTCACAATTAAATTCTTTGTAATAGTCACAATTACTTGGAAGTTTATCACTTTATTTGCCAACATAATAACCTCAAAACCGCCAACTCGTCACTCCAGTAAAATAAAGGGAAATGTGCTGTAGTAAGTTTTACAATTTCCAAGCCTTCTTTGATTATCTAGCTCCAGAGAACATTGTCTTGCTGAATTAATTACCTCCAGGATTCATAGCTTGCATTGTTTTTGTTAATATTCATTAGAAATGAGACACCACTGGAGTGTGCAGATAGTCCCTGAATACAAAGAGAGTTGCTCTCCTTCCATAACCCAGGACATCAGTTTGGTGTCATCTGCTCATGTACCCTACCTCTGTCACAACAATGTGACAGAAATGTAAGTGGGTAAATTACTTTATTATCTGTATTAAAGGGTGGATGAAAGTCTTCCACAGAAATAAGGAGTAAGAACTCTGTGCTGACATTTTCCAGTGCCTCCAGCAAACAGACTGGATGGGGTTTAGCTGCACACATTTTCCTTACCCTTGGTTAGGTGAGGGTGAGCAGACTGCACTTGAATATTTAGACCTTGCCTTTCCTGAAAACTTCATCCATAGTGATTATATGTTCTGCTTCACTGGCAGCTTGTGGTAGGGCAATTCATTAAGACTAATTGAATTCTGAGGGAAGGAAAAAAATAACCTTTGGATGTGAGTGTGAATTATTGAGATACTGTAATGTACATGCTTACAGTTTTTAGAGTCTATAACAAAGAACATACTGAGTTTTAAAACAATAAAGGTAATTTCACATTTGAAATACTGGAGTTAAAAAGCAGTGTAGAATTAAAAATAGTGCCTTTTGCTTCCTCATTAGCAGTCATGATTGTTTAATCGATAGCAGTCAGGAGAAGTGACACAAAAACCTACACCGCTGCTGAAGCAGACAGGATATTGACATTTAAACAAATGCCTTAAACATACTGTGCTTACACTTCTGGTTTTAATATTAAAAGCTAGTGGGGGAGCTTGTCCTGTCTTATTTTATCATTCATAATTACCTTGCAAGCACAGCAAACTTCATGCTGGTTTTTTTTGTTGGTTATTTTCCACAAGAAAGAGAATCACAAGCCTATCAAATAATTTTTTTTCAAGAGTTTGATTGAAACTTCTGTAAGATTTGGAACTTTGGAGATATTTCCATTGATCTCAGCTGCCATGAGCATGGATAATAGCCAGAATAAAACAAAACAACCAACCTCTCTGGATTTCTTCATTCTAATAATTGATGTCTGAAACATTTCAGCAGCACTGTTGGTGAACCATGTGTCGGCACTGATTTTTGGGGTATTGGAAGAGTTCAACTCAGTGGGGCTAATGAGATCTGAGACTTTTATAATGCATAGTTATGAAGTATTTTCAAGGTAGTGATCTTACAATGTAATTTGGAAATTACCAATGTTGTATTTTATGATTCCCTGTGATCTATTGAAATATGGAGTATGCATTTTTGCTCTGAGGTTAACATGTCAGGTCTTTGTCCTTTCTTATTTTATAAGAATTTTGATTCTATGGCTAATTTTTATGCTATATTAAGATTCTGGAATTCTCAAATGGCCTTCATGAAGGACATACTGACAAGAAATTGTGTTCTACCTATTTAATCTCCCCTAAAGGCATTTGAAGAGGTATCATACATTCATTACAGGGAGCTTTTTAGGTTTCATGATCTGGAACCATGTGATTCATTGAACATTTTGTCAATTTTTTAAAATGTTGGGGATATTTTAGTCTTTGTTTTAACATCAATTTCATTAAATCTGACTTTGACCAACTTGACAGAATCACTTAGGATTGAAAGTGCATTTCTTGCTAATTTATGTAAGTAAGCAGAATGGAAATACTTTTGAATCCCTATTTATAAAACTGCCACATTCAACAGACCCCAGATTTTAGTTGAGCACTAAAAAAATAGTTAAACAGGAGGAAAACAAAATTAAATACTGCTAGGATTAGTTTTGTCTATCTCATTTAGCCTTTTAAATATTTCTGTGTTACCACACAGGTTTTAGTTCTCCTGTGAGGGCGAATTCCATCATTCTTTCCTGGGAGATGAGCTGAGGGAGGAGATCTGACTGCTCTGAGTCAGTGTGCCCAGTTAATCTGTTGCAAATTTTGCAGAGCAATATCAGCCCTCAGGCTGTAATTCACTCATCCTTTTAGGAAATTGGGTATGAAACAACAATAACAGGCTGAAGTCTAGAAAAGAGAAGTCCTTTGTGACAAGGCTCCCTCCTTCGGTTCTTAACACCCTACTAGCTATAAAAGTATCCAACACATTGATGAGGCAAAATGGTCTTAGCCACAGAATAGTTTACTTAATTTCTTGCCAATTACCGCAAGCTTCTAATGACCAATTTGGGTATTGGGGACGAAGAACAAAGATAAACATCCAAGCCCTGAAGCAAACCCAAGCAATTAAGTCCCTCCCCTCCCTGGGCCAGCCAAAGCTGGAACCAGACCCCTTCATTCCCAGCCCTTCCTGTCCTGCTGGGATTCAAACCCACATTCCCTCCCTGCCTCATCCAAGCAAGAAAGGAGAAAGAAAAGCTTCGGAGCCTTCTGGAAACTTTGCTGTCAGGGACTCAAGTCCCCCAGCCAAATCCACAGAGTGGTCAAGCCTATCAAGGCACACAGGGCAAAGCAGTCAGCATGCACAGTTAATCACAGAAATCTCTGTGGTTGGCACCTAATAAATATTCATGGACAAGTGCTTCTGCCATCATTATATACTTTAAAATAAAGATCTCTGTGTGAAATTGAAAGCTAATGTTTCATCTAACTTGTTTGCAGTGCAGAGAGGAAAAAAAAAAAGAGATTTTTACCTATTAAAATGATGGATTAGATCTCCTTAAAGGATGATTATAATTAGTTGAATAAACATCTAGAAAGTAATGATCTGTAAAGATACTTCTATCCCACTTTTACATACAGTAATGAATTCAATAGAAATCATTGGTGTGCTGGTTTACCAACCAAAATGATGCTTGTACATGACATCCTTACCGATACAAAATGCAATGAATTTCTTATGGTTTGAAGATGCTTCTTCGTAAGTTTGTGATAAATCGGCCCAAACCATTAAGAATTTTAAATTAGTTCTTTTTAGCCTCTTTAAACACTTTTAAGGTGTTGTCTGTGGTTCAGTATGAGCACTATGAATATGTTTTCATGACTGCATCAAAATACTGGAATCTGCTCTTGTAAGAGCCCAGCTGGAGTACTGTGCCCAGCTCTGTGGGGCCCATCATAAGAACACAGACCTGTTGAAGCAAATCCAGAGGAGGGTCACAAAGATGTTCGGAGGGCTGTAGCACCTTCCCTGTGAAGACAGGATGAGGGAGCTGGGGCTCTTCAGCCTAGAGAGGAGAAGGTTTGAGGGAGAACTTACAGAAGCCTTTCAGTATCTGAAGGGAGCCTACAAGAGAGCTGGAGAGTGAATGCCCTTTTTACAAGGGCATGTAGTGATAGGACAAAGGGCAATTGATTCAAACTGAAAGAGAATACATTTAGATTAAATATTAGAAATAAATTCCTTACTGTGAGTTTGGTGAGGCATTAGAACGGGCTGCTCAGAGAAGCTGTAGATGCCTCATCCCCGCAGCCATGTTGGTGGGGCCTTGAGTGACCTGGTGTCATGAAAGGGCCCCTGCTCATGGCAAGGGGTGTTGAGGAACACATTTGGTGTTGAGGAACACATTCAGTGCAGGGAGCTTGGGATGCAGCTGCAGATGGAGCTGCAGGTTCACCTATGGGTGAGAATCTGAGCCAAGAGGCTGTGAGCTGCCACCCCTTGCACAGCAAAGGGCACAGGGAGCTGTGGCACTGACAGGGCAGGGACACTGAGGCACGGCAGGAACTGATGGCTGGGGAAGAATGGTGAGACTGCTCTGCTTGTGTGGAGGGATAGAATGTAAGAAAATAAAGATAGTACAGAAGGCAGTCTCACACCTGAGAAGCTGCAGCTGTACCAATCACCAGACATTAGGAACAGACCTGACCTTAACAGTCCACAGTTGTGTCCAATAAGAAACATGCTATAAAAGGGTGGGTTAGCTGGGTGAGGAGAGAGTTGGTGTTTGTTGGTTGTGCTGTGGAGAAGGAGTCACTTCTGCAAAAAGATATCCATGAGAAATCACTGAGAAGGTATGGAAGCTTTGAAATAAGATGACAATGTGCTTGGACTGTGAGGGGGTAAAAGCCTGGGGGTTCCTTTGCTCAGGGTCCCTCCTTTGAGGAACCAGCTCAGGCTGTTTGTGTGTTACTGCTCTGTAGATAAGTGGCTTTATGGAATGAGACATCTGAGACTCTGCTGTGGAAGTCCTGGGGTTGAGCTGCTGAGGGAGCCTGGTCTGGTGGTGAGTGGGTGTGCATGAAATCAGGCAGGGACCCACTGGGTCACTGGAGCCACCCCAATGAAAGGATGACAGTCCCAGCAGTGACAGTCTGTGACACAGGGAGTGTGAATCATAGAGGTTGATTGAGAATGGTCACACTGGGATGTTTCCTTAACTGTGGGTTGTACCTATATCCTCTTCAAGGTCCCTTCCAATCCAAGCCATTCTATGAAGTTGTCTCATTGTAGTGTAATTGAGAAGAAATGTTTATCTTTAATAGAAATTATTGCATTTTTTTTGGTAATTGTGCTGTTTTTGGATTTAAGGATAACAGTGAGAAAGAATGATTTAGATATTTTATGCAGGCCTGTGGGGTTTTGTTTTTGTGGTGCAATAATCAGCAGTGTATCCCTCCATATGGTACATGGATTAACTGTATACCATGATGACTGTGACACTGTACTAAATATGAATGTAAAAACTATCTACACCTTACTATGAATGAATAGGTGTGTTTAAGATCTGATTTTTAGGGAAGTAAGACAAGTTTTACACTGTTATTTCTTCCTCTAGTTCTTACGTTGTGGAGGACTTCTTGTGTGTTTGATAGATGGTTTGTTCAGTGGAGTTATTCAGACGTTAAAAATGATACTGTTCAGAATTTACTATCCCTGTATTTCAAAATAGTGTATAAGTTCACACATGACATATGATATGTTTTTATGCCTTAGGGAGGAATACATAAAACAGTATTGTATAAGAAATAAAAAAACGGGAAGGGAATGAAGAGCAGACAAATGGGTTTCAAGGAAAGATCTGATTCTGGTGTGACTATAGCTATTCCTTCTGTTTCAAACCAACAAACTAAAAGTTATAGAAAGATAAGTTTCACAAATTGACCTAAGTTAGATTTAAACCCCAGTTTAGCTGAATGACTGAGGTATCAGGTTACTGTTATAGTTTGTGACTGTTGATTTACCAATGCAAGGTAAATCAAAATGATGTTCATCTGAGTGAAATTAAGAATATCAACTAGAGGCTTGTATCATTTAACATGGTGATTGCAGATAAGCCAATTAAATATATGTGGGCTTAGACCGTTTCTGGTTTGGATCTGTGCAGGACTGGCAGCATATTATAAGGGAAAAAAATGCTAATTGTTAATTTGGACTTTTAAACCATCCAAAAGCCCCTTGATTGGGTTAGGGTTCATGTGGTTAAGGAGTGACAATCCAAGCTGTAGCTGGAGGAGTTAAAAATGTCAGTGGCAATACAAGGTAAAGGGTTCCCACAACTTGTCCACTCTGTCTCAAATACAGATGTTTTTCAGGCTGCTGTGTTAGACTATGAGGAGAATGAAACTTCTTCAAGAAGTGTCTTTTCCATGTGGTTTTGGTCTGGTTTGAAATTATTTTTAGAAATTTACAGGTAATCGATATCACTAAGTAATCCCAACTTTGGTCATTCGTAAAACCTAACGTTTTTGATTGCGCACCTATCTCTGCCTCTCTCCTGCAACCCAGTTCTTATCTGCTCTGGGCCAAGAGGCCACCCAGCTCTGGGATCAATCAGGGTCTTCCCTGAAACACAGCACAGAGAGGTGCTGTGGGAAAGGACTGTACTCCAAAGGGGGAGTTTTCCAGCCCCTGGTTAACCCACTTCCCCTTCAGCATCCGAGTGGACCCTGCCATTGCATTGTGGCTTCCTTTTGAATTATCTGTTTAAATTTTAAACTGCTTTCTGGAGTGTTCCCCGTGGGTGTTGTAGAGAAAACTTTAATCTCATGTCTGTGCTGAGAGGCATGAAGGAGGTCCTGTGGTAGTTCTTTCTGACAGGGAAATGGATGCTGCCTCACAAAACAAGTTTGAATTTTACTCCCAAAGTCTCCAGGCAGTTCTTTCACAGCTTAGCTCACAGGCACGGGCAGCACTTCAGAAAAACCAACTTAAAACAAGCAAACAGAAAATATGGAAAAAGCTTAGTAGGCATTCAGTTTTGTTGCTAGCAACTTTTCAGAATCTTAATTTTAAATCTGCCTAACAATTACAGACACTATTTTGTATTTCCAGATTGGAATACATACACAAAGTGATTTAAAACCTTCTCAGTGAAAATTTACTGGGATGCCCAGGCTATCCTGGCTTTCAATCAATAACCTCCCCTTTAATAATGTAGTATCCTGTTGACAAGAAAAATAGTGGAAATGTCTTTCTGTAAATCAGTCAAAGGGGATAAGCCCAGAGAAGGAGGAGAAACTAAATTCTCTGGATCAATAGCTGCTGTTATGTATCTGTCACCTCCACTGTGTGGTTGAAACTGAAATAGTTATTGATGCATTTTCAAATTTCCAACACTCAGTTACTTGAAGGTACTTAATGAGAGTTTTTAAAGCACCTGATTACTTGTCCTGGCTCTAATCATCTTTGGAAAAATCAGTCTGTGGATATACACATGCACTATGTGCTGGGAAAAAAAAAATTGCGTAATTGATTTTTGACTTCCAAAGGAACTGAAGTGATGAGCACAAGGTCGCTCAGGAGACCATGGGTGCTGTGGTTTCTAGAGCTGCAAACAGGTGCCATGAGCACCAGTTAACCCTTCCTCTCTCCAGAGGGAAGAGCCCTGGCACTATGGAGCAGTGGAGTGCAGGGAGTGTTGTGCTGACTCAGAAACACAGCAGAGCAGGGGCAGTGAAGGTGAAAGAATCAGCATTTTTTATTGTTGCAGCTCCTCTGGTTTAGCTACCTGGGTTGGTTTCTTTCTGAGCCATATCTGTGATCTGTGCTGCTCTTGCATGTGAGTGTACACCCCTCTAACAGCTTTTGAGTGCTAAGGTATTTAAACTGTTCAAATAGTTTATTTCCTACTAGCTTATTTAAACCACACAAATAGTGTATTTATAAATAAAATTGGAAGGTGTGGAAAACCAACTGTAGGTCTTTTCTGGAGATAAGAATCTGTTTCTCATCTAAAGTAAGCAGGTAAAATTCACTGTCTTCCATGGAGTTACATGATTAACAGGAACTCATGTCTCTTTGATGTTTGTTGCCTCTCCCCACTCAGAGAGAGTGTTGACAGAGGAAGATAGCCAAGAAAGGCAGGAGAACAGTGTTAGAGTGTGCTGGTTACAGGAAGGTGACCTGCAAATCAATTTGAAGGTACACGCTCAGTGCTCCCAGTAATAGCCAAGCTTTCAGCACATCATTATCCAGCCTCACCTGGATCACTGCCCTCTGCTCATGGAAACATCAGCTCTGCTGGACCATGAAGCAAGCTAATGGTTAAGTGTCTTCCACTGAACTGCAAAGTTTGGTAAAGCATTCTCTTTTTGATACATTAAATATTACTAAGAAGCTTTTTGGACAGAACTATACTTCACAGGAAATAAAAATGAAATATAATCAGATTTCTTTTCATTTTTATTTTTTCCCCCATCATGATGAATCTAATTTTGAGATCTCTTATTTTATGGCCTGCTTGACAAGGAGATGATTAGTAGGTTTCTTAATGTAGTCACACAAGTGACATTCAGGAAGTTCTCTTCTTTGGGACTTGCATGGTATTGGGTTGCCTTAGAAAGGAAGCTAAGGCTTTTCAGCCTTTCCAGGATCAAATTGAACTATTCAGAAAAAGCCTGACGATCTGCTGGGACAGGTACGTATGAAAATGCGTTTCCAAGGAAGTGGAATTATGCAGAGGAAAGCAATCAGATGAACTCGGGAACATGATTTTGAAATGAAGAGGGAGGTAATAGACTGTTAACTCTGGAGGAGGTGAGAAAACTGAGTCACCTATCAGTCTTTGCATATGCAGACAGATGCAAATAAATTCTCCATGACAACATGGAAGAATCCTCTATATGTCTGGCAAATCTTTGCAATGACAGAGATGGTAAAACTCTGAAAGAGATTTGTTGGGAAAACTGTGAGTTATCCATGGTACGAAAGCCTCAAGAATAGCTTGGGAACACATCTGTTGGGAATGCTGTGAGGTAAATTAGGGAGAAATTACCTAGGGAGAAATTACCTCGGAAGCAATTTCTTAAAGGAAAAATTATTTACTGTGAAGGTGGTGAGGCCCTGGCCCAGGTTGCCCAGAGAAGCTGTGGCTGCCCCATGCCTGGATCTGTTCAAGGCCAGGTTAGATTGGGCTCTGAGCAACCTGGGATAGTGGAAAATGTTCCTGCCCATGGCAGGGGGTTGGAATGAGTTGTTCTTTCAGGTACCTTCCAACACAAACCCTTCTGTGATTTTGCAATTCTGTAATTGCTGCAGCCTTTGAACAGAGGGATACACTGAATCATTTCTTGGTGTCTTATCCTCTGGGGTTTGTGTATGACTGTGAAGGCTAAAGGAAGGTCAGAGTGAAGTGAGTGCAAAAAAGATTTGGGAAGAAGCACATCAGAGACTAATGATAGCGTTTTATATGAAAATGCCAAATTTGATAAAGGTACCACAGGGAACAAAGAAAGGATAAGTTCACAAATGTATCTATAGTGATTGCAAAATGTCTGCATCTACTCCTGAAACCAGTCTCTTCAAAGTGTGGTTAAATTTGTTCACACGCAAACATTATTGACTCTAGATGACAAAGTACATAATATGATAAATCATAGAAACAAGAGCTCTGAGATGTGACTCAAATGTTTTCTTTTTCTTAAATATTAGAGTCTTCATGTTTGTTTTTGCTGTTGCAAGATGAAAATGTTTTGTTCTAAATGTCTCTGGAAGAGTGTATCTACCAAGCATTGTTTTTTTTTTTAAGGATGGAGTTCAACGTTTTACTTACAATTTTGCTGTAACCTTTCCATTATTAAAAATAGTAGTCTTCTGGTTACTTTAGGGTAGCTGTCAGAGAAATGAAACTCAATATTGAAGCATGATCAAATGTGAGCTTGAACTTCTTCCTCTTTCTCCATTTCAATCTCAAATTTACACTCCCTAAACTGCAATCGTGCGCAATAAAGAATTCTTTTGATTATAAGGTAGCAAAAACAAATGATTACTTAAAATTCCAGCTTCCTGTCTCAGGGATGATTCATTCAATCATTGCAACTGAAAACAGCTGATATACCAATACATTAAATTTGGGTAACCCATGAGCTGCCTATGGATAGGTACCTATATAAAAAAGCAAATGGACAAATTCTGCCTAAGATTTCTGAGACAGCTTAGTGCAGGAAACCATGCGGCCTTATTACTAATCCTTATCATATATCTGCTTATGCATTAATAGGAAAAGTGAACTGTATTGGAATTTGTGCCTCAAGCAAAGATTACTTTCCACCTTCTTTGAAGGTGAATGGTCTGTCTCTCTAATCCATCAGAATAGGATGTGCTCTGCATCTGAATTATGAGCAAATGCACTGGCAAAATTGAGTTTTTTCTTTCTTTTAATCTTAATGCTGGGAAGAAGCATAATTTCATACTGTGTTGGGCTTTTGCATCTATAAACAAATAATAGCCACACTTTAAAAAAATATATACTAGTCCCATAAACACTGCTGAGGTGGGCATAGGCAATAGGATCAGCACTTTATGGAGAAGCAATGAATTATTCAGTGTTGAAAAATGTTATTATTAATTTGGGGTTTTCAATTTGGTTGAAAAGTTGTATTGAAACCCCTCTGTATGGATATTGAGGTAAAGAAATGTCCATTATGTGTCCTTAAATAGCAATTTGTTACATTTACATGTGCAGGGTATGATGCTTTTGTACAATTTCTGAGTTCCATACATAAAATATTGAACTATTAAGAAGATATAGTGGCCAGCTTTACAGAGTTGAATTGCCTTATAATTTTAAAATACAACAAAATGACCCAGGGCATGCTATAAATATCTTAATTTAGGAAAATGTCTATGCGAAAGTCATTTGATAGCAAATGGCAATTATTTTCTTCCTTATCTATAGCCAAATTGCTAGGAGATGGGTTTTGTTTTCATTCTTAATACAAAGTGTTTAAAAGTAAAAATCGCTTGTCAGCTGAAACCTTGTCTGCAGCTTCCCAGCCTAAAGCAAGATTTTTACAGTCAAGTTTTAAATCCCCTGATGTGTCCGTTTTTGTAATGGAAATGCTAACATAACCTTAGCTGTTACAGGGCAACAATATTGCCATAATAAATAATGAACAAAGTGGTTTAATAATTTGAAACAAATCATGTCATGGGCCTGGCACGATTTTATGACTAAATTATATGGGCAGGAACCTATCAAAGGACATGCTGCATAAATACCATAAATAGATGGACTCAGGATGTGTGTTCATGAAGCTGAGACCATAGTTTTCATGATCTGGGGGATAGAATGCTTCAGGAGACTGTAAGGAGTTGTGTGGAAGCTTTGGGCAAATCAAAAACATGAGCAAATGATCAATGTGTCAGTTTTTAATCAACAGCTATTATCTCTAGTGCTAATGAGCTGTAGGATGCCTGTAAATCTGTTGGGCTTCTGCATATGGATGTAATGGGTAATGATCCATTATGTTGCCTGTTGGTAAAACTGGTAGAAGTCCTTACTTTCTAACTGCAAAATATCAATTTCTATTTTCTTCTTTTTCTTTTCAGTACCCTGTATAATCTGAGTGAGTGTTTTCATCCTTGTAGCTTAAGGAACAGTGGGAGTTTCCCTGGCACAGTTTGGATCTGGTTCAGCTAGGCTAGCATTTTCTTTTTGGCAGGCTCATACTCACTGTGTGCCTCTAAAATGATGCAACACCTCCCAGTGCTGGAAAGGGCTGAGTAACTTGCTCCTGCCTGAGCTCTGGTACCAAGAGAGACTTTCTGGAGTTACACCTTGGAGCAAATCAGTTTTCCTTCAAACAGTCAAGTGCTTGATCCTCAGTGAACTCTTTTCCATGGCAGTGTTGGGTGAAGGCAATGACCACAGGCTTGTCTGGAGTTATTTGGGTTTTGGTGAGTCTTGTGGCTCAGAGTTAAACAGCAGGATGTGGGAAACAGCCTTGCTTGGTGCACTGGTGATGGAGCACATTCTGTCCAGAGGAGAGGATCAAAATGAACCCATTGCAACAGACCCATCTTAGCCAGGAAGGGCCTCTGCTTGGGCACTTTTCCTTGAGGAATTGTTAAATGGATGGGAAGAAAAAAAAAACCAAACCTTTGTGTGGTAATCCAGTACTAGGGACACTTTATGTAAATGAAATTCTGTGTGTTGTGCTAGAGTGGATGCAGCAGAGATGCAAGAAGTGAGGAAGAGATTTTGGAAAGATTGTCCTCCTTTTAGGTTCCTCCAGACCAGCAAATACTGAGCGAAATCAGTATTTTAGTAGGAAGAGGTTTAATAGTCCAAATCTGTGTTTATTTTAGTGAGGGATTTGGTTCTAAGAGCTTGTGTTGCAGCTGGCATTCAGAAATGCCCTGGTAGTGCAGAGCAGATCTTTCCAATTTCCTGTCATGACTTTGTTCTACTTATACAGGCACAAGCAAGTCATTGTGCCATTGTTAATGCGTTCATTTTGTAGCTCTGACACCTCTGCAGTTCACAACAAAGGCAAAAGGATTGTCATGCTGCTGTGCAGTGAGAACTGAGGATGCCAAGAGCATGATGCACTTCTATAAAGCTGGAGGTGGGCATAGACTACCTGAAATCCACTTGTGAAACACCTTTCAGCCAGTAATCTTGCATCTGGAGAGATCATTAAATGTGTCCCTAAATCTATGGATTTGTCTGCTGCTTCAATAACATCTGTCTCCAATAGCAGCCCCTCAGGTAACAAGGCTCCATTTAAATTCAGACACTGACACAGGAAATACTAGCTGGTGATCATCACAGTACATGCAGTTTTCTGGCCAAATCAGTTTTTAGAGATTCTAGTTTACTCATTTCTGACAAAAAGTGGCTGAATTGCCTTATTACATAATTGGAATCATGTTATGGGTAATAACAATATTATTATCCCTACTTCTTATTAGAAATTAATACTACTACAGTTAGTGTTAATAATAATCCATCTCTATGCTTTATATGCTCTTTGAGAGATCACCCTTTGTGTGTTTCCAGGCAGCCAAATTAGGGCACTCTGATTTGATACCATTTAATATTCCCCTCTTAACTCATCTACTTATGGAAAAGCATGGCAGATGTTCTTTAAACTCTAGGGAAGGCTCTGTGAGCCTCTACCAGGAAATTTGTGCTCACACCTTGTCACTTGGAAGGAAAGGAGCCTTTTTGCTGTCCTAAAGACAGCACACACAAGGTTAAGGGTGTGAGAACATATAGGGAAATAAGGAATATAAGGAATTAAGACTTTCACAAAATTTCAAGTCTTGATTTTGGGGGAGGGTGGGTATGTACAATGGAATGCTAAAATTTATCTGTGTTTAAACTTGTTACTCAGACCTAGGCAGAAAAAAGGCAGAAAATTATCCTCTATCAAAACTCTGTACTTTACACTGTGTATTAACACTGTAGATTCAACTAAAATTTCCTGTCATTATAGTTTAATGAGCTTTAATGATTTGGGATCCTGTTAAATTTGAGCTCAGTTCCTGGGAAGTTTAAGGCATGTCTGTCATACATTACAAGGAATGCAAGAAACACCCACTTGCAAGATAATTTCAATAACAGGCCTTTGGTTTTACAATTCACTGACAAATTTGCAGACATGCATTGCTTAGGCCACACTGAAGGACTGCATTGTGCTTTATAATCCTTTGTTATCAAGTGGTTGCTGTTTCGGGTACCCATCATCTGTTTGTATACCAGTGTTTGAAAGATAATTATTTATCTTTTGTGAAATTTTTGTATGATTTAGAGTGTGATGAATTTTGTTCTGTGCTGGAATATTACCTGAGGTTCTGTATTTGTTAGGGATAACTTGTTCTGTGCTTTTCAGTGATGAATTCAGCAAAAGTGATTTTTACCAGGGTCTTTTGCAGGAACTGGAAATTAGACTGCAATTCTTCCATCCCTAAACCTTCCAGAAGCTTGACTTCCCCATTTTCAGTAAATGAGACTGTATAGAGGCGCAATAAAGAGAAAGTTGCTGCAGTTAATGTTTTTCAGAGAGAAGAAGAGTTGTTCTAGGAGAGAAAGAAAACGGAATACAAATGCAGAGTTCTTAAATTGTCTTTTTTTTCCTTCAAATACAAAATTCATTCTTTAAGGCTTCTTTAAGGGAAGATTTGAATAGTAAAAGTACCCCAGTCCAAGCTGGCACCTAAAGATGCTGGGTTTATCAAACATTTGATGATAAGCGTTCTGGAAAAAAACCCCACAAACTTATGTCTTATTCTAATGCAGGAGAGATGTTTACACGCCCCTGTAAAGTTCAGTTTCTTGTAAAGCAGACACTAGTAATCCTCCTACATGAATTAATGCAAATTAATGTTGAATTGTTTATGAAATGTATTCTAAAGAGATTTTATGGTATTTTTATTTATTTGGGGCTTTTTTTTTTCAATTTTGTCTCCAAATTGAAACAACACCAACAAGATTGTTTGTTTTTTTTTCTATCTGTTGTAGTGGCAGAAATCTGCCTGATAGCTGAATCTGACACTTTGAAATGCTGTGATTTTGACAGAAGAAACAAAGACAGGTATTGGAAATGAGGTGTTATTTCCCTGGTCAGACAGCTTCAAGTAAAGCTTAAGAAGGGGAAAGTTATTTGAGTGATACATACGCCTCACAGAAACAAGCCATTAGAACTATATTAACACCAAGATGTTCAACTCTCCTACTGTAACAGCGTGCCTGTGCAACATACTTCCATTTCAAGTGGCAGGGTGAGTTCATGAGCTGCATCAGCCCCAGCGTTACCTCTCTTGCAAACTTTGACAACAGTTTATCTGTGTTTATTGTCTATTGGAGTTGGATCCCAATATTGGCAGTGTTTGCCAACATCTAGAGATGACAGATATGGATGGGGGAGAGCAGGGCTAGGTTAGAGGTTGAGGGGGTGAAAAGCTAAGTGAGGAAGAGCTGTTTGAATTTGGCATGGTGGTTGTTTCTGAAAGCCTGGTGTGAGGTGGTCCATGTTCCTCCTCTGTGCTCCATCTGCCTGCCTTCCAAGTCTGTCACCACAGAGCTCCAGAAGCTTGGTTGGATGCCCTGTCCAGCACCACAGTCCCTAACTCTGACAACCCACCCCTGCTCATGGTCTGTCCTCTCTGAGCCACTGCCCTCTCAATTCCCCCTGCACCCAGCTGCTTCCAGAAGCTTTAATTTGGATCCACACCTGTTAGACCTGACTTGTTTGGTATCAGCTGGTCCTCAACCACTGCCTCTCTTTATTTGGCCCTTGCAGCCCTTCCCTTCTCACGTCTTGCAGTTCACAGGAACCACTGGGTTTTGTGATGTGCTTTTTTTCCATCTCCCTTTGTCTCTGGAGGAGGGGAAGGCTGGAGTAGCAGAGGTTGGAAGGTAGGTAGTGAAACCAAGGAGGAGGGAATTGAGAAGGAAATTTGAGTCTGTCAATGAAAAATAACAACAATAGCAATGCCTTGATGCATTTTATTTCTTCTTTGAACATGATTCACTGAAGAATAAATGCAAATTTCCAGGTTTTGTTTATCTTGGTAGCACATTTGTTTCGGAAGTTATTTAGGAGGTAGCTGACATGAGTATTGCTTAATTGAAACCTTTTTGCCACAGGGAAGGGTGAAAACGGAGTTGCAGCCAGCCAAGCTTTTCTTATAGTGTACTTTTGTGTTGTGGGTTTTTTTTTTTTTTTAGGGCAAGCATTGCAGTCTTTCTTTTTGCCTTGTCAATCACACCTAATTAGTGCTTTCTGTGCAGAGAGAGTTTTCACTGTCATGCAGATTGATTGGGAAAAAGCACGTTCTCTAAGGCCTCAGTTGTTCTGATGAATTAAATAGTCTTGCTATTCAAGTTAGCAAGAGCAGGCTGTGACACGCGTTACATATGTATACTCTCTGCAGTGTTTGGAAGGCTACTTTGACTTTTGTGGGATTTGGATCTGACTCATAATGCCTGCTATCATAAACACAAGTGATCCCTTACAATAAAACATTTGGCAGTATTTACCATCAGTAATGCCTCTTTGCAGAATTTATGCTGTTTTCTGCCTTCTGCAGGCTATCACTCTAAATTTGTATTTAATTGGCACCTACGCCCTGCTGGAACTGGCGTCCCACCTTGTCTTTGGGCTAAGTGCCATGCTGACAGATGGACATCAGTGCTGGTATGCTCCAGCCAGTTTTCACGTTGCACATGAGCCTGAGTGGCTAGGTTTTCTTTGCAGATAGCAAATTTGAAAATCTTAAAAGGACTTTCAGGTTGAGGGAGAAAGGATGCACCAATCTTTCCAGCTCCATGGTGGGAGACTAGAAAAATATATTGCTGTAGTACGCAGCAGATATTAGCTATGGTTAGCCAGGGCTGCTGTTCAGAGGGAGGATTATCCTCGTCTCCACCCTCAATTAGCTCTCCACAGGGCTCACTCTGACTTTTCAGTGACATTATTTCCATGGCTAAGCCAAGTTTCTTGTGGAATACCTCTGCTGAATACAGAAATCCTATCTGTCCTGTGTCCCATATAGGAGCTTGTCTATTACTTCTGCTCAATAGCAGCTCTATAAAGACAGCTTTGCAAAAGAGCATCATTCAAATGGCTATTTAACTCCTCAGTGAAGAAGGTAAGATGTTCCAGAAAAGAAAAGAAATCAGTAATTATGCTGTTTTATTATTCTTCAGCATTTAATACACATTTCAATACTTCCTGTTCAGCGTTTTCTTTTCCTTTCTTCAGGCAATTAGCTGCCAAGACATAAACATAATAAAAGCTAAACTGTACAAGAGTGGGGGGTTTTCAGCCTTTTGCTAATGCAAGCACAGACTTTAAATCTCAACCTGAATGCTCTTTACAGATTGACAAGGGGCGCGTTATTCCAAGTCACTCGGCATTATGTGTGAGGAGTGCCCCAGCTGTGTCACTGCTGAGGTTAAAAGGTGTTAGTGCTTGCTTCTTTTAAATGAGCATAGTAAATGAAAGTGAACAATTAAGTGAGAAATTTGGCTTGCTATCTCTGCATGCTGCGTTTTATTGTGGTGTTGCCAGCTCCTCTGAATGAAAATACAAGAGCAAATTAAACAGCTTTATGAACTCGCAGGAGGAGCAGTTGTTCTAGTGGCTTTCATACAGATGTCTAATTAATTCTTGAAGTAACCCAAATTGTTCTTTTGTGATCTGTGAATGGGAATTTGTGAGGAACCTGTGCAGATGAAACTAAGTGAAAGGAGAGCTGGCGTTTAATGATTAGCTGGCGGTTTGCACTTGCTGGGTCCAGAAAATTTTAGTTATCTCTCTCATTAATATTGCATTACGAAGTTAATGAAACATTTGGGTGAATATGTTATAAGTAATAAGGCATTAATGTTATTTTTTGATCAGTCACTTATGCTAATGGACATCTGTCATTTTTTTACCAGTGTTGATTTGAATTATTTGGGCAAGTGGTAAAATAAAGGTATGATGCACTTAAACCCCAAAATTTAACAAAAAACCTGCATTGCGCTAGTAGTAATGGACTTGAAATATTTTATTAACAGAGACAATGTTACTTTAGGAGAAAGGCTGGCAACTCTATAACTCCTATTTGCTCCTTTCCAACGTTTTAGAAACCCTCAGTTTAAATTCTTTTTGTTCCATGTCAGTCCGGCATGAAATAAAAAAATCCTTAAAAAAAGTATATAAAATATTCATTATCTGTAGCTATAACATCCCCAGACCATGTTCTGAAATTATTGAATTATCAGAAATTATTAAAAAACTACTTACTGTGGTATTGCTATTCACTGCACCACTGCAGTGAATAGATTCCCCTGGAGAAAACTGAATTAATGTGGTGTCAAGCAACAGCACCTTCATGGGTAATATTAATCCAAACTCTCCTTTTTTGTAAGTATATTGGATATGGATAGTTGTAAGCATTTATGTCACATAAATATGCAGCTGTGCTGCATATTTAAAAGTCAAAGTTAACTGATGTTAGGTAGCAGTTGACCAGGTCTCCATGGATTATATGTGTACACTCTATTTAGCAGGTTTTTTTTGTAGTGGACAGTGAAGTCAGACAATGGGCAGAATGTAAATAGCAGCAAAAAAGCTTGGCCAGGGTGCATCAAAGCATCTTGTGATGTGCTGGCAGCCCTAGGTGTGAAATAACTCCTGTGCATCTCCAGTGGGGACACTGAAAGGAGCTGTGCTTGGAGAAGGGAGAGCTTGCTTTCTTCATTCCCTATTAAATATGTAATATCATGTGATTTTCCTCCCCTACTGTATTTTCATTTAAACTTGGGAATTCTTTTTTGAGTAAGAACCCAGCCACTGTTTGCATTTGAGTCAGGTTTTACTGATATAGCATAACTTGTATGTTTGAGTTTGTTTACTTAGTAGTGCTTTTTCAAAGTCTGCCTATGTTTGCACTTGGAATAGCTTTGTTGAAGAGTGAATTAAGCTCATAGATTTAAAAGAGTCTGATTTGACTTGCTGTTTTCATAATGGAGATACAATTTAACTCCATATTGTGTCTTTTTTGTTAGATGAGAAATGTGGAATGGTTTACATTTCCATAGATCTGCAAAGCCTTATCCATCTGGCCGATAAAATTGAAGTGATTTCTTGTCAAAGCAAGTCTTCCCACTTTTCTGAGGTTTAAAACAAGTCCCTCAACTCCTCAATTCTTTTCATTAGCTGTAGCAAAAACATACTTAGCAATTTCAAAAAATCCCTAGCAAAACAACAATAAAATCACCACATCCAAACCTACTCTGGAATACTGATATGAAATAGTGTTCAGCCATGATGAACATAAGTGTTTTTCTTTGTAGAAAAAGAAAAGGTCTTATTCTTTGGGAGATAAACTTTTTGCTCCCACTACGTGTGTTTCTCTGGAAAACATCCTGATCTAGAGGAAACACCTAAATATTGCCATAATGCAGTAAAACCCTGAATGGATAAGTTCATGTTGTCCTGTGTGGTGCTCTTTAGTAGGAATTAATAATGGGTTGATATGGACAGTGTTGATTGCAGAAGTTCTAGCAGATGGGCAATGTCTTGGTTTGATCAGAAGCTTTTTTCTGCTCTGCCAAATTGTCACTGCTCAGCTGGATTCATACCTCATGTGACATTGGAACCAACATGTTAAGTAAAGGTAACCTGTAACCACAGCTGCCATGGTAACTCTAGAATTGATTGTTCTCAGACCCTAATTTATAGTGAGTGTTTTCACAAGGTCATATGAAGATCAGGATTTCCTGTGTGTGTCTATATAAGATGCATACTTAGATCCCAGGGGAGCATTTTATTTAGTCAGAGACTTTCAAACTTAGGTATAAGGAATATGAAGGCTTAAACTGGGAGGTTACACAAAGTAAATTATATTTTAGTACAAGAGAAGACTTTGCTTGATAAAAAAGAACTGGTGGGTTTTTATGGCCACCTGCCTGTTGATAGCATCCCGCCAAAAAAAAATTTGGAGGCAAAAGAACAAGTCAGCATTTCCTCTCTCATGTGTAAACCTGTGATTAAAAGTGTATCTGAATAAGCATATTTTATAGATTGACTCTGAGACCTGAAGATGTTAACAGGGACAGGGACACTTGATGGATCATAGTGTTGTCTAATTTACTACATTTTACTGTATGGAAATTTTTCCAAGTTACAGAAGAGAGTGTCAGAAATACAAAATAGTGGAGAGCACTACTTGGCTTACTTATATATTCTTATAAGGCATAGACTGTGGTGTAGGGATGTACATTTACAATTCATAGGGCAGTGAATAAGGCTGGCATGTGTAAGCTTCAAAACCGTGTGATTCACTCTCATACAGATAAATTAATAGATATATGTATATACAAAATAGACATGTAATGTCTACTATATATCTATATTTAAAACAGGTAATAACTCTTGGTCAGATCACCATTCTAGCAACACATTTGGGTTTCTGAGAGGCTGGAGCAGAGCTGTGTGCTTTGAAACAGTCAATATTAGTTCAGTCAACCTTTGCCAAGCACGGCCATATGTGGTACACTTAATTCTGCGTAACCCCTTCAGCTTTCTGTCACAGTTATTGCTAATGCAGTATATTATTTTCCTGGACCCGTGACTTGGCTCTGTGTCCCACAGGGCTGGCAGTGACAGCTTGGTAAAGACACTTAATGCCTTCCCGAGCTGCGTGTCAGCTGTAATGCAGCGTTTTGCACCTTTGTTCAGTAATGGTGGTGGTGCTCCATAGCAACGTCGGCTTCCCAGCTGTGCAAAGGTCTGCCCTGGGGAGGCCAACTGGGAACTATTAGAGCCTGTGGAAAATATCCAGGAAGGATGCAAGGTGCAGAGCACGTGTGAAAAATGAGTGTTTTGTGGTTGGGCTTTTGCAAATATTAAAATGAATGTTAGGTGTGTTTTGTTAGAAAGTAATGCTTAAGACAATGTTCATTGTCTTAAGTGGTGTGTTAAATATAGCTTTAGGTTATAACAAAATGTGAAAATAGAAGCTATGCTATGTAGGGTACTTTATCTCAGTGCAAGTCCTTTCTTTAGAAAAAGCAGTCACAGGACACCTGAATCTTATAGAGAAATAATTTATTGCTCCATTATCAGGAGAAACTTCTTCATGCCTCGCTTGGGTAGGATGACACCATTAGGCTTATGAGGAAGAAGTTGAGGATGCCCAGACAGAATCCTGTGTTTGAATGAAAGTTAGGCATCATGTAGGAGATATATGAATATACAACAGGTCTACTGTCTTTAGAAGTTAATCCTCTGTTAACGTGTGTCCTTTTTTGGGCTTATGCAGCCCAGAAAAAGGTGCCCGGATGTCTGTAACTCTGCTTCTATTGTCTTATATTGTCCTAATTCAAACTGTCCCAATTGTAATTACTCTAATTGTGTTGCTATTTTTATAGCCATTTTATTACTATGTAACTTTGAAAATTTTAAAAACAAGTGATTGACTTGTTTCACAGCACACAAAGCGCACAGGGTGGGAGAAGCTCTGCTGCTGCTGCCTGTGCCTGAGCGCCCTAATCACTGCTAAGCCCTCATGAATATGCTCGAGTGCTGCCAACAGCGTGCCTTTTGACAAAACACTCTTTCCTATTGATTGGAAAGCAAGGGCAAATATTAATTTATAATGTAATCAAAGGGACAGCCATGAGTCGCTACTGTGCATAACAACTGCGAGATTTGAGGGAAAGATTTTTCTCATGTAAATGAGAGAGGGTTAATCTGCATACAAAGGGATTTTTGGAGCAAATTTAGACCAACTGCTTCTGTAAATCCCTCAGAGGAGGAAAGTCTTGCTCCCTTTCACTGCCTTTGACATCTGCCCAGTGTCCCATACAAATTTGCTACTTCTCCAAAGAACAAAATATAATCAGTGAAAATTTCAAATTGGAGATCTACCTGATCACCCTGAAATTGCAAGATATATTGGGGTTCTAATTAAAGAAACTGATTAATCAAGTCTTAAGGTGCAATCAGGCTTGTTGTTTATTACTTGCTCTTTGTGAAGCTGAATAAGATTCATTCACAAATCCATGCTTACCATTCCTGAAAATGATTAAACTACATCTGAAGAGTAATATGCTTCATAGTCATTTAAGACTTCAAATAAGTAACTAACTCAGTTTAAGTATTAATACTGAAAATAGCCTTTGAAGGTGTTTTTTTTTTCCTAAAGCTATGTTAGCCCTGATTACATGAAAAATTTCTATGAGCCTTGCAATGTGGTGTTTTATGATTGCAAAACTCCACAATTTGTTGGATTGTGCTGTTCATGTGATTTCCTCCTCTGCATGCCCCCATCAAGATTTGATTTTGTATTAGTCAGCCCAGATGTCTGAAGCCATAAAAACCAAGAAAGTGATGTAGAAATGCCATTCACTTCAGAGGAGTCTGTTGCTAGCTTGTTGGTGATTATTGGACTCTGAAGACTTGGAAAATGTGTTTCCTTAAGTTTAAATTTACATTTATGGTTTTAATTTTCTACTTTCTGTGGGTATGGATTGTTTATTTTTAAAATGCATTTCTTTATGGTAACTTTTTTATTTAATACAGAGATTATTGGGGTTTTTTCTTCTTATGCTCACTTTAGTATCCCTCGTGAGCTGCAACCTGAGTGGAAATAGAGACTGAAGGTAAAATTGCTTTTTTGGTTTTAATCTCAGTAATAATTCATCTATGTGGAAGACTATATCTTGTGATGACAAATACGAAGGATTTTTGTCATGCCCAAGAACTTTTTGTGTTTTTTGGATGAAGTTATTTCCCATGGGATAGCCGAAAGTAACATAATCATTATCAATGCTTTCCTGCTGTCTTTCTCCAGCTCTGGAGACAGAACAGTGCAGGGACACCTGCTTTAATGTCCCCATTTGTAGATGTGAGGTGGCCTCAGTGGCAAGTGCTTCAGCCCTCCCTTAGCATTGAAAGCAGCAGGAGGGAGATGGACCAAAACTGCCTACAGGTCCTGACCCAGTGTCCCTGAGTCTCACCTGCTAAGAGAATACACTCAGTTCTGTGTTAAAAGTGGTTGAATAAAGCATTTGAAAGGATACAAATGTAGAAGTTTCCTCCTTCTCATGCAGCTTTACAAAATACCAGGAATGGCATTGTGATACCTGGGGGTCCACTGAGCAGTCTGTGCTGGTGTACCCTGCACCATCCTTACTGAACTCAGCAGCTGAAGGGCTTTTTGTCTGTAAGGAGCACAAAACTAACCAAATATTTGATTCATGAAATCTGATATATCTGTTTAAACAGTATGTTTATGAAATGTAAGGAATTGCTTCTATTGTTATGGACCACGTTGGCAAATGCTGCAGTGGCCAAAATGGATTAAAACATCAATTGAATAAGGAAAAAATATTGTATATGAAACATGATGAGTAAAAATACAGATGTGACCTCAGAGCTAGGAACATCCTCAACCAGGAACTGCTACAAGTTGGGCAGTCACACCAGAGAAGCAGTTCTGTGTACCTGAACTGTTCTTGTGCTTCCATTTCCCCATTGACTGATCTACACAGTACTAAGCCAGAAAAAATGGTTTGAAATGTTCTAGATGGTTAATGATTTTAGGTAAATATATATATATATATTTTTTTTTTTTTTACTTCAGCTGTTTCTTCCTTCCTCTTTTGCAATTATATAGCTGTTGGTTTACTATGTGGGCCAGTGGTATTTCAAGTACTGCCATTAGTTTGCATAGGCATAAAAATTGTCCTCCTGAGCTGGTAATTTCAGTATCTAGCTGCTGTTCCACTGCTGTTTATTACCTAGAGCATTTAAAACTTTCATCTGAGTCCAAGGATTTTGCTAAGTAGGGATAGTTGTAGAGCACAAGGTTAAATGCTTTGCTGAATTGCTAGTTTATCTATAATCACACCTACAGTTCTTCCTAGGTTATGAGGAGAATAACTATAACAGCTTTTATTATGTAACTCTATTTCAATACTCCAGAACAACAGTAAATATTCAGGATAATAATTCTAGCTCATGCAAAAGTCCCTCAACAAGGATTTAACCTCACTTATATACATATATTCTTCATGTTCTCCATTGACCCTGCCTTGTAGCGGAAAAGTTTGCAGGATAAGTTCCTTAGTGCAGTGTTTGGCCTGAAGTGGTTAGTGACCTTCTGCACCAGTAGTTTTGTTTTGCAAGGGCTGACATGAATTTTACTTATCTTGACATGTGCAGATAAAGGTGTTCTTTGCTTCATCACCCATGAGAAGTAGCGTCCTGAGAGAAGGATGTTGTGTCAGCAGTTTTAGGGACATTGGAGGTTTGAGTAACTACATAAATTTCACCACCATTTCGTTGGGTGCTCTAGAATGCCAGGGTGAGGAAGGAACATGAGACGGAGAGAGAAAACAGTTTTGTTGTGAAATAGTTTACTTCAGCTGCTTTGCAGGTTTCGTTTTTTATCCACATATGGTTACTACACAGAATATCTGATAGTGTTTTATTTCTTTGCAGAAATGCATGATAAAGAGAAAATAAGATTTGAAAACAACACCCTTAAGCAATCCAGAGTATTGTTTTCTGAGCCATGAACTTGAACACTGGCAGAATTTGAAACTAACCCTAGTTTTATACTCATGTACTTACAGAATGGTTATGTTTTCATTTGAGGTGGGAGTTAGAAATTTTTTAATATTGCTGTTAAATTTTGTCTTGTTTGCCTAAGATGCTACATAGCAGGATTTTTTGGTTTTTATTTTTAATTGTGGATAGGACTTTGATCTGACCTTATCACTCAGCATACGGCAATACAGATGGAGAGTCAAGTCACAGATGAGTGACAATGAGGAACCGACTGGGAATGGGCTAAGCCTTCAATGTGCAGAGAATGGAGGAGAAAACCATCTGCTTTAGCAGTTTGGTGATGGACTCCCTTGCAGGCTGTGTGTCAGATGTCTTCTGGAAGTGTTGAGAAGAACAGCTTTATTTCCTTGCAGTTTTAGATAGTACTGAAATGTTAACCAGGTGCCCACAGTGGGAAGGAATCTCCCATCCCAAGTCAGTTATCTTCAGGATAGGCTTGCACTGTTACACTCTAGCAGCTTGACCAAAATGTCAGTGGGGACCAATGACTGTGTCCAGAGTTGGTTCCTCCTAAAAATTTGTATTTAGGGTGAGTCATGTACCTGAAGGTGTATTTTGTGGGGAGATAGAATGTAAGAGAATAGTGCAGTAGGTAATCTCACACCTGAGGAGTTGCAGCTGTGCCAATCACCAAAGATTAGGAACAGGCCTGCCCTTAACAGGCCACAGCTGTGTCCAATTAGAAGGGTGCTATAAAAGAGTGGCTCAGGTGGTTGAGAAGGGAGTTGGAGTTTGTTGGTTGTGCTGTGAGGAGCTGCACATGAGAAATCACTGAGAAGATATGGGAGCTTTGCAATAAGATGACAACATTTGGTGAGCCCGATGTGATCCCATGGTGATTTGGGTAGCGAACTGTAGAGAGAGCAGTAAGGTGGTTTGGGAAAAAGGACTTTAATATTAAGCAATGTGATCCCAAGGTGGTTCAGGAAGATGACTGCAGACCTAAGACAAATGAGATAGTGAAGTCAGGCACACCAAGACCCTGAGAGCCTAAAAATCCAGATGAGTTACAGCCAGGCAGACCTGGGAACCTGGAAGTCTGGACTATGTATGATATACCATCCGCAAGAAGAAGGACACAAGCTGTAACATGGAGCTCTGAGAGGCAGAGCCAGAGCTGCACAGTCAGTATGTAATAGAAGCCTTCTAGAATTGAATAGTGGCCATCTCCACAGTAGCCTGATGTGATTCAGGATTGGGCTGTGGAGCAAGGTGCAGCCAGAGATGGAGCCCAGCGTAGCACTGAGAGCAGCAGGGGAGGCTGCCTGGTCCTGACCTGATGGATTTGGACACCTGGAGCACAGGTGAGCTGCTGGGGAGACAGTGGGAAATAACATGTCTAGTGAAGAATAGATTGCTTTATCTACATGGAAAACAGAGCAGGGCAAGAGAGGCTTGCAGTGGCCAACTAATACAACAAAAAACTGTAAAAGGAAGAAGAGAATTGTTAAACCAGCAGTGGGAGCTGGGGACAGAGTAGCTCTATCATTCAGTGTGGTGTATTTGTTTGCTGATGAAACATGCATTTTGTTTGTGAATTGCAGCTATTAATTTTTTATTAGGCATAAGTGTAAAAGTTTATATTCCATACACATAAGAACATTTGACAGATGTTATTCAAGTTCTATAGTTATTGATAAAATTATGTAACTGTTGATTGGTTACTAGCTGAATACATAGCCTTTAGCTTATGCTTGTGAGTTGCCTTATCAAGTTGTACAGCTACTGATATTGTCAATATTCTACAAGTGTAAGTATAAGGGTTTCTGATATGTAATGTAAGTTTGGGTAGTGAATCAAGGTCAGGGCACAGACATATTCCAAAGTTAAATCCATACAAAATATGTTGGTACTCGATTTACTGTCTTTTGCAGAGGGCCCTGCAAAAGATAGTAAACACAGCATTAGCTTGTGAAAAGCCTTAGGTTGATGTTCTAGACTGTGAAAAGCAAAACTAAATCAGAACTTAGAAATGTATGTTCTTACTGTGACATGTTGCCTGAACATTTGTATATTGTTAGTCCTAAGTGGGATATGTGAATGTTGTAATATCAATTTACTCAAACATATCTTTCCAGAGATGGTGCAACTTTGTAATTAAAAAAGGGGATTGTGGAGGGATAGAATGTAAGAGAATAGTGTGGAAGGCAGTCTCACACCTGATGAGTTGCAGGTGTACCAATCACCAAAGATTAGGAACAGGCCTGCCCTTAACAGGCCACAGCTGTGTCCAATAAGAACATGAGTGCTGTAAAAGAGTGGGTGAGGAGAGAGTTGGAGTTGGTTGGTTGTGCTGTGAAGGAGTCAGCGCTGCAAGGAGGTGCCCATTAGAAATCACCAAGAAGGTATGGGAGCTTTGCAGTAAGATGACAACAGCGTTTCTTTATTGGTTATTGACACTGAAGTTTAGTGAAAAGCCCCTCTTGCCTGTGCTCAAAGAAAGGCCAGAGATGGAGTTTCAGGATATGCTGTCTTACTTGAAAATTGTGAGTGAAGTTATTTTTCCAAGATGTGGGCATTGATAAGGATTTGGGTGGTTTTTCTTGTTGTGTGTGTCTTTGTTGCTGTTGCTTTTCAAGACAAACAACAGCTGTGAAATGAATTCATGTGTTTAGGAAAAGGAATCTGCTTCAACAAAAACACTTATGTGATAAACGTGACATTTTATTGAAATTAAATGTTTACTGAGAATATGTTTAGATTGAACTTGGGTGAGAAATTTATACTATCTCAGCAATCTGAGGAGTTGAGGCTGGAGCTCGCAGATTGGGACTGGCATGTGGAAGGTGAAAGAACTTGTACTTTATTTTCCTACATTCAGAGACCAGTTTTTGAGGGCTCTTGAGGGTAAGAGGATAAACTTCATCAGAAAGCAGGGTCAATTTATTTGTAGCAGATGTTGGAAGCCCAAGAGCTGTAGCCAAGTGAGATTGGTTTTTTGCCCTCATCAGCTTGGTTTACTAGCCAAGATTCTTGACATGAGAGTGCATTCTCAATGATCAATTAGCTACTTTGTATTATTTGTTAATTTGCTCCCAAATGCTAGATGCAAACTGCTTCCTTTGCAGCTGCCACAATCTCCTACTTCCCTCTACCGTGTTCTGTGATATATTCAAAGTATTTTGCAGCTTTGAGCGCACTAAAAGGTAAATGCACTGCCAAATTAATGCCATGGAGTAATATCCAGTGGCACAGTGCAAGGATTAACTACAGGTTCTTTTGCTACAGTTTGCTAGATAGTAAGAAGATTGCCATTTCAGGCTGAAGTTTTTATTGTAGAATAAGTGGGTGCTGGCTGTATCCCATTGTAGAAGAATGCTCTTTTTCTTACTATGCTTCTGTTCTTTATCAGCAGTTTACATTTAATTTTCTTACACCCCCTTCTTTCCCTTATGACTCCCTACTTTTTACACCTCTGTGTTCCACACCTGAGATCTTTCTGCACATTATGGCTGTCCCATTATTCACCCCAAATAAAAGGCAGCGTGCCCAATGCTCCTGGGAAATGGAAGTAAAATCTAAATGCAGGTAATTTCCTGTTTCTCGTTTGCTTTTCCAAGGGAATACCAATACTGTACCAGCCTTACTGGGTGAGTAAGAATGCTGCAGGCCTCCCTCCCTTCTCCTCCCACCTGTGCCAAGGATGGTCCTCAGCTGAGAAGTGAGTTTGTAGTGAACCTCACCCTCTGTGCTTTGATGTGTGGGCAGGTCAGGCCTCTATCACAGGGTACAAGATTGCTGAAGCAGCCTATTACAGGTGGTTTCATTGCAATAAAAATCAATTTATTTTTACTGCTTTAGAGCAACCTCAATTTATCCTTAATCTCTAACTTAGTTTCTGCATGCTCCACATTAATTTTCAGATTGTTTTATTTATTGAAATAAGACAAGGTTGCTGGAATGGTGCCAAGGAGAATTATCAAGTTCTGAAAGAGTTGTAAAGCGTGATAAAGGAGGAAAAAAGGAAAGAGCTGAACTTGATCCTTATTATTTCTAATGTCATCATGCTGAGTCTTGAGTACAGCAGCTAATAGATTTAGTTCATATTGGTTCATACAGTACATAGAAAACTGTCAATGGGCATGAAAAAAAAAATAAAATATTGATGGGAAATGTCATCTTAAATTCAATAGGTCAAATTCTCAGCTGGTGTAAAAGGAAGCTTTGTGGATTTCCACCTGTTTGAGGTCAGGCTTAGTATATTCACAAATGGCTTTCTTATATTGTCATTTTATACAGCCATGTAACTTTCTACTTGTTTTTTTACTTCTTTCTAAATTTATGCTCAATTGATGCACATCTAAAAAGCTATTAAAGAACAGCAGTGAAACTGTGTAAAAATTCAGCTCTGACATTAGCACTCTAAATGAATTCTCACATCAAGTTATTAATAATTTTTTAAAAGCCAAAAAGAGTATTCCTTTCAGAGCTGTGATTTTACCTGAACTTCATTCAGGCTAATTTTGCATGGAACCTTTGTCTTGAAGTTCTATCAAGGCGGCCTCAGGTGTGCCATGTGATCCATAGGTTTGTTGGAGACTGCTCCCCCCATGTTAATTTTAATTTAATTTATGGGTGGAGCTGTTAATAGTGCAGATATTTAATTCCCCCCCCCCTCATGAGACATTATAAGAATTGAAAATTTGTAGGTTTTTTGACTTTCAAGTGCACTTGAAATGCAACATGTAAAAAGCAGGTAATTGGCCACATTTCATTAAAAAAAAAGGTTTTTTTTGCTTGTAGACTGCAGGGCTGTATCTGTCTCCAGGTGATTACAGCTGGAAATGAGTGCCCCTTATCTTGCTGAGTAAACTAAAGGCTATTGTATAAATGATTTTTAATGACCTTCTAAATCTTTATTTTAGTAGCGTTCTGCTATGAATAACGACTCTGACTTTCCTGACTTGTCTCAGGGTGGGGATGCTATCCAATATGCCCAGGACCAGCAGGAGTCTGTCCTTAAAGGAGCCCCCCTGAGAGGTTTGATTTGCCCTCACACCCCTTCTCTTCCTTCTGCACTTTAAAGTGGTAACAAGCTCTCTCCTGGAGCTTTGGCAGTGTAGGATATTCCCCAGCTGGAATGCTGGAAGTCCTTTTGCAGCAGAGTATCCCAAATTTCTCGGCATTTTAAACTGCTCTGTAATATATGGTGCACTTCCCTAAAAAATAATTGTTTAAAATTAGTTTGGATGCTTTACCACATGTAGGTTGCTATTAAATTTTCAGGAATTAGCTCTGTGAGTTACATCCAGTAATATAGCACTTGATACTACGCTCTTATTGTTAGGGTGTGTTATTAAGTTTCATGGCCTCTGAAGCTAAAAACCTCTTGTATTTCATTGTTTTTGAAATGGAATAATGAAGTACTAATAGAGATTTTGTATGGGAAATCTTAGCTGTTGCTCCTTGGTGCATGCAGAAAGAGTCTTCACAAGGGCCCCCTTAGAGAAGCATCCTTTAGAAAGTATTTAAATGGAGGCTAAATTGTTGGGATTTTCTTGCTGTGGGTTTTTGTTCTGCTTTATACAGGTGATGCTATTTGCATTCCCATTAGCCAATTCTTTGTGTAAGTCTCTGAGTCTTGCATTGGAAAGCCAACAGCAGATCCTCCTTTGTGTAATCTGTCTGTATAATCTGTCTGTAGCAGGGCAGCTATTGAACAACCTCTTTGCCTAGGATCTGCCTGTAATGTCAGATGAGTCCCCGGAGCCCTGCTCTCTGTCATATTATTTTCTGCAAATGCTGACGAAAATGAAGTGAAGCATTTATTTATATTCATATGCTTATTATTATGGTAATAGAATGGCTATTGTAGTATAAATAAGAGTATTTAAATATATGGGGTTTAACTTTAAGGCCCTCTTCTACGATTACCTTACAATTTTTTTTTTCCAAAATGGAAATGGGAGCTCAGATGGAGTTAAGAAATCTGTTAGTTTGTGCACAAGTAAGAAAGGTAACAGTTGGAGATATGAGAAGTTGGACCTTAGGTGAGGGGCTGTACTTAACTTCTTGCATCTATATAAGTGAAATAAATCCAGTAATACACAGTGGGCTCTGTGCCTTTGAAGGATACCTTAGACTGCCAATGTGTTGTGAAGCAGAAAGAGAACACAAGTTTTCTTCTTTCCCCAGAGAAAAGTGAGTATCCATTGTGAGCTCCATTTATTGAAGTGCATTATTGCACTCATAAAATGCTTTTTGGTTATGGTTCAGATGGACCAGAAAGTAATTTAACCCCTAGCTTGGAGAAACACCAACACATTTAGAATCCCTGTTAAAAGTAAATTTTGAAACATAAAGTGGCACCTTCACTTCTAAGTGTGTCTAAATTTTAATTGCCTAGTTGACTGAAAAAGATGCCTGGTTTATATGCTTCAGGTCAGACCCTTTGCTTAATGACATAAGTATTTCTATCTGTAGTTGTTGTATATTGGTTGGGAACTTCATTTTGTACTTATTTGCAAAACCTGATTATAAAAAATAACTGAAGCCACTAACCAGTTATTTTGCTTGTTTTTGTAAAAAAAACTACTGAAAGTGTGGTTTAGAATTTCTAGCCTGCTCTTGTGTTGTTGTTCTACTGCTAAATCCTATACAGTCTTGCATATCCATGGAATTAACTGTGCCAAGTCTTTTAAATAGGGTTAAGTGTTGTGAATATAAGTGCCCTTTTAAATATGAGTAAGTTGCTTCCCTTTTTGCTGTTCCACTTTCCTTCTAGTCTATTATGCCAAGAAGGATGAATGAAGAAGCAGTTGTGATTTGGGGCTATTAAATGCCTGTTATCCTTTCTTAATGATAGTTTATTTTTGTTCTTCTTGCTTCTATATGTTTGGCTGTCATCCACTCTTCCTTACTTTAAAGATTAAATGGTTGCTGCCTATTCCTCTTTTATGTTTCTCGTAGTTTTCTGCATCTCTAGTGAATAAATATATAGTCACTTTGACAGTTTTGTGTCTTTTGATAGTGGGGTTGTGGCTTTGTTTCTCTCCACTCTCTTTCTGTGATTTTTATAGTTCTACAACATCCATTGCCTCAGGGTATGTTCAGTAAAATCCTGCAGGAGTTTGAGTCTTTAAGAGGTATCAGCTTGTTAAAAATGTTACAGGACTTGGAGAGCGAGAACATGTGATATTTCTAGGACAAGTTGTTCATCTACTGTGGCATTTTGGCAGATATATTGATATATAGCTTCTTTGAACTCAGTGCTTTTCCATCAGAATGAACTCTGCTTTTCTTGTTCAGTCTTAGTGCTGATAAATGTGGTGTAGGCAGTGCTAATGTGTGGATGTGTACATCTATAAAAATGTAGCATTATACTTTATATCCTTGCCTTCATTTTGGATTTAATCCTCAAATTATTTACAACCTCTATCTCAGTTATGTGGTGCAATGTAGATATTATTTATTGTATTTTACCTTCTCCATTAAGTGCCTAGCCAGCAATTGCTCTATCCCTGATCACAGGTGTCTGAAAGAGATGCACCAGTTGGAGTGATCCTACAGGATAATCAGGAAAATACATCTAACTTGGGAAAGGGGGGAAAAAAAAGGAAGAACTATTCAGTGGAAAGTAAAAGACTCAGGGGCCTTGTTAATGAGAGAATGAACGGTCGTAAGAGAGAATATTTCACTCCTAGGTCACCAGTTCAAATGCAGACTAGCTTAATAGTGTAAGTTGTTACCATCTGACAGCTGTTCCATAATCCATGGGAAATGGGGAAAATTGTCACAATCCAGTTTCTCTGGCTTCTAACTATCCAAATGTTGACATCCTTCAGACAATCACAATTTGCGCAGGGATATTAATAATTTGTTTTACCCATGGAGACCATGAAGGGGAGTATTAAAATGCCACATGTGAAGAACACTTGAACTTTGCCACTCTTTACCTATTGCTCTGTGGACAAAATTGAAGGATGTTTGAAAGCCACAGTGAGACAGGGGGAGGTATCACCTCCCCCTGCCATTTGCAGTGTTGAGTTACTTGGCAATTTATTAAGGATATCAAAGAGATAACATTGACCTTCCTGTAGTGAAGCTTTCCTGGATGTTTTTAACAAGTAAATACAGAGTAAAAAAATCCACATTAATCTTGTAAAGCAGAATAAAAATTTTGAAAGGCAAAAAGCTTTAATATTTTCTTTTGAGATCGTAACCTTGAGGTCATGGTGTAAATTTCAAGTTGCAACTTGCAAAACTTGCTTTACGTCGTTGTGTGTACAAATTAATGTTAGCAACAACATGCTTAAACACGTGTAGTATTTATATAAATACTGTGATTTTAGCAACAAATCACTGGTATTTTACTTTGCAATGTTTCAAATAGTAAATTAAATGTGTGTCTATATTATAAGGACCATCAGCTGACCGTAGAAGAACAGTTACATTGGGTTTTATAGGCTTAGATTTTCATAGGCAGCAAATTTCAGTGGTTATTTGAAGGCAGTAAAATTGCTGGACTTGATTCTCGAGGGTGAAAAAAAACAAGCTGACCAAAACACCAGAAAGAGAAGTCTGGACTGGAAGTGAAAAAACAATAGAATAAGACAATCTCTTCTATTTCATTTTTCCTTTAAAAAAAATATCTGCAAACATACTGAAGTCAATTATTACCCCAATGGGGAAAGCAAACCAAGGAAATCCTTATACGCATGTCATCAGTGTTACAGTTCTGGTCTATTTTCTGGTGTTTGGTTTGGAAATATAAGATGAAAATTTCTTTGTGAAAGACTGCTTTTTAAAAGACAAAGGATAGTATTTTTCACTTTCTGTGTCATTTGTGTTACCTGTCTTGGAGGATTTGCCAGCTTGAGTGCCTGTTCCATTCTGCAAACTGCAGCAATATAAAATGGGTTAAAATTTGCTCTAAGCCTTCCCATTTGTTTTAAATTAGTTTATTTTAGCCATTTTCTTGCACTGCCAAGCATCTGTACATCCTGGTTACTTCAACAGGCCTTGTAAGTGTCCAGTGTTTTGTGAGGTTCAGAGTGGTACTCTAGGAGGAGTAGATCCATGTAGGTTCATTTTGCTCTTTGGTGCATCTTGTAAAGGCTCTTCAGATTTACACAAGCCCAACCCAGCTGCCAGTAATAGGGAAATGTAATTTCGAAGAGGTTTTGGCTGTCACAAAACATAAATGATGCATAGATATGATATTTTTGTGAGTGAAAATGACATCTCCTCTCTCAAATGGTAGAGCACATCTTAGCAACTGCTCTTTATGTGCAATTAGAAGCCAGATGTGATGGAAACCTGGGAATTTAACAGGAGTTAACAACAGACATTAAAAACTTAGTTCATCAATATAAAAAGTGCTGCCAATACATTATCAGTTCTTGGAAATTAGTCATCATAAACTAGATTTGATTTAGCCACTCTGCCTTTCATTAATCACATTTAATTGTTTATATAAATGTCAACAGTTCTAGTCTCTTGGCATTTTCTTGAACTACTGTAATGAAGTGTTTGTTTTGAAGTAGCATGTTTTTCTGCTTATAATGAGAATCTTAGGCTGGTTTTTTGCTCTTCAAACACCTTTTTATGTGGCTTTGATATTTTTGCCATTTAGTCAATTTTAATTTTTTAGAAACATATGCTTGGAAGGATATGTTAATGTCTGTGGATCAAAAAACCAAAGAATTACTTCGATAAAACTGAACATACAAACTTGAGTGTCACTGTAGGCATGTAACAATTATTTTCTCAGAATTTGTAAGTGAACCAAGGTTTAGTTGCAAGCAGGATCTGAAGTGAAAATAGCTGTTGATCAATAAATAAGAGTTTGCTATACACAGACACTTCTACCCAAAGATGAGAGACAAAACAAAGAAAACTCAACACTGTCTGCTTATTTTGAGTGGCTCTGATTTTAGTTTTGATCAAATTTTTGAGATGTAAGCTCAGTTCTTTACAATGTGATCAGTCTGATAAACAGATGGAGTTGCTGATTTGTTATTTACTGTAACTTGAAAGCTGAACAATTGACTACATGCTATATAATTTACCCTTTTGGTTTGTTGCTGTTTTCATCAAAAGTGCAAATTTTCTTTGTAGTTCAAACTTGTCAAAGAAAATAGCAAAATTCAACTCCTTATGAGCAAAGTAAACATTACTACCAGTTAGGGATGGAGGGTGTGTTTCAGATGTGCTTTTTTCCAATTTGTCTTGCAGAAGTGAAAATTTTTTTGCAGGAGCCTAATGGTTCATGTACTGAAGATTGAAATTATTTCTTCTCTATCAGTTATAAGCATGAATAATTGCATTTTTCTGTTTGCCTAAAAATATTAGTAAAAGATTTTACTAAGTGAAGCTGGTTTTAAAATAAATTTTAAGTAACTTTCCCTAGAATTATTCATTCTTTATTTTTTTGAGTGTTTTTTTTTTTTTTTGCTGATGTTAAAAGGGAACTTGAAATGAAGGACAAGTCTCTTCCTCACTCTTTCTGAAATTACGTATCCAAATGGCATGGCTGTAACCATTAATAAGATGGAGATTTTGTGGGAAGATATAGAGTTCTTTACATTTAATTAATTAAGCAAGGTTTAAAATATGAAGTTATATTTCTCCACATTTTTATGTAGACAGTAATAAAATGAACCCTGCAATATGGCAAGAGGAGAAAATATTACTGCGGACTTAATGGAAGCCAGTGATTTGTAGGTCAAATACAACAATGGAGTTCCTAGGGTTTTTTTGAATATGAATAACAGCTTTTAAAAAATACTGAGTCAATGCTATGAAGCCATGTTCTTTTTGAACAATTTGTTTTATGAAACTCAATATCTGACTCCATTGAGTAGCTAAGATTTTGTTGTAGAAAAAAATGATTTACTGTAGTGGTAGGCACAGATTTTGATGTCTCATTGCAGTTTCCTTGCAGAATTAAGGATGAGAGGAAAAGAGAATTGGTGTCTGTCACTAGCATATAATGTTCCTTTGAAACATCATTAGATTTAGCTTTTTTTATTTTTGGCAAGCATGTGATTTAGTTTTGTTGTAGGGAAATCAGGCATGTTCTTCCAGGTTTTTGTCTGTCCTGTCACATCCCAATCCCGACAGCTCCACCTCTGGTGCAGCCTCATCCTTCCAAAATTGAATTGGTGTTGCGTGGCAGGTGCCTGGTCCAGCCTCCCCTACCTGCCTGACAGTGGTGTTTGCCCAGAGATCAGATGTGCTCATTTACTTCCTGGGCTTGGCAGGAGCTGTTTGGTGAGGAGAGACCCTGCTGCAATTCCGTGTGTTGGAGATGGGCACCCAAAGAGAGACATCCATGAGTGCTCTCACTGAAGGGCATCCAGGAGCAGGTTCTCTCTGAGACCCCCCCACCTCCCAACCTTGGGTACAGTTTATGAGCAGATTCAACACCTGCCATGGTCTTGGATTCACAGTACATGGCATATAATTGCATAGATCTTGTTTTGAAGGATACCAGGAGGGGAAAAAGAAGTCAGGTTTCTTTATTTTAGTTCAGGCAACTATTACCAGGGGGAAAAAAAAAGTTGTTGCCTTTATATGTAGGTTATATTTGTCTATTAAGGTACATTTTACTGTCACTTCCATGCCAGTTTGGTGCTTGGTTTAAACAGATGTGCAAGCTAGGTTCAGATGTATCTGTGTCCACGAGATTTGAGAGAAATTCTGGCTGCAAGTGAACCTTCATATACGTCTATGCAAAACAAGCTGCAAATCTAGGATGGAGGGTTCTTCAGGTAAATGCTGGGTGGTATTTTAGAAATATGGAATCCTTTTTTGATATTTTGCCTATGAAGGTTATCAGCATGCAGCTAAAAGTAGGTAAGTTTGAGAAGAATATTTACCTAGTACTTTGCAAAATCAAGCAACACAGGCAGAGTGGGATGGAATGGAAATTCAGTTTTGAGTTATGTCTGCTATATGAAGTTCACTCTGCACTTTTTAAAATTATGTCTTTAAGAAACTGCTTGAGATTAAGCATGTCTGAGTATGGTAAATGGTGTTGGACACCATGTGTGGTGTGATGGATCTCAGCAGTGCTTCAGCCTGGTGGTCTGGAACAGGAGCTTACAAACACAGCATCATGAAAACAGTGCAAGAGCCTGTGGCTTATAAAGGCATAGATGCTATGAACTATGTGAACGGAGCAGAAAACCTGACAGTTTTCATGCAATGAGGAAACCATAGTGATACTTCTGGTTATCAAGGCTGTCTGGATGGGCAGAGTCCCTCTCATCATGACAGGAAAGACTAGGTGCTGTGGAGATACCACATTGCAAAAATGCTGTGAAAACTGTGAATAATCACTATGTATTTGACCAGTATTTGTATCTATTATGCTGCATTCCAATCAAATGGGCAGAGGTTGCAGCAGACAGTTAACACTACAGGAAATGGAAAAGCATTTTGTACCTTGAAGAGCTGAAGGAAGGAATTGTTAAAGAGCAGAAACTGCAAGCTGAAATAAGCTGCAAACAGGGAATAAATTATAGTTTTTCACCTGCCTCAATCAAAGTGTACAATGAATCTTGCGTTTCCTGATTGAAATTCAAGCTATTCCTTTTGAGTAGTTTGAGGCTTAATTTAATGAAGCTTTGGGTAGAGTAGATTGGGTAGTGCTTCTCTCAATCTCTTTTGCTGCTTTCAACTTTTCTTTTGTAATTTATGTATTTACAGATGAAACAAAGATGTGATTTTATGGCTTGCTATTGATTAAACTCCTTTTCCAGTTGATTTAATTAGGTCCTTTGCTCCTTGAAAACCTGATCTGAAGCTTAGATAGGGATCCATTGCTTCAGGCACTCAGGCTGAGGTGATGGAAGGAAGCAATGAGCCCACTGTGAGGGGCTTGCATGAGGAGCAGTGGGGGGAGCTGGCAGCAATCAATCAGCACTGCTTTCCTTAAGAGAAAATTCTCCAGTGCCCAAGTTATTATTGGGAACAGAGATATGCAAATGAAAGCACAGAGAACTGCATAAATATAGACTGCTGAAGAGAGAGATTCAGCAAATTTGTATTTGTATGTATTTGTGTCCAGTTCATACAGGCTTAGTGTTGTGGTGTGGTTTGGGGTTGGTGGTTTTTTGTTTTGTTTGGTTTTTTTTTTTTTTTTGTGATGTTCTGGTTGCTTTCTTGTTAACATGACTAAAAAGGCAAATAAGAGCAGGCAGAAAGACCCGCCCTTTACCAAAGCATGATAAATGAGCTTGATATACAGTTACTTTAAGTGGATGCAATGACATTGCTAGGTGTGTATGACCTATTGCCCATCTAGAAACAATGCAGCAACATCTACTGATATTGCAGTAAAAATTATTTCTGACAGTAGATATTTTTAGAAATGTGGTAAGTGATGAGACCTCAGTTCCCCTGTCTACTGCTTTCTAGTATATCAGACCCTTTGTTGGGGCCATCTCTCTTCTTTATTTGAAACATCCATAGTATTCTTATTCTTTCAGGAACAAATATGAACCAGTCTTTATTATCAGCGAGTCTTTTCCCATGACCTAAGTAGCAACTACTCCACATATGCAGGTGGAGTTTGAGAATAATAATTACTGTGTATTTAAACCCCATCAAAATAGGAAGATGAAAATAAAGTTACTAAATTTCTTAAAATAATTTTAGCAATTCCTTAAGTCAATAGGTTGTGTACTTTCAACTTAACTGTAACTTATATCAGATTCCAACTCTTCCTATTGAGATGTTGAAATTTATACCATTAGATCTACCAAGCTCAGGTAGCAATTGTACTTGCAGTACCAAAACTTTAGGAAGGCTCAGGTAAAGCATTATGAAATCATGTAAATGGCTTTACATCAGTATTATAAGTATTAATGCTATGGTGTAGAATGTCTGTTGAGGAAGATAATCTTCATTTCAGATATGCTGAAGTGCATGCATATTATCTTTTGTTTCTCAGACAGTAGAACTTGAAAACTAAAAGCTACCAAGTATCTTCTTTTTGGTTAGGTGATAAGCAGAGAATGGTGATTAATGAGCTGCAACCATGAGGAAAAGGGAGGTTGTTTTCCCATGTCTTTGTAGTTGGAACATGTGCACTTAAGATGTTCAAACTTCATTACTTGGCAGACAGTTCAACCACCTGCTCAAGCCAGGACTAACTTCAAACTTCTTGACACTTTGTTCTATTTCATGGATATTAAAATAAAGAGCTTGGCTTAATCCTAAGGACAGTTTTTAGAATTAAGTAGGCAGGTGAGAAAGTTTGGCTTATTTCTTCTAGAGCCCAGCACTAGTGAGGCTCTAATTGTTGTGCCAGAGATCCTGTAGAAGGGTGGAGTTTTCCTCTGGAGATCCAGTGATGGTGTAGATGGGCCTGGTCTTCCTCTGGGAATCCAGTGGGGAAGAAAGCTGCTCCTCTGGCAACCCAGTGAGAAAAGACTGCTGTGGTGTTCCAAATATCAGATCATATCCAGGTAGGAATGCTTGGCTCCTCCCCCTGGACAAAGCTTCTCTCAATGGGATGATGTAGTTTTATCAGCCATGCAGTGACACTCAGTGGCCCATTAACAGGAGATATCTCCAGGAGGGAGGATTGGTTGTGGAAGAGAAAGAAAACTGCCCAATTAACAGGAGATAATTGCCCCACCTCTAACAGATGGCAATACAATGCACACTCCCAGCCACATCTTGAAGTGTAAGACAAAGCTTTATGCAGAAAAGCCCATAATTTTACTCCCTCAGACTTGTAGCTAAAGTTTAGGGCCAGTGGAAATAAGCTGGTGGTGTTACTGGCACTATTTGTAGTGTTTTTTGTTGCAATACACACCAAGATAACAAAGTCATATTTGGGGCTGAGTATCCAGCAGCGTTTGTGGGAACTGCATTCACTGAAATATAAAGGGAGGAATGTGAACGAAGTCTCCAAGTTTCTGGATAGATGTAACAATGTATGAAGTCTCAGATGAGGAACACCTTTATGAGGGAGTTGTTAACAGTGATACTCCCATGTGGAAGAGTGTCTTGTGCTCATGGTTACTCTTTCTGCCATGAGACAGAAGAAAAATACATTCTTGGTCATGTTAATTCTTGATCTCTTGGTTACAAATGCTCTTTTATAAGAAACTGGGACATGGCTCTTAGACTGGGGGTCATTTCTGTTTCTCTAACTGTCTGGGTGTCTTGATTGCAACTTCTAGCAGAATTGGGGCCTGGACAGTCATGGCCAAGATTTACTCAGCAGAGCACCTGACAAAGCAGTTCTGGTTGTATATTATTATGATCTTAATCCTCATGTGTCTCCTCAGCCCAAATGCCATTTCAGCAAGCAACAATTACAGAGTAGCAGAGAAGTACGTGCTGTTATACAAAAGATAATATCAGGTGATTAATGCTTGTGCTGGCCATTTCATTCCACCATTGGAATGTGCTGAATTAACACTTCTGCCAGAAATTTCTTAGTGCTTCATCCCTAAATATATCTAATGTGAATTGCTTTTGGCTTCAGTATTAGGCCTTTGTTTGTAAAGGGTTCTTAATAATACATATAGAAAAGGGCAATTCATATTTCTTTGCTAACCACAATTTTTGGGTTCTTTAACTGAGAGCTGTAGGTAATGCATGATTTAATAAAGTTACTTGAGCATTCCCACCTGAGCACTGATCATGATAGAATAATAGAAATGATTGATAGTCTCTTTATGGTAAGCCAAAAAACCTGATCATGGTATCATAAAAAAGGAACAGCATTTTATAGCAGCAGTCAAAGTTGAATGAAAACTAATGAATTAAAGGGGCAAATTTTAGTGCCTCTAGGAAAAATTCCAAGTATTTTATGGGATGAGTTTATATAGGCTTTAAGGTAGAATTCTTTTTATAAAATAGACATGATAGTTTTTGCTGTCATATTTAGTGCTTCTCAAAATCCTTCTAATAGCAACAGCCTTAAAAATGCAGTAGGGTTGACTAAATAAAAGGCTCAGAATTTTTGGTTCAAATAATTAAATATTCCTTTATTTTATAGCTGTGAAATGCATGTATAAATAGAAGAGCATATGTGTTTTCTGTTGTGGATAGTAAAGAACCCTACATTTCTTCTTAGTAATTTAGTTATGTATAAAGTTTACCCATGACAGCTGCTAAATGCTTTCTCCTTGGTGTTTTAGTTCATTGTGCAGTGCTTATTTGCATATATATGCCTTAAAAATTAATCCAGAAGGTAGTGGTTTGTAATTAAGAATATCTGACAAGTCAGAGTTGTGTTTTTGTCAGTCTAAAGCCATGGTCATACAGTCATTCAGTTTGGCACAAATGCCAGCAGAAGCAATTCTTTCCTTCCTCTTCCACATTCATGGCTGCCTATTTTGATTATGCCCTTCATGCTCCCCCTAGCATTTGTGAAGACTGAGTGGAAACCTTACCCAATAAATAGAAAGTGGCTGGCTGGGTGCATGCAGGAATTATAGCATCACCAGAACTGAGCCAACAACTTGGGGATGTTCTTTCTTTACAGGGAATGGAGACTTACACACATTGAAAACAAAGCCTAGCAATAATGACCTACCAACTACCCCTGCTAGTTCAGACAGAGGGAACAGGACAGTCCACCAAGCAGGAGAAATTGCTGTTGGAATTTTGATCTCATGGGTGGTTGGTATTGATTTGGATTCAAAGGACAAAATTTTTAACAGAACCTCTAAACCACACTGTTCCTAGAGAGCCAGTCCTCTCACCCTTCCAGAATGGAAGTGGATGGTTGCAGGCTGAGGCCATGACCCACCGGTCTCCAGTCCTGTCACCACTTGTCACTTCAGCACAACACAGGACCTGGTGTCCTTCACAGCCTGGAAACATCTCTCTGTGGCAGTCAGCGCATGTGTTCAGCTCTAGTTGTTGGAACATCAACAGGTTCTGGCTCCCTTTGCTCTTTGAGTCAGCTGTGAACCACTCTTGTTAATCTGCTGCTGCCGCAGGGGACACTGCGGTACCCTCATGCATTTTCTCACGCTAACAACATAAAAATGGTTCTCTTTAACACTTTTTAAAATTTACTCTATAACTTTGTTATCTAATAGTAAATTCAACAAAATTTTATTGTTGTATAAGAGAGTGCAGTCCCAGGCAGAAACGACAGGAAATAATGAACAACTGTTCATTCATACTTCTGCATGGCTGTCTTCAAAATTTTAGTGTTGAGTGTTTGATAATTTCCTATGTAGTCTCTGTCCATGAATTACCAGAAGTTATGGGTTCAATATATGTGTAGATAGAAGATTGTCCCCAGTGGAGACTCAGTCTCATGGTACAGCACAGCAATGACATGGATTAGAATGTAGAGTAAGCAGGGTGACAATATGCCATCAAATATATGTCGTTTATGTACATATATATTCTTTATATGAATAGTTCCTTGCTTTGTTACTCTTGTAACTTTAAGCATCTTCATGAAGTGACAATAATGAACTGCTACTTAGAGTTAGATGTGCCAATAAGGAGGAAGTATACAGAAGATGCTTTATGTCAAAGGCATGGCATGAAATGGAATTCTAAATATTTCTGGGATGAGGTGGCACAGCTGTATTTAAAATAGATGGTAACAGAAGAAGTATAATTTAAAATGCCCAACAAGATGATGAAGCAAAGAAGGACAGAATTAAGAAATTGTACCAAAATAAATGGATGTGTGAAATGTACGAAGATGGCAGAAGGCTTACAGGAGTGGATGAGAGTGTAAAATTGTCCAGTTTCCAGGATACTTACAGGCTTATGTGCCATTGTCAGGAGGAGAAGCTTTTGCAGATGTTCATGTGTCTAATAACATGTGTCTGCATCTTGAGCTGCATGAATGCTTACTAAAATAACCCATATTTGTTTTAAATCCTAAATGGATTCAAGGATCTTTGGGTTTTAGACTGTTTTATGCCTTTGGAATTTTTAGCCATTGTGATGAAACCTAAATGGAGATAAAACTAAAACCTGCATTTAGAATGGGCTGAAAGGGAATGGTTGATACAATGTAAGGGAGCTTGAGAATAAATGAATCAAAATGAGAACCAAGAGCTTAAGTGAGCATTTAGCCGTGCAGGCAAAGAGGAAGAAAATTATCTTGAATGTGTAGGAGAAGCTGCAGAAAGATTGATTTATGATCTGGATTAAGAAGGCTAGGGAAAGGTGAAACAAAAATGAGTTTTTTACTATGGGCTTGAGTGATGAGGGATGCTGGTGATGCAGTGCTTGGGTGGGAAGACAAAGAGGTCAATTTTGGCCATGTTAAGCTGATGGCATGCCAGATAGGCGAGGTATCAGTGAGACAGCTCTGGTAGGGTATTAGGTATAGGAAAGGTCAGGAGTGGAGAGGTTAATCTTGGATTTGTCAATACAGTTGCTTGTGTATTCTGTTTAGTAAATACTTTTATCAAGTCTGTATCAGAATCACAAAAACTCCCCCAAGAAACCTTCAAAAGCCATTGACCAGATATTTTTAATAAAAGGTGCATTTACTGCAGGTTTCATGACATGAAGTTGGGTCTGCTACCAGAAATTGTTCTTGTATCTTCTATTGCTTACAACATGGGGTTTGGTTCATGTTTGAAGAGAGACAGTGATCCACTAAAATAAATTGCCAGAATGTTTGCCTAACAGATCAGATTGACCTTCATATGTGGAATTTAATGGTTTAGGCTCACAGTTAGACTGACAGATTGCACTAAATGGAAGTGAAAATAGAATGTCATTCCTGCCCTGGTTTTCTACTTCCTTTCTTCTGATCTTGTGATCTGAATCTTCTGCACCACACTGAGCACACAGTTCAGTTTTTTTCCATTTCCTTGTTCAGAGAAGATATATGTTTTTCTCTATGGTGTTTTCTATTTTATGGAAAACTAAAACAGATGCCTTGCCAAGTACACAGTAAATAAACTGCTTAAAGAATGTGATGATGCAGTTGGCTTAATTTATATGTAAATGTGAGCAATGCTATTTTAGATTAGAGCAGCAAATTGGTAAATAGGAGTCTCATAAATATTGGCTTTTGAAGACTGGGTTCTGAATGTTGAAAAATGGAAAGATTTTGCAGGGAAATTGGATTTTCTGAATGACATTTGGGAAACAGGTTGTGTTTGTCTGGGTTTTTTTCTTTCTTACCAAGGACTGTTGATTTTCAAACAGCTTTTCAGAAGCCCTGGATTTTCTTATTTTCACCATAATCAAACTTGCTAGCATTTCTATGCCCTATATTTTTATTTATCTTAACTTTCCTTGCTTGCAGTAGTAGAGCATCATCTATTGCTTTGAAGAATGTCAACAACTTGTCAGTCATGAATTATTTTGTGTTTGGTTATGTTTTGTCTGTGTGAGTATCTTTTAAGGTGATAGTTCTGGAAGAGACAAGCAGAGGGAGTTGCTTGTAGGCATCAATGAGGGCAAAATTTTTCCCAGAGTACTGATGAAAGTGTTTTCCTCCAAAACACACATTAGGGTATCCCACTGTGAATCTTTGGACCACTGTCAGCATAACAATGTGCTTTACCGTGATCTTTCTCTCTGGCTTTAATTTGACTTTCTTATTCCATTGAAGGCCATCTTGACAAGAATTTTCAATGCCAGGAGAGATAGTGTTCATTTTGTGGAAATGAGATTTGATTTGTCACCAGTTGGCTATTTGAGTACTCTGAATAAGCTGAGCTTTTGTCGAGCTGGGAGACATTTCAGGAGCTGAGAGTTTTTCATGGCAACATTGCCTCAGCTGGGAGGGGAAAACGCAAGTTGTTATTGAGGAGTAGTTGTTTATAAACAAAATATATAAACTGTTGTGCAAAGACCAGGATAGCTGTACATTTCATGCTTAGGAGTAGATCATTCCATGGAAATTATACCAGTTAAAAGCTCAGTCAGCAAAGTTTGGCCAAAAGTTGTGATGCTGCTATGTGTGAAAAATACACAAGTAATTGTACACAGTGACATAAAAGAAATAAGAGTACAGGGAATAATTAAGTTATTTTTTCAGGCACAAAAATTTTTTGTGCTTAAAAGAAGCTTTACTGGTATGAATTTATTAACGTGATGATATACTGTTAGAGGTTTCAATTTCAGTGCTTGCTGTGCAAGATAGTTTTCTTCTCTAAGTGCGTGCAAATGTGCTATTGCATACCAATTTCTCTGGGAAAATATTAACTTCTTTCTAGTGATGAAGTTGAGGAAGGCTTTGTACTCTGTAGAAAGTGCTTTTTGGGGCATTCAGCACATGTGCTTTTTGTCTGCCAATACATACTGGAGATCTCCAAGGTAGGCTGAAAACAAATTAAATATCCATTTATCAGGAGATGAATGGAAATGCATGGTGGTGATATGGGTTGGTGCAGATAAGAGCAAGGATCAAAAATGATTTTATTTCCCTTTCACTAACAGGAAAATAACTGGAGAAGGGTAGGTCTGAATCAGTTTAATGCTTAGTAGGGATGGGACTTGGAGGCATGTTATGGACCTCGTCACACCAATACCTATTAGTTCATCTGATTGTATCATAACTCATCTGCTCAAAATGTGAGCAAATTTACACTGCAGCCATGGGAACATCTAATCCACTGCCTTTTCACTGGCAGCATTGGCAAAGCACCCATCTACCTGCACTTACCTGAAAAGAAAGGAGGGAATGGGTGAGTGTTGGAAAGCCAAGCCAGTGGAAATACTGGAACCAAATTGTGATTTTAAATAGGAGTGAGTGAGGTAAAAAATATCGTGGTTCATTTTTTACAGTGATTTTCTTTGGCTGAGTGAATGTTGCCTTTTTTTGAGTCCTAGAAAGAAAGTATTGCCTTCCAAAAGTGCAAGTAGCACATGCATAATTTTCTTTAATATCAAACTGACATTCTTTGATTCAGTTTGCAGCTCAGAGATAAAGAATACTATATTGTTCTTATGTTCTACTGGCATCTTATTTCTAATAGCACAGGGCTTGTTAGAAAATGAATTTTATTGCAGGTATTTTCAAAGAGACAGCCACTTGAGTGAAAGAAAATAGAGAGTTTTCTGAAGTGATACTCCTCTTGAATCTTAGCCTTTTCAAAATTACAGTCTCAAAATACCTACTCCTCTAGTAGTCCCAGATCACAAAAAAGATTTAAATAAAATACGTGTGAATGTAGCTGATGATTGAGCCATGAACGCACCATTCCTGAGGATTCAGTTATTTGTCCATTAAAGGTTGGTGCCATTATTATGGATTACTCACAGGAAATCAGTTGTCCTCCTTTGTAAGTTTCCAATTGTCTATTTCTGTCAAGCTTGGGAAAAGTTGAGCCTCAACTATTTATCCTCTGAAGGTTCAGGAGCTGTTATAATTTAGTTGCTTGGTCTACGTTTTCAGATTCCTGCTGATGTGACTGAATTCAGTGATTCAAGATGTTGTTGTATTTTCCTGCCCACATGAGACTGATTATACAGCAGTTCCTCTATCAGGAAAGGTCACACCAGTTATGTCAGGTGCATCCATAACTTTTAAATTATGTTTATAGCTGGCGTCCCTTGTACTTACAGGGAGTGTGATATGTGTGTGAGAATCTGATGGTGCATCTGACAGGTGCAAAATGCCTCGGGACCCATGCTAGGAACTACATAGCAGTCGAAATAATACCCAGTTAGTTTGAACTTTCAGTGTATTATCTGTATTTTGTTAAAATGCCTTTTGCTTGACTGTTTTCTCTCAGAAAAGTACATTGTATTGATAGGAGAAAATAAGTATTTAACTTTGGTTTATTTTGGTATTTGAATAGCTGGAACTCTAGAATCTGGTACTGAGACACGTATGGTTGTTTGCCCTTGTATATAAAGGGTTTTTCAAGTTTTGCACAGAATTTAAGTTTGAGTAGCCTTTTTAAGACATAAGTCCTTCATTCTCTCTCCCATATCTGTTGTGCTCTCCTGGTCAGGATATTTTTAGCTTTATGCCTTTAATTTACTTTTTTACTGATATACTTCAAAACAGAACTTTAAAAGCACCCTGTTGTTTACTGAATTTTGTATCCTGATGGACACTAGCAGCTTTTCTTTGTAACAGACAGAATTAATGATCTGGGAGCATCTTCCCAAGGGAAATTGTTTGGGGTCAGGATGCTCTATCCATTTGAGTTTTCTACTATTAACTCCGTAACCAGTAACTTCAGCTCTTAAATTATGAACCAGAACTTATGAGTCAATAGACCCTGAGATGACTAAAAATATCTAAAGGACTTTATCAAAAGCAAAAAAACTAAAGAGGAAGGTGGGGGGGGGGACAAGAATGACATTCTTTTCAGGAGTGATCTTGGTTTTAAAATTACTGTTTAGAGTATCTTGCTCTTCATCAAATTAAGTGCAGCTTTTAAATATGTTTTCTCTGTGATTCCAGAGACACAATAAAAATGAAAGTTTAGGTCTTGCTTTACATTTTCTCTTCCCTCCTGCTTCTAAAGACAGGAAGCCTGTTGTTGCTGGTGGTACCTCAGCCTTTGTTGTTGACAGCACATGCACCAAACAAATCCCTTTCATTCAGCATCCTAGAGGGATTATTAGGGCTTGCAGAGTAGCATTTTATTGCATGTAGTCTGTGGTACCACTGCCTCTTTGGCTCTTATTGTAGGAGTTTGAAACAAAAATACCAAGACCACAATGACCATAAGGATTCCTGCATCTCTAAACTTTCCCTTTGAAATAATCCCACACCTCACTTTTCATTCCCTCACATGTACTTTAGGCCCACCGCACTGCTCTGCATCTCTTCCCTGCAGATAGTGTGGAAATGTGCCCATAGCCAGACAGAAGAGGTAAGGATTACATCCTCCCTGCATTCTTGCTGTGACTGGGAGTGGTGACATTTAGGATTTTTACCTTTGACCCAAAGGTTTACAGTCCCAGGAGCTGTAGAAATGCAATTACTTGAAATATTTTTTTCTCTGCGCTCCTGGTTCCAGTGGGAACAAAATCAGGGAGATGGCTTTAAGTATAATAAATAGGCATATGTTATATGGCAGAGGCATAACAAAAAGCTCCGGATTTCATTCCAGGAACAATAGGAGGCATTACTACTCCTCACTTACAGGGAAAAGCTCTTTTGTCTGCTAGATATGAACAGGATGAGGCTTTCAGAGGCACAGCCCTGCAATGACAGCTCTGCTTCCCTGAGCTGCCCCTGAATGCCAGAGTCTCTTCCAGGGAAGCAGAGGAAGGAGTTGCTATTAACAACCATAACGACCTTATCAGATCAGTCTCAGTTTCAAAGGGATCCTGCTGCTCTTCCAGAAGCTTCATGAAAGCTGGCATCCTCTTCCTTTCCCCCAAGGAGTTAGCGTTTCACATTTAACATTTCACCCTTTAACCAAGGAGCAGACAAGGTTGAAAGTCCTTGTGTTGTTTCACCTTTCCTGGTGGCTCCAGAAGGATGAGTGTGCTGTAGGGGAGAGCTGAATTTTCTTTGAATCCTGATGTGCGTTTCTGTCTCTGAGAAGGCTTGTTGGTGAGACAGGTTGTGGAAATCCTTTCTAATTGCTCTTGTTCTTACTAAGGGCAAAAGCCAAGGTGTTTTTCTTTCCTTCAGAGTTGAATCTCGAGTGGGGAATAATTCCAGCAAGCCCCTTGCTGCAGAAGCTGCAGCCCACAGTCCCAAAATGCTTATTGTTTCATAGCTTCACAGCTTCACAGTAGAAAGCAGTCCCTGTTTTGTCTAGAATTCTTTTTTTTTTTTTTTAATTTCACCAAGTTTTTTCTTTCTTTGAGAGGGTATTTAATGTCCTTGCCTGTCATGATAGATAGAAACCTAAGAAGTTTGGAAACCAGATGAACACAAAGATTTCACAGTATACTGAAAAGAAGTTTGGGTGTTTCTTTGCACTGTGTGATTTGCACTCGGGTCTCTTTCTGCAGTTTTAGTTGTGGGGGTGAATTCATCCAGGGCTTTTACTTCCATAATTTAAATGGTTTCAGAACAGTGGTTATGCCAAAGCTGTGACCTGAGGTCACACCTTAATTTTCAGGCAGGCCCAAGCCCAGGACCTTTTGCTTCATAGCCACTGCATATTCAGGCCTGACTGCTGGAACTTAAATGCTAACAGTGTCAGTTCTTTCCAGACAGCTTTACTTCATGTTTATGTGCAAGGTGAATGATGCCATGTGCAGAAATGCTCAAACTTACCAGCTGAGAATCAGAAAGGAGCAGGTTTGAAAACTATCATGCTGTTTGTTGTGAGATCACTGCTGTGAGGTAGCAGAGGAAAGGCAAGACAGTTTAAATATTTTTTGTAGAATTGTGGAGTTGTTTACATTGTAAAAGGCCTTTAAGACTGAGTCCAACTTAATTCAGCACTAAACCCTGTCTCGAAGTGCCACATCAACATATCTTTTAAGTTCTTCCAGGGGTAGTGACTCCACTTTCCTGGGCAGCCTGATCCCTCACATTAGCCCACTGACTCACATCTCTGATATGTACATCCAAGACTTTGTGTCCTCATTCATAAGTTTTGTGAGATCTACAGAATTGCATAGGTCCATCCTTGTTTCCTTGCATTTGCAGAATTCCAATTGATTTGCTCCCATCTGGGAATGGAGTTAGGTGAGAAATAGGTACTTCTGACATCACCACCCCAGATCTGTTGCATTTTTTGCACAAAGCCTGAGGAATATATAAGTTGCTCAACTTCATGTTGTGGAAGCATTATCAGTCATCTTCTCCTTCCCATCTGTGATTCTGAACTCAACATCATTACGCTGATATAAATGCTCTCCAATCCATTGACACTCAGGATATGTAATAGGGGCCCACACTTCTACAAGCACAAGGAATTCAGCGAGATTACAAGATTGGCTTTTATAATGCAGATTTTCAAAAGATTCACTGAAATCTGAGGTGCTACATGAAAGACCTGTGGGGTTTTTAATTGGTGGAGATTAATTAAAAGTGATCAAACTTGTTGTTTTCAGAAAACATTGCTGTATTACCAGTTTGTTCAAGAAGAATGAGAGATTTTTAAACGTTCCTATATGGCAGCTGCCAAACAGGCAGGACTGTAATTGTTTAATATCAGAATGCTTTTCTAGTTCTCAACGAAACTGCAATATAAATTTACTGTTAAGCCATTTTCCTCTTGCACAGCAGTATCAAGAAAAGATAAGGTTAGTCTGAGTACTGCACTAATGCTTTCTGGAAAAAATGAGTGGTTTTAAGGGCTCTAATTACCAGTGTGGGTTTTGGAATGTAATTGTTCTGTAGTATGCAATTCTATGTTATTTGAAAACATTTTACCTTTCTGGTTAAATATTGGTTCTATCTATTATTTCAACATTTTATGTATATTTTTTTTTCCTCTGGGGACTTTGTATGCATTTTATCAGCTGAGTAAATGAAGTAATTCACAAACCAAATGCCTCTTGCTCTTGATGGCTTATGGGGACCTTGTCATTCCCTGTAGCCTTTTCTCAGGCCCAGCTGTGTGGCTCTGAAATCACTTGGCTGGTAATTAGGTATTTATCAGATTGTTTCTGAAAGGGGATGAGACAGCTATCTGACACAATTATCTTTGAAAGTTGAATCCCTCTTTTCTGCTGCTGCTGAGGACATTCAAAGATACTGTGAATGCTTAAAACTTCAATGCCTTTGGAAAACCCTTGCTTTTTTACATCAGGTATAACAGAGGACTCAAAATGCAGTTAAAAGGAGTGGTTTGTTTTGGTGGGGTTTTTTGAACCTTTCAGCACTGGGTTTTCTTGCTATAAAATGTTTCTTCTTCAGTGTGACTCTATTGGAAGCACTTTTGATAGCAGGCACTTCTTCAAATGTCCACTACTTAATAGTGTTTGAAAGCTGTCAGTATTTCTTACAAATCAAGAAACTACTAATTACATCAAGGCATTAATAATTTTTTTCCTGTTAAAAAACTGATGAGTGTATAGATGTAGAGAACACAGTTCCCAAACACTCCCTTGAAGGTCTTAGTAGCTGAGACATGAATCTTTTGTTCAATTTGCTGAAGGACAAAAGGAGATATACTTTGCATTACTGGTGCGCTAAGAGGTTTTGCTTTATTTAGATTTGTTGTACACAAAACTTTTAAGCACTTTGCCAGGTTTTCAAATTTTTGTGGTGGAAAACACAGGCTTCATTACACTGTTACTGAATTTCTCATAAATTTTTTTCAAAAGATAGCATTTCTTTCAAGATGTTCAAACGTCCTTGAAGGAAACTTTCTAAGTTTGAACTGGAGGTACTTAATTCTTGTACCACTTAGGTGCAAAAGGCATTTGTAGAATGGAAAGATGAAATTATCTAATAGGAGTAAAGCATCAAATTGGCAAACTCCCATGCTTGAGAAATTATGAGAAAATTATTTCATATCGTACGTATCATATTGTACATTATAAATACTTCTGAGTAGGTGTAGACAAGTATGTGATGTTAGGCAGTCTTGCCATTTGGGTTCAAAATCATGTTATAGTTTGATTTTCTGGTTGTTGAATGACAGAGGAAGAAAAATCTCACGATAACAAGGCAAAGAATTTTAAATGTAGCAACCTTATAGATAACCTATTAATTTTGTTATCATTTTTAGTCTCATGACTATCTGCAATTACTTTGAAGATACTTTGCCACAGTTAGGGATTGAGCTACTAACCAAGATTTGTAAGCTTTTACTTTCCCCTCCTTGCTTTACATTTTGAATATGGTACAACATCCAAATCCAAGTCTGAATTCCACTTAGTTTCTCATAGGATTTTCTGTAGTGCTGTTAGTTACTATGAGCTTTGTTTCCCATTTGCTTGCTTGTCCTCATTAACAGATGGAGCCTAATTGTGCAAAAAACAAAGGGGGACACAGGCTGACCACAGGGGGTAAAATGTTGAGAAATATGAAACTGTATTAAAAACCACCCCAAACAGCTGCTTCAAAAATCTTGTGGTTTAGAGTTGCATGTACCAATGCAGCTAAAGCTGCTGTTAATGTAGTTCTGTTCCAGATTTATTTGAATTCTAGAGACATTTTGTGTCACTGAGCATGAATTATGTGAGGCTGCCTGGCTACTACTGGGGAGAACAACCCAAAGTGTCTTTCCTCTAGATTTGAAGTAAATTTTGTCACATTAAAGATCTCAAAAGCCCCATCACCTCCTTTTCTCACTCAGGCACTGTGTGCGCACACAGGCTACCTGTAAAACTCTTAGCTAAGACCTTGATGGCTCTCCCTCTCCCTCCTTGAATAGCTTATTGTGAGTGATGACACACACTCCCCTCTCTTCCCCCAGCTTTTAGCTATATCAGCAGTTTCCACACATGAAAAAAAAAAGGCTAATTAGCAGAATGAAATCACTTTCTGGATTTGAGGAAAGTTTTGTTCAGTGAATTCACTGGTGACTGGTACCAATTACCTTTTGGCCTCTGATTTCTCCCCTGGGAGTGAGTGAAGATAAAATAGAGAACAAAATCTGCGATGCTGAAGGTCTGTGCACAATAATAGTCTGCAAGTTAGAATTGATTTTTGCATTCCAGGGGAATAATCAACCTGAACACAACTATCACAGTGATGACAGGCCATAGCTTACAATGCTGCATAGCATGCATAAACATTCATCTATCTGCTTGTTCTCTTTCCCTGTGGGATCATAAGGTTATTCCCCTAAAACTGTCATCACAAACCTCCTCAACTTTCTGTTTATTGACTGTGAATTGAGGGCTTTTCACAGAATAAATGGTTTTTGTATTCATATTATTTAATTTTTTTTTTCTATTAAGCCCTAAAGAACATCCCCTGCATGCTGTCTTCATTCAGTCTGCCCCTGCTCCAGGACCATTTGATGCTGACAGCTTTTCTAGTCACCCTGCCCTATAGCTGCTAAGCATTTTGTGACCAATTTTCAGTGAGAAAGCCTTTCTTCATTCAATGCTGGGCACCTTATAATATTCTATTAGCCAAAACAGAATATGGATTGCTGATTTTGATGCAATATTCTTAAGCCTGAAAGCAGGATCATCAAAGATGAGATAGGGAAGGATAATTTAGTTGATCAGGGATGTCTTTTATGTTTTGCATCTAAAGATGGAGTAACCACCTTTATCCAGGCTGCCTATTCCACTGTGCATTCACCTTGCAGTAGAGAAGGTTTTTTCTTATATCTAAGTGGAATTTCTGTGTTTCATCTTGTGCTTTTAGCCCTGTCAATGGCCACCTATGCCAAGAGGCAGAGCTCTTTACTTTTCATTCCATCACAGCAAGGTTTTACTCACATGGAGCTGATTCCCAGGATTTTCTGCTGAATGAGCAGTCCCAGCCTCTTCCCAAATGACAGGTTTTCCTAACTCAAACATTTTTGTGTCCCTCTGCTGGATTTGCTCCCCTGTCAGTCTTGTACTGGGGACCCCAATGCTGGGCAAATCTCCCCAGGTGTGGCCTCACCTCTGCTTGGGAGAGGGAGAAGAAGGAACCCTTCCTCCTACCTGCTGTCAGAGCTTTCCCAGACGAGTCCAGGATACCTTGGCCTTCTTTCCTACAAGAACACATTGCTGCTCAACTTTTTGTCCAGAAGGACTTCTGAGTCCTCCTTGGGAGAGCTGCTTTCCAGCCAGCTGCCCTCTATGGTATACTGGTGCCTTAAGTTATTCCTCACCCAATGCAGGATTTGAGGTTACTCTTGGAATTGAATCAGTTTTTTCCAACCTGCAGAGGCCCCTCTGGATAGTGGTACAACCATGCTCCCACTCTTTCTAGTTTAATGTCACCTTCAAACTTGCTGAGGGTGTACTCAGTCTTACCATCCAGGTAACTGGCAAAGATATTAAACAGTGTTGGATGCAGTATTTAGGAGTAGCAGCCCTTGGGATGGACTGCAAGCTAGACTTTATGATGCTGATAACAATCCTTTAAACCTGACAGTTCAAGCAGTTTTTAGTCCACCTCACTCACTGCTGATGTAGTTTGTACCTCCTCAGCTTCTTTACCAGGGACTTGTGAACTAAATCATCAAAGGCCATCTTATAGACAAGATAAACAACACCCACTGGTCTCCCCTCAGCTGCCAAGTTGATCATCACAGGAGGATTTCAGGTTGGATAGATACATTTTTTTCTTTATAAAACCATGCTGACTACTGATCACCTTCTTGTCCTTCCAAGTATATGGAGTTGGTCTCCAGAATGGGCTCATTGCTCACCTTTTTAGGGTGTGAGATGAGGCTAAGAGGCGTGCTCTCCCCTGAATTATTAATCCTGAAGATGGGAGTATCTCTTGCATTCTTCCAGCTCTCAGGAGTCTCTCCTGAGCATCTGTCAGGTCCAAGGAACTGGTGGCAGAAAAATTGGATTCTTTTGTTACATGTCTGATGCGTCAGACTTGGCTTAACTACAAGGGGATGAACATGGACAGCTTCTTGTTAATTTTAATTATAGTAGATGAACAAATCCTGTGGTTTTGATTAGGCAGTAAAAAGTACCATACAGAAATCGAGTCACAATTTAGGTTAGACTGCTGTATGTCAAGTTTGTCACCAACCAGCTTGGGAATGTAAACAGAGCACATTCAATACACTGCTATCATTAATAACAAATATTTTATTCTTGGGTTTCTCACTGCATTAAAAAAGCAAGCAAACAAGAGCTTAAAGTAAGTAAAGTGTAAATCTTGCATGATAACTGTTAAAACCAGTTGTTAACAGTTGGCTCTAAAAATGCAAATGTCTGGGACTACTCAAGATTAAATAAGATGAGCTTCATGAATGCCTGTTGAAACTGTCACTGAAAGGGTGACAGTCTACATCCATAGATGTGTTATACTGATAATTACTCTGGTTTAAATAGATTTATATTTTTCAGCTGCTTTGATCTTGGTAGAGTAGATTTACTTGATAGCAAGAAAGGAGCTAACCAGACTTTTCCCCCTAGTTCATCAACTCTGTGGTTTTTGCTCCCAAATGGACACAGTTGAGACTATATAGGGCAGGGCTTCCTTCTGGAACTTTAAATAAACTTAGTTTAACATAGACAGGATGTTTAAAATAGTGAAGGGAAGTTCAGTGATCTGTAACAGGAGGAGTAAGTTTAGAAGGAGTGTCAATCTAAACAGGGATGACCAAATAAATGTGTCTGACATGGGGATTGAAAGGAAAGGACCATCCACTACCAGCAGGTCTAAAAATGCGTTACAAGCATTAAAAAATGACACTTCCAGAAATAGCTAACCTTGCTTCGAAAGGAATATTTTCTATTTTTTCCTTCTTTTGGTGCAATTTTGCTAGTCCACTCCTAAATGGTTGGGTACACAGCAAATCAAATTTCTACCTCATTCTGTAGATAAACAATCTTCTTCAGCATATTATCTACTAAAGTGCATATGTTTTATAAGGGGAAGTTAATTTTATTAGTTAGGATCTTAAACCTGACTTTTGTGTCTACTCTTTCTACTCAGGACCCTGTCAAAATCTAGTCTTAGGAAGCTGGTTACCTCAGCAGAGCATCAATAGTTATCAAAATTTTTGGCGAAATAAAACAAAAAAAAATCCCTGAAGACATGAAAAGAAAACCAGCTTTGGTTTCATCTTGTCTGTGTCTTTGCTTCTACACTGGCTGTAGTGATAAATAGCACTAGACTTTGGAAGTAGAGGCAAAAAATTGATTGGACCTTTTCCCTGCCTTTACCACGCTACTCCTTTCCCCTCTGGGCTTGTGCAGTTTAATTTGCCATTGATTCTTTAATGATTATAATGTCATAGAGAAGCCAGTGTTTATCTTCTTTGTGCACCCTGGACAAGGCATTGGGTCTGAATCTTTCCTTGCACATTCTGGTGAAGGTCTGTGGCCATTTCATGCAGAGTGAGGCGAGGTCTCAGACCAGCTGAAGTGTCTGTGGTGAGTGCATCCTTCTCCTGTCACTGGCAACATCTAATTAGTGCCAGTCACCATTCTGCAGCATTACTTTTGTAGGTCAGACACTGAAAAACTAATTGCAGAGAATTGCATCCGAGTCCCTTTGGCTGCAGTGCGTTTCTGGGTGTTTCTTCTGCTGTTGTGTAGTGCCAGAATTGTGGCACTGTGGCAGTAGATGATGAAAAGAAAGATCTTGTTTCTCTTTGGCTCGACTCAGCTTCTATCTGAAAACCATTTTGATGACAACTCTTTCTACTTTATCTTTCCTGTGATCAGGGGTACTCTTTCAGAAGCCCTGTACCCCAAATAATACAAATTAACATCCTATTGAAGATTGTTTTCAAGGAATATGTACAGGATTTGTTTTTAAACTGTAGACTAAAAAATATTGTTTTTCCTATTAAAATTATTTGCCTTCATGAAATCTCTTTTCCCCCAAATTTTCTGTAAGAAAAATGTTTCTAATGATACTGAGAATTTCCAGCTTTAGAATGAAATATTTTATTTCAAACATAAGCCTACAAGCAGAATGAGAGGGTGAAAAAGCTTTTAACTGAACAGCCAAGCATTCATGGTCAGAGCTCCCTGTGGAGCTCTATCACATACACAGATTAAAAAGAAATCAAAGTCTACCAGTTAAATAAATGCAAGAGAGAGGTAAGGAAAGACAAAATGTTGGGTTTGTGCATGGCATGCCTTCTCAGAGGAGGTGAGTGCCATCAGGTATGTTCCTGGCATTCATCTCTTCCCTGCAACTTTACTGTTGGGGGTCAGTTGACCTTGGCTAAAGAGCAAAATTTACTTTTCATTAAAATAGAGTTGGATGGTGAGAAAAAAGACAAAAATTAAAACCCTCCCTCTCCTACCTTTCTTGTTTTTCCTTGGCTCAACTCTCCTCCTTCACCTCAGTGTTCCTTTACCTCACATAATGGCAAAGTAAATCTTGAGCTGAAGGTGTTATTTTCCCGGTTTTGTTTGAAGAAGAAAAATCCAAGGGCTGCATCTTCATCTTTGTGTTAGAAGCATCATTCAGTCTGGTGTTTGCACAGAAAGTGAAGAAACAATGGGAGTATGAAACCAAAGTAGTAAATAGCTTTACAGAAACCAAAGTAGTAAACAGCTTTATATTACTGTATAGAGAAATAGATAGGTATTTTAAGGGCCTGAGCCTCCAAATTTCAGTCTTGGAGCCCTACCATGAGCAACCATGAGCAGCATGTAGCACCTTGGCTATTTATTGCAGTTAACTCTGCCATTAAGAGCTGTCAAGCTGTTTGCAACAGAAGAGCAGCCATATGAGTGATAGGGGAAATTAAAAGAAGGAGAATGGAAGGAACAGGGAGATTTTGTGTGCTGTGTGGTTGAAATGAGGAAAAAAAGTAAAATCTGTTGTGAGACACGGGTAATTATAATAGGAAATGGATTATTATTTCTAGTTACTAAGATAGTGTAGGCACAGATGCAACACAAAAAGACAATTTTAAATGCAACATGTGTAGGAGATGGAATCTGTTCATATGAAACTTATTTATGCCTTTTTGAACATCCAAAAGTGTCAGGTGGCACTGAGTGCTCCCAGTAGTCATGCAACTCTTCAATCTGTAGTCATTAAATAGGTATTAGGTTTACAGATGAAACTCTTCTGTCCCAACAGCACAAACAAGTGACTGGTGTCACTGTGGTTTTCTTCACTATTGCAATTATGTCTGATGGCATTTAAATAATGTCAGATTCATCATCCAAACTGGCCATCTCTGAGTATACATTGACAACAAGGTGAGTGAAATAAGTGTAGCTGTGAAGTTAAGGTCTAACATAATTATTTATTGCTGGAGTAGTTTTTATTGTGTCAGTGTATGTCAGATTTACAGTTCCTTGGTGGTCTCTAATTGTTGGTTAGGGTCAGGCAATTTGGCACGTCTCACCATTTGACAGACACTTAAAACAGTGTGTCTTTTCACCATCATGATCTTGTCATGAACCCCAGACACTCTGGAATATAGGCAATGCTACATTCACATGCATTTGGGTTAGTATTTAGAGAAGGGCCCTTTAAAAAAAACCAAAGCACTGAAAGAACCTCCCCCCAAAAAAATCACCCAAAATGAAACCATCAGATTGTGCATTTAATTATCTAAAAAAAAAAATCTTACTGCTTTTAAAAATCTACTGAGATCATCTGAAAAACACCATGTATATTTTCGGAAGTTTTAGAGGAAAGGTGTTTGGAACAGGCTGAAAACAAGGCCTGAGGCCCAGGGTGGCCATGGGGTCTCCCCCTTTGGGGACATTCCATTCCCACCTGGGTGCACTCCTGTGTAACCTGCTCCAGGTAACCCTCCCTTGCCAGGGGATGGGACTGGAGGAACTTCAGGGGTCCCTTCCAGCCCCAACAATTCCATGATTTCTGGACAAGTCTATACTAAGCACTAATGTAGGTGAAGAGTAAACTAATAAGTAGGATGAGCAGAGATGGCTTTTAAGCACCAGCAGAGCTGTGAATGCTTTTTAATCTACAGATGTGGTGGCCAGAATGATGCATCTAAAAGTAATATTTTGGTTAAAAATATTTTTTTTTTATTCCAAGTATTGTCTTCCTTCATAAGATTGCAAACTCACCAGAAAATTGTCTTAATTTTACCCAGTAATAACTTGAACAATTATACCTAATCCGCCTTCAGCAAAACATAATTTCATAAGGCTAAAGTGAAGTTTTAACCCTCCTTTCATAGTAAGTTGAATAGCCTTGACTGTGGTTCCAACTTCTGCAGGGGTTTAAGTATTTCTAGCACTGAGATGGATTAAACATGTACTTTATCCTGCTGAAGTGAGCAATTTCTTTAATAATTTAATCAAACAACATGCAGCACTGTAAACACATATATGTGCACCATGGGGATCCTTGTGTCTCCCTTTAAAACATCTGGTTTGGGGTTGTCTGCTCTGCAAGGATAGCTAATATTCTGTTTGTGGTTTTCAACTGTCTAACTGCTAGGAAATTTAACATTGTTGTAATAGCTAAAGCTGTATTGAAACCAGCACACTTCATGGAGTTAATCTGGACAAAAATATTTATTAGTACCTCAATTTGTCATTAATTCCTCTGCTCTTATTTCCATGGTGTATTTCAGGTGACATTGACTGTTAGTGCTGCTGAGCTGGTGTAATGCAAGGAGGGACACATCATGAAATGGAAACATTATCCTTTTCTGGCTGTAGTTGCTGTATTCAGCCTTTCCAGATGCCATCAGTTACTGGGCCAGCTCATTCCAGGTAGGTGCCTTTTATTTAAACATAAATGCTCATGGTTTTTTTGCTGTCCATGTGAATATGTGCATGAATATACCTGAAGTTCTCTCTGGATGTTAAAATGTGTGTATGTGTGGAGTTAAGGAAGTTGTGAGCCTATCTGCATGCATAACACACAGAATCTGGCAGTTTAATTGTATTGTCTGTGCTGCAATGGTTGGGGTTTTTTGACTGCAAAGGAAAATATAGAAAGGGAGTGGCATGAAAATATGAGAAGGTTAAGGTGGCTATTAAAGCATTCCTTTGATTAGCACAGTTGGTGGGGGGAAGATAGAGAGGGCAGAAACAGACTTGAATATCAATGAGAATTGGAAATCTATGGAGAACCTTCCTGAAGAAAAGCAAAATAGCAGCTGGGGATTGCTGAAATGCAGTGTTTCAGTGAGGCCCAGAGACCAGGGATTGTCCTGGTGCTTGCGTATGGTAATTCTTACCAGTTCAGAGAGGGGTAGTGTGTATACAAATGGCAAGATACCGTACAAATTTATAAAGAAGATGGTGGTAAAACAGGGAACATGTATTGCTTCAGAAAATAGTAAATTTATGTTGTAGTAAAACAAAGGAAACAAAACTTTGGGGTTTTTTTTTTAAATAGCAAATCTCTAAAAGCAGCTTCCAAGTAATTCTGAGCAATTTTCAATATTTGTAAAGAAAAATCTAACCATACTTTGATCAGTTCTGCTAATGACGTACAACTTTTCAGGAAAGCACAACTATATAGAAAAATAAGTGGCATGCTGGATTTTACTGGTTGCTTTTTCTGGTTTCAATCTGAATAATAATGTAGAAGACTTTACTGGCTTGATTTCTAATTTGAGTACATTGTGAATACAGAATTTTGTGGCTATAGAACTCTTTTCCCCATACCTTTTGAGCAACTAGCTCAAATACCGACTTCTAAAAGAAAAGGGGAAGAAAAAAGATTTCCTCAAGCATTTGTTTGTTCGCCTGTATTGTAAGGTGGTTCACAGAAAATAAAGAAATAAATTATTGGGGGATTTTTCCTGGTTTTGTTGGTTTTCAAATGCAGAAAGACTCCAGAGTAAAGGAAGATGCAAGTTAAAATTATCATTTTAAAAGTTTGACCTTGGACTTCAAACATAATCTCAAAGCAATTTACCTGTCACAAAGACATCTACTGCTCGTTTTAAAAGGAATGCCTGCAGATCCAAATGTATTTGCTTGATAGCTACCTCCATCCACTTGCCTTGGTTTCAATTTAGTCATAGTTTCATAGTCCTTACTAAAAAGACTGTTTTCATTGTATTACTTTTTCCATCAAATTAGTTTCAGAATAAAATCACAGGTGGCATTTTGATTTTTGCCTCTGCTTTGTAATTTTCATCACAGACCTCAGACTTGAACCAAGAGTACTGTACTTGGCCAGACATCAGCATGCTGAGCCTTGCTGGCAGGGGGCCAGGAGTGTGATTATCACAAAAGATCAAATAAAGAAGGATTATTTTTTTCCTTTAAGCAGTTCATCCCATTCATTTTGCTCTTTTCATGTCTATTCCTTACAAAGGCATGTCTTTTTTTTTTAATGCAGAGAATGAGAGAGAACTGTGAAAAATCTCTATTTCCTATGTTTAATGAAAGAAAATTAAATAATGGTTCTTTAGATTTCTGCTACAGCCATAAAAAATTTTTAAAAAACAATGGAGCAATAGGTAATAGCTTTTCCTGAGGAATGCTAAAAGTATTAAGCACCTGAAGTGTCTGTTATCATAGTAATACTACTAAGTTGTTATATTTTATTACAGTTAAGACCATACTCTTAAAATAAAAAAATTCAGGGAATTATTTTTAGTGATGTTATTAGAAACCTTTAAAAAATGAGATGTTATGGTTTCAAAACATGATTCTGTTTTGTCTGAAAATTGAAAATATTCCAGCCTTACTGATGATGTAGCTTTTCATAGGAAATGAAGTTTATAAGAAATGTGTTAGCGCTTACCCTCAGATGTGGAATACTCAGCTTCAGTAAAATGTGATGAATTTTAATAGTGGCCTTATAACTTTGAAGCATTTGTTGTATTTTTTGTTGAATCTTTTCATATATTCTTGTTGAGTCTGACTCCTTTGCATATGGGGTCTGCAGGGAAGCACTGTCTCCCCCCTTTATTAAAATCACGGCTGAGCCTTTCATCTCATGTCATTACATCTTACCTCTAATTCACATATAAAATACACTCACAATTCCACCATGGCTGTCTCCTGAGGCATGAAGTATCTCTGCCTTGGCACATCTTTATTTAATCAGGGATTGAACATTATCTGGGAAAGATGTGATTTTTTTTTTTTTCCTTGCCAGTTGCTCTGCATATTTTAAAGCTGGAAAACATGATAGCTGATTTTAAAGAAAACATGGCATTAACTAATGCCATATTATGTTTAGATGCATATGTTGAGCTCTGTGTTTTCAGTTAAGTCTTTAAAGTGTTTTAAAATTACCAGTTAATAGATTGTCAAAAAAGCAAAAAAACAAAAAAAACCCCCAAAACTATACATGACATACAGAAAGAGATGTTAATAATTTGAACTGATTTATTTTTTTCTTTCTGACATAAATAACTGCGAACTTACACGTTTTTGGATTGGTAATGGAGACAACAGGAGCATTCCTGCTGCTTTTTGCCGGGTTTGGAACTTGGTTCCAAACAGTGAGTGTTGTGGAAAATCTCTCCATCTGAACTGGAGCAGATGCCACTTGTGTTGTTTGGTGTCAATCCTTGAGCTTTACAGAGATACCTGCACAAAGAAAGCCTTGTAGAAACATGACAAATTTGTCAGCAATGCTGAAAACAAACAAAAAAATTTGAATGCTTCTGATAGATTATAATATTTTTGCAACAGAATTCTCTATAGGTTTTACAGAGAGGAAGAAAAGGAAAACACCTGTTTTGAGCCCAGATTTTTGAGAACTTTTTAAGAGCTTCTGGACCTCTATGGTTTACTGTTCATTGTTTCTCCACAAAATAGGTTCTCTATAAGAAATACAGATATATAGCATAAGATATACAAGATGTACATCATGAAATATAAACTTGAGAAATTATTCATGGGCGTATGTATAAAACTCATAAAGTAAACAACTCTCTTTGGCAGCTACAGTAGCTTACTGAGGAGGATCAGTTCAGGATTTGACTTTTCCTGGGGCAGAAAGTAATATTTTAAGTTTCCTTTTCCCTAATACTCACTGGCTTATTACTGAAGCACTGCAGGAAATAAATTCACCCTCCTACCTAGTCTGCTTGTTTGCAACAGGAGACAATTGATCCTAAAGAAACTCCCATAAATTCAGATTGCTTACCATAGCATCTTAAAGGCAGTGAAAAAGAGGCAGTTGTTTTGGAATCTGAATACTCCTTTATTAGGGCTTTTGTCAGGGCAATCATAATTCAGTAACATCAGTAACTAAATTGTTTGGTGTCTATTTTTTCTTTTTTAATTGCTGTCAACTTTTTAGTACTCAAAACTTTGTCATCTGCCTAGAGAAAAAAAGATTTGTATTTTTAACCTGTAACATTACTGAACTTGTTGTCAAAATATACTTAGGAATTATAGGTCTGTTTGATACATTTTAACAAGGAATTCCACCTTCTTCTAATTTCTCTGCAACCTGTGAAGGTGTATTGAGTAAAAGTTTTGTAGCACTGGAAGATCTTAACTTGCTGCTTCATGAAGAAAACCAGGGTCTTGTAATGTGCATTCAGGAATTTTTCTGTATTTTTTGAGTGCCTGGATGGATTTTCAGTCAAATATTCAAAATAAATCTGTCAAGGACTGAAAAAGGCATTGAATAGAATTGAGCTAGTTTTGTGGTTACACAGGTCTTTTTTTGAGAAGAATGTTTAAAAAAAGGGAATGTTCAGCCAGACTCAACCAACCCATGCTGTCTTTTGGCATAGGCTGAGAGTCAAAGAGATTTGAATGCTCACATTTCGTCTAAGCCCCTCATCATGAAAATGTAAAGGAAGAGTGATGCCTCATTGAGCTAAGAAAATTGAGTGATCTTGGCACTTCTTGAAGAATGGTGGATATGAACTTAAATTCCTTCAATTGGGAAGTACTTCAGAATAGTTTTCAGCTTTTCTGATCCAACAGCAAAACTCAGTAAAAAACAATGGCAGGGCTTGGTGTTTTCTTGTTATAAATTTATAGTATTTGAAAGTAAAGTCATGTTGGTAACTATTGTGAGATGAGCCAGTAAGCTTTCCAAAGCTTGGTTTTTAAGTCACAGGGAAAATAAGGTAAGGACAGAAGCAAAAAAAAAGCAAAACAAATACTTTGTACCTGAGACTGTGCAACATGATACAAGCTCTAAATTGCTGAGTAATCTTAACTCTGAAGAACAATATGATTTAAGAGAGTCAGATTTTTAATAATCTGCAAATTCCATGCAATTTCTATTTGTCCTTGAGTCTGAGGCCAAATGAAGATAACATTTATCTATATTTTTATTTAATATATACATTTAGATATGAGTTGAAGTGAGTAACCCAGAGGTAGGAACACCTACGGAATCAGGCAAGTCATTAGGCTGGAAGACACATGGAAATCATTTAGTCTGCATAGGATGCACTCTTTCTTTTCTTTTCCTTCCACGGGCACTCATGAAACCACAACAGGAAGGGAGCCCATTGCCCCTCGCCCTGCTGGCTGTGCTCTCACTGAAGCATCCCACCGTGTTGGTAGGCATCCTTAGGTCAAGGGTGCAGTGCCAGCTCAAATCCAGCTCACCAACCAGGCTCCCAGATTCATCCTGACATTCTCTTAACTTTATATCACATAAATTCTACTTTACAGAGTACAATCATGGAGGGTCTGTTCTTGTTGACAGATTGGAGTGGAAAGAAGTCCTGTGTTTTGTCGCACGTTTTCTGGTAATTTTGTTTTCACAGGCTTTATCAAGTGTCACTCTTGGCCATAAATTACATTTTTGTGATCCTAATTTAATAGAACTGTGACAAATGCATCTGTAAGTGATGTGTATCAAGGGATGATGATTTAATGTATTGCTTCCACTTGTAAGTGCCACCAAGTTTGTAGGTTGTGGAAGTCAAGGTCGCATTAAGGGAGAATAGAGAGACAGTTTAGGCCTTGCTGGGGTCAAGGAACATGTCGAAAGATGAGCTTCTATCATGCACATCCATTTAACTTGAAATGGACGGAATATTCTTGTCAGTTCAGAACTGGAAATGTAAGCCAAAACCCAAATCAAGCACCCCTCACATTTTGACTCCTAAGGAAGGGTTTTATTTAGGCTGAGTAAATAAAAAGAGAGCTAAGAAATTAAGAAAAACTGAAATCTCTGCTCTGGTGAAGACCATGTTTGCGTTCACATCTTCCTCTTGTTTCTCTTATCCCTGCAATGTGCATAGGCCATCCTTAAACCTCCTGCAGAAAGAAAGAACTAGCACCTGAGATCATCTCATTTCATCACTACTTTTTTTTGTGTGCATGTGCCTTTGTAAATATGCATAATGACATACAATTATCAGTTAGTAACTCTTAAGACTGAGAAGTCATCTTGCCTCATGGAAGCTTCAGCTTTCTTTGAAGTGCAGAGCAGTAGGTCATCCTTCCTTGTGGAATATTTTTAAAATTTCCTAATATTCATGGAGTAAGGCTAGATCCCATTATGTTGTGATACAATGTATTTGTTATCAAGGAAATATTGTGGTGTTTCTATGGTATGACATTACCATGCATAATTCCCATTATGGTTATACAAATGAGATTACTTAATAACACAAGAGATAATAATTTCTTGTTATCAGGAAATGAAAAGTATGTAGTATATTATGTGTAATAATTTCAGTTAATATACCTACATAACAATCATGTAATTTCTTTAGTCATCCATCCCTGCTGATAGAAGTAAAAGGAAATAGCTGGTTTTTGTTAATTTGGAGTATGGTGACCAAATTTTAAGTATTTTCTGACTTGATTATATGCTAGCTAATTTTTACAGTTTTATCATTTATCTATCTTTCTTTAAGTTTTCCAATTTCTCTACTCGGATTTCATATTTGTGGACTTTTTTGTGACCTTAGGTTTTCCCTGTTGGGTGGTAGTTTTAGTTTTGTCTTGTTTTTTAATTGTTCTGGGCTTTTTGTGATGGTTTTTTTTCTGACTCCTTGATGCTGGAGAGGATGACAAAGGTTTCTAATTCCTATGAGGCAAAATGTTGTGCCTGCAAAGAGAACATATATTAAAAAGCGGAAAAAAATCCCAGCACGTGCTTCCAGAGATTGCCACTGTGTACACTGAGGTCTTAATAAATAAAAAGATTGCCAGCTGTACTTCAATTCACAGCTTCTTTATTAGCCTTTAAAAAGAAATAAATAAAGCATGACGCTTTATTTAATTGTCTGAATAAACGGAGACAAATCAAGAGGCACAGTCAGCTGCATGACACTTAATGAAGAAATCCCTATTTTTAATCTAGCTGTAGAAGACACAACTCTTGTGCTTTGATGATGTGGCCTTTGTGATGAACCTGGCTGGAAAACCACATGTGCTGCACCATCTTCCTAATTAAGTCATCAGAATGCGCTGGAGCAACCGCAGTGACTTGCGTAGACCAGGAGGAGTAATTTCAGTTCCTCTATTGCTTGGTTAATAGAAATTGGCACTGTTCTAGATTATGACTGATAGACGTGAGATGCTACAGCTGCTGTCATTGTCTCTGTAGGTAGGTGCCTTTGTAAGATCTTTCTGTGTGTGTAAGGAGGAGTTTGCTTTGTCTTTTCTCTTAATTTTCAAGGATGTAACTTCAGAGGCATTTCATCCTTTTTTCCTTGAGAAGCTGATGCCTGTCATTTTCCTCAAAATATATTGATACTCCACTTGTTTTGGATGCTCTGACAGAGCATTCATGAAAGCTGATCTCAAAATCAGGATTTGGGAAGGCTGCCTGCTAAAATAAAATTTAAGATGAACAAGAAGAAAAAAAATTCAATTGTAATCATGGGGATATAAAAAAGTTTGAGTAAATATAATGAGGACGTAATCAGTTTTTCTGTTTAGACTTGGTTAGCCGCAGCTGAAGGTTTTGTAAGCGTCTAGACCAGAATCTGAAGTTGTTGCTGGTAACATTTTTGGTAAATTATTCTCATTCTTTGTGTCATGAATAGTTTTATTTGAAGCTCCTAGCCTCTTGGAGACAAAAATATGCCAGTAGTGAAAATGGTATATTCAGTTCTTACTTACCTTTATAATGCATATTCATATGCACCATAAACTTAGGTTGCAAGGCTTTCCTAGTTTACTTGGCTCTGTGACACTCCCAATTTGATAACAAGGTTACTAAACAGGCACTTGCACACTAGAATCTAAGAATGATCCATTTGCTTAAGTTCTTCTGTAAAGATTGTGTTTTATATGGTTAATGGAGAAACTGGCATAAATGCTCTGTCTGTATTTGGAGATATTGGGAAAATTCCATTTATATTGAGTTGTTCTACCCATCTTAAAATTAACAAGAATAAATGTCTCTTTACATAATTTTTCAATTAGCCTGAGAATAATTTTCAGTTAGAAAAGTAGAGCACAAAATGACATAGTCTCTCTTGACTCTAATATTTATTTAGATGATCAATCTGTTAATGCTTCAAAGCAATTTCATGTCTTTAACATCAATTATAAAACTAATTTCAGTCATATCAGTAAAAGAATGAAACAATTTACAAGGGTGTTTTCACTTATGACTACTCAAGGGGTTACAGCAGACATATCTGTACTTGCTAATTTATTTTCAGTGCAGTGAAATAGAATGTCTAGAGATGCTTTATTAGATATTTTAATAAGTGTTGAACATATTTGCAGAATTCCTGCCCTCACAAAGGGTGATTTATATGCACCTGAATCTGCATATGCAGAAAAAACACCCTTTTGTCAGTCGCCTTATTTTTGCATAAATGAAACAGGAAATTACTCCCTTTTGAGTAATCTGAATTTTAAATCAAAGTGATATTGGTGAAAGAAACAAGTCTTCTTTTAAGCTTATTTCTCAACTGTTGAGTTAGATTGACAATAAATTTATTCTGAGTGTTTTTACTGTGATGGTATTATCAGTACAGCATTGTGCAACTAACTATTGCTGGATCTTTATTCTAACTATTTTTAATGCATGTTCATGAAAATCCTTTACTTTTCTCTAAAAGTAAAGGTTTAATAATCACCACGTTTTTTTTTACTCAGGAGAAAAGTTGTATATGGTCTACATTAAGAGGAATCAATACTTTTATATTTGATAAATTTACAGCGTAAGCCTGTAGGTGCTGGGTGTTTTAGTGACTTCCTGTTTTTAATACAAATTAAACAGTTTTCCCATAATAATTATTGTATATGAATGGTTGGAATAACCTGTCAAGTATTCTATGTATTAGAACGTTATTATTATATGTGTTCTGTGTAATAGCTACTACTAAACCACTATGTCCCCTTTCCTCTGCTGCATGAAAACAAAGGCACACCTATCCTTTACAAATGTGATTTGCTCAAGGTGTTGTTACAGGCTACCACAAAGATAGAAGAGCCTCTAAAAGTGCTGGAAAGCAAATCTGGTTAGCCATTTGCTGTTAGTTTCCATGTTTAAGTATTGCTTTAATTACATTTCGGGTGTGTTTTTATTCTTTGTGTTTGGTTTTGGGTTTTTGTTTGCTTGTTTGTGCTTTCCAAATTTTTGTTTTTCTCCCCAGTATTACCCTAAAGGCAAAAATTGATTATTTTGTTTAGAACTTGGTTTTTAAATCAGATCATAAATGACTGAGCTTTTAAGCCTACTTCATTTTGACACACAGGTGACCACCAAGGTCGCACTTATATAAAAAAAAAGGCAGTTTATGGTAAGCACCAAAAGGATGCTTGTGGGGTCTTTTACCTTCTGTTCTGTCTTTGCAAAATGGGTCAGCTATGCCCTTCAGAATTACATTCACATGCAGTACTCAAAGTATGATTAAACAGTTTCCAGTTCTCTTTATGTCCATCTGGCATTCAAAATAGACATGAAAATGTACATTTTCTGTTCACGTGTTATACTGCTCCAGAAAATACGCTTTGTTATATTCACTAAGACTCATTAAAGGTCATGGCACTGACCTAGCACAGAGCTGATCACTTGTGCTTTTTGAAGATACTTAGTATGTGAATGTGTTGTCTTTGAGTGTATGTTACTACAAGTGTCTGGTACAGGTTAACTTTTGAAATTGCATGCACACTTAGACTTCTTTGCTTGTTTGACCTGTAATTCCTAAAGAAGCATCATTTTTTTGAAGGATGTGGTGCCCAAGACCACTTCTGCTCATGTGTTTGCATCATCTCTTTTTGCCACCTCTTTTAAGTGCATCTTTGCTCGTGAATGGGAGCTGATCCCCTGGATTTCATCTGCCTCTGTAATCAGGAAATCTGGGCATTGTGCTGATTCAGAATTGGAGTTTAAACATGTTAGAATTCTAGCCTTCAATTTTTAGATTTGCTTACAATTTACAGTCTGAAATAGCCGTGATTTGCTTTCCTGCAGATGTCATGTTTACTTCAGCTACCTTGCACAAGGAAAGTAACATCTGTTTGTAAATTTTGGCTCTTTGGTTACCTGTTTTTGAAATAACACTCATGGAGGACTTCTGGTTTTAAGTTGAAGCTGTTTCAGTAGTACAAGCTTCTTAGGCAATAACTTTGCTTTAGGACTTGGGATGAAGGACATAATTTGTATTGGCCTCATAAGTTAATCATGGCAATCTAACATACTGATCACAACTGCTGTGTGAATTTAATTAATTTTTTCAGAATATACAGACAATTCTACATTTGAACTAAAATGCATGAAACTTACAGCTGGTAGAGGATAATGATTACTGCCTACCTAGTTTATTTTCCATCCCTTTAAAGCATTTTTTAAAATGAAATTTCTCTGTCCTTGTAAGTCTAAATAAAAAACCCTCTCCTACATGGAGAGGTCAAAATGTTAACTTGGGTTCAGCTCTTTTCAGCCTTCAGACAGCTTTCCCAAATTGAGCTCCCTGCTGTCATGGCTATATTACTTCTGGGACCTGAGTGAGCTTATTTAAAGCCAGCCTGGCACCTTGACTACACCTTACAGTCTTTGTTCCTTCACTGTCTGCTGTCTTTATTTCATAGTGCTGCTTTGCTTGCAGAGCTCTGGTGTTTTGCCCTATTGTGGACATTTTAGAAGTTATAACAGCCTGTAAATGAAATTGGCTTCTGATTCCTGCTTTTTTTTTTTTCCCACTCCATAAATATTCTATTATTGTGGGCTTTTGTAAAGCTGTGCAGAGGGGTTTTAAATGGTTGAAGTTATATGTGCTTTAGCAGGGAAGTCTGCATCCTCTAGTATTTCAAAGAAACTTAGTATAGTGAGAAAAAGGATGGTCTGAGCTCAGTAGTAGCTTAGGAAGGTGTTCAGTCAGTGCCAAGCCTGACTTTGACCTCTAGTTTAAAATGTTTAACCTTTCTGTTACTGCAGAAATTCCAAACAATCTGCGTTGCAGTCACCTCAAGAGAAACAACTGAAATCCCTTGATAAGCAATTGCAGAGCACTCTTTTGGGCTATTTCAGGAAGACTGGCACAACTAGAAATAAACCAACTAGTCTACTCCTTTTTGTAAAAAAGAAAGATTAAAGAATGTATTATGTATATGGCTACAGTAACAACATTTACAATTTATAAAAGCACGTTTTCCCCATGTTTTTAGAATCTGAAGGAAGATCTAGAGTAAAATTGCTGCATTCTGGCCAGTTGTGTAAAATCCGTATTCTCACAGTTGATGACATAAACATTCATGCAAGTAACTAAGCATAAACAATATTTTAGTACTGCACTAAGTAAGTAAAAAATTCCTCTAAAGGGCCACAGGACACTGACAGTCACCATGAAAGCTTATACATGACTTGAATTCTGCTAAAGTGAAAAATTAAGTGGTCTGAGTCATCTTCAGTTCATGTCTTTGTCTTGCCTCCTATTTCAATGTCTTCATTCAGACTCAGAGAGGTGCATTCAGTTTTATTTCCCAGCTGTAAAAGACTGCTTTGCTGGATTTTCACTGCATGATTGTTCATTTCTACCTGTTGTATATTTCCTTATGTTTGTGTTCTCATATTTATCTACAGCAATATTTATTTTTATTTTTTAGCCTGTTTGTCCTTAAAATGTGCATGAGCAGTATGATAGATTTATCAAGTGTAAATTTAATTTCTTTTTCCTGTTCAGTTCTAACCATACACTAAAGTTCTCTATCACTTGGGAAGTTTATTTCAGTCTTCATTACTGATAAAGTAATGGACTTCACCATATTGATAGCTCCACTTATTAGGAGCTATCATTTGACTGGCTTAATCATTTAGATTGCAGTTTATGTTTTTGTTATTTCATGTAGGAGAAGTGGCTCTGGGATGTTGGGTTTTGTGTGGCTTTTAATTTATTTGCTTTCCAAAAAAAGGTCAGATCAAAGAACTCCTTAATCAATCTTTAATAAATCCTCAAATCTTCTAAGCAAGAACTCTAAAACTGGCCGTGGGGCTTGCTTGGTGTCTTTTTGTCATTTCTTAGAAAATGTATATTAAATGTACTTCAGTTGTATATGACCAGGAGTAGTTGTGTTCAACAGCTGATGCTGTATTTGATGTATTGGTGGAATTTGAAAAAAAGGCTCTGTATTTTTAGATTAGAAAGAGAAAATCTTGTCAATCCTATGACCATTGCTGCTGAAGAATAGGAGTTGGACTCTACTAAAGTTATTGGGCAGATTACCCTGTCTTTTTTGTTCTTAAGGTGATGCCAAATTTCCCAGAGGGAGGTGCTGAGTGGAAGTGCCAATCAGTTGAAATCAATGTGGAGAAGTCAGAGGATGGTTATATTAAAGGATTAGGAAAACAGAATATGCTGTGTCGGTTAAGTACATCTGTACTCAAAGCCTGTTTGCTTCATGTCATTATCTTGTTTAGTATGATATGAGTTAGCATTTCATGTTATCAGCTCTGTGTCCATACTACCAAAACTCCTGTTGCAGACATGTTTCTGTGGATTTTGATATTTTGTGTGTGATTTAGCTTATCTAATAGTAATGGATAGCTGTAAAATAAAAGTTTTGCTGCTCTTTCATTTTCTTTACTTTTCCTTCCTTTGCTAGTCTTCTAGTAAGGAAGGAGAATTAAAGAAAAATAGCAGTTAGATTTATTTTACTGTATTTAGGCTCGTAGCACTAGTGCAGAGAGAGGAAATATTAGGGATTATATTGATATTTTTGGTTGTAACAGGAAAAGAGAATTGGAAGGGGTGAGACATTCGCATGAGAATTGGGCTGTGTAGAGAAGGCTGTAGGCAGAGTGCAGCAGAAATGAGTTACCACTGGAAGAATTTCAGAGGGTATTTCATAAAAAGTTGGAAATATCATATTGAGCAGTGAAGGCTGTGCTTTGTTGGATTTATGGCTTATGGAACGGTATATTTTTCTACAATAACCCACCTATATTTGAGTGCACAGTCCTCCTGAACTGCAGTCAGGATAATATAAAAAAGAACTGTAGATTTTGCCATGCCTGTCTTGTTTCCTGTGCAGCCACACAGAACTGGAGCCCATCCATGCATCTGCCACAGGTTTCCCAAGTGCTGCTGCGCAAAAGGCCTCAAACAAATTGCCAACTCACAGGCATCAATAGTCCACATCTAATTCCATGGCTTACCTAATTTGACTCCATGAGCACATTTTTCAGCAGGTCTGAGCATTTGTATATTGTATGCAGTTAGAATTACATATAATCACATTTTTACCACAAAAGAAGCTTGTTAAGGTTGAATATACTGAAATATTTTTTTAAATGAGACCTTCCATATCTTGGTTTGTCTGTGCAGTATTGGTGCAAACACTTGGTGTTATGGGGAATAGTTCCCTATACTTTCCACTTCTGTGGAAGGGAAGAAATAATATTTTACATGGGGAAAATTTATCAAGTTCACATTTATCAAGTTCACTTAGAGAGTATAGTGTACTGTGGCAATGTTAAAATAATACAATAGAAAATCCTCATAAGTTGTTTTATATTTTTGCATGTTTATTAATATGTTTTACAAATTTTTGGAGGAAAAAACCAACAGGGGTTTACTAATAATTAAGCTTCAGTAGTGCTGTATGCAGAACTCAATGTAACTGCTCAAAAGCAGTGGCCTAACAGCACTGTAACTTTTGTCTACAAACTTAACAAATGCCCCAATATTTGCAGAAAAAAAATTAATATTTTTGACCAACATCTTAACCAAGAACACTCACTGTGCTTTGTAGTACAGTGCAAGGTTGCAATAAATTGTTTGGACCCCTCAAATATGCAGATTTTCCATCTCTGTGCTGACACTTGATGATCCTCATCAATCTAACCAGCATCACAGACATGTATATGTAATCATGTAGATACTTGCATCTGAATTGATCCCTGAGGCTCTGCATAATTTATTCCAAATAAAGTGAGGTAGTTAAGAGTAGAGTTGAGGCATTTAGGTGCAGTGTTGGGGGTTTCCCTCTCTAGCTGAGGCAGAAAACAGACAAATAAACTAAAGGCTATGGGTTTACCTTTGGTCAGATAAATCCCATCCTCAGAGTCTGTTTTTTCTCTTCTGACAACTGGGCTGCCTCTAGACTAAACAGTGGACATGCTGTTGTGTGTCTTGCACCTATTTGCCCTATAATTATCCAAACTGAAGCCTCAAGGCAAAGTGTTATATGGCTGTGCTGTAATCTGCATGGTCCTGTTTTCTTTCCAGGAAAACCAAAGTGTAGGAGAAAAGCTCTTGTTGCCAGCCTGAAGTTGGGGTCAGTCTGAGAATCTACTGTTAGACACACTTATTTTGATGTAGCATGGAAGTCTTTAGATTTTACATGTGAGACCTGCTTCATTGTCAAGCTGATAAGAGAATTATAGATGATACATTATAAAAAAAGGACTTTTTCTAACCTACTCTGGCAGCAGCTCCAAACTGTGCAGAAAGCTCGTAGTGTTAGTGGAAAGAATGGAAATATCAGGGATTCATTAGCATTCCCCAAGGCAAGCAAGGCTGTGGGAACACTTGATATATTTCCATGGCATCTTTTGAGCATGATACTGTAAGACATGAGGAAATTTGAAAGCCTTTGTGAAGTCTTCATCACCTTTGCATCCTCTTGGAAGGGGCTCTGGAGTGACTCTGCTGAAAAGCTTGAATCATGAGTCACAAGCTTCAGCAGCTGGGTGAGAGCATCTCAGAACTCAGAGGAGGAGAGAGAGTTATGCCTGGGGCTTTAACTCTTGGCATGGTGCCTGAAAGTTAACCAGACTCAGGAGACAGAAGTTCAACTGTGTAAAGCTCAAGGAAATAAATTAGGGAATAGTTATGTGAGGGCCTGAATTCATTCCAGCTTATGGTAAGTGGGGGCATCTGAGATAGGGCAGCCTTGCAGCCAAGGTGGAAGGGGGCTGAATTATTGCTTGACTACCTGTGTCTGACCATGGATGTAGGAGACAGTGATGATATGGGGGAGTGTCTGATTTGGGAGGAAATTAATTGAACCCTTTGTTTACTCATGAGACTTCTTAGAAAATAATGCAGCCATGCTCTCCAGGCTAAAATCTGCCTTCTCATTTTCTATTGAGCCAGGAAATCTGTAATGCTACATAGGAAACAGTGCCAGCATGGTGAAGGAGCCCTGACATCAATTGCTCTAATAGCGGATTCAGCAATTATTTAGACTCTCCTCAGATACCTGAGCTTCTCCAGGTGTCAGGCTCTGAGGACAATCCTGAATTCCCTTATTCTATTTTTGTCCCAGAATACATGTGTGTAGTGAAAGAGTGTAGATTAAATTACAAGCTATTTCTCCTTGGGACTACATTTTTTCCTCTTTCAGGAACTAAAAAAAAAAAAAACAATCAAAATTGCTTAAGAATGTAGTTTAAGAGAACACAGGAACCATCTGAGAAAGTAATTTATTACCAGACTTCTTTGTCTTAAATGAAATGGGTTCACAGTTTTATAGAAGATAACAAAATGAAGTATTGCTGCTAGGTAACATGACCAATCTTCAGCCTTTGCACTGGAAGAGATATTGTCTCCCATGAATGCACTTTACATTTAGAGAAGAATAAAAAGAAATTAATGCTTTGCATAGAATTAGTTTGCTGTCTTTTCCTAAATGTTGAATTTCTCTTCATAATCACCCTTTAAATTAAAAAAAGACAAGACATATACCCATGTAGTTTTGTAGCAGGCCAGTAAAATAATGCTGAGGTTGAAATAATCAATTTTGAAAGTTGCTTGGTCTTTTCTGCTACAAAATACCATGACAATAAAATTGTGAGAGCCTTGGCCTGGGACAGGGGGCCAAGAGCAGAACTAAGGACCAAGCTTTCCTGTTAGGATTGGCCAAGTTAATAATTTGGTTGGATTATTTTCTGCATGGTAGTTAGAAAAGATAATCAGAATATTTAATTTTCAAATGTAATTTTAAATTGTTTCATGCTGAAGTTTTTTAATCACGCTGGTGTTTAAAGATTGGTAGAGGAGTGTACACAAAAATAGGTTTGGATATGCTTGGTTATATCAAGACTTGCTGTAGGGAATTACTTCAAAACAGGCATGGAAAAATGGGTTTTATAATAATTAGAACTAATATAACTAATTTAAAACTGTTTAATTGAACTAATTTAAATTTAAATTGAGAAAGAATACATAGGAAGTAGTTCATCTTACATGCTGCTTGTAATTCAAATGTCAATCTATTCATTTCATAAGCATGAAAGTAAACCTTCACATTCCAACTTTACAGGCACATCCCAATTCCCTAATTTCTAGCCCATGGAGATTTGTTTGCATAGTTTTACATATAGGTATTTTACTCCCATAACATTTTATTTCTTGATGTCATGCTTTTTTAATCTCTACTACACTCCAAACCACACCTGAAAATATTTTGATCTTCTCAAAGTTTTTTATGATTTCTTCCATCAATTATCAAAGGCCTGTGATATTGATCAACCCCAGACTGGCTCACTGAAGTTAAATGGAATGTAGAGATGTCACATTTTTCCATACTTGTCTTTATAAATATTTGGGGTTCTTTGGAGCCTAAAAGTATTCAGGGACTTTTAACCCTAGAACCCAACGGAGATCACAATCCTTTACCATTAATTGCTACTCATAAATTGAACTTATCTTCTGATTAATGACTCAGCATGTTCATGTTAGTGTTTTACTGCTCCTGTGTTTTTACACGCTTTGTGAATTAGAGACGTAGTTATCATCCCATGTTGCAAGCATAGTAAAAGTATCCATATTACCTTTGCTGTGCTTTTGATACTGTTTATTACCCAGACTTCTGCATGAAAGCTTTTATTTCTCTATTATTAAAAGCCTCTTTAATTTGCACATACAGAAGTCATTGCCCCAGCATGGTTCAGAGGTAATTTCCATGTTAGGGCTATAATTCAGTGTAGTTGTTTTCTGTAGCAGTGAGCACCCTTTCCTAAGGATAAGAAACGCTAAATTGCTTACTGATTTCTGAAAATTATATTGCACAAGTGAACCATCAAATTTTAAACTCTCATTCATGTGAATAATGGAGCAGTGATCCCAGTTTACATGCTGATAATGAAAAGGAGATGGATGGTTTCCAGTACAGACAACCTGCCAGTTTTTTTTATCACTCAAGTGCTGTTTTTCTCTAATGCTTTTGGCTTTGAGTATGGTTTTGGGGGTACCAAATACTGGTTTTGCTAAACTATTATTAATAGTGTTGTAAGACTGAAATTTTTACAGCCACATAAAATCCATCAAGTAATATCTAATTTTTGTTACAAGATGAGTAAATTTTGAGAGAGAAGAGATTTTGCTCTTGCTGAGTCCAAATCTTTGACTCATGCATTGAAAGGAAGAGCAGATTCCTTTTACTGTGGAGCCCTACTCTCTGAACTCAGAGGGCAATGAGCAGAGAAAATGCATGTATTTGGGAGGGAAATTGCTTGATAAATAGCTGAGAGGCTCTTACTGAACACATCATGAAATAATAGAAATGCAGTAACACAGAGAAGAGATAATAAAAGGTAGAAGTCCTACAAGTTGTATCCTTACAGCAATATTTGAGGCACATGCTCACTGGCTGTTGAAATTTAGAGTGAGCAGCCAGAGAAATAGAGAACTAACATGAGGAATGGAGCTGTAGCCCAAAGGCAAGAGAAAAGGAGAAAGGAGCCTCAGGAATTATACAGTTACTTTCTAAGAGAAGAGCAAAGTAAAAAGAACATTTGACTAAAAGATTCAGCTCTGTCTGGTGACATGAATTAACCTCCCATGTGCCACTCAGGGAGACTTTTCAGCACTCACAGTGCAATTCAAACGTGTCAGACTGACACTGAGTGTTTCTCAGAAGTCACTGTAGTCACTCTTTTTAATACTTTTATATCCAAACACATCAGTAGCTCAGGCAACTACTGTGTTTTCAGTTAAGTGTGCAAGATATGTGCTTCTAAATGGATTGCTCAGAAAATTTTTTTATTAGTGAGTTTATCTGAATTTATGCAAATTCAGAATAATAAATTGTGTACAGTCCCATTTGCTACAGTAATAAGACATGTAGAAGTTCTTAAAAAATATTTTTAAAAGCTGGGAGTTCATGCTTGCTGCTGAAACTATAAGGCCAGGTTAAGGAGAAGCAAGATGATGAATACATATTACTATATTTTATCATTGAAAAAGAAGACCTATGAGTTTTGTGCCAAGGTCTGCCATAGAAAAATTTATCCCATAATCAAGGGATTATTACTTAGAAGAAATAGATAAACTGATTGGATGCAAAATTAGTTGATTAAGGGCAGTGTTCCGAGATGCAGATTGATTCCTCTGATACTCTGAGCCACTCTTCTCAGGGCTCTGAAAGAACCACAGGGTGATAAATGTCTTGTAGCGTTTTCCACACCTAGAGATTGAATTATGTTGGATTTAAAATAATTTCATGCTGAGTTTATCTTCTGTAAATCAGCATTGTGGGAAGTAACTGTTTGAAAGTCATAAGCTAATGTGCTTTAATCTATCCTACATGTGAAATATTCTCCTAGCTTTCAATTAACTTTATTCCTTAAAAAAGAGTCAGCCATGAGAGACTTGTGGATTTGAAAATTAGTAAAAAAAGAATCCAGCATGAGTTCAGCTCTTTGATTACACAGTAATGAATGCTGAAATCCACCATCTGAAATGAAGAGCTTCACTAAATGTGAGATTATTTTCTCCCCAGCCAAGTTTTCATAAGCTTGTACCAAGACTGACTTCCAGGGTAGCTCAGATTTTACAGCATGGCTTCTCAAGAGGTTGTGTTGGAGAGGTTTCTTCAGCTTTTTGTAGAAACCACAACTTTTTAAGTTGAAATTTCCTGATAGGCTCTGAAACCAGGAGGAAACCTCAGTAAAGAGCTCATTCAAAAAGATCTTGTACTGTGGGATGAAGGATTTTTGTTTTTATACAACACAGGAGTGAAAAGAAATCAGTTCAGACTGGGGAGTTGCCAGGTTGCAGTTGTTTTAATGGAGAAAGGGCTTTCTCCTCTTGTAAATGTGGTGAGGGAGAAAGAAGGGTGGGGAAACAGCAAAGAAAGGTCTTTTATCTGAGAGGAAACACAGTGTAGTGGAAAGGTATAAAAATAAACATTCAGTGAAGGTAGCAGTGAAGTGCCAGGTAGTAACAAAGTAATCTTGATCACTCAAACCAAAAGCAGGTAAGATTTGGGTATGAAAAAGTTAACTGTGAAAAATGTGAGGGCAGACCATCAATTCATTTTCTATCTCTCTTTCTGAAATTGTCACTATTACATATTCTATATTGTTTTAAAAAATGCCAATCTGCCAATTGGGAATGTGCTTCATCATGATTCCTGTTAATTAATACTACCCTGACACACATTTTTCACAGTCAAGCAACTGATTTCAGTCTGCAGACTAAGCTACCTAATGACTTTGGTTAAAGGTAGAGCAGATTTGGAGTTTAAAATGTTCCATCATACAGCTTAAAATTCTTGTCCTTGTATTCTTTGAGTCCACCAGAGCAGCGTGAAGTTACTGTATGATAGGAAATCTCCTGCTGAAATACATTAATCTATTATTCATGTTATCTTAATATTTAAATTTCTCTCCCATTCTAGAAGATATCAAAACACAGGCAAGTGACAAGACATTCATAGGCAATCCTTCTGTTCAAGTTAAATCCTAGGTGCAACATAAATCAGGACGTGGTACCCAGTACCACTGGGTTTTTGAGGAATTTCTGGTTGTATCAGGCATCATTAAAGCAGAGAGTTTGTGGTGTGTGTGTACACACATACACACATGTCCTAGTGCTTCTGGGCACCCATGAGCTGGGTTGTTTTTGGGAAGGAACCAAGATCAGACTCCAGGTGGGAGCCTGGTAACATCACCAGCTTGTAGACAGAGTGGACAGTCGCAGGAATGTGGAATAGTTTGGGTTGGAATGGCCTTGGGAGGTCACTGTTTAATACAGGGTCAGCCACCAGGTCAGACAAGCTTTCCTGTCACTCCTTGGGGATGTCCAGACTCAGTTTGCACAACTTAGCTGAAAAACCATCTCCAAAGTTTGAGTGTCTTCATGGGGGAAAGCTTTTTTTGTATCCAGTCAAACTCTCTTTTCAGTTTTGTGTCTTTTATCTTCATTTTCCCATCCCTGCAAAGTGGTTCCCACCTTTTTAATAGATCCTGACTTTTTTAGTGCACCAGCATTGTAATGTAGGTTTGCCAGTAACATCAGAGAAAATGTTCTGTAGCTTTTACAGTAACAAGAAGAATCAACTGAATGCCTTTACTGATAATTCTTAGTAATATTTTTTGAACAGAAGCTTCTAGCATGGCTTATTAACATATACTTAGGGGTCACGGTCTTTCCAGTGTGGGACTGTCATACAGCAGAAAGATAATGGTACTTTTTTGGCAATTAACCCATACATTTAATGAAAGACTTGTACAATATGTTTTGATGCTGGTCATATTGAGAAGTAACTGAACTGTGTCAATTCTTGTTATTTTTTCATTAAAATTAAGAGAATGCAGAATTACTACTCGGCTACTATGACCCACTTTCTGATATTCATGCTGTGAAATTAATTGGTTGAAGCACCACCTCTTTCCATTTACCTACTGTGGACTATCTCATGTATAGGGTGGGAAAAGGTTGATGGGATAAACTCTTTCATCTGTTCCTTTTAATTCTAGACTTAAAAGGAGATTTCAAGTGAAAGATGAGTTGTACTCACTCACAGGATTGAGGCTGTTCCTGTGATTAGAAAAGGAAATTTATTTTCTGCCATGTAAGGTATTTGTATGGCATTTTGCAAATTTAATTGTAGCAACTTTTTCAAAAGTTAATCTTAATGTTTAATACATTTTATGTTGCTCCTGGTCCTACTTCCTGTGAGAGTTCATGAGCAGAGGAGAGATTGGAACTCCATATGAATATCTGTGTTTAATATCTGCATTATCTCTACTCAGTGTATGTAGTGATCCAGACTCCTCCTTTATGTCTGTATATTTAGGGAGCAATGAATGAGTGCTAGCAAAATGTATTTAAAAGATTAGCAAGAAAATATCTGAAAAGCTGAAATGGTTTTGCATATTCTTTTGGGGATGCATTCATGTGTACAAAATTACTGGTGTGGATAAATCACCCAGGAAAATTCATAAAATTCATAAAATTGCTGGCATGCATAATTTGTGTTTTTCTCTACAAATGGGAGATGTGATATAAGATGTCATACTAGATTATTTTAAATGAGCTGTCAAATGCAAGTTAGCTCGATGCTTTTTGGTTTTAATGAATTTTGAACACCAAGCAAAGGAGGATCTATTAGTGGAATAATAAAAACATTATAGAAAGTCTTTCACAAACGACATTCAAAGCCTCCTCATATGCATACAAAGATGCCTATGTTAACTAAGAATCTCAAGTGCACAATGTAGTGGAAAAAAGCAATGGATTCCATGCATTTTGGAAGTATCTGTTAAATTTCTTAAAAATACCTTAAAATAGTATTCTCACTTTCAGATGGAAGTGGAGTTTTCAGCTATTTTGTTTGTTTGTTTTAGGTTTTTCTTGGATTTTTGTTTGTTGTTTTGTTTTGGGGGGTGGGGTAGGGGTTAATTTTTGTGTGGTAGATTTTTTTTTTTTAGTTACTGAACAGGGAAGCTATGTGCCATCCTGGCCATGGCTTATTTATGTCAGCGTAGGGTATGGCATGTGCTAAGATATATGGGCAGTAGGGTAGATTGTACAAGTCTAGACCTTTACTGTTCTCAGAGGTAAAAAAGGCAATAACTCTGTGGAGAAAATGTACTCTTTGTTCTGATTCTTCTTCCAAGATAGCTGAGAAGGATGGGCAGGCAAAACAAGAAAAGCATGAAGATGGGGCTAGCAGTACAGAACTTTACATCTTCACATGAGGCATTTTTTAAATGGATCACTTTATAACAAAGCAAACCTTCCTTACCAAACTGCACTTGCTTGAAGGTAGAAATTATTGCCTGTGAAACTCCAGTACCTTCATTTTGATGTTAGAATCAGCCTCAGCAGGGAAATAGTACTGGGATAAAAATGGATCTTTTTTTCCTTACTGTCAATAGATATCGTTTGCAAGTCTCATGGCTATCCAAATAAAAGCCAAAGAGAGGGAAGTCTATTTTGTGGTAGATTAATGTTGTCAATGTGTTATAAGGAAAGGGTAATTCATAGTATATAAGTTTTTGCATGCTCTTGAAAACTGCTGCAGAATGCTTCAGACTGTTTTTAGTAGCCAGGTATTGAAGCTGGAGTTGCTCACATTCCAAAGGCACACGGATGAAATATGATTCACAATGAGTGTTACTCTTCTAAAGAAACTGGCAAAGCATTAAAAGAGGAAAAATAAGTGGCACAACAAGTGCCTCTTCACTGAGGAATTACCCCAGTCCTTTAACATGGTGACATATTGCAGTGTGCAGTAGTCACCTGTGACTTGGAGATTTCATTTGTATGTCTGATGGTTATAAAACATTTTGGGGATTTATGAGTGGGGTTTTATTTTTGCTTACCCTCATAATAGCAATCAAAGAAATACACACAATAAGGGTTAAGTTTGTTACATATCTCTGAGCAGTACCAGCCCTCCTGTCCAGAAGTTAGCAATTTTAGGTGTTGTTGGTTTTGTTGTAGACGGCATCTGGGCTCCAATGTTGATTATTATAGAATTATGTTGAAGATATTTTAGCAAAATAAGGAAAAATAGAGGTAAGGAAAAGACCTGAAAAATGAAGAATTTAAGTAGAACAATAGTCTCCAGACAGAGTCAAGTCAGTCAGGAATGAGAAGATAAAAATAAAAGGTTTCTTTTGCGAGAGGAGGGGAGGTCACCAGCAGAGTCACACCTGTCTGGGTTATTCAGCATTTTCATTAGTTCTGAAAAAGTGGGAGTGTGTGAAAAGACAGAATTTACTGATGGCACCAAGTTTTTCAAGGTAATAGGAACAAAGGCTGACTATGATGAAGGGAGGAAAGATATTACCATGCTAAGTAACTGCAGTGAAACAGCAGATGAAATGCAATCTAGATAAATAAGAAGTGATGCACATGGGAAATAAACTATTCCAACTTTACATATGTAATGATGGATTCCTTGCTGAAATTATCACATTGAAATGAGCAAATGAGATTTTGGAGTTATGATTGATAGTTCTGTGAAAATGTCAGTTCAGAGCTCGGTAAGAGTCAAGAAAAAGGCAAATCAAATGTTCTATGTTATTAGAAAAGGCATCTAGCATAAGGCAAATAACATTGATATGCAGATATAAAAATCTCCAATATGCTAAAATTTTGGTGCTGTCTGAAGTTGGTTCTAGCCCTGTCATCTCTGAAGTCTGTAGTTGGAGCTGGAAAATGGAGAAAAAGTTATTGTGACTGAATAGAAAGACAGATTTGTCAGTTTAGGACTAGTCAGTCCTTGAGAGAGAGACAATTAAAGATAGAAAGGATGGAGGTTTAGAAAATATGGTTGAAACAGAGGAACTTGGTGAAGTTGCCCGCTAGATTTTCTCCAAGAACTGGAAACATTCAGTAAAATTTGCTGAAAGGAGAAAAATTTGTGGAAAATAAAGTCTCCATGAGCAAGTCACTTTGTTCCTCTTTTATGTAACATTTAGTCAGCTTGGAGGACTTATTACCACAAGACACCATGTCAAAAAGTGACTGGAAGAACTGAGGCAAGAAAAAGTGCTCTTCTATACCAAGCAGTACTTTTAGCAGTGGAAGTCTATGACCTGGTAGTTGTTGAACATATACAGGGTAAATTAAGAAGGGAGCATTTTTCCTTTGCCCAGAGATGTGCTTTGATAGGTATTGATCACTGTCTGCTGTTGGAGGCAGGAACTAACACCTTGGTGAGCTGTTCTTATATAAAATGGGATTTTAGGCAAGACCTGTATAAAACCACCTCCTTATTTATGTTGCAGCTGTTTCTTCCACTGGCTGTACAGCTAAATGTAAAGTTCTGAGCTTAGACTTTAAAAAATGTCGGTTTTGTGATAACAGTAATTTTTACTTTTCTCATGCCAGGAACTAATGTGTATGAAATTTGTCAGAGACTGTGTATTAAAGTGATATCCAAAACAGCAGTTATGCAGATGGCTGAACTGGTTACCTGAGTTTTTCCCTCATTTCTCTGAAAAATGTAATACGAAAAAAAAATTAAAGCTATTATCAGAAGCTCTTATGGTAACCAAGACGCCAAAATAATTTTGTTGCTCTTTTGAAGCACAGCATTGAATATTTCAGGTTGTTCAGACTTTCCCATGAAGTTACCAAAGTTTTACCTTTCCAGAGCTCATTCAACAGATTTCTCTGAGCTTTCCCTTCCTTGTGTTCCTGCAACTCCTTTCTGTACCAGCCCTATTTTGCATTTATATTAACACATGCCCTTCCATTTGATCCAGTTCAACTGTAGTCAATGGATATTTCAGTTTTGATTTCAGCTGAAGCAGAAAAGAGCCACAAGCAACAAACACAACAATACCTGCTTTTTCAGCTTGGGTATCAGCTATTTCCTTCACCTGCTACATAGGCTGTGATTGCTAATGTGGGATTGCAGCTCTGTGGTTTGCAGCTTAATAATTGAAGGCATTTTCTGAGCTAGGACAGACTGCTAAGACCGCAATTATGAACCAGTACTTTTGTTTTCAACATGTCTTTCTCCCTGCTCAAAACTTAACATTTTCCTTTTTTTGTTGTTGTTTTTAATTATCTAAATGTTTACTCTCTTCTGTTTTCAGTTGTATTTAATATGTTTTAAGCAAGACTTATTGATAAAAAAAAACCCATAATGAAAATGAAACATCTTGTTCTTCTTTCATGTAATATTTAGTCCACTTGAGGGACTTTTTTTCACAATATATGTCAGAAATTTACTGGAAAAACTAATGGATTTTAAAAAATCCCTTTCATACTAAATGCTACTTTTAGCATGAAAAGTCCATGATGTGGCAATTGCAGAATATAGAGGAAATATATTGGGGAAGGAGAACTGCATCTTTTTTCAGTAATTCACTCTTTAACTGGGAAGCAACATGATTTTAATGTGTCTGTGCCTTAGTGTTTTTACAGTGTATTTGATAAGTAAATACATTTCTAAGAGAGTAGTGTCATCTTTATGGGAAAACAATAGTGAGGTTGGAAGTAGATTAACCAAAAATTGTCCAGGAAATTGCAGGTGACAGAAATGTTTTGTTTTCAGAAGTACCTTTTGTTTTCAGAAGTGGGTTTTGTTTTCGTCATACTGTGCGTGCTAAGACAAGCAGGGGAATTTGAGCAATAACATGAACTGGTGTCTTTATAACTCCTGCATAGAATTTCTGACACCTAAAGACACGCAGTAAGGGTTCTTTTCCTTATCCAAGATACTCATTCTGGTCATGCAGGGCTACACAATTTCTGCTGAAGTCCATAGCCTGGCCCAGAAGCCTCATGAGCCCACTCACTGCAGCTGGCCAGGATGTACCTGCAGAGCCCTTTACACAATGTTAAACATTGCAGTGTGGCCTCTTGTAGCCATTTACTTCTACAATGAAGACAATAATATGCATCTTGCAATATTACTCTATTCTGGAAATATATTTATGCATTGAGTCCTCTCTGTGTGGGCTGAAATCACAGTCCATGGTGGTTCTGCAGGCAGCTCCTGCCCTGGTGAGGTTCTTAGGCCAGGCTTAAGGGTTTGCAGAAAAGGTTCTCATACAGGTTGGAGGAGTACTCTGAATAGGAAATATTCTGTCAAGAAACAAATACATGTTGACTTGATTCTGGCTGAGCAGTTTCAGTGTGTTGAACTGATCTTCACAGGCTTCTTGATTAGAGGCTGCTCCAGGTGTTTTTAGAAGTGTGGTCCCAGACTCCAGAGGAACTTCAAAACTGATTGCATGAACAGCTTCATTTCTTCCCCTCTTGAAGGATGAGAAAAACAAATTTCACTTACCTCTACTTAGTCTACGTTCTTAAGATTTTTTTACTTGGACCTTTGACTGACTTTCATATCAGAAAGGCAGAGCTGTACAATACTTCTTGCCAGGTATGTTGTTAAGATACATACTTAAAACAAAATACAAAAGAAAGAGGAAGGTTACTTTAGGCACAGTGATTATCCTGGGCTATGGCTGCTCTACGTTACCCTGAAGTGGGTTTTGGGGGAAAGCCTTGGTAGCATCTTCTCCAAGGCAAAGAAGGAAAGATAAAAAAGTTTTCATTGGCTTTAAATGTCAAAATGAGAATAATGAGTCTATGAACAAGGCAGATTTCTCTAAATCCAGTAGTAAAGTTACCATTTGCCCTCTGGCTTGCTGGGACAGTTTGAATTTAAGGAGTGTTTCCATGGTAGATTTCTGTATGTTGTATTTCTACTTTTCAAAAATGCAACCTAGAATTCAAGTTTAAAATCTTCCTTTTTCTAAAGCAAAGTAGCAAAAACTTCTTGGAGCAACAAGGTAGGCCAGATAAAATTTGAGGTTTTTATTCAAAAGATATTTTTTCCTCCGAATCATTAAATATCAATGCATCCCAGATACATTTCTCACCTCTGTCGTAAAATCAATGGGCAAGGAACACAAATCAATTTTAGACTCAGAAAAATAAGTTGTCAGGACTTCAAGAATTAGTTTATCATTATCTGCAGTGTATTTTAGAAAGAAGAAGTAGTGTTTGTGACCCACATTTTGTCTTTTTAAAAAGGGATATCACATTGTTCAGAATGACCAACATCGTTCACAAGCAGGCTCTCCACTGGCTTTTCATGAAAGGCAATTTTAAAACATGAGCACATTTTAGGACTTTGCATGGCTTGTACTTTAATACTTTTTTCACTTTTTAAAAATTTTCCTTAGGTTTTGCATTATAGAAAAAGAAAAAATATCATATTACTTAGTTGCACTTCTATCAGATATTAATATAATCTAATAATCACCTGTCAGTTATCATCCAAAGTCCTCTTAAGTCTCTGGAACCTGTTGAGTGTTTAGACTGTTTGTAATATTAAGCATATTTTTAAATATAAATTTAAGGGCCTTATTTACTTAATGTGAAATTACAGGCACTCCCTACAACTCTTAGCTTATTATTAGCATATACTATTAGCTATATAAGAGTTTCAAGAATAATATTTAGGGCTGATAAGACAATTCTAACTTGAGAAATCATTTAGTACATTACATATCAATGGGAGAATGTGCTGAATTTCTGAAAGTGAAAGCTCAGTTTAGGGTTTTACAAACTAGATATCCTGCAAAAGAGTCATGACTGGATATGAACTTGGCCCAGAGAACAGTCCCTGGAGTTCTGCACCCCTTGGAGACTGAACCAGTTTGGTAACACAGACAGGGCTTGCACCATGTGGAGGCACCTCAGTGGAGTGTTGAATTCACTGTCATGGACACACAAGAATCACAAGTCCTTGAAAGACCTTATAAACACTTCCATAGTTATCTGTTTCATAAAAGAAGAAATCTGAATTGTACAAATACCTAAAGTTCTTGAAAAACCCAGGTAGCACCTTTTAGAGATCAGTGTTGATTTTAGCTGTGGAATCTCTTAGAATAAGGTGTTGAAGTGATATTACTAAAGGGAAGCTGGAAAGGGACCAAAGGGTATTCTGCCCTTTTGTAGCCAGAATTCCCCTTCTGCATAAGATTTGTTTCTGCAGCTCTGCACTCAGAAGAAATAGTCTTTCTTAGAATAGTTGAAACAAGACTAAGAAATCTGATATTTCCTTTTGAATGGACAGAAACCAGAAAATATCTATATCTAAATTTATTTTATTAAGTCATTATTTAAAATTTTTCAAGAGTGGAACTATCAATTAAAGAGCAATAAAAATATTTACTTTGGAACAAGTTTTAAAACTGTGCTGTATAGAAGGAATATTTTCCCTATTACTGGGAGCTAGTACTGAACAATCCCCTGATGGATAGATAATGTTTCCCAGAGGAAGTGTCAGTAAATGTTCATGGGTAAAGCCCTCAGTGTTGAGTACTGTTTCCTTGGCCTTCATGTAACCTGCTTGTGCAGCTAAATCAAGTTCATTTAATACTTCTATGTTATTTTCTATTATTCTGTAAGTTCGATAGCAATACTCCTGAATTATAGGTACATGTGAAAATAAACATAGGAATAACCAAAAAGGTCTGTTATTAAAGTAATTATCTATTTCTGCATACCTAGACAAGATCTTAAATGTGTAACATGAAGAATACATTGTATTCAGCTCAGAAAAATTCTTAGTGGAAGACCATGATTGTAGTGACCAAATTAACTATTTATCGAAGGTTCCTTATTGTGACATTTTAATTTTTTAGGGAAGAGAAATGGATCTGTGAATCAGATGAACTCTGATTGATAATTTTGACATACAGGGAGTACAAGGATCAAAAGTTAGCCACATGCTGTAACTTCCAAGTCTATTACAAGTATTTATCTTTGGCCTGCAAAGACTAAAAAGGAATTGATTTCACACTTACCAATTCACTGCTTATTTTTCAGCTCAACAGAAAGCTTTTTAATGAGTGAAAGGAAATCAATTGGTAGCAGGTGCCTCTCCAGTCTGTTTAGAGATTATCTAGCCATGGAAGTTAATTCAAGAAAATGTATCTGCACCTCTCAAATTAGGGTGGTTTGACTTCATGAGTTAATCTGACATAATAAATTAATTTGAAAATAACTGCATATGATCAATCATGAACTAAATTAAGCATGTTCCAAGTTCAAGTTCAAAGCCTGAAAGATATGCTATTAAAGCAAACCAACAAACCTGTAGACTTTAGGACCTGCATCAGGATGCTAGAAAAGAAATTATGATTACGGGGACTTGACCAAGCTCTGAAAGGACTAGTACCTGGTTATAATCATATAGTTTTTAGAGTAAGGAATTCTACAGTCTGTGCTGGCTTCTCAACACTTCAGGATTAATGTGTCCTTTTGAACAAGTATTGCAGGTTTCCTGTGCATTAGTTTTTCCATCTGTGTAATAGAGGTAAAACAGTCCCATTCATGTGAACTGCTCATAGACCTTTGGAATTCTCGTATTTAAGACTAATCAAACTGAGACTTAAAATATGCTGAGTTTTTTTCAAAAACATATTTTTCAGAAGGTGAGAATTTCACTTCCAGAAGTGTTATTTGGGACAATTATTGTTTGTTTTAAAAAATTAGTAAGATTTTCAGTACTCTTGGATATTTGGATGATTTTCATTCTCATTATAGAGTTTCTACCATAACCATGATTCAAGTTACTGTTAGTCATCACACATTGTTTTTTTTCTATGTGGATGTAAAGTCTAAATTCTTCCATTATACAAGTCTCTCTGGATGTGCATTTGCATTTTTATGAATACATATTATATGTACCATATGCCTATATGTGTAGATATATTTATACAAAGAAGGGATTGTCTTGTTAAACACAGACATGAGTATACATCTATTTTAAACTGTGTTCTGTGTTATTTAAGATGCTGAGCTGCCTCATTGAATGAAGTGTTCAGGAATATAGTAAAGGAAAGACAAAGATGCTGGTTTAATCCAATGATAGGTAATAATATGAATTGATGGAGCAATGTACAAGCAGATTGTGCAGTACCTGTGTCTGAATTATTGAGATTGAAATCTGATCAAAGATGGTACTTATTGAAAGCTAATGTTTTAGAAGTGGAAATTCTTCTTTGACAAGGCAAGATGAGACTGCAATAACCTTGACTTAGACGTGGAATCAGAATGATTAGAGCCAGTGCAAATTTCAGATCCATTCTCTGACAATAAATAAATGGAGATGTCGAGTCTTGTTTCAATCACCTTCAGTAATGACCTTGAATGCATGCAAATGTGGAATTTACTCAGTGGGGACTCTGTGGCAACTCTGTGATTCAACTGTGAAATTAGAGTAGCTTGTACTTAAACTGGAATTTCACACCTGATGATCGAGCAGTCTCTGAATTGCAGCAGGAAGGAATGAAATCCTTAAAAAGCCATGCTTACATGCGCTTATTTGACATCATTTTTTCTCAATTATAACTAAATAGGCTAAAAATTTTAAAATCCACCTGGGGGATGAAGTGATTTGTGGATTTTGTTTGCAAGTTATGCTTGCTCTTAAAAAAGAAAAAGTTATTATTGAAAAAGAGATAGTAATGTTTGTAAATGCTCTAAGAGTAAGAACTTGTTGAAACACAGAAAGTAATCTGATTCTTAAAAAGGGAAATACTTCAATGGAGTTTCTCATGCATTATGTTATAGAATTGTTAGACTTCCTAAAGACTAATAGATATATAAGTGATTTCATGGCAAGTTCACCTATTTATTTCTTGGTTTGTGTTTTTTTTTTAGAAAGAATATTCTTTTGGAGTTGAAAGAAATATGCATTATTTGAAGAGTGACACACTAACCCAGATGCTTTCTAAAATAATTTAACATTGTCAGTGTAGACAAACAATGTTTTCACTGCCAGCAATCTCAAATAGAATTGCGTATTATGAAGTGGGTTTTTGTGGGGCAGGATTGGCAGTTCCAGATTATATACATTCCCTGGAATTCTACCACAACAGTTTTTGTTTTCTGTCTTGCCACCAATTAAAAAGAGAGAACTGTTACATCCACGTTCCACTGAATGCATTGCCTGGGTCCTACCCATTAATTTTTTTTGCATGTTATTGAAATTAATATGCATATAAATTGTGAATTATTAAAAAATTAGTTGAAAAGTGAAATATTGTTTAATAGGATGAATGCTCTTTTTAAAAAAAGATTTAATGGTTGATACTTCAGCCATGTCCAATGAATTAACTTAAGTCATGTGTGTAGTCCTCTTTCATATGGATAATGAGTAATATTTTGTGTGTTTTCTTTGCACACATTTTATAGTTCCAAACCTTTTAATTAACTGTTATGCTTCTATATCTTTTCAAATTCTGGCTGTGTAAAACCTGTGCATGATACTATGCAAAGCAAAAGAATCTCCATTACATCCAGAAATTAATCACTGTCTGCGACTGAGTGCAAATGTTGTATTAAATTTGCATGGTGAGGTTTTGGTGGTGGATGTGCTTCAGAGGTGGCTTCTGTAAGAAGCTGCCAGACTCTTCTCTTGTGTTTGATGGAGCCAATCACAGGAACCTCCAAGATGGACCAGCCAGTGTCCAAACCCATCAGTGAGAGTCTAGTGCCCCTGTCCAGTGAGGAGGGGAGTGACAGAGACACTTTGGTTGGCACCCGTTGTCCAACCAGTGTCAAGCCATCACAAATGTCTGTGCTCTGGTGTTCTTGTGACAATGTTTGTGGTTTAGGAGACACTTTTTTGTGTCATCTTCTGGTTAGGGTAGCCTTCCAAATGTTCTGCTTTACCCCTCTCTTTTTAAAAGGATTGAATTGAGAACATGTCCAGTCCACCATTAGTACTCCATCATTAGTGCCATCATCATTAGTACTTCAAACATTTGTCACTCACTGAAACAAGATCTCAGGTGTTGAAACTGTTCAAACAGAGAAGAAACTGAACCATTTATTGGAACTTTTCTGTATCAATACTGGATTTTTATAAGAAAAGACAACACCACACTGACTCATCAGCACTTCATCAACATGTTTCCTCCTTAGAGAATCAAATCTTGAGATTCTAAGGCACTGGGGGAAGTCAACCTTTGTTTTCTTTTAAAACTGCCAAAGGGGAAAAAATTAATCAAATGAAATTTCAATGTAAAACTATATTGTATTGTCAAGCACTGTTAAAAACCACAAAAATACATTTTAATGTAGTCACAATTTCTCCAATTTTATCCATTTTTATGACCTCAAAAAGCAATTTCAAGAAGATTTGCCTGCTTTTTTCAGCTAGTCCTTCCTTTGCTTATTCTCTGATAGGGGTACCTCTTATCTAGAAAACATACTCTGTGTTTTCTTCTTTGTCTTCAATATTGGAGGGAAATATCTAAGTTGATCTTTGGGTTTTTTCATTGCACTTTGTTCTGTATTGAATTGACTGTGATTAAGTGTTTGTTTACAGGTTCACTTTATATTGTTTACCTGATCTTACAGCAAATCAATATATAATTAATCAAGCTTATTTTAAAACTACCTTGTTCTGTTTGTTTACTCTTCTTATTTAAGCCATGTCTAAAAATGTGTCAGGATTTCAGGATCTCTTCACAACTGGTGAAGAGATCATCAGATTTCACATGCAGTTAGACTTACTCCCAAGGGCAGTGTTTGTTCCCTAAGCTGTATCTTCAATGTAAAACATAATTACTAATAAGATTTACTCCCTCATTTTCAGCAGAGCTCTCTACTGATATGCTGAGCCAATGGTAGTGGTCTTATCACTATCCCAAAAGACTTTGCCTTTTGTTTAGATTTCTTTTATCCTAAAAAGCTGAATCAAATGCTAAGTGCTGGCAGAATGGCAATGCTTAAATTCGATTCAGCCACCATAGATGTTTTTTTCAATAGTTAAATGTGCTTCTAAGAGGCATAAACTATAAGGGAAAAAAGCTTGTAAAATTAGTCTTTCTGCAATTAGAGATCAGAGACCTCTTAGCTTCCTAGAAAGTTTTCCAGATCATGCTGCATGTAACAGGGCTAGAAACAGAATCATTTGTGTTTCCCTAAAATGTTTTAGAGTACACTTTGTTTGAACAAGGGTAGCATTTTCATTAATAGTCAAATATGTAACTATTGCCAGGCAAGTCTGTTGTGTTGTGGGAGAGTTGCACAGAGTCCATTGGCCTCAGCTTAAAAAGTGCCCCAGGCAGATGCTTATCTTTAGACTGATGAGGTTTGTTAACTTTGATAAAATTAAACTTAAGCTCTAAGTGGTTTGCTGGACTGGGGCCATAGACAATAATTGAGTTGGATTTTTGTCTTTAATCTTTCACCCATTTGTTAAAATTTTTTGATGAATTTTGTTCTTTTACACAGAATTATCTTTGTTTAATGCTACTGGTTTCCTAATGCAATTATCATCCAGACTTCATTAATCATGTTTAAAGGACTTTGAGATATTCATGCATAATTTCTGCATGTTAATTTAACTTGGTTATTGGAATTTATTTAATGTCCTTAAGTACCACAGGATACACATTGTATGTGTGTCCTGGTTAATAGACTGGTCTGGTTCTCAAATGTTAAGCACATTTTTATTTGTACAAGGCTTAACTATAATGACCAGAGAATCACTTTTGGCAGTGTTTTGCATTGTAACTGCAGTGCACACACTTCCTTCACAAGACAGGTCTACTGAAACCTGAAGTTCAGAAAGTTTCCAAACTAAACATAGAGGCTGTTCCCTTTTTACTGGGAACATTAGTTGGCAACAGAATCTAGTTCAGTGGTGATATTAGTGAGAAACCAGCGAAAATCAGATCAAATAGAAGCTTGCATTTGAAAGTAGAATACATTAAAGGGCAGAGAATAAATTATTTATGCATATGGTTGTTTTTACAAGCGAAAAGATTTGTTGTTGAACTCTGCCTTCATTTTTTCCTTGTTTGTTTTATATTCTTTCTATTGCTCCTTTCAGTGGGAATGTCAAAGCTTTCAGGCGAGGATCATATCAGAGATATGTGTGCTTATGTAGTTATCTATCACAGTGATTCTAGTTAAAAGCTTCAATAACTGCCCTTAAACAAATAATTATAATCACATAAGGAGATGAATACAATTTACCAGTCTTAGGAGACAAGCGCATCCTGACAATTACTGCTGCTTCAAACAGATCATTATAGGCACTGATCCTCTCCCAATAAGCTAATACATTATTAATGGTTTTAATTATTAATTATTAGAAATTATTAATAACACTAAATTTATGGTACACAGAAAATCACTAACAACTGAAAATTTATTAACAAGTTGTTGATAATATACTTTGAATATAATTTGAAATATATTTTCCTTATTTCATACTTTTTGAGTTGAAGATTTCCAGAGTTCTAGAGTATTGAAACAATTCTCTTGTCAGATTTTACTTCTGTTGGCTTTGATCATATAATGCAGTTCAGTTGTTTTCTGTGTAACATATTCCTTATAAATTTTCATTTGCCCTTTAACTCCTCTGTCAGTGTACTTGGCATATGGTATGGTCCATATCCTTGCTGGTTCACACTACTACAGATTAATGTGATAATTCTACTTAATCATGAGTGATTAAAAACATCTTTTAGGAACTGCAAATATGCTTCTCAATTGTCCTTTCAATGCCCTTTAAACATTCATTTGTTAGGTTCTGCACATTTTATATGTTTTCAGTGAGAGAAATGAGGAAAAAAGTGGGCAAATATCTCCTTTACATGTTTCTTTGCACCCAAAAATATGTGAGGAGGTAAGCTCATTGGTCCAGTGCTCCATGGGCAGAGAAACTGGAAGGTATTATGAAATTTAATTATACAAATTGTTCATAGGTTTCTTGTAGCTATGAATGCTCCGTTTCATTACTAATCTTCAAAAAAACCCTCCTTATTTAAATTACTGCTTTTCTTAAGACAGTGGAATGGGAAAACGGTGCAGCATTATGGTAGGCAAGTACTTCTACTCAGATGAGAGTATATCCATTTAATAATAATTTTGATAATATATTTTCAAGTATTTTAAAGGGTAGGATTTGACCCGTGTTGTGTCTTTACATTTGGATATAAAATGCTAAAGTACAAGAGACACTTTATTGTTGCCTATCGTTTTCTTGAGTTATGACTGTGTCTGGGTGAATGGTTCATCCCATCAAATCTGAACCTAACTAATATAAACAAGATCGTTTTTGTTCAGCAAATGCTTGTGCCTTGGTATGTATTAGATTCAGGCTTAACTCTGCTGAACTGTTCACCTCCTCTTCATCATTAATCAATTTAGTGACAGCATAAATGGATGAGCAACTTTTTTATGACAGTTGTATCATGCCTTTAGTAGCAGAGATGAAATGTTTTAGTGGGATGCTTTCTGGAAAATGTGCTGTTCTGTATCTTCCATCTTCATCGTATTTTATGCATTTTAGGGTATATGGTCAAACCCAAATAATAGGATATTTAGCTGTCTGTCCCCATAAGTCAATATTAAAGACATTCCATGTCCAGTTTGCTTATGGAAGAAAGCTGTTCTTGTTGCCTACATAGGCAGAAACTACCAGCAAGTTTTATATGGTGTATAAAACCTTAGAGCTTCTTTTTGTGTCAATTCCTACTGGTTCAGGGTGATGATATAAGTGGTTGGTCTGGTTCCCAGTTAAATATCAGCATTGCTTTATTAATTGCTGGATGTACAGTTGTTATTGTATGAACTTAGGTTTGGTCCAGTTGGTTAAATACATACGTAACTTTGCGGAGCTAAAACATAACACATCTTTTCAAAAAAGCTTAATCTTTTTGCTTGCTTGATGCTAGAAATGTTTTTTATTTTGTGTGTGCAGATGTGTGCACCTGGCTGTGTGAAAGGGACAGAGAACATGGTGGCAAGCAGAGTGTTAATCTTGGGAAAAAGCCCAAGAACTTTTTCAAAAACCCAATAGACGTGTTGTCCCCAAAAAGAAAAGAGGCAGGAGCATTAGATAGCACCATGAGTTTGTATTGAGATTAATATGGCTTCTGTAACTATAAAATAAACCCAAGGAAGAGGGAAATAGGAAAAATATGTACTCTTCTTTAAGAGAAAAGGAGTAATTGATCATCATTTTAATTAAGATTATGGGAATTGGATCATATATTGAATGTTAAAATAGGATCCAACAGAGCATACACAGCACTCATGGTAGAGGTAGTTGGGAAACACTGTAGCCTGGAAGTGTCTCCAAATAAAACATTAATTATTTTTCAAAAGTAAGGTCATAGCATTATTTCTTTGGTATTTTAGGTAGAGGAAAAACCCTTTTCACTTAGATCTTTTTCTTCCAGCCAGGCCAAGTCAAGTAGACTCAAGTAAGCAGTGTGTGTCTATTGCAAAACTAAATTATAGTTTGTAGTATGTATAGTTTATATATAAAATTTCACACCATATAGTGAGATGAGTGTAGTAGTTAAAATGAATAAGTACTGAAACCTCTTAGGTCCTTGTCAAATAGCTCATTCAAATAGTGTTCTGTTCACCACATGGAAAACACATAACAATGCAACAGAAACACTTTGTTTGCATTTGTTCAGGCTGATTTATACAATTAATTTTTGACATAGCTACCCATGAGTGACAATCCCAACTGCACACTCATAAAATCTGTGTGCCAGACCATGTCATCAGCTAGTCTTTCTGAAATGCTCATAGAAACCAGCACCTATTCTAAAGGACAGAAATTAAATTTGAAGGATGACTAAAAGTACTGATAGAACAAAATATTCATTGTTTTATGGATACAGGCTGAATTCCCTGCTTAACTTTGAAGACAGCAATTAATTTTATAATGATCTCTCTCCAGTTTGCTCATTCCAAAAGGATCTGAGTGACTTAGAAATACCACTGAACTTATATTCAGATGACTCCAACAAGGTGAAAGAGGGGTATTATCCTGATTTGCAAATGAGGAACTGAGATGCTGAGAGGATTAGATCAGAAGTGACTACTTTGTGTCTTCCACTTGGAGCTAATTTTTGTACCTGCTGAGCAATTAAGAGCTCTGGTCTCCTTGAGTTCAGTTGCAGGTGCTGAGCAGTGGAGAAGAGAATGTGCATCTTTTTGTGCAGATATATGTTGCCTTTGGCCCATCCATTGCTAAAAGGTGGTGTCAGAGCAGCAAAGATGCTGCAGGGTTCTGAAGGTTGTCAGTGATCTCAGTGAAGGCACTGACATAAACTGAAAAATCTGAAGTATTAGAAAATTATTTTAATATTTATAGAAATACAATATGCTTATGTGTGGAGAATTATAAAAATATTTTAAAATTAATAACATGGCTACAACAAAGGAAAGAAGTATGATTTTCATTCTTATCCTCTATAGGAAACAGCATCTGGTGCTGACAAAGAGCTATAAGTCTGAACACCTGAGTTCAGTTCTGAGAGAACAGGTTGTCTTTTTTTATGTCATATATTGTTTTCATGGTTTGCCTATGAAGCGATCACTCCTATGGTGTTATTATTCTTATTAAATTTTACTTTAATAGGGTTTTGGTTAGAAAAAGGTGTGATATATTACTTTCTCCCGCATTTTTAAGTTCATTCTCACAAAAGAGGAAGAAAGGCAAAATGAAGCACATTAAGCATGGTGTTGCCAAGGCAACAAGTACTTGAGCCTCCCAGGTGAAGTGTGACTGCAGTGCCTATGATGCCATTGCATGGGGACATGTGCTCTCCTACACTTAGGGCTAAAATCAGCCCCATTTAAAATTAAATTGAATTAAAAGCTCTACTCTTAATACCTGTGAGTATTAAGACAGCTTAATCTCCAGCCAGCAGACCATGGAAAGTGGAATTGATTTCAGATGTGCTAGCAAATGTTATACTCATCTGTGGACAAATGTTTAAACTAAGTTTTAAGGTATTTTGTGAAAGATACTGCCACTCATGTTTTGTTTTGGCTTGGGATAACTATTTATGGTTATAATTTATAAAATTGATGACAACTAGGAAAATGAACTTTTGTCTGAACTGAGAATTCAGGAAATGCATGTAGACCTTTTGTTCAGTAATAATTGGAAACACAGAATCATTTAGGACATAAAAAATCTTTAAGGTCATTGAGCCCAACCATAGGCTATGAAACTATCAGAGTTCGCAAGTGAATGTTATCTTTTCTGATAGCTTTTGTGATTTCTCTCTACAAGGTTTTTTCTGCAGTCAATGCTGCTTCATAACTGGTTTACAGAATGGTTGTTACAGTCACTGTGGGCTGTGTGAGGGTGCCCTGTCTATTCTGAAGCATGGTTGCATCACAATTGATATTTGGGATTTGGTTTCTTTTTTCCCCCTCTTCACTTAGACACTGTAATAACATTTTTTATTAAGGTTAATATTTAGAGCTGAAAATATCACTCATGTCCAACATTGCCTACTAAAAGCTTTAAAAAAAGCATGATAGAGGCTGAGAAAAAATTACGTTTGTTTTCCTTTCCAACTATTTAAGCTCTTTGTATTTGAGCTTCTTTTTCAGTCTCTTGAGACAAATTATTGAATAAATTGAGAGCTTGAGAGAATGATGTGAGTCCAGAACCTGAGGATTGGAAGCTCTAGTGAAATGCTGGGCAGTTTCAGCTAAATTGATAATTTCATGGCAGTGGGCCAGTTTTTGTCTTGCTGTTCACTAAGGCAAATCTTGACTGGACCTGTTCCATCACAGGAGATCCAGGTGTAGGTGTTGCACTACTCACTTACTACAGTGAGTAGCGGAATCATTAGATTCCACTCAGAGCAAAGATTGCCAAGATCAAGACTGAATGGAACTCTGTCCAAATCTCAGAAAAAAGCCAATAAGAACGTGCAAAATAGCTGACACCCTAATTTTTTTACTGAGTTTTATCAAATTAAAGACGTGGAGAGCTCTACATGTAAAGTGGGTTTTTCAACTGTCTTCACACAGATCAAACCTTAGCAAGTGTTTTAGTCAAAGTTTCAATGTCAAAAAGCAGTTACATTTTTAAGAATTTCTTCTTGAAATTGACTAAGTAAAGAAGAAAAAAGGGCAGGAAAATTTCCAGACTAACATTCGTTTATGAACCTTAATTGATAAGGAAAAATGAGAACTGGTTTGGGACCGATTTTTTTCACTAAAAGATTAATTCAGTCATCATTTGCTGTCATCTAGAATATTAGTTTCTAAACCCCTCAGTATCTGGGAAAGAATCACAGAATCACTAGGTTGGAAGAGGCCTCCAAGATCATCAGGTCCAATCCATGCTGTAACACCACCTCAACTAACCATGGCTCTGGACATTATCACATGAAAAGGGGAAAACTTGATTCTCACTTTGCCAGGTATAATAGTCCTGATAATTTTTGGTATAAATATGTAAACCTCAGCAGTAATACTCTTAAATAGGTCTTTGACTAACAATTAAAAAACAAAAAGCGTTTCTCACCGAATAAATATAATAAAACATGCACAGGTGGCAATAAAGCTTCTTTCCACACTGGAGTAATTGACAATTTGTGGGATATTTTTTTTCCTCCAAGACAGGCAATTCCTTGGCGTATTGCAGGAGCATGCAGTACAGATGTAGGGGAAAGCCAGGTGTCACTCAGTAAAGGATCCTGTTGGTATGATTGACACATAAAGCACATTTTTGTGCCATTCCAATGTGTGCTTTCTCGAGGAGGGATATCTCTGAGACCCACCACTGGAGTAAACCCTCTCTGTTGTCATTTGGTGGGACTTTATTTTAATGAAAGCAATCGGTCTTGTGTGCAAATACCAGCCTTTCCTGTTTGATATGCACAGAAATCCAATCAGATGCTTAATTAGATCTTAACATGAGTTCCAAACAGCTGGCTAATTCCCTTGTTTCTGATTAAAGAGATTACAAAAATAAAATTTAACATTGCATTTACATACAGCTCTAAAAGGAAGCACTTACCCGTAAGTTTTAGTCATTTAGGAAATTGATGTCTGCTCAACGCTAGGGATCAAAGATTTTAGCACGATGAATTGCAGGGGGGCAAGAGATTTAAAAAAAAGATCCGGAAAATGGAATTTGTCAAATGCTCTGCTTGTTGGTTATGGCAGGATTTGACTTGAAGGTGTGAGTCCATAGATACATGCAGGAAGTATTTTGTTTCATTCTTCTTTGTGAAAACATGGAAATGAAGTTCGTTCACTAAAGCATCACTTCCCATGAGCTCAGATTATTTTTCAAACAGGCCTGTTGTGAGCACATGCAGTAATTTGTTTAAAGTTGATTTATTAACTGTCAGAAAATAAGGTAGAATTTAATTTGTTTTCTGTTGAGTTTAATCTTTGAGTGGTTTCTTTTTTAATAATTTCAAACTCCATTTTTAATCAGAAGTATAGTTATTCTAATAACAGAGAGAGTGTTTGACATTTACCTATGTTTTAGCAGTAATAATATAAAACTTCTCTGCCACAATAACAGATAAACTCCTTTTAGGTGGAATTGTTGTATCAGTGTATGCACCAGTGGTGAAGCCAGTTTAGATAACTGCTATAAGATAGCAGAAAATAGATTCCTAATGGAATCATTTAGGACTAATTGAGGTTCATTTAAACACATTAAAAGGGCTATTGTTTTACACAGAGAATTCATATGGAAACCTTTCTGTGATGTTTAAGTAAGAAATGTGTTGATAATGTAGGAATGGAAGTCATGAGAGCAATGCAAACTGGTAAGCAGCTAAATGAACTGTGTGCATGACTTGCTGACACATGGGTGTGAAGAAATACCTCCCTTTTCTGGCAAAAATAACTGAGAATTCGGAGAGGTTCTGAGAGGTTCTGGGACTCTTTACACTTCAAAAAAATCAAATAGGACAAATTGAAATCTGCTAAAAAAAGTGGAGTATAAAATGAACAATATGAGTGACAGATGTTGCACCCACATTTTACAGATGTTTGAACTAAGGGCTGCAGGCCTCCAAGCCATGTGTGTCAGCCTCGACTCTTAGTGCAAGGGAAATCCTGAGAAACAGCTACATGGCAATCCTCAGCAGAAAAGGCTGTGTGAGAAAGGATAACTCTCCCTTCTTGATCTGCTGAATCTTTACAAACACATTAATAAATGAGACTATTAAGGAGATCATAATTGACGTTTGGTTTAGACTCCACCGAGACTTTGAAGAGGTCTTCACAACACTTAACAAAAATATTGAGTAGTTATGGGATGCAAGCTGTAAGTGTTGTGTTGGATCATAACAAACTGACTTAGATGCAGAAGATGAAAATTGAGAACTAATAAGCAGATTTTGCTGTTGAACCCCTGCACTCCCAATAATCAAGCACATTAAATGTATAGGGAGACACATTTTAGAGCTTCTGAATTATCCCATGCAAAGTACCAGATCAGGCCAAAGGGCCAACTTGGGGTTTTTATGGCCAGCACCTTAGAGAAGAACTGTTATAAAATGGTATTTCCCCTCACATGCAGATTAGGGAATCTCAGGTGGATGATTGCACTGAATAATGTTGTTTAATAGTCCTTAAAGGCTTTTACTTACACTAAGTGATCAGACCAGACTGGATAGCATTAGTGTCAAGAGTCCACTTCTCTCTGACCAGCTTTTCTTCTTTTATATTCCCCTGTGAAGGGTTTGGTATTGAATATCACATTTACTTATTTGGCATAGCCTGGTGTGGCTTGGGATTTTGGTTTAATACAGTGCTGCAGTAGTATTTGTAATCAAATATAAGTAGAAGCAGACTTCACAATGAAATGCACAGCTTACATAAACCCCAGTGAAATGGCTGGGTGTTCCCAGCAGGGAGGAGAACATGGGTTCACACCATCACAAGCCCTTTGCTCTCTTCTCTGTTCTGCTAGCTGTTCACTTCTATAGTCTGTGTTTAGCTCTTTTGTCAACCTGTACCTCATCAGCTGATGTAGTCTAAAAGCTGCTCCCCAGACCCTTCTGTGTTGAGGGCAGCTCAGCTTTCATTGCATCAGGAGTGGGCAATCCCTTCCCACATCTCATCAAGAGTGCCACCAATGTAAAGCCCATGTTCATCTCCTCAGAACTGTCTTCCATTGCAGGGAGTTGCAGTCACAATTTCTGGTTTTGGTGTTCCCAAAATTTTGTGGCAAAGAGAGATGCAATTTAAGCCATGAAATGAGCTTATGAGAAAGAGTTTAATTGTGTTGGTTATTAGGAAATAACAGTTGAAAGGCATTAAAAGGAAAACGTGCAGGGAATTTTTCAAAGTAAATCAACAGCATCAAATAAATGGTCGAGTCTCAGAATCAAAACCACATGAAAAATCCTAGGCTGTCTTATCCCTCCTTGTGTAAACTCCACTGCCTGTCTCCCATCAATTTTATTGGTCTTTCCTATATTATTTGTATTTATGCTATACACTACCTTTGATTTGTATGTAATACCCAAGATGTGGACTCACTGTGGTTTTCTTCTGTGGAATAATGATGCTGAGCATTGGATCCAGATAGAGCCCAAGCCACCTGCTGTATTTTGTTCCATTGCCAGTGAGAACTGAGGGAGGAAAAGCCAACAGGGATCTTGAGCACAATGTTCTGTGCAAAATCCCTCCCTGGCTGATCCACACAGTGCTGGAAAAGCAGCCAAGTGTCCCTGTGCACATCTCATGGTACCTTGTCTCCTTTCTGATTCTTATGTGCATCACTTCATAGCCCAGCCAAGACGATAGAGTTTCATTTCCTTTTCAGTGTACACAATCTTTGCCCTTGCAGCTCAGATTGCTTTTAGTACCCTAGGAAGAAATAAGGAAGGAGGGCAGAAAGGGGAGACTTTATGGCCTTGTAAACAAGCAAACAAACAAGGTGGTACAGAAGCTGACATAACCTGCCTGCAAGTAATTAGAGAAACTTGCTCCAGGTAATCATAAATTTGTGTTTGCCACATTATCATTTATTTTCTTCTTTATAGTGTAAAGAAATCACGGGTAGTGAATGTGTGCCTGGACAAAACTAGTTAAATACCTTGTCAGTGATCAATGGGAAGAGAGTTGAAGCTATTTAAAGATTTATGCTACCGAGTGGAGGTTTAGAATTATCAGTGAGAGTCCAGGCTGACTGTGAGTTCGCAGTTTGGGCTCTGAGCCATGAAATGCTTCTTGAACTCTGCTGCTGGCCACCAGGCATGCTCTTATTTCAGGACAGCAGGGACTCTCTATTAGAGTAGGAGGGAGATCTACATCTCTCCAGAGACAGCTTGGGGGTGTGGTGTGCAGGCCAAGCAGTGTCTGAAAATGCTGAGGAAGTCAACAGGTTTGTTGGACTCTGTTAATCTCTTGCATTATATAAAATCATGATTTCATAGGGTCCTGCTTTTTCTTTTTGTCATAATAGATATACAGCTGCCTGCATGTTCAGAAGTCTGTTGATTCCTGACTGAGCCCCAAATTAGCCTTGACTTGCTCTGCTTGATTCATTCTCTTGTGGCTGATAAATTTTCTCATTTCTTTTACCTCTTTGATTTGCTCTTGCCCCTTTTCTCCACACACACGATATCTTGACTGCTTTTTTGATGGAACAGCTTGTACAAGATCAGAAAAAGAACGTTTATAATGTATTTGGGAGGTTCACTCTAGAGCTTTGTTTCATTTTAGACTCTCTTGCAAGATGATGAGTGAGATGTATCATCTTTACAAATTAAGTGAAGCATTTTAGGCTAACTGTAAAAATTCAGCAGAAGCATATTAGCTTAATGGAAGTGCGGTGTTTCAATAATATGTGATAATAATAATCATGATTTGGTCTATTCCATAATAAAATGCTCAAAGCAGATTGTGAAGCTTATTATTGGAGTAGAGGCCAACAATTAGTGGGATTTGAGGTAGCAGTTGGACATTCCAATAGACCAAGAGTATTAGTTGTTCAAACTTGGAAAACAAGAGCTTTTCTTACCCGTATCTGACTTCTGACTGCTACAATGTGTCTGAAGTAGGAATGAAAAATGATTTTTGATCCATAAGTGTGGTACATTTCTTCAGTCTTAATTTAAAATTCTATTTTACTGGTGCTGATCTGTAGCAAGACTGTTAACTGTTTCAGGACTCCAAGGTCACCATAGCGAATTTGTCTTCATGGTTTTTGGTTTCTTTCTAATATTCTTTCCTAGAATATTAGTTCTCATGTGAAGGTTTAATAGCCAAAATAGCAGCACTCTGGAACCTATATACACTATGGAGGAAAATTTTCCAAATGTCTTTAAAGCTGCATTTTTTTGTCTTTCATTGCTGATTTAGACAATGGAGCATTGTTGGTTTGTTCTGCACTCTTACTCCATTGGTAGGAATATCTTTTAATATGTTACTGTGTACACAAACTACTGTAGTGAATGTTAATTGTTAATAGAATGCGATAACTAATAATAAATATGCAATTGTTAGTTCTGTGGAAAATTAAATTATTTGGGGGAAAAATATTCCACTAATCACAGAGAACCTTTAATGGTTAATTAGCAGTGTCTTCAACTACCTTCCTTATGATGAAGCATTTCTCTGAATATTTTTTTTAACATTGGACATAAATGTGCCATTTAAAGTACCAGATAAAAATCCTTAGAATTTTTTGGGGATTTTATTTTTTTGGTTGGTGGGTTTTTTTGCTTTTTTTTTTTTTTTTGTTCTGTGAGGAACTGCATCATACCAGGCTGGGCCATAACTGATGCTGTAGTGTCATTCTGCTTACTGTAACATTTTAATTGTGAGTCCATTTTTTGCACAATTCTTAAAAGTCAAAAAAGGACATGTTTTAATATTTATCCTACTGGAAACAGGGCAACATTGTGCATGTATGGGGCTTAGTTATTTTCTCATGTTCCATTAAAGCTACATAGTTACATATTTCATATAGAAAATAGATTCAGTTTATAAAAACAGGACAATTTCTTTGCTTCACTGACAAATAAGTTAACTGCTTACATGTCTGCTCTACTGCAATTATCCTCTTTTAAAACACTTTATTTTCAGTCTTGGAGACTTGGTTTCTGTAAATGAAACAGCTTTCCAAATTTTAGTGTTTCAGTGGGCTAGCATTGTAGTGTTTGCATGGTATTAAAAATTTCATTGTTTTAAAGGAGAAAACATCGTAACTTCCTGAAATATTTGACCACTATTTAATAGAACTCATTTTTCATTCTAACTGAGCAAATGCCTTGCAAATCACCCCAAAACCAAGTCCAAATAAAGAAAAACAAATGAATTTAAATAATTTCTATAATATCTTTTGATTTTTAACTTTTTGATGAGATTAGATTATTTGGGGTGTGACCTTGCAGAGGTCTAATGACCTTGCGGAATGGGCCAGGCTGGAGGAGCCCAGGGTGGATCAGCTGGTCCCGTCTCCCTGCTCAGGCAGGGCCGTCCCAGAGCACATGGCACAGGGTTCCATCCAGAGCGTTCCTGGAATTGTCCATTGGAGGGGACTCCACACGCTCTCTCTCTGCACAGCCTGTTCCTGTGCTCAGCCACTGCAGAGCAAAGCTCTTCCTTGTGTTCAGGTTGCTGAATGGGTGAATAAGAAAAAAGGAAATTATATTTGTCAATAATGCTCAGTGTGAATATATGAGCAGAGGCTGTACCTTCATTTTTTTTCCCTGGGGAAATTTTACTGGGTTTAGGGAGCACTGTTGTTGGTTCCTTTGTGGTCTTCAACATTTAAAGGATTTGAAATGGGGCCTGAACATAGTAAAACTAAGCAAACTTTCAAAACTGTTCTACCTCCATGTAATTCTGATGGCTTAGTTTAGAATAATTACGTTGACTGAATTTTCATTTCAGAATTGCAGCAGTGTACCACAGATGCTGCATCAATGCAGTGACACAGCCCATTATTTGATGGGCCTACATATTTACTTAGTTTTTAAGACAGCATAAAATTGAAAGGATGAAAACATATGGCACATAATTCTACTTAATTGTGGAATTCAGCTTGAAATGCAAACTGCTGCTTTCCTAATCTGTTTCCTCTGAAGACCATTGTTTAGGCCCCAGTCAGATAAGGGTTATGTCTGGAAGATAGGGAAGCAAATCTCATGCAGCATATCATCACATCAGAGAGTTGATAAGTAGCCAGGAAGGCTGGAATGCTGCCAGCCAGCCTATATTTCATTTCTGTATCATTTTTACTGCTGGCTGTGATGCATGGTACTATGTTTTTATCCTGTTTCCTATACTTAAATGAGTTCATTGGGAGGGGAGGAGAAATCACAAAATCACAGTATTTCTTTTATAGGGTGTGTATTATTATTACTATGAAGAATAAATTTGAAAATGGTTTAATGTAGGAAGAACTCATCCCTCCTCCTGCCCACAAAAGACTCGGAGCAAGCTCACCAAAAGGCCTGGGGAGAGCTGTGAAGTCTTAAGTCAGAATGAAGTCCTCACTCTGCAGTTTTAGCAATTTTTGCTGCAGCCTTCACTGTTTACCCAGCCCAACCCATTCTGCCTTCCAGTGATGACCTCTCTGTCTGGAGGGTCATGTAAACTCTCTCAGGCGATGTCTGTGCTGATCCTTTGTGTGTGTGTGTGAATTTTAATGACATTTTGCATTAAGGCTAGAATAAATACCAACAGGGTGTTTTGCCAAGGGCTTGGTCAGCACTCTTCAAAATTGACAGAATTAAATTAGAAAGAGCAAGGGAAATGTCTTGATGTGCACGAAAGAGAAATAGGAAAGATTCAGAAGAGCTGAGAAGTGTATAATGTATCACTTGGAGTGCAGGTTCTAGAGAGTGCAAATCAGGATTGAAATAAAAATCCACCATTTTGTACAAAACATCTATTTTAGAAATTTTCTGCCTAGAAAAGATGTAGGGAAATAAGCATTATTTGTATCAGCATAAAACCAGTAACATCTTTGCAAATGGTGAACATTATGAAGCATATATCAGACTAACATTTTCATTTGGTAATATTTCAAAAATAACCAACCCTTGATATTGAGATTAAGACATAAGATAACTGCGTTTAACACTCTGGAAAGTAATAAATATCTTAGAAATTAAAGCAGTGCATTCACTTTAGCCATGTCCTGAAACATGATCTACACCAAGAAGTGGAACAGAGTGGTTTCAGGTAGCAAAAAAGGCTGAGGAAAGTAGCACTGCAGGCTTTAGCACCCCTTGCTCTGGGCTATTGAATCACTTCCCTGGATTGGGTTTCTAGTCTAGAAGGTGAAGAAAATAAACACCTCCAAGTCTGCTCTGCTAGCTGAAGTTTGTGAAGTAGATGGTGAATGAGAGAATGTAAATGTTAAGATGTTAAGTGCCATTACCACAACAAGTAATCTTCTGGTGAAATTTGATTTGGAAGAGAATCTAAACCTTCAGGCTTGTTGTGTTAATGAAATCTCAGTTAGGAATATGATATCGAACTACTAAAATAATGATATTTTTAGGACTTAAGGGTCAGGAGTATTATGGACTTACTGACCGTATAGACAGAGATGAAATGTTTTCCACTCCTTTTCTTGCTAAAGACAGGTGCAAAACTCATTATGACAAAGTATGATGTATTTAGCAAGAGTTATCGTCATTTTCATCTCCTAAACATAATCTAGCCCCAAAACCAATCTGGTAAACTTTGTTCCATAGATTTTTAGGATGATATTGTCATCTTTTTCCCATGTTTTTTTATAAATGCACCACACCACTCAGGTGTTTATAGAAGTCTACAAAGACATCAGAAAGTTTCAGAAGTTGCAACTGGGTAGCTTGCCTGGCACAATACAGTAAAATAGTAGTTCCTTTCTGTTGTTTGGTTGGGTTTTTTTTTTCGTTTTTTCCCTTGCTAAATGTGCAGGAAGGATGCAAGAAAGATTGCAAATTATCTCCTTTTATCATGAGAAAAATATCTTCTATGAAGCTTTTCCATCATGTTCAGAGTTCTCTCCAGTTTTACTTTCCTTCAGGGGCATTCAGTGTCACAAGTAGTTGATGTACTCATCAGAGTGAAATGGCTTTTTTTTTGTCTTGTGGTCTTCTATTTAAATATTCCAGAAGTCTGACTTGAATAGTTATTATTTCCAAATTGTTAGAAACATGGTTATACTGCTTCCTAGTGGGGAATGAAAGAATATCTTGTTCTCATTTGATGCAACTTTTTTATCATTATGCTTGTGTAGTTTTTTTGTTTTATTTTTTTATTCTTTGGTACAATATCAGAGTATTTAGAGCCCTATCCTTTTCTATTGTGTGGTTTTATACCAGTGAAGATTGACTCCAGTGAAATTTGTCCTAGCTGACAGCACTATGTGTTAGAGAATATAAAAGCAGAATGCCTTGCTGTTTTACAAGGGGTCTTTACTGCAGGCTACAGCATGCTGTTTACAATCCAAGACAATAAATCACCCAGCCTAGTGGCTGTAATCTCCCCTGGAGATGGGCAAGCAAAATATTCTTTTCCCTTTCCTCTGCTGTGACTTATCTCTGATGGATAGCACCACACATTTCTAAGAATTTGTTTTCTAGGGAGGTAGAGAAAATGTAAGTAACCCAGAATATGTGGAGAGCCATTAAAAACAGTTTGACAGAGAGAAATACCTGTTAATGAGAGAGATGATTGCTTTTTGATGCATTTGTTGGGAAAGTGCCTCAGTGGTGTTTGTGTGATGGGCTGAGGCTCAGGAGAGCTGCAGACAGCTCTGATTCCTGCCATCAATTTCCTACAAACTGTTGGGAATGCACCACCCAGGCACCACTGCCCAGCACTGCCAAAAGGGCAGGCTTATTTTTCCCTCTGTCTGTGCTTTTGACTGCCATTATTTATGTTCAACCAGTGCTTGAAGAGTCCCACTGAATTTTAGTGAAATTGTGGAAGCAATGACGTGCTACTGAGTGTGTGAGTGGTGGGACTGCAGATTCATGCAGTCTGTTTAAAAAACACATGGAGCTGGAGGTCCCCATGTCCAGATCTGGAAACAGGACTCAGTAGCTCATCAGTAGAAATTCTTCCTTGTGTCCTTGCATGGAGCATACTTTGTTTCTCTCTTCACATGACTTTTTTTCACCTAGAATCCCATCTCTGCTCAGAATCAAAGTGAGAATAATGTTAGCAGAGTCCACATTCACATGTCTATTTAATTAGTGGTTTTTTCAGTGGTTCTAATTCTCCAAAACTGATTTCCACCTTCAGCTGGTCTTCTTCCAAGGCTCCATGTCTCATGAACGTACTTACCATTGTAATCTCTCAATTTAGATGGTAAAAAATAGAATTTATAATATCTCAGAAAAGCTATGATCCCTTCTTATACTTTTAATCAAGGCTGAATTTGTGATTATATGTCATTCACAATCACATTTTTGTCAGTCATGTTTATTTATTGGTTCATTATAGTGAGGCAGCTGATAAAATACAGTATTCCTAATAAACAAAAATAGAATCTGTTCTTAGTACATGAAGATTTTCCCTATATGTGCTGCTGTTAATTAAGGTTATGTATATGACTCCCACTGTGTATTAGAATTAAAATACATCCCTTTGTGTTTAGACAGCAATCTACATAGAAGTAGTGTTACCTAACATTTAGAATTTCATTGCTGAAAATTTATTCAACCCATGGTGCATCCAATTTTACCTATTTGGTTACTAGGGCTCAAAAGTGCATGGGCATTTGTGGGCATTTGTCCCTCAAAGGGGTCACAGAAGGAGCCCTATTCTGGTGCTCCAGGTGTGCCAGCATTGATTCCATGTGAGCTGCTCTTGTCACATTCCCACCTCAGCAAGGCATCCCTGCCTGCAAAGATTTGGCTTTTCCCCCATTCTGTTTTGGTGTTTTGTGCTTGCCCCAAGCCCAGCCCTGCTCATGAGTTTAAGCCATGATTTATACAAATCACATAAGAGAAATCACCGTTTGGATCTCCTGTCAGACTCTAACATACAAGGATTTCCAGGGTGGTTGATTTTTATTGTGTTGATTTGTAGGGATTGTTTTAGAAGTTTAAGTGGGCCTTAATTTTTTTAAGAAACTGAAGGCTGTAGGCAACTCTTGTACCTACTGGTGACAAGGTGCTTCTGTTCAAAATAAAGCAGCAAAGCTCCTGTAAATGACTAGCAGGAACATTTCTTTCTTTTAAGTCAGAAAGAGCTATCAGCTTTCAATGGTAAATTGCAGCTGAAGTTATTATTTCCATGTTCAGAAAGGCAATATAAAAACTAACCTGAACTAATTCATACACAAACTGATTCTGCTGTGCTTAATCAGCTTAAATATTATTTTACTGTCCAAGAGGTCTTATTCAGTTTAATAAAACTAAAAGCTCTTTCTGTTTATGTTTGCTATTAGTGAGGTTGGCATGTTTTTCCCCATGATTAAAGTGGTGCTTTCAGCAGTAATTCTACTTACTCAGGAACTTGCCCTAATCTGAATGAAAATAGACAAAAATGCAGGAAAGCCAAGAAAACCTGGTGATTCTTCTTTACTGTCTGAGAATCCAGGGACAGTATAATGCACTAGCTTTACTAGTGAAGTATTTTCTCTAAATCAACAAGTGTAAAACAGTGTTTTTTTAACTAAATTCTATAGTAATCACTGAAATAATTGATGTAGGTTAACATTTTACTGATCAAAATACAGTGAAGGTAGAAGAGGCTATCACAAGTCGCATCTCTTTTGATGCCTGCAATCCAAAATTGCCAAGAGCAAATGAATGTGCAGTGTATGCACAAGGAAAGCCCATCTCCTAAAACCACTTCAAGGGATTTCCAGCCCAAGGTAGTGTCTTTAATAGCTTCTGGTGGGAGTGAGTGTTCTCCATTAATTTGTCTAAATGTTTTTGGTATGTAAGCATTTAGCATCATCTCTGTTTTGTGTCAGACAGTGCAATGGCTTCTTTGGCTTTTGAGAAGAAGGAAGTCCTTCAGAGGGTGTAAATCTGTCACCTGCTGCCACCTAATTTTGCTCTTCTGGGGCTCCTCTGCTATATCCAGAGAAGAGTTTTCCTATGTTTCAATAAACTCTTCATAGCTATTACTGCTTTTAATCCAGTCAACAGTTGGAAAGCTGATATTTCTGGCAATGAAGGAAGATGTTGTGCTCAATGGGAAGACTCTTAAACTTAGAAGACTATATATATAAAATATATACATATATATATTATATATGCAAATATATATGGGAATATATACATATATATACACCCGCATACACATATATGTGTATATATGTATATAATATGTATGTATATATATGTATATTTATACACATGAATAGTGTGTGTATATATATATCTGGTGTATAAATATATTTATTTATGGTATATATAATATATAAATTAGGGTCATCAATGCGCTCCCAGAACTTTGCACTGATGATGCATCAGGGTCATAGTTCATCTGTATAATGAACTCGCACACACACTTAGACACAAAACCTAGTAGCCCTGTTATCTTTCAAAAAGATATATATATGTTTGTGCGTGTGTATACATGTTTATATATATTTTTATATATGTGTGTAAATGTGTGTGTGTCTTTGTATATATAGGTGTGTTTGTGTCTTTGTGTATATATAAACACAAATATATGTATCCTTTTTATTTCAATGCTAACTGAGTAATCAGGATACAGTAAAAAACCTGGCAACTGCTTCAAAGAGGCTGGAGTCTGAGGTGAAGAATGAATAGGTTTTGTTCTCATGGGGTGAAAAAGAGCCCAAGGTCTGAAACAGATGGGAGCAATGTGAGCTGCTGTGAAATTACCTTCACCGCAGGGTTTGTGCAGTGATCTTGGATGAGAAAGAAAGGGTTGAAAGAGAGCAGTGAGATGGATTTCTGAGTATGTGAGTAAGGATGTTTGTACATGAGATGAGACACAGGAAGGCAGAAAAATGGTACAAAAACTGAGCCATCCAGAAAGTGCTTGATTATAAAGATTTTGTCTCCTCCCCTTTGTATGTCTTCTAGCTTGACTGACTTCAGCTGATAAACAACTAATTACTCTCAGAGAAAAAAAAAAGAAATTAATCTCTAGTATATATTTTTAATTTGACATTTTGAGATTTATGACTAGAGATGGGAAAACACCTCTTGTTCTGCTTTTCAAGTATATGAAGGGGAAACTTGCAGTGTCTCATTAACCTGAGTAATACCAAACTCCAGTCATAAAAGCTTGCGTAGCTCAGGTGTGAGCAAAAATGAATGGAAATTCCAGTTAGCTTACCATGGCATCCTTTTTGCTGAAATACTTTTGTGCAGTTAAGGCATCTGTGAGGACAAGGGAAAAATGATGAATTGTCTAGGGTGCAGTCATCTGATTTTCTGTGTTCTTTTCTCACCATTTTGGAGATTGCTCCCATTTCTAGATGTTGGGGCTGCAGAGGGGGATCTGGGGAAGGAGGAATGGTAGGAACAACAGGTCTCATTTCTCAACAGGGAATTGTGGGGTGCTGCTCCTGCAGTGCCATGGGCATAGCTGCCCACGGGACAGGGGAGATGGCAGGGCTGAAATTCCAGATTAATTCCAGTTAAATGTATCATTTTAAAAATGAGGCAAAACTGGAACAAATGATCTGGTGAGTGGAATACCTAGAGTGAATTTTTCTCCTCCCTCACTCTTCCCCCTCTCCTCCACCTCCCTCCTCTTACCTACCTTCAATCTGTGCTTTACATGCTTGTGCAGTGATTCTGAGGAGATGATACAATTTCATCCTCCCAAAGCAGCAATCCTCAGCCTATCATTCAGCATGAAGCCTGAAACAGTATATATGCTACAAGCATGAAATAATGCATCATGAATTACACATTTGATTACGAATGGCTGCTGCCTAAGCCATTCCCCATGCTCATCCCTTCTGTGGCAGTGCCAGAGGCAGCTCTGAGTGAGACAGGCAAGCTCTGAGCAGCTGCTCTGCCTTCCCTGGAGCAGCAGCTCTCCACGATCATTTGTTGCCTTTGTTTGGGACATTTCTGTGTACATTCCCCCCCTATGAGGGGCTGCAGAGCAGTGCTCTTCCAAAATATGGAAGACTGAGGTTTCTAAAGTGTAACTCTAGGAGCGGGGAGAAAAATAATGTGGAAGGCTGACAATAGGGGGATAATGTGTGTACACATGGCTTGTTTTTTGAAGCTGCCCAACATATGTTGGGTTTTAATGTTGGGCTTTGCTTGTCTGCAAAACCTTTGGCTGCCACAGCTGACTCCTGCATACAAAAATCAAAGGCAGTGAAATTTGCTGTCTTATCTGCAACCAGTGCTGTCAGCAAAAAAATTCCACGTGATGCTGCTCAAGTTCAGCTGGATCTAAATTCTCAGAGAGCCAACACAGGTCTTTTTTCCACTTTACCCACTTACCCAAAATGTGAGGTGGTCCACTGAAGTGACACAGTTGGATTTGTCCTGGGCACAGTGGGGTACAGGAGCCCATGAGCCTGGTTGTGAACAAAATGGAGTCTTATCAGTTTTCAGTAGCACTACAACTGAAATGCACTTTGCTTTTATTAATTTGTTAAGGCGCATTTGTTTGTCATATTCTTTGTAACATAAAGATGAATTAGCCTGTGTGTATCTCCTAATTTCATGGAATCATGGAATAGATTGTGATGGAAGGGACCTTGAAGATCATGGTATTTCAAACCCCTGCTATGGGCACGAACACCTTCCAATAGTCCGCATTGTTCAAAGCCCCATCCAACCTGGCTTTGAACCCTTCCAGGGATGAGACATCCACAGCTTCTCTGGGCAACCTGTTCCAGTGCTTTGCCACCCTCACAGTAAAGAGTTTCCTCCTAATATCCAATCTACATTTACTCTCAGTTCGAAACCATTCCCCCTTGTCCTGTCACTACATGACCTTGTCAAAAATCTCGCTCCATCTTTCTTGTCAACATCATTCCGGTACTGGAAGTCCATGCATATTTAATTTCTGCTAAACTCTTAATTCATTTTATATTGTTTATAAATAACAATTTCCAACTTTAGAGGAGAGAGTGTGGAACAGATGTTTTTAATCCACCTGTCCATTTCTTTGTTTGAGTGTTTTATGTCCTTGTATTGTTTCTGTGTTTACAGTTAGATTTCTTGACAAGCCTGAAAAGGTAAATCCCTTTCTCTGATCTGCGCTTCAGCCTAAATTCCACATTGAGTTCTTGGTAATTTTCAGCTCAAGCATGCAGCTAAAGATTTTAAGAGGATTTGGCTTCAGATTTGACCTTGCAGCTCTGTGGTGCTACAGAGGTCCCAGGACAGTGAACACTTCTGGCCTTGGGAAATGGGCGCAGGAAGAAAGTGCCAGAAGGCTGCCCTGGCTTTTCTTTGTCAGGGAATGTAAACAGTGTGTGTGTACAAAATATTACTTATTATATATGGAGATGATTTTTAGGCAACCACAGACAACTTTCATAGGAAAAACAGGGTGAAATGTTTGAACTGGTACCTCTGGAAATGCAGCGGAACTTGAAGACAAGCTCTTTCAGATGCTCAGCTCCAGCCTTGTTCTGCCATCTAGTGTTTAACATAGCCAGTTTCACTTCAACAAAGTGATTTTGAAGTATATTTTAGGGAAAGAAAATACTTAACAAGAAGATGAAAAAACCAGCATTTATTAGTGTGGAAAACTGTAGCACAGATGAGGAAAGGCTCAATACAAATGGCATTGCTTGCATTCTAAATAGAATTGCTCTTGTCAATAATTTAACTGGTCATCAACTAGGCTAACATTTTTCACTGGCAGAATTGTAAAAGTTTGTATTAGTCCCACAACTTTGGATTCTCCTTTGTTTCAATAAGAGCAATTTAATTTTTAGAGTTAATCCAGCTCTTTCTTACCATGTTTCTTATCTGTTGTTACAAGCAATCACCAGACATCTTGAATAATTCCTACTCAGATTTAGTTTTTGGATAATTACTACTCTGTCTATTTATTTTTGACTGTTTAAAATCTGATTTTTTTTTTTTTTTTTTTTTTTTTTTTTTACTATCTGGACTCTTAAAGCTAGAAAGTTATTGGTTCTCTTTCAGACCATACAGGATGTTCTTGATCAGACAAATTACTTCCGCCTAGGGATTGTGTGGAAACTTATTTAGCTGGCAGTTATAGTGCAAAACTGTGATGGGATCCCTGTTAAACTCAGGAATAAAAGACTTCTCAATTAAGTGCATTTTTTATTGTGCTTTGTTACAGTGGATTTCATCTTCTGGTTAGTACAAGGATTCTTAAAGACATCTTCAAATATGGCCCAGCCACTATTTTCCACTACTAACTTCTATGTAGTTGGCTGATTACTTTTCTGTGTTTATTTTTCAGTCTTTTGTTGTTGCTGTTTTTTGGGGTTTTTTTTTTGGTTTTGGGGTTTTTCTTGTTGGTTTGGTTTTTGGTGGGTTTTTTGTTTGTTTTGGTTTTTTGTTTTGTTTTGTTTAAGGGATGGAGAGAAGGCTATTTGCTTGTTTACAAACCTGTGTCAAATTTTAATTAATACTGTTTTGACTGAGGAAAGAAGAAAGCAAATAAACATTTTCAGAATAGTGGAGTATAACTCTTGAAGAGCAAGCCTGCATAATTTGATTGATATCTGAGGGAAGGGGGAGGATGAGAAGAAGAAAGGTGCCCCCACTTTTGCAGTAATAATACAATTGGCCATGGCAATGGGAACCAGAGTGTGAGTTGTCTGGGAAACTGAGCTGTGCTGTGCCTTTCTACGTCTAGAATGGAGATTATTTTCAGGCTGCAAGTAAATCCCAGGCAAGGAATCGTGGCTGAACTTTAGACAGCAAGATTGGAAGTGGTGGGAAGTGGTGCTGAGAGGCAAAGAAAATGATGGAACAAAAATGAGTTTTTAAAGAGATAGAGGGGGAAATTTCAGGAGAAAAATAAAAGGAATACAAAGTTGTAAATACAAAATTTCAACATTTTATGCTTAATAAGGATCAGATTCCATACTCCATTCGATGCTTTATTTTCAGTGGGTTTACATGGGTTTACTTTGCTTTGGAATTGGCAGAAGACCTCTTCAGCCCTAAGCAGACTCATCTCCTATTCCAAAATCTGAAATTTTCTCTTCATATGTTGCAATGTTATCAAAATTATCTGGTAAAGTAAGAATGCTTAAAATAATTCCATTAAGTGCCTAAAGACTGCGTGGTTTAATATGGATGATGGATGCTCCAAGGTGTCCCTAATCCTCCTTGTCCAATTTTAACTCTATCTCTGATCAGTCTCTGGGCACTGTCCTCTAAAAGCAGAAGAAAGCTGAAAGGTGATAAGGAACACATAATTATTACTAGAGATCTGCTGATAGCTCTGACAAACATATGGATTAGAATATCCTGTTGGCATGTTGAGCAGCACAGTATAGCACACATCTCCATGAGAAGGAGGGATCAGGAAATTTTTCATCATATCTCTTCTGTGATACCAAGCTTTCACATTTCCTTCAAATCTGGATCCTTTTTGGTCTTTGTGTAACTTGAAGAATTAGGGACATAAAAAAATTTTAATGTCCTTCCCTTTCAAAGGTCAAAAAAATCTCAGAACCTTTAAAATGTCAGTAACTGTACTTGATTTTTCTGTCCTATTTTAAAGAGATGCAAGAAAATTATATTTGCCTAATTCTCTTTGTATTTTTTAACATTTGGAATGGTATGTTCATGTTTCACACCCCTTCCTTGTCCAAGCATTCCATCTGCCTTCTCCTTTGCTACATGGAGTGTTTATTCTCAATAAACTTCAGCTACAGCCCCAACAGCATTAGAGCACACAAAAGCTCTGAAGAAGTTCACCTCTGAATTGTAATCGACAGGCTTTAAGTGGTTTGGGGTTTTTTCCTGCTTTCTGAAAGATATAATCCTGGCTTCTGCTATTTAAGTGTTGTATAAGTATGAGGTTAAAAAAAAAATAGAGGCTGCTTTGTTTTGTTTTCTGTCAGATGTAGCTGGTAAAATTTACAGCTTGTTTTATGTTTGTGGAACAGGATGTTTGCTCCTATTTTCACCTTCAAATGTGACATTTATTTCTCTTATAAAGCCTTCCATGTTCAACCTTTTCCTTTTTATTTTCTGGCATGAAGCAATTTATGACCAAAAGAGAAAAAAATCTACTACATAAAAATCAGGGACAGAATGGTCATGTTTGGTATTTTTGCAAGTTATCTAAGAAAATTGCATTTTGCTGCTGCAGAAGGCACTTATCCTATAAGCCAGGTCTTTGTGAATGTATTCTTGCAACCAGTCAATGGATTTTATCATGGTTCAGATGTCAAAAAATATCCCATTCAGTCTGAATTTTGTAACACTCAGCATCCAGTCTTGTCTTTATTCCTTTCACAATAACTTGTCAGCCTCCAGTCATATTCCTGTTCTATGCAGATAAACATTATTATTTGTTTTTTATGTCAAAATCACACTCTTATTTGGAACTGTCAAGTATGAATACATTACTTATGCAGTAGTAAAACCTCTGATTGATAAGTTTGTTCAACTGTGTATTGAAGTGGCACAACATAGCTTTGATATTTTTCTAGTTGGCCACAGATAATTTTTACATTTAATGTGGAAATTTGCATCTCAAAAAGAGCTGCTTTGTTTGCCATGCAGTAATCTCAAATCCTTTTTGGCTACCAGTATGTACACCCTATTTCGTTGCCATTTTGAATCAAAATTTTCAATGGATATATCTTGAAAAGTGTCCACATTCACAAAAAAAAGCAAAAAGGAAAAAATGATTGCATAATTCCAGCTAGTGGAAAAAGATTGAAAAAAAATCTACATTTCTGTTTCCATCTTACAAAAGGCTTGAAGATGTGTTGATATCTATTTTAATAATGCTAAAATAACAGACTTCCATGTTCTTGTCCAGAGTAAGGGAACATTTTCTCTGTGGGAGAGGACCAGGGCCCTCCAGTGGGAGTGCACTCCTCACCATTCCTTGGCACAAAGAAAACACATATGTTTGAGCAAATACACAGCCTGCAGTCTGCAGAAAACCTTAAGCAAACACGATGTAACTCTAAATGGGTACAAGATAAAAGAAGGGAGGGAATATTCTGCCTTCAGTTCAGGACAACAGAGTCATTTATCATGAAGCAGCAAACAAAAAAAAGGAGCTATGCCAACAAGCAAAGCTTGTCTGGCTCAGATTTTTTGCTGCCTCCTCATCCAACACCTGTCTTCAAGTGGCTGCAGATGAGGAAGCTTGTTGACTTTATTCTGCATTTTTTCTCTGTCCTCATTGTTACATTAGTGCATCAAATTATGCTGATAATTCAGTTGGGAGAGAAGAGCAAAATCATAAACCAGAGGTATCCATTCTTATTGGGCATGGGATTGAACATGGAAGGGCTGAGGGGGAGAGCAGATAAACACACCAGCAGGGGATGTGATGGGAAGGAAAATGAGAAGGGGGAAAAAAAGAAAGTAAGGTCTTTTTTTCTTTATTTCTTGTGTATATATTGCTTTTTAAGAAAATAAAAACAAGGCACCAGAAAAAACTGCTAAAAATTTATATGTTTCTAGCATGGTCTAGTCCATAGTTATTAAAGAGTAATATTAAAGATTGTTTTCCCTCAGCATATTGTTTTTAAAAAAAAAATATATTCAAAGTGCAAGTAACTTTATTGTATTTCAATCCTTGAAATGAGTTCATCATCATATTTCAAATATATTCCACAATTTTAGCTTCACAAGCTCTTTGGCTAATTCAAAACACTCAAACGTATTTAATTCCACATTACAGTTACAAGGCTGCAAATGGTAAATAAACATAACTCTTAGTACTTTCTTTGGTTATTGGTAAAAATGTATTTTTAAAATCACTTTGCCAGCATTGGATTCTATTTTGTATTCTCATACACGGGCAAGAAAATTCAATAAATCTATTTTGTTTCCAGAATGGAACAAATACACTTTTCTATTTGACCCTCCAGTTTGTCAGCAACGTACCTACTCAGTTTTAGTTTCCATTATTCTACAGCCAAAGTTTTATCATTATCACAACATCAGTATTAATGGCACCTTTTTCAATTGTCTGAAACATTTGCAGTGTTAATTAAAAAAAAACATTTTGACAAAATGCACAGCTAACAGACAACATTTTCATTTAAAGAGGTGTTCTTTCTTCTTAAAAGCATGAAATTACCTAAACAATAAAAAACCTTGCAACTTGTTTTCCTAGAAATGTTTTTGCCCTCATTAGTACGTGCATGAAATTAAAATATGCTTCTCTTGATAGCAGCAAGGATGTTCTCCTGTTTTTAACATCATTTTCTGAAATACTAGCTCAGTAGATACATGGATCAGTCAGTAAAGATAAAAAGTATATTTTGCACTACATGAAATGTCTTCGTTAGCTTGCTGGTATTGCTTTTGGGATTATTTGTTCTCTGAAACTCTCCCTCTGTCCACAGATCAGTAATCAGAAATGAGATTCTTTTGATGTTCAACCCTAACCCTGCTGCTAGACATTACCTATTCTGTGTGAAGGTCAGGTGGATGCTGACTCAGAGTGTCTGCTTGGACAGGCTGGTTTTACACAGGATGTTCCTTTTTCTCCTGCTTGGGAGATCTCTGTGCTGCTCTCACCTGGCTATTGCTGCCTGGAGAACAGGTTTTCTTATTAGTGAATTAAGTGATATTAATTTCAATGGTTTTCTTTAAGTATTTAGGTCAAATCCGATAAAAATAAGAAGGTTCTGTAAAGTTGTCTCTGCTCATAGTGTCTGTATGGGTGTCTCCTTGCATGTGGCCTTGGTTCCAGTTCCTTTGGAGGCTCCAGCTGGGAGCCAGCTCCACACAGTGCCCCAAAAGCTGATTCCCAGTGCCCAGAAGGTGCAGAGGCACCTGGTGTAACCACCTGTTTGTGAATTATTTGGAATTTGTGTCTTTGAATTGAAACTAGTTCTTCATTAAAGGTAGTGATCCTATTTTTAGGAAGGAAGAAAAACGCTAATCCATCCTTGTCATGTTTCTGCTCACTCAGACAATCTGTTAATGGCGGACACAGGAATTAGAAATTTCACAAAAGACAGTTTTGGAGCAGCACATATTCCTTTGGAATCAGTATTCCATTAGCTTTTTGTAGCTGCATGTTGCTCAGTAACTACTGAGGGGAGACCTCAGTGCCATGTACAGCTTCCTCAGCAGGGGAAGCAGAGGGGTAGGTGCTGATCTCTTCTCTCTTAACCAGTGATGGGACCCAAGGAAACAGCAGGAAGCCCTGCCAGGGAAAGCTGATGTTGGATATTAGGAAAAGATTCTTCTCCCAGATGATGGTTGGGCCCTGGGACAGTGTTCCCAGGTCACAGCACAAAGCCTCACTGATTTCAAGAAGGGCTTGCTTCAAGGAAGGGTTGGGCAACACTCTCAGGCACACACTGGGATTTTTGGATCAGGATTTGTGGGTTCTTGTGTGTCCCTTCCAATTCAGGATATTCCATATTTCTTTGAACAGGTAACTGAAGATCATTGAGATATTTTGGCTCCATCCTGGCAATGGCTGGTGCAGCTTTAGGAAAAAAACCAGAAACTTGAGGAGTTGTCTCAACTCCTGCCAGCTGCTGTGCCACCCCAGCAGGCTGCCTGTCAGCCACATCCAGGCAGGCACAGGCAGCAATCTGGCATCCTCTGAGCACAGATGCAGCATTCCTTTGTTCCAAAGGAAAGAGGAGGTGGAGTGTGAACACCAGTTACTTTTGTGCTACCCATAAACAAGTAATATACATAAAAATGAATAATAATAATATGTAAAAGTGTGTTGGCATCTAGGTCAGTTGTTCTCATTTGCTTGTTGATGTGGCAGAAGCACTCCTGGACATCATAGACAAAGATTTTTATAAACCATTGCAAGTGAAAAGTACAGAGATCAAAATGAGATCCAGAGAAATCCCCAGGCAAACCAAAGGAAAATGTTTATATCTGTTTTTTATGATGCTTTTTCTAGAACACTATGCTGGAGCAAACAAATTTATTTTGAATGTGTCTTTGAGCTGTGTCTTTCTTCTGAGATGGAAAATCTCCTCGTAAATTAAGCCCACAAAATTCTGGACTAAACTCAGTGGTAGTTTTACCCTGACTTTCTTAGTGCTCATTTGGTGCACCAGCAAGTGGATTGGTTGGCTGACCCTTCCTGTTCCACTCTGGTGCAGATGGCACTGATGGGAAGCTCCATCCCCTCACCCAGGCTGCTGATTGTCATCAACCCACATGGGCTGGAGCCCTGTGGTGGGTGGAGAGAGTGGTAACTTGCAGGCAGCTGGAAACAGCAGCATTACTTGATTTGCTTCCTTTTTTCATAGTCAATTTTTGTGCTTAGCTGGCTGTTTTTAGATGATTGTGCACATTCCAGCATCTCTGGATGGTGACAGCATTTCACATCTGACTTGTGTAACTCACTCCTTCCACGGGTTTGCCAGAAATAGGTGCTTCATCTAAGTGATTAAAGCAACTCTTAAAGAACAATATTGATTCAGGGCATTTAGGGACTTGGCTCACCCTTTAAAATCCATCAGTCACGAAACCAAGGATGGAAGTCTTGAAATAGAGGCACGAGGCTAGATACATTTATTTTGAAAATGATGATGGAGAATGTAAAACAGGAACTGGGGACGATGCCAAATCCAATTGGGAAAAATGCTGTGGGGAGAAGAGAAGGATATTAAAAGGCAGGGAGTGAAGCAAAGCAAAAGCCATAAATTTTTCATCATGAGGGATCATTCTAGCAGAGCTGACTCAGGGCTTCTCTACAATGTAGGCAAAAATAAATTTTCCTTTCCTAGCTGCTGTGGAGTAGAGCTTTGACAGAGTTCTGGCTGAAGAGCAAAGATAAAATACTTAGCTTTATGCTGGCCATGCTAATAGCCAGAAAAGGGTATAAGGGTGCCCCCTCATCCTGTGGGTGAAAATTGGAAATGAGAGATGCAGTCTCCCAGCAGAGCCTGCGATCTCCTCTGGCCCTAACCTTTCCCTTTGGCTATCACCTGGACTGGTTTCCAGGGCTTTGGCATGGGCTAACACCTCAGCAGTCACACATCTGTTCTTTCCAGGGACAGGGAGGGCTGCCCTGGGCAAGCCTTTCCCATCCCTGTTATTGCTGTCTTGATATGAGTGCATAAAGTTACTATATTTTATGCAAATAATTTTTTCAATTAAAATTTACCTTCCAAGGTATGCATAAATATGTCAGGTAGTGGTGAATTCTGCTATATTTTGCCCAGGATGTCTTCTGCGTGATATTGTTCATGTACAATTAATTAATAATCTGACATGATTCCCTCAAACTGTGATCATGGTTCCTCTCACCAACTGTATTCAGTGGATTTGGAAGAGTTAATGGGACAACAGTGAAGAGCAAAAAAATATAGAAACTGTAGATATCTGTGAGAAATGACAGAGAATCTATAAATCCCATGATTAAAGAGATGGAACTTTTTGATACTGGGCTTTAGGTTCATTTTAATCCTTAGCTCTTGCTGGAGGTATTAATTCAGAACCTATTGATTTTAATCACTTTGTGGAGATTTTGGGCCAAATGCTGATGATATTCCTCATCCTTGTTGTATTCCTGATCTGGTTTGCTGGAAAATCCTTGTTATCATGTTCAGTTTTACAAGTGAAACAGGATGAAATGCTTTAGTATGCTGCAGTTACTCCTCCTTTATGTAGCCCTTATTTTAAAATAATTAAAATCACATTCAATATAATATTACAGCGACCTGAGGAGGTCGCTGGGGGTGAGAAGGACGAGAATCTTGTTTCTTGATCAGAAGGCTGGATTTATTGATATATGATATATAATACATTATAACTATACTAAATAGAATAAGAGAAGTTGCAGAGGCTTGCTAAGCTAACAATAGAAAGGATCTGTAACCAAGTTGTGTCCAGGGACTCTGTCCCCAGCTTGCTCCTGTGGTTGGCCCTTAATTATAAACATGGGAACATGAACCAATCACAGGTGCATCCTATTGCATTTCACAGCAGCTGATAATCATTGTTTACATTCTTCTTCTGGGGCCCTTTGCTTCCCAGAAGACACACAACCCCAAAGAAAGGATTTCTGTGAAAAAATGTCTGCGACAATATAACAAAATTTATTAAATACTGCTTTGCCAAGATTAGCTTTGTGTTAACAGACTAACAAATAAAACAGGATATGCAAGTTATACATTGATTTTGGCTGTCAAGTTGCCATATTTGCACATTCACTATGAAGTGAATCCAGCAGAAGACTGAAGTACCACATCAATTTTATGCTAGCTGGAAACCAGAAAAGAATGCAGCAGGGATAATCTTGTAGCTGCTCACCCCTTCCTACCTCCCCTGAAGTGTCAAATAAAGATATTTCATTTGAGTTCTGGATAGCAAAAATAAAAATTTATCCATGACAGAAGAATATATGTTTTGAACCTTAATAGCTGGGTTCAAACTTTGGGATGTAATAATATTGTATGTTGGGAAGCTAGATTAAAAAATATCTTGGGTTAATGGTCCTGCTTTTAATTCATTCTTTTTCAAGTGCTGTAACTCTTGAAGGTAAAATGTTTGAAAGCATATTGATTTCTGGACTGGAGAAAAAAAAATAGCAAAGCTATTTTAGAAGCTTTTTGAGACCTCCAGCCTATGGAGGGTCTACTGAACAAGCAGCTTTTTTCAGCCACCTTTGTAAAGGAGTATGGCTGCTAATCTAAATTTATCAGGATGTGAAATATTGATCATGACCCATGAGATGTTTTATTCAACTAAAGTACTGTGTATACACAGAATGACTTTTTATTTGTTCCTCCAAGGGACTGTTAGCAGAGTTTTCTGGTAGTCCCTGGGCTAATAATGTATTAGTAAAAAAGTCTTGCAAGCAACAACTTGTATTTCTGCTGTGAGGAAACGAAGGAGAGGCCAGGGATGCTCAGACTTAGGATCCTCTACCTGCAATGATGGCAGCCTTGGATATTGCCTACATTTTTTCCTTAGGGCATTTCACATCAAAAGTATTCACCCTTGATGTTCTGAAGCTACAGTTCTCTACTTTTCCTCTGCAAAAGTAACCTGAAGAGAGGACAGCTCCCCTGGGGAGTGCTAATTGCAGTAAAATTATGAAAGCTTGGACTGAACAAGCTATCAGGCTGGTCAAGACTCAAACTGCTGACATGGATTTGCCTTTATCTGGGTTGCATAGATCCCAGAAAACATTTTACAAATATTGCTTTGTTTCCTCTGTGTGTACAGCTGTGTGCATGCTGTATGTGAAGGACTATATTTTTGACATTTTTTCATATTTCTTTGGAGTTTTTTTAATGAATAAAACCTTTTTTACACTGATTATTTTTTTTTCTCATTATGATTGTCAGAATCAACAGAAATATCAAGTACCTTGTCAGTGCCTTCATGACTCTGGTCAATGGTACTTTTCTAAAATGCTTTACCAGATGGATAAGATGAAGGTGTAATTGGCCAGGTGAGGAGCCAGAAGAAACTGTTTTGCTATTTGAAATGAGAGCAGTTGCCCTGGCTATTACTAGAGCTGCTGCTGCTGTATTTGTGTCTGCTTTTGAGCAAGAATATAAAAGCACTTACCCTAATATACTGCTTTCATTTATCCTCAGTTTGGATGCTATAGTAAGTGCCGTTAAAGTTCCATGATCCATAACTTTCTGGTGTGGAGATGAGATGTGCTACAGGATTCTCCTTCATGGATAAAGTCCCAGGAGCTGGTGGGAAGGGCAGGGGCTGTGTCAGCGCTGCTGCTCTCTGTGAGCACGTGAGCCTAATGCTTTGTGATACCTGTAGGTGGTTTGGGGTTTCAAGTCTGGGCCTTTTTGACCTCAAGCTGCTAAAACCTCAATTTACCCAGGTCATCTAGCTGTGGTGTTGCTTCACATCTCAGTCAAGTCAGAATGAATTGATGCTGCTGGCAGAGGCGCTGGTTGTGCTCTCCCCAGCGCTCTCTCCCTTGTGTCTGCCTTGAGCCAGCACTGATGTGTGTGGAGCTGAATGGCCAGCCAGCTCCGGAATTGATCAGACCAGCACTGAAAAATGAACACTAAAGGACAGTAAACTGCTTTTCAGATCAGCATATTTCATATTGACATAAGCCTTATGAAGCAATTTTGCCTCTATATTAATATTGAGTTATATTTTGTCAAGAATTTGACAATAGATGAGCCATAATCCATTAAAAATTGCATTAAGTATTTTCCTTTAACACAATTCTGTGAGGCAAGGGTAACTCAAGTAATTTACATCCAATAAGCATGTGTGAATATATGTTAGAAGGCATATAATATCTATTTCTATACACAAGCTTGCACATCCTCATAATGTAAAAGCACAGAACCAGAATTAAGGGATGTTTTAGATAAAATTCTGAGGTAAAATTCCAAGGAATACAAAGCTCTCTTTAGAAAACTGGTCTTGAAGAAATATGGAATTATCATTTGAGGATGTTAACCAGTGGCTTTGGGTCTTATCAGTTGACATAACTTCAGTTTATAGGATGCTCATTAATCACTGTTTTCCTAGAGCAGGCAGAAGCTGCAGCCAAAAACTTCATGTGGGAGAAAAGAGGCAGTTGCTAGAAAAAAACAACTTGAAAACTTCCATTCATCCAAATTTTTATCAATGACACTGTGGCCCCAAGTCATTTACAGTTTCCATAAATGATCCCATTTACTGAAAGAATTCAAACATCCTGTAAATTTACCTTTTTTTATTTTGTGAGACAATCCAGGGATATCAACCAGTTAAACTTTGAAGCCTTCTGCCTCTTGGATTGATTTCATCCAAGCAAATCAAGTAAAATATTTAGTTTGTGCCAGCGCTGGGCAAAGGGTCATGGGACAGGGTGAGCTGAAATGTGTTAGCTAATCACAACCTCCCTTCAGCCCCTTTTTTCTAAACTAAATAAAATGCCAGTGGGTGAAGAATAAAGCAATCACACCAAATCCATCAGATCCTGCAGATGTATCAGTGACACTTGGCTGTCAGCAGTATCAGAGAGCGCTGATAACATTAACATGGACACCTGACCTTTGTCCACAGCTGATGGAAATCTTTGATCAAGTTTGTACTAAACTGTCTCAGCTCTGAAATCAAACTGAAATGGCAAAAAACCGCCCCAAAACCCCAAACAAACAACAAAGGCAACCACTTAGGAGTATCTGAAGTTTCCCTAAATACAATGCTATGTAAGCGTGTCAAATATAACTTATCTTGTGTTAGCAGACGTTCAAAAGGAATCAAAATATTTGTATTTAGCAGAGTATCCCATGGAAAATCTAGGTGCCATTCCATGTTTAAGAGTTAAAGTATCCTGATAGTGTGTTAAACTGCCTTTGAAGTTCTTGATTCATCTCTTTAGCTTCATTAAAATCTGTTTTCTAGTTCCCTGATATTTGTTTAAATTTTTAATTCAGGCTTAATGATTTTCTTCTTAGCTGATAAGGAATGTATTCATATCTTAAATATGTATTGAAAAAATATTAGTAAATGTGTTGTTCTTTGAAAATATTTTACTTAATCTGCATGTAAAGAATGTGGGTGATTTGATAGTGAGATGTGAAGCATCCAAGGCATTCTATTTATGTCATGTGTAATACAGGTACAAGCATTCATAGGTGAGGTAAGCATGGGTTTTTCTAAAAGAAACAGCAAAAAATTTCTAAAAAGCATTTTGAATGGCTAGAAAAAACTTTAACTTAGTCCAGGATCTAAAATTATACATTACATGTATTTTCTTAATTTCCAAAAGAGCAAATGAGACATATGCTAAGGCTGTGCAATTTGCAGTGGATAAGCCTGATTTAGTAGAATTAATTAGCTAGGCTTGCTTGTCAAGTGCAGCCATTTACAGAATATACTCAGTGTTTAACATGATAAACTACTCACATCGTGCACTTAATAAATCATTACATTCCAGGCATTAAAATATCACTGCAAAATCCTAAATTCAAAGGAAGCTGTGCTTTATCACAGCTTCCACAAGAGGGCAACATGTACCAGGCATTTAACTAAAAGCTATTATTAAAATCCTTTCTTTGGACAGCAGACTTGGATGAAGCTCATTGATATTGCATTTAGCATTCCCCAGTATGAATTTGTGCTGTTATCTAAACCTTACACATTGATAGGTGTTCATAGGAAAAAAATCCAATTTTATGTGGTGCTGAGCACAGGCGTTGCTATGTGCGCTTATAATTAATTACAATTAAGGCTTAATCTGCATTTCATTTATCACTTGGGCTGTCTTAACTTGAGCATTCTCGAATTGGGGATGCCTTCATGGGTAAGGGAAGTGTGTGGTGTCAGAAGGTCACACATTAGCAGAGCATATGCTAATTTCATTTTGGAGTAGGTTATGACAATTTTGGGAGGGTTCTTGGAGGGGAGAAAACACCCAACAACACCTTCTTACACAGCTAAAGGATGGAATCCCCGCAGATTATTCTAAAAATCCACAAATTTTAAAGGTGGAAGTGCAATTTTTGTTTGATTAGCCCATTTTCTCCCTGTCAGGAGATTTAATTTCTTATAGACACTAGATAGGACTTTTGTCTGCAAGTCATCACAGTAAAATCAATTACATCCTTAATAGAATCAGGGTGGTCCAACCTGATCCAAAACAATTAAATCAAGTCCTGCAAGATGCTGACATCTGATCAATGGTGTTGGCACAGAACTCAACATTTCATGGGTTTTTTTAGACTCTCAGGGCTCACATCTAAGGGGTGAGCTTTTTTTTTTTTTCTCTTACAATGAATAAGTCAAACTTTTCAATTTTTAGCATGAACATTTTTACACAGTTTATGTTTTAGAGAAATTGATGCATTGATATTTGAGTGTCAAAACTGGCAGTACTGTTAGACAGCACAGTCATAATAAATGACTGTATGCAGTAGGATGCTCAAACTCTGGAATATAATTTCTTTAAAGTGAAATGCTTAATTTTTTTAGAGTTGTCTCTTCAGCCCGGTTCTGTGATGAACATTTTCTTGAAATTTGGAAAGTCTGACCCTTTATATCACTACTTAGTAATAGGGATAGTCATTATTGTCTTCACAGGGCACTCAAACAGGCTTCTTCCTTTTCCATGTGGTTTGACTGAAAGGGGAAAAATTTACTGAAAGAGTTAATGTTACCTATCCAAAGGCCCTAGGAACAGCAGACAAAGAGTTCTGCTTTTTATGTTTTATTTCACTTCAAGTAATGCTTAATAGAACAAAAATAATAAATTATACATCACTCAATATAAGAACTCACTGCTTTAGGTCAACTGTGTGATAAAAGAGTGCATGGAAAATGAATAAACTCAGAGTGCAGCAGATGCAGTGCATGCCCAAGTAAGGCCACAGATATTGAAAATACAGTCACAGCCGTTATTTGTGTATGAATTGATGAGCTCTGTGCTGTCACAACAGTTTGACTACTGAAACCCAAGCCAGATAAAGACTGGCAGGTTTATCTCTCAGCTACACAGCCCTGACTACAATGTAGACATGACTAACTCCAGCATACCCAGTTCTCTATTTATCATTGTTGCCTAGGAGCCTTGATGTTTTGGTTCTTTTTTTGCTTTTTCTATTGACGTGTTACTTTTTCTTTACTTTCTCCTGAAGTAGTGTGGATCAGAGAAATTAGGGTTGTCTCAAGCAGCCAATTCCTGCTTTTGCAGCCTCCTGGTCCACTCAGCAGCTGCCTGGGTTTTGAAACTGCATCTTGAGCAAAATGGAATGTTCTTCTACCCTTTGGTCTTCCATATGCACCTCAGCTGAATAAAAGGCTCTTCTGATTGCATGTTCTTTCCCGTTTGGAAAAATTCTTGTTGCTATCGCTCCTCCCCGTATCTTTTATTTAAAAAAAAAAAATCAATATATAATGTAATTTTACTAAGAATCAAAATATGGTCACCAGATCTCAAAATAGCCCTCTGAATCCAGCTCCCTTTCCTCAGTATCATAGCCATTTTTTAGCCTTTGTTTCTGCAGTAATTGCTCTTGGTGCAGTGATGGATCAAGCAAAATGAGCTTCATTTGTGTTTTCTCACTAAGAGTTTCTTCCAGATTCAAAAGTTGTATTCTGTTTCTAATGAAAAGTTGTACTCTGTTTCTAATGAAACTAAGCTTTGTTTGCAAGCTCTTACCACTGGTACCTTGATGAGCTCTAAAAAAAAATTCTAACAGCAGATTTGAAACTGGATGACATGGAAGAACCTTATTAGGTTTGTTTTGTTCCTACTTAGGAAGTTTTTGAAGTCACAACTAGTAAAATTTGAAGAACTGATAAATTGTTCCTTTTAGTCCCCGTGAGATGAAGTTTCATCTCATTTTTCTGCCAACAGTTCCTCATATTCCAGGTGCCATCTTGAATAAGCATGGCCTGAAATTAAAAACCCTCTCCCTTAGTGTGACCTTGCAAAAGCTGCACACCCAGAAAGCTGCTGGTCCTCCTGGGTAAAGAATGTCTGCTGAGATCACTGATGGCACTGTTTATTCCTCATTGACAGGCTGTCATGATAGCCAGTTCATGGAGAAGTACCTCCTGGATGTATTTCATAAGGTGCTGCAGTATTTATTTCATTCTGGGGAGGGGAGGGAGAGCAGAGCTCTGCTCCTGTGTCCTGCAGTGTGCATGCAGCTTCACTGCATCACTCCAACCCTTTCAAGGTTATGAATAGCCTGCAATATATATTGCTGCACCAGGAAAAAGATATGATCCTTTTATTTTTCTTATCTGAGAAGCCTTTCCTGATGGGAGGTCAAGGGTGTCCCAAGAGTAATGCAATCTCCTCTGGAAATTTCAAAGAAGGCGATGATTATCTGCAATTGACTGAGGACATCTGTGCTGGCACGGCTGACACCCTGCCTAATTGATTATCCCACATTTGCACAGCCACAGTCAAGCCCAGGGCCCCAGCTGAACAGATGCCATGGCTAACACCCCCTCACACTGCACCAAAAAGCTCCACAAGTGGTTTGTTTGCTGCTAGAGCAGACTGGGTATGGTTGCTGGGTGTGTTTTATAAGCTTTCTCTTTCTGTAATTTGAAAATGCTTATACAACTCCAGTCAGCAGCCTGGAAACACAACTGATTTGTTATTAGCAATACCTCTCGTTACCCCTGCCTTTGAGGTAGAAATATTAAGATGTGACTTTGTCCTGTAACTCAGAAGGTGTTGCAGGCTCTGAGAAGATCCCTTGGCTGTTTCCCAAGTGGCTTTATTTCTTCAGTTCTCTTAAAGAAACAAAGAATTCAGTAAAACCTAGTACTGCGTGATGAGATCAGTATTTTTCAGTGGCATGGTCTCTTTGACCTTGATCACTGTAGGGGTAATTTTCCCTTCTGGTCTCTGCAGTTGGCCACGTGCTCTGATTTTATATAAACAGTTTAAGCAAAGCCTCATAGCCTCTGGTCAGCCCAGTCCCCCTCTATTTCTGATAGATGTTTATCACCACTTCTGCCAGCAGTGAAAATGCCATCAGTCCTTAATCTAACATATGGGATACTTTTCAACATATTTGCCATAGAAATCTACCCAGCAGATGAAAATTAGGTGTGATAGTGTATTTATTACAGTACATTTCTTAAAGTTTGCCCTTACTTAAGTGGGAAGTCCATCACAATAAATTTTCCCCTAATTTCAGTAGCAGGTTGAGATTTTATGGAAAGGAATAGTACTTAATCCGTTGTAAGTTTATGATTCTTGCAGATACAGATAAAGTAGTTGTGAACTTTACAGAAAATGTCTGCTACAAGGAAATGAAAAACATGAAGTGAAAAACTGCAACTGTTTTCCCCAAATTATGTAACTCACTTTGAATTTTGGTGATTGAAAAAAGGACTGAACTACTTGGAGCTTGGCTTAATACCAGTTTTTCCTGACTGTAACATTTTTTATGATACTTTCTGTGAAAACAATTGGGTGGACATCCACAGCCCAGTAGTTCTTGCTTTATAATTCACTGCAGGCTAAACTGAGTTTTACAGATGATCTCTGTTTAATGGATTCTGGCTTTCTGTCCTGATTATCAGAACTACAATGTTTTTCAGGTGGTACAAAGCCTACTGTCTGGGTGAAATCTCTAATTAAAATGGAGGTTTATGGGTTTATTGTGTATTTCCAATCAGGTTGCTGCAGTGCAGATGTTTGTTCATTTATCACAGCTACTGAGGCAACCCTCTGTACTTGTTTCCACCTGTGAACTGACTGAGCCATTATTTGCCAAAACTATTTCCACTCTCTCTATTATAGTAATGGGTAAGGACTGAAATGAATAGAAGCTTTGGGTTTTTTTAATGCTATGGATGTAAAATGTACTGTGAGAAGAGCTCTGCTCTCTTTGGAGATAACCTTAGGTTGATCTGCTTTAAAATTAGAAATTAGTGCAAAAAAATGTCCATAATAGCAAAAGGAGCTTCTTACAACTAGCTTGAGATTTCACTGTAATGGAAATATCTGTTCCATCTAATTTTTCTGCTTTGGAACAAATTAATTTATAATTTGGCAGACATGATCTTGGGTTTGCTCATTGCTAATATCTCAAGTTAATCCCTCTTGCAACATATATTGCAGAGCACTTCCTATGCTGAGCAGTGCTTGGTTAATGGCTTAGTTCCACCCATTTATTCCGGTTTAGACTTTCTCATCGATTAGGAAATTTTTTATTTTTGGTAATTACGTTTGACATTGGTGTGTGCTGATATAAAAGAGCTCAGAGGAACAAGAATGATAGTTGCCTTCAAAAGATGCCCACCTGGGAGCTTCTGACCTTCCCCAGCTGCATTGCAAGAGAATGGGAAGGAAACTCCCACTTGTAAAACAGAAAATAAAAAGTTGGAGCATGACTTTGTGCTAAGCTACTTTGGAAAATGCAGAAAATAATCTCCTGAGTGTTTTACTGCGCAGCTTCTGCTCCAAAATGTCATCCTACTAGTTACTTTCATAACTAAAATGCTGAAGTATTTTTTGCACAGAGAAGAAATAATTTTTCTGTGTTTATAGAATTATCTAGTCACAGCATTTCAGAATACAATAAATTTAATTCAGCTTTGAGCTTTTTAATGTAGTCCTCTTCTACTTGAAAGTTCTACATGTTGACCTTGCTGTGGAAGCACAAAGCAGCTAATAGCCCTCATCCAAAAATACCTTGGTGTTATCTCTCTGGTGCTCTCATGTTTTTTTCTGGAAGAGAAAAATAGATAGAATGAATAATTTTATTTTCTTTCCTATTTTAATGCATTGAAATTATTATAGGATTGGCTGAGAAAAGTTGCTTGTAAAATGTTGGATTTTTCCCATTAGGCTATCCATACTTGAAGTCTAGGTAAGGACTCAAGGAGAATAAAAATATTTCCCTTCTCACATGTGTTATAAGTATGTTGCAAAACTGATGTGGTGCTTAGATACTTTAGTGAGGGGAGTCCTGAAGGTCAGGGAAGTAGGTAAGATTCTAAGAATTTTAAAGGAAAGTGAAGGGAATGGCCCCAAGAATGCCTTCCATATGCTTTTACCCAGCAGTGATGGAGATGCAGCTTCCCATGCCTGGGTACACAGTGGAGCCCAGGGTGGAGAGAGCCTGCCAGAGAATTCTCATAAACAGGCATTGTCCCCAAGCACAGAAAGCAAAGCTGTGAGCACACATGCAAAATAGTCTCTGAGAGGATGAAAAATATTGTTTTACTTGGCCAAGGCATGTGGAGAACAGAAAAGAGACAAAAGGAACTAAGCAGGCTGTTCCATCAACAATGCTTCAGCTGCCTAGTGCAGGGGCTAGGAGAGAGTTGTCATTATTCAGCCTCCTAAAGGAATTCAGTTCCGTGTAAATGGGACAGAATGATGTATATAATATATAAATATAGTAAGTGCTACCAGCAACGTTTTTTTAATTGTTATCACAAAAAAGGTAACAATTGCAGCATTCATATCAGCTGATAAAAGAATTGTTACCTGGGTTTTCTGCCTGTTCTGGGCAGGGTGGAATAGCTGAGTGTGTCTGGTTTGACTCTCTCTTAAGTAACTTTGTTCCCTTTACTGTCAAAATGTAAAACCTGAGGTATCCTGCAAATGTTAGCCTTGAACTACAGCATGGATGAAGGGCACTTTGATTGCAGCCAAAATATGTGAGCTGACCCTTGCACTTTCAGAGCAGCTGCCTTTGCTCACCTGTTGGGCAGGGAAGAGGAAGAACCACCAGGAAGGGAGATGCTTTGTAAGGTGGGAGTGTGATGCAGTGCTGGTCATTCACATTAAATTAAATTTTTCATCTGATGGCAAAGCTGGAGGGTGTTTCACAGGATCACAGAGTGGTTTAGGTTGGAAGGGACCTTAAAGGATTTTCTCATTCCAACCCCCCTGCCATGGGCAGGGACACCTCCACTCTCCCAGGTTGCTCAGTGCCCCATCCAGCCTGGCCTTGAGCAGGGATGGGGCAGCCACAGCTTCTCTGGGCAACCTGTGCCAGGGCCTCACCACCCTCACAGGGGAGAATTTCTTCCTAATACCTAATCTAACCCTGCTCTCTTTTAGTTTGAAGCCATTCCCCCTTGTCCTTCACTCCAGGACATTCTAAATTGTCTCTCTCCATCTCTCCTGTAGCTCCTCTCACAAACTGGAAGGCCACCAGTTAGGTCACCCCAAAACCTTCTCTTTTCCAGGCTGAACACTCCCAGCTCTCTCAGCCTTTCCTCACAGGAAAGGTTTTCCAGCCCTGTGTTCACCCTGGTGGTCTCCTCTGTATTCACTCACAGGTCCATGTCCTTCCCATGCTGGGGACCCCAGGGCTATCAATTCCTCTGATGCCAGTATATATCAGAAATAAATCTTTTACTTTGAAATCATTAAATACAGTTCTTCCAAGTAAAAAAATGTGCATTCATATTTGAGTGAATTTCCTTTGGATAAAGTACTGGGATCTAACTAAATTGATAGTCTGGATAAAATTAATTACTTTAATAAATTCTAAAAAATAATATTCACATATATAATATATATAAATATGAATAACATATTTAAAGCCATTTGTTCAGCTGTACGGACTAAAATGATTTCTAAAATATACTGTTTTAATTAACGATTGCTCACTAATAATGTCTTGAGCTTTCCTCAAACCACTGGTCAGTGAAAAAGCCACTTCAGCAATATTGAACAAGGATTATCCCAGGGTGTACTGTAAATTGTATTAAGATATCAGAAAGAGTTCACCCAAGCAGCAAAGGTTGCTGCATCCTTGACTGTAATCAGTAGAAAGGAAGCAGAAGCTAAGATTATATTTGAATTTAGTCAGTCTGCAGCAGGAAAAATCCTGTTAGTCATGCATTGATTTGGAATATTCAAGTGCAGCCTGTGTTGGTTTGGTGGGGAGGTAATCCTGATTTGAACGTTAAGCTTCTGAGGGCTAGCTTAACTTAAAGAAGATAAACCTTGGGATTGTGTAAGGTATTTACTACAAAGAACATGCACTATATTTGAGATACTACTTAGCAGTTTAAAGAGCCCGAGGGATTTGAAGTTCTGAAGGAAGTGCTGGAGTTCAGTAACACTTTTTTACATATTCTGCTTGTATATGTGTAAAAATGGAGAATTCCAGAACAGGACCCAGCACTGCTGGCGTGGCCTTGCCAGTGGTTTTCCACCTCTGGGCAAAGGGCAGCATCACTTGGCTCTATCTGCTGCCAACACTCCTCTTAATGCTGCCCAGTGTGACAGTGGTCACAAGGGTCTTGGATGAGGGAAGAGACGAGGATTTGATTCTATATTTCAGAAGGCTTCATTTATTATTTTATTATATGTATATATATATCACATTATAGCTATACTAAAAATAATAGAAGGAAAAGCTTAATCTCAGAAGGCTAGCTAAGCTAAGAATAGAAAAGGAAAGAATGACAACAAAAGCAGCTCTGCCAGACTGGTCACTAAATCCAAACATCCACACGAGACCAGTCACAGATGCACCTGTTCCATTCCACAGCAGCAGATAAACATTGTTTACATTTTGTTCCTGAGGCCTCTCAGCTTCTCAGGTAGAAAAAAATCCTAAGAAAGGATTTTCATAAAAAGATGTCTGTGGCAGCCCAGGATGCTGATGGCCTTCCTTTCAGCAAAGGCAAATTGTTGGCTTGTTGTCAGCTTGTCCACCAGGACATTCAGGTCCTTTTCTGCAAAGCTGAAAAAGTATATTTGTGGAAATGCCGAGCAGATCATTACCTTTTTTTTATATATTAGTGAAGGTCCACGGGATTCATGGTTAATAAATATGTCAGTATTTAAGTCTGTGTTTGGCTTGAAACCACTTTGATGAGAAGTGAAAATCTTACTTCTAGGCTTTATTCACTTAGGTTTAAGTAGAATCACATAGAAATAATAATAAAAAAATATTCAAAATCCTGTAATTTAGAAAAAAAAATCTACTGGGTTTGATTTGCACTCAAAAGATCATGCCATCTGATATTTTCCTGGTGTCATTACCAGGAGAATAGAATAAAAAGGCATTCCTATTTTTCTATATAGAAGGACAATATTCAGTGTATCATAAAAAGCTGCTGAAAAATTAAAATAATATTTAGGAAGTTAACAACTTTTGACGGGCCACAAAAAAGAATAAATTCTGTGACTTGATTTCTTAATTTTTTCTGTAAAATTGAAATTTTATTTATGTCAATCAAGAACTTTTCTATTTTTAGTTTGGTAGGATTATTATGTTTCTGTCTTACATCAGAGCAAATGGTTGAGCACAGTGATAATGACCTTTGTATTCCTAATGAATTTGAAATGCACACTCCCTTTTCAAAGAAAAAAGAGGTGAAAATGAGGAATTAATCTTTTCAAATAGGGAGGATCATCTTTTAGCTGAGGGAGTGCTTCAAATTCCATATTCCAAATTTTGTTGCAGATTAAGGATGGAGACAACTGAATATTTTTTTCAAAATCTTCTTTTGTGTTACACAAGTTGTCCTTTCAATACAGTAAAAAATACTCAGTAAATACAAAAATACAGATATAATATCTAGATGCTGAGATGGCATCAATGTGCTCTTTTTTCATAAAAGAAATGGTGAGAAAGAAATTAAGGAATTTTTATTTCTGCTTATATGGTTTCATATTTCATAATCTGGTCCAGCAGACTTAATGAAATTCAGAATGCTGACTGCATAACCTAGAGAAACCCTACTGGGACATTAAAAGGAACAATAGCAAACATAAACACAAAGTCTCCTTCAGATTCCAAGTACAACACACCCATCACTTTCCATTAGCTCCTGTTCTCAAAGAACACAGGGAAAATGTAAGATATTAATTATTAGCAAGCTATCTAATTCTAGCACCCACTAAAAATGCATTTATACACAACAGGTTGCATCCTTCTACCTTGTTCAGCTAGGCTGTAAAAAAAAAAAAAAGAATTAATGAAAAATTTATTATATTTTAAATCCATTATTTAATTTGATGTGTGGTAAATTCTTGCATAGACTCAATATTTTTTGAAAGTAGGAAACTTGAACAGAGAAACAAAAACATCTATTTTTGATCCAGGGAACATACACACCAATCTTTGACCCTCAAGACACCAGAATGTGTTTATTATGAGATTAGTGGACATCCCAAACATAAAGGCAGTTTTGCCCCTTACATTTTCTGTGGAAATCTTTTAAGACTCATCCCTTAATGCAGAAAATAACGAAATAAATATTGAAATAATTATTCCAGCTAGTGCCTGAGTTTTGTAGTCCAAATTTGAAGACAGTGCCTTGAACATAACATGGTCATCAAAATGAAAATTAGATGTAGTGTTTAGAAAAATATTTAAAGAGTACAAAGTCACGAAGTTCCCACTAGAAAAGTTTGATAGAAACATTGTAAACCTGTCTGTGCTATCAAAAATGAGAGAGAGGAGGTAAAAGTCTCTAATTTTTTTATACTTTCCATTCAGCACTCCCTTTAGTCACCTCACTCCTCACCTTGTTTCCTTTGTTCTTATCCTCTGTTCTGCTGTTATTTATTAACTCTTTTTTTTTTTTTTTTTAATGCCCTAAATCATCATCTTTTCTTGCCTTTCCTTTTCTTTTCATGTTTCTGCTGGGTCTCTGGTTTGATTTATGGGTTACGTGCTGAATTTTGGAGTCAACTTTCTGTTTCAAACTCCCAGATGGAAATTACGGCAGTTGGTTTGTGTAAAACCCTGAAGACCTTTACCTGAGATTTCCTTTCTGCTCCCTGGCCAGAGGGATGACTCTGCATCGGGGTCATGCTGGAGACATCACAGAGCAGGGGGAAAATCTATTGTGGTGCCAGGGATCACTCAGGTTTTGTACCAAAATCTCCATCTGAAATTCTTCCTCAAGTAGCTTAAGACCATTATTGACCATACATAAAGCTCTTGATTCAGGATTGCTCAGAAGGTGGGAAAAATTGAAACACTGCTGTGTAGATGTCTATGTAGGAGAAAATGCTGTTTCCCCTTTTTAGTCTAAAATTCGAGGGCTGGGAAAAATTTTGTCTGCGTTATTTTCTTTTCCTGTTGGTTCTTTATTTTTAAAGATGTGCTATTCATATTCTATTAAAATGTTGGTGAAAGAACCTAGAATATGAAATAGAGAATAGCTTCATTATTTCAGATAAAACTGTAGAATAAACATGTATTTGTATCATTATTCTGCATGCTGAGGCTCATTAGCTATTGCTAATTTGGCTTGAGGTATTGAACGAAGCTGAGTTGTTGCTCCAGAAAGAAGAAATTAACTCTTAAACATTCATTGTATGCATTAAATAGTCCAGAAAACTTCCTCACTGCCATTTTGTGTAAAAAAAAGAATAAAATAATATCATCCTTTAAGGATATTTAAGGAAAGGAGAACAAATACTTAGAGAAATAGATGTTTGACATGTTTATGGAAAAAAACACATGCAAGATGAAAATGGTACTCAGATACAAAGTTTCCATGCTAAGCCTTAGGTCATACAAAAGTTAACTGCACATTGGTCTTCCAAGAAAGAAATTTAACACAAAGCACATTACTTGAGGAGAAGAGTTCCAGTTAATTATGAAGACTTTGTTAAGGTGATGCATTCTTGGTGCAGTAACTAAAACTTACTTTCAGATGGCAAGCAGGAAACATGTGTTAGAAAATTTTAAGTTACTCTATTTACTTGTACGTTTCATTAACCAGAATGATTTGTAAAAGTTTATCTTTTTGGTTGTGACATACTAATTGCTAAATAGTTTTTACCATTCTTTTATCATTTTTCTCAAACTGAAAGCAATATATATCTACAATGCTTGAGATAACTGGGCTTGAACCATTTCAACTCATCCTCCCCCTAAAAGCAAAGCTCAGGTGGGGCTGGTCCTTACCCTGTAAATGTATTTTCTTGCCAGGAGAGGCAGAAGTGAACCCACATTTGAAGGGTGAAGATAATCTGGGGGTTTGGGCAGCAGGAGAGGTTGGAATTCCAAGTTAACATGATGTTACAGATGCAGCTCTGCCTCACTTTCTCTCCAAAAAGTGGAGGAATGAAAACTGGTCTCTCACAGCAGGGAAATGCATAACACCTTAAAGGCAAAGGTTCTTTCTGGAAACCTAACAAGAGAGGAATCAATTGTAATCCATAACAGCTTTTCACAAGTAGCTCTTCCATGCATGAATAATAATATTGAACTCAATGAACACACTGGTGATTGGTTTCTCCAAGACAGCTAAGTGCTATTTTTCTTTTCTGCTTTGCCGTTTCTGGTCAAGATGGCGCATCATGTTGTTGAAGAACACAATTAAAATGTTCTAGAAACAATTGATAACAACGGGTCAAGCCTCTGAATATGGAATAAATAATTGCTTATATGTTTATAATCTACAACAGCTCCTGCTCATCTGCGCAGCACCTGATGTTATTATATTGCTTTCGTGACTTTCCAGCATAGAAACAGTTAACTCTCCTGCCCAGTAAATGTCTTGCCTCATATTTCTAAGCTCCTTTGCCAATTCCAGTACTTATTTAAGGAGGACTGATTTTTATCTATGGCTTGGATTGCTTCCTTAAGAAGCACATGCTCTCTCTCTAAGCCAAAAATTGTATGATTGAATGGTGATGCTCCTGCTGTCCCAGCATTCTCTGGATCCTAAATCAGAGCATGACACAAGTGTGACTGGCAAAGCCACTGCTATTTCAGTTATGAAAGTACATTTTTCAGGAATGTACACTGGCCTGCAATCTGTATTGTCATACTTCTCTATATTAGCATTGATTTTAAGTTACAGTCATTTCTTTTATTGCAACTTTCACAGGGAAATCGTGTACCAGCTGCTAATATGTTATCTTTCTCTGGGATGCTTGGGCAGCTGAACCTAATATTAGTATTTGACTGACCTTATAAATTTTACCTTCAGTTTATTTGTGTTTTGGAATGGATTTCCCCCCCTCCCCCCAATATTTAGGCTCTAAATCTTGTTTGATGTGTTCGAGGACAAATAACCTCTAATGAAACCGATGGGACTGTCCCTTTCAATTACATAGACAAAGGAATCAATGGGACTCATTTCACAGGTTGAATAAGGCTGATAATATTTAACATTACAATGAGGAACAATAATTAATGATAAATTATCACCAAAATACTATTGGATTATGCATTATTTACTCATAGTAGTGTGAAGGATTAATTAAATTGTGTGGGAAGCTGAAAAGCATGATGTTTTCTCAACTCTACCTCAACTCTCAAACCATACAATGAGCATGTAAAGCATGCTTTTGCTTCTACTTATTTGAGCAAAGAAAAATCAAATAATGCATTTTCTGGTTTTCTATACATGCATTCAGGTGGACCATCAGCAGTATTTAATTGTTCAGTTCAGGAATGCAAAGGAAAGGAAACATGCAATTAAGAGGCAAGAAATAAGATAAATTTCAGATCCTGAAAAACAAATTCTACCACTTTGTAAGGCGATGAAAAATCAGTCCAATTATGTATCTTAATTTTAACTATGCACAAAGATATATTAAATTAGTTCACATTTCTCCTCCGGCATTGCAAGTGGTAGTGCTCTTTTCTGAACTTAACACTGTCAGATCTTAGGTAAGAAAGAATTAATAAATGTGCAGTCCTGGAAAAAAAAAATCCCCAGATGGTGGATCCCAGCAGTACCTTTCAGCAGTAAATGTGTTAATTTCTTAAGGACCCATTTAATGCTCTCCCATTTTATTCCCACTCTTAGACCCCTTATGTGCCCTACAGCTCCTCCTGGTGCTCCTTGCCTTATCAAGGGATCTCACTTTAAGAAGGGGTAAAGCGAGCTCAGTGCCCAGCCTGGCCCCTGGGAAATGCTCATCTACAGCTTGGTGGTCCAGCATAGCTGTGCCAAGAGGAGTCTGCAGGGATGCTCAGGTGAGCATTGCTGGATCTTTAGCCAGAGGCAGAAAATATCACTCCAATATCCTGCTCAGTTCCTGGGGGAAGATTGCCTGTTCCTGCCTCTGAGCTGGCTGTTCTATTTCCCTGCGTGTTTTCTCTGACTGTGCAAACTTCAGAGGCTGTAGGGAATCAGCCTCATTGCTGCCTTCCTGTGCCAGGAGGACCTCCCATACTCACCACGCAACCTCTACAGCTATTTAGTGATATTTTGGTTCTTTTACACCAGGAATGGGGTAACACTCCACAGATAAAATCTCTCCTACAATGCAACACAGGGAAGGTTCTGTTGAATCTGAGTCAGGCTGACCAGCATAAAGGAAATGCTTTGACCAGCATAGTTCAATTTGACTGTTCATTTGGACAAATTACTAGATAAAATTTTCTTCTATGAAATTCATCCCTGTGAGATTACACAAACTTTAAAAGCAAAAAATAAATAAATAAGGGTTTAAAACTCCAGTTGTTAAATTGGGCTAGGAGCTGATGGGAATTTCAGCTCAAAACAGAAGTGGAAGAGGTGGAAATGTTGATTAACATGAACACATCTTTTCACCTGGGCAGATATTTTCAAGGAGGTCTGCTATGTTGAGAGACATAATTTATTTTCTCTTCCCACTAGGACAAAAAATAGAAAGCTAGATGCGCAACCACATGTTTCCAAGGGGTAAAATTCTGCCTTTCACTGACATTGTGATGTATTTATAACGTTGGGAAATAGTATTTTAAGGTTTTCTGCCACCTGCTTTAAAGACTGCCGTTCCTTTTTTAATATTCCTTGTGTAGTGGTGACAGTACAGCAAACTGTCAGTCACAATGAGCCCATGCACATCCTCCTGTCAGGATCAGTGTGGAGCACTGTGGAGATCTAATGGAGCAAGGGAATGGAAATCAGAAGGCAAAGTCATCCCTGTGTGACTTTGAAAAGTCACTTAGCTCTTTTGAGCAGGAGTTGTCACAAGTGGACTTGCTCCCCTTTTTTGTGACCAGGAAAAGATGTGTGCATGTTAATCAACACTTCCACCTCAGTTTTGAGCTGAAATTCCCATCAGCTCCTAGCCCATTTTAACAACACTGGAGTTTGAAACCCTTGTTTAATTCTTACTTTAGAGAAGCATTTTCAACTCTCCTCTATAGAGTAAGCTTTCAGAGGAATGCTTAAAATCTTAATGAGAATGCATTTTAAAGTCATCATCAGGATACCAGAAAACAAACTAGCACACAAAATCTGAACTTTATTTTTCTTTATTCAGGAGGTCTTGTAATTTAGAGGTTTTTTTTTTTTTTTGATGAAATAATTATAATCAGTTACATTTCTTTCGAATGACGAGCAAATGCATAATAGAAAAATTGTAGATTTGGTTCATTAGAAGCGTAGAAAGATTTTGGCTTCTCCATAGTATAAAATAATTTTTAAAACTCAGAAGTCTCTGAAAAAAAAAATCAAATTCCATTATCTCACTTAAACAAGAATAAGCTTAAGAAAGGTTAATTGCACTGTTCTGACTCTAGGCCATTTATCATCACACTGACAGAACTTTTCCTTCACTAGTGAGAACAATGATAGGGCATAGCAGTGATGATATAAATTGAATAATCACTTTTTATGATGATGTGTGCACTTCCAAAAATAATGCATTGGGATTCCCAAGCTGTAATAATGTAGGAAGTTATGATGAGGAAAAATGGTGAACAAGGATTTGAAATGTTCAAGTGTATTTCATTGATGTGAAATGCAGAACCAATTGTATTTAATAACCACCTTTCAAAATTATTTCTATTTAGTGAGATATTTTGGCAGGTGTGCTTTCCTTTTCATGTTAGAATTTTTACCTTAATTTTTTTGACAGATTACATTCATAAAGATTGCAAAAGAAAAGACAAAGCACCTAGGTCATTGAATCTACAATTAGCTCTGTAAATTTCCTGGAAGAATAAAAAAGATTGATGTAAAATATCACACAGTACCTGCTTCAAGAAAATTATTGTTAAATCTAGGATTAGTACTTCAACACATTTATTTTGCTTCAGGTATAACACTTTAAAGCAGAAAGTATTTTCTGATCATATGTTAGCAGGTACTGTAAGGGGAGAAATCAAATCTATTGACATGCCTTTAGCATCTCAAAATTTAGTTCATGTGAGAGACATTTATCCTCTAATAATACAACCAAATCTGATCCAAAAAATGAAAAGTGAGTTTTCTACAGAGAAATGTTCTTCATTGTTGAAGAAACCTTCTATGATGTGCTTTAACTTCACTCATTCTGTGTTTGTGGAGTCAGTTCAGTGTTGTGGTGGGAGTCATGGGGAGAATGCCTATCCCAAATTCTGGATTACCAACATAATTTGGAATCCCCAATTACAAGTGCACACCAAACAGCACAGAAGGAAACCATAACCAAGCTAAAGCTAAATGATAACTCTGCTCTTTCTGAGTGCCAGCTGTCTCTTCTCCCACATCCTTAGAAGGTACAGAGGTAAGGACGTGGTCAGGGGCTGTCGCACTCATTTTTAATCTGCACTTCTACCTAATGAATGCAAACCAGCAGAGTACTTCTACTCATGGTAAAATCACTTCAGGTATTTACTACACAAAAGCATGTTCACATTTAAACATATTCTTAAATTATTTGAGGCTTTTCTAATTAAACCAAACACATTAAATTCTAATAGTTTGTTCCTTGGTCCTGCCCAAAGCACTAATGTAACACCCCCAGGTAGCGATCCACTCTCACCAGAAGCTCCCAGAAAGATGCAGTGGTTTAAGTTTACCTTAATTTCAGTGTGACACCTTTCCTAACATGGGATTTATGGCAATGTTGTACTCAGATATCAAAGCCATGAGTATTTATGTGGCTAATTTTATGTAGCAGAAAAGTCGTGCAGTTTGTCAAAGACAAACAATTAGTAGAGCTGTATTGAAAAGGAAAACATGATTCAACTCTGCTGTTGAAGCAGAATCAAAAATCCGTGCTGCTTTTGGCAAACCAATAAATTTACACTGAGTGCAAATGAAAATCCTGACTCAGATGCTCTAGCCACAATTTAGCAGTTTTGTTCAAACACACTGTTGTGTTCAAGTGTGTTTGCAGGAGTGTGGTGTTAGACGCTGTAAGTTTTGTGCACGTGGGTTATTTATGTGTGTGATGCTTCATCTTTTTGTCTTTCCAATCCTCCTGCTCTCTGTCAGAGGGAGGGAAGGACTCCAGGTTTTCACTGCCATGTCCTCATAAATTCTCTGTGAAAGTAGCATTATGGTGTAACACTGAGGGCTTTGTCAGCCTCCGAGATCCCTTTTAAGTTGCCATCCTGTGGATATGGGATATTGGATCTTCTAATAGGAACAGCCAAGGCAGGCTGTAAAACTGACCCTTTCCAATTATTTTCTTCATTAACCACAAACACTTTTGTCTCCACTACAATTTTCACACCCCAGCTCCATTTCTGTTTTTCTAAAGTATTACTTTTCTAAACTCATTTACTTCTACACTCTTCATCAATCTACCCCCTTGCAAGCCCAGTAAGAACCAAACTCACCCAGAAGAAATGAATAGCATCTGTTGCAAGGTATTACCTGTCACTAGGGAGGAAAAACACCAGACTGCCAACAATTCCCTATGCCATAATTTTGTTGGCTTACAACACAGGGAAACACCTTTAGGTGTTTCCTAGCTATGGGCAGATGTTTGGATGATAAATTGGGGAATGAAAGTAAGATAACCAGAGAAAAAGACACTGTAGATTTGTGTGTATTAATAAGTGACAAGCATGAAGCTATAAATAGATAGAAGTTGTGTTTATATCTGTATTCTTCCTAGAGCTTCTCTAGATATTTTTCCTGACCAGAATATTGTTTCAAAAAGTGGAAATGTCATGTGTTTGTGCAAACATGCATTGCACAGATTTACCACAGGGATGGCAGGATGAGCAGAGCTCAGAACTTGGCTGGTGGAAGTGACTGACTTAAGCTGAGGGACAGAAGTGAGCTGTGGAGTTTCCCCCGTGCTGATTTTGAAACAAAAGACATATGACTGCCATATGACTGTCATATCTTATGACAATCAAAGCAGCTGCTGCTCTCACCTTTCTGTCCTCATGCAGCTGCCATGGCCTGTGTGCAGTCCCCTTTCACACTAAAACATTGGACTCTAGATGTGACATCTGTGAGCTGATGCATTTTCAGTCCAGGCATCAGCCAGAAGAGATGGATGAAGCTGGTGGGAAATAAACAGATAAGCTTCCCTGCAGTAACATATCTTCACTCATAAATACAATTCTTGGGCCTTTTCTGGTCCAAGGCTGACTAATGACTCCAAAAAGTCACTTCTGCTTTCTGTGGACAGATGTGAACCAGTGCACTACATCCCTGAGCTATGTGTTGTAATGTAATTTCTGAAGCCCACAAAGATTAATTTCAGTGCTACTTACATTTCATAATGAACTCTGAAAAAATACAGTTTTGACATCCCTGACTTCTGTGATGTATCAATTCAAAACCTCATTTGTCTTGCCTGAATTTAGTGTAAGCTGTAATTTGAGAGAGATCATCTCTCTTTTATCAGTTGTGATTTATCAGTTCAATGTTATCTTTACCAATTTATCTTCTGCATTCTGTAAGTTATGTTGAAAACAGAAATCTCCTTCTGCAAGGTAATTATATTTACAGGTTATTTTCAAGACTTTTATTTAATTTTCTGCACATTAAATTGCTGTACAGAGGGCAATTTTTGAGGTCTGACATTTTTTTTTCAGGACTGACAGTGTCAATTCACCTAAAGCTTCCACTTTTAATCCACTGAGGATTGTCTGTGGCATATGTATGTGACTTTATTCTTCATCCTGTTTCTGGAGAGATATTTTTAATTATTTTTTACAGAACATACACAAAAAAATTGTTAAATTTGTTTTCTTTATCTGCAAGTTTTGCTGTAAGCATTAGTCCACTTAAATCTTGCATCTAAGTATCTTCATGGATAAGGGCTAAATTTTAAAACTCTTAATGAAGAACATAAACATCAAAGTCAAGATTTAATACGATTAAAATAAGAATGTTTCATTAGTATATTGTTCATTGCAAACTTCACTAAATAAGAATTAGGAGTTGCTTTGAGAACAAGGAAGACTGTAACACAATTTCCTGTATTAAATTAGTTGGAGGAGGAGGATATCAGTGACAAGAACCATGGATGAGGTTTCTGTTGAAAGAATTAATTTATAAAAAAATAGCAAATCAGATTGAAATTTAAGTGAATAATACTGCATTGAAAATTTTCTCTGTAAACAAAGATATCAGATGCATTGCTGTAAATTACTTCAAGATTAAGTTGTCTGCAATTGTAGGTGGAACATGCAAAACATTTCAGAAGGATGAGCTAGAGAGGTGTGCCTTATATAATTATTTGGAAGACTGCATCTTCTTTCCTTAGCATGCACACTAATGAGAAAAAAGCATTATAGGACTGTCCGACCTAAAATAAGAGAAAACTACTTCAGCACTTTTAATAATCCTTTTTATAATTTTGCAGTTGTCTAGGATTCCTATAGAATACAGAAAATGAATCAAATCTAGCAAGTATTTTATTATGAAACATTAAGTTATAAATTTTGTCACACAAGCTTTAGCTGCTTATGACTCTTTTTTAATCTTTCAAAAATGGGTAGAAATTACATTAACTGCTCAAAGTTATTTGTGAAATTTGAGAAATTACATTCACCACCAAAAGAAAGCTGCAACAATCTAAAACATAAAAAAGAATATTATTTTTGTACGTAACTAAAGTTTGCCAAAGCAGGTTTATGGTCTTTTTCCTTGGGGAAAACACACTATATTTTAGGATTCTTTAGTAATGCTTCAGCATGAGTTGGGCTTTTAATTGCTTGTATATTTTCTAGAATTTATAATTTCTGAGCAAAGCAGTGCTTTTCTTCTTCCCCAGTCATCTTATTTGAAGGTCTTTTTGAGACACTGTCACTTTCTCTTGTCAAATTTTTGACTGAATTCTATATGAGACAATGGAAAACTTGCATTGAGGTCCACAAGGCTAAATTATCTCTAAGGGTGAAGTATTCTTTAAAGATATTTTTGAGACTGTCAGCTACATCATTAATTCACATGTGTGGAGGTTCTCAGCACCATCTTTATTGTAGAGCTTTTGCTTTCAAAATGTATGTGTAAGAGGTTTTAAGCAAGAGAAGATTAGTTGTAACCAAAGAGAATTTCATTTGACAGAAACTTATCTTGAACCTGGTTCCATAGTAGAAGTTGGAAGTATCTTATTTTGGATAATTATCGTGCAAGTCCAACTTTTAGTACTGTATAACTTTCAATTTTCACATATTTAGAGATAACGAGGGAGAGTGAGAAAAACAAATTGGTGTAGTATCCGGTTTTAAGATGCTTGGACTGGTTTTGGCATTGCATGAGGTAGAAACAACTTACAATATTCCATGCGAGCATTTTGTGATATTCAAGTCCTATTTCCTCATTCTAAAAAAATTCATTAGAGTTCTATTTTGTGCCTGAGAGCCACAAGATATCTTCCTATCCCAGCTGCAGATCTGTGACATCTGTTTTTGGTGTTGTGTCTGCGGGGCTGGGAGCAGCCCCCATGGCTAATGGGAGACTCTGTTCCTGTTCTCCACGAGGGACATGGCCCAAACTGCACTCTGGGGCTGCAGCAAAATGAGCAGTCCAGTGTGACATTATTCAGCATATATGGCATTCTAATAAAATTAAAACTGGAGCCTGAACTACTATTAATTGCTGCTAGCTGCAGCAACATACGTTGCTCAATACCTACTGAGAATTAAAACCTAATTCTAATGAGAATACTGAGATGTCCAAGCATTGCAGTTTTATCACTCCTAACTGGTAATTATTCTATCGCATAGTAAAATTAGCATTGGAATATCAGTAATAAAAATTGATTCAATGTATTGGATTCACTTTAAAAAAAAATGAACAAGCAAACTATGTGCACGTTTCTCAGAACAAAATGTGCAGTGAGGTCATAGTCTGAGTGATGAAAAACTTTTTATTAGACTTCCACTGAAACTTTTGGACCGACATTTTGTGCAAAACACAGTACAGATATTTTAAAAGCTGTAACAAATTAAATGCAGTCTTGCTCCTGTCTAGTTTGTAGAATACACATTTGCACATACCTGTGCATTCTGCTTTATCTGCCAAGAGCCAGGAAAAAGTAGTTATGGTATGGTTTGGGTGAATAATATTGCTTTTGAAAACATCTTGGTAAACTAAGGTACAACTATTATATAGATTCTTGTAAATTATTTCAATTTTATATTTGGTTTAATTATAGATTGCTATAGCCATACAGACTGTTTCAGAAATTTGATATAAAATGCCTAGCAGAATTTTATTTAAAAGAATTCCTGTAAAAAGAGTACTAAATGATAAATTTTTGCCTGTGGATTTCAGGCAAAATAAGTGCACTAGAGTAAGAAAGTTTTGAGCAGATAATTCAGGTATTTCAATTGTAAAGAGACAAGAATTGTTGCCACTTTAATGTTTTTAACTTCTGTTTATAAAAAGGATTGCTCAGGTAGGAGTGGTGACCACATTGCAACTGATCACTATATTTTAGGCTTCTTTGCTTTCAAACCTCACATTTTCTTATTTTATTGTTATTGGGGTTTTATTGTTTTAGGTTTTGTTTGGGGTTTGTTTGTTTTGTGTAATTGTTGGTAGTTTGTTTGTGTTTGTTTTGTTTGTTTGTGAGTGGGTTTTGTTTGTTTTTGTTTGTTTGTTGTGGGTTGTTTTGTCAAGGACCATTGGGAGTAGTTTATCAGCTTCACAGCTTGAGAAAAGTTCCTGACAAAAATCTGACAAAAAAAATCTGACCAAAAATTAGTCTTCTTATTTTTCTGGGTTTTTTTCCCTATTAATTTTCATTTTGATGTAGAGCATCACAACTCTCTTCACTCCTTATTAATCCTTCTCACCCTTTATTTTCAAATTCTGCCTAATGGTTTTCCTGTCTACAGTTCTCATCTGTGTGCTTGACAGAATAGCATGTTCCCATGATCCTTTTTCATGAGGAGTTGGAGAAATTCTCAAGATTCAAGGAATAAAAGAAAATAAGGATGTTCTGCTGCCAGAACCAGAAGTTTTGCATGGAGTACTATTTCAAGGATATAAACTGGGAGGATGGCTTTGAAGGAACCTTGTGCTGGCACTGAAACACAGAATAAAAGATTTGGCTCCTGAAACTATTCAGATGTACTCTAGAAAATCTCAAAGCTGTTAACTCTCCCTTTCAAGAAGGCTGAAAAATTCTGAAATTACTGGAAAACGTTGGCTATTTCCAAGTTCATATGTTCCTATTTGACAAGCCATACCACTTGGCTATGTATAAATTAGACTTGTAATGAGTTGTGGTTTGCCAATGAAAATGAAATATGTGCTACAATTGTAAAATGCTGATGCAGAACTTCACAAGTTAATACAAAGCCAAATATCTAATTCATCTGTGTAGAGTGGTTCAAGTACAAAAGCACATGCTTCTATCATAGCACACATTTTATCCAGAGGCCTTAATACTTCTGCAAATACTAATCCATCAATTCTTCTGTGTTGCAGAACTGAAAAATACTCCTGTACACCAAAGGAGTATTTATAGGTCTGCTGAATCCTTACCTTTGGAATTTGAAGTACCAGAGCCAACTCAGTATTTGATAACAAAAGATTTAGAAAATATGCCCCAAGATGTTCATACTTCTGTATTGCAGGCTGAAAAAATGTTAATTTTGAGTAATAATCTTCATAATGTCTATAGTGACTTCTCATAGCTTTCGTTTAAACTGGATGCATACTTCGGACCCAAATATTCTTAGATTTGCTTAATTATTTAAAGCCAATACAAATGAAAATTGTTATTTCTTCCTGTTAAAAATCTGCTGTTTAAAATTAATCAGGCTGTATTGGTGCTATTTATAATTATTTGTATTGGCTTTAGTAACAGTTGATGCAGTGACTTTAGTGATAGTTGATACAATTAAAGAGTGGTTTTAAATCAGTTTTCAAAACTTGGTTTTTTCCCAAACTTTCTTTGAGGTTAACTTTTAAAAGTCAATATGGTGGGTTGGAGTTAGTCACAAAATTAAGTTCAGAGATCTCCCAGCAGCTGCAAATTTATCAGATTGTTTCATTGCTTGGTTAAGTTGGTTATAACTCATGTTGTTTTGGTTATAACTCATGTTGATCTCCAGAAATACTGAGTTCCCTCCTCCTACTTCAGCTGGGTGTTTTGTTTGTTTGGGGTCTTCTTTTGTGCCATTTTCTAACCTGTGACATTGCAAGTTACAGCTCCTAATTTCTGCTCTTCATTGCCTTGCATTGCACAATGAGCACAGTGGGCATGGTACTATATAAAAAGTTCCATTAAATCTCAGAATCATGAATTTAAACATAACTAATTGAAACCAAAACAAGCAGCATTATGGGCTACAAATATCAGGTTGCTCTGGGGGTTTCTGTGTGCTTTAGATTCAGTAAATGGACCTCACAGAGTGAAACTACCAGCATGTGCTGTAAGCAGAGAATTATGCCATGTAGTGCTAGGGCTGATAGGCCAAATTACAGATAACTGGGAGTGGATCCACAGGTGGCCCTGCAATTTCTGCCACAGAGTGGAGCAGCTAGTTAGAGGAGAAGCTATCATGTTACCAAACATTATGTTAGGTATTTGTTTCTTTTTGTTCTCCATCTATTTCCTTGCTATAAACAATTAGTAAAAAAATTCCTAGTATATATTGTGTATATTTACATATAAGGAGGTACTACATTCCAAGAAAAAGATGTGAACTGCTCCAAAGAGAGGAAAAGAACAAATTCTTGAACAATCCCTGCAAAAATTGAGGGAAGAGGATTTAACTTAAGAGAATTTGTTAATTCACTTGAGGACAAATCTTTCTGTAAAAAATCCTCCAATTCTGTAGTCTGATAAATCAATGAACTTCATTTTAAAGGAATAACTTATTTAGACAAATTGAAATGTCATATATGAAATTCTGCCATGTGACTTGTCCTAGCTGTCCAGTTATGTGTGAGCTGTGTGAGGAAATATAGAGGAAGAGGAGAAGGAGAAAATGAGGGAAAAGATGAGGGAATAAAAACAGTGATGAGCAAAGGGAAGAGCTCTGTGCTGTTCTTACAGGGTTTTCTCTACCTTCTTTCCTTCTTTCCAGATGTCATATTGATGTGGGATTGAAATCTGCCCTGAGGTTTGTGAACCAAATGCTTTTAATTTCTGTGGATCTTTTTTACATTAAAGTTGACCGTGGCTTCTCTTTGACTGATTTTTTTTCTTTTAAAACTCAAATTCATGAAGTCCCACTGCATAGCAAAAGCTAATGAATAAGTCTTGGAATGTGATGGAGGGGAAAATCCCTTTTAGAGGCCATGGTTTGCTCCAAAACCAATGGGAATGTTGAAGGTGTCCTAATACAGCAAGGCTGAGATTCATTTATGCAATGAACATCGAGTGTATATAAAATCTGAAAAAAAATCCCAAACTCTTGAGCCAGGCCTCTGGGCTTGCGTTAGGCATTTTGAGCCAAACTGCAGCAATCCACAGTGGACAGAAAGAAACGAGGAGTGGGAATCAGCCAGGAATGCTCTCACCCACTTCAAGGGCCCCACAAAAAATCAAATTCAGGCAGTTATTTCCCAGTATGAGCTTCAGTCCCCTGCCAACGTGTCAGGCTGGAGCACAGCCTTCCCAAGGACTGGCACTCGCACTTTGCACTCACTCACCTCCTCCGTGGCACTTTTGGTCTTTATTTTCGCTGATGTCAAGCCTTCACTTTGAGAAGACAGGAGTGCCTGCTTTGGGAGGCATGGGCAGGCTGTCACGCTGCACACTTTACAGGCTTCATTTTTTGCAGATTACAGACTCCTTATTCACTGCTGTAAAAATGCACTACATGCATGCCCAGTGGGTTTCAGAGGGTCATTTTTGCTCTTTGCAACAGCCTTCCATTTTATATCATATCACAGCCAAATATACTTTGATTGTATGCTAATTTTTATTAGCAGTACAGTTTTCATATTCAAAATTAATAGTTTATCAGAAAAGCTATCAGCATTTCTGTGACTGCTAATATTTTTCAAATCTGAATAATTTTTAATTTTTAAGGTTTTTTTTTCAGTTGTTTTGTTTTGTTCTTTTTATGGATTTTTTACAGGCTCATTAAAGTTCTAAACTATTGTCTTAGATGACATATTTGAGAAAGTCGTGTTAGCAGCTTTCATCTTTAAAATAGCTCTGAATGCACCTAGAGTAGCTGTCAACAGAGCAGAGATCTGTGAAATGGATCAGACAACTGGTCCCCATGTAAGAAGTGAATGTGTTAACTTAGATAACATGGAAAGCATAAAAATTAGGACAAAGAAAAAAGGAAGAGGAATAAACTAGACTTAGAGAGAAAAAAAATCTGTGGAAAGCAACACCTGAAGTCACTGAAACCATTTAAAAACATTTAAGCTGTAATTATTTGAATAAACAGGGATTTATACTGATAATTCTGAAAGGGTGATAATCATCACTCCAATCTAATCAGAAATAAAATCACTCTCATCCACCCTTAACAAAGTTCATGTTCTTTTCATTTTGTTTTGATTATTATTACTTATTTTTGTGTTATACATATATATCCATCTTATATGTAAAAAATAATTCTATATAGCTCTGCCTCTCGGGAATTTATCTATTCTATATCATAATTAACTATGTTTAATCCTGTTACTAGAGAGGAAAATTTGGTCATTACAGTCACTGTTTTGGTAAAATTTTTTTATCCCCATAACAAACTTCTACCAGTAACTGAATGGTGCATTTGCATTTTATGAGTATTTCATTTTTTTTCAAGAGAAAATGATTCAGCATTAGATGTCTCCAAATTTTGATTTTTTTAATCTTTAAAATGACCACTTGGCTGTTTGCAGTTGTTCCTTGGTCATTTCACATGTTCATTTTTAATTATTTTCCATAAAAATGCTTCTTTTTATGATAGATAAAAACAATATCAGCAATCCAAATAAGAAGCAAGCCTTACAGTGCCATACCAAAAAGAAAAATCAATATTGGAAAAAATTACTAAGAACTATAAGGAGAATATTGATTTTATTACTGAGGTTATTAATTTTAAGTAGCTTATATAGTTAGGAATGTTTATTTTCAAGTGTCTAAGTTATTATGAAAGTGGTCTGAACACAAATATATTACAATTGCAATTTTTTAGTTTAGAAAGTGTGGAACTCATTAAAAGATCACACTTTTGTTTTTCAGCTGATTTCTGTTAACACATTTGTGTGCATTAGGACAACATGAAATATAAAGCAAAATGCTGCCACAAATCAGCTAAGAATGTAATTTTTAGTTTGAAATACAAACAAAAGTCAGGAAAAGCCTGTGTTCTTACTATTGCTGTATCTCAACCCACAGTAAAATGTATTAAATGTTTGTGTTTTATTTCACTTGAATGTGGAGTTTGCACAAGTTTGCAGACAGTAATTTTAGCCCCATGCTCTTTATGACATATCAGCTAATGATGACACTTTTATTTATGCACATCTATTAAATATATGACATTTTTAATTCCATCAGCTCAGGGCTTAAATTAGGGTTTGAGGTAAATGTTTTCATTTAGCTCATTGATTCTGTTCCAATTTAGGAGATTACCCCATAGCTCTAATTCACCCAAAGAACCTCACTGGGGAGATTTTCAAAGGCACAAATAGAAGTCAAACCACTTACTTCCATTGACTGCTGAAATTGTATTACAGCCTTCTCTCTGGACACAGAGAAACCCAGTTCCCATTGTTCTCTTAATAGGACAGGGCATCCATCTTTCTCAAGTAGGCTTTGAAAATGTTGATCAAAGCAGAGGAGGCCAGATGCTCACAGTTTGCTATAGATCCAGTACAGTCAGTGAATTATTTGCACCATTTGGGACACAAGCCATGTCATTGCTAAAGTTATTATAAGTTACTTTGTCTCCTAATAACCAGATTCAACACTGGAGAATTAAGTTTTTCCCTGACAAAATGGAAAACTGAAAAAGTTAAAAAAAAAACCCCAACTGATTCATTAACACCAATGCAACTGCCTGGTAAAATTGTCCTTCAAATGAATTTTTTCTTATTAGGCTGTGAGACATTGACCTTGATTCTTGTTCTGAAGATCAGTATGGAAACACTGCAGAGGAAATGTCCTCATATGCCTGGATGAAGTTATTGTAAAGCTTTCACTGCATTGCAATTTGGGTTGGCAGGAGCAGAAAAAGTGTAACCAGACTCTCATACCTGCTTTTAGATATTTTGTCATAGTTCCTCTTCTCTGCCCATCTGCCAAAATGGTTTCCCATGTTTCTGGTGCCACCCACCCCAGGAAAAATTAGCTGATTTTGTATTCCAACAACATGCCCTGTTCAGCAAGCATGTGTAGAAAGCAATTTCTTAAATGAACAGAGTGAATATCAGGAATATGTCTGTCTTCTGGGATAAATTTCATGGAGTTTTAGGTCCTTGGCAGGCTGGCTTCAACTTCTAGCTTTTTAAGCACAGGGACAGTTTACAAAATACATGTTTATCTCATGTTATCTACTCAAAATCACCTGCTGAGATAATGCCACACTCACCTGGGTTTCTCATCATGTTATTCACTTGTGTTGGCACAGTTCTCAGCTCAAATACCTTTTCCTTTGCACCTCTTCCAGGCAATACCTCACTTCTAAACAGGGCTTGGTTAACTGGAGACAGAGAGGAAGGAGATCAGGAATGATAAGCTGGAAAAATTATATAGTGGACAGAAAAGGGAGTAGTACACAGAGATGGAGTATGGAGAAGCCAGAGATCAGTGGAAAGGAAAATAAAGCAAAAAGGAAATGCATTTTTATAGCAAAAATAAGAAGAAAAAATGCAACAAGCTATGTATTTGATCTTGGAATCAAAAAATGTCCAGGTCTTCTCTGAATGTTTTCTTGAAACCCACTAGGATGATATTTTAAATGTGTGAGAAAAAGTAAATATAGAAATGCAAATCAGTCCTGACAGATTAGCCTAACAATCACTTTTTCTGGAAAGCAGAAGGCCGACGACAGTTTAGCAGTTTATTTTGAGAGCTGAGTAGGATGGCGTATTTTTACATTAAACAATATTCACTTTAGTTTTCTTGTGTTTATTTTTGTCTGAACATATCCTTATAATTCTCCACCACTCAGTAAACAGTCCTACATTTGCCTGAATTAATAGGATAAATATTGCCAATTTGTTAGAAGAGAAAATGATAAATGACTTGAATACATTAAATGTGTTTGGGGCATATTTAATCCATAAGCCTGATGTTAAAAGCGCCAACATTATCTTATAAAATTTTACTATCAACATGATCTGGGAAGCATTCTTGTGGTAGTTCTCATACAGCTCCTCATTTATGCTGACATAAAACACTGGCTGCGCTGAAATATCAGCTCACATGGAGCTGTGATGAGCTGTTAGTTGTGCAGTCGCACATAAAAATGCTAAATAATCATTAGAAGAAGGCACGCTCTGGGTGTGGGATCGCAGCAGTGAGAGACAGAGAGCCTTTAAAAGCCTGGAGTGCTGTGGTTGAGGGTCCTGAGAGCACTTGAGATGCACTCAGGGGTTTTGCTGATTCAGTGCCAGAGCTAAGAAGGCATTTTGAGAGATGTGATGCCTTCATGGAAGCTGTGCTTCCTTTCAGGAGTGGTGTGTTGGGATCCAGAGTCTGCTGGTACTTTTTGCTTTTAAAGAAAGGTCAGTTCTCTGTTGTGCAGAAGCAATTTGTGGCTGTAGGAGGAGGTGGTGCAAGAGCGAGCTCAGCTTGCTAGCTTGTGGTAGCACCAGCATTTCTGGGTCAGCTGGGGTTGGAGTTCCCTGCTCTTCTGCTCCTTACCCTTTTGGCTATTTTACTACTGTTTTTTTCCCCCAATAGTGACTTTAAATGCATAAACTCTGCTGGTGTGAAGGACAAGGTGCCACCTCCAGCTCAAACAGCAGCCTTTAAGAGATGTTGTCTCATTAGGCTGTAGCCAGTCACAATGTCTGACATGTCTGGTTTGCTTAGGAAGGATGGTTCCTTTGCCTGAGTGCTGGTTTGGAAGTATCTCATAGGAGCTCACTTTGCATTTTAACAGCAAGAACAAAATATCTTCTTTATTACATGCTCCTAGATCAGGCTTTATTTTTTTTTTTTAATTTACTTCCTTTAACTTTAAACATCTTTTACAAACAAAGGGAAAAGAAATATGTTATAAAATAAGAAAAAAAAGTCAATTCTTGGTTTTCTTATAGCAAGAGAAAGCTAAAAATGCTTTTCTCATAGCATTACTACCTGGGCCTGTAATGGAGAATTTCTTGTAAAATTCATAGTAGTTCCTAACTTAACTTTATAGGCTTTGTCTAATGCCTACTCTTCTGCAGTCACATGGAAAAAATAAATTGAGGAAAATTGTAGTCTCTGACATAAATCAAAATCAAAATCTGTGTTGCCTTGAAGGCATGAGAATAGATGGAAAATTGATAAGGTATATGGGTGAGGAAAACATATTTTTGCCTCAAAAACCAGACCATCTTTTTTCCAATTTCATCAAGTGGAATGTTACTTCTTTTTAAGGGTATATAATTAATGAGTATCTATGTAAGGCTGGTTGATCCAAACCAAGATCAGTTTACTTAAATGTAGCTTTAGTCAAGACTAAATAATAGATATCTAATTGTGCAAATCCTGCTCTGTTTGTTTTTGTGTTTGTGGTTTTTATTAGCAGATGCATGTATACATAGATGCTGTACATTTACGTAAAGATTTGTGTGTATCTTTGCATGCATGAAGAACACATTTGTTTTCCTTTACCACCAAAAATGTAAATTGTGCTAGCAAAATGCATAATGTTATGGTTGAGAATGTAAAGGCTTTAACATGAGGAAATTAAGAAACAAATATATGCCCTCAGAGAAGTGATGACTTTTAAGACTCAGTCATGCTGGACCATGAAGTTTTTAGGAGAGAGGTAATGCTAATTTATATGATTACACAGTGCTGAATGCACGGTTGGTGTTCTATAAGTAAACAGAAAAAAAATAACAAGTATGTTAGAATGGTGAATTTGGCAGGTTTTTTTCAAATGTATGCATTTGAATGATTAAAAAACCCCAGTCAGTCTCAGGATCTTTGTTCAGTTGATGTATTAATTAGATCAGTATTACAATCAAAACAAAAAAAACCCCAGCCAGGCTGATTTGGGAACTTGAGTGTTTCCCCAAGACTGCAGGGGTACAATGGTGTGTGGGTCTGTTCCACACACATTGCTGAATTATGTGTGTTTGCCCTTCACAGCACTGCAATGTTTTCATGGCAAACACTGCTACATCTGAGTCGATCTCCCTGGAGCTTTTAGAGTTATAAGGCTTGTAAAATATAACTTGGGTAATGTTTAGCTTTAATGAGTTCTGTGGCTGCTGTCCTGTCATGCCCCAAAGTCTCTGTACAGCTGCCTTGCACAGGCTCCTTGAATCCACCAGATTCAGTTTTTCTTTTAAAAAGGGAAACTGCTGCAAAAGGGCATCAAAGGCAGTGTAAGAACTGCATTTGGCAGCTATTTAAGTAGAGCTCATACTGCAGAAATAGAAACCTGCTGTGTTTTGCAAATTTGATAAAGATGCCTTAAAAGCAAGGACTGGAAAGGGCAGCTCACTGCCCTCATGATGAGGGAGGTTGAGCCAATCCTTGCGTGACTTTGAGGAGGGGATGTCTCAGGAACCCATGGCATGGTGCCCAGCCAGGCTCTTCCTTGTCAGTCTGTCCTCCTTTGCACTAAACCAGCACCAACTTCTGAGGTAAAAAAGCTCTCCCAGGTCATCAATTTCCAGCACAGTCAGTGGCAGGGTCTTCAGAAGTGACAGAGATGTCCCCATGTAAGGAAGTGACTTTGAGGACTGGAGAGGGACCTCTGTGCACAAAAGAACTGACTTTTCAAAGGACAGCTGCTCTTCCAGTGGGAGAGGCTGTAGCTTTCAGCCTGTCTTTGTCAATGAATGCAGAGAAAATTTATTTCAAACCCGCCTTGGAAGCCCTTGCCAAGATGCTGTAGAGAGCTCTGTTACCAGGTAAAAGAAGGTGAAGCCTTTAATGAAGGGAGAGAAAACTTCAGGAAAAAAGTTCTGCCTATTATGGATAAAAAGTTCTGTGGAAGCTACTTGATCCAAGGAAAGACCTGTGCAGTAAATTGCAAGTGACTTTTATCTATAATGCACTAAACCAGAAATTAAAAGTTTGGGACATAATGAATGCTGAGGAGAAAAGAGATTAAATATGTTTGAAGATTTGAGAAAATGAGGTGTATAAAAGCTAGATAGAACTAATGTAACACAGACCATAAATTCATTGTGCGATTTTATCTTCAAATCCTTTTGACTGAACTGTAACTTATAAGTCAGGAAGTCATCCAGTCTTAGTGTAATATCTTCTAGTGGTCTACTGCATCTCTGAAAAATTTATCCACATGGCTAATTCCCAGAATTAATTATATTGCTTTTGAATAAGCTTTCAAATAGCTGAGGATCTCACATGAGCAGAAATTATACAGCAGAAAGTGAAACTAGTTAAATGAGCTATAAAATACTGAATCACATAGGAGCAGGCCGCCTTTTATTTGGCTTCACACTTCTGAGTGCTTAATTGGTTTGGTTTTACTTGCTATTAATCCAGTGGTGAGGGCATTGCTTTGATGGCAGTAATTGCCCACTGTCCTGCTAACCAGCAACACTGTCCATGGGGCACTCTTTTGGAGTGATGTAAAAGCTCCTTTAGTGATTAATTTTCAATGTCTAATTTTATTTATTTGCCTGAATGTCACTTGTGAGACATTGCTTTGGGCATTTCTTCACACTCCTCAGGATATGGGGTTGCTTTTTTGAAGGCATCAGCTCCTTCTGCTGTGATGGGATAAATGGGTGCAACCCGTGCAAAAGTGTCCATGCAGTGGTTTGTGTCTATAAAAGTGGCCTTCCATTAATCTTGTAAGACAAAAAGCTGTCTGGCCTACAGTTCTGAAACTTTCCATTAATTCTGTGTAGGATTCCCTGTTCGACAAAACAGCTGTGGGGCTTGAGAGCTCAGCCAACATCTGCTGAAGTACCAATTTGATGTACAAGTTTACTTTTGCAGAGCACAAGGCTCAATGAGGTTTGGATCTGGGACCAGATAAAGGATAACAAGTATTAACTACAAGGCAGAGAATTCTTCTATGAGGCAGGTTGAATTTTTAGCTCAGAATAATTTCTTTCACTCTGGAATTTCATGCTTTGCTTTGGCTCTTTTTTTTTTCTTTGAAAATCTTTATCTTCTGTCCTTCAAACAGTTCACTGTCAACTGCGAGACTGCAAAACCTTTTGGTTTCGGTGCTCAAAACTGCAGCTGTCCTTTCAAAAGTCAGTATTTCTGCATTTGCAGTAAACTACACGATTCTACATTACTGCTCATGTGCTCCTAAAGGGCTGCCTTATATTATTTTTTTTTCTTTGCTGTATTTTTGTGCAATGTGAACAATGTGGTACATTCAGGTGTCTTACATAACCAGCAACACCATGAGTCATCTTTTGAGAGTGGCGACTGACTGAACTGGCATGAGCTCAGATGGTGAAAAATGTGCAGTTAGAAAGTGCTTTAAAAAAGGATAAAATGAATCCCCCAACCATTTCTTTTCACACTATATGTTATCATAGGAGTTATTTTTGCTGTAGGGCAAAGGCCCAAGAGCGTGTGTAGGAGTGATCTCCATTGTTATTTAGCACATAGATGTGACTCGTGTCAAATAAAATGATCACAAAAACCCCAAAAACTTTACATAAGGAAATCCCACTGAGGCAAGGACATGATGACTCTCTCCCTGCCCAGATACAGTGCAGGGTTTATATATGGAATCCCTCCTGGTCACCTTTCCAGAGGGAATAGCCACAAGGAGCTGCTGGGGTCAGAGCAAAACTGAAGGCTGCTTGTAGTGTGTAAGAAGCTGGAGATTTGAGAGATCAAAAGTTCTTTATATCCTATTCCAAAAATACTTTGCTTTTTGTACTGAACAAAGTTCACCCAAATTGAAATAAGAGCACATCTCTCTTCCTCATTTCTCTAACTGGTCCAAAGAAAAAGAACATCCCTTTTAAAGGGTTTGTGGATAACTACTTTAATGGCCATTGAAACTTTCTTGTGATCATCTGTGGTCTGCCAGCTCTAGGTGACAAACTTTCCTCTTTTGGAAAGTTCCTACTGCTGACATGAGAAGATTTAGAAATTAGTTTCTTCAGCTGGTCATCTCCTAACTTATTCTTTGTGCACTATTTCAATTGCACTAATAACTTTGAGCTCAAATTTCATAAAGAGCGGTGGCTGTGAATATTATATATTATAGAACAGATAAATTACAAAATAGATGCATTATTAAGATGGAGGTAAATTACTTTGTCTCTCCTTTTTTGGTAATTGAGTAGAAATTTACTCCAGTACTTTATTCAAAAAAAAGGCCCTCAATTCTGCAGCTTGGTTACATCTATACACAACAGGCAGCATGCAATGTGTGAGGCAGAAGATCAGCTTGGGGAATGCTATTTCATTGCTGTTCTGTGAAGAAAGTAAGTTTTGCTGTGTATGAGTAACAATTTTAAGTATTCCTGAGGCTGATGTTTATGATGCTAAATGACTAGAAGCTCTGCAGTTACTTTTACTGGATATAAATGTAGACTTCGTGCAGGCTAAAGCCCTCTGTCACAATGAAGGAATAGCCCTCTGGTCTTACTATAGTGATTTTCAGCTCTCAGGATGAAGTTTTCTGGGTCTCCACAACTCATGGGGAATAACTTCATAATCGTGGTGAAAGGGGTATGCAGGGGTAGCTGTGCTCCAGCTCCTCCTTGAGACTATTTTGCTGACTGTGGGGATGTTCGTGATCTGGCTGCCCAGTACTGATGGATCTGGGGTTAAATTTCTTCCAGCAGCACTGCTGCAAGCACTGGCATCTGCTTGCCTTGGGTGCCTCAAGGCTGCTGGGATGCAGGGTTTGTTAGGTAACGCAGATTCTATACACAATTTCTCATCAGAGCTTCTCTTAGCCCTCGATGCGCTGCTCCATTTATGCAGCATCTGCTGACAGAAGCCTGTGTGGGAGGTGGTATTGTTTGTGTTATTTTCCCTAGAAATAGGAGATACTTGTGCTGAATAAGAGGCAGAATTACTGCACAGCTTTTGGAAAAAAAAAAAAAAAGTTTCTTTTTTAAGTATTCATTTTTTCATCTTGGATATGTTATTTTTTGCCCTTGCCCCCCCTCTGTGGGTAAGGGGGGGGAAAGCTTGAAAAATTGTGCTTTTCTGCCCATTGATAAACGTAATGAGATTTGAGTGTCAACATTAAAATGTTCCGTGTCATCAGCTCTGTGAAACTGCACTGAAATATGGAAGCGAGGGAGAAAAATCTCCGTTTTCAGCCTGGCTGTGTCCCCTGCTAGGGTGCTGTGGGGAATGTTGATAAACACTGGGAAGGGCTGAGAGGTGGCAGAGGCAGGTGAGGAGCCCGTGGCTTCTGAGGGACCACAGAAAGCTGCCACTGCATCTCCTCCTGCATCTGAGTGCCAGAGGCTCCTAGTTAGGGGAAGCCTTTACAACTCTTCTGTTTTTGCTTTCCCTGGATCAAGGAAACAAGCGATGCAATGGAAATTTTTAATAAACATTTCTAGCAGGAATAACATTTTACATCTGCCTCTGCTGAGTAAGTGCTGTTAGCTCCAATTGTTCATTACTGAGGAAAGTCTTCTCCAATCCATCTCTAGCAGCTCTCCAGGTAGAGGTGATTTATTTTTTTTTTTGTTACCTGGCATGGCTGTGCTGTCACTGCTGCTGCTGCTTGGGCTAATAGACATAACTGCTGCCGTGGACGTCGCTCCTAGAATAAAAGCGGGGTCAAGGTGGAGAGGTGAAAAGAATCGTGAGTAACCCGGGCTTTTCCTTCTCTTCTTCTTCTTCTTCTCAGCTCTCTGTTTGAAGAAATGTGTTAGGCCTCATTTCACTGTGTAATTCTTCCTCTCTGCGAGGTTGCTCTCTAATAGCAGCCTTAAGGCCGTGTAATTTAAGTATTTAAATATGCATGTGGAAGGCACGGGCCACACCTTCCGTGAGCTGCACACATCTGCAGTACAGTCCTGTGTCTCACTGCACCCTCTCCAAACTGCCTGTGCTGATTAACTCCTTTCTTCCCAGGGACCTGGGACAAGTCCAGGCTGCACCTTTTCTCTTTATAGTCTTAGCATTTTGCATGCTATTTCTGCTGTTAGCTCTGATAAAGGCAGCAAATCTCACAGGTCTACAGTTTGTTTGAAAGAACCTTGTAACCCCAGTGATTATAACAGCTAATTTTGTGGATATAAATACATAGCTGTACTTTAAAATCAGCAGATTTAGGTAAGGAAATGTAATGTAGAATTGCAGCTTGTGAAGGGTTTAGGAGTGCTGCACTTACAAAGAGAAAAGAGCATTTACTATTAGAAAAGGAAAGTAGATGAGTCATCATAATATTTGTGAGTGAGACTTCCTACTGCACACACAGCTGCTTGACTGAAATAACCAGATGATTATTTCCATTTAAAGGGCAACTCAGTTCTCGCTGACATTATTCCTTTTTCCTGTCCAGCTATTTATAAACAAGAATTCCCATGATGGGCAGCATAATATTAGCATTATGTCTGTAAATATTTGCTGAGGTTTTGTTTTGGGTTTTTTTCTTTTCTTTTTTAGAAACACTTAGATTACTAAAAGAGAGAAGGAATATTGAAAATAGAATGAAGGTTTTCTGTTGAATTCAGCTAAATGTGATGTGGTTGCTTGGGTAATATATGTGATGGAAGACCCTAAAATAACCAGAACTTGGAAAGCTGGCTGTTGATATCCTTGGAATAGGTGAAATTTTGTCAGTCCTCTTATCTGGAAGCTTATCTGCAGCTTGAGAATTTTTTTTTTTTTCCCTAAAGCATGAAGATGATATCAATAAATCTGCTGCTTCTCTCAGCTCCCGTATCAGTAGCATTAAGGGAAGAGGTGATGGACTCGGTGGAAGTGAGAACTGCCTTGCCCACTCATAGGTACTTCACATCTAAAGCCCACACTGCAGGGCATGAGTGTGTGCATAAGGGATGCACAAAAATAGCAACCCACAGCTTATAAATATTTGAATGCGTGAACTTGTTGTGACTAAAAGAGCCTTTTATTTTACTCATTGTGGAAACTGAGGCACAACTGAAATATGCTGAAAGAAATTTCTCCATAGTATATTTCTTTCTCAGTAAAAAAGCCTTCTAAAATGACTATCTGTACATCTGTTATGAAAAAAGCCAGATTCAAAAGTAAAACTACTCTACATTCAATTTTGATTTATTGACTTGCAGGGGTTTGAAAATTTCTGATTCTGAGTATTCAGTCTGACTTTTTTTTCCTGTGAAGAATTGAAATAGATGGTGATATAGACATCAATGTCTCACAAAAGCATTAAAAAATTAATCAGCTTGTGATGTCCTTTAGCTGTGATAAGTAAATTATGCAAAAATTCAGAAGTGTAAGACCACCACCTGTTTGAAAATTGATTTGCAACTACAATAGTTCATTTAATGTCACCTGTATTAGCTATTAGACTTTATTGATTCAAATTACTTGCTTTTTTCTTTCAGGACAGGGTGCTTTTAAGCCAGCACATTAGCATATTGCTGTATTTTGTTAAAGGAAAAATAGGCTGTAAATCAGTTGTTATAGCACCTTGATATTGTGTTACTTGATTGCTTAGAGACATCAGTTGTTGAATGTATTAAAAGTTATGGATCTGAATCAGATCTCCTTGAAATTAAGAGATGTTTAGGGTAGCCTTTACTGTTTCTTTTATTTAAATTTTAGCATCAGTCTCACAAATAACAAGAAGATTTTAGAGGAATGCCATTCCTTGTATACTATTTGGCTTTTGTTATCCATGATGTCAAAATTTCTCTAGTAGTGGGGATGCAGATTATCATGCAGATCTGGATAGTCTGAGCAGTAGAGAGTTAATTTCTGAGAGAAAAAATGTTGTGTAATCATAGTTGATAGAATACTTGTTGATTGCTATTAATGCTGTATATTTGCCTGTCAGTTGACGTCGCACTTGAAGATGTTCTCTTGCTGGTTCACTTTTGCACATCATAGTTAATGTTCTAATGAAAAGAAATATTCTGAAAATGCTTGTGATTGTGTGATGTATGTTTCTGTTTAACTGGGTTGCACTCAAATTCCATGATTAAAACCAAAATGTATGACATTACATGAAAGGGGACATGGCTGCATCTCTTAACTGAAATTTTCACTAAAGCATTTAGATGTAGCAGTTTAGCAAAGCATTAAAAGTAATTTATATTTACAATATAAAGAGATTTCAAAATATTTTTGCTCCAAGTGGTCTTTTAGAAGACAGAACAACCTTTCTATAGGTTCTCTGTGATGATTCTACAAAAAAGATCATGGTATGTTAAGGGGCATGAGAAGTTGTCCAGAAAAGCTGTTGTGATCCAATTTTAGTCATTCTTTTCAAGGTCCAGCAAGGACCACAACAAAACTTTGATTTCTATGGCTGGCATTTGCTTTATCTGAGCTCACACCTCATCAGATGAAGTTTTCTTCTATACTTTTCCATAGGGGATCTTGGAACTGGGAAATCTGTAGCCTGGTTCTGCTCCATTGCAGCTCAAATGAATGAAGTCAGGAGAAGGGAGACAAATGTTATTTTCTGAAAAATAGAACTGCAAGAAAAAAGAGTATGGAAGGAAAATAAGGGGGCTTATTCCCACAAGAATCTGGAGTTTTTCTAGGGTGGGGAAGGGGGATCAGTGTATAACTTGGAGACAATATTAAGCTATTTAAATATGTAAAAAATATCACTGGTTAATTGCTTATGCAATGTCTTGTTCTGGCACATTATTACTTTTATGTGATCACTTCATGTTTAAGAAAGCCAACAATTATTGTTTGAATGCCTGTACTTTGATTTACATGCTTATGATCATTGCAAATGATGCAAAATCATCTCATGGTTTGATACCAAAATGGCAATGTATTTAGACTGTCTTACTATCTCTCAGAAAACTGTATTATAGAGCAATATCCTGGTTATTATTAACTGCTATACCCTGCATGTAATGTTTACACTGAAGACTTTAAAAACATATTTTCTGCCGTTTATATCTTTACATATTTTTGTTGTACTGTGTGTAATTCTGTTTTTGATAAAAACTTAATCAGAATTGCTTAATCTGTGAATAATTTGTTTTCATTTTAAAGGTAATAAAATCATAATTTTTTGGTCAGGATGTAAAGGTCAGAATTTAAAGTTTCCCAGAGTGAATAGCTGCAGCAGATGTGTGTCTTTCATATTTCTGGTAGAAAGATGAACATACGAATAACAGAATTATGACATTTTAAGATTTTACAAGGCATCACAACTATTCTTTCTGTTGTTCAATTCATTTTGCATTTCAGATAAAATGCTTAGGATCAGCATAACTGGTTTATTTACTGTAGGTGGCACTAGAAATAACAAATAACATGGTCTTTGTTTGACCATTAACATTATTGTTATTAGGAATGCCACTAACATAGAAGTAGTAAAAGAATTGTTCTTAATGATTCTTTATGTGTGGAAATATATATATACATAGACATATATTTATTTATATATAGCTATGTATACATATGTAGGTACTTTGGGCACATAAAGAACTACTTTACTCTATTAAAAGCTTCAACATTTTTCTGTTGTGGTGCTAAAATCCTGTCATTAACCTATCAGTCATTTCTCAGTGAGTCCCAGTCCTGTATTTTCTCTAAGTAGAGGGAATATGCTAAAATTTTTAACTTTTTTTGCTAAATATATCATGCTGATTTTCATTCATTGATTCATAGGCTGTAAATTTCTTATTATATTTAGTACTCATTATTTTTACTTGTTCTCTCTAGATAAAGAAATAGAGTCCCAACTTTGTTATAAAGCAAAATCTAGCTGTCTTTCCAAGTTTGCTCAGACTGATCACAATTTAGACAAGCTAAACTGTGCATTGGGGTTAAATCTTGCAAGTTGTTTCATGGTTTATATTTGAATATCAAATGAATATACCTTTCAAGTAGTTTTGATGAGAATGAAAAGGAATCTGATATGTGGTTTTGCCTGTATGGATCCTAAAAAAAAAAAAAAAAAAAAAAAGGATTTTACTTTAATCTTGCTTCCTCAAATAAAAATATGCTTGAAAAGAAAAGGATGAAACCAAGACTGACAGAGATTAGGAGGTCTCAGGTGACACTGCCCAGGGACACCAGTGTCTCTGTGCCCATCTCCCCACATGGCAGTGACCATTAGGATTTCCAGCCAAACAGCTGCTGGAAGTGTATCACCAACGGGAGATTAATTTCTCTGCCCAGATGAGATATCTTGATTTGATGAAAAAAAGTTCAGGTACATAGTTAAAAGTTAATGTTCTTTTAAAGAAACCAGCAGGTTCCTTATCTGTAAGAAGGGAGTAAAACATTTGTCCTTCTTGAAGAGCTACAGAGCGGTCTTTGATGTTCAGATTTCCTCTTTTATTGCAGTATTTAACCCTGACATGTGCCAAATAATTTAACTGCAAGTTTGCATATTAATATTATCATCTGGCACTAGAGGCTTCTTTGGAAGCTTTAAATAGGACAGCAAATCAAAACCATTTAGGGATCTTTGGTGGTCAAAATGTAACCAGGAAGGTTCAAGACAGCCTTTCCTAACCTTGAGGCTGTTTTCAAAGCACTTCCACCCCTCCCCTTTCAGGTGGTTGTATTTCTCACAAGAAATCTCACTTCACACAACAGAGCAAAGTGTTTCATCACAGACATTCTACTGTCAAGGAACTCAGTATATAAAGAGAGCTCTGAACAGAAAAGACAGCTGCCCTTAGATGCTGGAGCTTTTTTTTTTCCTCCTGAAGTAGATGAGGCTGATAAGAAACTCAGAGGGATGGTGAAAAAAGGCATTAAGAAAAGAAGGAGAGGTATTTTTAACAGGAGAAAAAGAGAGAATTGGAAGCAAACAGAAAGGGGGCGGTTAAATAGCTGAAGGCTGAAGGAAAGTAAAGAAAAGGGAAAAGAAAGATAAGAAGGAGAAAAGAAGAGAATCTGGAAGAGCATAAAAGAAACTCTTTCTGCAGTTAACATTTAATTAATTTGCAGTTTCTCATGCAAACTACTTAATCTGTGGGATTAACTTGAGTGTCCCACTTCCATCATACTGTCTGTAGCATCTGGGAAATAATCTCTTATGTCAAGAAATAAATTTATTTACAACTTTTAATTTGTCTAAGTTTTAAGAATAAAATGAACTGTTTTACTTAAAAATTACTTCAGTAAGATTTTACAGTTGAGATCAAAGTAGATGACACTGCTTCATAAAAGCATAGAGGTTTTGGAGTAATTAAAATTTGGAACATTTGGTGCCCCAGAACTTTTGACTTTTAATAAATTTGAATGGAATTGAATTGAATTTCAGTGTGCAGGGTAGCATGTGATAGACAGGCAGTGAAGCTGCTCTGAGATTGTATTTCTGTAACACACTCCACAAATTCAAGAGGTCCCTTAAATGACTTGAAGTACTTACTGTACTTACTTGAAGATAAGAAAGCATAATTTCTTCTATTTAGTCTAATTTTGGGGAAAATTATTTTATTAACATTTAGAAACTTTATTTTTTTTCTTATTTCTGAATAACAGGAAAAAAAAGTGTTCTTTTGATGACTTAGTTATGTTGAGAGATAATTGCCCATTTCCCTTTGTGGACCTTCCTGTACCATTTTTTAAAGCCAGCCTGTGTATATTCTCCTCTAAATATATTCACTGACAGTTTATTTTAAATCATTCTGTAGTTGAATCATAAAACTTTATTTGTATTTCCTAATAATTACAAGAGCAACTTAATCCTTTTTTATTCTAAACACTTTATTTTAGCTATGATCTGAGGACAATGGAAGAGTTAACACAATTCTCTACATGAGCTACTAAAATCCTCAGAACTGCATTCCCAATTTTATTCTTATCTTAGATAGCCAGGCTCACCAATAATTCATCTCTATCTGCCTCCTTGCTTGGAGATATATGGAATCATGAGGTACAAGCACTCAAAGATGAACATGAGGACCACCCAGTACCTAGATAAGCAGATTATGATGCTCTAATTCTTGGCTTTCCTGCCAAAAGCACCATTATTAACTCCAAACATCTAAATCCATGATTAGGAAGTCTCAAGAAATAGAAAAGTGCACTTCCTTCTCATTCCTCTTAGGGCAAACTTTAAGCCTTGTATGTAGATATATTCAGCTCCTCCATTTTCAGGCTCTTTCCCAACTCAAGCAAGACTGAAACACTCACTGCTCACCTCCAGGGCTGAGAGCTGCAACTGGGACATTTTTTTGTGTCCCACTGCTGATGAAAGGCCAGGATTGGAGTCACAGGTAGGGGTGAAAAGTTTCAGAATCACAGCACTTTATCTGTGTCCTTCTTCTCCTCAGGGGGTGCTTCCCATTTGATTGCCTTTCCTCTCTCCCTGTGAATCTGGAATCTCACTGTCAATACACTTTCCCACATCAGGCAAAAGGAAAGGAGTCTTTTGTCTGCTCCATAGGAATAGCAGCTGGAGCTGGAGCAATGCTGTATGGCCTGAGCATGTACTTTAGAATATATTTATCCCTTCACTTTATGCATTAGTTTCCCTTCTGCTTGTGATCTCTTCTCTACCACATCATTTTCTGGTGCCCCAGCTGCCATTCTTTAAAGCTTTTTCAAGCTTTTCCAATCTATTGCATCTCTTCCAGTACCTTGTGTGTTTCCAACCCGCAAGGCAGAAACCCTGGGGCAGCCAGCATTCCCATGAAAACAAGGAACCAGCTGTGCTCCAGATTCTAGTCTGTCCTTGGGATTCTGCTTCTTGCCTCTTCAAGGACTGGGATCCTGACTGTAAGATGAGAGTTACAGTATGGGATTCTCCAAAGAACCTGTTAAATTTCAGCAAAATGGAAACTTCTGGTTAGAGGTGGAAGTATCAGAAAATCTGGCTGAAAAAATCCAAGTTACGACACAGCAGTGGTTTAGGGCTACTTGTATCGGCTGAGAGAGATGTTTTAGCCAAAACACAAATATTTTCTTATAATTTTGGATTTCTCACAAAGGTCTTGATTCCCATGTCATGAGTTGACCATAAATGGGTAATGGGGGTTTACATCGTTCTGTAGATGATGACACCTGTCTCAAAGCTTCAAGAGTGAGCTAGACATCAGAATACATTGATACCTTCTTGTCACAGACATCTTTTCATTAAAAATCTTTCCTTAAGATTTTTTACTCCTGAGAAGTTGAGAAGTTTCAGGAACAAAAATGTAAATAATGGTCACCTGTTGCATTCCATAGCAGCAGATAACTATTGTTTACATTTTGTTCCTGAAGCTTCTCAGCTCCTCAGGAAGAACAAATCTTAAGGAAAGATTTTTAATGAAAAGATGTCTGCGGCACCTTCTTGAGACAAAGTCTATATTTTCCTTATTTAATTTATACATGTGTATTCTTCCAGAAAGCAAACATAGATTTAGTTGTAATTATTTTTATTTTTATAGGTAATAAATATTTTTCTGATGTGCCATTAGTGCATCCTTAAAATGAACAGTTCATTCATCACTGTCCTACTTCAGGTCTGCCCTCCAGTGACATTATTGCTTTATAATGACATGGTGCTGGACTACTGATGTTATAAATGTGTCCCTGCTGAAACAGATGAAAGAAAAAAAAATCCTTATGGCAATATAGGAATACTCATACAAATATTTATTTTTATGTGAGGGATTAATGACAATACCACTATCAAGTCTAGTTAACCTGTATGTGCTTTTTTAAGAAACAGAACTCAGTGTCAAGCAGGAGTTGCACACAGAAAATTAGCGAAACAAAAAAATAAACATGAAGCTTGCTCCATATAGAGCCTCTCCAGGATAACACGTTTCCTGTTCATGAGGAAACATGAGGATAGGATAACATGAGGAAACTTCATGTTTCTTCAGCAGTCTGTGGATATTTGTGTTAGACTACAAAATCATCAAATCAGACTCTTCCAAAAGTGCAAGTTGTTGATAATGCTGCATTTCTTTCTTTCACTATTCCAAAACTAAAAGAGAGCAAGCTCAAGGCAACCAATTTGTTGTTACAAATGCTGAAGAAGAGTTTGTGACCTCAAGTTTATTTTCTAAATATTTGTTCAGTGGCCCCACCAGTGAAGTGACATGCTTGATTTTTTGCAAACACCCATTTAAACTGGACTTGTCCACAAACAATAGAGGAATGGCTGTTCTTTGTATGGCTACTCATATTTGCATTCTTGAGAGTAATAAATGCCAAGTATTTCAACTGTTCTCTCTATCTTTAAAAGTTTGCAATCCAAATAGGCACCAAAAACCTAGAGTAAGTTAGCTCAGGGACTAGATGCATGCTACCTAAAGAAACTTGATACAGATATGAATGAATAGGGATTGTACAGCACATATGCAGTCTTCAGAAAGATATAGTCTGTATTTATAAGTAATATATTTATGAAAAACATGTTTGCTTCTTAAAAAATAGAGTGCATGAGATTATTTATTTACTATAATCAGTTTTACTTGGTACTGTGAATACAACATCATATGGCATTTCTGTGATGCAAACTGACTAAAGCAAAATGCTTTTTATCCTTTGTACCTTGATTTTTGTCCTGCGGAGTCTTTGGTGAGTCAGCCTCTTTTTACTCAGGACTGAGTATGATATGAAATAAAAACAAAGCTGCATACTTGGGTGGAGATAGGCAGTGAGCAATCACAACATACTGAAAGTCTATATTTGAGTAATAAGTGTGAAAAATGCATGAATCACAGAAATTAAATCCTGGGTATGCTGTCTAGTAAATCTTAGTGTGAAACATTTTGCCTGTGCAGACTTGAGCTGAAGACTGTACTTTTAGAGTTACATTTATTTGGTGTTCTTTTACATGTGTTCAGAATCAATCAGTTTGCTTCTCTCAATTATATCGGCTTCCATCAAGGACTGAATTGTCAGACTGGGAAATTACCCCTGTGGAATGTTTCCTCTGATACATTGCAGTCCAGAACATGGACTTGCTTTTCTTCCCTCCATTTTCATTAGCATTTTCTCCTTGACAGGCTTTGCTGAGAGGAGCTACCTTGTGGAGATCTCGCTCTCTTTCTTCCCTTCATCCCTGCTCTCCCAGAACAAATCCTGACTCTCTCACAGTGCACATGTAGGGGCCTGAATATATGTATTAGGTATGGAATCCCCCGGACAGCCGAGAGCTGTGGCAGCCTGAGAGCTGGGACAGATATGGATATTGTAACTGTGTAATTGAGAAATTGTTAAAAGAAAAGGGGGGAAATGTAGGGGCCTGAATATATGTATTGTTATAAAGGAGTCCTTGTGAATATATATATATGTAGTGAGAGTCCTATGTATTAGATAGGTGGGTCCTGTTGCTCTGGATGAGCTACAGCTGTGGGATCCTTGGTTGGGTAGCAGCTGTAGCTCATGAAGGCCTCTGGGATAAAAGGGGGTTGGGTCGAGAGCCCAGGAGGAGCCCCTATGGAAGCCATGAGGAACTGTGCTGCAGAGAGGAGCTGCATAATAGGACCAGCAAGAAGGTATGGACTTTAAGATGGGACTCCAGAAATATGAAATACAATAAGATAACAACAATTGGTGACCGCGACGTGATAAAGAACATGCAGCCAAGGAGAAGGTATGGAATCCCCCGGACAGCCGAGAGCTGTGGCAGCCGGAGAGCTGGGACAGTGGAAGATAGGACAGCTGAGAGCTGTGGCAGCCTGGGAGCTGGGACAGATATGGATATTGTAACTGTGTAATGGAGAAATTGTTAAAAGAAAAGGGGGGAAATGTAGGGGCCTGAATATATGTATTAGGTATGGAATCCCCCGGACAGCCGAGAGCTGTGGCAGCCGGAGAGCTGGGACAGTGGAAGATAGGACAGCTGAGAGCTGTGGCAGCCTGAGAGCTGGGACAGATATGGATATTGTAACTGTGTAATTGAGAAATTGTTAAAAGAAAAGGGGGGAAATGTAGGGGCCTGAATATATGTATTAGGTATGGAATCCCCCGGACAGCCGAGAGCTGTGGCAGCCGGAGAGCTGGGACAGTGGAAAATAGGACAGCTGAGAGCTGTGGCAGCCTGAGAGCTGGGACAGATATGGATATTGTAACTGTGTAATGGAGAAATTGTTAAAAGAAAAGGGGGGAAATGTAGGGGCCTGAATATATGTATTGTTATAAAGGAGTCCTTGTGAATATATATATGTAGTGAGAGTCCTATGTATTAGATAGGTGGGTCCTGTTGCTCTGGATGAGCTACAGCTGTGGGATCCTTGGTTGGGTAGCAGCTGTAGCTCATGAAGGCCTCTGGGATAAAAGGGGGTTGGGTCGAGAGCCCAGGAGGAGCCCCTATGGAAGCCATGAGGAACTTCACAGCAGAGAGGAGCTGCATAATAGGACCAGCAAGAAGGTATGGACTTTAAGATGGGACTCCAGAAATATGAAATACAATAAGATAACAACAACATGCACAGAGAATTCCCTTCATGTTTTGGGGTTACCTGGGGTAGGTTCGGCTGGTGCAGGTGAGGAGACACGTGGGGATTCTACCCATCTACCAACCCTTCTTTTTCTGTGTGAATCAGAGCTGAAGAGGCTTTGAGAATGTACCCAAATCCTACTTATGGAACCCCTGCATTCTCAGAGAAATTTCAGCAACACAGAAACAGCACACTACAGAAAAAGCAGGGTGTTTAATGAGAAACAGATGGGGCCTGTGTATCGTTAATGGAGAAAGACTACTGTTTTGTGTAAAGAGCAACCAACACATAACATTAGTAATTCAAACAGAGTAGGTTACAGGACATGGTAACAAGATGTTAATTTTATGCGTGGTGTTTAAGATATTACTTAAAATGAGTTTTAACTTTGTCCGATATACAGCCTCTGTGTAGGTCTTCCTTAAAAAACAAACCCCCCCAAAACAAAGAATCTAGTAAATATATATTCCAATCCTTTTTGCTTTTTCTAGTTCTTTCAGTAAAATTTTACAAATATAATTTTTTTCTTTCTTAATACCAGTTGTGCCTTTCCAACAGTATCCAAAGACAATATTTTTCTCACAGACAATTTCTGGTTGCTTTAACATATGTTAGTGTGATTTGTTAATGTTCAGGTACCAATAAAGATTTTTTTTTTTTCATTTTCCATTTGTGTGTGTTCAGCAACATAAGAATTTAACTACTTGTTTCATTGAAAATAAACTCTCACTGACTTAGCTTTTCTTTTTTCTTCAGATCACTGGGAATATAACAGTTTTATATGCCAGCTTCTGATGGGTTTATATCCAGCATTTGATTTAAAAATCACATGACCATGAATAGCAGTGTTTGTTTTTTTTTTTTTTTAGCAGAGCCTGCTTAGTTTCATATAACACTATGACATTAATGTCTTCTTTTTAATGACTGTAAACATTTTAGTTTGCATTTTATATGCAGCACCTTTAAGCTTTAATTGGACATCTGATAGTCTGTGTATATAAGCACCTCCCAGATAATGTGGAAATTGTAGGCTGAGAAGCAATGATGCTGTTGTGCTGGGGGATGCAGACTCGAGCCTGTTCTGTCAGATTGTCTCCCAGGGGTGTCTGCTGTGTTCCAGAAAACCTTTTCATATGAACTGTTAGAGAAATATGAAAATGATGTGGCAGGTGCCAAAGAAAATCTTTGACGTGCATTTTATCCCACCCAGATTAGAAAGTTCCCACCTCTTCTTTTTTAATCTTAAATATTAAAATCTCAGACTGTGAGTCAGGTAAGGTTAGATCTGTGAATTTGGATGTATGTTTAATGTATCATCATATTGTGTAAAGTGTTGGCCATCATTCTGTTGGATGTCTTGATCTGTACCATATTTACTTTGGAGAGATTTATCCTGTATCTAGAGAACAGAAAATGCAATTGATTTGTTTCCTAACACATTCTTTAAGAAGTTCTCCCTCTTTCCCTCTGCAGCTGCAGCACCTTCTGCTCTGTGAAAATGTGTTCCATCAGAATGAGCCAATTTTCCCTTTCTAACTTAGTGTCACTTAACTACAGGAATCATCAGTGGTCACCTAATAGTATTTCCTCAAAAGGCAATCTGAACAGTTTGTCCTGGAACTCAGCCTCCTTTTGTGATAGTATTTTATCAAAAGCATTTTGTTTCTGAAGTAGCTCCAGCCCAAGAAATATAATATAGCAACCTGACAGGAACTGTAGTGTCTAAAGACATTAATTGATCCATTTTCTTCATGTCCCTGCCATGGGCTATAAATAGCTCTGTGTTTGTTTTTTTTACTACATGGATGAATTCAATGATAGACAAAATGTGTGTAAGAATCTGCAAAAGCCACACAGAAAATTAGTAGCCTTACAGATTCTTGTCATGAGATTCTTGCTCATGAGAACATGGTGTTGCTAAAAAAAAAAAAAGATAAATTGATATGTCAGTGTAGACTGCAAAGTCTATATATGGGTATCCCTTGTACGTGTTCCTGGCTCCCCATGTATTTTATGATGATTACTGACAGTGTTGCCATATGTTATGAGCAGCTAGGGAAATAAGGGCAATCCATAAATATCTGGGCATATGTGGGCTTTTGAGGACATTGCAGTGGAGGTAGAAAGCAAATGTAACTCTGGATTAGCACAAGCATTCCTTTATTGATAAAACTTCTTCAGCACAGTTTCTGGTGATAGTTCTGCAAGATTGTGATTATATATACAGCACCATGTTCTCTCCTGCTGTGCAAGAATGCTTTCCAGTACCTTGTTCTCACAATGATAGCAACTCACAAGGAACAAATAAGCAAGAAAATAAAAATTAAAGTCATAGTTTCAGGACTTAAGAAGCTTTGCAAAACCTACAGCAGCTTTTTCAGCTGGAGGAAAATGTGTTTTCTCTGGGTTGCAGAACAATCAAATGATTTAACATTTTGTTTGGAGTCCAAGAGACCAGATGTATAAGTCAATTAAGGTAGTAACTAAATAAGGGTGGTGTTTCTGTAATGGCTGGGTTTAGCCTCTCTCTCTCAAAGCCTCTCAGCAGAGAGTTTCTGCTGCAGGAGCCAGTAAGGGGAGCCTAGGGAAATTAAACTCATTAGAGTAAAGTTTGCCTTTGGACCACTCAATGTGCAACAACATTTATTTACATCATACCTCTGCTATGGGCCTGGGGTCCTGAATGAAACAGAAAATGTCCTAAGAGCCAAGAACGTATCCAGGAATACATAAATCCAAAGCAGGCAGGAAAAGGCTTCTCAGACACAGGGAAAACATGCAATAAAGTGTGTTTCTTGGGGAACAACTGAATGCTTACAGTCAGATCAATCTCATTGACATGTGACCTAGAAGAATGCAGTTACACAATAGTGTACTGAAACCACCTCAGAAAATCAGTCTCTGTGCTCTAATAAAAAGTCCTGGTTTGCATTTGAGTGATATTATTCACTAAGCAAGAAAAAGGTATTACCAAACAATAAATCAGGCTTAAGATTACACACAGCAGTCCCCATCACTTATATAGAGAAGCAAATATTTTAAAAAGTAGATTCTGATGGCAAGGAGTCTGCCAAGTAGGACCTGCTCAATGGTTGAGTAATGAATTACCAACAGGAATGAATTCTTTTGTGACAGAGCTGAAAAACAAATTTATAGCACTTGTAAAGCATGCACAGCAGTGTATATGTCTCTCACATACACCAGAAGCTTTTACTCAGTACTTGGATAATTGTTGCTTTCTCCAGAGAAAAAGTGTAAGCTATAAACTCAGTATGACCAAATGAGGCTCTGGAATAAAAAGCAGCAGAAAGCAGCTTCTCATTAGCTGGTTAGAGGAGATCTGAATATTTAGGTTTTCAAACATGCTATGGTAACAGTTAGGATTAAACCTCTCTATTTAAGCAAGAGTTAGACAAATATCAATAAAGCAATAATACATCTGCATGAATTTTTGAGATGTGACATCAGATGTGATATGTACATCTGCTTTCCTCAGCAGCTTTCATAGCAGCTTGATTTTTTAAAAATTGTTTTCAACTGAGATGCAGCAGAGAAGTGTTAGAGCTACTCCTCTAAACAATAACTTGTTAAAACACCTTTGGTTCTATTTAGCAAAAAACATCTCCTTAAACTCTCCAGTTTAGCCAGTCTGAGCCCAGCTTTGCCTGATATGACCCTTTTACTTCCAGTGAAATGTTACAGGTAGTCACTTGAGGGTTTTGATCTTGAGGACAAGTGGAGCCCCAAAGCCCAAATGTCTCCTATGTATGCACACAGCCCCAGCCTGGAAGTGTGTTCTGATTATTTGTACAGCACTTGGGAAATATGTTTTACTCTTACAGGGATGGTATTTTACATCCAAATGTCAGTGCCTTGCAACAGAGTTACACCCATTTCAGAAGGTTAGCATTTGGAGAAAAACCATAAAATACTGAAGAACACACCAAAGCTGCCAAGTACATTGAATGTGATTTCACATTCATACAACTCCTCTTCTGCTCTGTGAATATTCATAAAGACATGTTCAAGATCTTTGCTTGTGTGTTACTACCATACTTCAGCTCAGCACTTACAGACTCAGGCTGCAGTCCTGAAGAGGGGGAGTATTCATAAAATAAGTTCTAATTAGATTTCTTTTAAAATGTACTCTTTCGTCAATCTCTTTTGTCAGTGCCAATTCCTGAAAAAAATTCATCCTACACTATTCCTGTGCTTTTTAAAAGCTTTTTCCAACTTTTTGCACTTCTTCAATTCTTTCTTACCTCGTGCTCCAGCATGCTACAGTAAATCAAGTGTTTTTACCCATTCAGAAAAATGCAAATACCCAACATTAACAATTCATTTGTGCAGGCAAATTATCCTTGCACCCTCACACAGCACATTCTTTGGATACAATTGCCAAGTTCAGAGAAAGAAGCACATTTTCATAGAATAATAGAAATATTTAGATTGGAAAGGACCCTGAAGATCATTGAGTCAAACTGTATTTTGTGTATTTAGTGCACAATTTCCATATTTTCATGCAGTGACTTAACCAGTAGCTTCCAGAGCCAGGTGGCCACAAGTACTTGCTGAAATATGTGGCTATGGGAGATTTTTATCTTTATCTTTACCTGCTGCAGTTATTCAGAGCAAACACACTTGTGTGCTTACTTACAGAAATGTAGTTCTTTCATTCAAAAGGAATAAGGCCAATTTTGCTTAATTAACACCACTCATTTTCATCTGGGATGGCATCGTGGAAAAGTATCAAGATCTTGGTGCTGAGAGTTCTAAAAAAGTTATTAGTTTTTTGGAGGAAAGGCACTAAAAAGGGAAAGGTGTTCAATTTTGCCAGGCTGCAACTTTGGTTGCTATTAATAGCATTCATACACTTCTGACAACTAACAAATTCATTTGAGAGTTAGAAAGTGCAGAGATGAGATTGAAAGGAGAATTCTGAACTTCTTAAAGAATATTTCTTGAAAACTTTAAGATTGTTGGGATAATATGCTATTGAATGTAATCACTTTTATTTCAATGTGATACTTTGATTACTGTGAGAAAATTTGTGTTTATTTTTGTCCTCAGCCTCAGTAATGTAATTTTATAGTAAAATGCATATACAAAATTCAAAAAAGATTTTAATTCTCAAACAGATCTAGGACCTTAGCCATTCCAGCTACATAACTGTCAGCTGCAATTGTTATTCTGGTTTGCTGAAATCAACTTACTGGTACAAACAAATTTTTCTTAATTCGCCAAAAGTGCATGCATAGATTATAAATTTGAATTTAAGAAGGATGATAAAAATGTAGAAAAACTCCATTCCTGTATTAATTCTTTATAATGTTGTTATTCATATGCAGTATAAAGTTACAGTGTAAATCTCTCATTGTTCAGAATATTTATATAGACAGTTGTATTTTAACATTTGAGAGAAAAATCCTTTCAGGTTCCTGCTGCAGGAAACAGCTCACAGTGTTCTCATCTCATGGAAATGCCAGTAGTATATTTAATAGGAAAAGCATCAGAAGTATTGATCCTAAACCAGAACTTGTCCTTTTTAAATGTGTTGTATATGCAACAAATATGATCATCAAACCAAAAAGGAGAAGTGATGGGGACAGGAATGGTTCAGGAATTTTCAGACTTTGGGGCAGTCAGCTGTCTATAAGGGTTCTTGATTCTAAATAAGTGGAGGGCTTGTGCACGTTGTATGAATGAGAATGAAAAATTGGTGTTGAATTGGCCAAGTGTTTTGATTCACAGCTATGAATTATCTCCAGTCCACCTATGGAGAGAAATAAGTGTAAGACAACCCCCAGTCTGAAGTAATAAACCCTTGCTCATCACACTCAAGACTTGAATCTGATTTCAATAACTATAATAATATATCATCACAGGTCTTTAAATTACTTTCACTGTCAAGAATTTGACAGGAAAATGTGTTGTCAGGTGCCTGTTAAAGTAAGGAGAGTGGCAGTCTATCAGAAACATAACCATTTCTGGGCTAAGGCTGCTGCAATAAGAGATGACAAATGGCACTGTAGATGAAGTGTACTCCAAGCTACAGAGTAAAAAGAGGCCCCTTCCTCAGCTGGTAGGAATAAACATAATGATGAGATTGATTTATGCCAGCTGTGGAGCTGTGTGGCTGTGAGAGAAGGGTGGCAGGAGGCACAACAGCCCATCAGGAGACTGGTCTTGCAGAATTAAAGACTTTAGAATGATATGGGAGCTGAAGGTAAGTGTTACTTACAGAACTGTTTGATAAAACAGAGATAAAATATCTTACTTGTATTATGAAAATGCCATGTGTTGGTTTTTTGGCTTGGTGGCGTTCACTGTTAATTTAACTTGAGCTTGGTTTGTTCTTGAGCAGGTTTTGGGTGTTTTTAAGTACTGTAACCACAGTGGTGATGATTAATTTGTGGATATTTGTAATCCAGTCTGGAGAGATTACTGCTGAACTGTTCTGGGAAACAGATGAAACAATCTGAGAAGCAGGAAACCTTAGTGTGTGGCCCCTTGGAGGGGCAGGGAGATGAAAACACTGAGGTGGGAACAGGTTGCCCAGGTAGCTTTCTCTGAGGAAATAATAGCATTGTTTTAGCCTTGAGTTGGTAGCTTAAATTGTCATGGGTAGACAAAGCAAAAATAACTTATTCTTTCAGTCATTGTTGGTTTTTAATCCTTTTCTCTGTGTTGTTCAAACTTCTGTGGTTAAAGCTTGCCTTGTGGACTGGTTTTAGTTAGTTGCTTCGTTGTTTTGATATTTATTTTTTTAATTGCTGTCTTACTTTGGTTGCAGGGCTCTAGGTGTGGTGAGGCACATGGCATATATCTAGGTCTGATCTTGTTAATCTAGAGGCAAAACTTTTGTTGTTACTGACTCCAGAATATCAAAGTGAGTCTTTACAACCTTTCCTCACTGCAATTCACTAAAATGGTATCTAACAGACTTTGAGGCTTGTTGATCTCATTGAGGTGATTAAGATTGCTGAAAAGCAAAACAACCCTTTTGATTACAAGACATTGAGGTGGAATTGATGATTATAACATCTAACACATAAAACTGGGGCTCTGACAGCTAAATAAGTTGTATACATTTCTGTGGGGAACCGTCAAAGTTGTATCTTGCCTTTAATCTTAGGGTGGGTAAATAATAATTGCATTTTACGTCATTGTCTGTAGTTTCTTCCTAATCATTTTTACATGCCATGTAAATGCTACGAATAGTTGTGCTAAAAGCGCTTAAGGGATAATTCATGGTGTATTAGGTTGCTCATATTGTGAAGCTGTGGGAACAGCAGTCCTTGCTGTACTGGAAAATTCTCCATTATCCCTCCTATAAAAACATTTATAAAAGTTCAAGGGAGTGGTTCCACAAAACTGCTGTTTTTCAGGTTTGCTATTTTCCAGCTGAAAGCAGCACATTTGCAGGTAATTGGTTTGGGTGTGAAATTTGACATAAAGATGTCTGAGGATCTCTTCAGCAATTACCTTTACTAACAGCAATTTGGGATTGCCTGATGGTGCATTCTATTTTGTATTCTTTGGTTTGTTTTTCATGTCAAGATCTGCTGTCTCAAAAAGCATCTCCAAATAGTCATCAGAGTTTTGTGGAGCATGAAATTGGCCCTCCTACTTTTGAGGGGCACTTGCTTGTGGCTAAGCCTTCATCCTTCACCGCTTCCTGCTTTTGATGGTACTGAATCCACTGCAGTTTAATGTTTGGAACCCAGGTTTTTCTGCAAGTCATGTGGCAGAGTGACCACCTGGCTTACTGATGGGGTTTTTTTGGCTTTGTTTTATGGTAGGTTTTTTCATAGTGCTGTAGTAGTCTTTTTGCATGTAATGATGGCTTTGCAGTTCATGTCTTTAGCTAAGGGTTAGAATTTAAAATTACAGCTTTTAAATAATATTTCTTTGCATCTTGCACAGCAGGTCACAGTATACCAACAAGGAACAGTGCCCTATAGTTATGACATATCTTCAGCACTATCAGAAACTTCTCCATGGCAATGTCTAAATCTCTACCTTTAATGTACCAACATTCTCTGTTGAGTATTTACACTTATGAAAAGTCTTTATTGAACCTAAATATTTGGTGTTCTTGCTCTCTGACATTAGCTCACCTGTGGAAGCACAGGATCTTTGGCTTAAAATAAATAAACTGAGTTAGACTTGCTACTCCTAACACTAGGAAATGGGGCTAGTTTTGCTTCAGGTAAAAGGGGCAGTGAGTGCTGTTTGCGTATTCTGCATCAGGGTGGTTGCTTTAAGGTCATGTCTGAATGTTACTTTGTCTTTTTTATCCCATTAGCAGTGTAATTAACTCTCTTGAAGAGCTCCATCTAGCTCAGGGAAGGAATCTCCTTCCACTGATGATAAAAGCCAGTAGCATTTACCTTGCTTTCCATTTGAAAGCCTCCCTATTGGAAACAGTCTGTGAAAGACCTCTATGCAAATCGCCTGTTTAAAGATCTCTTGGCTCAAGCAAACAAACTCTAGGAAGCTGTAAATCAAACATCAAGGCCCAGATCTCTGTTGCAGCATGAATATTACTAAGTTTTTAAGTTAGTTTTGTGGAACCTGAAACTAAAGAGGTCAGGTATTTCTGCAGCAGATACCATCACTGAGCTACTCAAAGGGGAAACTGAGAGCTGTGGAGATAGGGCTGTTGTGGAGGTAGATAATGGCAGTGAGGACACACCTGAGACTTGGCTTGAATGAGGGAAATGCAGCAATGGAAGTTGCTAGGTGATTGTGGCTTTTAATCCACTTGGAAAAATAGGCCAGGCTATTCTGAGATGTTACCTGTTTTATGGCTAGGGTGAAGGTAGGTGAAATGGTACCTGAAATGCTTAGAAATGCTTTAAGGGATGCAATGCAGTCCAACTATAACTATAGTGAGCTTAATTGTAATTTTATATGGGCAGGATTCACAGTTAAATTCTATCTATAGTTGCTACAGGAGATGTTGAGAGAAAAAAGCAGAGCTTTTTAAGGTGCAATGATCTTTTGATGTTGCAGCCTTCTTTCTCAAGACATGATTTTTCTTTCCATAATGAATGCCAAGTGAATTATTTGTGTGTTTAAGACCCTTTCTGATGAGCTGTGATGAGCAGTGTGATCTGTGGTTCCCTGGTGCTCGCCTCGCACTGTCTGCATTGGTGCGAGCAGTGGAAATGAGGGATTAGGGTAGGAATGTGGGTGTGGAGGGTTGTGCTTCATCTTGCACTTCCAGTCACTCTGGCTAAGATTCATAGCTACAAGATAAGTCTGGAACTGGGAGCTCCTTTGAGTAAGGAGCTGGATGTAAGCTTGTACATCCTGTGAGCATACGTTGCATCCTTGCAGCTGGAACACAAGGGTAATTTTCAGGGAAACTGGAATAAGTAGCTCATACAATAATCTTTGAAGAGTTAAGTTTTAGCTGTGATATAAACAAATTATTCCTTTCCTTATGTCTGAATTTTAACAATAAGAATGTAATGATGATATCTAGACAGCTTCAATCAAACTACAGGTCTTCTTCCCCAACACATCTCCATTTTCTGCAGCTCACTCTCTCCTCTGTGATTAAACTTGGCTTCAAGTGAAACCACAATGCTGGCAGACACTGCAGAGCTGTGGAAGCTGGGCTCCCTGCTCCTTAGTGTTATTGCAGAAAATCAACCACTGGAACATGAGCTGACCACACGAAATTTCTCAGTTTTTCTTTTGTCTTTTCCAGACGGCTGAGTAATTGCCTGCACTCTTAGGTACAGAGCCTTGTGAATGATTGTCTTGTTACTTGTCTGACAGATGCTAAACCTGCTATAAATTGTCTACTTGTTTTACCGGGCAAGTGGGGCTGCATTAGTCAATATTTGAGCTAACTGAGCAATAAGGGGGAATGATCTGGAATGTTCACTGAGACACAGCTCAAGAACTTGGTCCTGCAAGTCTTCAGGGACTTGGTTGGTTTTGGTTGGGTTTTATTTGCCCCGATGATTTTGAGAGAAAGTAGAGGCAGCTCTAGTGGTAAAATCACCCCAGATTTCTATCACTGCTTAGTAGGTAGGAAGCCAAAGAATCACCATGAAGGAGCTGCCTTTTGGCAGGTTCCAGCCCTCAACTCTTTGCTGATTCAAAGCAGGTTACAGTGCAGAGTTGCTGGCTGAGTTTGGGGACTCTGGGTCGATGTACTGCTCTGTGTTAGCATGGCCACAGCTGGCAGGTGTTTTCTGGCATGTGTGAACCTGCCTCCTTGGCTTTGATAAGATCACTGAGCAGCCATGGGAGTTCCTAATCAGAACAGAGGCTGGATGCATCTGAATTGATGGTTTTCAGCTTGCTCCTTGAAGTCTTTGAGTTACAATAGCAAAACCGCTGACAAAATGCTGTCAAACATTCTTTTACATTAATATCATGGAGTTGAGGGTTTAATAGATTCTAATCACAAATGTTATGTCCTGTTTGTCTACCAAACAGTTGCATTCTGCAGGAGGCAATGGTTAGACTTCATCAGGAAACTATTTTCATACATTGGCTGTTTCCTCCACGATGCTGGTTTTTACCAAGCGCGTCATTATCCTTTCCACAACAGAACCTTCTGGAAAGGAGCAAAAGCTTCAGGGGGGGAAAGGGAGAGCAAGCTTTTGTCATTTTAAATTTCTCACAGATAGCTCAGGGTAGCAAAACAATGAATGTTTCATTATTACCACAATAGATTAAAACATCTGCAATAAATAATGCTGATGGCTATTTGTGATGGCATGAAGTATTGTTTTTGTTCTCTTTTATAAAATTACAGCTCATTAACTGTCATAAAGCAAAGATACCATAAATAAAACAACTAGTAGTGTTTCATTTCCCAGAAATGTGAAGGCCTGCTGTTTGAGAACTTTGAAAAGTTTGTTTTCACAGCTGGAACAGTCAAGTATTGGAATATATTGGGGTCTGGCAGTTTTGAGGCAAGAGAAGTTGTGAAAATTCGGACAATACTGTTTGTCCTCTTCTCAAAGTTAATATTGTTCTTATCTTCCATCTAATCAAGAACTGGTTTTTATTTAGGCCACAGGACACCTGTATTGACCAGCAAGTCTGTGTGTGTGTGTATAAATATGTAATATATTTAAATAGAGAAGTAATTATAGAGTTCCAAAAAAGTAATCAGAAAATGTAGCCTAACATTCACAGGGCTACAAACCATGAAGTAGCCACCCAGATATCCCCATATTGAACCCCATAACTCATATTTATAGTGGTGTTTTAGGAAAAGGGCTAATCTTAAGTGGTAGTTGTTTATAATAATCCAATTGGTCCTTCATCAGAGATCACCTCATCTCACCTGAGATCACAGCAGGGTTATGTGCTCTCAGTTTTCAAGCTGTGAGAATAGACTTGCAGAGGCTCACTTAGCTCACAGGTGTGCAAGGATTTAACTTTCAGATTTGTTTCCAATTTATTTGCCACAGGAAAAAAAAAAAGTCTGTTTAAAAAGTGGAATGATTAGAAACATGCCTCATTGTCTCAAGTTCTGAATGACAGTTCAAATTTCCAGACCCAGATTTTCTCCTGTTCAGCCTGGGATTTGTGACAGATATAATCATGTGGTAGTCACCAGGAAATTTTTGTCACTGGCCAGGACATGAGCCACGTTCCTGCTGGAGCTGAGGACTGCACACATGCTGAGTCTTGTTGTGGGACACTTCAGCCCACAGCTGTGCTCTGCACAATAGAAAAAATCCTCCTCTGGATTTAACATTTCTCCGCATTAGGGCTAAATTTGTATTTTGGCTATGGCAGTCTGTGTTTTGAAACACTCTTTGTTCCTGGGGCAGTTTAGGATTAGATTAAAAAAATTTGTCTGGTAGTCTGAGCCAAAGTGCTCGGTTGCCTGCACAGTGCAACCCTCCAGTCCAAGGTCCAGAAGAAATTAGGTGAAAATCAGAGCCTGTGTTGGGTTTTTAATTTTGGGATTTTGAATGGTAGGGTAAGGTGGGAGTGAGGAAGAGACTTTTTAGTTTATTTATTTATTCATTGTATGCATTAAAGTATATGTTTCTGCTACCAGATGCAGTTAGACTGTAGAACTCCCTTCCAAAGGAGAGTTTGGAGGCTGGAAACTAGCAGGAGTCCAAACAAGTTCTGAAGACAATATCTTTAGGACTGAACAGAAGGAGGGAAAGAAACAAAGACTTGAGAATATTTAATAAAAAGTGACCCTGAGTAAGCACCTCTAAAGCTGATCACCATGCATGGGATATTGATAATTCAAGGGAAGTATAAGTTCTGTACTGAAGTGCAGAAAGTTCAGACACCTGTCTGAAAGAGGGTTCTTGACTCTTTGATCTGATTTACTGGTGAATCCTCACTATAATATTTACTGGTCATTTTTTGAGACCATGACAATATAGTAGGGTTTTCTAAATGAATTTGAAATTAGATTCATGCTAAAGTGCTCAGGTGGGATTGGGAAGCTATAGGTATTACTTTTTCTTGATAAATAATAAGCCCAAAATGCCCTAAAAAATGAGGAAGCCCATTTGATAGATGCAGCTTGTCTGCGCTTGCTTCTGCTAATTATGTTGGTAATCCGCAGAAATTACAATTTAGGATGTGCTGCAAGAATATTGACTCTCTCTTCTCTTCCTTTGAAGCACTGCTTTTGTTTTTGGAAGTGTAGGAAAACTCCTCGTGTGCTCTTTTCAAAGTGAGGTAAAATTCCAGGTTCTGCCATCCAAGGCAGAACTGAGCACACAGTATTGGTGACAGTTTGGTAGGGTTTTCTTCTGAATTTTTTTCTTTGTTTGTTTTTATAAATTACTAGTATGGCCTATCCTTTCTATGCCTTGTGTTTAAAGTGCATTTCTGGATGAAAAATTCAATGCAGCTTTCACAAAGAAAATATTATAGCATGCTTTGAAGTGGGTGGTTTGACTAAGTATTTCACCTTTAAATTTTAGGGAGTAAAGGCTGGAATAACAGATGATGGTCTGTATTTTCAGCAACAGCTATGTTTCCAAAACGTTCAGTCTATTTTATGAAGAGATACATGTGGGGAATCACAAAGTAGGGTGTAATTTTTGGAGCTTTTGTGTGTAGGGATTTTTAGCCTCCTTGTTCCTTTGTAATAGTTGACTTTTTTCCGACTTGGGCACAAACTCCAACTGTGCTGACCACATCCACCAGCTGTAGAGACACACAAAGAGAGAGTAAAAGCACAATATATGGAAAAAATCGCGAGTGTTGGAAATATAAGCTGCTCCAAGCGAATGTCAGTGCTGTGCAGCCCAGCTTTAGACAGCTCCAGTGGCCAGAGTCATGGAAGGAGCCTAATCCCACTGGAACTGGTCTGAGCAGGGACTCCTCAGCTCCTTCTGTGTCCCCAGTGATTCAGCTGTTCAGCAACAGCCAAGACATTTCTGCTCACAGATCAATAAGATATGGTGCAGTGCAGATGTTCTTTGCTGTGAGAAACTTGGTAAGACTGTGCAGGGTAGATTTTAGTGGTCTGAAATGTCTGAACAAAAAGATCATCTCTTGCTTCATCAGTACCACAGACTTGTCAAGAGTTTCCGATTTTACAGATTATAAATCTGTATCCAGTTTCTTCCATGCTTCAGCACTGGAGCTGTGATCATTACAATTGCTGATTATCACTGATGCATATTGCATGAAACTATTCACCAATTTTTTAAACCTAAAGAGTCCTTTGCCTTTCACTCCAGAAAGGCTGTGAATTATGGAAAAAAACTTCCTCCAAGTAATTTATACTTAAATAGCTTGTCATTGGAATGCAGAACATGTGAGTCTAAGGGGGTTTTTTGTGTGTCTGTGCTGGTGTGATACACAACAATCCCAGTGGACCATAACTTAATTTACACCCTGGAAAGTGCTAGACAACCTTCCCAAATTTGGGAGGTTCTGACACCGAGACTTCTACCTGTGCCCTGTCTCCACTCTTCTGGAGAGTGATTTTTATTTTTTTTATTTTAATCTTCTCTCCTAACAGCTAGAAAGGGAGTAATTTCCAAGGGAACACTTGTTCCTACCAAGCAGTCTAAGTGACATCTGTGAGCATGACATGCAGACACAGCAGTTCCTGTTTCCTGCAGAATCTGAGTGCTCACATCTAATTGCAGCCGAGGTTGACTGAGGACATTCAAAAGAGAGGGAGTATTTTGCATTGTAAGGCTGTTGGATTTTTCTTTTACTTATGTGGCATCTCTCAAGAACATTCTGTGTGACACTTGGAAGAAACCCACAGGGAAATCGTGCAAGATGAAAGAATGTGTTTTCATATATAAATGCATACACATATATAATAAAATTACAATTCAGCATAGCAAGGGTAAGATGTTTAAAGACATGGGGCATGAGAAGGTATAATTGACCTTCTCATTTATACATGAGAAGGTATAAATGACCATTCTTGAGGCTCTAGTTCACAATTTAATAATCCCGGTCTACCCTTAGATCTGAAGCTAACAGACTAACTATGCATCTTGGGGTTTCCTGGGTGGGGAGTGTTAAATGCCTAGTGATGATCAAGAATCTGGAGTGATTTGCAAATCAGCTCTTTATGATGTGTACAGGATGGTAATGCTGCTGATTGCTATCTCCTCAAAAATGCAGAGTAAAGAACAAAGCTGTCTAAAATTCCAGGAGGAAAGAGTTTTCTCAGCGGCCTACAGATGGCAGACCAATATAACAGATGAGTGATATGCTTGAAGCCTGTTTCTCTGAATATCAGAACCATAGTACACCCTATTTATGCAGGTTTTCACAGAGGAAGAAGTTTTAACTGGGTCACTGTAAAATGCAAACACTTTTGCACTACTTCAAAACATGTTCGAAGTCTTTTGCTTTGTGCTGTAAACTGTGTTCAAAATTCAGTCCAAAAGCTCTTAACTAGAATTGTTTTATGTGTTATTTGGCTTACTTAAAGGTTTTGCTAGTTGACTCCAAATTCTCAAAAATTAGTAAGTACAGGAGTACACTTAGCTTTGCTTGTATGCAGTTCATGTCTTCAAATTATTCCACCTTCTCAAGAATGTTGAGATTGTTTTTGCTGAACACCTTGTACATTTTTGCATAAATCTAGATTAGGTTTTGCTCCCATAGAAGACACCAACAGATAAAACTTATGGTTGTTTTTTTTTTTTTTTTTTTTTGGATCATTTAATATAGAACAATAATTCCTTCAGAAGCTTTTGGTCTGGAAGAGAGGAAGAATCATAGACACAATAAAGCTTTTGTTTCTCTTCCTCTTGAGCACTGAGCTTTAGTGGATGATTTGATACTCTTCTGCATCTTTAGCTCATAAAAGCACTAATTCCAGAAAAGGAAACAAAATAGAAGCAAGCCTTTTCCTTCACTTGGAGAAAAGAAGTTATTGGGAAGGTAAAAATATTAGAAAATTTGGCTTTTACCAGTCTTCTTGTTCAATGAATATGTAACAGAAAAGACATCTTAAATGCTGTAATCTTTCAAGTGTTTTGTATTTGTTATATAAAACATTATTAAAAAGGAGATGGAAAAAAAAAAGCTGTTGCAGGTCATAGCCTTTCCATATTGTTTGTAAAATGGCTAATGGTTAGAAAATCAAACTTGCTATACTTCACTCTTTTTGTCTTCTTTTTTTTATGACTGTAGATTGAAACGGTCATATTTAAAATATTGTGAAGTATGGAAGTGATTACAACCTGCCGCTTAAGGCACGACTCAGGAAATTGAAGAACAGGGGCTTAAAAGTAGTCCCCAAACAATGGGCTTAACAGACTTTCTCACAAAAAACGCTTCGACAACTTTTTTTTTAAAACAGAAAACACTCTGTTTCAATGGAGGGACTGGAAAATATGTTGCTATATTCTTGAGCTGTTTTCTATTATGGAAATCAAACCAGCTTTCATGACGGATTACTCTTCAGGAGGGGAGAAAGGAATGCTTGTGGAGGCCGCACGCAGGTCTGTGGGCTGTGCTCTGCCCTGCTGCTGCAGCTAAGCCTGTCTGAACTGTCTTCTAATCCACAAGTGTTATTCTGGCTCTTAAAACACCCAGTGAAGCAAAAACTCCTAAATCTAATTCAGTCTTGCAATATATGTTTAATATATGAAGTGGCGAGAATACCATATACGAAGTGTATGGTATTTCTGAGCTGCCCTTGTGGTTGTGAAACCACAGCAGAGTGGAATCATGGTCTGCCCTGGCATTCTCTGCATTATCTGTCATGTATACCTTGGTGTGGGAAAAGAATAATTCCCCAGTATATTAACTTCAAATGTGATAGGAAAGTGTCTGGTTGCGTATCTGCCGCAAAGATGAAACGTGGAAGTGGCTGCAAAGTTTGCTGCTTAACTTTGCCATCTAAGAGCCTTGCTATCTCTGTCAAAAGATAGGTGTTGTTTGAGGAAAACTGTTTTGAAGATCTGCCTGTGTTGGAAATCCACACAAAGAATGCTGAGGGGGTGTATGAGAACAATGATGCTGCATCCCTAATATCATGGTGACATGTGCCTGGCTGCTGGCTAGGTTGCTTTTGTTGGTTTCTTTTCTTTTTTTTTCCCTTTTAAAAACTGGAAATTACATGCAATTTGAAGAAAAGGAGGGGGAGATAATCTTGCTTTGAAAATGGCTTCTGTCATGACACTAAGCTTTGCTGTCCTCTGAGGTTTCTCAAACACCAGAACAGCAAATAAGACCGAGTAATTAAATGCGAAAACTGATGAAATAAGTTCTGCGAGTCTCTGCTGGCTCATGGGAAGGGGCTCCTGAATCAATGCTAAGGTGATGAACTGGCATCATTCAAAGTGAGCAGCATACTGAAACACTTTGTTTTAATGAGTCTGCAGTCTGTGACTCCCAGCCTCAGAACTGAGAACTCAGGTGGCTGAAATGGGGCTTGTATTTTCTGAGAGTGTGAGAGGAGACAGGGGTTCTGACCCATTTCCTTTCTTCTTCAGACAGCAGAGGCTCTGCTTTGTGTGCCGTATGCCAGCATGGAGTATCCTCATAGCAACAACTGTATAGGCAGGGCTGCTTTGAAAGGTAATCCTTACAATGTGCTTGCTGTATAATATGACCTAGCAGTTACGAAACAGGAGGTTAGCAAAGATTATAGGAACAGCTGTCTGCTTTGTGCCCCTCCCACGCATTCCCCAGCCAGACTTGGAGGACCTGACAAAGCCAGGCACATTGCAGCCAAGATCTTTTCTTTGTGAGGAGCCATGTGTACATAAAGAAGTCAAAATAGATTCAGCAGTAGTGAATCATACTTCTTTATAGTTTACCCTGACTAGATTACCATTACTCCAATATCCTTGGTTTGCAAGCAAAAATATGTGCTGCTGCCTTTTTCAAGCTGCTCTGGGGAGACATTTCCTCAGGCATCTATCCAGAGAGAAAGAGAAATTGAACCAGCATCAGTTCTGTTATTTCTCTCCAGAAAATTCATTTATTTAGAGTGCAGGGAAAGTGTAAAGCAGTTTCTAGTTCTTGTGTCTTTGATTTTATTTCTGTTTTATAAGAGTACGAGCTCTGAGCCTGCAGTTTACTACACGCACATGGACAGCTGCACCTGCATGGAGCCACGCTGGCTTCAGAGAGGCACCATGTGGGCACAACAATCTGCCCACCCATACATTATAAATCTCAGAATGAGGAATTCCACTTGTTTATGTAGTGTTCTTGAAGGAGTAAGGTATTGGAAAGTGCCTGTAGGGTCTCAGCAGGTGCCACATGTGTTTTCCCACACAATCTTACCAATGCACAGCATTCCTGAGCTGCAGGCACCCTGCTTGTTCATATGGTGTGCAAGCTGATGGCCATCCACAAGTGGGCTGCTTGTGTTGAGGTGAGGTCCAAGCAGGACTTGCTGCGCTTACTCCAGTTTGTAGCTGGTGTTATGCTGCTAAAAGGCAAATGAATGGAAGGCAATTTCCAAATCTCATTCTGTTTAAAATTAAGTACGTTGATATCTCTTGGAATTCTCTTAGTTGTGTTCTTTGTTACTCTTACTGAAGTTCAGATTTTGCCTGGATGTGCGGTTTGGGGGACAAGTTGTTATTTACAACAGAGAACCCAAGGAACTGCATCCACCTCTTCTAACTGGGCTCTGCAGACTCATCTGTGTTTTATACATTTTATCTAAGAGTCACAAGTCTGGCTTGGTTGGGTACCACCATCAAAGGAGTCTCTACCCAAACAGCAGCTGTTTCTGCCTTCAGTCAGGCCCCACGCATGCAGAAAAGTAGTCCTGCCTTCTGCCCCACCTCTCTCCTCCCAAGTGTTAAACCTGCAGGAAAAAGTTTGCAACATTCCTTATTTTGTACAGTTTACCATCGTTCTCCCTTCAGGCTATTATCATTCTCTCTTGACTGCAAGTCAGCTAGCTCTACCTCAAAATAATTGTTCTTTTTTTCTTGTTAACATTTATTTTTTCATTATAGAGGTATTAAAGCAATGATGTGCAAGTGTAATGTGGGGCCAAGACAATTGTTGAAAGTTTTTCGTGTACCTGGAGATGACTATATTTTGTCTCAGATTTGTTTCATTATTTAATCAGGATTGAAAACTGCTCTCTGTTAATAATCAAGGGTATCAAAGAGGGCTATATCAAGTTTCTGTGTTTTGAGAAGACCGCAAATTATTTTCAGGACGTGGGTAATTAAATACATAGTCTTTTGTGTCTCTTTCAACTGAAATTTCAGAAGAGCCTGTTTATCTGAAGATGTGAAGGAGATAAAAGTATCAGTAGCCTGTATTACATAGATTTTTGGGTTTGCAGAGGAAGACTTCTTGTTATGAAAGAGTTAACAACTAGCCTTTTTTAGCCAAACAGCCCTGAGATAACTCAAAAAACTGGAATGTCCTTGGTGAGGCAGAATGAGAACAGCAAGGGTTCAAGAGCAGTGTGGAGTCCGTGCAGAATGTGCCTGGCCTTGGCTCTGCTGGGAGCTGGCTGTGCTCCCCACCCCAGTCCAGCAGGAGGATGGACACACTGCCCACTTCCCTCTGCGCTTATCCTGCTGTTTCCCGCATCAGCCAGCTGCAAGCTGTGTTCTGTATTTTGGTCTTCAACAGTCACTTACTGTCATAACCTTTAGGCACTAAATTCTACTGCCTTCTCCTCTCAGAGAAATTTAAAGAGACTCTGACAAGTCTCTGGTACTGTAATTTTGAAGAACAGGATGTGCATGACTATAGTTGAGCAATTCCTTTGATGCTTCCCAATTATCCTGTAATATGCCTGTGATTTAATTTCCATTAAATGTCACTAGCAGATTAATCTCTCTTAAAATGCAGAACAGGCAAACAAATTACTGCCTTATTATCAAGTAATTTTAGCGTGGGTTGAGCAGAACCTAAAGCAAGTTGATCTTGTTCTAAATCAAGGATACAACCTGATAGGCAGGTTTAAATGTAAGGGGCTGAGAACTTAAATATTTGTCTTTTTTTTGCAATTGTGCATTGTTCCTTGTCTGAATAAATAATAATCCTCTGTCTCTGATTGGAGAATAGAAGATCACACATTGTGTAAAGGATTACCATAATGTATGCAGTAGGCATTTCTTTTTTAAACAGGAGCTTTTGGAGTCCTGTTTGACTTTTAGTTTTTCTCCAAAGCTGATTTGGATAAGCTCAATTACACCCAGATTGGATGGCTGTGGATTTTTACCATGTGACTCTGAATGTCTCAGTCCCTCCAGAATATCCTTTTATTATTTTTTTTATTCATAGGTTATATATTTTTCCAGAGATTTCTATGCAGTGGTGTTTGGGTTTTTTCATTCCTGCTGTTTCTTTAAGTCAAAATGCTGAAGACTTTGTTAGAACAGTGGAATATAGGAGAACATACTAGAAAATTGTTTTGATATGTATTTTCCAAAGTTCGAGAGGGCACTCCAGCAAAACTATTTTGACATCTTGAAGAAGCATTACTTTTATGTAATAACTGCAATAAAGGTCGTTTTCATGGGCATCTGTTCAACAAGGTGGAATATGCACAGTAATTTTCTTGTTTCTGTTTGTCTCTTGCTGGTTTTTATTGAGAGTTCCTTTGTAGCTCTCCATTCAATTCTCCTTGAACTTTGTATGTTTTAAGGAAAATGGAGCTGTTATGATCTTTGCCTAACTAAAATTCCTTCCTATTTTTGAAACTGTACTTCTATGATTTAAAATGTTGTTTTAGAGACAGACAATATTATAAATTCTATGATATTCAACTTTTTACTTGTTTTATTCTTTTCAAGGACAATGTGCTTATCAAAGGGATGTTGCTGAGTGATAAGCACAATATCAGATTGTAACGTTTCCTTTGTTTAAAATCAGCGCTCTGGGAAAGAGTAGAACCTGTGATATGAAAAACTGCTGAACTCCATACCTCAGAAGGAACCAAGGCCTCTTTTATCATAGGGTCAGATCACTTTCAGCAGTGGCAGACTTTGATACTTAAGCCACTGGAGTCTTGTTCGCAGTCACCTTGCTGCACTTCAGTTAATAACATTTATACCCTAATTTTTGTACCAGATGGAGGTAGTCTATATACACATAGTAGAAAAGAGGGCAAAATGCAGTCTTGTACTGCCATCAGTCCTCACAGAAATAACTCCAACAACACAGTGACTGGGATTTGAGAACCTGTCTTGGAAATCCCCATCAGTCCATGGTGATGGCTGATGTACAAAATAAAAAAAAAAAAAAAAAAAAGGATTTCAAGAAATGGCTCTGATGATCTTCCATGTGGTGCTGGAAATGGAGATTTTTACATGGCAGGACAGTAAATCGTGTCATGTGAGATTGCATGTTACATTACTGCCTTTCCATTCAAATATTGTATAATAAGGAAGATTTTTTTTTTTAATATCACAGAACAAGTTTAATGTGCCTGAAGTTTTGTTCCTAGCAGGGAAAATTATTTGCAGGACTACTGCAATGCATACAGGACACTGCTGCAATGTTATACTACTGTGCTAACTACGATCAGAGACCCGAGGTGCCGACTCCTCCTCGTACATCACCCTTGCCTTTAATCCCTAACTGCAGCCTTGCTTTTGTTTTTGGAGTAGAGTTAGGAGTCTGGAATGCCCTTTGTGCCCCACGTGGTGCAGGTCCTGCAGCTCGCACCAGGAGCTGGGCTGCTCCAGGTCCAGGAGGTCATTCCACTGAGGAAGTGCTCGTGCTTAATGGCCTCCAAGGGCAGGATCCATCTCTCTCAAAGCAGCTGGGGAGAGGCTCTCCTGGACATGATTAGGGTTGTTTCTCTCCTGATTACAGGAGAGAACCCAGGAGCACCATCGTCACAAGCTTTTACAAAGAGTTCTGATTCATGTCCACCAAAGGAGAAAAAAACACCTTTTTTTTTCAGCCCGACTCTCAAGTGAATTAGGCTTTTCTCATCATCTACAACGAGCAAAACAGTTTTTACTGTACCTTGCCAGAGTTCTTCAGGGTTTTTTCTTTTTTTAACTGATTGTTTCCTGCGCTTATAGTTGAGAGGTGTTTGATATAAGCCTCTGGATTTAATGATATTTACTGAACAACTCCATGCCTAATGCCTGGGTTTCTGCTTCGTAGGAGAACTTGTGCCCATTATGACAGTTCATTTTCTCTATGGAAAATAAAGGGACTCTTAACAACAGTAGAAAACAATAGGTTCTGCAGTGCATTTTATTGATGACTGTGTACTACAACTGAGTCTAGATGAGGGAAGAGCCTAAAACAAAAAAATATTTTTGTGCTTTGCATTAGAAGCATCCTCATGGTAGTTGAAGTACCTTGGCTAAGCCTAATAATTTTAAATAAAGCAGCCTATTCATATGTAGTTAGTTGCTTAAATAATCCATTAGTTCTTACAGGGGGAGATTTTCAATTTGAAATTATTTGCAAGCAATATGTAAGTAAGGGCTTCCTCTGTGAAGCTGTGCACAATAAGAAATTTTTCTATTAATTGTGTACATTTTGCTGCAAATTATTTCTTCATTTATTTGCTTCTATTCAGGGAAATCTATTAAAGGAACTAGGCAGGAAGCTAAAACAACATTGGACTGTACTTAATGCAGCCAAGTTTTCAGGCTTAATAAGCCGGCTTGTAGCCAAAAAGACAGAGCTCAAGACAGCTTCTGATATCCTGCTTTAGAGATGATGAGCTATCAGTTCATTAAAATGTCTTGTTTGCAGGGAAGGATCAGGAAAGTTTCTTAGCTGCAGGCTGATACCATGTGACAAGGAATATAACTGCAGAAAGGGGTTTATAATTTGGCTTAAGAAAGTACAGGTAGCAGAGAGCCCAGCTCATGATTTGATGTGAATGTATGTTTTAGATTAGGCATCATGCAAAAAATTTTTCATTTCAGTCAACCTGTGTATGCAGCTGTTGGAAGAGAAATCCTATTAACCTGCGGGGGAATCGTCTTCATGTTAGAAATGGCTTATGAATGGGAAATAGACTTTGGGACATGACTGAGGCCAAAGTTTGGAAGAGACTCTTGGAACATTCCAAAAAAAAAGAATTCCCTTTGGAGAAGCAAATTGCACATTGTTTTGGTGTCTGGTCATTCTGAGCACCAGGTTTAACACCTTAGTTGGCAGTAGTGGTTCTCCAGGAGGAAATATCTGTAACTGTATCTGTAACTCTCCACCTGTATATTCAAGCAATTATCTATGGCTTTAGAGGCAATTGTGGCCTCTGAGCTGCCCAGCTGAGGTGTCTTGCCCAGCCTAGAGCTGTGCACTACTGAGAGTGCTCCTATCCCACTGACCTATGCCTGATTTTTTTTTTCCCTTTTTTTTTCCTTTCTGTGGGTCCTGGTACACATTTGCTTGTGCAGTTTCTGATGTGTAGAAAAGGAGCAAAAATTAGTGATCACAGCAAGCAGCTTTGCCTCGCCTCTCCTGTGTTTTTTATTTTCTACCTTTCACGCTCTCCTCAGATTTTATGGACACCAGTAATGAAACACCTAGAGACTGAATATTCTTGCTGCTTGCCAAATGCAGAAATTCTCCATCCTTATCTCTGCTCGTCATCATTTTCTGTCTGTGATGAAGGACATTTTAAACCTGAGAAAATTATACTGTTTAGAAGCATTTGTGTTGGTTTTATTTCATTGTATAGGAAATTGGAACATGATAGAACTTGTATAAAATGATTTTCTACATCTGTAGAAATGTTACTCCACCATAAAGGCTGTGCTAAAACCTAGTCAATATGTACCTGACCATGGATGTGTGCTAAAGGAGACATACAAAACAATTTTTCTAAAAAGCCAAGTTTTTCATTACTTGTTTCTTATCAGATATAGATTTTGAAGGTGAAACTATATTTTTTACTGAAAAAATCTTCATTATAAAACTTTCCTGCTTTTTTTTTTTTTTTTTTTTGGAACCACATATAAATTTTAAAACCTCACAAAATTTGCTCTGATCTTAACAAATAAGCACCCCAAATGTCAAAGACTTTTAACAGCATTAGAAATACTACAGTAAGTGCGTCCAAAATAATTTGTTTGTAAAGAATGGGAGTAGTGTTTTAGGAACAAAGAGGTTATAAGAACTTTTTTCTTTTTTTTTAGTGAGCAAAAGATCCAGAAGGTACACTGAGGAAAAATTATTTAAAAATAACTTCACTCTTGGGGCTTAAAGACAGCCCTAAATAATTGTGCACTGTTGTTTAGGTTATACTATCACTGACTTTGGAAATGCTTCCCAGTGTGCACATTTGTGGTTTGGTTTTCCCATGATACAAATGTTAGGTTCTCATGAAAACAATCAAATGAAATTATTTAATTCCTGATTTTATTTTTTTTAACATTACTTGATGGTTGAAGACTTATTATGGTTATTACTTACGTATTTAGTTTACATTAAATCAGCCTCCATATGGGGTCAGGACATTAGGAAAAAGAAATTTTTTTAGGTTTGGATGTTAATACTATTTGAGTTGGTTTTTTCTATTATTTTGGAAGTACTTTAGCAAATAAAGATGGAATTTCTTGAATTCAATAGTGGAAGAAGAATAGTTAATAGAATGCAATTTTCTTTAATTCATTTGTCTATTGGGAAGTAACCCCTGTGAATAAAAATTATGGCTGCCCATAAAGTAATCCCATGTATACAAGCAGCTGTAAGACTTCTGATGTCTGTTTCTGGTTAACACACAGGCCTGCTGCATAACTCCTTCCAGGTTTGTTATTGACTGAGGGATCTTTCTTTCTTGAAGGGAAATTCATTCATATGAAGTATTTCTAATCTTTTAGAACTTAATGGCCAATTGTTGGTCCCAGTGCTAGTAAGCAGGGTTTAGAGTAGAAGAAATGGTACTTGTCTTAGAAAGCAGAAGATTGAAGAAGGCACCAGGAAATCAGTAATATTAAGAATCATAAATGATAGTTAAAGTATTTCATGCCATTATTTATGGGTGTTCTAAATATATCATATGGTCTATGTGCTACAAATAATTTCTCCATGCTCTTCTGAAAACATGCTGAAAACTTTCAGATTCTTTGCTTACTTCAAACTTTGGACAGTTGTCCAGGAATTGAGGGTCTTAGGACAAATTTTGTGACTAACATCTGAATAATCAACAGTAGGTTAGTATTGTGCATTGATAATAAACTCGACTGTAAACACTTTTAAGAAAATCTGCTTTCAATAAACCATTTTAAATAAATATTAGTGCTAATGAGCTCTATGAAGTTAGAAATGCAAATGAAGCTGTGTGGCAGTTATACCCTTTGCAAAACCACTCAGGCCAAGCCTAGGATCCAGCTTAACTTGTTCTCTGTTTACACCAAGAAATGAGTGTTGGAGAGGCACAATCCCAACAGCTAGTGTGGTGAACAGCTTTACATTTCAAATTCATGTATTTATTCCTGATGCATGGTGGTATTTGCCTTCTCTGAATGTCAAGGGGGTGGAAGAGTCCCAACCCTGCCAGTTCTGCAATGGAAGACAGATATGTTTAGACCCCCAAATGCCTTCACCTCTGAGAAGGCCAGGTGGCTGTTGCTAATGACGTTTAATTTTTCTTTGAGGATTAAGTCTAAATTTTCATGATGCTGTATTTTTTTGTGGGGGGAGCAGGGATGGGCTGGGCCCTGGAAGCAATCTGTACCAGCAAAAGCTGAAGGCCTCTGAGAAGAAATACAGAAAGGTCAAATGGAAAGGAGCGAAAAATTAGATTTCCTGTAGTAGAAGATCAAGGCATCTCAGATAGCTTTGCTGCTTGTCATGCTCATCAAATTTGGCTCACCAAAATTGTTTTAGTTGACTTGTCTGGATACTTGGGCCTGATGGGCATCCAGACTTGCTTCTGGAGCACCTGCTCTCCAGTGCTTCTCTCCAGGTGCCAGGCAGACAAGATCAGGTGCCAGGCAGACAAGATCAGCTGCCTTCCCTTGCCAGGATCCCAGGCCCTCTGTCTCCCTCTGGGGTTTTTCATAGAGCCTACACTGATGTTGCTCCTACCTGACAAAGCTTTGATAGCCATTTTTAATTATGAAACCCTTACATTTTGTTTTACTTGGGTGAAACATGGTTGGACTAGATTATCTTTAGGTTGGACTCGATGATCTTAGAGGTCTCTTCCAACCTCATTATTCTGTGATTCTGTGTAATGATTGCTTTGTCCAATATTGGTATTCCACACCGCCCCCTCCAGAAAAAATTTTTACCCTGTCATTGACAATGGAGCTATGAAAAGTTTCTGGTTTAAAATATCTTGATTAAAATAAATATACAAGAAGTGGTTATTCATACTGCGTAAAATAGAAACCCGAAAGTCTCTTGGGCATGTATTAGTGATGGCATTACTGTATGTGAGTGGAATGTATAAGTGAATTTTATCATGCTCTTCCATTTCTTAAAAAAATTACTTAATCCGTGTCAGAAGTTCCCAAATTCATGTACAGTATTTGCAACTGAACTCTCAGCAGTTAATATGAGGACAAATAAGAGCAAAAATATATAGCATCGCTTTTTTTGTTTATTGAAATAAAAGCAATAACTAAACACCAGCTTTCCTCCATGAAATAGTTTTAATTTTGAAATATCTTACTTTTTTATGATTATAAAGGAGTCAGGAACACCCAAAGTAAAACATCTTGTTTTCAACAGCTCTTTTCTTCCTTGTGATTTTAGTATTCATACAGCAGCATGTTAAGTTCTTGTTTCCTTTATCTTGAGGGGGCCAATTCAGAGAGAAATGTATTGGTACACTGTGTTCAGGGCAAATTGACCCCTTTGTTGGCAAATGGCAGGGTTGAGACATTTCTGTTGTGATTTTGTTTTGCTTTTTCTAGCAGAAATCAGTTATGTACCTCAAAGATCAAGGGATGTACTTAAGTGTGCCCGCCGGAACGCACAAGCTCTGACACGATGTTCTCACGTCGATGACTGATCATTCCTAGCTGAGAGGTCAGCAGTGAGCCCTGTGTCAGGCTGGGTGCAGGCCTGCCAGTGCATGTCCCGTGGTGAGAACACCACCCATTGTACTGGGAGTTTGTGTGTGCTCAGGAATTATTGCTCACTAACAAACAATACCTCGCGAAGCCATGGCAGCCCTTTATTGTGATCACCTGTTCGTACCTAAGTGTAGTATTTGCTCTTCACACACGTACCTAAAATTCTCATCCAGGTTCTTACATGCTTCTCAGCTAGCACAGCACCTTTTATTTCTTCTTGTTTTAGCACCTTTTGTTTCTTCTTTTTATTTTCTCCCCCATAGACTTTGAAAAATGATGTGTTTCTCTGTTCAAGTATGCCATGTTGATTGTAGCAAAGCTTCGGATGCCCGATGGCAGCACAAGCAGAAATAGAAAGGAAAGATTGGAGTGAAAATCATATTGAAGCTAAATATGAGGGCATGGAGATAGGCTGGTTCGCATATTGTATCTTTAACCTGTCCATATTTCCATGCTATTCTTCTGTATTCAGATGACTGATAAAAATTGTTTTACAGTGCGCAGTGGGTTTCTGTTTGGTTTTCTTGAGACGCCTGATTCCCCCATCTTTTTCAGGCTGTGGCTGAAAAGGTGCTGGTTAGTCACTAGGTTACGCTCCAACAGGAGCATCAAAATCAAATGCCTCGAGGTCTGTAAGGGAGGAAGCTGCTGTCAAGCCCAAATTTCTGTTTTTTCTGTTGTAGTAGTTGCACTCCCCACTTGCTGATTTACTTTTCAGCAATATCTGCGTTTTCATCATGGAAATGTCTGAGTATGAAGATTAAAGTAAACTCAATAATAGTTAAAAAACACCAAACAGATCAGTGTTAGTAACCCACTAAAGCATTTTATTGCTTCTAGTATTTGTATTATTTGTATTGAAAAAGTCTCTGAAAAGGGACTGTAAATTTTGATTTGAGAGTAGTTTTTGGAAATACATTATGTACCTGAAAGCTGAAGAGGTAGCTAATTTTTAGGAAGAAATATCTAATTTTTAGCAAGTCATAAAGTTTTCATTATCTTCTGGTAGAACAGCCATAATGGCATAAAATTTGACCAAATACTTGCAGCAGTAGTAGTAAGAAACTGTTGCTAATTGGACATATTCTCATTTTGCTGTCTTCTTTCTCTGTTTTGAAGGATTATGTTGAGTAGAGTATGTAGTCCAGAAGAATTCAATTTTTTTTTATTTACTGTAGTTAGTAAGTCAAATGGTTAAGCAAAAGTGCATGATAGTAGAACTTCACTAACATTTGTCCCCTTGAGGTGCCCTATAGTACACTAAATGTGGTGTAAATCTATTTTTTTCCAAAGTAACACAAACATATAAAAGGAGAAAAGTTGCTGCCTTCTTGTATATCCTTCAACTCATATGTGGATGTTGTTTGCCCAAGCATTTTTAAATAGGAGCCCAATAGTAAAATAAAGTGGAGAGTCTCACCATGAGGGAGATTCAACCCAGCAGCCCATTTCTGCAAATGCTATTAGATGGAATGTAACATCCAGATGTTGTCTCATGCATTTAGCTCATATGCAAAGCATTCCCTTAATAATATGATTCCACAAGAAACCATAAAACAAGAATAAAATAAAAACCCAGCTTGGGAAGGCATTGTTAAGAATTTACTGGTTTGTCCAGCTAATTTCTACTTCCTGAGTTGAATTAGTTTGTTATAAGTATTAATAGTTAGAAAATCAATTAATTTTTGGCTAAATAATAAAGGAGAGCTTGAGTAATAAGATATTCCAAAAACCACACAATTTTAAGAAAAGACAGCAAAAGAAAACTACAAAAAGACAAAAGTTTGTAATATTCCCATGCTTATTGATGAAAGTCAGACTTATTCAAAACAAGTACTTCTAGTCTGATATAGTATTGTCATGCTGATACAAGTTATAATTTGGGTGGTGAACAGAAATAAGCCATTATATAAGGATTAAATACTGCAGAACTTCTGAGCACAAAGATATATTGCATTGTATTGTCAGTAAATCTTTTACACACATTTCTTTTCCCAAATGTTAAAAAAGACTAAAACATTATATATTGTATAGAAGATAAAATTGTTGCTTTAATGTTAATTTCCCCACATATTTAATCTCTCATTATATTTGGATTTACATTTTTATTGTTTTGGATGTCATTATTTTTGTATGTTGTGGCATTAGATTTTTAAATTGCAACTTTGTGCTTTCAAGCATAGCCATTTTCATTTGAAAGGGATATACTGAAATTGGGCTGGAGAGACCTGACTGTTGTTATACAATGCTTTTCAAGGCTTTTTCCCAGGATTTAAGGGCCAGCCCTCTCAATTGACCTGGAGGAAAACAAGTGCCTCTCTTATCTAAGCATAGATCTCCAAAGTCGGAAATATTATATGGAAAAAGTAATATTCTTGTTTTGTTTTCTTTAAAAATCACAGTGATTTACTTTGGACTAAAGTCACTTAAACTTTAGGCTTGCTAGGAAGACTGAGTTGCACATTTTGAATGAGCATCTGGCACACATGCAACTGTGCCATATGCAATCCCAGTGTCTTTAGGAGGTGAAAGGCCAGTGTAGTGGCAATTTTGCCCTCTTTGCACCAGATGTTAAAGCTCTGCAATGTCCCTGAGTGACCATTAGATCACAGACAGCTGGGATTGGAGGTTTATGTTTAATTTATTATCACGCTATTAATCTATCTGACGGTCAGAACTCTCTCGTCCTCATCAGTTCCAGAAGTCCTTATATTTTAGGGACAATTTAATTTCCCTTATGATGGATCAGTTTTATTTTTGCTCTATATTTACATAGATGAAGCCTGGCATCCATTTTGGGGGGATAACATTGAGAGCAGCAGTATATAAATCTAACAACTCATTAACATTTAAAACACATTTGAATTTATTTTATGCACCATGTTATAGATTAAAACACATTTTCATGGTCACCCTTGTGTTTAAAAAAATTCAAACTAACAACAACTAAACAAAAGCACAAAGCAAATAACAGAAAACCCTCAAAGAATACAAATTAAAACCCTGATATGCCTACCCTCTCCTACATTGTAGGTATTTCTTTTCATTGAAAAGTGTATTTATATGTAGCCAGCGTGGTTTTGAGCTTTTGGCTGGAGATGGCTTCTTTTACTTTTGCATTTGTGTTTTTATGTGGGTAGGGAAGAAAGGGAGAGGGAATGCTGGGGGAATGGAAGAGATGATGACAACAGTAATAAGGGAAAGAGGCTTGGCATTTCCTAATGGTAATTCTTGGAATATTTTAAGATAACTGTGGAGAGAAATTGACAGTCCTGTTCTAATTTATTTTGTCATCAAGATGTTTTCTTGCTTCTGTAGTTCATAGGCAGTTTTAGTAGCTTAACTGTGGTTTTGACTTACCTTAAAGGGAATAAAAAGAAAAAAAATCCTGTATATTTTATCCTCACATTTCTCCCCCCACATCCCTGCCTATTGCTGAGCCAAATATTTGTGTCACTGGGGACAGAAAGAAACCTTTTTATAATTGTTCATTTTCACCATTGAGTGGAATTTCATCCAAATGAGGCATTGATTACGTTTTCAAAAGGAATGGTAGAGTCTGCAGGACTAAACTCTTTGCTGCTGTTCTAGCTTCTGACATCCACCCTCCTTCCCTGGTCAGTGCCAAACCTGCAGACCATGTGTTGTAGGAATAGGTGATGCAATAGCACCATGTTTATCCCATATTCTCAGTAGCTCTCACCTGTTTGTCCAGACATAACACATTCATACTTCCAAATTCACTTTCTTTACTTTGGATTTAGCATGCATATGTCCAGTGTGCTGCCTTCAAAGATATCTCTGAAAGTTTTTACTGAAAACCCTGAGTTCTTACTTCTGTCAGACTTGTGTTTTATTGGCTCAGCAGCACAAAGTCCTGTTGGGGTTAGCAGTGTTCCCTGGGGGGCATTCCTGGGTCCAATCCTCCTCAATTTATTCTTCAGTGACCTGGATGAAGTGACAGAGAGTCCCCAAACCTGCACCAGGTTTGCTGATGCTACAGAACTGGGAAGAGTGGCTGATCCACCAGAAGGCCATGCTGCCATTGAGGAAGACCTGGATAGGGCAGAGAGGAATCTCATGGAATTCAGCAAGTGCAGGGTCCTGAACCTGGGGAAGAATAAGCCCAGGCACCAGTACAGGTTGGGGGATGATCAGAAAACAGCCCTGTGGAGAAGAACCTGGTGGTCCTGGTGCACACCAAGCTCTCCATAAGCCAGCAGGGTGTCCTTGTGGTCAAGAAGTCCAACAATATAATGAAGTATGTTAGGAAGAGCAGGTCAGGGACGTGATTCTGTCCCTCTACTCAACCCTGGTGAAGCCCCTGGAGTGCTGTGTCCAGTTCTGGGCTCCTCAGTATGAGAAATACAAGGAATTATTGGAGGGAGTCCAGTGGAAAGTGATTAGGGAATGGGAGCATCTCTTATGAGGAGAGACTGAGGGAGCTGGAGCTGTTTAGCCTGGATCTTATCAATGTGTGCCAGTTTCTGAAAGGTGGCTGTCAAGAGGAAGGGACGGGACAAGGGGTAACTGGCACAAATTGACACACAGAGAGTGCCCTCTGAATATAAATCATTTTTTTGTTGGTAGTGTTTTTGGGGGGTTTTTGGGGGGTTTTTTGGTGGTGTTTTTTTTTGTTTGTGGGTGACAAAGCACTAAGACAGGCTGCCCAGAGATATTGTAGATTGTCTTGAGACATCCCTTCCAACTCCCACCATTCTGTGATTGTGAACTACTGTTAGAGCATTAAGTGTTTGAGCGTGGCACTGCAGCTGAAATTAAGAATGCATGGAAAACAATACTACTGAAGTTGCAACAGAACCAAAAGGAATGCAGATAAATAAACTAACAATACAGTGTGAGTTCTGGGTTGAGTATGAACTTGTACTGTATTTTGTTGGTTAATATAAGTTCAAGAAAATAATGCCCAGTGAATTATAATGGTCATTTTTATTGAGAGTTTATTAAACAAAACACATGGATCTTTCCATGGAAATATTTTTTTCTATTATTAATGGCAAATGTATTGCATAAAACTTGGGAAAAGTCTGTCTATATTTATGATACTTCCTGTAGTGATGTCGCAGTGTCTTGACACAGTGACTTATTTAACTTTTAGTGTTTACAGCAATGTTTTGCAAAATTGGTGATCATGTTATTCAAAATAGATTTGTGTTAATTTATAGTAAGCTCCATGCGTGGAGTCTGGTAAATATTCTCTTTCTGCAAACATTATGACATGCTTAATAGAGAGCAGGCAGAAATCTGCACAGACATACAATGATTCATATTTATTCACTCGGGTAAACATACAAAGATTACCATGGTTTTCTGTATATTTAATGCCTAATAAATATTATCTTTGTGTAACAACTTGGTAAATAATTTGTAGACATTTTAATGGTGACCTCTTTGCTTCAAATAAGAAGAAAATTTTCCCTAAATTAGCGTTTGCAAGTCACTTAGGTCAGTAGCCAAACTGTAATTACTGTTTAATGTGTCTACAACCCTTGCTTTATTTTAATTCTTTTTATACAGATACTACAGTAGTAGTTAAATATTACTCTTCCTTGCCTCCTGCTCAATATTTTCATGTTCAAAACAAGTTGGGCTTCTGGGAGTTATAGTGATGGAAGTTTTGTATTTGAAGCTTTTTGTACTTCTTGCAGCACCTATTGTGATGTATAGAGGACAAAAAGCCCACCAACAGAAAGAGCAGATTTATGAGGAAACCACAATTAAGAAAATTCAGGCTTTTAAATTCAGCTACATGTGGCCTTGATAGTGAAGTATTTACTATTATTTGTGGGTTTTTAAAAACAAATTAGTTTTATTCTGATCTAATACCTTATGCTGACTTAGGTATTGATTAGTTCTGGCTTCTGAAAAATGTCTTACTGCAACTTTTATTCATTCTTAAACTTTAGTTGGAACAATATGTTTTCTGGTACAAAAAGTGAACCAAGTGAAGTTATTCAGATACTCCTAACTTTTACAAACCTTGGGAATTCTTGTTAAATTAGCTATATCTGGATGCAAATTACTCTTGCTGTGATACAGAATGCATGTAAAACAATCCCATAGCACATTGGATGTTTCTCTTAATTTCCTAAGGGCAGGAGATGTGCAGAGAGTGAGGTTTGGAAACTACAGCTCTTGTCTGAAAATGTAGCACAGACAGGCCTTCTGTGAGGGGCCTGAGCTGTCTCTTTATTTAAATAAAAGTCTGTATTTTTCACAATAGTGGGAGCTCTTGGAAATGCCTCTCCTAGCCAATGGATTTGTGGGTGTATTGTACACAGTGACAGCTTCTGAAATCTGTATTTATAGTGCTGAGGACTTTTCAGCTTTCCACTGCAATTACAGCCAGTACATGAGAATCACTGTGGGAGTTAAGAAGGGGGGATTTGCAGTCAGAGTGGTTGGAGATGGAAAAAATTTTAACAGCCCAAGATTGTAGCAGGATTTTTTGTAAACTAAGTTTTTGAAATTTGCTAGGTTTTCGTTAGTGCACATGGTTATCAAAGTTAATTATGGAAATAGGGCTTTTGGTATAGAGTCCTAATTCTGAGGAGATGCCTGTTATAATTGTCAATATAACTGTCACAATAAGAGGAAAATCATACTGGTCTTTCAATATCACCCCAAAAAGTGATACAGAAGAAAAATCAACCACTGCAATTTAGAAGGGTTTTAAAAAGGATGTGATTTCCCTTGCTTCTATCAATCGTGTGTTATAAAAACTCAAAGTTAGACTAAAGCATTATAGAAAACAAAGGAGTTTATAAATTATAAGATTTAAAATATGCTCAAAACACTGCACTAGAGAAGTAACCCCAGAATTTTATTGCTGTAGTTTTTATTGCTTTTGATGTTAAAAAAGGGCAGAAAAAATGGGAAAAAACCCAAAACCACAAGCCAACAGTTCCCCAAACAATAACAAAACACCAAAATGCAACACCATTCATTTGTGCGCTTTTCTGTCACTCATAGATGGTGTATGTGATCTTTTATTGCCATTTGTCTTCAATTTCAGCATATCTGTGATTACTTCTTACAAAAATCCTTCCTTTTTTCCCCAATATGTGGCTTGCTGCTGTATTTTTTAAGCAGTAATTGCTCTAATTATACACAGTGGTAATGTATGAAATTACCCTAATAATACATAGTGATAATGTATGAAATCACCCATAAAGCAAAGACTTCTCTTCTACCCCTTCTGCCTTATTTTCCATATTTTCCTTATTCTGAGGGCCCAGCAAAAGTGTCCGGCGTTCCCAGGAGAGTTGGGAAGAGCCAAGCACACCCATGCAGGGTGATGGAAAACCCTCAGCAACACCCCCAGCTGCCAAACAGATGAGCAGTTCTTAGCAGAGCTGAGATTCACAATGAGACCTGGGCCCAGAACTAATCAGACCTAATTAAGACAGACACGTTATGGCCCAGTGCTGTTGACAAGGTCAGGGTTCCTGTAGCTCTAAATGAGGCATGTTATAATTATGATCTAATTGAAAAGCTGGGACTGATACAGAACCTGCGCACTGCTGGGCCTGAAAGAAAAGTTGCATTTCAGGTCCTGTTGTGTACCTTATTAGATTGTTAATGCTCAGTTAGACAGCTGTGCATTTAAAGGAAAAGAAAAAAAAAAAGCATGTGACCATTGCACATGGCTCAATGAAACCTATATGAATTTTCAATATCTTGGTGCATTCCATTCATGGAGATGTGCTAAATGTTTAGAAATAAGCCATTTGTTTGTTTGATGTTAGCTTTGCTTGTCACAATTTATCTTGATATACAGTAAGGGCAAAGGGCTGCTAGATTATTTTATCATGAGACAAAAATACTGTGGATGTTTTCCAAAGTGCAGTATGTGCATGCATCAACCTACAGTATGATATATGAAATGTGCTGGCCATATTTTCTAGCTTTTATCTATCACTATCAAGCAATCAAAGTGCAGTGGAGTGGCTTTTTCATTCAAGAGGCTGTGGTACCTTCATTTCTAAGTATGACTTGACATATGGCCTTATAAATTATCATAAATTACCATGGATTACGTCATGCCCAGTTTGCACAGTTCTGATCTCCCTTTTTTCCTGGTGCAGAATTTATGGGTCCGAATTCATTAACTTCTCTTTAGAATCTCATTGAATAGATGGTATTATTTGATATAAAGCAGGAGTTCTCACTCTAGCTTGAGAAGTCATTCATACAGACTCAAAAAGTGTATTGAACATTGCTGCTGTTTGGAGGGTTCTGCTTTGAATCCAGTGTGCTCTTGCATGTAGCATGCACATGTGTACATGAACAAGAGAGATTTGGAGCCTAAAACTTAGCATGTGTTAGCAATGAAGATCTAACTAACTTTTCCCCAACCTACAGGGAATCCCAATATTGCAGGGTATTTTCATCTAGATTTTTCCATGCATTTTTCAAAAGCATTCCTGAAGGGTTCCCTTATACTACTCTTTACCCAAATCGAATTTGTAAAGCCTGTGTAAGCTCTGTGAAGCCTTTTCACTGTGCAGAGCAACATGACCATAACATCTGTGTGGTGTTGGATCAGTCTTGGTTAGAAATGCCCACCAATTCTCCCCATCATGAGCAGGACAGGGACAGCACAGGAGGGGAAAGACAGCAAGGTGTCTTACCCTGGTAAGACACAGGCAAAATAGCCTTGGCTTGGGAAAATAAATTAAATGTACACTGATAATGAAAAAAATAAGGAGAAACAAAGAAAAAGCAAAACCAGCTTCTCTGCATGCTGCCTCTTCTCAGTTTCAGCATCAGTCCCTGGTTACCAAATTCTCTGCATTCAGCCCTGAGCGGCCTGCAGGGCATTGCACAGAGGGTACAGTAAGCACAGAGATTTCCCTGAAACTTCTTCCCTTTCATAGATTTCCCCTCTGCACATGTGGGCTTTCTACAGCCTGGAGTGAATCCTCTGCTTGGGCACCACATGGAACATCTCCTTCTTTGCTGACTTTGGCGTGTGCTGCCTCTGCTGTTTGTCACATTTTTTCCCTCCCCCTTGGCTCTGGGCTGTGCTCTGCCTTTCCTTACCCAGGCTTTCCCTGTGGGAAAAGCTGAGCTGTGGGCTCAGCTGTGCCCTGTGCTGGGCTGTCTGGAACCATCTTTGTCCGTCATGGGGCGATCCCAGCTCCTCCTCACAGAGACCACCTGGCAGCCTGTCCTGTGTCACCCCCTGGCCATCTGCACCCACTGCCTGCTTCCAAAAAAGAAGCACAAAATGCTGCAACTTGCTTTTGTAGCAGTAGCCAAAGAAGTGCAGAGTTGTACAAACTTCATGTCAGTTAATGGCTAGTTTGAGAAATCATCGCTGGCTGAATGTTTCTTCTCTGATGGATGGAAAGACAGGTTTCCTTGTGTACACCCTCCTTGTCTCCTGACTTGTGCCTCCCTCAGGCAATCAGCAGAGTCAACTCAATGGCCGGCTAAGAGGCAGAACAGGAAAAACCTTCACTGCCTTAATGAAAGCACTGGATGATTCTGATTTTTAAGCATTTCAAGCTAGCAGGGTAACTCTTTGATCTGCTGCCAGAAGGCTCTCACTCCCCTGTCTTCCTAGGGCTGCACAACAGGCCTGCCCCCTCACTCAGGGGATTAGACAGCCTGAGAGATGGCAAATAATTATGTTGAACCTCTCCTGTGCTGATTTAGCAATAGCTGTAACTGCCTGGGAAATGAAAATTCAAACTAAAATGCAAAGCAAAAAAAAAAAACACCCGTGAATTGCGCACAACAGCGCTGATCCCATACATCTTTCTGGAGGTTTTGGTTTAGATTTCAAAATATTGAGTGGCTGAGATTTGAGTGTGTGTCCAGACAAGCAGAGCCTGGCTATTTCTAGTTCTGGCTGTCGGACAGCAGCAGAGCCATCCGCACCCATCCGCGCAGCGGGAGCGGGAGGGAGCTGTGTTAGGAATGGCAGCTGTTTGGGGTTAGTCACCAAGCCCTGTGCTCCAGTTTGCAGCCTTGCAGGGTCTGTGCAAGTCTCTGTCAGCTCCACAGCAGACACAGGAGGCTGACAGAGCAACCCCGGCCAAGTTGGCCAGTTCCAGGCAGCTGCGTGTTGCTGGTCCCGCATCCCTGTGCGAGTGGGAGCTGTGTCCACACCTGCAGGATTTGTGCCCACTTCCATCTTCTTAACACTCTGCCAGGTCTTTGTGCCAGTTCTGTGTATGCCCCGTCCTTCTTTTGTCATTCTTTCACAAAAAAAAATCACACTCAAGGGACTCCAAGCTGAGGCTTTTTGAAGAAGCCCTAACCAGTTTGTTCAGCAGGTTGAAAAGGATCCCCAACACTCAGTTATTACCCCTTTGTGCTGATGACTCAAGATGTGCAGTAAATAACATTGTTTTGAGTACAAGGTGCAGGCATATTTCTTGGTTATGGCCAAAGAATGTTCAGTAACTTCTGTTCTTAGAAAATAGCTCCAAGAATTTGTTCTTTCCCCCTCTGGTCCCAAAATTATAACTATGATACAGTGATCGAATGTGTTTTGGAGAGTTAACTGTTCCAAGAGTCTGTGGAGAAGGGAACATATGATGATAGGACTCAATGCTGTATAACAACTGATGGGAAAGAATGGCTTTAATTGAGAACACTTATTTCTGTAAAAAAACACGAGGACATTTCACAGGAAGCTATTTGTAGAGTCAACATTCCTTTTAAAAGCACAGTGAAAAATGCATGGGCAGATGTTTCCATGTTCTATTTAAACAATCTCTTGGAATTTTGCATAACAGCCTATTTTGTGAAGTATCATGAAGAACATCTAATTTTTAAATAATTCATATTTATTCAGATAACATTCCACTTCAGAATTACAGAAATGAAGCTCTAAGCTCATTTGCACCTCTGCACCTATTCTAATTGTTTGTGCAGAACAATATCAAAGGTGTATATTTAATGATTTAAAACTTATTTTCTACAGAACTTGGCATTCTAAAATTATTAGTCTGTCTATTAATTTCTCTAATTTCCTAACCCTTCTATTAAGACAGGAGGGGTTAGAAAGAGGTTATATAAAGATAGAAAATGGTAAGAAGATACTCTTTGATTCCACAGCTGAAAAGATTTCAAGAGATTTTGCCAGTCCCATATGTTTTCTTAAAATTAGTTCTAATTAATTTGGAGCTGCAGCCAGTGAAACCTTGATCTCTGTGTAAAGGCATTTGCAGCTTTGTGGGTCTTCCTGTTGTTTTTGGTATCCTGTGTGAATCAAGTCTAATTTGGAACGAAAAACTATTTGTGTCTCTATCAGTGTGTGCCTTTTTTCTTCTTTTTCCTTTTCAATGGGAAATTAATGTTGGTAACATATTTCTTTGTGATTGTGCCTGCACAGATTAGGACTGCTGTGACACTGACCCTTCCTATTGACTCTGTAGTCTGGTCTATTTATCACCTACAATAATTACTAATTATTTAGACTGTATCATATGTCAAGTGCTGATAAACTTCAACATTACACAGTCTTTTCCACATGAGTTATCATCAATATTTCATGTGGGATGGCAGGACATAGAATATTCTCTTCTGTTGTCTTTCCAATAGATTTTGTTTTTCCTTAGCAAATTACAGTGGGGAAAAAATATTTCATATGTGTGAAGGACTTCAGCTTTTCTGGCAGACTTCTGAGTGTTAGTTCTTCACTGGTATGGGGTTTTTTTGCGGGATTTAGGCTTCTTTTGTTTTCTCTTTGTTGTTGGTTTTTTGTTTTTTGGTTTTTTTTTCATAAATATGACTCCATTCAATGATGGACTCTATTCCTAATTTTTTTTTTCCTGGACATGTCCTCCATATTGAAGACCCCCAAGCTAAAGAGAATAACTCTGAAAACAAGAAAGTGTGCAAAATACTGAGTGTTTGCTCTGTGGCAGCGAGATTAATGTCTGTTTGAAAGGGAAAGGCTCTGAGGAACAGCTGAGTAGCTCTGTGTGCATAAACCACATATCAGGTTAAGGATATACTTTGTTTATAATTTCTCTCACAAGATAGTACCTGGAATGTTGTTAGATGTACAAGCGGGAAGTTGTTTAATGGTCTTAATCTGTAGAAAAATTGTTGGGTTTGGTCAAGACTCTGAGAACCAAAGAGAAGAATGGATGAGTCCTACATGTTCCATCTCGAAGTTTTTTTTCACCAGGGTTTTTGAAAATTATATTGTTGGTCTTTCAGCCCAGGATCCTTTTCATCTCTCACTGTATTTCTGGACTACTTATAGCTGCATCCAAATAGCTCTATTTATTGGGGATGTGGTAGAAACAAAAGATTATTCTGCTGGGAGTAACTGGATTATAATTGCATCATAAATATCAGGAATTACAGCAACCATAGTAGGATAATGGATCAAGACAAAGCAGGAATATTGATGTGTTAGTTATAGGCATACATCTTTCCATTTCTTTTTTGCTCCAGGAGCACTTTTAAGATGTGAAAGATACAGGAAAATGATGATTAATCTTGTAGTTCCTTCGAAGTCCTGTCAGCCCTCAAGTGAAGATTGGTATAGATATATAAAATGGAAATGTTAAAATACTGAGGACAGCTTTCTTGAAGGAAAAGTGAGATGCTGAATGTTGGTTCCATTATTAGATGATAGAGTGGCTTCCCATGAGCTTTGAGAAGATGCATCTCATGGAAACAACAGTTTTCCAAGCAGAGAGGAGAGAAAGGAGATTTGCGGGACACACAGCTCCACCACCCTGGCTGCCTCTTTCATTTTAACAAATAAAACATCCCCTGTATAAGAGGGTCTTGTGCAAAAGCTATTATGCTATTTGTCAGAGCAAAGCAGCATACTGAAAACTTCAAGGGTCTTATCTAAGCTGAAGGAAATAAATTATTTGAAAAGAAATTGAAAAAAAACCTTCAAAACTTTCTCAGTACTAACCCTAACCTTAACAACTTAAAATACAGTAAATCTTGTCTCAAGTTTTGTTAGTAAATAAATAAGAATTTTAAAAAATCAGTCAAATTCTTAGTAATATGCATTCCTTGTCACAATGGAGAACTATTCAATTCGAAGGTGAAAATGCTCCATGTTCAACTACATTGAGTAAAGACTTCCGAAAGCAAGCACAATGGAGGCACACATACCTGTCAATTTATAATTAAAAATTATTGAGTAGCCTAACCAGTAACACTTGGATAACTATTTTTAAAATTGCTTCCGTCAGTATTTTGATCATAGAATATTTTTACCTCGATAGTTACCCTCAATAGTTAATTAAAAAAAAGGAAACATAGACTATTAACTTTCTTTTCTGGACCATTACAGGAAATATGTCCTTTAGAATGTAAAGGAACAAAAAGAGAGAAGAGCACTTTGTGCTGTTGCTGTGTAGTGTTACCACACTTGTTGTATAAGGATGAATATTTAAGATTATTTCTTCAGTTTAGTGTGAATATTTGGAGGGGAAGGGATTTTTTCTTTGGTGGAATATTTGAGGGTTTGGGTTCTTTTCCATTTTCTACTTCTCTGATTGATTTTTGTAAACATACCTTCAACTGTTAGATTGCAACACAGGAATCTATAACCAGTTTCTAAAGTGAATGCCCCAGGATGTTATCATCTGCTAAGCACAAGGATGACTTTCTCTGGTTATTTTCATTTTGCTAATCCCTTCTTCTATTTAGCTGCTTCAGTAGTTCAAGTAAATCTAGAAAAACTACATGCTGCTGGTTTGCTGCATCTTGCCCCAGTGCATCTGGCAACAGGAATTGTCTACATGAGTACTCATGTAATGGCATGGATGCATTGACCATAAAATAGATGGGATTGAATATTGCTATGTCTGAGGTTTAAGTCAAATTGTGGACATAAAATTTTAATGTCTCATTGTTCTCTCCTCAAAAATAACTGTTTCCCTCGTGTGTCTGCCCTGAGAAACAACAAGAATAAGAACTGACAGAATTCTGGAGTGTAATTGTTACTCTTGTGCCTCATTCAAATGTTGATGAAGTGATGGTGTGAATTCCCATGAAATTTGCTTTTTTGAGCATTTTTCCTGGAGGAAACAAAGCACTAGGACACAAGAAAACAAGTCTGGTCTTCACTCCTCAGATTTGTAGCTATTCCATTTTCAATGAGCAAATGGACTCCAGCTTCCTTGATGAAGTGCATAAACACTAATTAGACCATTACCTCTAATTGCTGCTCTTCTGGGCTAGTTACTAGAGGGAGAATTGTTATGCTACTTACCAAAAAAACCCAGAAAACTGTTAACTTAATAGGTAATATATAAAAGTTAATAACTATTAACAGGTAATATGTGTATAAAGTATCTATATTTCATTGTTGCTGACTGGAATGCTTTCTTCAGTGAGAGGATGCCACGTGTGACATCCAAGCACAAAATGCATTCCCTCAAAATCAGTGCTGACATAAAGGCTGAAAATGAAGCTTCTGGAGGGATTTATCTCATAATTCTGTGATTCTGCGTTCCTGAGGAACTTTTCTATGGATAAAAGTAAGGAAGCCATTTGTGCCTGGGAACAGCATTGTGATGGCTGTGAGGTACTTCAACATTTATGTAGCTCTTCAATGGATGCACCCAGAAAAAAGGAATAAGGACTTGTACTAATAGCCTAAGAAATATTCTGTAAGATTTTTCAAAATGCAGAAGGCAAAACCCCTTTTTGTATGTTTCTAGAGATTGGAAAGCTGACGCCATGAAGTATGAAATGTAATTTTGGACAAAACATAAAAAACAATGGGAGGGTAGTGAAACACAGGTGAATTGAATGTTTGTATGGGTTATATGTGTCTGTTCTGCCTCCCACATTCTCCTCTTTGTTTTGCTGGAAATTTTGGAGAGGAAAGCATGTAAAAATTAAAGTAAGGTTACGAATTGTTATTACATCTTTCAAAATAATACTGTACCTCAATTGTTTCCCCCATGGTTTACATCCTGAAATAAGCAAGTAGTTGTGCTATATCTTGCCATTCCTACATTTTTGAGAAAAATTAAGTCACTAAGACTTTAAATGATAGTAGATTCTCTTTCCTTTCTGTTTAGCTTTCTCTCCAGCATGTGTTTTGTCTCCTCAGTCAGTGCAGTTATTGAAAAAAAAATTAAAGCCAAAATTAAACATCCAAACTTCAGTTGTTATTAATAGCCTCTATTGGTAACAGTTTCCCTCTGTTTATACTTTGTTTTAGTGCAATTCCCAGATCAAATAAGTCCTATTTCACATTAATTTACCTCCAAACCCTGAAGACTAGTAAAGTTTTTAATCTCCTCTAGCACGTTGAGGAGGGACACAATTGGATTGGCAATCATTAATGAAACATCTGTATGAAGTGCTCTATCTTGTTCCCTTGCCCTTGCTTCAGTCCTTTGATATTTGTAGGTTTCCTCACTCGTTTGGCAAAGCCATCTTTTCCTCCTTTCCTTTTCAGAGCTGTTTGCAGTTATGCCATTGCCATAGATTTTCAAATTGTACTGGGCTAGACCACATAAAAATTTAAATCGAAGTCACTCTGTGCCTGCAAAAAAGTCTCATACAAAGAGCTATAGAATGAGCAGGTAGTCAGTCAGTCTTTTATTTTTTTTTTTTTTTTTTTTGGAGGGGGGAGGACGGCTTTTTTAGGCATTTATAATATATCAGCACATTTTATGAAGGCGTCATCCTGCTTTTTGGGCTTCAGTGTTCCTATCCATATTAGCGTTTACGCACCGCAGTAAAACTGTCATCTGTCACTTTCAAATTTTAGACATTGACACTAACAACTTTTCATGGAGGTCCTTAAGTAAACAATCTGCAATTTTCATAACTGTATCATTGTAGGTTTCTTCTGTATATCTTAGGCCTTTCCAAACACGAAGGTGACAATTGAAATTTTGACAACAGCAAACCTGGAGGATGGAAAGAAGTTTTTGTCTGTCATGGAAAACTCAAAAGAAAATGAAAAGTAGTAAGAGTCTGTTAGTGCTCTGTTTTTTGAAATGGCCCTACCTGTAGCTGCAAACACATTGATTGTTCCTCTTTCCTCCCCTGACCCTCCTTTTCCAAGCTAGCCTAGCAAAGGACTTTGTCCTGAACGGAAGTTCCTTAAAGTAGTAATTTCTTGTTAAATAATCCTGTCTGTGCTCTGCTACCTCAGGTAACTCAAACAGCAGGATCTCCAGAGTCAATTAAATGTTATCTGTGCTCTTAAGGTAAAACTTAAGGACTTTTTGCTGCGGATTTTCTTGCTAGTGCTTCAGAAATGACAGATTCTGAATGATAAAAGGTCACCAGACATAAGACGTCACGTTGTTACATGTGCCTGTCTGAGCAGTATCTCAGCTATGCTACCAAATGATCCAGTCTGGTCTCAGAGACAACTGATTGCTTTGCTTAAACTGCTTTTTGTGAGTACACTAAATATTTGGAGGGACTATTCTTCTCATCTATATGAAAACTATCAAATCCTTAAGGAGTCATTCCCAGCCACCTTGGTTTTGATCTTATGAATACCAGCTTTGATCTGTGGACAATATAATGTTTTGTGGAGTATCCCACGGGAGCCCAGTATGTTAAAAAAGCAGATTTCAAGTGTTTGACCTGTCAGGCTGAACAATCAGAACTAGATAAACTGTAATGTCTTCTAGTTTTTGGGGAATATGCACTCCTTGACAATTGGGTCACATGAACATATACCTATACCTTCCCTTTTTCTTCATAAACTTCATTTCTGCTCACCTCTCTCATGCCTGACAGCATCAAAATATTTCTTCTAAAACTAAAACCAGGCCAATAACTATTGCAAACTAATTCTTCAAATAATGGCAAGATAGGGACAGATAACATTTGAATAGCTTTATATTCTAGGCTCCATTTATTAATGATAACATTAGGCTGCCTATGTTTCAGTGCAGCAAGGTGGTAAATAGATCAGTGTGTACTGAAATAGATTATTTCTTTTTTTTTAACCGCTGAGAGAACTGGTACTTTATTTACAAGTCGTGTTCATTTTTCATGTCATTGTTCCCACGAGAATTAACATAAATCAGGCGAGCTCAAATGTTCTAATTTCAGTGTGGGACCAGCAGCTGTTTCCCAGAAGTTCAGATATGCGGGACTCTGTAAGTCACCAGTCAGACAGGCAAAGTCAGCTATATCCAGTTTCATGCCATGATATATCCATGCTACTTATGCCTGCTGGAGATTACGATAACAAAAGGATTGTGTAGGGCTTCTGAGAATCTATGAGTTTAAGTAAACAGTTATGTAATTGTCCCCCTTGCACTCTGTAAATCACAGTGACACAAAAATGCAATCTGTGAGTGCCCAGGTCTTTGGAGGAACGCAGTAGTGAGCTGACATAAACACAAGGAGCTGAGGAGCAGCAAGAGTTAAACCCATTTTTCTTTCAGTGTTAAACATGTCTATAGAAGCAGAAAAAGGAGGGCAATGAGTGATTTTCAGTCTATGCTATCTAAAAAATTAAATTATTAGAGCGGCTGGGAAGAGGTAAAAAGCTGCTGCTTTATTTTTCTGGTCTGTGACTGGACTGCTTTTATGGCAAAGTCCATGGAAAGGCAAAATCTTGCCTTGGGAATGTCTTGGGAAAATGTATAGACTCTTCTTTGGCCCTTCTAGGGGCAGATTTTCTTGGGCAGTCTTTTCTTTGCATTAGCTCTTATTCACTGGCCAGCATGTGGAAAGAAAGCAAAGGCAAGGGAAGCAGACTTTATTATTTATTTTACTGATCAAAGGTATTAGGTGATTCCTTGGATTGTTTATTGTGGGTTTTGTGTAGGTGTGTTCTGTGTTGTGCAAAATTGTGCAGAACAGTTAGTTAAAAAAGACACTTACTCTTCATGAGTTCAGCCTCTCAAGACTTCATGCCCAGACCTGGGGATGAAGTCCTGATTCTTATGAATTCCATAAGATTTTGTCTCTAATCCAGGTAAATCTAGGATTTCTCTCCACCTTTGTATTACACATATGAGAATGGAGTAGGAATATATGAAAGAGAGTGGTAATCATCTCTGCCTTCCAGTTTCACCATCACTTGATGCAGACTTAATCAGATCCTAGGTTCACTTATGGTAAAGAATATTCAGTATATTTGTCAAAAGTCTACAGCACTTACCTGCTAGAGTATGAGCATCATTTGATCACAAATTTTGATATTTAAAAATACCCTTAATGAACAAAATTGTCAAAAATTACTTTGACACACAGTATTTTTTGAAAGCCCTCTCTTCAGCAGAGATAATTTTAGTGTATTTATACACTGCTTCACAAAGCACTAGTACAACATAGCTGCTGTTTCTGGTTTGGTTTGGGGGTTTTCTGGTTTGGTTTTTTTTTTTTTTTGCTTAGTTGTTTTTGTTTTGTATTATTATTTTTTTAGTTTTGTTGAAGACTTTCATTTACATCAGTGACTTTTCTACTGCTGGATACAGAATGTTATTTTTCAGTGAAAGAGAGTGCCAGCTTGAAAGTGGCCATTAAATGGCACCATTCCAAGGGCCAGCATTATGGTCCTGATTTACTGATGTGTGGGTTTGCTGTTGTTGGTTTGGTTTGGGTTTGTTTATTTTTTTAAAGACATATCTTGAATTAGGCAGTATCTACAAATGATGAATCTCGATATCTCAAGACCTGGTCCTTGATGGCAACCAAGTCACCCAAGCTTTTTTTTTTTTCTTTTTTCCTGTAAACACATACATTACTTAAAAGGAAGGAAAAATAATTTCCAGACTTATTACTTCAATACTAATTGGAATTTATTGGAGATTTACTACATTAGGCCTGAAGGTTCCATTTGGCTCTTTTATTCATGTGACTGATCTTTCCTTTACATAAAGAAAGCCTTATCCTACCTTATTTTATTCAATATTTTTCAACAGTGTAGCTACAGAGGATCCATCTCCTTGAAGTGTATGTTTGTGTAATCATCTCTTTTTTTCTTTAGCTCCTCTCGTATTTCACTTTTTTCCTATTCCAAAAAGAAAATTAAGCAGGATGGGATTTGATTAATGTAGGAATAAGGAGGTTGGGCAGACTGCACTTCTGTTGACTTTTGACTTTGGCCTAATAGAGATATATTGGGGTATTTTAAAAATGGCAAGCTGAGTCTAAAGATTAATTTCCTTAAACTGTTGCTTAAATCTCTTCTGATCACAGAGAACCAGTATAAAACATCTAGTAAACAATTTTGAGTTATGCCTTCATGGAAAGTAGAAATTTGCGTGGTTAGTTTCACATACAGAGAAAAAATATGCTTTAAAGCGTGTTCTGAGATAGAGAGGGATAATTGTTATATTGCAAAAAAAAAAAAAAAAAAATAGAAGGAGTGTCATGATCAAAATGGGAAAAATGTTTATAGTTCAGAATCAGATCATATTGCCAAGCAGGTTAAACAAACAGAACCATAGATTTATGTAAACTAGATCATTTATATATTTTTCTTTAATACTTTTAAATGGTAGCTAATGGTATGTACAGATAAGTGTAGTACCATTATAAAAGCACAAAGATAACTTTGTAATAGCAAAAAGGGGAGTCTCTCTCAGTAAGCAGTGCTGTGAGCTCCTCCAGCTTTGTCAGGTAAACCAGAGTTGCAGTATTGGGAAAAAAATTAAAAATAATTGAAACATCATATATAGGATGTGGTCAGGTAGTCTGAAACCTGCCCAGACTGTTTGTTCTGCCTCAGATACTAAATCTGTGAGGATTCTGTATCAACAATAAGGCTAGAATGTGTACTCTTATTTCCCATGCATTTGTTTTCATTGTTGAGGGTAGGGGCGCTGGGAAGAGTGAGCAATGTTTTCTGGGTATCCTTTTATTAATTAAAATAAACAAATAAATAGAACTTTTTCCTAATTTAATGGGTGTATTTTTAAATTCTGATTTGCATTTGCACATCTTGTTCTCAGTGGCCCAGAGGAATGGGCTTCCTGCAATCACACAACAGGCTGTTCTCACTGCATGAATCTCATCTATGATATTAAACATGCCAAGCATCTTTTCAGGACATACTCATGAGTGGGGCAGCAATAATTACTTGAATGTTTATGGCATGTTCAACAGATATGTTTCTGCTTTAAAGAGAAAAGAGTAAGTTTCAGAAAATAAAAATAAAATACAGGAACTGCTGGTGTGCACTAAAAGTGCAAATGTTAATATTCTTGCAACACCAGCTTGGGCAGAAGGTTGAAGGTCAGGCTCGGGGGGCAGCTGTGAACTTCTGAGCAAGGCAGTTCAATAAAGCCAACCACAGTGCTGGGGGCAGGGGAGATTTATTGCCAGACCAGTGGATTCTGCATCTGTTCTCTTTGGTTTCATATGGATCCAAAACTGGAATTCTGGATTGCTTATCAGCACGTGGCTTTGAGTACTGAGAAGCAATTCCCATCTGAGCTTGTTCCTTTCTGTCTTATGTAGGTACAGGGTTTATCTCTTTATAAGGCACAGCCACAGCAAACACTGTGGGACTGTGATTTCATCAAATAGTGTGTGTTTGCAGCAGAAATGCTGGTTTCTGTGCTTAAATTGCTGATAGCACATTGAGGAATGATTTCTGGTGCAGCTCTAGCTGACCCTGGATTGAGGGAAGGAATAGAATGCCACCGAGCAGCTTCCTGCATGTGGCATCCACCTGCCTCAGCAGCTACTCAGGAAGAAAAGGAGACCTGCTTCTCTCTTCTCTGACTAGAAATGGTCTGTAAATAGTATGCAACTGAGCAGCATTTCTGTAATTTTGGGCTCCTGCCATATTTAGAAGATTCTTCTGTGCTTGTTATAAATGTAGGTACCTTTTAATTAAAAACTTACCCATAATAATGATTTCTAAACATAATTCTGAGTAAAAAGTAGACTATTTTGTGAACTGCTATTGTAGGATTTTCTCTATGTTTTGAAAAGTAATGTTCACAGTGCACTACAGATAATCAGAATTCATTAATTCTTATATATATGCCTATTAGCAAAATTAGAACTGGTGTTTAAAAAGAACCCACTTATTTCTCTTGTAACCACTTAAAATCTAAGCTATTTTTCTGCTTGGATTTTTTTTTTTTTAATGTGCATGTCAATGGCACTGCTCAACTGTAACTTTATGTGATAGAAGCAAAAGTTGCTACAGTTAAGCACATCTGATACTTCAAAATATGCTTTGAATTAACTTGCCTTTTTTTTTTTTTTTTTGCTGGGGGTTTTTGCCTCTTTTCTTTTCAAAGGCACACTGTTGCTTGAAGATTGCTAAAATTTCTTGGGAATGTGCTCTGAGGATTTTTTTTTTTTTTTTTTTTAAAGCATTCCCAGAAGATTGTTTTAAAGATATTTCCCTCCAGGGTTAGCAGGTGTGAGGATGAAATATCCATGGCTTTCTGCAATATCAGGTTTAGAATTTCTTAAGGGACTGAGACTGCAACCAAGATGGTAACAGTTTGCTAAACCCTTTAAAGCCTGGGAGTTAACAGGGAAAACGCAGTGTCTGTATGACTCAAAGCCCATTTGGCCTTCAACTTCTCTTTTCTAATTTTAAGCTTTGGAAAAGCTTAGATTGTGACATGTTGGGCAGACATAATGTTTGGGAAGGGCTGCCCAGTGAAGCAGTCTGTGGTTTTCTCTTCCTGTTCCTTCACTGAGCTCTGTTTCTGTGAGGCCAATCAAGGTCTGTCCCTTTTCCCACTGCAATGCCATCTCACCACTTTGTCACAAGGACAGGGATGTCACCAGCCCCCAGGACTCACCTTCTGCCTTTTGGGGAGATGCAAGTGTTGCTGGATTACATCTTTTATGGTATATCAGCAGTTCTTGTGCAATAGACTGTTGCTACAAAAGGCAGCTGAAAATAATATTGTTGATTTGTGTGCCTGGTGCGAGTGAAGTAAAAACATGAGAATACACGTTTGACCCAGTGCTACTCTGTAATTTAAACCTCTTCCATCTTCTAACTCTTCTCACTTATTATCAAAAAAATGGCTTCAACCTCCAAAGGTACACAATGGTCTGGATTTAGGTATTTAGGAATGACATGGTGTGTTTGTCTACTTATAATGAACTCTTGCAGTGATAGGATTACCCAACTTGAGCACAGTCGTGTTATGGAAAGGTAACTAAGCTAAAGAAAAACTCTGCAAATATATATATCATCTATTCACCAATATTTAAAGTGGTTATCAGGGATTTGGGGTTCTTTTCTCCCATACTGAACCAAGATCATGCTTATATTTTGATGAAGACTGGTTTCTTTGAACACTTAAAAATACACTATTTTAAATTCTGCCTGGTTTTCAAACCAAACAGAGAGCCAGCTAATGATTGAATTAATCATTCCAGTATACAAACTGCTTCTTTATTCACTTCTGGTATCTCAGAGATGACAGTGTGGCCAGCTGCCACTACATGTGGGGATAGTTTTTGTGATTTGGACACCTGTCAGCAAGAAACTGAAAACCACATGGAACACAAAACAGCTGCCATGTGTAATGATTTAATATTAACATACAATAAGGAGCTGGGGCATGTTTCTCATTTTGTACTGCACTACAAATAAATGATGCAGTCAAACCACTTGTGATATACTCCAGCATTTGATATCCACTGCCAAATGTTTAATAAATAAAACTAAGACTACTTTATGGACTCCTGGTTATATTATATTTTAAACCTCTTTTACTGTCTTGCATTCTACACAAGGTAGAGCTTCTCTAGCCCTGCATTCTCCAAGCCAACTGCCTGTTTCCCAGGACCTGCTGCAATGGATGCCCATGTGTGTCACGTTGGAGCTGTGCCAATAATCCCTTATCCATCAGCATTAAGGGATTCAGAGCTCTTCTGTGTGTGTATCCATAAAGCAGAATGTTACTGCACAGCATTTCAGATCTCCTTGGTTTTAGACAATCCTGCTGCTAATGTTTGTAGAGTAAGTAAAACCAGTGTTTCTAGTTGAATAGTAAATCTTTACTACCCAGTGTCAGGCATCTTTGATAGTCTTAGGGCTGTATCCCAGAAGACATACTCAAATGTTTTGTCTACAGGGTTATCAATTTTTATGCACAGAATTTTCACATGTTATTCAAAGATGGAAGTCGAAAATAGTGCATGATGCTCAGAAATGCAATGTAACATGGTAATCATCAAAATATAACTTTCAATTGTAATTAAGCAGTAATATCATCTCAAGGGGAGAAGTAGAGCATTTCATGTGCTCTGTTTCCTAAATTTCCTACACAGATGGGAGGGCTTTGCAAAATTCTAGGGAAGAAATTGTTCTAGTTGTTCACAGTGATGCCACTCTTGCTTCCCTCTCTGCCAGTCCAGTAAACTTTTGACCACATCCTTGAGGGTTAAGTCAAGGGTAGAGCATGCCAAGCTAATTCATATCTTGTTTTAAAGCTAGCTTCAACAGTTTGGCTTTGGGAACATTCCAAAATACATCCATCTGTACAGGTTGCTACAGATGATTTAGTGGTTAGGGAGGGTCATGCTTTATTTTGCTTTCTGTTTAATTTGATTTCTGGTTTTATAATTTATAGCAGAGAAATCCAAGAGGTTTGTTTAAAGTCCTTTTATTTTCTGTTGTGCAAATATTGACTAAAATAATTTTGATGATAAATCTAGCATGTAGACTTGACAGAATGAGCTGTGGGTTTCTAATCCCATAAAAAAGGGAAGGCCTAAAACTGGAGTTGAGAGGAAGTTGCTTTCCTTTCTCCCCAGTGTCATGAAAAGCTGGAAGTACACCACTTTTGACCTCACAGGAATGTAAAGGCTTGGTGAACTTGATGGTATCTTTCATGGTGCCATTTTATGAAATTTTGGTAGATAATGTATATTCTAATAATCCATAAATATTTTTGCTCATTTTCTTTGGAGCAGGAGAGATGTTCCCATAATATGGAAGCATATTGTGGAAAAGCTCCTGACTGGTTATGGATTTTTAGTCCTCCTTCTGTTGTTCAGTCTCTGGAAACCAAGTATAAGAACTATTCATTGGTGAATATATTTGTTTTTAATAAAGGGCTTCAGCTCAAAATCTGGTGCTGCAAAACCAACTTTTGAAAGCCCTCGGGATGTTTATTTCTCTCCTTTTGGCTGGGTTATGTGTTTTGCTAAAATAATGTGGGCCATTTAAGTGGTTCTCTTGATAAACCATCCAGACTCATTCATAAAGAAAGGTTCTATTTATCTGGTTTTAGGATTTTTGCTTGCATTCCCAGGCATGGCTCCTTAGGGAAGGAAAAGTGTTGACTCCTCAGTGATGTCATTTTTCACATTGAAGGGTTACACATTTTGAAGAGGATAATAAATGTGCCCGAAGTGACAGAGCTGACATGTAGAAATCTGGAAGTGTTTTTGAATAAGCTATTCACAAGGTACAGCTAGGTTTTCATTTGGATCTGTAATACATTAGTTTTAGACTGAGTCAGTTGCAATTCATTTTTATACAGATTATACCTTCCTAAGCTTAATTACTATTCTTTGCCTAATATGTCCCTGAAGAGCAGCTATTTTGCAGCAATTACTGAAAATGAAAAGGAGAATAAAATTCAGTGACAGTAAACTAGGCTCCTCAACTGTACGTATTCATTTTAGGGATCTGGTTTTTGTTGGTTTTCATTTTTCTCTGCTCAATGAAGGACAGGTCCCGTGTTATTATGAATTTAACAATCAAGCTTTTAAGAGCCATAGGACCAAATTCTTTCCTGTTAATATCTTAGCAACATATTTAGTAGATGGATGATGTTGAATTAAAGCAATTTATTTTCTTGTTACAGTGGGCTTAAGATACTTTTCAAACACCAAATATTAAATAAGTGGGTTTTATGTAGATGCAGTCATTGATTGTATCTCCTAAGGTGTCTCCTTTTTTTTTTAAACAACTTGGAGTGTAATTATTAGGTGAAATTCCTAATGGTACATTCATCAAAGTAATATCTTCAATTAGTAGGAATTATCTGTGTGGAATGTACATCTGGAATTTATATAGTAAATAAGATTGTGGCTATTCTGCCCGACTACTGATTTTAACCCAAATATTTATGCTACACTACCCAAGCTCCCAAGGCAAAACCAAAGTGGCAAGATTTGAGTTCCTGGCCACAGGTAATGGGAAAGCTGACAAACTTTCAGCAAAAATGGTCTTAACCTTAAAGGTGGGTCAGTCAGACCTGAGGTACCAGTAGAACACAGATGGTCATTTAGGCTTCAAAAGAAAAATAGAATTTTTTTATTTTATTTTTTTTTTTAATTACGTGTACATCTGCAATTTCAAATAGCTGTATCAGGGAAGTGGTGCTCCAGTCAGGTTCTAGCCTTGCCCTTTTCCCACCCCTGACTCACAGTAAGCAGAATTTCTGAATGAGCTATATTTCTTCTCTAGGACGATGGGGTGAGGGAGAGAGGTGTGGGGGAAGACAAAAAAAAACCAATAAAACACAGCAGTGCAAACTGTCCTGTTCTTTTCCAGTTCTGCAGTTTTTTCTCCTTACACCAAACTTGAAAACAGCTGGATCTGCATTTTTATTTCTTGGTGTCAAGGAATGTTTTTGGGTAGTGCCTGTGTATAGTAGCCCTGCAAGGAGACAGGATCTGAGGATGTTTCAGTATTTGCCTAGCAGGATTTCTGATTAGTAGATTTTTTTTTTTGCCTTCCTTGATGTTTTCATTAACTTGGAGTTGTGCCCTCAAAGGTACTTAAGGGTAGTTTTAGTACTGCTAGAATATCCTCTTGTGAATGTTGTAATAGGAAAATTCTCAGATAGGAGAAGTCATTTGCTACAATTTACTGCACAAAAGAGTTTTCAAATAAAGATATTACTTTTTTTTCAAAAATCTTCTCTTCTGGAACATTAGATGCCAAAGTCTAATTTCCTGTGATATTATTAACTAAGCTGCATTAGCCTGGGTGATTTGTGAAACTATAGAAATAGCTGATAAAATATGCCTAGTCAGGCAATTCAGTGTTTTTAAAAATCTGTATTTTTTCTTGTGAGATTTTATTATTAGCCTAGAAACACTGGATAGTCTATTTAAAGCAAAATCAGGAGTTCCATGCCAGGAAGCTTGGATTGGTAGGCACCCAGGGAATGCTGCTCTTTCTAGGGATCAGTGGTCTTGAACAGTTGAAGGCAAAAAGTCAACGTGGTGAGCCCAAGTGAGGAAACACTCGCTTTCCTTGTCCAGAGACAAGGATTGTCTTCTGGCCTCTGAAGGAGCAGGACACAAGTCCCACTTTCCCCAGTGTGGCTTTGTAAGGGATGTGGAAACAGCTGAGTGAATATCTTGCATGAAAGGGAGAGAGGAAAACCTCCTTAAAACTTCCTACCCAAGCCACTCTCGCCCTCAGGGTTTTCAGCTTGTTTCAGGTTCATAGGGCGCAGAGAAAAAAATCACAAATGTGCAAAGATCATATTGTGTGTCCATCCCAAAGCTGATCAGAGACATTCAAGGTAATTTCATCGTCTCGCTTTTCAATAATACCACCCAGCAAGAAATGAAATAGAGCATCTTTTTTTTTTAGGTTTGGGATTTCTATTTCCTCATTCATGAATGTTAATCTAGGTTTTTCATGTCAATTTTTTAACAGAAATGTATATTGTGTATGCTGAGGGTCCAAAGTTCAAAATGAAAGGTGGGGAGGCCCAGCTGATTTCAGAATCAGTGGGGAGAAGTCACTGCAAAGAGTGCTGGATGAGAATGGGTCATTCACTGATGGCTCTTCCTCATGGCTGTCCCCTTGTGTGCTGCTTTACAGGTCCATTCACTTGGGAAAATCATCTTCCTTAGCTGCACTCTGATAACACTCTCAAAATATCTTTATTATCAAAATATTTTGTGCTTTGTTACTTTCCATCCTATCTCACTTTCAATTTATGCCTGCCAGAGACAACCCTATAGCATTGCATTTTTAAGGTGTTCAAGACCTTGGCTTTCAGCAATTTGATGCAATTTAAATGCCAGTTATTTATATATTTTCAAAAATATAGACAGACAATAAAGTTGTGGTGTTAATTGCAGAATTAAAATCATCATGCTTAGTGTCTATAAAGAGTAGGACTAGAACTCTGCATTCTGTGGATTGCAGCCTGTAATAGTAGATATTCTATTTTGAAGTACTATTTTGAAGTATTTTTGATTGAATACTTACACTGTAAAAACAAATCAGTTTGAAACTATCTACATTTATATGAAAGCACTTATAATTACTTCAACTTCTGCTGGTTTTTCATAATACTTGAATGTTGTACAAAACCACTCTTTCCATATATTAGAAGTCAATCATAATTTACTGAAGTAGGCTGCCTTCAAATATGACAGATGAATTGATGTGATGTAAGCACCTTATAAAGGAAAATAAAAAAGATAACAGTTGTATAGTTAATAGAAATAAAAATCAATATATAATAAAGGAAGACATATGCTGTATAAAAAACACAATGTCAGCACAAATCAAGAAATACTCTGAGAACTTATGGGTAGCTTTAGGATGTTGAATCAGCAATTCTATTAGCTCAGATTGCGGTCATACAACTCTTACAAGGTTTTAAAGAGACATATTTTGAGAGGACTATGTAAATCTGTGGTGTTTTATTAATAAGCTTTGATAGTACACAATGAATGGATAGCAGTACCTTCCCAAATCAGTGAATTTGAGCCTAATTTTTTATTTAGAGTAAGTGACAGTGGGTTTTTTCAGGCGCTGGAACTATGAGTACTGTGTGGACAGATCATTTCAGGGCACAGAGTGGAGATGGTCTGATGTTTTTGCAGGAAAGGAGCTCGAGATGAAGCTAAATATGGGAATTAGCTTAACTGGAAAGCTTCTCCTTCCCACATAGAAATCTGTGTTTTGAGTAACAGACTAAAACCCAGTGAAATGAAGCACAAAGCCAGGATGGAGCACTGGGAGGCAGTGACTGGTTCCCTATCTCTACGTTTTCGACGATTTCTCAGCTATTTTCAATTGTATGGCTAGGATTTGGGTTTTCTTCCACAATTTTTAGGACTTTCAATCCCAGTTATCCTGTAAAAAAGAAACCCAGGTTATTTGCAGCTTTCCTTGCCAAAATTGCCATCACACCAAAATCATACTGATTTAGAAAAACATATCTAATAAACAATAAAAAATAAATTAGGGAGGAAAACCCTGAAAAACAACTCTAGATCCTGCAAGTAACAGATGGCCCTATTGTGCAGACAGACAGTGTCCTCAGATGAAGAGATCTAGGATTCCTGGAGATGGAGAAATGCAATATGGCATCCCCAACAAATGAAACCTTCCAAAAGTGGAAGCAATTTTTTTTTGTTTAAAAAAGAAAATATTATTTCTACCTGGGAGTGCAGTCTATCAACTCTGTCATGGAAATCTCCATTTGACTAATATTGAATGTGGTTCTGTTATGATTAATAAAAACCTTTAAAGAAGTAGCCCCTATCTGAAAGTATAGGGAAAACCTAAGCAGAGCCTACTCTGTTCAATTGCAGAAACAAAAACTCTTCTAAACAAACCAGCTTCCAAACCTGGAATGTGGAAAAAAATATTCATTTTTGCATAATGTATTTGCTTTTATCATTGCATTTCATTTTCTTATTATTGTTTATTAGCTCCTATTTAACAGCTAAACCTTAAACATGCACTTTAAATTACCTGAATAATATTAGTTGTCACACTTCAGATGAAATACAGTTAAGTTTACACTGAAATCTGAAATGTGCTGATACAAATAGAGTGGGTGTAAGAATTGATAAGCAAGTGAGACTTGAGAACTCACTCCATTTGGAGCTCTGTCTGAAATTAATTTCAGAAACACTGCATGCTTCATTCTTTCTATCTCCTCTTCGAGACTTCTGCTTGCAGCTCGAGTTATGGCAGGGGGACAATATCTGAAAGGTTTTTAGATGCTGTCATTCAATGCCATGTTGAATTTGGAACTGCCATGTTCTGTGTTGGTTTGGAGGAATGGATATATCCATTTCAGCCCACATAAAAAGACGTTCTTTATAAAGAGATGTCCTCTTCCCCACACTGTTTCTGCAATGCAAGGGGAGGGCTCTGAATTTTAAGGAGCTTTCAGCACTGCTTCCACAGGGCTTTTGGGATGTGATTAGTCCTGCTGGTTGTGCTTATCAGAGCTGTGTGCAGCTGGGAGGAAACCACAGGTTTGTGCTGAGGGGGTCAGAGGGAAGGCACCGAGGCAAGGCCCAGTTCCGCTCCCAACCCTTGTCCTGTCCCTGAAGAGCCAAGGAGGAAGCCACAGCTGTGGGTCAGGGTTTTAATGTGGTGTATGGCCCAGCAAAGCGGCGTTTATGGAAGGGAGAGGTACATAAGCTGTGGAGTATGAAAGCAATCTGCAGTGCACGGCAAGGCTGCGACCCTCCCACAGCACAGCTCCGCGTGCTCTCTGGGCAGCCCATCACCACACACTCCGGTAGAATTCTATTTGGCACTCTCACAGTGTCTTTTTCATTATTTTCTCAGCTCACATTTTCTGTTGGGAGCCCTCATAATGAACAGCAGTGAGTTGAAACAGAAAATACAGTTTACAGCTGATTTCTCTCTTCTCCTGGCGTTTGATGATTTGCATTGCTCTTACCTTTTAGAGGACTTGCATTATTTCCTTTATAGTAGAAACAAGTCCCATCTTTGCATTTACTGATTAATAGCCATAAAGACAAAGCAATGCACATCAGGTGCCTGAAGGTGTATTGTTTTTTTCTTTTTTTTTTTGATATCAGTACTGAGGAATAAATTAACAGTGAAGCATTTCAGTAGTTGAGAAACCTAGTAGTTTCAGGAGCAAGCATACCACTAAAAATGAAGGAGTCAGCTTGAAAAAGATAGTAAAGGGAATCATGATTAGAAGTCCATTAAAAATCCCTTCTATATAAAATAATTCTTGCACTTAAGTTACATTGTGTGCTAATTTTACAGGCATTATATAAAACCTTCCTCCACCTTCCTCCTCCTGATGTATCTCCTGTAATTAAGACACGTAGAGACCTTTTCTTCCAATGCTAACAGCTTTGCAACTGCTAACATTTTTTCTTAATTAAAAGCATTTAAATAGCAATTTCAGCAACCCTTTGATTAGCAAGAATAACATTAATTTTTACTGGATTATTGAAATATAAAAGAATGATATTTGACTAATTGAAAAATAATATACAAGCAGTGGAAGTTGTAACATCAGGAGATAAGAGTCTGCTCTCTCCTGGAATTCTGAATATCATTAAGAAATGCTGAGAATGGAATTTCCAAAGTGCATTTGAAGTAATGCAATATTTATGATGATAAAGAATGTACCACATCATCCCTTGAGGCTCGTTGGCTGCATAATTAACATAGGTATAAATTAGATTTCAGTAAAATTGGATGACAATTTCATTTTTTTTAATGAAAAGACAAAAATTCTACCAAAAGACAAGTATCAGAAAACTGAGAATCCATAACTGCCTGTTTTCTACTTAAGTAAAAATGACACACTATAATGTGTCAGGGAGGCAAAAATGGCAGTGGATTAAAGCTGCTCTGGTGTGGCTGGTGGCTAAAAGCAGGAGATTGCTGACTGTGTGATAAAAAGCAATCGCTGCAGTCATTGATGAAATGGTTTGAATATTGCACTGATTGATTGTTTGCCCCTGTGAACGTGTGGCATCCCATTAAAAACCTTAATCATCAAAGTCAAAAGTCACTAACTTATATGGAATCTAACTGAAAATGTGGACTTGCCAGCTAAAGTTAATTGTGCAGTAATATTTGTTACAGCCTTATATGTGGGCTTAAATATTCCTTTTAGGAGTGAAATTAGAGGAACCAAGCCATCAGTATGTCAAGTCTTTATATATTGCCTTCTCATCTGCATGACCTGATATCCTGACACCACCATCCCATTAAAACACATTCATTTGCTGGTGCTGGCCAGAAGTGACTCTGACTGAGCAGGCATTAGTTCTTAGAGCCAAAACCAGGATACTTTTGAAATTAAATACAATTGTCCACTATTGCCTGCTTGAGCCTTTTTGTCTTTTCTTCCAATATTGCTGACAGCCATCGTCATTTCCCAAAAGAGAGACCCTGTCAAAGTTGAAATCAATAAGAGTTTTGGCACTGCCTTAAGAGCAGTCAGGAGCTCCCTTTCAATGCCTCATGCCTAAGTGGAGATAGAGAATGAAATCTTGGAAAGAAACGTTTAGCCTAAAAATTCAAGAATGGTTTCAGGTATAAGGTCCAAGTCTATGAAACAGTTTCCCAGTGAGAAGCTGTTTTGGGACACGTGTCTATGGATTGTCCATATGAAATAAACTCCTTGCAACATAGCAGGTATTAAATGAGGTGGTACTTTGTGGCTCATTGAGGAAAAGCTCTAATTTTCCATAGTGTTTAAATCAACCACAGCTCTCTAAGAAGTTTTAAGTTGTTTTTAGCTCATGGATCCCGATATAGAGGTTTTTATAAAATTTAATGCTGTGTGTGAAATGAATAAAAGTGCCAGATTATATTTTCATTTCTAACTATAATAAGGAATTATTGACTCCCCTGTCCTTGGCAGAGTGTAAAGATTTATTAGCATCAGAAATTAATATTGATCAAAACTAGGATTGTGGGTCAATGAATATTAAATGAAGGCATTTTCGTCTTCCCAAGGTTAAACTAAGATTTCACTCTGTGAATTCTGTCATCAAGATTTTGCTTCTGGTTTCAGCTATGCTGAAAATGTAATTGCAGATGCAGGACTCTGGATGTGCTTTCATTTGCAACATTATAGTTCAAGCAGTTTTAAGACAGATGGAAATGATTATCAAAATCATGCAAGCTGGTAAAAAAAAAAAAAAAAAAAAAAAGGGAAGGGAAGGGGGGACTGAATCCTTACTGTACATAAAAGGTTTGCCAACACTGCTGTGTCATTTCCTAGCCCTGACTGATAGGATAGCAGATGTCCTGGTGGTGATTATCTAATCACCATCCATAAATACAGATATACAGATTGGGTTTGTGCACCATGGCTCTACAGACTCTACAGAAGTCTTCATTACTTCCAGTCATGGGAGCCTTTTGCTGAGGTTGCTCAGTTTTCTACACAGGTTATGGTTTCTCCTCTATTGCCTGCCTCTGCTCATCTTTTTTTATTCTCTGCCTCTAGACTATTTTCCTACAAATTATAACCAAGACTGATTATGGTCCCTGCCATAAATCCTTTACCTTGGTGTAGATGAACAAATCATCCTTATGAAGGCACATTTCTTAAAATCTGCTTTAAGGTAGTGTGAAAGAAATGATTTGAAACATTTACTCGTACAAAACACTTTCACTGGTATATCTTGACATTTTGAAATATTTTAGTTCGGGTACTTCAACAAATATTTTCATGACTTACCTCTTGCAACCTTATGCTAGAAATGAGAAAGGTCCCTGACTCCACACAGCCTTTCTGCAGTCTCTTTTTTTGCATGCCCTGAATTTAGGAGAGGAAGGAGTCAGCTTTCGCTGGTTGGCACTCCTCTCTTATCTATTCTGCTGTTTTGGAAACTACTGAAGAAAAGCAATAAGCAATGCATTTATTCTGCTCCATTGCAGGCCAAAGTTGTCTGAACTTGAATTTGTGTATTCCTACAAAAGGATTTTTTTTTTTTTAATAACCAATAACCTTGTCCTATGTGCCAGCTAGCAAATAGGAAAGGTTTCTATAGCTAAGCCACCCTCCTGCTCATGGACTGGTTTTTGCAGCAATGTAATGACATGCTGGCACATGTGTCAGGCTAAGCTAAAGCACAGTTTTGCCCCAGTAACATGCTGAATTAAGGGATGTATTTTGCTTAAAGTCACTAATTCGATAAGAAGTCTCTATTTTAATGTCATGTCTAAAAATTAAAGTATCAAAACTGAGTGCAAACACATGAGTTTGAGTTGACTGATCTGCCTTTAATGCTCAAGTTTGTTGTGTCAAGAAAGTCCCTGATTTGTATTCATTTCTTGTTCCCTTTCTTCATTCTGCATTTCTGTAAAAGCTTAAAAAGTCCCTTATTCTTGCTGACTTTCTTATCTTAATTTCTCTTTGATCTTTTTTTTTCAGCTCATTTTTCCATTTTAACCTTTCTGTAGCTGTACATGTTGTTTAAAGCTGTTATTCTCTCCAAAAATCCCTTCCCTTTCCTCAAGATAATTTCTGTCCTTGAATAAAACTTTCAAAGTAGCTCAACTCCCATATTCAGAAGATATAATTACTTAGAAGCCTTTAACTTGGAGAATCATTGAACTAAATATTAAGCTAATCCCATCAAGTGATTTATATGCCAAACTCACTTTTGTATTCTTTAAAATTTTGCCTTCTTTTAATGTTTCCAGCTGTATCTAGTTCTTTCCTGTCTCCCTTAACACTTTTTTGCTACACAGTCTTCTGCTATTTTCATGTCTGTTTTTATTTTTCTCTCATATTAATTCCCAGGGTTTCTTGTATCAGTATCCTCTATTTTATGGTTTGTTTTTTTTTTTTCTTTTTTACCCACTGGCATCTTCAGCTTTCCACAACTTTCATCTGGTCTTTTCTTTTAAGTCTGTGCGAGAGCAATGGTGGTACCTTAACAAAGCAAGGGGAGAAAACAACACTGTAGCAGCCAAATCTGGTGTTTTATTCAGCTTCCCCACATGCTGTTCACAAGACACCCTCCTCATATCCATCTTCCAGCTCATTTTCTTGATATGCATGCTCCACAAATGTCTCTTAAGGGAGAATTTGTGAGCCTCAGCTAGGTAAGTTGACAGGCTCAGAAGAGAAAAATTTAATACCTTCATTAAGCATGGCTACAAGGCAAAGATATTCTTTTATTTCTAGTGAATTCCCCTAGCACCTTCTTTCCTAAGTTATTCTTTCTGCAAAACAGTATGAAATTGAGTCTTTTTTGCATTCATGGTTGCCTTCTACACTATAAATTACAGCCTGAGATTTTTAACCTTTTCTGTTCCTTCTACAGATTTGGTTTTAAACAGCCTTTACAGTTGAAGAAGTTATAAAGAATCATGCAATTAATTCTGACACTCCCTAAAATTGCATAAATCTACAAACATCTATTATATGATATTTTCTGTGGAAAGAAAATTTTCTATCTATCTAAACCAAAACATCAAAAGGAAGTAGTATAAATAAAAATTCAGTTAAGAGGTAATTCACCCAAAATTTACAAGTGTTTTTAACTCCCAAAATAAAAGAGAATGAAGCCTATGTATATTTTTTTCCTGCATAGGACTGTACAGTATATTATATTCATATGTTAGTATGAGATTGATTTCAACTTAAAAAGAGGTCACATCTTTTAACATTATACAGATTTATTGGTTCCAAATTGCCATTACCAATAAGAACACATATTTCTTAAATCAGGCCAAGACAGCTGATAGTTTTGTTGGAAAAGTAATAAAATTGACCTGATTAAGTTATGAATTGTGAAATATTCATGGGTGGAAGGTCTGCATCTGAGGAGCATGCTGGGGAGGCTTTGAAGATAAAGGTTTATGTGCATCTTAGCAAAGATGTGCTCTGGTGGAGAAATGTCTCCCGGTGAAGGTTGGGCAGCCTCTGATCATTTGTTACAGCAGCTGCTTAGTTGGGTAAAGCAGGAATGGAGCTTCTTGGGAATCAGCTGTAAATGCAAGTATTTTTAAGCTTGTTTCCTGATGCAGAATTATAGAATAGAATGAGTTGGGAGGTTTTAAAGGTCATTTAGACCAAAGCTCTCTGTACACATATGCCTTTCTGTAGACCATGCCTGATATTTTAAGTATAATGAAAAAATTGCTTAATTTCTTGTACTGTAACATATCTTGGACGTCAAGGATGACAAGATTGAGGTATGTGAGGACAAGCCTTAAAATCAGGGATTTAAAATCCTTGTTTTCTGGTATTAGCAGCAAAGGTACAAGTCAATACTGGAAGCAGGCATCCTTCTCATGTGGTTTTGAGACAGTTTGAAGCTGTTTGTTTGGTAAAAACAAAACACTGGAGTGGAAAAAAACTTTTTTCAACTCCTTGACTTGCTGCACACAACTGCAAAAGTAGGGACAGCTTATGGATCCTCTTTCCAAGGATGTGGCTACTAAATTGGTCTGCATTAGACCTCAATTAGTTATTGAGAAGTTTGCTGCTATCACTTCAGATTTCATTGATTACTGAATTGATAGTATGCATTTCTATAAGTCATAGTTTCATTTCTTAAGCAGAGCAATCAGGACTTTGATAAGCCGCTAAACATACACCTTTATATGCATAAATGTAAAAGTTAGCTTAGTAATACCTAGTTTCGTTTCAGCTGCTAGAAATCCTTTGTCACTATTTTAATTTTCCCTCAGAATTAAAGATGTTTCATTTTTCATAAAAAGGAAATTATAGAAAAGACTGCAAAAAATGCATTTTTTGTAGATTTCTGAAATATCATTTCACTCTATATAGGTAATTTTTTAAAATTTATTCATATGTTGCCATAGGATAAAATTATACAATTATCACTGCTATTCCTGTCATGTCATAATGTCACAAAATTTTCTCTTTTTGTCACATAATGTCCTCTTTTTTGTTTCTATTTTAGTACATTTTTGAAATAATTGGGGACAGCTGCTGGAATAACTGGAATAATAATTCAGGAATAACTGAAAGATATTCCCTTTTTTTTCTCCCAAGTGTCTCTTGCTCTGAAAACAAGTTGGCAGAACTCTATGTCGATATGTATATACATTTAAAATGTAAACATGCCCAGTATGATCAAAATTAAGTTTAAGGTAATACATTTTTAGCTGTAAGAAAAGGGTAAAATTCGTACAAAATGGTGAAAACCTTCATTTCCTAAAGTAAAACCTTAAATTTAAGATATATTTACCCATGGGAATTTTTTTTTTCAACAGTGAGCTCTTTTCCTAAAAGTCTTGCTTTAAAATTCCTCTTCTTCCTTTTTTCTTCTTCCTTTTTTCTTCTTCCTTTTTTCTTCTTCCTTTTTTCTTCTTCCTTTTTTCTTCTTCCTTTTTTCTTCTTCCTTTTTTCTTCTTCCTTTTTTCTTCTTCCTTTTTTCTTCTTCCTTTTTTCTTCTTCCTTTTTTCTTCTTCCTTTTTTCTTCTTCCTTTTCTTCTTCCTTTTCTTCTTCCTTTTCTTCTTCCTTTTTTCTTCTTCCTTTTCTTCTTCCTTTTCCTTTTCCTTTTCCTCTTCCTTTTCTTCTTCCTTTTCTTCTTCCTTTTCTTCTTCCTTTTCTTCTTCCTTTTCTTCTTCCTTTTCTTCTTCCTTTTCTTCTTCCTTTTCTTCTTCCTTTTCTTCTTCCCTTTTTCCCCTTCTTCCTTTTCCCTTTTTTCTCTTTTTTCCCCCTTTTCCCTTTTTCCTCTTTTTTCCCCCTTTTCCCTTTTCCCTTTTCCCTTTTTCCTCTTTCCTTTTCCTTTTCCTTTTCCTTTTCCTTTTCCTTTTCCTTTTCCTTTTCCTTTTCCTTTTCCTTTTCCTTTTCCTTTTCCTTTTCCTTTTCCTTTCCCTTTCCCTTTCCCTTTCCCTTTCCCTTTCCCTTTCCCTTTCCCTTTCCCTTTCCCTTTTCCTTCCTCCAGAACAGCCCAGTAGTAGCTCAGCACATAAAAATACCTAAAAATCAAAGATCCCAGATGGAAATTACTGACCCATCTCCTGAAGGAAAAAAACCAAAGGCACAGTGGAACTGCATCACTATGCTACCCCAGCGCTAATGCCTTATGGCATCACAGATATTGTGGTTATTTTGAACCAAAGACCCTGAACAGGGTCTATCTGTGACACAGTTTTATTTCAATCCCTACATTAAATTCAGATGTTGCAATCACAGCAACTGCTCCATGAGCTGCTGAGTTCCTGCACAAGCTCCAGTCCAGGCTCTCTGGGTGTGCTGCTGTTCAGTCGCTACAGAGCACTACAATTGCAGTCACTTTTACTCCTCCTGTGTTTAGCTACTAAGAAAAAGTCACCACATGTTGCCCTCCCTTGCTTCACTGGAGAATGTGTGTGCTTTGAAGCAGCAGTTCTTTTAACATCACAGTTTTCTCATTTCTTCTGTGCTGTCCTGGTGGATGTTGGGTATTTACCATTTTTCAGCCTTCCAGGCTCTTCAGGCTAATCATGGATTATATCCTATACTCTTTATGAATAGAATATTTCCTTATTTGCAGAACTTTTTTCTTTTTTTAGAAATTAAAGGAATAAATTATTCGAGACATATTCACTATTCAGCTTTAAATTTTTGAGAAAATCAAGCTGACAGAAGTTTCTTTTGTCTTATTCTGATTCTTTTTTGGCACCCAGAATGTCATGGGTAATCAGTGATTAATTTAAATGTTATGAGTGATATGAGGGATAAATTGTAGAGAAATTTTTGGTTGTTTTACTTGTTTAGTTGCTTGTTTTTTATTAAGGAAAGGAACTGAGAACAAAATTCAGAAACCTTAGACTCCAGGGTATAGAATCACAGTGACACTCTTCAAGGTTACTATGAATGAAAAGCTTTATTCTGCAGCTGTATCTGGCATAACAAACTTTGCCTGAATAATGAAAGCATAAACAATTTCAAGGTGGGCCTCAGGAAAAAAATCATCTGCAGCAGCATCACAGACCATTAGCAATGCTTGTGATTGTCTTAACAAACTAACAGGTAAAGGAGAAAATTCATCTCCAAGTCTCCTAAGATAATTCTCAGTTTGGGTAGTGATTTTCTTGGTCTCTTTTCTTGGTCTCTTTCAGCTGCTCTTAGCTTCCCACTTTTTTCTCTTGTTCCTTGTGTGCAACACAATAAGCTGAAAAGCTCAGAGGTTTCACCTGTACTGTTTTTAATTGTGGTAGTGTGTGACATGTGACTCCTTTTATTCATCTTTAAGATCAGAGTAGTCTTCATCCTTGGCCTTACTTCTTACTCAAAACCTTTATAGTCAGTTCTTAAGGAAAAACTCTTACCTACATTTTTTGTCTATCTGACAAATTGCCAGTGAAACTACTTCCACTAGACTTAAAAGCTTAAACTGTGGTTTAAAAACAAAATATTCTGCAGAAGTGCATCTTCTAGTATGATGAAAGACACTCTAGACACATATTTGTAGTATGAAACTGTTGTTACAGATCACAGAACCAGAGGTTATTGAGATTGTTATGTGATTATAGCAGTAAAAGGACAAACTCGTGTACCACATTGTTATATCTCAGTTGGCTACTTCAGCTGATTCTGCTGACTCCTGCATGTGGTGCCTCCAGAGAGAGCTCAGCAGATTTAAAAAGGGGTTTTTTTTATGGTGCAGACTTCTTTTAATGATGGAAATATAATTCAATTTAATTTCCTAAGAAGGGTTGCATTTGAAGCCCTGGAATCTTAATAAAGGAATTTGCAAAAGACAGTTCAGTTTAAAACCAAAATTTACAGTCCTCTGCTTCTGGTGGCTTAATAGAATTTGGAATTATTTGATCTCTTCTAGAAAGAAAGGCTGCTGAAATGGCAAAGGAGTTAGGCTTTGCTGTTGTTTATTGTTTTGGTTTGGTGTTTTATATTTGTTATTCCATGGACAGTTATATGCATTATTTGTGTCTGGTTCTAGCTTAAGATCAAAATAGCACCATAACTGTTTATGATTGGAAGAAAATCTAGGGTTTCATTTTGTAACTCTCACTGAGGTAAAAGAACTCAATCATGTAAAGATTTCCAAGAGAACAGCCTATTCCCAAATTCAATGTGTACTCTTCAATCTACATACATAGTGTTAAGAGGAGCCTGTTTCTTCAGAGAGCACCACTTTTCAGTCAGAATTCAGTCTTAATGCTCCAGCAGCGTTTCTCCTTGCATCTGGTGTACAAATTGTGCTCTTTTTTATTGATTTTGTGTTTTTACCTTTCACTACATGAGCATGCCACAAGGCTTATGGAAGATCCAGAGTGGCTTGTGAGCGCCATAGTAAAAAGGACTGGAAGCTTTTCTTTCCTTCCTTATGGAATTCAGTGTTGAAACCAAGGCATTTAAGTACAGTTGTTGAAAACCTTCTGTTGTGAGCAATCTTGGAAAGAAAACAATACCCTAGCAAGTCACTTGTTCTTTTATTGCTTCTCCCTGTGCAACCTGCTTTTAGCTGTTTATTTTATGCTGATTAAACAGAGTCCTTTCATTAACTTCACTTCCTTAGATAGTGTTTCTTCTGCAAACAAGACAAGTGCCAAAAGTAGTCATCTTTTGAGCTTTGTTCAACCTGAACTTTTGCTAAGCTGTTCCCATGTGCTCTGTAAATAGTAACTATGATGAGATTCTATGAGTTTAATCATTCTAGCACAGAAGGATTTAACCAAGTCAAAAGCATGTTTGATAATACATGCTAGAGAAGCATAAGCAGCTGGTTAGTGTATGAAAGAAAAGAAAAACATACTAATCTATTTAAAAAAAAGATCATGTTTAGACCCTTTTCCTACTCCCTCCTTTGCATTACTTTCCACCATTTCCTAAGTGTGAGCCTGGATTCATGTACCAGGAGAGAGTGGCTGTCACACAGAACTGGAGTTGGGAAGTATAAGGAAATAAAGGAGGCAGGCATGAATATGTAAAACATACATATGCCACTAGTGGGTCAGAACCCACTGCCCTTCTAATCAGTAATAGGTGGTAAATTAATAAGTTATGATCTATTAAATCTTATTTAGTAATACCTTGCCTTGTGTTTTCCCACCACTGTGGCTGGGGAGTATAATTTAGGAAGCAAAGTAGTGTTGTTCAGTATCTGCATTCCTTTAGTCCTGGCAAACACGGAGCATGCTGACCTTGATCAAGTTGATTGTTTAAAGACATGCTGCTCCAGTGCCTCTCCTTTCCTGCTTGTTAAAAGCATTGCCAAGCTAGAAATTAAAGAAAACAATACAGTCTATTATTGCACTGTTATTTTTCTCATTTAACTATTTAATTTGTATCACTGGCAGAAAAAAATAAAAAGGCAAAACCAACCAAAAAAATACATTCAGAGCTCTTTATATATTCTCACTCCTAAATACCTGACTTCACATCCTTTATAGTCAGTCAAAGCATAGAAAGTTTTATTCCACACTGACTCTTAAACAGTGTTTGGATATAAAATTAGTGTGGACTTCTTTCAATGTTTCTGCTGTTCTTATTGTAATTTATTCTCACACTTCATTACTGAATATATCTATTCTAGATAACCCCAGGTGTTTTAATATAGATATGAAATGTTTTAGTCTTCTGGATTAAAGGGTTCTATCCTGTGCCACCGACAGTTTATCTGATTTATTTCAAAGTGTATGGGACTAATTTTATGTGATCCAGATCTGTAGAAAAATTCTATATTCCTGATTAAATCAAAGTGAAACTGTCCCTTATAATAGTACTTTTCATGTCAGAGAATTTTCTGTGTTAGTTGAGCAAACCCAAAATTAGTGTCTGTGTATCAATGTATTCTTGAATTCACTGAAACACATCCAAGAGAAACTCAAACATTTCCAAGAACCATTGAACCATCATTTATTTATTTGTTGTCTTGACTGCATACTGCAGTAAAAAAAGTTGCTGAAGTGTTTTGTATTTCCAGTAGTTTTGAGCAGAAAATCCTGGGTTCTTAAAAAGTTATGCAAGAATCTTTTCAAGTAGCAGGTGTGTGGGAGAAGCTGGCTGAAATAAATAGGCAGACTGCAGAGCTTTACTTTGTATTTAGCCATCCAATCAAACACAAGGATAGAGTTTAGGAGAAATAAGATAAGAATTTGAAAAATTAGTAAAAGGCTTCGTTGACTTAAATATTCTGTCAAGGTCAGTGACAGATTTACTTTAGCTTTTACAGAAACAAACTCTAGGATAATCTGTACTTATTTAAAACTAATAGTGCATTTTATTATCAAGCCATCTGGGGGAGAATAAATATTATTATTATTAAGTCATTAATGAAAATAAGTAAAGCAGTTCGTAAAAATTCAACTGCATATGTTTTTCTACAGCCCCTTTCTTTTTATATTTTCAATAAAGACCTTAATGATAGGAGTCCTGGCTGAGGCTAAATTAAATTTTAGAAATACCTCTTATTTTCATATAACAAAGCTGGTATAGAATTCGTAATCATTGAATCACCAGTACTAAGAAGTGATCTACAAGGCTTCTGCCCTCCTATTTCACTTTCTTTCCACTCTCCCTTCACATCCTCATTTCAGCTTTCCTCTGCCAGCCTCTGGCTTGTTGAAGCTCAAGGATGGTGGCTGTGGATCAAAGATTTCATTGCTCAAGTGTCATTCACAGTTGTTATCTAAGACTGGCCTTATCAAAAATCAGAAAAAGCTTTGAGTAGGGTGGGCTGCCAGCAACAGTAGGAATGACATGAGGGCAATCCTGTGATGCTTTGGGAATGGAGCAGGGAGTGGTGCCACTCAGGTGTGGGGCAGAGCTTAGCAGAGGGAGGGAGGTTGTGGGTCCCTTGCTTGGATTATTTTGGCCCATCTGTTCACTCTAATTATTGAGTTGCTGAGGAAGCAGAGTAAGTAATTTTGTTCCTCATCTGCAAGGTGAGGAATGACAGTATTTCTGTGATGAGTAAATGTATCTCAGATATAAAACACTTTGGCCACGTTTCTCCTCACAGAGAAAAGCAAGGCACGACTTCCCAAGGATATTTTCTGAAAATTGTAGTGAGGAACCTCAAAGAAAGAAAAGACAATTCTTATCTCATTTGCTGCACCTGTGTTTGTGCAACAGTAGAATGCAATATGGAGATTTTTTTACCTAAAGTGATGGAGTTTTGTTTCCTTAGCCTGTCAGGGCCAAGCGGGTGTGCAGACCATCTGTCAGCAGACAGTCACAAGATTTTGTTGAGTTGAGTACTTATGCAGTTTCAGTTTTGATGTAGTGTAATATAGAATAATAAAGTAATTAATTAGCCTTCTGACATCATTGGAGTCAGATGCATCATTCCTCCCGCACATTGGGGACCCTGCTTTTATTATAAAACAGGCAAGCAGTGTTATTTTGTCAGGTATTTTAAGATGGAAAGAAGAAAGTTCTGGACCAGATCTGAGGAAGGTTAACCACAAAGACCAACATTAGGAGGAGGCTTACTCATTCACCTCACATTCACTTGAGTATCCCTGTGATACTCAAAAACTCCTCCTTAGTTCTGTACAAAATATCAACCTATTCATGAAAGAGTAGGCTTGATAATTTGAATGAAATTCATTAAGAAAATTGTTGATATTCTAGATGAAGGTGAGCATGACTTGCTGACACTTTCAACAAACGTGGATGGGAGATGTAGTTTGTTTCAAACTTTGGAACTTTAACGCTATCTTAGAGAACACTGAAAAATTGAAAGGAAACTTTTAGTTCTGTGATTTTTGTCCTTTACTGTAAATTCTGAAGATCTGTAATTTCCTGAGTCTAAAGTAAAATGTAGTATTTCCATTTGAATTACCATATTTTTCTAGCACCATACAAAAGTATATAAACAGACATACTCTTACTCTAAAAAGCTCTGAACAGACTGTTGAAGGTTTCCCTCCCATTTTACTTGTCTGATTTATAGCTGGAGTTGGCAGCAATGCCTATAGCTAAAGTTTCTTAACACTTTCTGTTACCACGTCTGTTTTCAATTGCTTATAATTTTGCCAGCTTCAGCTGCTTCCCAGTGTTTTAAGACCTTTTGGCTTGGCCAGTGGTTTTGAGCTTTTATGATACTGGTGAGTTACTTCAGAAGTTTTATGGACCTCATCCTGAGCTGATCTAAATTTGTGTAACTTGAACACTGGGTTTAGCTATCCTTTCCTGGGTATAATGCTGCAGAAAGGAGCCCAGCTGGTTTTATTTATTTTTTAGAGAGTTGTGATGTGAATGAGAATGAGACAGACAGTAAGGGAAAATGGGGAGGAAGTTGAGGCTGGAAACTCTACAGTCATGACATGTAGTAACTTCTTTCTATTATTCTGCCTTTTCATGTTGCACAAGCATGTGGATTCCATTTGACTGCAGCCAGCTCTGCCCTTCATCAAGCTCAAATTTCTTGCTATTGCAAAAGCGAGCCTGAGGGGGTTATCCTAAAGGAAAAAAACTTCAATATATAACCCAGTGCATTTTTCTCTGAATTCCTACACAGAAAAAGTGGTAGGAAAAGTAGCCTCATTTATTTAAGTCGTCCTGTATTTGTGCTCCCCAAAACTGAGCTCTCCTGTTTGCTGCAGGAGAGGCTCCTCTGGGATTTATGGATTCCTGCAGTTTATGTGCCGTATCCCCATGGTTTTTGCAGGAGGTTTCCCTTCAGCACTGGTGCCAGAGAATGGCAGTATTTAGTGATAAACACTACAGGGGGAACAAGTCTGACCCAGCAGAGCGGGTTGTCCACTTCCAGGGGCTGCAACAAGACTGCAAACATGAAGGGGTTTGCATGTTTAGTGCATTAATGGTTAATGTGGATTTTGTCTTAATTTTGTAAATAGAGAATGCCAATTTGATCAGGAGAATTTTGAGTCCTGCTGTGACGTTTTAGCTTAACAATGTGTACTTAATCCATTCATCTTTCTTGTAATTTCAGCTTTTGGATTTCCTCCTGTTTTCTTTAACATGTCTTTATCCTTTAGTGATCTTAAAACAGTAGTCTGTTATTCTGAGTCTGTGCTTGCTCCTCTGCAGGCATAGATGGGTTAAAACAGAGAAAGTCTCTCTGTAGTATACTGTATTTATTTAATTTCCAGTACTTCACTGAAGGTGTCAGTATTTTCAAGGAGACTCCAGCCTTGCTGAAATTGTCAATCTTATGCACTCAGTGCTACAGTTAAAATACACATGCAACAAGTTGTAGAGGATACTTAATGAAATCATTCATTAAGGTTCACTTTACTTCTCTGAGCTCTTAGTGTAGAGGGCACATGTAGGTATTGATGTGGTAATAAAACCAAATTGTTGCATTTTTTCTTTTCAAAAGGGCTGTGGGTAGGGGCTTGGGCAGGGACTGAGCCAGCAACTTTTTCCTGTCAGAAAAATCTGGTTCAGTTCAACCACATTAGAAACATTATGTTCCATAGGATTAAGTAATTTACTAAGAAAATTTATCCAAAAGAAGAAAAAAAGAGATGCTCAAAAACATTACTGGGGGCCTGAGTTCATTATTAAGTGTGGTTCTCATGAACCAGCACCTGTCCTGGCCTGACCAAGGACAGACAGCCTGGGAGCAGAGAAGTTTCCAGCATTGCTGTTGCCTGGCAAACAGGTTTGAAAGCACCTTCCAGGCAGAATTTCTGCCCTGAAACCGCTTTGTGAAAGGTATTGATGGTGAGTGAGTTTGTTCAGAGCAACAAATCAATACTTTGATATTATCAGTGCGTTCAGCTGTTGCCACTCTGCTCCCCAAGAGAGCCAGTACCAGAGTGATCTTTGTAAGTGGTGCAACTTTGTAGAGGGAAAATCATCAAATTACCTGGGGGAGTAGTAATGTTGCCTCTCAGGAGGTTTAGTTTTTATTGATTTATAAAAAGATATAATGTCCAGATCTAAGACTTCCTAAATGAGCTTGATTTTACCTGGATCCTTGAATATGGATATGCCATGTCTTCAGTTTGGTCTTTCAAAGACTGTTGTAATTGTTTCAAACACGTTACTTTTCTTGCTCTTCACCATTAAGGATTGTTTCTTTTCCTTGTCTTCTGATAAATTCCAGGTGCACTCATTAATTGGATGCATCTTTTAGTAATAGCATCACTGCCTCTTGCTATAGGTGGATGCAGAACTTCTCACTGTTGGGTTCAGACAGGCTGAGCTAGTAGAATGCAAGATCAACCATCACTTGATTTCCAGGTATTGAGGGGTACTTTCAGATTCAGTTTCAAAGTTTTGAATTGTTTAAATGAGTTTTCTTCTTCTGCAAGTTAGTTTAAAGGGGATTTCAGAGCACAGTTACCCTCTCTTGGCACGTAGTTTTTCTGTGCATGACCCATTTCCTCTGACTGTGAAGGACTCCAGCACACCTGGCAATCCCTTTTGGGACAGCCATCTGTAAGGCTCATTCTTCTGTCTGGGACTTGTGATGAGAGTGGACTCCAACTGAGCAACCTGATCCAGCTGAAGATGTCCCTGATCACTGCAGGGGGTTGGAACTGGATGCCTTTTAAAGCTCTCTTTCAACCCAAATGTTTCCATGAGCCTGTGAGTGCACCCAGCAATGCTCTCCAGAGAGCCTCACTTTACCAATATATTCAATTTGCTTTTGAAAATTAGGTGAATTAGGATGCAACTGGAAAACAAAGGTGTAGCTGATGAAGCTGATCCTTGGTTGGAACCCTTTGGAAAACCAAAGCAGTTCAGAGGGGAGCAGAAAATTAAAAACCAGTTGAGGGAACAAGAGATGAGCTATACCAGCCTGCTGGAAAATCAGATCAGTACCACAGTCAGTGTGAGAGAGGCTCAAGCACATGCCTGGGAGTAAAAGAGGGATACTCAGGAGGCAGTGAAGGACTGGGTGAACTGTCACTTACAGTAGCCTTTTATAAAGGTCAGCTGAGCTGCCTTGCCTGCCACAGCTCTGAGTTTTACAGCTTTTATATGCCAACACAGACATGCAGTGTAGAGAGTGTGACCCACAGCCTGGCCCACCTTGTTGTTGGGAAAAGTCTCCTGGAAGAAATAGAACTTGAACTAGAAAGCAAAATTACTCTCTTAACAGACCATGAAGTGATGACAGGCTGCTTTTAAAACAAACAAAAGTCCAAACCACCCAAAACTCACACTTGATTTTGTATGTTTTTGGATTTAAGCTCCCCCAATATGTGTAGATGTTGTACAAAATATTGCACTTTGAGAATGTTTCAGGTCATCAGTCTGCTAGTTCAGGACTAAAAATATGTCTTAAAAGACATTATGATCTGTCTGGAAGGCTGGTGAAAATGTATCCTTCTCCTGTTAATCTCCACATCTGCCCCTCTAGAATGCTTTCATGTGATCTGCCCCTGTTGTTTTTTAAGCTTATGTGACTGATGCTAGATAAAGATTATATAGATCAAATGGGAAAGAAGTATGATTATTTTACATACAATATAAAACCCAAAAAGCACGCTTTCATCTACCCACTCTTTAAAAAAAAAAAAAGGGGAGGGGGGAAGAAAGGTGTCAGACCTTACTCAGAGGATAATTATCTTCTTAAGAGTTAGAGAAGAAACATTGAACTCATCAATATGAGAATATCCCCCCAAGTTATAATGTGGAAAAAGTAGAGGGTTGAAACTAAGAACAAAGGCTTGTCAGACTAAAATGAATACAGCTGTGTGTACAATTTTAATGCTGCTCATAAGGAATTACACTAAGACCTCTACAAAAGTAATCGTGTGATCACCAAAGCAGGCATTTCTGGAATTCAGAAATACAGCAATAGCAGTGGTGGGGGCAGGGGGCTTTCTCAGAAAATTTGAACACCTCACCCTTGTTTGAGTATGTTATGCTGCTGCTACTTGCATTTTGAGCACTGACACTGAGTTGGCCAAGGTTTTCTGCGAGCCCCATGTCTGAGACTGCAGCAGCTGTTGGGATGTTGGAAGGTGCACAGACACCACCACCAGCCCTGCCCTAAAGCCTCAGAGAAGTGTGGCTACTATCATTTCATGCAGTCAAAGCTTTTAAAAGAAAAACTTCTTCATCTCCCACTGTTTTTTTTTCTGTGTTTTGATAATATTAAGTGATTTCCTGAGCTGCTTCTTATGGTAAGAATACTTAGTAATTCAAGACATGCAAAGCAGAGGAGGGATTCTGCTTTGAGGAAATCACTTGCAAATTCTTGTTAATTTTGCATGCAATTAACATGGTGTTGGCCTTTTTCGGTGCTAGTCAATATGATTGATGGATT